>NC_137081.1:81623159-83015292 GCF_951640355.1 Cnephaeus nilssonii | reverse complement strand
TTTGCCTCAGCTGGGGAAAGATTATGGTGAGCTGAATCCTGCCTTTACTAATGAGATGTTTTGGTGAGTTCAAAGGGAGGGGGGGTGCTTTAGGGGATTCTGCCACGTGGATAAAGGAAAACAAGGAAGGCACCTATCTTTCATTCCCAGCAAAGCTTGGCAAAAAGGACAGAAATAAGTTTGGACACAGGCTTCATTACCTTCCATGGGAAGTATAAATCAGGGCTACGATAACCATAATATTTTCCAAATCTGCTTGCATTTCCTTGGCAGGGAAAGAATGTCTCGTGCACGACCCAGCCTTCCAGGAGCTTACACTTGCCTCCTCGTGCAGCTGCAGTTAGAAAAATTCCATCTCTCATTTGCTAAGCCTTCTGTTTCACAGATTGTTAATCCTACCTAAAATGTTTGGTATTAAGCTATCTGCATGAATTGTTGATAAAGAATTAAGATAACATTTGAGCTATTAAATATAATGTGTGCTCATATTTTTTCAATGGATACTTGGGTTACTGCTCATAAAGTATACACACGCTAATCCTCCCCCCCCCCCCCACTTTAAACCGTTTCCCTTTCTTTATTTTACTTAACCCCATCAAAAGCTAAACAGAATCACTTTGTGCCCTTAACAATCATAAGGTTTAATATTTGTTAGCCAATTAGAATTGTGATATATTCTATAGCTTTTTTCCTAAGCCAGGAACTGAATAATAGCATCATGCTTCACTGGCAGTGAAGTGAGCTGAGCCTTTACATTAGGAGAGAATCAGAATGGTATGACTGCAGTTCATTACCGAAATAGGTAACTGATGAACTGAAAAGACAAAGGGCATTGTTAAATGAAATGTCATTATTAGAGGTGCTCATGTTTAACAAATGTACTGTAAGTTAATTCAGTAGTGTTTTCTATAAAGTTCTTCGCTGAATGTTCCCTGCTCGTTTTTACTGTCTCTGCATACCTAACATCTGCTTTAAAATGTTGTAGAGGAAGCCGTGTCAACTCCCAATCACGGGAGTAATTAAGCCTCGGCCAGAAGCATCTTCTCTGGCATCTCTTTCACTGGAGACGCTGACCAGATGCAACCGTGTGTCTGCTCCGAGATTTACATGGATGTAAATAATACCAGGAAAACAAACCCATAATCATTTTGCAGAGGACTTGAGAGAAATGTTTTCAGCTTAAGGAGGAAAAAAAAAAAGCAATGAAACCCCTTTGGCATCTGTGCAAAACTGTTTGCTTGGCTCTGGAGGTGATAAAAATAATTTATGAAGCTCTGCATTTTCAGCAAGAGGAAATGACCTCAGCTTTTGGCAATCGGATGCAGTGGGTGAAGCCTCTCTCTACTACTTTATGGATTTCCTTGAGCTGCATATTCTGTGACCTGTGTTTCAGATTTATTGGCAGATACATAAGCCACATTAAGTAATATAAAATGCAGTGAATGCATCAAACAACTCAGCAGGGACCGACTGACAGCGGGCGAGAGGCTGCCTTTTGGAAGAAGTCACTCGGAATCGGATACCTGTTTAGGCATTTGTTTAACCGGGCCCTGAATTTTTGTTTTAGATAAAGACATTATTTCAAAACAAAGAGTCTGCAGCTGAACACATAATATATTGGGTGGCAGGAAGAGGGTGTGTGGCCAACTTTAAAATCTAATCAAACCCTCAGGATTTTGAGTGTGAACACTCTGCTCCAGGTTGGGGAGGGGGAGGGGAGACGCATGACTTTCAGTAGGAGAAAGGGGGCCTTAGCATATTGTATCTGTTTGTGAGCAAGACAATAGAGAATCATTTGATGAGGGAGATGCAGACTGACCAATGATGTCTTTTGGTAAGTACTTACTGCCCTGGGAGGAAATGTGTGTTAAATGAGGCCAGGCACTAAGCACCTGAAGTGGAGCTGGAAGAATTTCTCTATAAAACCTGGACCTCCATCCCTGACGCCATAAAAGGCAGGGGCCCAATGTGCCACCGTGAAAGAGACAGTGTGGCTGTCGGGAGGCTGATTTCTGGCTGGGCCATCTGTGTCGTCTTGAGCAACTCACACCCTCTCTCTGGAGCTTGCAAGGGGACTCCTGGCATCCCCTTCAGCACAAAAAAATGCCTTGATTCTTTAAACAATGAGGTCCAAATGATTGATGTAGGAGAAATGAGATTACAGGATGCAGGGGACACCTTGACCAGCAGTGAATTACATGGGAAGATTCAGTCCCTGGCATAAACCCAAGCAGAAAAATGATGGACATGTGATTTCATAGAGAACTTTTAATCACCTTCTTATGACTGTTACATTTTATCATTAACAATTACCATTTAAAGATAATTTTGGGTGGTGTTGGTGAGGATGTGGAAAAAAGGGAAGCCTTGTGCACTGTTGTTGGGAATGTAAGTGGTGCAGACACTATGGACAAAAGTATAGAGGTGCCTCAAAAAATAAAAACAGAACTACCATATAATCCAGCAATTCCGGGTATCTATCTGAATAAAATAAAAGCACTAACTTGAAAAGACACATGCACCATGTTCATTACAGCATTATACAATAGCCAAAATATGAAAACAACCTAAGTGTCCCTTAATGGATAAATGGATAAAGAACACACACACACACACACACACACACACACACACACATAATGGACTACCACTTAGATATAAAAAAATAGTAATTTCACTTACATGTGGAATCTAAAAACAAAACAGACAAATAAAACTAAACATAGCCTGATTCATAGGTACAGAGAATAGATTGGTGGTTGCCAGAGGGGGTGGAGGGTAGGATGGGATACAAAATTCAATATAGAAAATAAAGTCATGGGGATGTGATGTACAATAACTGTACATTAACTTAGTATGGTGACAGATGATAATTAGACGTATTGTGGTGATCATTCTGTAATGTATCTAATCTAATAATAGACAAATATGCAAATTGACCGCACCTTCGCTACGCCCAAGCCACGCCCACCAGCCAAGCCACGCCCACCAGCCAATCAGGACAAATATGCAAATTATCACAACAAAGATGGCGGCTAATTTGCATATCGCGACAGCGTAGAAAGAAGCCAAGAGCTGCAGAAGGGAGCAAAGCTGCAGAGAAGCAAGCAAGCCGGGGGGAGGAGAAGGGAGGAGCGGAGGCGGGGCCAGGGGAGAAGGAAGGAGAGCGGGCTGGTGGAGAAGTTAGAAAAGCAGGGGGGCTGGCGGAGAACGCGGGGCGGGGGACAAGGGAGGAGAGCAGGCAGGGTGGGGTAGAGTGCAGCAGGAAACCCTATTGCAGGATTTTTCCTGCAACGGGAACGCTAGTACATATATAAAATCACTATGTTGTACATCTGAAGTTAATGTAACATTACATGTCAATTATATTTCAATAATAAAATAAAGATAGCTTTGTAAGACTCAGATAAAGGTACTCTCCTCCAAAAAAACCTTGAAGGTGAATTGCACCCCACAGGATCTCTCCATTGTCCTAAAGTAGACTGCTGTTTGTTTGGACCACTTAATACTAACCACGTGCACATGGAGATACAGCGGTTAAAGGCTCAGGTTCTAGAGTCGGGAAGGCCTGAGTCTAACTTCTAGTTCTACCACTCGTAGCTGTGTGACCTTGACCTTGGGCAAGTCTCCTAACCTCTCTGAGCCCCGCTTTCCTCGCTTGTATAAGGAGGACAATAAGACTTTATTTAGTGGATTGTTATGATGATGCAATGAGATCCAGCATTTAGCACAAAGCTTGACACAGAGTAAAATTCTCAGTCTATTTTAGTTATTATTATTACTCTTTTTCATGCCTTTTCTTAACAAAGGAACACGTCATTGAAGGCAGAGTCACAGCAGCACATGCCATCTGTGTTCCCTACAGTGTTGGGCTCACATCTTTTCAGAAAATAAGAACTGATGGATAAAGTCCTGTGAAGGTGGAGAAAGGAGAATGAAGCATAATAGTAATAGAATAAAAATACCTGCTCCTGTTGCCCGGAGAGCAGTTCTAATAATGGTCACCTTTAAATACTCACCTCATGCCAGATACTTTACATGAGTTATTTCCAATCACTACTCTGCAAGATCTGTGTTATTATCTCTGTTTCACAGAAACAAAAATTGAAGTTCAGGGCAGTAAGGTATATTCACAAGGAACACATCATTGAAGAAAAAGAATGAGATTCAAATCCAGGTCCATCCAATGTCCCTATCTGTCATTCAGCCCTTCGGCCCACAAAAATACTGTCCAATCAGACAGAAACTCAACCTCTGAACATGCCATAGAGCTACCTCCTGCTGGTGAGGGTGGGAAGAAATTAGAGCTGGGGTAACCACAGGAGCCTTCAATGCTGAGTCACAGAGTAAAACAGTGGCAAAAACCCAGTCAGTCTTCAAACATACACAGTATGAAAAGAAATGAAGATCATAGTCATTTTGGGCTCGTGCCATACAATCACCATCACCAGGGTTCTCTTTGAGTCTTAACAATAGCAGTGGCTTTCAGACAAAAGGTGCTAAATAATTAAAACACTGAATATGGATACTAAGTAACAATAATATGATGCTTTGTTACCTGGAGATAGCAGTCATGCCTTATCTTACAAAGCTCTTCTACCTCCCCGAATGCCCATCAGCATTAAGTTCAAGGTAATAAAATGGGGGAATTCACATTGACTAAGTTGGGACATGGCCTGAGAAGAAGGATTAGGAGAGGCAGCCAAGACCAGCCATTAAATCCCTACTGGAAGTTCCAGTACAGGTTGTAGCTGGGATAGGAGCCAGTGGAAAAACACGTGGACATGTTGGAGGCCATATTGTTTGGAAGAACATGGTATTATGAATGTCTTTGTCTGATTGAAAATATATGGTCTCTCTAAGCAACCATTTCCAGATCTGAATGTTGTCTACCCTTCAGAAATATTTCATCCTAGACTTGAGTTATTCTCATTCTTTACTCAAGTGCTGGGTAGAAATGCTTGGGATGTTAAAACAGAGAGCACAGGAATACATTTGCCTTGGGCACATGCTCTTAAAATGCTTCACAGCAAAGAAGCCTAGAGGTCTGCCAGCAAATTTAATGAGAGAGTTGAGGCAAGCGCTACCTCTAATAATTCAATGCTAAAATTAGACATTCAACTGAAAAATTCAGGTAACCCAAACAAAAACAAAAGGGACTTTGTTTATTTAAATTATGAGGTTAATTGAGTCAATTCTCCAATTCCCCTCACTCGGGTAGACTTGGCTTGAGTGCATCAGTATCCATGGTGACTCATCTAATAAGTAAACTGCATTAGCTCTGCCACTAGCAGAGAGGAAAGAAAAAGGTCTTGAAATCTATCTTTCATGGCTTCCTTCCAGAGCAAGGGATTTCATTATATCCTGAAGACATGAGGCAGTTCAAAAAGATTTGAAATATGGAATGAGAAGGAGGAGGAGGAGAAGTTTGGGCTTAGACACTTGCTTTTTTAGTTTTGTTTTTATATATGAGAATCAGACACAAGAAACTGAGACTCGAGGGGGAGGCTTTATTCCTCTGGTCCAGGATTTTGTTTGGGTTTGTTCTGTGGTTGAGAGCATTCCAAAGCGTTCCCCCACATGAGGAAGCGTTCATGTTTATCTGTATGTCCATAATTTCAAATAAGTAAGCCGAGAGATCTTTTAAAAATACACATATATGATTTTATATTTCATGGCTGGAATGCAAGTGGATGGAACAAATGCATAATGCTACCTGTTTAATAAATTCAGACAGTGCGGAATGATAATAGAAATCTTCCTAAAAGAGGCGCCACAATGTCCTTGCAACAGCAGAACAGTAACTTGCTTTGCATTTGCATCCATCCACTTCTGAAAACCATTTTATGATTACAAGCATGTAAGCTATTCTAATTATTACTGTAAATAATTAATCATTCCTTTTGCAATCATTTATTAATTAGCTGTCATAACACTGTTGTGAGTTAGGTGGAAGACAATGATTCAATATTCCGTTATTACCACCTAATTAAAATATTCATTGTTTTCCATATGTTGTTTACCGGTATAGCTCTGCTTCCTCACACTTGATCACAGAATTTCTCTAACGAGGAACAATGTTTCCATTTGCTTAGCGACATCGCCATCTGTTGTTAGGAAGTGGAAAAAAACCTTTTCTGGGTTCTTTATTCACAGGAACAATAGCTTAATCCTTACCTCTCAGCTTTTATTTGAATTTGGAAAAGTTTGATCCACAAAGTTCTCTTCCTAAAATCTTTTTCTTGACTACTTGTCCTGCCTAAACTCTTCTGCTGATATCATCTAAGTGGTCAATTAAGTGAGTCCATTAACAAATTACAGTGGAATATTCATATTAAACCTCCGTAGGAAAGTACAAGATAGGAAACTAGCTAACTAATTTGGTTTACAATAGGTCGTAATTGAGGGAAATTTAAGTTTGATCACCAGATCACCTATTGATTTAATTTATATGAACTCATCTTTATGATAAAAGCTCCTGTTTGTTGAGTGATTGCTGAGTGCCAAGCACTGTTCATTCTTGAGACCATCCAATGATGCAGACACTTTTTGTGCCCATTTACAACTAAGAAAACCATGGCCCCTAGAGGTAAAGTAATTTGCTGATGCAGAGTTGTCTACTTAATTTACAGGGTCCAGTGCAAAATGGAAATACAGGGTCTCCTGTTCCAAACGCAGAAAAAAAAAGTGCCATGAAAGTTAATACAGCTGTCTCTGAACTTGTTATGATTTTCTTATTTCCTATTTAATGTCAGTCTAAGCAAAAAAATAATGACTTTAAGTTATTAATATGACATTTACCATTCATTTTTATATTGTACAATGTCAGTTTTAAATGCAAATATAAGAGCATTTAATTCTTATACAAAAGAGCCAAAATAACAATTTTTTTCTTTTGCAGCTTATAGAAATGTATTTTGCTCTTACCAGAACAGTGGAAATGCTGCACAAAACTAACACGTTTTTATTTCGCTTGATATATGCGCATTCTAGACGCACTCTCTACCTTTGGCTTGCTGATGAGTCAAGAACTGAAAGGAAAGGGAATTATAAAATTCTTTTCTTCTATGTCATTGTTTGCAGTGTAAGTGGTTGGCTAATATGGAAAAATGATATGAGAGAGGACTTTGTGGAGTTCCCTGTCATTCGTGTTTCTTAGTTTGCCCCTGCCTTCTTTCTGTGTTCAAAGCAAATTCTGGTTCAAATGGAAAGTCAATCACAGACATAACATGCTTACCTTGTACATACTTTGAGTCTCACTGACTCCCACATGTCATTGCGAACGCTAAGGGAATGAGGTGACAGGCACAGTGGGCACCCATACTGAGCTCATCTTCTCTATTCACATGCTCTAACATCTTGTCAGACTGCACTTATAAAACATAAATTCAAAGATAAAACCATCAAGAATTTCAAGACAGAGACAGCAAAGCATTAAATCATGTGTGCGGCTCTCTGTGCATGGGATCCCTCGAGACTGCACAGGCCACACACCATGAAGCAGTTCCGAGAAGATGGACATGCACCAAACACAGGCAATCTGAATCCAGAGCTCATGCGCTTAAGCAGCAGGTTCTCCTGACCCTCTGATTGTGCCCAGAGACACTTTCAAAAGTTCTACTTTATCTGTCCATTATCTACAGAATTAAAATAAAGACTGTGGCAGCCTGAAGGCCTTATGAGTCCAGGCTCCTGTTTTTGCAGGCAAGGGAGAAGCAGCCTAAAGAGCCAGGATGAAAGCCCTGGTGCCCTAGATCCAGACCTCCTCAATCAAACTATTAACAGGAACGCAATATTTCCTTCCCTTCACCACCCCTTCCCAGCCCACCGAGCCTTTAGCTGCTCACGCTTCCTTTCCTGTGCCATAGCAATCCTGCTCACTCCCTATGGTTCAGGTGAGGTGGACTCCCACCCTCCCCACCAGGGGCCAGAGAGAGGCCTTAGGCAGGCCTAGCAGAGCTGCAGGCTCTGCAAGGACCTCACCTCAGCTGTGGGGACCTCACCTCCTCTGGAATCTTGAGGCACTGGGGAGCGTGAAATCATGGAGCATCCCATGGCCAACTTGTTACCATGTAGAGAGGGACTGTCTGAGAACAAGGTCAATGTGGAGGAAAGTAGAGTTGAGAGATGTAGAGAGAACCCCTAAGAAAATACAGCTTTTCAGCACCTTGGTTGAATCACCAGTTACACAAATGAGCTAATAATTCCTCCTTTTAGTCTTAATCAAACTTAAATCAGGTTTTTGTTACTTGCAACAAGTAAGCCTGACCTAACACAAATGAAGATAGAGATTCATGAACCATCATAGACACATGGTAATTGAAGCCATAGTGAGAGTGTTGTGAAGAGAGGTCCAAAGATGAGGATTGAAAAGAGTGTACTGACCTGGCAGTTAGGAAGTCAGTGCAGGCTCAAAGCAGGAGTTCCTTGGGTGATGTTTCAGGTCTTGATTCTGATAAAAAGGATTAACACCAATAACAATAACACACAAAAGTCAATTTCTCAACACAAAGTATGGTTCCTTCTCTTTGCCAGTTTCCTTACAAGGCCCAAGGACATTCCAGTCAATAACATAGACATATTCTTTGCAGCTTCATTGAAGTTTATAGTATAGACAAGAAGAGAGTCAAAAATATTCAGAATAAATGAATTGTAGTACAGTCATACAGTTAAATGCTACAACAATCCAAATAAAATACTGCTACATACATAATCTGGGTCCATCCCACAGTCAAAATGAGAGTATCTGTAAGAAGGCCAAAAACAGGAAAACTAGCTTATGGTGCCCCGCCGGCGTGTATCAGTGGTTGAGCATTGACCTATGAACCAGGAGGTCACAGTTCGATTCCTGGTCAGGGCACATGCCTGGTCCTGGGCTCAGTACCCAGTGTGGGTTGTGCAGGAGGCAGCCAATCAATGATTCTCTCTCACCATTGATGTTTCTTTCTCTCCCTCTCCCTTCCACTCTGATATAAATAATATATTTTTTAAAAAAACTAGCTTATGATGGATGATAAAAGTTAGAAAAGGTAATCATTTGCATGGGAAGGGTCACAGCCTTCTAGGATGTTGAAAACATTCTATAGCTTGATCTGGGTAGTGGTTCCTTGGATTTACAAACATATAAACATTCTTCAGGATCAGGTACTTTACTGGGTGTATTCTATATCCCAATAGATGTTAACAAATATCCCCACATATAATTAATCATTTGTAATAAATGCTACCAAGGAAAACTACAGTGTTCCACAAGAGGACCTGATCTGATCTGTGAACTACAGGACAACATCCCCAAAAATGTCAGAAGTGTAAAAGAAGGGGTCACAGAGAAGAGCCTGTAGGAGGTGCTGAGGTGAGAAAAGCTTGACCTCTGGAATATCTGAAAGAATATTAAAAGGTTGGGTCACAAAAAGTACCAGAGGGAGCAGTGTGAGACAAGCGTGAGGAGGTGGGCTTGGGCTGGGACCTACAAGGGGCCTTCAAGAAGGAAACACATTATAGATTACTTAGAAAAGAGCGGTTGTTCAGTTTTTCTGCTGGATGAGTTGACAACTGAGGGTCTCTCTGTAGCAATACTTTATTTTCCAATTTGCATTTAGGGGATCCTCACTTTTCTTGCCAATTCTGCCCCAAACAGCATTGCTACTGTGTCAGTTTCTAACATACACACAGGATCATGCATGTACTCCTCTCCCAGATATAACCCAGGGGATAGACTATGTCTAAGTGAACAGATCAAGACACTTTTGCATAACCAGCCAGCATAGTCATCTAGTACACCACTGTTCAGACAGGCTTCCTTGGGAACAACAGTACTTCACAAGGTACAAAATGGTATTTATAATCAAATACCTTGGTGAAATACTTAGTCAAAGTTACACTTTTTCTATAGCAGGACTTCTCAAGGTGTTTCTTATGTAAATGTGCATTATAGTTTTCTAGGAGGTAGAAACAATATGCAGCATTTAATTGATATTTTTAGAACATTTCACCCCAAAGCAGCAAAATATACATTATTTTCAATCACACATGGAACATTTCCCAGGAGAAGCCACATGTTAGGCCACAAAACAAGACTCAATAAATTTAAGAAGGTTGAAATCATATCAAGCATCTTCTTTGATCACAATGGTATGAAACTAGAAATCAACTACAAGAAAAAAAGCTGAAAAACAGACAAACACGTGGAGGCTAAATAACATGCTATTATACAATAAATGGGTTAGCAATGAGATTAAGGAAGAAATAAAAAGATAGCTGCAGACAAATGAAAATGGAAACCTACTACCCAAAACCTATGGGACACAGCCAAAGCAGTTCTAAAAGAGAAATTCATAGCAATATAGGCCTACCTCAAGAAAAAGGAAAAATTTCAAATAAACAACCTAACCTTACACCTAAAGGAACTAGTAAAAGAAAAAAAAAGCACTAAATGAGTACAAGGGAGGAAATAATAAATATCAGAGTAGAAATAAAGAAAATAAAGTCTAAAAAAATATAAAAGATCAATAAAACCAAGAGTTGGTTCTTTGAAAAGATAAACAAAATTGATAAACCTTAAACCTCAAGATAAAAGAGAGAGAGGATCCAAATAAATAAAATCAAAAGTGAGAGTGGAGGAGTGACAACTGATACCACAGAAATACAAAGAATTATGAGAAAATAGTACAAACAATTGGATAAATTCCTGCAAGTATACAGGTGTCAAAACTGAATCAAGAAGAAACAGAAAATCTGAACAGACTAATAACTACTAATGAAATCGAGACAGTAATAATAATAAAAATTCTCAACAAACGAAACTCCTGGACCAGATGGTTTCACAAGTGATTTTTTACCAAATAGTCAAAGAATTAAAACCTATCCTTCTCAAACTATTCCAAAGAAATTCAAGAAAAGGGAAGGTTCCTAAGCTCATTTTATAAGGCCAGCTTACCCTGATGACAAAACCAGACAACACGAGGGATAAAAATCATATGATAATATCAAAAGATGCAGAGAAAGCAGTTGACAAAATCTAACATTTATTTATGATGCAAATGTTCAGCAAAGTGGGAACAGAGGGAATATACCTTGACATAATAAAGACCATATATACCAAACCCATAAGTAAAACTGTTTTCCTTAAGATCAAGAATAAGACAAGGATGTCTACTTTCACCACTTTTATTCAATGTAGTATTGGAAGTCTAGCCACAGTAATCAGACAAGAAAAAGAAATAAAAGGAATCCAATTTGGAACGGAACATGTAAAACTGTCATTATTTGCAGATGACATGATACTATGTATAAAGAACCGTAAATATTCCACCAAAAAACTACTAAAACTAATTAATGAATTCAGTAAAGTATCAGATTATAAAATAAATATTTAGAAATCTATTGATTTTTATACACCAATAAAAAATCAGAAGAGAACTTTTAAAAATCCCATTTATATGTGATTCAAAAAATTAAAAATAGTGATAAATTTAACCAAAGAGGTAAACATAAGACATTGAAGAAAGTGATTAAAGAAAACACAAATAAATGGAAGTATATATTGTGCTCATGGAAAGGAAGAATTAACATTGTTAAAATGTCCATACTGCCCAAAGCAATCTATAGAGTCAATGCAATTCCTGTCAAAATACCAACAGTGTATTTCACAAAACTAGAAAAGATAATCCAAAAATTTATATAGTACCACACAAAAAAATAACAAATATCCAAAGCAATCTTGAGAAGAACAAAGTTGGAGGCATCACACTACCTGACATCAAATTATACTACAAAGCTATAGTTAATCAAAATAGCATAAAAACAGATACATAGAGTAATGAAACAGAATAGAGAGCCCAGAAGTAAATCCACACCTATATGATCAATTAATCTATGACAAAAGAGGCAAGAATATACAATGGGTAAAGACAGTTTCTTCAATAAATGGTGTTGGTGTTGAGAAAACTGGACAGATACATATAAAAAATGAAAATAGACCATTTTCTTATATCATATACAAGAATAAACTCAAAATGGATTACAGATTTAAATTTAAGACCAAAACCATAAAACTCCTAAAAGAAAACATAGATAGTAAACTCTTTGACATTACTCTTAGTAATACTTTTGGGAGTATGTCTCCTTAGGCAAAGGAAAAAAGAAAAAAGAAATAAATGGGACTATATCAAACTAAAACGTTTGTCAGAGAGAAGGAAACCATTAACAAAATGAAAAGATAACCCACTGAATGGGAGAACATAGTCACAAATAATACATCTAATAAGGGGTTAATATCCAAAACACATAAAGAACTCATATAACTTAACACACACAAAAAAACACACCAAATAATCTAATGAAAAATGGGCATAGTGAATAGATATTTCTCCAAAGAGGACATATAGAAGACCAATATATAAATGAAAAGATGCTCAATGTCACTGATCATCAGACAAATGCAAAATGGTTATCATGATTAAATCAACAAACAAGTGTTGGTGAAGGTGTGGAGAAAAGGGAAGGAACCCTCATGCACTGTTGGTGGGATTGCAAATTGGGGCAGCCACTACAGAAAATAGGATGGAGGTTCCTAAAAATATTAAAAATATAAGTACCATAAATTCCACTTCTGGGTAGTTATCCAAAGAAATCCAAAACACTAATTTGAAAAGATATATGCATCCCTATGTTCATGGCAGCATTATTTACAATAGCCAAGATATGGAAGAAGCCTAAGTGTCCACTGATAGACAAATAGAAGTGGTACATACATAATGGAACATTACTAAGTCATAAAAAAAGTAAGATCTTACCATATGTGACAGCATGGATGGACCCAGAGGGTATTATGCTAAGCGGAATAAGTCAAACAGAGAAAGACAAATAAGCACCATATGATTTCACTTATATGTGGGATCTAAAAAACAAAATAAATGAAAAAACAAAACAGAAACAGACTCAGAGATACAGAGAACAAACTGATAGTTGCCAAATAGAAATGAGGTTCGGGGGCTGAGTGAAAAAAGGTGAAGGGTTTAAGAAGTATAAATTGGCAGATACAAAATAATCATGAGTATGTAAAGTACAGCATAGGGAATATAGTCAATAATATTGTAATAACTATGTATGATGTCAGGTGGGTACCAGACTTATTGGGGGATCACCTCATAAGTTATATAAATGTCTAACCACTATGCTGAACACATGATATTAATATAAATAATTGACAATTTTTTTAATTTATAAAGAAAAGAACTTTATTGGATTCTAACCCCTTTCAGAAATTCCCATAAAAGTAATTGAACTCAGATCCCATCCTAACTCTGTGTTGACATGTAAAATAGTGTTTTTCATATCTCAAGTCTAAAATCATGTTATCTGTTGTAGACAGTTTTAGTGGAACAGACTGCAAAGAACCCTAGAAATGTTAATTCTGTTACATCTGACATATTGAGAATTTTTGGTATTCAACCCAAGCTTTGCATTTTCTTTGCAATTTTCAATTGCACAGCCTCATGCTCTTTCAAAAGCTCTGGCATTATTCAGAAGCAATTACGAAGAAAAACGAAATTACCTTTCGTCATTCTATCTATTCAGGGCCTTAGAAATGCAGACTGACAATGAGCTGACAATTATTTTCAATCCACTTTCAGTTAATTTCACTATAAATTGAGCCTGAGGACTGGTGACAAATAAAATATATTATTCATCTGAAAACATTCTCTTTGGGGCTACAGATCTTCAATTTATTTCATTAGTGATCATGATCAAACTAAGTTGAAAATTGATTTATGCAATAGTTATCCCTCTGCAATAATTAATTAGAAAAATAATACTTTGATAGAGCTTTGAAAAGGAGCATTTTCTAAGGCTCTTTGATAAAATAGAAAACTTTAAAAATAATTATGAGGCAGTGTTCCTCAGGGAGTAGATATGCATTGCCCTTGCCTATTTCCATATGTCACTAGACTTAAATCACAGTCAGGAAAAGCTCCTTGAATCTCAATTCAGTTCATCTAACAATTTTTAGTATGTATACATGCCAGGCACTGTGTGCTAAGTCTGTGAGTATTACAGAAATGGAGCATCCTCAATGGGTGAACATGGTCAAGTAACTATTCACTGCCTAAATAAATGCTGCAATAGACATAATAGCAAAATGTTTTCGTTGTCAGAGAGGCTCCAGGGATCCACTCTGCTTGAATCGCTGGGGAATGCTTCATAAGGATAAAGTGGCGTTAGAACTGCTTCTAGGACAATGAGCACATTTTCAATTGGCTGAACGAAAGGGCTGTGGGCTGGAGGCAATTTAAGCACAATTCTAGGCAGCGAGAATAGTATAAACAATTACAAAGAACTAGAAAAAAATCCAGGTGGGTTTCAGCAGAAGTGAGAAATCTAGAGTGGCTGTGAGAGGTTAGGAGAGAAAGATGTGTTGAGACTAGATTGTGAGGGAGAAACTTAAAGTCCACAGACTATTTTTAATAAGCTGGTTTTTAAGTCAGAAGTTGTGTTGTTCAGATGGGATAAATCTGGTGGTAGTGCATGGGACTGTAATTTTTCTGGTGAGAGGCAATAAAACATTGTAGGAGAAGAAAATAAGGATGCGAAAGTGAACAGAACTTGCGAATCATTTAGTCATCCCATGGGAAGTCAAGGCACATTGGGGTCAGAGGTTGGAAGGATCTATGGGTGTTGATGGTATGGAAGTTGCGAGCAAGTGATGGTGATGAAAATAAAGTATTATTTAAGTGCTAAAGTCTTAAAGAAGAGTGAGAGTGTCTTGGAAGGAGCTAGAGGGGGAGGCTGTTTCTTCACTCTTTGGCTCATTAACTAGTACTTATTCAAAACCTACTCCACTGGGTACTGGGAAAACAGACACCAACAAGACACATTAAATCAACAACTTTGATCAAAGGGGGAACATATTGTCTTCACTTAGGGGAAAGTTTCAAAGTTAGATAACACAACTAGAAGGTGGGAAGTCATGGAATTCAGAATAATGTGTACAGGTAACAAGACCTTGTAAAGAAATGTGGGGAAATGCTGCTCCAACTCCAGCTTCATGTCACTTTTCCAGGCAGGAGCACAACAGAAAAGGGCAAACAATGTGTATGCTGTGTCTTACCAATTTTGAAGGATTTTTCCTAGAAAACATCCACTTACATTTTATTCTCAGAATTGGGTCACATGTCTATGGTGATCCGCATGGCAGACTGGAAAATGGAGCATTTAACTGAGCACATTTTTAAGCCGAACAAGTTCTGCTAGAAAGAAAACAAGGAAAAATGAACGTTGTGTATAGACAACTAGAAAGTACATTTTGCATGTTTAAATATACTTTTATTCTATCTCCTGGTTGATATAATTGTGGGTTAAAAATACTTTTTCTTTAGAATTTTGAATGCATTGATACATTGTGTTCTAGCTTCTGATATTACTCTTGAAAAATGCCATTCTGATTCTCATTTCTTTGTTATGTGACCTGATGTTTCTCTGTAAAATCTTAGCCTCTTCCCTTCATCTCTAGTGTTCTAAAATGCCATTGTAATGTGCTTTGGTGTGGTTCATTTTCCCATTCATTATGCTTGGTATTTAGAGGGTCCTTTCAATTTGGACACCCCTTTATTATTTCTTTGAAAAATCCTTCCCCTGTTGTATTCTATTGGATGCCTGACCTCCTGGATATTTCTTTGGCTCTATCTTCCAATTCTGCTATTGAATTTTTAATTTCAGTTATCATTTTTTAATTCCCAATAACTTTATTTTAAAATTCTAATTATTATCCTAAATAATAAAAACCTAATATGCAAATTGCAGAACGACCTTTCACTATGATGCACACTGACCACCAGGAGGCAGATGCTAAATGCATGATTTGCCCCCTGGTGGTCAGTGCGCTCCCACAGGGGGAGCACCACTCAGCCAGAAGCCGGGCTCACGCTGGCACAGTGGCAGTGGCAGGTGCTCTCCCGCCTCCCCTGCAGGTGGACAGTAGGAGCAAGGGGTCCCGGACTGCGAGAGTGCAGGCCAGGCTGAGGGACCCCCAACCCAGTGCACAAAATTTCATGCACCAGGCTTCTAGTTAATTATAATTAGTAATTATCTATAATTATATAATTAGAGTATACAAGGCTGTTAAGTGAAGTTTTAAAAATAAATTTGGAGTTTTGGCTGGGGCTCAAAGCCCAGAATGAAATGTAATCCCATATTTCAAAGGAAGATGCTAGACCAGGACTCATTAAGAGACATAAGACAAGTCCTGAGCTTTAGCCCACCTCCCATCTCTAGCCCATACATAAAGATAAATACACAAACAAACAAAGAAATAAAAAGGCAAGAGACTCTTCAGAGTCTGTGGGGTTTTTTTAGGAGTTACACATAAGAGTGTGAATATTTAAAATAGATGTTACTTGCCTGGCCGGCATGGCTCAGTGGTTGACCTATGAATCAGGAGGTCACGGCACATGCCTGGGTCGCAGGCTCGATCCCCAATGTGGGGTGTGCAAGGGGCAGTCTATCAATGATTCTCTTTCATTATTGATATTTCTATCTCTCTCCCTTCCTCTCTGAAATCAATAAAAATATATTTTTTAAAAATGAATAAATAAAGTGGATGCTTATCACCACCACTTGGGCCAAACAAGGAGAGGTTTCAAGACACACTCAAGATCCCAGATTCACTGCCATGAATGGAGACCAACATCTCAGCCCCAGGCTGCTTCTGCCAAGCTGCAGAAGCCTGTGGGCCTGATCTATACTGCAACCTGGACAAAGTGTGGAGGGGCAGAGAGATTAGTGCCAGAAGCCAATTGCAGTATGTCAGCAGGGCTGAATCATCTGGGAACAGCTGAGGGCATTTCCCCAAACCTGAAAAGGATGCATAAAATGATTGCTTGCTGCCAGATAGCTAAGGGAATTTCAATCTACATGTTATTGCCTCCTCCTGGCCAAACACCTGAACAGTGGAGATAATTCTTCTAATCTGACAATGGATTCTGTATACTAAAACCCTGGCCTTTGAAGTGTATATCTACTTGCCTTAGGACAATTTGTGTTAATAATAGGCAAGGGGTCCTAAGACAAAGGAGAACTTAGTTCCTTTAGCTAAGTCTTCTCTGACTCCCCAAGATGCCTTTCAAAATTATGTTTCGTCTCTGGACTCTTATTTAATTTACGCACAGTGCCTTCTCCAGGTTCCTGAACCCCTCTAGAAGCCAGATCAAGATCACTGGCATTAGATTAGTGTTTTCTCATCACCTGGGGCTGTCTGGAGATGCCTGTGTAGAACAAAGAAGGGACTAGAGTGGAAATGGTCTGAACTTCCATCATTAGATTGCACAGAGATTCATGAGTCTTTTCAACAACTCTGGGAAACCAGCAAAGTGTAAGTGAGTTTGAAATGACTCCACCCAAGAGTTTTGCATTAGCAGAATGAGCTTGTATCAGGAGTAGTTGGAAGGAAGATTAAGGGAACATCATGAGACATCAGCTGCATGGTGCTCCCCGCAGTTAGTGTGGGGAGAACAGTGAAAGCCCAGGAGTCCCACAGACAGTGCACAAAAAAATACCCTCTAAAAGCACCTCTGTTAGAAAGGGACAGCTTTGGCACACATGCCACACAGAGGCCTCGACGCTAGGCCCAACAGCCACTCAAATACAATTTTCCTCTTCTCTACTAATTCCAGTTTCCCTTGGTATGACACTGGGGGTGGGGCAAAAGCATTAATCAGTAAATTAGGAAGAAGTGGGGTGATAGAAAAAAAATAGACATGAACCCTTATTTCCATTTTGCAAAATTCAAGGTCAGACCAAAGCAAGGAAGAGGATAAGGTATAAATTGGATAAAATATTAAAGAATAGATTAGATTGAACTTCTTAATATCTATAAAGGAGGTTATTCTAATATACAAAAGTGCCCAGAAGAGACTTATAATCTGCACAAGATATCATCCAGGTGGGGAAGAAAGAAAATCTTTAAAAAGCAACTTTAAAGAAGATCGATAGGAAGAAAACTAGGTGGCTTCCTGCTTTTACCTTAGGGATATAATTGGTTATAATAGCACTTTTGTGTTTTTTCTTCCATTCTCTTTGTCCTTGTAGAATCACAGTTTTCCATTATTTTATTTGGATTTCAGGATGGACATAAATGTTCAGTCAACGAAACTTTTTTTGCACCAAGAGCTCCTTTTCCAGGAAAGACTAAGTTGACCTAGTGATATTCAAAATGCAAAATTAGTAGATGACAGGATAGTCACAGTTTCCACTTAATACTGAGCATATTCCCTTCACATAAGCCTACTTAGGAGAGAACTTAGAACTTGTAGCTACCATTTGAACTTCTCTGAAGATAATCATTGACTGTCACATCTGCCACCTTGTGGCCACTCTGATGCACACAGTGTTTGAATACTACCACCTTTTACACTTTTCACCCCTTTACCCATCCAGCCATCATCCATCCAGCCATCTATGCACCCATCCATCCATGGTGCATTTGTGCAAGGCAGGCTCTGAGCATGCAGATAAAACACACACAGTCCTTGTCCTTTCTTTTTTTTTAATATATATTTTATTGATTTTTTTTTTTTTTTTTTTTTTTTTTACAGAGAGGAAGGGAGTGGGGTAGAGAGTTAGAAACATCGATGAAAGAGAAACATCGATCAGCTGCCTCCTGCACGCCCCCTACTGGGGATGTGCCAGCAACCAAGGTACATGCCTTTGACTGGAATTGAAACTGGGACCCTTCAGTCTGCAGGCCGACGCTCTATCCACTGAGCCAAACCGGTTAAGGCCCTTGTCCTTTCTTGAGGAACTATAGGGAAAAAACATATTTTGTTATTTATATCTCCTATCTAATAAAAGGGTAATATGCAAATTAACTGTCACTCTGTCACAAAGATGGTGGCGCCTATAGCCACAAGATGGCGACGCCCAGTCCTCTCAGCCCCGCCGGAGTCCCCCAGTCCCGGGGGATAAGCTGCTGAGAGTGGGCAGCGTGAGCGGCCTGGCAGAATGCTTGCTTAATCGCCGCGCCCGGCTCGGGCCGGCCCCCTGGAGCCAGAGTGGACACGGACAGGGACAGGGGGGCCGGCCCACAGCCTCCGCGGCCAAGCACAGGCCCAGAGAGGAGACGGTGAGCCCGCCTCCCGCGGAAGCAGTGCGGGTCCCTCCCACCTCCCGCGAAATCGGCGTGGGACCCTCCCGGCTCCCGTGGAAGCAGCACGGCTCCCGGCGGCGGGCTGCAGTGCCCGCCGGCTCCCACAGAAGTGGCAGGCAGCCTAGTGTGCGTGATATCGCACGATGGGCTCTCTGCGGGGGCCTGCTTGCCCCTCTCTGCTGTAGCGAGGGACAAGCAGGGCCCTGCTATCTTCTCTCTACAGGGGCCCTGTTGTCTGCTCTCTGCGGGGGCCTGCTTGCCCCTCACCACATCAAGGGCTAAAAGGATGACTCCGGTGGGGCTGAGGGGACTGGGCGCCACCATCTTGTGGCTATGGGCGCCGCCATATTTGTGATGAAGTGATGGTCAATTTGCATATTTGCTCTTTATTAGATAGAATATATATATTTTTTATTTATTTCAGAGAGAAAGGGAGAGATAGAAACATCAATAATGTGAGAGAATCATTGATCAGCTGCCTCCTACATGCCTCCTACTGGGGAGCGGGCGTGCAACCCAGGCATGTGCCCTGACTGGGAATCAACTGTGACTTCCTGGTTCATAGGTCCATGCTCAACCACTGAGCCACACTGGTAGGGCATGTTTTTTGTTTTGTTTTGTTTTGTTTTTTTGAGGGAGATTTGTAAGAGCCACACTCTAAGGTTCAAGTCCTCATTTTCAATCTTTTTTTTTTGTCCCCCAACTGGCTTCTATACTGTAAATTAATTTTTTAAAATATGTTTAAGTCTTTGCCATCTTCAAAAATTGCCAAAGGATAAAGTTCTCCATCAATCATGCTGTTCCCAACCATCTTCTTTCTTTGATTCATAGTCAAACTCCTCTGTTCCTTCTTTTTACCTCTAATTCATTTTAGTAGTTGATTTGTTTATCTCATTTTCAACATACCTTTATTATAAAATAATTAAAATATGCAGAAAATAATACTCATCTATGAATAATCCACCTTTATCAAATACTAGTAGCCCGTTTGCACAAAGATTCATGCAATAGACCTTCATTCACCTGGCTGCCTGCACCAGTTTTCTGCCGGCACCAGGGACCCAGGCCTTAGCTGTGGCCACCGCCTTCTGCATTTTTCAGGGTCGGCGCTTGGCCCCGGGCGGTGGCCTTGGGCTCAGCGGCACCCAACATCCTTGCTAAGGATCACAGGAGCCGACCCCCAGTGGTTTCCTGCGATCCATGAAGGCTGCCCACTGGTGCCCAAGGCCGGGAAAGCCTCCGCCCCAGGCTTTCCTGGCCTTGGGCTCGCCGCACCCAGCATCCCTGCTACCGATCACAGGAGCCAACCCCCAGTGGTTTCCTGCGATCGGTGCAGGCTCCCCGCTGGTGCCCAAGGCCCGGAAAGCCCCGGCCCCTGGGACCCCCGGGACCCCCGGGAGCGGCGGGAGGGGCGGGATGGGCATGGCCAAGCCCCCCCAGGTGGCTGATCGACCCCGGGGACCCCAGTGAGCGGCGGGAGGGGCGCGATGGGCCCAGCCACGCCCCCACAGGTGGCCGATCGCCCCCCGGGACCCCTGGGAGGGGCGGAAGGGGCCCGGCCACGCCCAACAAGTGGCCTATCGACCCCCGGACCACCGGGAGGGGTGGGAGGGGCCCGGCCATGCCCCCCCAGGTGGCCGATCGACCCCCGGAACCCCCGGGAGGGGCGGGAGGGGCAGGAGGGGCCCAGCCACGCCGCCCCGGGTGGCCTATCGCCCCCCGGGACCCCCGGGAGGGGCGGGAGGGGCCCGGCCACGCCCCCCGGGTGGCTGATCGCCCCGGGACCCCCGGGAGGGGCGGCATGGGCAGGGCCACACTCCCCCGGGGTGCCGATCGCCCCAGGCACCCCCGGGAGCGGCGGCATGGGCCCGGCCACGCCCCCCCCGGGGTGCCGATGGGCCCGGCCACGCCCCCCCAGGGTGCCGATCGCCCCAGGCACCCCGGGGAGCGGCGGCATGGGCCCGGCCACGCCCTCTGGGGTGCCGATCGCCCCAGGCACCCCGGGGAGCGGCGGCATGGGTCCGGCCACGCCCCCCCGGGGTGCCAATGGCCCGGCCACGCCCCCCCGGGGTGCCAATCTCCCCAGGCACCCCGGGGAGCGGCGGCATGGGTCCGGCCACGCCCCCTGGGGTGCCGATCGCCCCAGGCACCCCCGGGAGCGGGGCATGGGCCCGGCCACTGGGCACCGCCATCTTGATCTTCTCAACGGCGGATATGCCACCCAGAGTCCCGCCCCCAGTCTCCTGCCGGCCCAATCGTGGGCATAGCGGAGGTGCGGTCAATTTGCATGTTTCTCTATTATAAGGTAAGATTGGCATTATAGCATAATTGCCTTAGATCGTCTTTCCCCAAGAAATAAAACATTACAGATAGAGTTGCTACTCTTGGGTTCTCCTTCCTCCTTCCTCCCCAGAGAAAAGCAGAATCTTGAGCATAATTTCCAGGCACACTTTCACATTACACATTTATGCATCCACTAGAGGCCCGATGCACGAAGATTCGTGCAAGAATAGGCCTTCCTTCCCCTGGCTGCCAGCACCCGGGACCCTTCCACCTTCGCTCCTGCCTGGAGCCGCCTTCCACCTTTGCGGGCTGCCCAGAGGCCCAGAGCGGCTGGGGCGGGGCGAAACGCCTGCGTTGTCACCGTGGCGACGACACAAGTGTCCCAGCCTGGCCACTGCCATTTTTGTCACGTCAATTTGCATATTCCCTCCTTATCGCCGCCATCTTTGTTGTGAAGTGATGGTCAATTTGCATATTCCGTCTTTATTAGATAGGATAAGCTTTGAATGAAAATTTAGCAAATCATTATGAAAGTTGCTTTTCTTAAAAACTCAACTTTACATCTTACCTAATAAAGAGGGAATATGCTAATTGACCCTCATGCCATCGCAAAGATGGCGGCACCCACAGTCAATAAGGAGGGAGTATGCTAATTGACTGCCCCACCCTCAAAGATGGTGGCACCCACAGCCAGTAAGGAGGGAATATGCTAATTGACCCTCATGCCATCGCAAATATGGCGGCACCCACAGTCAATAAGGAGGGAATATGCTAATTGACTGCCCCACCCTCAAAGATGGTGGAGCCCACAGTCAATAAAGAGGGAAAATGCTAATTGACTGCCCCGCCCTCAAATATGGCAGTGCCCACAGCCAATAAGGAGGGAATATGCTAACTGACTGCCACGCCCTCAAAGATGGCAGCACCCACAGCCACAAGATGGCAGCGCCCAGTCCCCTCAGCCCTGCCAGGGCAGCAGGCATGTGGCAAGGCCAGGCCCGCCCAAAGGCGGGCCTGGCAGCTCTGCACACCTGCCTCCGGAGTCCCCCAGTCCCATCAGGGCTGGCCTGAGGCGCAGGCAAGCCTCAGATGTCAGCTGCCCAGCCGCTCCAAGGTGCAAGCAAGCCTCAGATGGCAGCTTCCCAGGCACCCAGGGCCAGCCCGAGGTGCAGGCAAGCCTCGGATGGCAGCTGCCCAGCTGCCCAGGGCTGCCCGAGGCTCAGGTAACCAGGGCCGGCCAAGGCTTGCACTGCCGGCAGTGGCAGCAGCAGAGGTGTGATGGGGCGTTGCCTTTCCCTGATAGCTGGGTCACCTCCCGCCCCTGAGGGCTCCCGGACTGTGAGAGGGGGCAGGCTGGGCTGAGGGTCCCCCCCCTCCAGTGCATGAATTTTCATGCACCGGGCCTCTAGTTTTTTCATATTTATCCATGTTCAAACATGTAACTCTAGTTCACTTTCACCATTGCATATTAATTCACTGTATAACAATATCACAAATTATAAGTCTATTCTTTTGATGACTATTTAGGTTATACTCAGTATTTTTCTAAGTATTTTTCTAACAATGCTTGCCATGAACAATCTCATGCACACCTCCTTGTCCACATGTGTAGTTCTTGAGAAGAGGACCCTCTGTCCTTCCTCCCATTCTGGAAAGTAAGAACCTCCCTACAAGTTCTCTCCACTGAGGGTCTTTGCTGGCCCATCACATCTTCCACTGGCAACAAGAAGTGTGGCTATACCAAGCACTGGATTCAGACCTTGGTCTACACAACCTGAAAACAGAGGGGATTCACCTTCCAAGTTGATTGCACCTTGCATTGAGTCCACTTCTGAAGATCCAGAACTACAAGATCATTTTCTTTCTCTCTACTAATGTAATTATGATTTATTTTTCTCTTACTTTTTACTGCTCTTAAAAGATGACACAATGATTCAACTAGATACTTTTAAGATTATAACTTTTAGGGTGATTTTTATAATTTTAGATTATTTAAATGCCAATCTTATAAATTAATGACTTCCATGTTATTCTATTTGTTGGGAGAGTAATTAGAGTATTTTTGTTGATGTTAACATGTCTGATAAAATAATCCAGAAACATGGCAGTAATTTTTGTCTTTACTAAGAAATGGGAAGATTTAAAAAAATCTACAAATGTATGAATCTTATTAGTAAATTAATTTCATCATTTGATTTTGAACTGAAAGTATAATGTGTCTTCATTGCTATTTAAGAAGTCTCTCCTATGGATCATTTTTCAGTCTCTGTTCTAAAGTAATTTTGGATTTTCTCTCATTCAGTTTCACATGGACACTTGATGAAACTGTAATTCCTAGGAGAATCTATACTAATAAAAGGGTAATATGCTAATTAGAATGGATAGACCGGACATCCTTCTGGACAAAGCCATGATGGCGGGGGCCAAGGCAGAGGCCGTTAGGGGCAATCAGGCCAGCAGGAGAGAGCAGTTAGGGGCGATCAGGCCAGCAGGGGAGAGCAGTTAAGGGCGATCAGGCTGGCAAGGGAAAGCAGTTAGGAGCATCAGGCAGGCAGGCAGGCAGGCAGAGGCAGTTAGGGTCGATCAGGAGGCAGGCAGAGGGGTTAGGGGCAATCGGGCAGGCAGGCAGAGGCAGTTAGGGGTGATCAGGCAGGCAGGCAGAGGCAGTTAGGGGTGATCAGGCAGGCAGGCAGAGGTCGTTAGGGGTGATCAGGCAGGCAGGCAGAGGGGTTAGGGTGATCAGGGAGGCAGGCAGAATGGTTAGGGGTGATCAGGCAGGCAGGCAGGTGAGCAGTTAGGAGCCAGCGGTCCCGGATTGCGAGAGGGATGTCCAACTGAGGGATCGGGCCTAAACTGGCAGTCAGACATCCTCCAAGTGGTCCCAGATTGGAGAGGGTGCAGGCCGGGCTGAGGGACCCTCCCACCCCCAGTGAATGAATTTCATGCACCAGGCCTCTAGTCCTATCTAATAAAGAGGGAATATGCAAATTGACCATCATGCCATCACAAATATGCCGGCCCACAGTGGAGGTGGGGTTTCTGTAACACAAGATGGCTGCGCCCACAGCAGAGGTGGGGTTTCCATAACAAGCCTTAAGTAGCAATCATCAGAGACCTGAGGCTGCCTGGTGCTGGGCTGGGGCAGGGGACCTCAGGCCACGCCCCCACCCTAGCGCCAGGCTGGGGGACCTCAGGCCATGCCACCTGCCCTGGCACCAGGCCAGAAGACCTCAGACCGCGCCCCCACCCCAGCACTGAGCCAGGGGACCTGAGGCCACACCCCCCGTCCCAGCGCCAGGCCAGAGGACCTGAGGCCATGCCCCGGCCTGGCGGGGCTTGACGGGGGACCTCAAGGTGCACCCCCCGTTCCGGTGCTGGGCCGGGAGACCCAAGGCTGCACCCCCCACCCAGCGGGGCTTGACGGGGGACCTGCGGCTGCAGCCCTCTCCCAGTAAGGGTTGACGAGGGACTTCAGGCCACACCCCTCTGCCCGGCAAGGCTTGACTGGGGATCTCAGGCCATGTCCCCCACCTGGCGGGGCTTGATGGGGGACCTCAGGTTGGTCAAATTCCCGAGGGGACAATTTGCATATTACCCCTCCCTGGCCCAGGCTGGGGGACCTCAGGCCACGCCCTCTGCCAAGCAGGGCTTGACTGGGGACCTCAAGACACGCCCCCTGCCCTGGTGTCAGGCTGGGGGACCTCAGTCCATGCCCCCCACCCCGGCACTGGGCCAGGGGACCTGAGGCTGTGCCAGGGGACCTGAGGCTATGCCCCCCACCCGGTGGGTCTTGACGGGGCCCTGAGGCTGCGCCCCTGCCCAGTGCCGGGCCAGGTGACCTGAGGGTGCGTCCCCTACCCAGTGGCGCTTGACAGGGGTGGGGCCGGCCGGGTCTGTGTCTCACGTGATTTCAAGGCGTGCATGGGTGGGTGGGGACTTGACTCTGGGTCCCGCAGCGTACCCCAGACTCTGACAGGAGGGAGATTTTCATATACATTTTACTAATTTTCTTTCATCTCTGACACTTCTATTATAGAGAAAGGGCAAATAGGAATATTAAAATATTTCCTCTAATTAATTCCTTTTCAATGTAAATGAATTTCGTGCACCAGGCCACTAGACTATATATATAAAGAAGTAATATGCAAATTGGGCCTGGACACCGTAATGGTCACAACCAGCTCAGGAGGGGGGGCCAGGATCAGCCCCAAGCCTGAGAGAACAACACGCAGGGGGGCAGCCTGGCCCCCAGCAGCCCTGCGGCCGCAGCCCGGGTCTGCTGGGGCCCAGAGTGAAAACAGACACAAACGTGTAGGGGGGCCCGGCCCCCAGCAGCCCCTGAGCAGAGGCAGGGGGGCATGTCCAAGCCACCGCCACTGCCCAGCCCCAGCAGCCCTGGAGCGGAGGCAGGGGGTTGTGCCCAAGCCGCTGCCGCCGCCTGGCCCAGCAGCCCCAGATCAGCCCACAGAGGGAGGCCAGACTGTGGCTTAGGCCCGCTCCCTGGGGGGAGCGGGCCTAAGCCATCAGTAGGACATCCCCTGAGGGCTCCCAGACTGTGAGAGGGGGCAGGCTGGGCTGTGGGGACACCCCCCCCCCAGTGCACGAATTTCATGCACCAGACCTCTAGTGTTATATAAATGTAGATTATTTCAAAGTGCATTTCCTGAGTCATTGCTTCCTTTCCCTCCATTTTCAGACAGTGGAAGGGTTGGATTCCAATTGTTGCCATTTACCAAGCCCCATAATATGTACGGCAGTAGGAGTTGCAATCTTGTCACTGTGGAACAATTTCTACAGACCAAGGGCTGACTTGACTCCAGTGATAGCACAGCATGTTTAACAAATAATGTTTCTGTAAGCCCTCTTATTGCTCTCACTGTGCCTAGGTGAAATCCAAGCCCCTTCCCATGGTCCCTGCCTGGACCCGGCCCCTCCACCTCTGCTCTCTGCACTCCAGCCCCCAGGCCCACCCACTCCTCCTGCTTTGCCCACACCGGTCCTTCAGCCTGCAACGCTTCCCCCACTTACAGCCTCACTCTTCCTTGACCCCAGGTCTTATATCCTTGTAGAAGCTGTCACTGACTTCCCATTCAAATTATTGCTCCTGCTCCTCTCTCATCCAGGTTTCAACTTGTCATTAATGGCACTTATTTCAACATACAGTCATACAAATTTTGGTATCAACTGTGCACATTCATCCACAGCTCCATTTTGTCCCTTTTCAGGCAGAGGATTAAAGCATTTGGAGAACAATTCTTTCTTGTTCTGTGTATTAGTTAGGTTGTGTTGTAATGACAGTGCTTAGCAAACACTCTCCAAATCTCAGTGATCACAATAAACACTGATATCCCACTCATGAGTCTGGCTTGGCTGGGTTTGGGCCTTTTCTCTCACATATGGTTCTCATTCAAGGGCCTCAGCAAGGTTGTAGTGGTTGCTTGGGTATGTTCTTGTGATGGATGGAAAGAACGTAAGAGAGTGAAGGAAACATAATAAAAGGCTCTTAACATCTCTGCCCCAAACTGGTATAATATCATATCTTCCCACATTCCTCTTGCCAGAGCAATTCTTATGACTCAAAGTCAATGTAGGATACTTGATATCCATAACAAATGTTGGGTGCTAGATGTTGGTAATACCTCCCAGTCACTCTGAAAACTCCAAATGCCCCTTGGGTGCTGCATCACTCCCCCTCCCCCAATGAGAACCCTTCTCAGTGACTGGCACACAGTGGGCCCTCAATGAATATTTGCTGAAAAATTAACTTTGCCTGTTTGCCCTCCAGAACCCTTGCAAAAACTTAATGACTAGGAGTGCTATGGTGTTAATTCAATGTTCTTAAAACATTACTTCTTCCACGTAAAAAGGTACCTAATTTTAACTTTTTAATGTAAGGCTGAGAATCTGCTTTTTAAAAATATTTAGTGACAATTTCTTTTAGGTATTCTCTGTTCAAGTCTTTTACCGTACTTTCCAGCATATAAGATGACTTTTTAAACCCAGGAAAATCTTCTATACGCCCAGTCGTCTTATACGCCAGAAAATATGGTACTCATGTTTCTATTAATTTTTTTCTCATTTGTAATAACTCGTCACAGATAATGAATATTTTTCCAGTTTGTCTTTTAAATGTTTTAAATGACTTTTTGACAGGCAAACATTGCTAATATTTAGATAGCCTCATCTCTATTCCTTTTCTTTCATGGCCTGCTGCAGTGAATATTTTGCCGGTAACGTACTATAATGTATTTAACTATTTCCTTTTTATGGGCTATTTACATAGTTTCCAGGTTTTTCTCTCTTAGATAACATTGTGATGAAAATCTTTGTACATAAATACTAAAAGTGGAATTATCATATCCAGGGATAGCATTCAGATTCTTGATACATTTAACCAAATCACGATTGAGATTCTCCTCTTCAGTCCCGGGCCCAGGAGAGGCCATGCGCCCCTGGGTCCGGGTGAAGCTGAATCCTGGGTCTGGGCGAGGCCGTGTGCCCCTGGATCCGGGTGAGGCTGGGTCACGGGTCCGGGTCAGGCCGTGGGCCCCTGGATCTGGGTGAGGCCACGCGACCCTGGGTCTGGGAGAGGCCACGCGCCCCTGGGTCCGGGTGAGGCCACGCGCCCCTGGGTCTGGGGGAAGCTGAATCCTGGGTCTGGGCGAGGCCGTGTGCCCCTGGATCCGGGTGAGGCTGGGTCCCGGGTCCGGGTGAGGCCGTGGGCCCCTGGACCCGGGTGAGGCCACGCGACCCTGGGTCTGGGAGAGGCCACGCGGCCCTGGGTCCGGGTGAGGCCACGCGCCCTGGGTCCGGGGGAAGCTAGATCCCGGGTCCAGGTGAGGCCGTGTGCCCCTGGATCCGGGTGAAGCTGGATCCCGGGTCCGGGTGAGGCCATATGCCCCTGGATCCGGGTGAGGCTGGGTCCCAGGTCCGGGTGAGGCTGCACACACTTAGGTCCGGGTGAGGCCATGCGCCCCTGGGTCTGGGAGAGGCCGCGCGCCCCTGGGTCTGGGTGAAGCTAGATCCCGGGTCCAGGTGAGGCCGTGTGCCCCTGGATCCGGGTGAGGCTGGGTCCCGGGCCTGGGTGAGGCCACGCGCCCCTGGGTTCGGGTAAGGCCACGCGCCCCTGGGTCCCGGGTCCGGGTGAGGCCATATGCCCCTGGATCCGGGTGAGGCTGGGTCCCGGGTCCGGGTGAGGCCGCACACACCTAGGTCCGGGTGAGGCCATGCGCCCCTGGGTCCGGGGGAAGCTAGATCCCGGGTCTGGGTGAGGCTATGTGCCCCTGGGTCTGGGAGAGGCCATGCGCCCCTGGGTCCGGGTGAGGCCACGCGCCCCTGGGTCTGGGTGAGGCCATGCGCCCCTGGGTCCGGGTGAAGCTGGATCCCGGGTCCAGGTGAGGCCATGTGCCCCTGGATCCGGGTGAGGCTGGGTCCCGGGTCCGGGGGAAGCCGCGCGCACCTGGGTCCAGGTGAAGCCACGCACCCCCTGGGTCCGGGTGAGGCCACGTGCCCCTGGGTCCAGATGAAGCCGTGCCCCTGGGTCCGGCTGAGACCCAACCAGAGGGAATCGAACCTGCATTACCACCATTTGTCCACCATCCAGAGCAGAGGGGTCAGTGCCGACATGTACACATAAGGAACTGGTGGACATTGATATTGGGTCTCAAAAGAACTGTTGGTCCAGAAAGAAACTCACTACAGACTGATTCATTTGCCTGTCAGCATAACTATTATTGCTCGTCGCACATTCAATTCTTATAAGTATATCTCTAGTGACACATGATCTCGCTCATCTAGGGGAAATGATGAACAACATAGACTGATGAACAAGAACAGAACCAGAAACAAGGAGGCATCGATCGGACTATCGGGCCTCAGAGAGAGGATAGGGGAGGGTGGGGGGAGGGGGGAGAGATCAACCAAAGGACATGTGTGCATGCATATGAGCCTAACCAATGGTTAAGGACAACAGGGGGTTGGGGCATCCGTGGGGAGGGGTGTGGGATGGGAATGGGGGGATGAGGACAAATATGTGACACCTTAATCAATAAAGAAATTAAAAAAAAAAAGAGAGAGAGAGAGATTCTCCTCTTCAGGCCCCATGGCCTAGATCTCTCCACCCCAGGATCCACACCCGGATCTTCACATCCTAGATGCCCACACTCCACACCCTGCTGACGAGGTCCTTCCTGGCCAGCCTTATATAGCAGCAGGCAGGGTGAGAGGGATGAGAGTGGATTTGGAGGGGCTGAGGGAAGACATCCGGACATCCTTCTGCCTGGAGTGCTTTTCCCTGAGACACTCCCGTGGCACCTTCTTGGGATTTAGGTCTCCCCTCAATCCTGAGAGTCTTTCATCTAAAGGAGCCTCTGATTTCAGCTACGCCCTATCACATTACACTGGTTTGGTTTTTTTCCTACAGAGCACTTATTTCTACCCAACATTATCTTATTAATTTACATGTTTAATTTGTATCAGTAATTATCTTGTCTGGTTCGGTGACTGCAGTATCTCCAGCGCAGAGAGGTGTGGTTCTCAAACTGGCTGCTCAGGGGAATCGCCTGTGCAGTTTTAATATTCACTCCCTCTCAATAAAAAGTGTGTCATAAACTTTTACTGTTTGAGAATGGATTGGCATACAATTAAGAATTTTCAGGAAGAACTCTTTTAACGTAAGGACTCTTAGTTTGTTTATGAATTTTAAATTTTGTGTGCCACTGTGCTCTATAAGGAAACATTATAGTAATGAGGTTACTGTTCATACTGCGTTGCCCAGGGTATATGTCCCCCGTATTGGTTTACACACTGAGTGACCAGATTATTATGATCTCTGAACGCATAATAATCTGGCCACTCAGTGTATAATAAAAGGCTAATATGCAAATTGTCCCCTCGACCAGGAGTTCGACTAGCAGGCAGGCCAGCCAACTGCCCATGTCCCCTCCCCATGGCCAGGCTGGCCGGACGCCACCCATGCACGAATTCATGCACCGGGCCTCATACACACACACACACACACACACACACACACACACACACTGAGTGGCCAGATTATAATGTGTTCAGAGATCATAATAATCTGGCCACTCAGTGTATATAAACAATACATATTGTCTTATGTATAAAACAATGTATTTCAAAGAAAAAATAAATTTTATGTTCCTCCCCAGATCAATTAAATCAGAATCTCTGGGGGGTGGAACTCAGGCAATGGTAGCTTTTAAAGCTCCCCAGGTGATTCTAACATACAGCCAAGCTTGAGAGCCAATGACATAGAAGGATCTCAGAATACCTGTTGGATGAATGGGTGGGTGGATGATAGATGAATAAAAGGACATTGTAAATCAGAAATGTGGGGCTCTAGTCCCAGCACTGCCACTAACATAATATGTAACCTAAACTATGTCACTCCGCTTTTCCAAACACCCATAATTGTACTACATGTCTCCTAAAGTCCTTTCCTGCTTCAAGACCTCATGATTCCCCTCCTTAGTCACAGCAAGAGCCCAGAATGAAAGAAAGGACCAAGAGAAACATGAGGAGAGAATGACTGAGACTATAGTAAACTTCCTCCAGGATAAAGATGATTCTAACAGCTATGGCACCCTTTACCCAGGAAGAAAAGCATCTGTGAGGTTCCTGAGAATCTTGCACTTAGAAGAACAACACATACCTCTGTGCTGGATGTGCAGAGGGACAGGGGATCCCTCATCCCCAAATATCTCACCAGGGAGACAACGTGTGTGTATGGACACCCGGAGCCAGGAGAGAAGGAGAGAGATGCATTTATCTAAGAGAGTCCTCACAAACCTACATTGTCTCCAAGGTTGTGTGGGGTTTCTCTCTCAAAAGTGGGCTGCCCAAGCATTCTTGAGTTGTTTTGCTGGGATCTTAGGGAAAAAAAAAACAAAACAAAACATGCTGTCAACTCAAGTCTGCTACTGTGACCTTACACAGAAAGTTAAGGGGACAGTTTCTTATTGGGAAAGATAGCTGCTCATGTTTTTGTTTTTTTTGTTTTTGAAACAATGCAGAGGCATTTACAATATGGGACTCCTGTGTAGCCTACCGAGTCCTATTATTCTTTAAGCTCTATTCCCTGGGCTGCTTTATATACAGCTATTTAGGCTTGCCTGCTATGTGAGATTGTGCTACCTGTCCCTAGGCATCAATACCTGTCTGGTCATCCAACAGTGTCTACAAATTATCACCCTCCACTCTCCCTCATTCAATACCATTTCAAGCAAGGACAATTTTAATATTACAAAAAATAACACATTTGGGGAGTTATGAAAGTGGATTCCTTAGAAATTGAGTTTCATTGGCTTCACAATGGGTGGGAGCAAGAGGTCATTTCTATTTCATCATTTTGTTGTTGTTAATCCTCACCTGAGGATATTTTTCCATTGACTCTTTTTTTAGACAGTATGCAAGGGAGGAGGAGGGACAGAGAGAAACATCAATTGGTTGCCTCCCGCACATGCCCCAACCAGGGCCAGAGATCAAGCCTGCAGCTGAGGTATGGGCCCTGCACGGAATCAAACCCGGGCCAACGCTCCAACCACTGAGCAAAACTGGCTGGGGCTCATCATTTTTTAACACACATAAAACTAACATAACAGAGTTCCCATCTCAACAGCTTAATTTGCATATTCAATTTTTTTTAACCCTTGGTGTCTGGTGGAGGTGGCACACAGTTTGGGGGGGGGGGCGAGTATTGATTTGAGAGAGCGAGCAAGATATCGATCTGTTGTTCCACTTATTTATGCATTCATTGGATGGTTCTTGTATGTGCCCTGACTGGGGATCCAACCCGAAACCTGTTATCAGGAGGACATTCTAACCCACTGAGCCACCCAGCCAGGGCTGGTGGCACAAAGTTTTGTCAGCAATATTTGCTAACTACATTTAAGAAGGAAATGGCCGTGCATAAGGTTCCAGAGACATCTCTGTTTGGTCAGGATAAACTCTAGGAGCACAAAAGGCATGAATTTCTTCAAGGACAAACATTTACCCAATAACCACTCGGAAAGCATACAGGACGCACACACGCAAACCTTTTTGATCTCAAGCTCAGAGTCTCACACGCCTGCCCCTCCCCAAAGGCTCACAGGGAAGCATCCAAAGTTTTCACGTGCAGCCGTGACCGGGTGGCTCAGTTGCTTGGAGCTCCTCCTGTACAACAAAAGGCCAGGGGTTCAATTCCCGTCGGATGGCAGGCACAAGGGAGGCAGCCAGCCGATGTTTCTCTCTCATCGATGATGTTTTTCCCCCTCTCCCTAAAATCAATTTTTAAAAACGTTTTCAGATGCCATCGCTTTCTTCATCACTAAGAAGAAGAGGAAGAGGAGAAGGAGGAGGGGGAGGAGAAAACGCTGGAGAAACCATTATGGAGCAGGTGCAGTGGCTTGTAGCCAGGAAGACAACTCGTTTACAAAGCTGCCATCCTCTGGGATACACAAGGGGTGCATCATGTAAGTGATGTGGCAGCTAAAATGACCTCAACACTGGAGTCGCATTTTCGAGAAGACCTTCACCAGAAGCTGAGGTGGTGGGGAGTGGGATGGGGGTACATTATCCCCGACGACTTTTCTTGGGGAGCACGATGCACTGGCTCAGGCGTTAGGGAGGCAGCAGGCGTGAGGAAAGTGTTTTCGGGGGCTCGGCTCCTGGTCCGCATGTGAGAAGTCTGTCCAAGTGCGCGATGATGACAGACTTGTTGTTGTTAATTCGGCAGCCGGTGCTGAGCTAGAGCCGGGCGCGGTGTGGAACCCCACGCTCTTCACGCTCGGACTCTGACCCCGAGCCAGGCGGCTCCCGAAGTCGGGCTTTCGGAGAGAACCGAACCCGCTTGATTCATGCCCCTGAGAAGCAGAGAGGAGACCCAGGATGAAAAGTGTCCCCGATGCGGGAAGAGGCCCTTTTATAAAGCTTCTTGGAGGGAAATGCAGAACCCCGTTGCGCGGTCAGCCTCCGCCGCGCGGGACTCAACTCCGCTGCCCCCAGTCCCGCCTCCACCAGGGCCGCCTCGCGCAGGCGCAGACGCAGCGCGCCGCGTTCCCGCCCCAGCGCGCATGCTCACCGGCAAGGCGCTCCAGACCCGCGGCAGCGGCGGCGGCGGCGGCGACGGCGGAGGAAGTGGCCGCTTTGCACTCCACTCCGGTAGCGGCTTCGCGGCGGGGGACAGCCTCCTCCGGCCGCTCCGCGGACTTTGGTGCCTCCACACATCAGTCCACTCGGATTATGGGGCTGCCCAGGGGGCCGGAGGGCCAGGGTCTCCCAGAGGTAAGGAGTCCCTCTTCCTGACACGTCGGGTGCCCGAGAGAGGGCCAGGCCGCGCCGGGCGCCCCGCCCCCTCCCTCAGGTGCGCCCCGCGGGGAGCGCCGGCCCGTCTGCGGGGCGCTATCTGGTCCTCCCGCGGGGGCGGGCCCCGCCTCTCCCGCTCGGGGTAGCAGTTACCGGACCCTCGACGCCGCAGGGCTCGCCCGGAGCCCGGGGCTGCTGCGCCATGAGTCACGAGATGTGCTTTGGGACGGTCCGGGCTCGGGTTGTGCAAAGGGCGGTGACCTTCTGGGGCCTGCCGCCGCCTTGCGGGGGCCGGGAGGCCAGCCCACCCACCCCCCTGTGTGTGGGGGGATGCCCCCCGCGGAGACATTTTGGGAGCCGTTCCCGCTGTAGGTCCTGTCCGGCGGGGTCTGCTGCGTGGCGGGGACCCGGCACTGCGGGATCGGTGCCGCTTCTGCGGAAGGTAACGGGTGCCTTTCCTTCCAGAGGCGTTTGTTGCTGAGCACGGACTGAGTCTGGGGGCAGGATAACCAGTGGTTTCCGGATTTCCACGTTGGCTGGGAATAAAGGGGAAGTGCATTTCCTTCGGGGTGCAAATATCACTGAGCTAGGTGGTTTACATCTGCCTTCTCTTCCAGCTGGTTTACTCGAAAGCTAGTTTATCACATTCTTGAGAGAAATGGAGTCCGCGCCGCCCCCCTGTCCGCTCCTAAGGTTCTGAAGCAGGCCTTTGGCAGGAGACTGATTTCTGGACACAGGAGCGGCTCCTTCGCTCTTAGCTGCCCCCATTCTTGCTTCTCTGCTCCCCTGCCCCTAGGCCCTTTCATATCCCAAGTACCCACTAATTGCGCATAAAAGCTGGGGATGTCGTGATGAGAGGATGGACTTGGCTGTCAGTGTGAGTTCCCAGAGTGCAAGTCCGTTTTGTTGTTGTCTTAGGAAATCCTAACACGTGTAATGTCGGAGCCCTTGTATCAGGTAAAACCTTCCACATGCGTTGCTTTGATGGAGCCAGGAATTTGTGAATATCGGGTTCTGTACTGTGATATGTTATTTGACATTTCTTTTTTGCCACTTCTTTATTCCAGGATGTCATCAAGTTTTTGCCTGGCCTTTGGCTGTAGACTCCTGTCTTATCTCCCTGGTTCTATCTTAAATTCTTCTGATTCAGTGTTCCACTATCAGTGGGGATTTTTCTAAAATAAACTTCGTTTAACCCTGCTCTAACTGCAGGGTCTTATTTGTCACTTTTCCAAGAGACTAGGACAGTTCTTGGCAATTAGGAGGCAGACAGGGTGACTATAAAATCAAGTTATCATTTAGTTCAAAGACTAGTGCATATACTCTGTGTGATTAAGCTGTTACTAGTCCTATTAACTCATTAACGTCAGTTTTTTAAACCGTTTATGGTGTGGAGGATATGCAGATAGCTGGACTTGGTCCTGCCCTCCAGCTTACATGAAATGCAATGCAAGGCAATTGGAAATTTAATGTGCCTGGTTGAGGAGCTCACAGTCATTCACCTTTACCAGAATTTTAAGTGTTTGTTTTTTTTAACAATTGGATGTATTAACCAATCTGGTGGCTTTTTATGGCTTCAGAGGGCATTCTTTCATGCTCTTTTCTATTTTGTGTCAGTGTTGATCTCTGAAATGAATTTGAAGTCTTATTGGCATTATCCATTCAGTGTCTTGTGCCAAAAAGTTAGTTCGCAGGTTATATTGCAAAAGTACTTCTCTATTCTGGGGTGAGTGGTTGGGAAGCATGGGCCATGCATCTTCCATGGGTGCTCCTTAGGTAGCAGTTGAAGCAGGGATGATTGTCCCATGATGTTCTGTCCTCTTCTTAGAAGTGTTTTTATGATAAATGATGACTGAACAAATGAAGGCTACCTGTCTTACATCCCAGGAGTTTGAAGAAAATACTTGTATGTATCATCCCATTTCCCCCCTGCTCTACCTTTGTGAACCATAACTGCTCTTTACCTTCTCTTCTATTTGAGTTTCACCCATCACAGATTTGTTGCCAAGGAAGAGAGGGTGTGAATAATTAATATTACCTTATTTATACATGTCCACTAATAGCTGGTGAATGCTAATCTTCAAAATATTGGATAGGCTGGACCAGGGTCATCTGAGAGTTAAGTTAAATGAGTACTAGTGTATGGTTGTCACCTCCACCCCCATTTCAAGGGATTAACAGTCACTTTAATAATTCCTTGTTCAACCATATGCGTATGTTAATAAGTATACTCCCTTTCTTAGCAGTTTGTACTTCAAAATAAACTTGACTTTCCATCATCAGTGTCATGACTATTAAAACATTTTGCTCATACGTGAATGGCTTAGGTCATGCACTTTATGTAATGATTGAGCATGTCATTCTATAATAAGTGTGTTTTTGAAGCCAAAATGCTGTTTCATAACAGAGGAGTAAACATGGGTGGATATTATATGGGTCCTTTCCTGAAACAGCTAATATAATAGTCTATTTGGAAAGATAGGCATGTTCATTAACACCAGGCATGTCACTCAAAAGAGGCTGTTACTTAATTGTGTGAATGACAGATTATAAATAAAATATAAATGCAGAGAAATGGGTATTTCAGGCTGTATTTGCCGGGTTTGGCAACAAATAGGAGCTAGAATTTGCTGATGATTTGTCCGAGATCAGAGGGTATTAAGAGAAGGAGGTTGGCCATAGCCATGTTAGGATTGTCGTGGGGGGAGGTGAAGGATGAAGCTGAAAAGATAGGTTGTAGCCAAAAATCTGGATGCCAAACTAAGACATTTGGAGTTTATTTTATAGACAGTGTATGATGCATTAATGTTGAGGGCTGGGGGATGAGCTAAAGAGGTAATGATGTAAAAGCTGTGATTTAGGAATGAATGAACAAGACAGATTACCAGAGAAGAAAGATTGAGAGGCAGTTGCAATAGTCCTGGCATGAAGTATAAATAAAAAGGAAGGGAGGATTAATGTGAGATGCTTAGTAAAGAAGATTTAACAGGCATTGTTGAGTAAGAGAGTAGTCCCAAGTGGTGGGTACAAAGATTTGAACCAGAATACTTTGGTGGTGTTTTATAGAGACGGTTGGCTTTTTCTTTTCGGCAGTGACGAAAGGGACACCGTTCATTAAAATAAATGGAGGCAAAAGTATTAAAATATTTTGATAAATTTAACTTGTAAATAAACACCTGGTAGTGAAGATAGGCTATACCAGGTGGGGCAAAAGTAAGTTTACAGCTGTGAGTACACGAAACACAGAGTTTATTCTTGTATTATTATTTATTGTATTCTTTTCCATACCAACAACTGTAAACCTACTTTTGCCCCACCCTGTAAATTTAACAATTTTTTATTATATCATGTACTAGAGGCTCGGCGCACGAAAGTCATGCATGGGTCCGGTCCCTAAGCCTAGCCCGCGATTAGGGCCATCTTCTCCAGCTGCCGGCAATCGGCCCTGCCCCCGCCGCCACCCACCCGGGTTCTCAGTTTGCCATTGGGCAATTGAAACCTGACTGCCCCGGGGCGAGGGACCAAGAGGTCGGCCAGTCCCGCCCATTCGTGACCCCCTCTGTGTGTGGGGCGACCGGTGGGGCAGGGGCCTTGGCCTGGCGCTGCCGACATCTCCTGCCACCCACCCCAGGGTCCCCGTTCGCCATCAGGCGATCAGAGCCTGCCGGCCGGGGGAAGGGACCAAGAGGTTGGCTGTTTCCACCCGCCTGCCGGCCCCACCCCAGCCACAGGTCGCCCTCTGTGTGTAGGGTGACTGGCGGAGTGGGGGTCTTGGCCTGGCGCTGCCCGCATCCCCCGCCACCCACCCCCGGGTCCCCGTTCACCATCAGGCAATCAGAGCCTGTGGACCGGGGGGAGGGACCAAGAGGTGGTCAGTGCACCTCATAGTGACTGGTCGAGCGACCGTTATGGTTGCTGGGCTTTTATTATATAGGATATTAGGTAAATTTATTTTTTTTAAGGCAATCCTGTTATATGGCAATAATCACCCTTTAGTATTTCTGAGTTGAAAGCCTTCTTTATGTTTGTCTTAGAGAACAAAAAGAGAAGTGTGGAGAGGCATACATATTTGAATTCTTTGTTCTTGACCCTCTTTAAAATAATATGGACCAAAATGAGTATGAAGTTAAAAAAAAAAAAAAAAAAAACACCTTGTTCCTCTGTAAGGAATTTATAATCTGATTGAGAAACCTGTAAAGTACACCATGTCTTAGAGAACAGAGTGGTAACATGCCTTAACCTTCCTTGCTCTGGATTCCTTCAGCACCAGGTAAATAGGCTATGCTACCTGTGTCTTCTGCCCTCACCTATGATGATTAGAAGAGACACCTGGGGAGTCCCTTCTGTGAAACTCTGGTGGCAGCACTGTGGGCCATGCGCCTTCATGACTGCAATGGTATAGCCCCGTGGTCGGCAAACTGCAGCTCGCGAGCCACATGCGGCTCTTTGGCCCCTTGCGTGTGGCTCTTCCACAAAATACCACGGCCTGGGCGAGTCTATTTTGAAGAAGTGGCGTTAGAAGAAGTTTAAATTTAAAAAATTTGGCTCTCAAAAGAAATTTCAATCGTTGTACTGTTGATATTTGGCTCTGTTGACTAAAGAGTTTGCCGACCACTGGTATAGCCAATGTCACCTGACAATGTTGTGGCATCAGGAGATATATCTGGTGTTTCTGTATTCAAGGTAGCTTTTACAGCTTTTCACCTTTTGTTTTAGGTAGAAACAAGAGAAGATGAAGAACAAAATGTCAAGTTAACTGAAATTCTGGAGCTCTTGGTTGCAGCTGGGTATTTCAGGGCAAGAATTAAAGGCTTGTCACCTTTTGATAAGGTAAGAGGACATCTTTCTAACTATTAGTCCTTTTTTTTGTCAGGATGGCATGGTTAACTATGGAAAGGAAGAAGAGATTGTATTTTTCCTTTCTCCATGTCCATGTTTTCGTTTCTTCCTTATTCAGATTTATTATGGAAGTGTTTCTTATTAAAAGAAAATAATAATATATCAGTAGACACACTTTGAATTCCTTTTCTATGCATGAAACTTTGGGAAATGCAAATAAGCTAATGAAATAGTTCTTCATTTCAAGGAACTTACAGTTTGGGTGGGAAGATAAAACTTATGTAAAATAAAATAATCTGAGTTAATAAGGAGCCATCCCAAATCAGTGTGTTCACAGACAATTGTCAGGTTTCCTGTGGGTGGATGGTAAATGCTTAGTTTGGAGGAGGGAGAAGTCACTATGGGGTGAAGTTTAATTCAGCAGAATCTTGAACAATTATTATGCTCAATGCATAGTAATAGGTGTTGAGGGCACAGAGGTAAGACAGACACCCTGTATTCAAAGGCCTCGACTTTTATATCATAGGGAAAAGAGACAAGTATACCAACATGCATAGAATAAGTGGCACAATGCAGTAAGTACTACTGCAGTGAACTGTATTCTAGTACAGAAATAAAGCATCCAGATCAGACAGGACAGGCCAGGAAAGCTTCCTGGTGGAAAAAAGTGTTGAGTGCTCCAGTGGGCCACAGTTCTGCCTTCACATAACAGAATCACTGCATTGTGTCAGCACACAGATGTCTAGGCCTCACCCATTGAAATTCTGGTCATGTAGGTCTGGGCTGGGGCCTGGAATCTGTATGTTATTAGGCATCTCACATGGGTCTAAGCACAGCCAGAAGTAAGATTCATTATTTTCTTTAAATTTCAAAATGGATTTTTAGCCTTAGTCTCATTTGCATTTCAAAGAAATCACGTGGGGTAAGTAGAGCAAGAATTCACATCTCCTTTAGATAGATGAAAAAAAATTAGAGGTATGAAAATAAAGTAATGAGCCACAAAATGTCAGTTTTGCTACTCATGTGTCTGGTCTATTAAACAGATAATCTCTCTGGAATCTAGCACTACTCAAAACTGGTTTAAGACTTCTCTCACCTAAGAATTAATGTCTGTCTCCTTCAGTATAAAGTAAGTCTATGTCCATTTAATAATAAAAGTCACTTTCTCAGTCACACTAGCCACATTTCAAGTGCTCAGTAACCACATGTGGCTAGCAGCTGCTGTATTGGACTGTGCAGGTTCAGAACATTGCCATCATTGCAGCAAGTTTCATCCAGCAGTGCTATCTTAGATGAATTGTAGTTGATGATGTCAGGACATACATACTTTCTCTAACAATACATAATTTTGTATGTTTATTGAGTCTGTAAAATATATTTATATTTTGACTACCTTTGACTTCTTCCCCTCTCCCCAAGCTAGAAAGAGAAAACACATATTTTCTTTGTCTTGCAGGTGGTAGGAGGAATGACTTGGTGCATTACCACTTGCAACTTTGATGTAGATGTTGATTTGCTCTTTCAAGAAAACTCTACAATAGGTCAAAAAATGTAAGTTGTTAGGGTTTGCCATGGAAGAGCCAAAAAAAGGAGAAGAGAGTAACTTTTGAGTGCCTACTATGTGCCAGAAGTTCTGCTAGACACTGTACTATTTTGTTTTAATTTTCATTACAACAGGTAATATCGCAGTTATAGATTACAAAATGGACTGAAATAAACCAAGGTCACACAGGTAGCATATACTAGGTATACTGGTTAATAATGATGGATTTTGTAATCAAAGAAAACACGATAATTTCAAAAGAAACATCAAAAGTGCTTTATTGACAGTAATGTCCATCGCTAGCTACACATTTCTCCCATCTTTCAGGTAATTTGTGGATACTGTCCCAGTAGAACTTTTCTTGTTTTGAGGCACACCATTCAGAGACCCAATTTTCCACTTCTTTGTACGTTTTGAAGTGCTACTCAGAAAGTGCGTGTGCCATCAATGGGAACAAATGGTAATCTGAAGGAGCAAGGTCTGATGAATATAGCGGGTGGGTTAATACTTCCCAGGCAAGATCTTTTAACGTGTCTTTAACTGGTTTTGAAGTGTGTGATGGTGCATTATCATGAAGCAAAATTACTTTGCCATGTCTTCTGGCACATTCTGGTCGTTTCACAATCAAAGCGTGGTTCAAATTGATTATCTGTTGTCGGTAGTGATCAGTAGTAATGGTTTCACCTGGTTTTAGAAGCTCATAATACACCACACCTTCCTGATCCCACCAAACGCAGAGCATTTTCTTCTTTCCGAAGCGATTTGGCTTTAAAGTCGATGTTGCTGGTTGACCTGGATCAACCCATGATTTTGTGAGTTTGGAATTCTCAAAATAAATCCACTTTTCATCACCAGTCACAATTCGATGCAAAAAAGACTTTCTTTCGTGCCGTTGAAGCAACATTTTATTGATGACTTTTTGGTTTTCCATTTGTCTTTCGTTCGGTTGATGTGGCACCCATTTTCCTTTAAAATTGTTTGTAAATGATCAGAAATTGTTTGCTGAGCAACTTTTAATCTTTCTGCAAGTTGTTTTTTAGTTTGACACGCATCTTCATCCAATAATGCTGTAATTGTTGGTCTTCAAACATTTTCGGTTGACCTGGACGTTCTTTGTCTTTCACATTGAAATCATTACTTTTAAAGCATTTAAACCAACGTTCACAAGTATTTTGAGATGGAGCATGTTCACCGTAAGCTTCCCAAAGTATACGATAACTTTCTCTTCAAAATAAAGTAATGAATTAAAACTTCCCGCAAATGCTCTTTTTTTGGCACGAAATTCGACATTTTTAAGCATAAAAATATCTATGATGTTAACACCTTCAGCAAATTTGACATGAAGTTTTGAAGCTGGCTATCAATACAACAAAATAGCATACATATCAAATCACATATATATCAACATATGTGTAACTCCATCTATTGAAAAAAAAATCCGCATTATTAACTGGTACACCTAGTAAGAGTCATTTCAGTGTTCAGGCTATTTCTAACACTTTTTTAAAAACTTTTTTCCAGTTTTATTGAGATATAATTGACACATCACATTGTATTAGCTTAAGGTATACAACATAATGCTTTGAGTTTATATACACTGTAAAATAATACCACGACAAGTTAACATCCATCATCTCACATAGATATAAATTTTTCCTCCTTATGATAAGAACTTTTAAGATCTACTCTCTTAGCAACTTTCAGATATACAGTGTAGTGTTGATAAAATAGCATGCTATACATTACATCCCCAGAAATTATTTTATCTTATAATGGAACTTTGTGTCTTTTGACCACCTTTACCCATTTCATCCATCTCCACCTCTGCTAAGCACCAATCTGTTCTCTCTTTCTATGAGATCGATTAAGAAAGACCACATAGTATTTGCCATTCTTTTACTTATTTCACTTAGCACAGTGCCCTCAAGGCTATCCATATTGTTGCAAATAGCAGGATTTCCGTCTTTTTTATGGCTTAGTAACATTCCATTGTATGTATATACTACATTTTCTTTATCCATTCATCTGTTGATGATTACTTAGGTTATTTCTATGTCTTGGCTATTATAAATAATGCTGCAATGAATATGGGGGTTCACATAATTCTTCGAGATAGTGATTTTCTTTCTAATATATGCCCAGAAATTGAATCGCTGGATCATATGATAGATCTCGTTTTAATTTTTTGAGGAACCTCCATATTGTTTTTCCATAGTGGCTAGTCGCACCAATAGTACACAAAGTTTCCTTTTTCCCCACATCCTGCCAGCACTTGTTATCTCTTTCCTTTTTTCTTTTTAATATATTTTTATTGATTTCAGAGAGGAAGGGAGAGGGAGAAATAGATAGAAACATCAATGATGTGAGAGAATCATTGATCAGCTGCCTCCTGCATGCCCCACACTGGTTGTAGTTTGGGGTCCCAGCCACATTTTGACTGGTTATAGGGCAATCAGTAACCTTATGCAAATGCATAAATCTGTACCACTAGAGGGAGCTTTCCTCCTACTGAACCAAAAGATAAGAGGAAAGATGGCCCCCACATGTATAAATAGTTAAAACCTGCCTGGACAAGGAGACAGAGCCAAGGTTGGTAATCATTTTCATTTGCTAAGCTTGGAGTTTGGGGAGCAGGGCCAATTAAGCACCCATTTCTTCCCCTCTCAAGTTTCAAGGTATAGGAGTCTTATGGAGATAAAAATAAAATTTATCAGAGAGAGAGCCTTAGATGTTGCCAAGTGGATTTGTTAATATTTCCCTACTAAATTATTCAGTTTGAGCCCCAGGAACAGCTGGACCATGGGCTGCCCCACTGGGGCAGGGCACATATCTCATGGCAGAAGGAAGCACGTGACCCATAAGCTGCTCAGAAAGGAGGGGCTACAGGAGTGGCTGGGCCATGTGACAATTTTCTTTCATATCTCAGACCTTTTGGATAAATCACACCTCCTGTATGATTCCATTCTGTGAGGTGAATATTCCTTACCTTCTGTGCATGTGTCAGTAGAATATCAGTCTTAATATTTTTCTCTTAACATTGCGCTTGACATTATTACAGATCAGTGGAACTGGGATGTGGCTATTTCCCTCTGCAGTTTTAACCTTGATCCCACCTTGTATAGCTACTTTCTGTATATAAATGTTTTTGTAGTGTGTTCTCCAGGGACCGTTCCCTGGGGAGCCATTTAGCTTTTGTCCCTAGATTACTTAGTTCCTACCAAGACTGAGGAGGTGAAACATACTAAGGGAACATAGGTAAGACAATAATTGCTCTCACCCAGGCCTGAGCTAGATTTTGGTCTTAAGAATGTTTGTCTCCTGGAAAGGATTATGGAACTGCAGGAAGATAAAGTTGTACAAGATTTATTTGAACCGGGAACACTTCTGGTGGACCCAAAACTTACTGAATTTGAAGCAACTAGTAAGACCTGGTGACCTCATTGTCCATTAGCAAATAGTCCTATACTTGTAGACAAGGCTACAATATTTGCTATAACTGGCTAATATTTTTTTAAGGTTCTTAAATGGGGATATAACCTAAACTATCCATGTAGGCTGAGCCAAAAGCCCCATTTCTCCATATGGTCCCTTCAGGCCCATGCCTTGTAACTGTTTCTCAAGCTTCCTGATCTGTGTGCCATGGCTTTGGGGTTTAGCAGAACCACTAAATAACCTTTATTCACTCCTCTGATTCAATTATGATAGACAAAGATTGTTGGAGATCAAAAATCGTCTGATTAGTTAAGGAGGCTTAAATCTGTGGTAAAATGGACTTGTACACAAGTCCCTCTATCACTCCTGCCAGAAAACTGTCCCAACCAGGCCCTGTTTGAACGGAAAAACCTCTCCAGCAGGTGGAGGTTTACCTCCTGACAGACAAGAATGCTTCTAGACCTGGGAGCCTGATTCCTCCCCTCCTATTCCCAGAGCCTCTTAGGAGGAAGACTGACAGTAAGGTGTTAGAGAGAGATCAGTGTCCCTCAGGAGAAGTCAGAAATTTCTCTCTGGAAAAAAAGAGTGATGATGCATGCTTCTCTCAAATCTACCATGGATTTTAGAGTATCAAAAAATTAAAGGCTACTTTTTATTTTAAAAATACTTTTGTACCAGAGTAGAGAACTCCAACTTTTTCTTGAGCTTGTGGCACCATGTTTCATCTTATTCTGGACCTGGCACAAGTCTAGTAATTATTTATTGCCTGACATTTACAACAATTTTTTAAATGTGTAACCCAGTGGTTCCCAGACTTTTGGAAAAAGTAGGTCAGTAAAATGAAATGTAAAAGAATATAGGGTACTGATAACTTTTTATTTTACCATGTAACGATGTTAAAAAATAATAACTACTACCTCAAACATCACCATGATTTCATAAAGAATCAAAATATTTTAATATAAAAAAGTAGGAAGCACACAGTCTTAGAATAAAGGATGAAGGCAGTTTTGTGGCCTTACATGCACACATCTAAATTGTGCTTATTTTTCCTAATTTTGCAGTCAGCCAGGAGAAACTTGGTCATGGTCTGGCAATGAGAAGCCTCAGATTTTTCTGGGATGCTGCCCAGACTTGAGAGATGTCTTAAGAGCCACTTAGTGTGTTCTCACTCTTTGCTTGTTGTTTTTTCCAAATAGAGCTCTATCAGAAAAAATTGTCTCTGTTCTGCCAAGAATGAAGTGTCCACACCAGCTGGAGCCTCACCAGATCCAGGGGATGGATTTTATTCACATATTTCCCGTTGTTCAGGTGAGAGTCTCGGTGTGGTTCCTTGTCCTCTGAACGTTGAATTCCTGTAACAGGTCTGACTCCTAGGCTGCCTGGCCTAGATCCTGGATCTAATGGGTGTGGTGTGGATTTGGTGGCAGCAGAACATGATGTTTCCTGATGTCATCCTCAGAAGGTCGCTGGTACTCCTCCTCCCCTAGTTTCTCACTGTCACCTGATCTCTGAATGTCCCCATTAGTTGCTTTTCATTGACCTTTTGGTAAAGATAAGACTCCACAGCCCCCATGCTCTGGTCACTTCCGATCTACCCAGCCTTATTCCTTGCTTTCCTTTGTTCTTTCTTTTTTAGTTCCTCTGACTTTCAGATTTTCTCATAGTTATTATGCTTCCTCCTGTCACGGGCCTTTCCCCCAAGTTGGAAAGCTGTTCCCTTTTCTTCTTTTCTGTTTAATTCATACTTATTCAGACCTCAGTTCCACCAAGCCTCCTCAAGAAAGCTACCCCTGACCCAATAGTCTAGAACAGGTTCCTGCCATATCCATTCATATGGCCACATTCCCTTTCTTCACAGGAATAACCCTTACTGTAGTTTGTACCGTGTATATTTAAGTGTGTGATTATTTATCTGTCTCTCCATCCAACTGTAATCTTCATGAGGGCAGGCACCATGGCTGTCTTGCTCACTGTTGTGCTTCCAGCACCTCATGGACTGTCTGGGACTTTGTAGGCATTCAGTCTTACTTGATGACTAAATGTCTGTCGGGAGGCTTAATGACCACCTCAGTTTTACCCCAGGACTCTGTGATTAAGTGGTTCATGCTGTACAGCTCCCTGTATTCTCTGCAGTTCTGTGTGCCTCCCCTCCAGGCGCTTGGAAAGAAGAGGAGCAAAGGGACTCACTTTTGTTGCCTGTGCTGTGAACAGTGCTTTGCATCTGATCCTAATAGAGTCTTTGAAGCTTCTGTTATAATCCCAGTCTAACATTTGAGGACAGTGAGACTCAGAAAGGGTAATTGATTTGCCTACAGGCAGAGTAGCAAAGCAAAGGTTCCAGTCTAAAGGCTCTGTCTCCAAGCCTTGTACTTTCCCACTCCTCCATTCATGCAGCCGGCAAGGAGAAAGCCATGCAGCTTTGGCTAGAAACATCTTCTAAGTCTGTGTCAAGGTTATAGTTTAGGTGTGTGGACTCTGGAGATTTCCTGGGTTCAAATCTTGGCTCTGATGTGTGATCTTAGGCAAAGACTTAACTTTGTTAAGTAGAAATAATAATATACCTACCTGATAGGATGAGAATTATGTTACTTTGTGTAAAGCACTTGGCTGAAGGACTGGCCCAATTTAGTAAGTGCTTTAAATAAGTATTATATAGTTGTTTCTGTTGTTATTACTGTTACTGGGAATCTTCCCTGCATTAGACTTCAAATCACATACCATGAAATTTGTAAATTTGAGCCTAAGACTTTTACTCAAAATTTGATTTGTATCTTTGGTAGACTTTTGTCTCTCTGATTCAAGGAAAGGATACCTAATTCTTTTTGTGAAAACAAAGTAAGGACCCTGTGTTGATTGTTACTAAAACACTATTACGCTGTGAAGTTGTTGCTTTTCCCACCCCCAGAAGCCTGGATCTCTAGTGATTAGACCTACTCAACCCTCTGCTGGAACTTTGAGGGCAAAAAATCTAGTCCAGATGTGAGAAGGGATGAAAGGGAAGTGCTCTTCTCTAGTTTGGGCATTTGAGTGTCTGAATGAACAGTTCCGTTTTGTGAGTAGAATGCTGGAGAGCTTTCTGTCTTGATATGAGAGCCTAGGCTAGTGATTACTAGATTTCTTCATTTCATGGACCTGTAAAATTTAAAAGCAAAAATGGAGGTTGACTGACAGTTGCACCTGTATTTTTCCAGGTAAGTATGCTTTTTTCTTTTTTTTAATCCTCACCCGAGGATATTTTTTTCACTGATTTCTAGAGAGAGGGAAAGGCAGAGAGAAACATCGATTTGAGAGGAACACATGATTGGTTGCCTCCTGCACAGGCCCGACCAGGGTCTGGGGCCAGGCTGGTGTGGAGCCTGCAACTGAAGTACATGCCCTTGACTGGAATCAAATCTGGGACCCTTCAGTCCGCAGGCCAACACTCTATCCACTGAGCCAAACCAGCTAGGGTAGGCAAGGATGCTTTTTAAACTAATAACTGCCTTACTTTCATTATCATTTCCTAAAAGAAATATCATTTAGCCCCAATCTCAGACTAAGGACAAGTCTTCAAATTTAATACCTTTAGCATTATGAAAAACTCACCACATGTCTATAGTTTTTTCCTGTTTCGCTGGTGACCAATGAAAGAACAGTCATAGACCATCGATTGGGAACCATTAAATTCATTGTCTGTGATTCTAGAGGCTCACTCCCCACATTCACATAGCGAAGCTATAGTAGTAATGCATTCTGAATGCTAGCCAAGAGGAAAACCATCTAACTTCCAGCCACTGTTAGTTCTAGGTCACATCTTTTATCTCATAAAAACATGTGAATCCTGTGAGGGTAGGTATTTTTTTCTAATGGTTGGTCTGTGGCGGAGCTTGGTCGTCTAAGAAGTTCCCTCCATAATCCTTCATAATGGGAACTCCAAAACAGAGCATTCAATTCTCTCAGGGAATCCTATGACTCAACAGGCTTTACTTTCCTTATCTGATCACACTCTCCAGGATTCAGTCACATAATAACTCCAGTATAGAGGTAAATCTGAATAAGAAACATGTATGAAAGGCCAGAAACTGGCTCTCCCCATCTGAAGGAAAGCAGAGCAAAATTGAGTTGAGGAAGAGTCAGCCTCCTTAGTTATCCTGGGCCATGGTGTTGCATGGGATTCGGGTAAGAGGCTAGAGTAATTCTGAATGCTGTCTGACCTTCTGCCCTCCTTCTGGATTTTAGTCAGTACCTGAGGTCATTGTTTGGAGTAATGGAAATAAATGGAAGATATTAACAAAAGAATATTCCTCATGTAGTTACTTGTAGCTACCCCTATCCTGGGCAACTTCCTAAACATTTACTTCCTAAATGTGACCTTTACTTGAGCTGACCCCTCAGTGAGCAAGCATTCTTTCCAGCCCTGTGGGAACAGCTTGTCATATGCCATGTCTCTACTTTCTTAGGTATCTAAATTTTGCCAAGTTTGGCTGCGCGCTTGGGAAAACTCAACTATTATCCAAAAACTGCTTTTGAGATGTAATAGCTTGCTCTGGAGAGAGAATGACAACCCTGACAGATGGGATCCCTTTCCATAATATTCTTCAGTAATAAAGAGAATGAATGAAGAGCCAGGGCAGGAGAAGAGAAGGCCCTTTTTTGCTCTTTCGCTTCTTACCTAAGAGCACCTGGATCTTCCGAAGGTTATGGGGTGTGGGTGTGTGCATGTGTGTGTTAATTAACTGGAGTTTTAAGTAGAGCAAAATGAAGAGCAGCTACTTCTGCATATAAGCTCATTAGAATTGGGAAACATTCTATATAATAAAGAGGTAATATGCAAATTGACCATCACTCCAACACACAAGATGGCCACCCCCGTGTGGACACAAGATGGCCGGCAGGGGAGGGCAGTTGGGGGGTACCGGGCCTGCAGGAGAGGGCAGTTGGGGGGGACCAGGCCTGCAAGGGAGGGCAGTTGGGGGTGACCAGGCCTGCAGGAGAGGGCAGTTGGGGGCGACCAGGCCTGCAGGAAAGGGCAGTTGGGGGCGACCAGGCCTGCAGGGGATGGCAGTTGGGGGCAACCAGGCTGGTAGGGGAGGGCAGTTGGGGGCGACCAGGCTGGAAAGGGAGGGCAGTTAGGGGTGACCAGGCCAGCAGGGGAGGGCAGTTGGGGGTGACCGGGCCAGAAGGGGAGGGCAGTTGGGGGTGACCGGGCCAGCAGGGGAGGGCAGTTGGAGGCAACCCCGGGCAGTTGGAGGCAACCAGGTTTGCAGGGGAGGGCAGTTAGGGGTGACCAGGCCTGCAGGGGAAGGCAGTTGGGGGGGGACCAGGCCTGCAAGGGAGGGCAGTTGGGGAGGACCCGGCCTGCAGGGGAGAGCAATTGGGGGTGACTGGGCCAGCAGAAGAGGGCAGTTGGGGGCAACCAGACCTGCAGGGGAGGGCAGTTGGGGGGGACCAGGTCTGCAGGAGAGGGCAGTTGGGGGCGACCAGGCCTGCAGGGGAAGGCAGTTGGGGGCGACCAGGCAGGCAGGGGAGGGCATTTAGGGGCAACCTGGCTGGCAAGGGAGGGCAGTTAGGGGCAATCGGGCCGGCAGGGGAGCAGTTAGGCGTCGATCAGGCTGGCAGGGGAGTGGTTAAGGGGTGATCAGGCAGAAGCGGTTAGGGGCAGTCAGGCAGGCGAGTGGTTCAGAGCCATCAGTCCTGGATTGTGAGAGGGATGTCCGACTGCCCGTTTAGGCCCGGGATCGGACATCACTCGAGGGGTCCAAGATTGGAGAGGGTGCGGACATCACTCGAGGGGTCCAAGATTGGAGAGGGTGCGGGCTGCACTGAGGGACACACTCCCACCCCCACCCCCGCTCCATGCATGAATTTCGTGCACTGGGCCTCTAGTTTATAAAAAAATCTGTATGTCCAGTCTTCCGATGTGGAAGACTCTCCCAGTTGTGACTCACAGCATTGTGACTTGCTAGCTATGGATCAGTGGGCAAATTACATGGCCTCAGAGCTTCAGGTTTTGTAAAACGCAGCCAGTACCAACTGCTTTATCATGTGTGGATTAAGAGAGAAAATGTGAGTACCAAACTAACCCAAAGCCTAGGGCTATTACTCAGTACACCCTCTTCTCAAATCTGAATATTTGGGGGATTTTTTTATCTGTCAAATGAGGAGTTACACTAGGTGTTCTCTGTGGTTCTTCCCTATTCTCTGATCTGCGGTGCAAGCAGCCCAGGAGAAAGTTACATTAAGATCTGCTAGAACCAGTTGGCTGTGGGAAATAGCTCTGTTTGTGTTGTGCTTCAGGTACTTAAAGAGCACTCTAGTACTTGATTTCATGTGTTCCCACAGCTTCACCTCTGCTTTATTCAGAGAGGGAAATTGAGTCCTGAGGATCTGAGGTGAGGCTTTAAAGCTCCTGCACAGCTACTCTGCTCTAGGTCCCACTGGGTCTTAGCATCCAGATGCCCAGTTGGTGGCTTTGTTTCCATTTATTTCCATCACTCATATGGGTTTTTTAGGACAGTACACGTTGATAGTTTCTCATCACCTGGTCCATTAAAATATGGTGATTTGGATTCCCGAGTTGTGCCATCTCTGAGTTGACCTTCACCATGGTGGTATTTCATCCTTACTCACATTTCTAACTTTCTTCCCCCAGTGGCTGGTGAAGCGAGCTATAGAAACAAAAGAAGAGATGGGTGACTACATCCGCTCCTACTCTATTTCCCAGTTCCAGAAAACCTACAGTCTCCCTGAGGTTAGTTTTTTACTTTTCTTGTCTGCTGAGACCATGAGTGCATACTTAGAGCCTCCCTGGGAAGAAGCTCAGTAAGCTCAGGCTGCCCTGCCTGCCCGTCCGCTGCGTGGCATCTCTGCCTCTACTGGGTCCGCATTGAAATGGGGCCTCCTGATTCATTTGAGCTGTCTCTTTTTGGGGCACTGAGTATAAAGCCCTACAGTTTTGTCCTTTTGTTTACATTTTGGTACTTGATCCAGAACTTTTCTTAAATTACACGAGTATATTTTTGTATAGTTGAGAGACCACCTGCCTAGGACATTCCTGTATTAACAGTTTAATAATAATCTCAACAACAACAATAGCTGATAGCCATCATATCCTTACTATATTCTAGTCCAAGCATATCACATACCTTCTACTCCTTAATCCTCTCAACTGCTCCCTGAGATGGGTGATGATGTCCCATTTTACAGATGGAGAAACTGAGTCTTAGAGATTAGGTAACTTGCCTGAGATTTCAGAGCTCATAAGGATTTGAAATGAGAACACTTGTCTGCACCTACAGTTCCCCTTTTTCTTACTGGTTATAGGAATCTGTTTTAAGACCTGCAGAGGCTCTAACTATTTCCCCATACACAATATATTTCAATTTGTTTGAAAGTTGAGACTTCTTCAGGTAAGTTACTATGTGAAGTCAGTTTATAAGACAGATTTCTGAGCAGTCCAGTTGAGTTTCAGTCTTCACACAAGATTTGTTTAATCCCTGTTTTTTGTTGTACAGGATGATGACTTCATAAAGAGGAAAGAAAAGGCCATCAAGACAGTTGTTGACCTCTCAGTAAGTTCCCCTGCCCTGATCCATCTGTAAAAGAAGCATTTAGGCTCACAGCCTCCAAATAGGGCTTTGATTTAAATCACCAAGCCCTGCTGCCTGAGGTTTCTGTCTGCTGGGGTTGCCCAGGAGCTGATTAACCTCTGGTGGGTGTGAGGGAAGCCCTGCCTGTCTATGTGCTCCATATTTGGATACCACCATTCATAGGTAGACTTTGCCACAGCCACTACCCTCTGTTTTTCTTAGCTCCCATTTTAATGGAGAAATTTTCGAAATCCCAAGCCCTTCCTCATTTGTGCCAGTGGCAGATGTAAACTTTGCATAACTCAAAAAAAGCAGATGATGAACTGGAGATGGTAAACTGAGATTATCACCCCTTTGGTGGCTTTGGAGAGGCACAATAGCTTCTGAGCTTTGCGTAGGAAACTCTGGAATGTCCTTTGTCACCATACAGTGTTTCTTGACATGGAGGACTGCATACATGTGTCCACTTCCCCCGTGCAAGGGGCAGAGGAGAGCTTTGGGCCTTTTCAAAACACTCTGGGCCAGAGTCCAGCAGAATCTTGTCAGCCCACCCCCAACCTCACCCTCAGCTTTCCTACCTGAGCTGATGGGAACGAAGCCTCAATGCCTGGGTGTAAATTCTCTTCTGAAAATAATGTAGAGTGTTATTTTGCACATTTTTCACTTTAAGAATAAGTATGGTAAAAAATAAATAAGTGTGTGGTCTCCCAAGAACAATCATTTGATGATGAAAGACATGAAGTACTTGTTTAAAACGAACAAAAAAAGTCTCTCTCACTTTATAGTTGTAATTTGTATCTTTAATCAATTCCATTTTGGAAATGGAGGGAATGAAAACCTTTAATGCAGCCAGACACTGTTTTCAAAATGGGTAGCAGTATTAAGTAATAAGAAGAAAAAGAGCACATGACATGACATAGTAAATTTTTCCTGGTTATGAAATAAGTGTTCAGTTTAGAAATTCTTTAAAGTTTTTTTTTTAAGGTTGATAGATGCAGGGGAAGAAAATCAATCTTGATTTCACAACACAGAAGCAACCACTTTTGATGGTCATGTATTTCTTCCATGTTTTTAATATGCATTTTTATACTGAATTAGAATTATACTTTAAATGTAATTTTGTAGGGTTTTTCTTTTCACTTATCAACACAGTCTTTAAGCTATTAAAAATTTTTCCTAACAGCATTTGTCATGACAAATAATAACCAGTTGGTTGGATATGCTGTGTTGCTTTCCCTAATTTTAAATGATGCTTCATTTTATTAATAATAATATCCATTTGTATGTAAAAATATGTATATTAGCCCTTATTGTATGTCAGGTATTGTTAAATAATTAATTAATCCTCACAACCTCTGCTTATACTTATTTTACAGATGGGAAGCCACAGAGTTTAAAGTAACTTGCCCCAAATCAGACAGGTAGTAAATTATGGAGTCAGGACTAAGCCCCATCTGCCTGACTCCATATCTTCATTTAGTAAGACTAATTGAGGATTCACTATGAACCAACCACACTGAACTCTAGGAGCTGAGGTGAAAGTGACATTACAGTTGTCAGGGATTCCACAGATCAGGGGCTCATCAAGTAAAAAGATAGGATCATGAGGTGGCTATAGCACACGCAGGTATTAAATGCCTGGCACATACTTAGCATTCAATAAGTGATAGCCATTACTGTTGTTACTCCAATAATGGCAGAAGAGAAGTTGATTTTGCATGCCTTTGTAAGAGCACAATTGTGTAAAGCATGGGTGTTTTTTTTTTAATTAATCTCACTTTATATTATTGATGAGATTATGTTACCAAGTCAGTATCTTTTTTGTTTGTTTGTTAATCCTCACCCAAGGATATTTTCCCATTGATTTTTAGAGAGAGTGGAAAGGAGGGTTAGAGACAGAGAGAGAGAGAAACATTGAAGTGAGAGAGACACATTGATTGTTTGCCTCCCACATGTGCCCCGACCAGGGCCAGGGTTGGCACCTGCAACCAAGGTTCGTGCTCTTGACCGGAATCGAACCCGGGACCCTCAGTCCTTGAGCCAGCACTCTATCCACTGAGCCAAACAAGCTAGGGCCCAAGTCATTATCTTTACAGGATTAAAATAACATAAAGATTGAGACACTGAGAGTCTCCTTCAAGACCTAGTAATCCAGTCTTCATTTTATATATGAGAAAACAGACCCACTGAGGGAACTGCCAAGTTCATGCAGCTAGTTAGTATGAGACAGGACTAGACATCAGTGTTCCTGACTCCTGTTGCTTTAAAGGGTGACTTGGCAATAGTTTTTGGTTGGCCTGGAACCTGTGCTTTTAGGTCAGTTTTACTATTATTATTAGGTCCAAGTCATTGTAATGATTCATGTGCAGTATCAGATTGTATAGGGAATCCATGAGAGGGCTCAGCTGAAATGGCAGATATGTGACTAGAATGCCCATCAGAACCAAGTTAGTATAATGGGAAAACCTTGGGGCCAGCAGAGTACCTAGAACCAGGCCCAGTATTCTATCAATCCTGAACATTATTTAATCTCTGCTTCTTCAGAAGTAAAGTGGAGGTACTAGCATCTGCCTTGCCTCTATCTCAGGGTAATTATAATTTGCAAAATATTTATGAGATGCTTTAAAGTAAAAGGAATAATTAAATAGAAGCTAACATTGTCATTGTTTGGAAAAATAAAAGGTCCTAGTAGCTGTTGGTTCAGTATATTGTTTTGGAATCAATCTTTTTTTTTTTTCCAAAAGAATTCAATTTCCTGTCTTGGGTCATTGACTCTCAATGGTAACTAAGGAAGATAGCAGTTAAGCCCAATTATATAGTACTGCTATAATAGTAGAGCTATAATAGGGCTCAGTGGAAATTTAAAGCATACGCAGTAACTGACATCATATTGGTTCATTATATTTTTCATTTCCCCATAAATCTGTTTTATATTATTTATAGCTTCCTGTTCGTGTAGACACCAGTAGCAAACTAGGAAATATTTGTGGTCGTAAGCTGTAAGAACAACCCTCTAGCACAGTGATGGGCAACCTTTTGAGCTTGGTGTGTCAAACTTCACCAAAAAACTGAGCATAAATCGGGTAGTGTGTTACTTTGAGGAAAAAACATTATTTCGCGATATTTATAGTTTAAATAACATAAATGTTTCATCCTCGGCATGCGGCCACCTCAGCAGCCACGTGTCATCAGAAATGGCCCTGACACGCGTGTCATAGGTTCGCCATCACTGCTCTAGCATCATCTCAGACCCTATTCCATTCCTTTTCCACAAAACTGTTGAAATTATATAGTATATGTTACAGAAAGAACTTTTTTCTGTGTGAAATATTTCATAATAAAAAAATAATATCAAGGAGGAAACAATTCTAACTAGAATAAAAATGTCACTATCTGGAGAAACCTGATAGTACTGCTTGTCCTGATGATGTCCAGGTAGAAATTAGATGTGGTGAACTCTCACAGTGGAGAAACAAGATCCAGGGACACACAACTAGAATACCTGGCTTGTATAAACAACTACCTACCTGGACCCAGAGGTCTGAGCTAATATTGTTAAGGTATTATTTGACTGCCAGCTTGTCAGTCAAGAACATTCATTTAGGGTAGAATGACAACCCAGGTCATCTGGGGGTAGAATGACAACCCAGGTCATCTGGGGGTGAAGAACCACATTAAAGGAGTACATACTACTACATGCGATATACTTGTTTAGAAGGTGTGTGTGTGAGTGTGTGTGTGTGTGTGTGTGTGTGTGTGTGTGTAAAAATCCCTACCTTTCACTATGCCTACTCCCACTCAAAATATGAATAGATAAAAAAGGCTAAATATAACCTACAAAAGTAACAGACAACTTTTTTTCAAGCCCTGGATAGGAAGTAAGATATAAAGTGATTGATGATTTTGACTACATAAAAGATTAAAATGTCTTAGGACAAAAAACACCAAGTTATAACAAAGTTGACAAGCAATAGATTGGGTGGAAATATTTGCTACCTATATAAACGTTGAAGGAGCAGACTCCTTGAAGGCGGCTCCCCTGAGTGCCTGCTGTTATGATGGGGACAATACCTATTCCCTGACTGGATGTTCACATTCAGCAGCCAGTTCAGTGTGAGACTTCTCACACTTGGTAATTCCTCTGTCTTGTATACTTCTTAGGATATTTACAAGCCCCGTCGAAAATACAAACGGCAACAAGGGGCAGAGGAGCTGCTCGATGAAGAATCTCGAATCCATGCTACACTTTTGGAATATGGCAGGTATGAATGGTGCCTATTTTATAAAACCATTGAAAAGAAAAGCTATTTTGAATTTCTTCATTGGCATTAGCTTGGTTGGCTTTTACCTGATTGAATTTACTATCTTGGGCCTAAGTTTTCCAGCATCTGGAACTTTTCTCTCTGGTATTGAATTACCCAAGTTTCTGGGGTTGCTTCCCTGATCTTGGTAGAGGCCTAATCTTTGAAACTCCTCTCTAGGAGTGTGTGTAACTGTGGGCCCTAGCTCTGCTCTCCTTGGGGGTTGGGAGTTTGGGGCATTTGTGGAGGCTGAGGGTGGTCTGCCCTTCAGATCTCAGCCATTTGATAAAATCTTCAGGTAAACTAAAGAGTTTTGAACAGTTTTACTTTAAGTGTTAGAATAATAATTTTGGTTTCCTTTGATGAATTGTCCTGACTAGGAAAATAAAGAATTTAGAAGTAGTTTTGTCACTTTTTAAAAACATTCTAGTTATTAAAAAAAAATAATTTTATATCTTCAGTTTTTACTAATGACACATGCACATAAGGAAGTACTTCTCCCCATTGAATATTTTGGTTGACACTGGATATTAACCTTCATTTATGTCCTGCATTTTCTACTTAGGGTAACTGATTCCTTGATGTGAGTATATCTCCTTGGTTTCTTTCCTTTATGCTGGGAGTGTTTGCTGTGTGCTGCTCTGCTGAGTAACCCAACCCTCACTGGGTGGCTGGAACTAACAGCACTGCCACTAGCATCTCCCTGAGTGAGCCTCTGATAGCTTCCTCTTCTAGGTCCTGGAGAGAACCAGAAGGATACTAGGCTTAATTGGCTTAAGTATTCCATCTTTCAAATGGAATTGCTATTGCTATGTTTTTGTTTTTTGAGGGGATTGTGTGGGTTCAGGTCCTTCCTTCCTGAGAATGAAGCTAGTCTGTTTCATTCAAAAGAAGCTGTTAGTTCTGGCCCTAAGCCGGTGTGATGGCTGCCTGCACAGCTCACCAGTTGCTGCTGTGAATTGAACTCTTCTGAATGAGGCATCATCAGACCAGCTACATAATTTGCATGGCCCAGTATAAAATGAAAATGCAGGGCCCTTTGTTAAGAAATATTAATAACTAGCCAAAACCAGTTTGGCTCAGTGGATAGAGCGTCGGTCTGTGGACTGAAAGGTCCCAGGTTCGATTCCAGTCAAGGGCATGTACATTGGTTGCGGGCACATCCCTGGTAAGGGGTGTGCAGGAGGCAGCTGGTCGATGTTTCTCTCTCATCATGTTTCTAGCTCTCTATGCCTCTCCCTTCCTCTCTGTAAAAAATCAATAAAATATATATATTAAAAAAAAGAATTATTAATAACTAGAGGCCTGGTGCACAGATTCGTGCACTGGTGGGGTCCCTCACCTGGCCTGCAGGGATCAGTGGACCTCCGCGCCGCCGCAGCCCAGCTTTACCTGCCAGTTGGTCTGGCTCCAGCCTGCTGTCCGCATCGATCCTGCACAGCACGAAGTAGTGTGGGAAGCGGCAGGCGGCTGGGGAGGAGCCCAAGCCCTGGCTGGGCACTGTGCTGCTCCCACTCATCCTGGCCCCACTGTGCCTGCTGCTACCACTGCTCGGGCGCACAGGGGGAGTGTCAGCGGGAGAGGCTCACAACATCGCAGCTGCGCTTGCCAGCCGCCAGCCGTGAGCCCAGCGTCTGGTGCCCACCTGTCAGCTGAGCACCACTCCCGCTGTGGGAGCGCACTGACCACCAGGGGGCAGCTCCTACTTTGAACGTCTGCCCCCTGGTGGTCAGTGCGTGTCATAGCTACCAACCGGTTGTTCGGTCGTCTGATCGTCTGATCACTTAGGCTTTTATATATATAGATGATTAATATTAAGAATTTTGAGATCAAAAATACAAATGTGGGGCACTTCTGAGTGTTGTGCCCTTTGCGATTGGACAGGTTGCATGCCCTAGGCACTATGATGGGTCTTTCTAGCCACGCCCCAGCTGCAGGTGGGCAGGTGAGGCTGCGCTGCTCAGGGAAAGCCAGAGCTGGAGAGGCACCTGCTTGTAGCAGCATGTTCAGAGCCAAGGAGTACTCAAGGGAATGTTGTGGCTTTTGTTAGTTTGTATTGTTCTTACTTCCAATTTGCCCATTACCATGGAAACGCCAACGTTCTTGGGGCTGAAAAGGAGTCAGAGATTTAGTGAATTGTCCACCTCATGGAGACCATGCTGACAACTTTTAATATTCTATTTTGTTTTGAAAATCTCAGTTTCACATTGGATCTTTTGCATATATCATAGATGATAGTTGTTATCCTGGGTAAATTTAGGACATTCCTGCTCATCCTCAGCAGTGTTTGGGCCAGTGTGAGGCAGAGTCTAGCTTGTCTTTCTTTAGGGAAGGGAGCAAGGTTTTGTTTGTGACTCCTCACAAATTTGGAGTGTAAGAAAGAGCAAAGTGTCTCAATACTACCATTCTTAGTTCCTGTTGGTGGGGCCATGCCTTCTAAGCCTAGGTAGGTAGGATGGAGGGTTTGTTGGTTTTGTTTTTTAGGAGAGGGATTATTTTGCTTTCTTTATAGCTTTGCTGGTAAGGAATGGTGAGTTTTTGAGAGGTGGGGAAGAAAATACTGACTACATTTTTATAATTTATTTAGTTTATTTTTCTTTCTGAGAATGATAAAGACAGCATTCAGAAAGATTAAAAAATAATGTTCCCGAGGTCAACTATTAACTATTAAGAGTCTTAAACTAGGACTTGAAATCAGGTTTCTTGGAGTCCAAAAACATGTCATTATCATTATCATTATCACAGTATTATTGCTTGAGCCTCCAATGAGAATTTGGCTCTTAGTTTTAGAAGGACAGGCCCAGTCTTTGTTTTTTGGTTTGAGACTAAACAAGAAGAGAGTGATTACTAAACTGACAAGAGCAAACTGGATAAAACTTAAAGGCCCAACAGGTGTGTGTTTTATTCCCCATTCTGGAGAAGTCCCCTTCCCTCCTTTCTGGCTATGAGTCTCTTTCCTCACAGTTCTGTTCAGTATTTCCCACTGCATGGGGATCTTTACCACTAAATGAGGGTTACATAATTGTATGAAGAGCTTTCAACAGTTTGTCCTCTGTAGCAAACAGTAGATGTTAACTATTAGGCCCCAACAGTAGCAGGAGCAGCAGCAGTTTTCAGTTCTAAAATTCCCTTAAATATGATCTTTAGATTCAAATGAAGATTCCTAAGCCTCCCTTTCAGTTATCTTTGTCTCTACATACTCATTACTCCTAGGACTAGGACTCCCTCTAGCCCTTTTATGGGAAGTCTCAACAGTCTTCCTTCCCTTTCCCATTCAAGCAGGCTGGCCCTTTGCTGGTTCTGGGACTCATGCTCCATCCTGCCTCACCCCTCACTGTTGTGCACCCCTAATTGCTCATCCCCACCTAGAAATACAAATTCCTCATCTTTCATTAGTATTCTTGTCACTCATCAGCCTAGGCCCACAGTGCACCTGGCTTTGAGGTCAGCATTCCAGCTTCTTCCTCCCACTTTTTGACTTTCATTGCTCAAATAAGGCTGGACTTTGAGTCTGGTCAATCATACTGAAGGCCTTAAGGAGTGTGTGTCTATTAAAAAGATGTTTGGCTGTATTTGTTTAAACGTTATGGTGTTGGAAAAACAAGACTCATCGTTTTTATTTTAGACGTAAACAGAATTGCTACTGTATATTTTTATTTTATTATGGTCCCAGTCAACTTTTAGAAGCTAGCTTAAATACTTAACCATAATACAAAACTGCCACTGTGGGGAAATGCATTTTATATGCAGTATATTTGACTTGCAAGTGGAAATTTGAAGCCCAATCACTATGATGCTAGAGTTAGCCTCTTCCACACTATTTGAGGCTTAATTTTGAGTTTCCTTGAAGTCATTCTGTACTTAGTGCATCCCATATGATAGTGAGGCCTATGTATGCTCATAGAAGGTATATAGTAAATGCTTGTTGAATGAACAAATAACAGAGTTCACAGTCCTTAGTATATAAGGCTTTCTTATGCCCCTGACTTGTTCAGATTCCAGATAGATTGATATGTCTTAATTTGTCCTGGGGCAATTGTTCTTGAAGGTTAGTTTGTTTTCTAAAACTGTGACATTCAGTTAAGGTAGCCACTAGCCACATGTGGGTATTGAGCACTTGTGATTAGTGTGCCTTATGAACAGAATTTTCATTTTAAATTTTAAAATTCATGCTTGACTTAGTTATTAGAATATGTTTCATTATTATCAGAGTCTTTGAATCTACTTATTTAAAGTTACATATGTGGCTCTCATTATACCTCTTTTGGAGTGTGCTATTCTAGAAGATACACATCCTTGATGTTAAAGACAACTGTTAGGTTTAGGTAAGAGGGCTGGAGCTCTGTTGATGCTGACATTGTAGGACATCAGCAAAGTTGGTAAGTCAGAGCTAACAAAGGGGAAGGCAGGAGCAGATTGAGCATATGGCACTGCAACTCGGGTTGGCTCTAGAGAGGAAAGGGTAGGCCTGACTGGGCAAGAGGAAAGAGGGGTTGTAGGATAGAGCAGCATACCTAGGGAGAGGATAAAGAGAAGTAAAGGCTTCTGTAGTAGAAGTAAATTGAAATCCCCCCTGCTCTTTGTGAGGGATGATGGGCCACAAAGGGAATATCATGTTCTGGTGAAGCTTAAACAACATTGGAAGAGTAGTTAGTGTACACAATGAAGCATTCATTAATAGACAGCTGAAGGCAGCTAGCTCTTCTTTGTCATAATGGAAGCATTGCCATAATGTCACATGGAGAAGGAAGCTTTTAGAAAAATCATCTGGACTCTTCATTCAACAAACATTTATTGAGTACCTATATTGTGTCAGGCATTGTAGTAGGTGCTGGGGATACAAAAGTACATGGATATTCATAATAGCACTATTCACAGTTGTCAAAACAACACAGATATCCATCAGCTGATGAATGAGTAAACAAAATGTGGTTTATCCATAATGGGCTATTATCTAATCTAATAATAGACAAATATGCAAATTGACCGCACCTTTGCTACGCCAAAGCCACGCCCACCAACCAATCAGGACGAATATGCAAATTACCCCAACAAAGATGGCGGCTAATTTGCATATCGCGACAGCGTAGAAAGAAGCCAAGAGCTGCAGAAGGGAGCAAAGCTGCAGAGAAGCAAGCAAGCCGGGGGGAGGAGAAGGGAGGAGCAGAGGCGGGGCTGGGAGAGAAGGAAGTTGAGCAGGCGGGGCCGGGGGAGAAGGAAGTTGAGCAGGCGGGGCCGGGGGAGAAGGAAGTTGAGCAGGCGGGGCCAGGGGAGAAGGGGCGGGGCCGGGGGAGAAGGGAGGAGTGGAGGCGGGGCCAGGGGAGAAGGGAGGAGCGGAGGCGAGGCCGGGGGAGAAGGGAGGAGCGGAGGCGGGGCCGGGGGAGAAGGGAGGAGTGGAGGCGGGGCCAGGGGAGAAGGGAGGAGCAGAGGCGGGGCCAGGGGAGAAGGAAGGAGCGGAGGCGGGGCCGGGGGAGAAGGAAGGAGAGCGGGCTGGCGGAGAAGGCGGGGCGGGGGAGAAGGGAGGCGCGGAGGCGGGGCCGGGAGAGAAGGGAAAAGCAGGCGGGCTGGCAGAGAAGGCGGGCCGGGGGAGAAGGGAGGAGCGGAGGCGGGGCCAGGGAAGAAGGAAGGAGAGCGGGCTGGCGGAGAAGTTAGAAAAGCAGGGGTGCTGGCGGAGATCGCAGGGCGGGGGACAAGGGAGGAGACCAGGCAGGGTGGGGTAGAGTGCAGCAGGAAACCCTATTGCAGGATTTTTCCTGCAACGGGAACGCTAGTCCTATATAATAAAACCCTAATATGCAAATCGACCGAACGATGGAATGACCAGTTGCTACGATGCCCACTGACCATCAGGGGGCAGACGCTCAATGCAGGGGCCGTCCCAAGTCAGGGCCGGTGAGCAGGCAGCACCAGGACACCAGCCAAGGCGGGTGCCAGCAGGGGGCCCCTGATCACCCCACAATTCGGCCCTGATCACCTGCCAGGCCTGGGCACCCTTACCCTATATATTGGGAACAGTCTCTTAGATTTAAAAATTAAAACCTGGCAAGGCTACTCTAACACTGAAAAAGCAGGATGATGCAGTGATGACATGCATGGACTCTGGCTTGCACATTTTGTGGTCAGCCCTAATTCTGATGCTTATACTAGTAACTGTGTGACAAAGCCAATTACTTAACTTCTCTCTGCTTCAGTTTTTCTACCCAAAAGATGGGGAAAATGGTACTACTGCCTCAGAAGGATCATGTTATGTACTACTTTTTATAATCAGGGCAAAAAAATGTAGCTGCCCATACAACAGCAAGATGCCTTTCACCTGTATGAAAAGTATAGTCACTGGTGCATGCAGCGTCCCAGATTGCGAGAGGGCACAGGTCGGGTTGAAGGACACACACACACACACACACACACACACACCCCGTGTGCATGAATTTCGTGCACCAGGCCTCTAGTTTAGTCATAAAAAGGAATTAAGTACTGATTTGTGCTACGTTATGGATGAACCTGAAAAACATGCTAAGTGAAAGAAGTTAGGCATAAAAGGCCACATGTTGTATGATTCCATTTATATGAAACATCCAGAATTGGCAAATCCACAGAAACAGAAGGATTACTGGTTGCCAGGGGATGAGAGAGAGAAATGGCACTGACTGCTAATATGTGTAGATTTCTTTGGGGCACAGTGAAACTATTCTTGAATTCGTGGTGATAGTTGTACAAAATAGTGAATAGACAAAAAACTGCTGAGGTATATATACTTTACAATGGTGAATTTTGTGTTATGTGAATTATACCTTAATTTAAAAACGTAAAAAGAAAGTGAATGAAGCAAATGCATTTCCACCCCTCCAGGAGCTCAAAAGGCAGATTCCACATAACATAGTTATTCTGCGCACTGTGGGATAAGTGCACTAGTGGTGTAAACATAGAAACACATAGCTGGGGACCTAACCTCGTTTTGGATGGTTAGAGAAGTCTTCCCAGACTCTTCATCTTTAAGGACAGAGTAGATTAATTCTACCTGGGAATTAAATTGCTCAGATTTAGTAGCTGACTGCTTTAATTTGGAAAATCCGCAGAGTTCCTGGGCCTTAAATAAGGGCTGTCTGACTAAGGGTATGTCTTCTGTCCTTAGGGTCTCCACAGACTAAAACCTGGAAAACAAATAAATACTCAAGGTGCAAAGACACCGCTAGGAGCAGAGACTTAGTGAAATCCTCAATTGGTCAAGGCACCCTGGTTGAGAACACAAAACCCTCCCCCTAGTTTCAGCTGAAGGATTGATTACTGAGATCCATGGGCTTAAAACACAGAATCTTGACTGAGCCAGGGTAATTTCCCAAGCATCACATTGGAACTGGGCCTCCAAGGATGCTGGTGTGTACTCCACGAATTGGAAGCTGTCTAGAGGCCTGAGGAATTGGGAAGCTGGTGCTGCAGCTGCTGACAAAAATATCACACCACTTCTGCCAAAATGAGGAAGCCACTGTGACAGCTGCTGGCCCCCAAACCAAGTTGCTTCTGTGATCCACACCACACAGTGAATCCTTTATGACCTTCCTCTCACCTCATCTAACAGTTGCACATTCAAAACTCCAGCAAATGCACCTAATTGGTAGAGCCAACCAGTATTCAGCATGCTAACTATAGGGAGTATGGAACACAGAGTTCTTTGTTTTCCAGCCTCCCCACTATAGAAAGATGCGATAGATATTGACTAAGCCAATTCACAGAATCTGCCATGAAGTCCTTTACAGAATATGGTTCCTAATCCACCTTTAATCTCGGTCTGCTGCACTTTGGGTCTATAGATTTATGCCTAATGGATGGGAATGTTGTGCCCAGCAGTGACTTTGTGGTTTCTCCAATAGTATGACAATCTTATTGCATGGTCAGGTGATACTTTTGGCTTTCAGTGTTTTCTTTCACTTGTTTTAGTTTATTCAACATACATTGGAAATACCAAATGTAAAAGTAGCATCAGTGCCTCCAGGAGAAGGATGCAGACATGCAAATATCCGGGAAGTGGGGGAACATGTACAGATCCAAGGCAGAGAGTCTGTGCATGAGGATGCTTTGGAGAAGAAGTGGCTTTAGAGCTGAGGTGTGGGGAGTGAGTAGGAAAGTAGGAGAGAAGAGGATAGCACAGTGTGTGCAAAGTTCTCTGTTCAGGCAATGGATTTACAAGAGCATGTAAGGTGATCTGCAGGAAATGAAGCAAAATGGTTGTTAGGCAGGGCCATAGAACGGAAACCCTAATGAGAGTGCCCAGGAGGTCCAGTTTGTCCTGAGGGACAATGGGAAGTTGGATAAGAATGGGGAGGAGGAGTGGGAGTAGAGTGAGGCTGGAGGTCAGAGACCAGGTAAGAGGCCAGCACAATGATCTGTTAAGTAAGGCCTGGCATGTGTGAGAGCAGAGTAGGAGCCCTTAATTTGTTTGTTTGTTTTTGATGGTTGCTTGTCATTTTTATGTCCTTATAAACTATTTACAGGTAAGTGAGGTTGGGTATTTTTCATCATGCTTTTTTATTTTAGGTTGAATGGTTTTGCATTGTTATACTTGCTATAAAAAATAGATATTAATTAGAGCCAGAAAATAAACTAATTTAAATTAAAGAGCATTTGTGAATGTCTTTGAATTTAAAGTTGAGTGATGGGAACACAATATTACTGGCAAAATGCTTCTGTATGCTTGAAAGGGAAAAATGGGCTGGACTGGAGATTGTGCAGGTCACCATTGGAGAGTATGTTTAGCTTGAGCAATACATTCACATTTGTTTATATAGATATTTTCAAGACATTTAGCTTAAATTGTGAATCTGAAATATAGTTCCTTCTTCAAAAAGTAAAGAGAATGCACTTAAAGGGAATGTTGTACTCTGTACTGAGTTCCCGTTTAAGCATTTATATGGTGAATAGGGTAGCTGGCTCTTTATTCAAAAACAGTGGAATATATTTGTGGTTTGGGCACTTAAAATATTTTCTCCAGTCACCAAATAGCCTAAATTGGCTTTTAATATAAAAACTCAACTAAACTGCATTTGACAGACTTAATGTGATTTTTGAATAGTAATTGAACTCCCCTTTTTTGTGGCCTGCAGGAGATATGGATTTAGCCGCCAGAGCAAAACAGAGAAGGTAAGAAAAGCATAGATAATGGGAGAGAAAATTTGAGAGATGGAAGTGACCCACCCTTTTGCCTCTGTCCGATACTAACAGACTGCCCAGCATGGGTGAGAAGACAGGGCTGCTGCCAACCAGGCTCTGTTCCTTGGGCAAACCCCAGGGCTGCAAGGATATGCCTCCCAGGCCAGGGAGCTGAATCAACAGCCTCATCTGGGGCTAGAAATGGAGGGTAATTGAAAGTCATGGCCCCTGGGTCAATCCTGTGGGCCCTAATAATTCTAAAAGTGTGAAGGTGAACTCTACTACCAGTGACCTTAGCACTCCTCATCCGGTGAGAGTGACCCTAGACAGGTGGAAGCAGGATGCTGGCAGTGAGGTAGAACATAACCATAAATTACAGGCCTGCCTGTATTAAGGTAACTAGGTGGGAAAATCAGGTAAGTCAAAATGGGTTTTTCTAACTTCACAAAGCAGTCAGCAAAGATTTTTCGTCATTTATGTATTAATGATCCTTAATGCCAGCAGCAGGGCATGCATATAAATCTTACAGTGCCAAACCTTTACTGTGCTCCAGGCCCTTTGTTCAGAGCTACATATGTATTTTTTCACTTACTCCTCTGAACAACTCTATGAGGAAAATATTTATTCCTGTTTTTCGGGTCAGAAAACTGAGGCCCAGAGAATCTCAGTGATTTGTCCAAGATCACACAGCTCCTTAAGTACCATAATAATAATCTGAATCCAGGTCTGTGTGACATCAAAGCCTGTGCTTTTAACCACTGCCTATTAAAAGAATAAAGTGCTAACTAAGGAAGTCAGTGGCCTCTTAAAAAGTAGAGTCCTGCTGCTTGAGGTCTATTAATAACCTTTTTCTCATTTCTCACCTAATCCCCAGATTATCTTTAATGAAACACCTATTATTCTCTATCTAGCTTTCGCATCTCTCAGTTTTTCTTTTGGGAGGCCCTTCCTGACCTTAGCCTCCCTCTTATTCCTGTGGTAATTGCTGTCTCTGTCATGAAGAGCCCTGACAATGACTAGGAGCATATGTTCTAAAGCAGGATTTGCTGCTAACTTCATCCCTTCTCTGTGTGACTTTGGACAATATGCTTAATTGTTGTGCCTTAATTCATAGCATCTATAAAATGGGGGCAGCACTGTTATAAAGATTAAAATGTAAAGGACATGGAATGATCCAATACAGAGTAAACATCTAGTTATTTCATTAGTAATCAGTCATGCACTGATTTTATCTTTTTTGGTTTTCTTGTTATTTTTTTCCACATTTGTGTTTTTCACTCAACTAAACAGTTATTTCCTCCAAAATAAGGTGTTTTCTGGATTTAAGTATGTCATGTGGCATCTGGTATATAAGAATTTAATGCATACATTTAATTTGATATGTAATTTAAGTCTGAAAAGAATGTTTATGCGTATGACTATATTCTGAAATAAGACCATTTGATTATGATTGGAAAAATCATAAAATGCCCATAAATGAGCATTCCCATCTGGCTTGTCTTGTCAGTCTTATGTCAGATAGCACACATTTGAACTGAAAGTCTTGTCCCCTGTAGATATACCCAGTAGTTGGGAGCTCAAGGTGTTCCCCAGGGACAGTTGTAGACTTGTTATAGAAAAGTATCCTAGAATTGGGATGATCTGAGAAGGGTATTTGAGACCAGTCCTCCCTTTCAACCCTAGAAGACCCTGGTATCCAGAGAAGGTAAGCCTGAGGTCACCCAGCTGGTGGATGACAGACATGGAATTAAAACCAAGAACTCAAGACTTGCAGCCCATGTTTGAGGAACAGTAGTTAATCCAGGTATCTTGAGTGTGGTGTGGTCCATTTAAAGCCTGAGACCGGATACAGAACATGGAGCATGATCACCAGGTGAAGCAGGTTAGAATTTTACCCTTTAGGCCAGTGGTTTTCAAACTTTGTTGACTTTCAGTTTCACAAAGCAGTACTTAACCTTTGATTACCTGCAAAGCACTCTGATCTCTTCTTTTCTGTAAATTTTATTCAATCTGTTTAGATGCTTGTCGTACCTAAATTATTTTCATGTCCCACTAATAGGTCTCAACTGGCAGTTTGTAAAAAAAAACTCCTTTAGGCGGTGATCTGCTCTTGAAGGCATTAAAGTAGGGGAAAGACCCCCATCAAAATGTAAGGATAAGTCAGGCAAATATGTACAATCTGATAGGGATTAATCAGCAAGCAGTTCAGTAATGAGAACAAGCTTTGGCCAGGGCCTGAAGCTGGACCTGCTTGCTCTGTAGTTGGAATGGAAGCCCAGGTGTCTGGATTTTCCATTCTTCTCAGGGACTGGTTCAGCTCTCCAGATCTGTGTGTTTTCTTTCACAGACTCATGCCTCTTTGCAATGTTTTCTTTCCTCTACTGAGTCTCCAACTCTGATGCTTAGCTGCTTTTGAATTTTCCTTTCCAGGCTGAGGACAAGAAAACGGCACTTCCCACAGGGCTCTCGGCTGCAGAAAAAGCTGATGCCCATGAGGAGGATGAGCTTCAAGCTGCTGAAGAGGTATGTGGCCCATGTAGGTCCCCTGAGGTTTCTGTTTAAATCATTTGGGGAGAAACTTCACTTTCCTCCTCAGCTTTCCAGAATGGCCAGGTGTTTCTCACAGCCAGCTGCTGTTAGTTGGCCTTGTACACCTTTCCAGTTTCCTTTTATCACCTCTCGTGAGGAAACCCATAAAAGGAGATCAATAAAATAACCCTTAGATTCCACCACAAAGACCTGTTTAGACATAATTGTGTAAGTCTTACATAAACAAATCTGCTCACTGCTACTTCTCTCCATTTCTCTCTTAGCAGCGTATTCAATCACTGATGACCAAGATGACCGCCATGGCAAATGAGGAGGTAAGGTGGGAGTGATCCTTGGGGAGGATATGGTATGGAGATGGGAACTTGGAACCAACCTGCTTGGCTCTCTGGGGCCTCTTCCCTGAGGGACTACCTTCGGAGCCTTGTCTTTTCAGCACTCAAGTGTTTCCTGTTTCCTAAGGAATCTTTCTTTTGAGAAGCTTTTACAGTGTTCCCGTCCATGGGACCTCTAGGAGGAAGACTTGAGGGCTGAGACAGTACCATATGGTCCTCAGCGGAAGAGCCATGGTTCAGCCTCTCCATAACCATGAGTTAATCCCATGCCACAGGAACATTGTCTTCTGTTCCCTTCCTGTACCATCTAGGTAGAAAATGGAATACCGGATTTAGAGTTGGTCTTCTCAGAAGGCCTCTCCAGAAGGTTTAACCAAGAGCTTTGAAAGGATTATTTATCTGGAAGCAGGAAAGGCCTGTGATAGAACATTTTAGGAGTTCTGAGAGTCCTCTTTTTCTCCCATTTGCACTTCTTTTTTCCCTGGTTCCTAAGTCTGCTAGTTCCCTGCAGGTTCTGTGTAGTGACCTTTAGGAAGAGAGACCTTAGGATAGGGTATATAGGGAGAAGAATGACTTCCCAGAGGTACCCAGGGTCCGAAGAGAATCTGGCCCAGTAAGCCGAGTGACTCAGGAAGTAGAGAGGTGGATTCACATTTGTCCCAAGGCTTGTTTTCTATCTTGTTGATGAATCCATAAACAAAAGCCCAACTATTTTCTCCCCTGGGAATATTACCTATTTTACTGTAATACTCAGAGCGTTAGGTTTTCCAATTCTGTGAAAGATAAGGTATGGTCTTGAGAACTCACCCTCCCTGTGATTGTAGAGCCGTCTCACCGCAAGCTCTGTGGGCCAGATCGTGGGACTCTGCTCAGCTGAGATCAAGCAGATTGTGTCCGAGTACGCAGAGAAGGTACGTGGGGGCTCAGCTGGAGTCTTTGCCTCAGGTAATGCCCCAAGAATTTGTCTTTTTTCTCTACACTCTCCCCCAGCAGTGATGGAGGCAGGTTATAATTCATTAGTTACATTTGTCAGAAACATATATGTCACACAAAGCCATCAGCATTTGCCCATTAGCTAAATTAATTTTCTTTGCAGTGCCTATTTTTCTATAAATATAAAGAGAAAACCTGTCTCTCGGAGCAATTATTGTATCTGATAAATCGATGCCTGAGGTACAGCACAGGCATTTTTCCTTCTCTACCAGGCTTCTTATGACTTGGGCTCCGTTTGGTGATTGGGCTGAGGAATGAAACTTTGCCACAGAGGAGATAAACCCCATAACTCAGCCAAGCCCAAGGCAAAATTTTTTGTTCCACTTTATTAAAAGGGTATAGAACGAGCAGAAGCCTGAAAGCCATTATTTCAGTGTTAGATTTTTTTCATGCTGAGAATAGGCAGCAGGACCTTGAATATCTCAGGGAGACAGTGATTAATCATTTTGCACATACTGAATCTGGTCTGGCTGAGATGTAGTATCAGTGAAATCAGATTTACAGGGCATTGTTTCACATCCTTCCTTCCCCACCATACTCATTCTGCCCCCCTAAAATGTTCATGTCTGTTACAGCGTCCAGCTTTGCTTTCCTGTCTTAGAAGGCTTGACAAAAAATTAGCTCTGCTTCAACCCCTGTGCAATATTCTTCCGAAGTGATTACACAGGTGTTGTAATTGGGAAGGGATGCTACCTGTAATCTGGAAGATATAATCTATAAACACAGCACATGGTCATCTCCTACCAAATAAACTCAAAAGACTTAATAAAGATATACTTGTGTACTTTTAGGAGAACCTAAAGTCCTTTTCTGGGCAAACCATAGATGGCATTCTGACCACTGTCACCTTCCCTATGTTGTAAATTGAAATAGATGTCACTTTGGATTCTATGAAAGTTGGATTAGAAAACCAATGTTAAGAAGTATTGGCTGGGGGGGGGGCAAGAGAACCCCGCCCCCAGATAGTAGAAACCTGTTTACTCGCTGTCTTATTCAAAATGCCAGAAAAGAGTGAAATTAGAAGTCGTTTTGGACAGGTCTCTTTCCAAAGACATATAATTAACTTCTTAGAATTGTAGGACAAGAGTTCATTGCTTTATCTGTGTTGTTTGCATTGAGTAGATCATATAGCATTAAAGATGATGATTTTTAAAATTAAATTGCTGTTAATCCTAATTCCATATCACATTTATTTCACACTAGAGGCCCGGTGCATGAAATTCGTGCATGGGGGGGCGGGGTGTCCCTCAGCCCAGCTTGCACCCTCTCGAATCAGGGAACCCTCGAGGGATGTCCGACTGCCCGTTTAGGCCCGATGCAGGTAGGATCGGGTCTAAATGGGCAGTCGGACATCCCTCTCACAATCCAGGACTGCTGGCTCCCAACTGCTCGCCTGCCTGCCTTCCTGATTGCCCCTAACCGCTTTTGCCTGCCAGCCTGATCACCCCCTAACCACTCCCCTGCCAGCCTGTTGGCCCCTAACTGCCCTCCCCTGCAGGCCTGGTCACCCCTAACTACCCTCCCCTGCAGGCCTGGTCCCCCAACTGCTCTCCCCTGCAGGCCTGGGTCCCCCCCCCCCCCCAACTGCCCTTTCCTGCAGACCCGGTCGCCCCCAACTTCCCTCCTCTGCTGGTCTGGTCACCCCTAACTGCCCTCCCCTGCAGGCTTGATCGCCCCCAACTGCCCTCCCTTGCAGGCCTGGTCCCTCCCAGCTGCCCTCCCCTGCTGCCCTGATCGCCCACAACTGCCCTCCCTTGCAAACCTGCTCCCTCCCAGCTGCCCTCCCCTGCTGGCCATCTTGTGGCAGCCATCTTGTGTCCACATGGGGGCAGTCATATTTGACCACATGGGGGCAGCCATCTTGTGTGTTGGAATGATGGTCAATTTGCATATTATTCTTTTATTATATAGGATTAGATAGGATAGAGGCCTGGTGCACGGGTGGGGGCCAGCTGGTTTGCCCTGAAGGGTGCCCTGGATCAGGGTGTGGTTCCCTTGGGGTGTGGGTCAGCCTGGGTGAGGGGCTGTGGTGGTTTGCAGGCTGGCCCTGGGTGGGCAAGAGAGGCCCTGATATGTGGGATTTATTTATCTTCTATAATTGAAACTTTGTAGCCTTGAGCAGAGGCCTGGGCCCACCAGGGCAGGCAGAAAGCTTGGCTTCCTCCATTGCCGGGGAAACCCAAGCCTCCTGCTCTCTCTCTGGCTGCAGCCATCTTGGTTCAGTTAATTTGCATACTCACTCCTGATTGGCTAGTGGGCATGGCTTGGGGATGTAGCAGAGGTATGGTCAATTTGCATATTACTCTTTTATTAGATAGGATTTGCATATTAACTTCAAGTGTTTGTCCCTGATACCATAGTTGTACCTAGTTGCAGTTATCATGTAAGTCTAAAAGAGATAGAACACTGTAGCTAAAAACACAGCATATAGAGTCATGTCTTGGTTTATATCTGTCTCCTCTACTCCCAGTTATGTGATAATGGCTAATTTATTTCACCTCTCCTTGCTCTAGTATCTTCATCTGCAAAATGGGAATATTATTACTTTCCTGGCAGAGTGTTGTGAAGATTATATGAAATGTGACCAAAATGCCTAAAATAGTGCCTTGCATATTCAAACTATTCAGCTAATGGTAACCTTTATTTGCATTTTTATAGTCTGTATTTTTTTGTCATATCAAATCCTAAACATTTTCTCTTTTAGCCTTCATGATTATTTTAATACTAGATAATCCATGTGTTGATACAACACAATTCATCAAACATTTCCTGATTGTCAGACTTTTAAGTTGTTTCTGTTGTAATTGTAGATAATCCTAATATATAAAAAGCCAGGGGCCATCACGACAAAACAACTGGACAGACGACCGAACACAGGCTGCATGGGGCAACCAGGCCAACAGGGGGGTTAGTGAAGGATGACCAAATGACTGAACAGCAGGCTGCGTGGGGCAACCAGGCCAGCAGGGGGTTAGTGAGGGACAACCAAATGACTGAACAGCAGGCTGTGTGGGGCAACCAGGCCAGCAGGGGAGTTAGTGAGGGACAACCAAACGCAGGCAGGGGGGCAGTTGGGGGTGACCAGGCCGGTGGGAGGGGGTGAATGTAAGGGGTGGCAGTTAGGAGCCAGCTGTCCCGGATTGTGAGAGGGATCCCGGATTGGAGAGGGTGCAGGCTGGGCTGAGGGGACTCCTCCCCCCCCATCACGAATTTCGTGCACCGAGCCTCTAGTCTATATATATAAAAGCCTAGCCACCAAACGGCAGAATGACCAGACCGACCAGTCGCTATGACACGCACTGACCACCAGGGGGCAGATGCTCAATGCAGGAGCTGCCCCCTGGTGATCATTGTGCTCCCACAGCAGGAGCAGCCACTCAGGTCAGGTCCACAGCTGCTCGACTGACCAGGATAAGCGGTGCTCCCATGGCAGGAGCAGCTGCTCAGAGGGCAAGTCTACAGCTGCTCGGCCCACCAGGATGAGCGGCATGGAGCACCGATCCCCACAGGCCACGCCCCCCCACCAGTGCATGAATCTGTGCACCAGGCCTCTAGTAGTGTTATAAAATCTGAGCAGATAGTTTCTGCTAAAAGGCTTCCTAGGAGTTGATGATTGGATTATGACTCTGTTGCCTTACAAATAAGTTGTAACAGTATAAAAATACTATCAGTAATGAAGGGCAAAGACCACTAGGAACACACCTGTAATTGAACAAATTGAGCAAGTTTATTGCTGGTTATAGCAGGGGGAACCATACAGTGGTGGGAATCATACAGCATCTCAATAAGAAGGCATTAGAAAAGACATTATGGATTTAGACCTGATTTGGGGGAAAGTTCAAGAAAGTAGGGCTTTGCTCTGTGTTGAATGTTTTAAAGATGGGCAAGTCAATGAATGGCAGCTATATAAATCTAATATATAAGATGGGGATTGAATGAAGGTTAAAGCTGTGTACTTATATTAGCCAATATAGGGGGATGTTTGGTCTTGAACAGTGTTCAGGTTTTTGACCGTGTTCAGACATGATTACAAAATGGTCATGTTTTGCCTCTATCTTCATGACGTTGTCTGATGTTGATGTTTTGGGGGATTGTTTATGTTTAACACCAATGCCTAGTATAAGTACAGGCCAGCTCCAGCAACATCAAGGCCTTACTAAGGTTAGCTCTCAAACAACAGGGGCTGCTTTTCTCTTTCTCTATTTTTTGTTTATTTAGTTACCTGTTTTTACAAAGCAATATTATCACAAATGTAGTGGCTTACAACAACACAAATTTATTATAGTTTGTGTGGGTCAACACTTGGGTAGCTTAGCAGGGTTCTTTGTTTTAGACTCTTGCCAGGTTGCAGTGGAGGTGCTGCCTAGGGCTGCAGTCTCATCTGAGGCTCAGCTGGGAAGGATTCACTTCTGAGCTGGTATGGTTTTTGGCAGCATCAATTCTTGCAGGCTGTCAGCTGGAGGTTGCCTTCAGTTCCTTGCCATGAGGGCCTCCCCAACATTGTCACTTGTTTCATCAAAGCCAGCAAGGGACAGCCTTCCTGACAAGACACATTACAATTTCATGTAACACAGTTACATACATGCAATCACATCCATCCATCACCTTTGCTGTATTCTGTTGGTTAGAAACAAGTCACAGGTCCCACCCACATTCAGGGGGAGGTATTACACAAAGACCTGAATACTAGGAGGCAGAGATTATGGGGCCATTTTAGGATTGTCTACCACAATGTATTAGTTTTTCTCTTTAGTTTAACTGCCATAAACTGGTCTGAAACCAGGTCCTGGTAGTTTATCTAAAATCCATGCCCCTGCCTTCAGGGTCTCAATCATGAAACCCTTGGCAGTAGAGATGAGATTGAGGAATGCCCGGGAGGGAAGCTTTCAGTGGTACTTGAAAGAAATATAAATTAGGCTGAAATCAGGGTAGACTTTTGTTCAGTGAAGAAAAGGGAAAAGGTAGTTTTGGGAGGATGAAAGTGTGAAAATTATTTTGTGACCAAGGAATGAATCAAACAGCTTGCCTGGTACAAGTGTATTGAAAGTCAACAGGCATTAGGATATAAACATGAGGTAAAAAAATCCTATATAATAAAGAGGTAATATGCAAATTGACTGTCACTCCAACACACAAGATGGCTGCCCCCATGTGGTCAAAGATGGCCACCCCCATGTGGACACAACATGGCCACCACAAGATGGCCAACAGGGGAGGGCAGTTCTGGGTGATCAGGCCAGGAGGGGAGGGCAGTTGGGGGGGGGGGGACAAGGCCTGCAGGGGAGGGCAGTTGGGGGGAACTAGGCCTGCAGGGGAGAGCAGTTGGGGGTGGCCAGGCCAGCAGGGGAGGACATTTGGGGGGAACCAGGCCTGCAGGGGAGGGCAGTTGGGAGTGACCAGGCCACCAGGGAAGGACAGTTGGGGGGAACCAGGCCTGCAGGGGAGGGCAGTTGGGGGCAACCAGACCTGCAGGGGAGGACAGTTAGGGGCGATCAGGCCAGCAGGGGAGGGCAGTTAGGGGTGACCAGGCTGGCAGGGGAGGGCAGTTAGGGGCAATCGGGCCGGCAGGGGAGCAGTTAGGCGTCGATCAGGCTGGCAGGGGAGTGGTTAGGGGGTGATCAGGCTGGCAGGCAGAAGCACTAGAGGCAATCAGGCAGGCAGGCAGGCGAGTGGTTGGGAGCCAGCAGTCCTGGATTGTGAGAGGGGTCCCAGATTGGAGAGGGTGCAGGCTGGGCTGAGGGGGACACACACCCCCGTAAATGAATTTTGTGCACCGGGCCTCTAGTGTATATATACACTGACTGGCCAGATTATTATGATCTCTGAACACATAATAATTTTTGGCCACTCAGTACATATAAAAATATATATATACACACACACACATATATATATACACACACACATATATATACTAGAGGCCCAGTGCATGATTGAATCATGCACGTGTAGGGTCCCCTACACGCTTTCGCTTTCGATCGCGGGGGAGCTTGGTGCCTGTCCGCTGGTGCCGGAGCGGACAGGCACCCAGCTTCCACACTTTTCGCTAGATCATGCACTGGGCCTCTAGTATCCTCTCTAATAAAATGGTAATATGCAAATTAACCATCACTCCGCTACATAAGCCACACCCATCAGCCAAGCCACGCCCACCAGTCAGTCAGGGCGAGTATGCAAATTAACCCCAATCCAAGATGGCTATAGCCACAGAGAACAAGGTTCCCCAGGTAACAGAGGAAGCCAAGCTTTCCATAGCCGTTGCAGGCCTAAGCCTCCACTCAAGCTACAAAGTTTCAATTATAGAAGGTAAACAAATTCAAACAAATGGCAGCAGAATGGAGCTTGAGAGAACAGGCCAGGGTTGCCGGTGGCAACAGGGGAAGCAAAGCTTTCTGCACACCCTGGCCGGGCTCAACCGCTTAAGGCTACAAAGTTTCAATTGTAGAAGGTAAATTAACTGCCACAGAAATGGCTGCCACCCTGGAGGGAACAGCAGGCTTGGCTCCGCCCCAGGCTACAAAGTTTCAATTGTAGAAGGAAAATAAATTCCAGATACCAGGGCCACCCCTTGGGTTGCCAGGGGGCGTGGCCGGCCTGCAAACCACCACAGGCCCCTCGCTCAGGCTGCCCCACACCCCAAGGGAACCCCCACCCTTATCTGTGACACCCTTCAGGGCAAACCAGCTGGCCCCCACCCCTGTACCAGGCCTCTATCCTATCTAATAAAAGAGTAATATGCAGATTGATCATCACTGCAACACACACTATAGCTGCCCCCATGTGGTCAAAGATCCTGCCCCCATGTGGATACAAGATGGCCACCACAAGATGGCCAGCAAGGGAGGGCAGTTGTGAGGCACCCGGCCTGCAAGGGAGGGCATTTGGAGGTGATCAACCCTGCAGGAGAGGGCAGTTAGGGGTGACCAGGCCGGCAGAGGATGGAAGTTGGGGGCAAACAGGCTGGCAGGGGAGCAGTTAAGCATCAACCAGGCTGGCAGCGGAGTGGTTAGGGGGTGATCAGGCTGGCAGGCAGAAGTGGTTAGGGGCAATCAGGAAGGCAGGCAGGCAAGCAGTTGGGAGCCAGCAGTCCTGGATTGTGAGAGGGATGTCCGACTGCCCGTTTAGGCCCGATCCTGGTGGGATCGGGCCTAAACGGGCAGTCGGACATCCCTCCAGGAGTCCCAGATTGGAGAGGGTACAGGCTGGGCTGAGGGACAACCCCCCACCGTGCACGAATTTCGTGCACCGGGCTTCTAGTACATATATATATATATATATATATATATATATATAATGTATGTGTGTGTGTGTGTGTGTGTGTGTATATATATATATATATATATATATATATATATATATATATATACATACATACATACTAGAGGCCCAGAGCATGATTGAATCATGCACGTGTAGGCTCCCCTACACGCTTTCGCTTTCAATCACGGGGGAGCTGGGTGCCTGTCCGCTGGTGCACCAGGCCTTTCAGAAGCCTCCGCCCCGCCGGAAGCTTCTGAAAGGCCTGGTGCCTGAGTGGACAGGCACCCAGCTCCCCCACTTTTGATGGTCCATGGTGGGACGTGAGCTCGCTGCCCCAGAGGCCCCTTCTGTGCCGCAGCACAGCCATGGCGCAGACGCTGAGCTCGAGCCGCTGCTGGTGACGCGAGCTCAGCGTCCCGCCGGCCCAATTGGCCACCCCGAGTCCCGCCCCCCCACGCCTCCTGGCCAATCACAGGCATAGTGAAGGTACGGTCAATTTGCATATTTGTCTATTATTATGTAGGATATATACATATACATATATATATACATATATATATATATATATATATATATATATATATATATATATATAATGTGTGTGTATATTTTAGAGGCCCGGTGCATGAATTCGTGCATGGGTGGAGTCCGGCCAACCTGGCCAGCGGGAGGGGACATGGGCGGTTGGCTGGCCTGCCTGCTGGTTGAACTCCTGGTCAAGGGGACAATTTGCATATTAGCCTTTTATTATATAGGATATACACTGTGTGGCCAGATTATTATGCGTTTTGAGATCATAATAATCTGGCCACTCAGTGTATATGTGCAGACTTCTCTTTCATTTGTAAAGTTCAGAGTTTCTTAGAACAGTGTAACATGATAAATACACTTTTCACAGCAAGTCTCTGAGAAATGTAACTCAATTTAATATGGTTCCTGCAAAGCATCAGGGAAGAGGAATGTGAAGAAGCTTCCAGATACATAATTCATGAGTGTCAGTAGGCTCTTGGCCAGGGAGCACCGTCTCCCTTTGTTTCCACAGGGTAGCACCCTTCCCAGAATGTGCTAGATGAGGCACCACTGCCTTTTGGTGTTGATGTCTAATGTACCGACTGCATCCTAGTGTTCGTTTTTATAGGGAAGGAGAGTGTTATTACTGTGATTGGCAGAAAACTAAAAAGCCTGACTGCCCCTAGCTGGTTTGGCTCAGTGGATAAAGCATTGGCCTTTAGACTAAAAGGTTCTGGGTTCGATTCTGATGCCCGGGTTGTGGGTTCAATTCCCAGTAGGGAGTGTGCAGGATGCAGCCAGTCAGTGATTCTCATCATTTATGTTTCTATCTCTCTCCCTCTCCCTTCCTCTCTGAAATCAGTAAAAATATATATATTTTTTAAAAAAGGCTGACCAAAAAACTTCTAGTCTGCTATCCCCCACTAACTTGAGCCAGAAGAAAAGGAAAGAAGGTGAGCCAGGGAAGGTTCAGGGTCCCTAGAAGAGCAGGAAGGGACTTTCCCTAATGCCACATACTAACCAACCTTATACCATTTTGATTTTAAACAAATCATTCTTTAGTCAACATCTCCCTGAGACAGGATCTTAGAACATTTTGTTGATCCAGAGGCACAGATCTATCTTGGGGAATCAGGAGAATTTACCCTGAGTGCGTTCTCTGTGCCTGATACTTTATATACCATTATCTCATTTAATTCTCAGAACAGTGTGCGGCCTCCTTGTTTATAATCCTCTGCATTTCTCTATCATTACACTGACTCATATGCAACTGAAACCATCTGTTTATGTGAATGTGGACCACATTTCTCCATAACTTCGAGCCTTACTGAGGGCTTGACAGTGTTGGTACTCAGTACATAAGCAGATGAAGATACTGAAGGTCAGAGATGTTAGGTTACTTATTCAGCACCATGTAGCTAATAGTTTCAGGTTTGCAGACAGGACTGTCTGACATAAAACCTATATTTTGGGGAGGTAAGCATCCTTAGGGGGAAGCAGGGAAGGCCTCCTTTGCCATTCTTCAGGGCCTCTTTAGATTCTCCCACCATGCAACTGCATACCTTGGGCTAAGTGGAGAGAAGAGGCCAGATCATGTTGGGAACTAACTACAGAAATAAATAAAAATGAAAATGGTGTAGCCCAGGCACTTAAACACAGTCACACTTACAGTGTTGCAAACTGTGGAAGTTTCTATGTGGGGTGTGTGAGTGGCTTTTATATCTGGAAAATACCACATTAAAATACTCTCATGCAACTAGAGTGTCACATCTTAGCCAAAAGACTGTCAACATCTTGATCATAGTGAAATGAATTTTGGGTCATCAAGAGACTTGAGAGAGGAATTGTTTTTTCTTAGGGATTTTACAAGTTTTCTTGTCCAGCAATTAAGACATTTTGGCACCATTGTTTTTCACCTTTTTATTCTAAGGACCATTTTATGGCAATTCATTGGAAGCCCATACTTTGCCTTGAAATAATATCTTTCAGGTGCATCTGGGTCATCTCAGGTAATTAGAGCTGGGTGTGTACCACAGAGAGGTTGTGGTCAGGAATCCTACCTAATAATAGACAAATATGCAAATTGACCATACCTCCGACACACCCACAAGCCACGCCCACCATCCAATCAGAGAGAGTATGCAAATTAACCCAACCAAGATGGCTACAGCCACAGAGAGCAAAGTTTCCTAGGTAACAGAAGAAGCCAAGCTTTCCACCTGCCCTTGACAGGCCTAAGCCTCTACTCAAGCTACAAAGTTTCAATTATAGAAGGTAAACAAATTCAAACAGAAATGGCGGCAGAATGGAGCTTGAGAGAGCAGGCCAGGGTTTTCCCCAGCAACACGGGAAGCAAAGCTTTCCGCACACTCTGGCCGGGCTCACCCGCTTAAGGCTACAAAGTTTCAATTATAACCCCAACAGAAATGGCTGCCGGTCTCGGAGGGAGCCCCAGGCTTGGCTCCGCTCCAGGCTACAAAGTTTCAATTGTAGAAGGAGAACAAATTCCAGATACCAGGGCCTCCCCTTGGGTTGCCAGGGGGCGTGGCCAGCCTGCAAACCACCACAGGTCCCTCGCTCAGGCCGCCCCACGCCCCAAGGGAACCCCACCCTGATCAGGGACACCCTTCAGGGCAAACCAGCTGGCCCCTACCCCTGTACCAGGCCTCTATCCTATCTAATAAAAGAGTAATATGCAGATTGATCATCACTGCAACACACAATATAGCTGCCCCCATGTGGTCAAAGATCCTGCCCCCATGTGGACACAAGATGGCCACCACAAGATGGCCAGCAGGAGAGGGCAGTTGGGAGGCACCCAGCCTGCAAGGGAGGGCAGTGAAGAAGGACCAGGCCTGCAAGGCAGGGCGGTTGGAGGTGATCAACCCTGCAGGAGGGGGCAGTTAGGGGTGACCAGGCCGGCAGAGGCGGGAAGTTGGGGGCAAACAGGCTGGCAGCGGAGTGGTTAGGGGGCGATCAGGCTGGCAGGCAGAAGTGGTTAGGGTCAATCAGGAAGGCAGGCAATCAAGCAGTTGGGAGCCAGTAGTCCTGTATTGTGATCGGGCCTAAACAGGCAGTCGGACATCCCTTGAGGGGTCCCAGATTGGAGAGGGTACAGGCTGGGCTGAGGGACAACCCCCCTCCATGCACGAATTTTGTGCACCTGGCCTCTAGTGTGCATATAAAAGCAGAAAGGAAAGAAAGTCTCTGGAGAATGCAGACAACCATATTTGATTAGAGTAGATTTTGTCGTCCATGATAATTTTTATTATACTTTATGATGCAACCATCAGAGATCTGTCATTCACTGACCTGGACAGTATACTTTATAGAAACTCTTCCATGAGGGGCGGTGTAAGCAGAAGGGAGCCTATATCAGCTCTCATTACTGGAAGTAGCATGGATGCTCCAACAGCCTTGTCATATCTCTTTGCCCTTGCTTCACTTTCTATTAGCACCTGGGAGGTCTCACCACAGACTTTTTCAGTCTTAAGGCACCCACCTGGCATCCGTGTGTAAAATCCTACGTAAGGACTCTTCCTGTGTTTGACATGGCTCAGGTCACATATTTATCCCTGGGGCAGTTGTTGGGACCAGGTGACCAGCCTCCTGATTGGCAGCTCCTCTAAAATGGAAGAGAGTGTAAGATGATGGTTCCCCAAAGGAAGGGGTTGCTGTTGTGAAACCAAAGGATTCTGGACACTCATGACAGCTAGCACCTCCATAAGCCTTTGTTCATAGTAGGTCCTCAGGAGATTTGTCTAACCAAATTGGATGAAACTGACCCAAAAGAATCTATTGTTTTATAAGGTTTCTCTTTCCATAGTTTCAGTTACCTGAAACAGTATTATAACTGTGTGGTCATAATTGTTTTGTTTTATTATTAGTTATTGTTGTTAACCTCTTACTGTGCCTAATTTATACATTTAAAACATATGTATGTATAGGAAAAACATGGATTATATAGGATTTGGTACTATCTATGGTTTCAGCATCCACTGAGGTCTAGGAACTGTCATCTGCCCTCTTGAGGTAGCTGCCTTGTTGTTGTTGTTGTTTTTCTCTATCCTGGTTTTAATTTTTTGAATTAGTGTTATGAAGACTGCTCAGACATTTAAAAAGAGAGTTAGTGTAATTTGGGGGTGTTTTAAGTCTTCAACTTGATGTCTTTTTTTTTTTTTTCCTCACCTGAGGATCTGCTGTTGTTTTTTTGTTTTGTTTTTAGAGAAAGGGTCAGAGAGAGAGAGAGAGAGAGAGAGAGAGAGAGAGAGAGAGAGAGAGAGAGAGAGAGAGATATGAAAGAGGGACATTGACAGGTCAGCTCCTGTACGTGCCCCGATTGGGGATCAAACACGAAACCTAGGTATGTGCCCTGACCAGAAAACAAATCTGCAACCTTTTGGTGTATGGGACAATGCTCCAGCCAACGGAGCCACTCGGTCCAGGCTCCAGCTTGATTTCTTTTCTGCCAAAGAACTGGCAGAATTGGTCCTCTAGATGGGGTGATTTCTTCTTTCAGCAAACATCTATTGAGCATGTGCTTTGTCCCAGGCAGTGTCAGGTATAGGGGCAGGGATAGAGTTCTAAGACATGCATGCTGTCCTGAGGAGCTCCCAGTTAGGAGTCAGTCAGCCTGTAAGGAGATAAATTACAGGATAATATCATTTGTGTGATCTAAGTAGACATCACTTGCTACTTGGTGTGTGTTGTCAATTGAAATGTCAGTATGTGCCCAAAGAAAGTGTTTGGTATAGTTGATATTGAACTTTTTTCCTATTAATAATTAGGTAGAATAGATGACTTTTTAAAATTGTACCCACTTGAAGTGAAATGGGAGAGAATAGTTTAAGAGGGTCTAGGGCAGTGATGGGCAACATTTTGAGTTTGGTGTGTCAAACTTCGCCAAAAAACTGAGCATAACTCGGGTAGTGTGTCACTTTGAGGAAAAAACATTATTTCGCAAATGTTTCATCCTCAGGAGCAGCAAATGTTTCATCCTCGACATGCGGTCGCCTCAGCCATCTGGTCTAGGGACTGAGTAAAGATAACCGTCCCCCAGGGACCTTGCCTGGACCAGAAGGTCATGGGAAGCTTGGCTACTTAATTAGAGAATCAGGCCTGAGCTGAAACCAGGATGGTTTCTAATAAGCTTAATGTGAATATTTCTAATCCCATCATCTGACTACAAAGATCATTTTAACATTTTCTAGCAGGACTGGTATATGGAGTGGGGGAAGTAGAATGGGGAAAAGGAGGAGTTAGCCTTTTGGGAACCTCCTATTCTGGCCCCGGATGGAAAAACCCAGGTTGGGATCAGAAGGGTGAGAGCAAGAGTAAATTTTTGCCCCTTTCTTCTAGACTGTTTCTTTACATAAGGCCACAGGGATACACAAGTCATATCCTAAGTCCATATACTTCTGGAGGGCCAGAAGTTCATCTTTCATCTCTGTTGCCTAATATATAAGCGGTGTTCTGTAGAAGACTGTAGACTCACCCAATAGCCATGAAAGGTGACTTCCCTTTTTAAGATAGGCTCCTCTGTGATGATGTGTGGTTCAGCTCCTTGTTGTCTCCTTCACAGCACTGCTAACAATGCACCATTTAATTTGTCTTTGCCTGTCTCCCAGGACTAGAATGTTGGTTGTCAACAAGGACTGGGATCTTTGTAGATCATAAACATTTGTTGAAGGGAGAAGAAGGAAAAAGAAGAGCTTTCAAAATGCTCTCTCTGTGGCACAATTTAGGCTTGGAGAGAAATAAGGTAGAGGATACAGCCCCTTTATTTATAAACTAGAGGCCCAGTGCACGAAATTCGGGCACTCGGGTGGGGGGGGTCCCTCAGCCCAGCCTGCGCCCTCTCGCAATCCGGGAGCTCTTGGGGGATGTCCGCCTGCCTGCTGGCTGCTCCTTAGTGCTGCCACGGAGGCAGGAGAGGCTCCCGCCACTGCCGCTGCGCTCGTCAGCCGTGAGCCCGGCTTCTGGCTGAGCGGCGCTCCCCCTGTGGGAGCACACTGACTACCAGGGGACAGCTCCTATGTTGAGCGTCTGCCCCCTGGTGGTCAGTATGCGTCATAGTGACCAGTTGTCACGTTTGGTCGATTTGCATGTTAGCCTTTTATTATATAGGATGAATCAGTTTTTCCTGACTAGACTGTGAAGGTCCAGGGGTAAGGTCTGTGTCTCTTTCCACATTCACACTGCCTACCACTGTGCCCCACACATAATAGGTTCTGAGTAAAAGTTAGTTGAACTAAACCAAGGAAGCTAGGGAGAGATATTTAAAACTATAATCAGAATTTAAAGATTAAGGAACCCAGTAAATCTGGAGAGAATCATGCTAAATGTGTTTGCATTAACAAACTGCTTAAAAATTTCCTAAATTCTGAGTGACCAATGAGATACACTGTAACTAACAGCAAGGAGAATGGTATTTCTAATGAATTGTCAACCTGATGGAATTGTCTCAAGCTTTATGTCACAGCCTATACCTTTCAGGGTCTTATCAATTTGGATAAAGACATAGGATTTAGTTTTATCAGATTTGATCATCATTTAAAGCTGGAAAAGAAAAGGTGGCTAGTACACTGGAGAATAGAATCAATATTAAAAAATATCTTAGGCCTTAGATGGTTTGGCTCAGTGGATAGAGCGTTGGCTTGTGGACTTGAAGGGCCCCAGGTTCGATTCTGGTCAAGGGCACATGTCCAGGTTGCAGGCTCGATTCCCCAGTAGGGGGTGTGCAAGAGGCAACCCATCAATGATTATCATCACTGATGTTTCTCTCTTCCTCTCTGAAATCAATAAAAATATATTATTTAAAAAATTGCTATGAAAAATATATATATCTTAGATTGAAATTATGAGCTCAAACCAATAAATTCATTGTTTAAAGAAGGTAATGTGAACTATTTTATTTAGTTTCAGAAAAACTAGTCATATAAATTCAGGATTTGATGAAGATACCATCTAACCTGACAGCAGCTCCTGGAGATAAAAGTGAGAGGTTTTGGATTTTTTCACATTTCCTAAATGTTAAGTGCATTCTGGCAGGGATGCTCTATGGCCAGAGCTGTGCCTTAGATTCATCAATGTTACATGAATGTGGCTTTGAAATGTATGGGATTGCATTAGGAGGAGTCAAGAATCTTAAAAAGAATGTTTATGTATCCGGTTTTATTAATGGAAAGCAGAGTATAGATCAGGGAAAGTGGATGGATGATCCCATTCTGTCTGCAGTTCTGATTCCATCTGGAGTACTTGGAAAGATCACTTATGAGCTAGGGTATTTGCAGAGGATAACAGCCAAGATGGCAAAGGATACTGACATCTATGATAATAAAAGTATAATATGCTAATTAGACCAGACAGCCAAACAATCTTCCGGACGTTATTCCAAACGTCCTTCCGGACAAAGCCACAGTGGCGGGGGCCGAGGCAGAGGCGGTTAGAGGCGATCAGGCATGCAGGCGAGCAGTTAGGGGCGATCAGACAAGCAGGCAGAGTGGTTAGGGGTGATCAGGCAGGTGAGCGGTTAGGAGCCAGCAGTCCCAGATTGCAAGAGGGATGTCCGACTGATCAGGCCTACTAGGTAACCTGCAGTCGGACATCCCCCAAGGGGTCCCGGATTGCAAGAGGGTGCAGGCCGGGCTGAGGCAGCCCCCCCGGCCCCCGCATGAATTTCGTGCACTGGGCCTCTAGTCTGTATAATAAAAGCCTAAGTGACTGTTATGGTGGAATGACCAGAACAACCGGTCGCTATGATGCGCACTGACCACCATGGGGCAGACGCCCAACACAGGAGCTACCTCCTGGTGGTCAGTGCACTCCTACAGGGGGAGCGCCACTCAGCCAGAAGCCGGGCTCATGGCTGGTGAGCGCAGCGGTGGTGGTGGAGCCTCTGCCGTGGTAAGAAGCGAGCGGTCCTGGACTGTAAGAGCCCCAGACTGCGAGAGCCCCTGATTGCAAAAGGGATGTCTGACTGCTGGCTTAGTCCCGATCCCCGGGGCCTCTAGTCTTGTTATAAAAAGGAGAAAGGAAAGAGCTGTGGATGCTTCTAGATGAGATAAATTGAACTGTGAAAGAATGATTACATTTAATCTCCATTGCTTCAGGGAAGAATGGGTGGGTACTTGTTTGAGTCTTTACACATCTGATTTTATTGTCTTTTGCTAGCTCTTGCTCATGATACTTTGACTTGGTGTGTGCTTTTGATTTTTGACTGTGAATTCATATTCCTTGGAAATTTACCTGTAGAAATTCTTTGAGGCTTAGAATTGAAGCTTTGTTCTTCTATAGAAGATTTGCTTTTGTTTTTGACAGACACCTAGGGACACCCAGCCCAAGCTTGTACTTACAGTATTGACTTGTGGGTTTTTGGACCATCCCGTTAGTGTGTAAATTTAGATTGCAGATCCAAATGTGGGCCAGTCTGTTGTTACAAAATCTCAATGCAGATATTTTCCTTTTTACACCTGTGTCAAGGTTTATGCATAGCAGGTGTTGAATTGTAAAAATCAAATGTTGAGATCACCTGGTTTTGGCAAATACGCTCAAGAAAAAAGCCAATTTCAGTGGGTATACATACCTTCCTATATTTCCATTTTCACTAGTTTTTTTTGGCCATCCAGGATTTCATACATTCTAGCTAGCTTTAGATTTTTTAAAAGATTAAAAATAAATATTTTAACTTGTTTTTAATAGGAGGGTTCATCAAGGTGTCAGAAACTGAAGTTCATCTGTTCAGTAGAGAACTTTGGGCACCCTCCTGCGATAGGGATCTTTATTATTGACAGCTTACTAACCATATTTTTAGGAGGGAGGGGGGTGACATAGGAGAGATTCCTGTATTAACAAGAAGGTTGTTATATAAATAACCTTTTAGGTCTCTTTCATTATCAAAGTATGTAGTTTTAGCTAAAGTAATAATTTTTGTTTATCTGAGGAATTTACTATTTTGAACTGGGTTAATATTGTTGAATCACATTTATATCTGATTCCACTCGAATGAAAGTTGTGAATGTGTGTCAGTTATTAGAAAACATTGAATCTGCACTAGAAGTCATCTAATCCATGTTGTAGTTTTGAAAGCACGTTCTTAATCTGAAATGGTTGAACAAAATTAGATTGGTTCTATAGCCCTCACTCCAGTGTAAACACAAATGGAATATTTGTACATGGCTGGTATTTTTTGAGAGATGTACTTTTCAAATAGAAATTAGTTAAGATGCCCCAGGACTTAAATTTTTTTCTGTCAAGGAATTATTGAAAAGCCCCCTTTCCTATTCTCCACCTGGACAATTTTATGTCATCTTTCAAGATCTAACTTGGTCATCTTCAGTGTTCTTCCCAGTGTGACTCTCAGTGAACAGAATGTCAGATGAGACATACTGTTTTAAAAACATGCTTCTGCCTTCATCAGTCTGATGCTTTTAGTTGCGTAGAGGTTATTGAAAGAAATGAAAACTTAGATTGCTTAATTAAAGGTATGTTTGAAAAATTGAGCAATCAGCTTTTCCCTGACTAGGTTAAGAGCTCTTCGCAGTTTAGCTCTGGAATAAATGACATTCTGTGCAAAAATAATTTCCCATTAAACAAGGCAGTTTGCATAGCACCATCTCTAATTTTTTTTATTTTTTATCCTCATCTGAGGATATTTTTCCATTGATTTTTAGAGACGAGTAGAAGAGAGAGGGAAAGACAGAGAGAAACATCAATCTGAGAGAGAGAGAGACATCCATTGGTTACCTCTTGCACACCCCCTGACCAGAGTCTAGGCTGGGGAGGAGCCTACAACTGCAGTTCATGTCCTTGACCGGAATCGAACCTGGGACCCTTAGGCCCTCAGGCCAATGCTCTATCCATTGAGCCAAACCAGCTAGGGCTGCATAGCACCATCTGTAGACTCAAAAGCACATGAAGGAACTCACAAATTTATATGTACTATGGACCTGTTCATTGCACATTATTCATTTTAATTGGGCTTGAGAAATGTCAGATATGGAAATGACACTTACTTTTCTGATACTAGTGTACATTAAAGCTTTGCAGGTGCAAATTTAAGGGACTCCACAGAGCAATGAGAATTACTACCTAGCAATAAGAGAAAGGATTTTGAAAGCCTGTGTTTGCTGAGAACATCCTATATAATAAAGAGGGAATATGCAAATTGACCGTCACTCCACCACAAAGATGGCGGCGCCCACAGCGGAGGCGGGGTTTCCATAACACAGGATGGCTGCACCCACAGCAGAAGCTGAGTTCCTGTAACGAGCCTTAACGAGCAATCAACAGGGACCTCAGGCCATGCCCCCCAGCCCAGGGGGCTTGACAGGGGACCTCAGGCCGGGGGACCTCAGGCCATGCCCCCCACCCGGCAGGGCTTGACAGGGGACCTCAGGCTGTGTTCCCAGCCCCGGCGCCAGGCCGGGGGACCTCAGTCCGTGCCTCCCCCCCAATGGGGCTTGACAGGGGACCTGAGGCTGCGCCCCCCACCCAGCGGGGCTTGACGAGGGACCTCAGGCCATGCCCCCGCCTGGCGGGGCTTGACAGGGGATCTTAGGCCGCGTCCCCCAACTGGCAGGGCTTGACAGGGGACCTCAAGGCATGCCCCCTGCCCCGACCCAGGCTGGGGGCCCTCAGGCTGCGCCCCCCCTTCCCCAGCGCTGGGCCAGGGGACCTGAGGCTGTGCCCCTCGCCCGGCGGGGCTTGACAAGGGTGGGACCGGCTGGGTCTGGATCTAGCCCAATGGGGGAGGGGGCCAGTTGGGTCTGGGTCTTGCGCAATTTTGAGGCCCATGTCGGTGGGCGGGGACTTGACTCTGGGTCCTGTGGTGTGCCCCAGACTCTGACAGGAGGAAGATTTTCATATCCATTTTACTAATTTTCTTTCATCTCTGACACTTCTGTTATAGAGAAAGGACAAATAGCAATATTAAAATATTTCCTCTAATCCCCTTTTGCACTGGGCCACTAGTATATTATCATTCAGGAGATATAATAGTACATTTGGACAGAGACTTCAAGTCTTTCTGTGCACTGCAAGTATTTTCCCTTTGTATGATTTTTTGAATCACCTGTCTAGTAAAAAAAGTAGAATCAGAAAAGAACTTTCTCCTCTGAATGTTGTATAAATGATGGTGGGCCCACTCCTATGATTGGGACCAATACATTACTCCTGAGTACGTCAGGACCCTTAGATTAAAGTAGTGATTCTCAAAATTTTGTTTTAGGACCCTTTAGAACTCTTAAAAATTACTGAGATCCCAATAGCTTATGTATTAATTCATTTACAAATGACAATAAAAAAATACATTACATATTAACATCAAAGCAATGATATCACATGTCATGAAAATTTCACTGTAAAATCATGAGAGAGAGAGAGAGAGAGAGAGAGAGAGAGAGAGAAACAGATAAAGAGAGAAGGAAGGAAGGGATGGAGGGAGGGGGGAAGGAAGGAAGGGAGGAAGGAAAGAAAATAGCCAGCCAGAGAGAGAAAAAGAAAGGCCAGCCTGGAAATCTTTCAGGTATAAAGATAGCTACTGGTTTTCCTCCATGAAGAGTTCTTAGAAGTGAAGTCAAAGGTCATAGTTCTAACACTTTGTACACCATAACCGTCTATAGCTGCAAACCTTGCATATCAACTCAGGTCACCCAATTTTTAAATCGGACTTGTCAGTGACATCTCTGGGTTTGTAAAGAAAATTATGCTAACTTAAAATTCATAAATATTCCAGTGCACCTGAAAGAAAAGGGGATGATTTCCGTTTGGGACAAATGGCAGTTAACGGGTTAAAACAAAGCTGTGTGTACCAGGTATACTTGATAAGATGGTGTGGAACCTGGTGGAAAATGCAGTTTTCATTCTCTTGGAACCTAGGCCATAAAGTCAGTTAATGGGCAGGTAAACCTGCTAAGAGTTGAAGACATCATCCAGCCCAAGCCCAAGTGCAGAATGTGCTGAATGAATGTGTGCTCACCCCTGCAGACAGGAGCTTACATGAACTGATCCCCCAGAGCCTGTCTGCCCACAGCTTGGTCTGCTCCAAAGCCAGGCAGGCAGCTGGATGGATCAGGGTACTCAAGAGGATCCGAAAAGCAAACAGAGACATACCATATGGGATAGTTCCTGTGAATGGGGAATTAATTCTATTTCAAATGTCAATAAATCATGAGATAGAAGGCTTATGTAATTCTGCTAGTAAGGTAAAATGCCTTGAGGATATTCCAGTGACACTTTAGAAATCAAGGTCAAGGAATCTAATTGGGTGTTAAAACCCAAATCTGAAATTATCTACAAGAGAAAAGCAACTAAATATATAACACCCAGTTTAGGGTGATGCAGTCAAAGTAGAGCAGATATAATTATTTAACTATAATTCTGTTTCTGACAAGTGATTTGAAAATTGAGAAGGGTTGGTCTTTCCTCTTTCTCCCCCACCCCCCTTTTTTGTACTCAAATGATTTTCGAAACAATTCTTTTTCCCCAGACTCCAGGTTGTGGATATCTTGTTGTGCCCAATTGCATCTTTAAAAGGTAACTCCAATTCCAATAAATCCAGATAAGCTGGAATATGTTACTTGACATTTTCCAAAATCCCAGGTTTCAAGGCTAGATATATTGCAAAACCAAATGCTTCGTTTATGGCCTGCCCACAAAATAGAAAATGATGTTTCTTACTATTTTATGCAACCATATCCTGCTGATTGTTTCCTACCTCCAGAGTTGTTAAGAAGCAAAAAAAAAACAAAACAAAAAAAACACCTCATCATCTGTTAATAATACTACTGAATAATTCAGGGAAGTCCTTAGCCAAAATAAATGATGACTATGACATCTAATTTCTCTTCCTCCTCACTCTCCCATCTCTTCCCCATGGGTAAGTCTTCCAGACTTTCAAGCTCATGATCACTGTTAAAAATCAAATACCCAAATTGTTTTGTTGCGCTTAGGTTTAAAGTCAGTGATTCGCTTGGAATTGGGATGCTTCCATGGGCATTTACTGTTTAATAAAGTTATCTATGATCATCCAACAAGTATTCTAAGTATACCTATTGCAACAAGGTCAGCTTTTTTGTTTCTTTTTGGGGGGCTTCTCTTTGGTATCTTGAGGCATGTATTTGTATTCAGAATCTACACCAGGCTGCTTCCTTGTTTGTGTGATTTCTCAGTAATGTTGCTACATTTATCTCACTTGATCCAGAAATCTCTCCCTTATGACAGTCTCTGTGTCTGTCCAACCCTTCTTCTTCATTCCTTCCCTATATAATTTCTGGAATTTCCTACTGACGTCTATCACCAACTTTTATCCCTCTCAAATCTATGCTCTGTGAACACCAGAAAAAGAGAAATAAGAAATGGTTAAAAGTGCCCATGGGTGGGGGAGAAATAAGTTGGGAGAATGTTGCTTTTCATTACAAGTGTTTCTGACTGATTATACTTTTTTAACCATCCTCTATAATAAAAGTGTAGTATGCAAATTGTCCCCTCAACAGTGAGGTCGTCCAGGAGTTCGACCAGGGGGCAAGGCTAACCGGTGGCCAGGGGAAAGGAGGGAATACCCAGCTGGCAGCCGGCAGCCACTAGGGACCCTACCAGTGCACGAATTTTGTGCACTGGGCCTCTAGTATGCTTATAATACATTATGAAATTAAATCAATTCATCATTCTTGACAATTCCAGAATTGTATTCTAAAGATGTTAATGTGATGATGTTATTCCTCTAAGACCCTTTGATGATGCCCCATTGCCTATATGTTATCAACAAACCACTGTTACATATTCTTGTGCTTCTGTACATGCTTGCCTCTGCCAGGGATGCAGATCCCATTGATAGGGATGGATCATTGTACCAGTCTTCTTCTCTGGACCTGGGGTTTGCACGGGTGCTCTGCCCCGACTGAGCAGGGATGGAGCTGTCTTACATGAACTCAGGTGGACTAATTAAATCTTCTGGATTTGCCCTCCCTGTTTTCCACAGCAGTCTGAGCTATCAGCTGAAGGAAGTCCAGAAAAAATAGGAACCTCCCAACTTCATCATCGGAAAGTCATTTCCTTGAACAAGCAGATTCTCCAGAAGACCAAACATCTGGAAGAAGTTGGTGTTTTCCTTTTATAATTTTACTTATGTAAAATGAAACTATTCTTCATGAAGGTAAAAATTGGGGAAGGAGTTAAGATTGTTGTGGTAGAATGGTCGAAGGAGGTTCCAGGACAGGGGTCAGCATACTCTAGTCCTTATGCCAATCCAGCCTCCACTTCTTTTTGTAAGTAAAGTTTTATTGGAATACATGTACACCCATACGTTTGTATGTTTTCTGTGGCTACTTTCAAGCTCCAGTGGCAGAGTTGACTACGTGCAGCAGAGACCACATGGCCTACAAAGCCTAAAATATTGATTATCTGGCCCCTTACAGAAGAAGTTTGCCAACCTCTATTCTAGAAGATCACAGAGCAAGAGTAGCATTTATTCACAAATACATACTCAGTACCTCTGTGTGCTGGGAACTAAACTAGGCTATGTGGATGAATGAAGAACAAGTTATGATCCTGCTTTCAAGGATCTTCAAGTAATAATGAGATACATACACTACATCATTCACACACCTCATTTAGTTACATCTGTGGTAAGTGCTTGAAGGAGGCGTCTAGAGAGCTGAGAGAGCACCTGAGGGGAGACCTGTTGAGTAGGTGCTGGCTGGGCAGGAAGTCTGCATGGGAGGTGTGGGGCTTGGGTGAGGACTTATGCAATAACATGAACTAAGACCTGAAAAAGGATAGGTCTTAGCCAATATCTCTTTTGTGGCTGGAGAATTGTGAGTGAGGCATCTGGTTGGCAGAACATGATCAGACAAGATCTCTGAGGTGAAGTTAAGGACAGTGGAAGCCATTGGAGGTTTTAAGTAGGAGAGTAGCAGGATCAGTTTGCATGTTTCAAAGACCATTCTGTTTGCTGTAGGAGCATGAGTTCATTGGATTTGGGTGAGAAGGGGTTTAGGAAGAACCATTAGGAGGTTGATCCAGTGGTCCAGACATGAGCTTTTGGTGGCGTTGACTAGTGGTAATAGGGGAAATGGAGGAAACCAGATCATTTTTGAGAGAGCTTTAGGAGATGGTGTTCTGTAATACTTGATGATAGATGGAACTGTTTTAGAAAGACCTTCACATATTCTTGAAAAGAAGGCATAAGAGGAAGCTGGGGAGTTTGACTCAGGAACAGTCATTAGAAGACAAATGTTACATGCTTCAGTTGCATTGGCAATAATATTTAATTAGGAAAATACATGTAGCAGAAGATGGAAATGAATATGGCTTTCTAAAGAACAGTTCACCAGTAGTTTCTGTAACAATTGATTTTCCAAAAATGGCTGCCAGTTTGCATTATGAACTTGTATATTTTTCATCTTTTCAAATCCCACATAGTATATCAAATGGTCCTACCCAGTCATTTCTTTGATTGAATTTGTTCGACCACAGCTGAAAAAACAGTAGGCTGGATTTACCAAATGCTCTGTATCATAAACAAACAAGGATTCCAAGGTGGACTGTGATTTGGTTTTCATTTGATAATTTGTTTAGGCATTTTAATTCACAGTACAGAAAGTATTATCTTTACCTCTGACCCTTGCCAGTGAAAAGAACCTGAAAGTGATTGGTTCAAAAAGGACTCAGCACAGAATTGAATGAGCATGAATCAAGGATGAGGCTTTATCCATCAGAATGTCTTTGTCTTCTGAGGAAGGACGATTTGGGGGATATTGCAGACCCCATGAACCAGATTATCTCAGCATGAGTAGATGTTTTCTTTCAACTCCTGTCTAAACTTGGAGAGAAGGAGTGCTGTGCGCCCTTCAGGGCAGTCCTGGCACATTCTCAGTCCAGGTGAAAGGGCAGCATCTCTGAACCTGTTTCCCAAGAGCCTGGTATTTTTTTGAATACTTCCTAACATGTAGTCAGTAAAGGACAGTGATCATTATTGCAGTGGCTAGTGTTACTAAAGATAACCCAGCATGTGCAATAACCCCTGCCTATGTATCTAGGCCAACTGGATGAGGAAAATGAGGCAGGGACATAGACATTTAATCGGGATCACATAGCACTTATGAGGTTAGGGGGTCTCAAATGATGATAAACATGTGCCTAGAGAGGTTGCTTTAAGGACAAAATGAAAAATATAAACAGGCATGCACTTTTTAATGAACCAAAGCTTTATGCAAATGTAAGACACCAAAGATGAGAATGTTTCAAAATAAGCCTAGATGTGAATGTTTTATAAAGATTCAACATCAAAATTTTCATAAACATTTTTTCCCAAAAAATTATTTGAGCTATAAGAATATACATTTTTTCTAGGTTACTTGCTAAATAAACCCATTTTAATTTGGAATGTTCTATCAAAAAAATCTGAAGCTTTTAAACTTTGTTACTGCCCCTAAATTTGCCCTGCTACAAAAGATTGCTCACCTCTAGGCTAGCTGGTCTACAGAATTGTTTAATCTTCTAATAGTGTCTAATTGTATCTGTCAGAAGTCACAGGGCAACAAACAACAATCCTAACAGCAAGCCTTTTGTGTAAGAATCCAGGTCTTTAGAGCTTCAACCCTAGTTCCTTCCATTGTCTCCTCAACTGCTTCTCTGGCCACCTCATTTGGCCTTGTACTTCCATCTTACACTTATTTCTTGGTTCACACTGAATAGAGAGCCACAGTGAGGGAGTATATACTGTGTGTGTGTGTGTGTGTGTGTGTGTGTGTGTGTGTGTGTGTGTCGCACGCACACACATGCGTAAATGTGCTAAACACAAACACATTTTTTTTCTGTCTCATCAATTTGTAAATGCTTCCAACACATTTTTGTGTGTTTTTTTAATTATAGGGATCATACAAGCTTACTGTAAATAAACCGAATAGTATAGAACTATCTATACTAATAAAAGGGTAATATGCAAATTGGACACAACACCCTCACAGTAACAACCGAACAGCAGGCTGCGTGGGGTGACAAGGCTGGCAGGGGGGGTAGCGAGGGACGACCAAACTACTGACCAGCAGGCTGCGTGGGGCAACCAGGCCAGCAGGAGTTAGCAAGGGACGACCAAACGACTGAGCAGCAGGCTGCGTGGAGCAACCAGGCCGGCAGGGGGGTTAGCGAGGGATGACCAAACAACTGACCAACAGGCTGCATGGGGCAACCAGGCCGGCAGGAGGGGCAATTAGGGGCGATCAGGCTGGCAGGCAGAGGAGGTTAGGGGTGATCAGGCTGGCAGGGGGGCCAGTTAGGGATGATCAGGCAGGCAGGCAGGTATGCAGTTAGGATCCAGCGGTCCTGGATTGTGAGAGGGATGTCCAATCCTTGGGATCGGGCTGAAACTGGCAGTCGGACATCCCCCAAGGGGTCCCAGATTGGAGAGGGTGCAGGCTGGGCTGAGGGGGACCCCCCCCCTTCATGAATTTCATGCACCGGCCTCTAGTATAAAAATAAAAATGTTGCCCCGGCTGGTGTGGTTCAGTAGTTGAGTGTCAACCTATGAACCAGTAGGTCACGATTAAATTCCTGCTCAGGGCACATGCCCAGATTGTGGGCTCAATCCCCAGTAGAGGCATGCAGGAAGCAGTCGATCAATGTTTCTCTCTCATCGATGTTTCTATCTCTCTATCCCTCTACCTTTCTCTCTCTAAAATCAGTTTTTAAAAAATGATAAAAATGCTCCACTTCTTAGCCCAGCCTTTATTTTCTAGGCCTTTGCAAGCACTCATATATGTCCGTTTACCTGGGGACACTGGGTTGTCTGGTTACAAGATTGAATTTTTTTTTAACCTCTTCTATCACAAATATCTCTTTTTCAGTAATAATAATGGCTAATAACATTTTTACTGAGTAATTACAAGGTGTGTGTTTTTAAATTAACTCCTTCAGTTCATACAACATCCTTATGAAGAAGTTACTGCTACTGTCCTCTCCCATCCAATTATTAACCAGTCCTGACCTTGCTTAGCTGCTGAGATCAGACAAAATCAGACATGTTCAGGGTGGTATGACTTTAGATTATCCTCAATTTACAAATAAGGAAATGGACACACAGAAGTGAGGTAATTTTGCCGTGGTCTCACAGCTTATTAGCAATGCAACTAAGATGTGAACATATAGATCTACCTCATCCTTTATAATGCCTGTTTAATGTGACATAGGATATATGTACCATAATTTATTTAACTTGTTCCCCATTTATGGATATGTAGGTTTTTCCAAGATTTTTTTCCCAATTGCAAATTTATGTTACCTTGAATACCTTCATGCCATCATCTTTGTACAAATCCTATATAATAAAAGGGTAATATGCAAATTGACCAAATGGTGGAACGACTGGAATGCCCCCAGCTTCTCGCCCCAGCTGGCCCTGCCCCTGAGCAGGGCCCCCCACCCCGAGCGGGGGTGGGACCAGCTGGCAAACCACCCACAGCCCCTCGCCCCAGCTGGCCTGCCCCCAATGACCCCTATCAGGAGGGCTGGCTGGACCCCACCAGTGCACAAATTCATGCACCAGACCTCTATATGTAAATATTTCTTTAAGATAAATGTTAGGAAGTGGAATTACTGGATCAAAAACTATGTGCCTTTTCAATTTTGCTAAAAACTGTCAAATTATTCATAAATTAGCTTACCAATTTGCAGTTCTAACAATAGTATGTGAGAGAATCAAAACTTGACATCTAAGAACCTCTCCTACACGGTAATATAGGGGGAAAGCAACCAAGATGCACCTGTGGAGAAGGTTTTAGCCCAACAGAGAAATGGAGAGGAGTAAAAGCAGGAGAAAGGAGTAGAGGACATCACAGGGTCCAACAAGAGAATATTTTGCAGTGGCACAGAACTGCAGTGCAGCTGGTAGATAACTCAGAAGACACCAGAGATTGAGGAAAGAAAGAGGAATCAAGAAAGAAAATATTGCGCTAGCCCGTTTGACTCAGTGGATAAAGTGTAGGCCTATGGACTGAAGGGTCCCGGGTTCAATTCCAGTCAAGGGCACATGCTGGGGTTGCGGGCTTGATCCTCAGTTGGGGGTATGCAGGAGGCAGCCGATTAATGATACCCTCTCATCATTGATGTTTCTATCTCTCTCTTTCTCTCCCTTCCTCTCTGAAATCAATAAAAATATTTTTTTTTAAAGAAAAGAAAGAAAATATTGGCCCTGGCTGGTGTTGCTCAGTTGGTTGAGCATCGCCCCATGCACTGAAAGGTTGCCAGTTTGATTCCCGGTCAGGGCATATGCCTGGGTTGCTGGCTTGATCCCCAGTTGGGGGCGTGCAGGAGGCAGCTGATCAATGATTCTCTTTCATTGATGTTTCTATCTCTCTCTCCCTCTCCCTTGTTCTCTCTATAAAATCAATAAACACATATTTAAAAAAGAAACATTTTTAAAAACGAAATGAAAGTATTAAGCAGCAGCTGAATTTGGGGGCAATGAAGGTTAATGAAGAAGAAAATGGAGATAGGAGAATCATGGAGGATTAGAGCAAGGTGAAAACTAAGCCTAGCTATGGAGACATTTCCTTTTTAAATAAATATGGTCCGATGCGACGAGGAAAACTCTTGGTAGTTAAATTAATTGGAGGAGAGGTGAGTCTTCCATTCTTAGCACACGTCTACTTCCCTGCCAAGATCCAGCCTGTGTGAGTCCGTCTTTGTACTCCCAGATGAGTAAGGTGACTGTTTCCTTGGGCATCCATCTCCTGGGCCTGTCTGCTGCTGCTCTTCTCAGTTTACTAGTCCAGCTCCTTGAGGGCAAGGGCTGTGTCATGTTCCAAGTCTCCTCCCACTCACCTCATTTGAGCAGAGCTTTGGGTAAATGTCAGGTGTATGGGTGCAGGGATTAGAGGAGGGCAGGATGGTGGGTGAAGGAGGTGGGGAAAATGCCAGGATCCCTTCCTGGAGCCCCAAAGAATATCAAGAGTTAAATCACTAGGATTTCAAGAGAAAAAACAAAAACAAAACACTTTCTCCAGAAATATTCTCATCTGCCAGTTACACAAACAGGTTAGTAAAAGCTCTCATTACACAGGTGGCTCCCTTTGAAAAGGAAGAAGCCAGAGCAAACCTGCTTCCCTCCTTCATCACTTCTGCTCTCTGCTTGAGTTGGCTTCCTGGTAGGCTTTGTTGAAGTGTAACCATTCATCAGTCTGAAGACTGGTAATTAGAAGTATGATTGAGGAGTCATGATTTCTGAAGATGGTAGTGTTTTCAATAAGTTGCTTACAGGTTCAAGGATGGGCAAGTTATTTTGTCATAATTTTTGAGCTATAGGATAAAATTTCTCATTGTTAATTTGTACACAGGTAACAGTCTGCTACTTCCCCTTTTCAAAAGTAGAAACGTACAAACCCTTTGAACTTTTAATGGAACGTTTTCAGATTTCTACAAGTTCATAGACAGCACAAGGCTATACCTTTTCAGTAAGAAAAAGAGAAATGACATTTTTGAGATTCAAGTTTACAATTTATGTAACTTTGAACGTAAAGGTAATTGATTTTCTTTCTGTTAGTGTTGAAGTCCTAAGTCCTTTCTTCTATCTTGCGTTATTTGCCAGCCAGTCATATTCTGTGCTAGAATCATGAGTGCTGAAATGCAGTGTGTATTCTGTGATGGGCAAGTTGGTTAACTGAATCATTTGTAGCCAGATAGAAAAATTAGACCTGAATGTAAATCCAGGCTTTATCAGTTATCAGCTATAAAGCAAGTCACTTCACCCTTCTGAGTCTCTATTTCCTTATCTGTAAGATAAGGATAATGTCTTCTCCCATTGAATATTAGGTTCAGTGATAGGATTTATGCAGAATATCTAGCATATCTTATGAGTGTACTTGATACTAATTATATATGAGTTTTCTCTTCATTTGTTCTTGGCAACCTTTCTAAAATTCCCATGTTTGCTCAGTTTAAATCTTTCTAAGCTTCCATTTTTTCATCTGTGAAATGGGGATTTCATCCATATGTGTGTTGTAAGGATCAAATGAGAGCCAATGTCTTCTATCTTTCATTTACAGCTGCAGGCAAATCATACCACTCTACAAGCCAGATACGATGAAACGAAGAAAACACTGACACAGGTGAGCAGATTTTCCTTCCTCCGTGGGCCATTTTAAGAATCATGTTGACCTGCATTATTAATGGAATGCCGTGTATCATCTGTCTGTGTGGAGGAGTCATGATTCCCTTCTCAGGGCTCAGGTCCATTTGGGGGCATAGGACAATCATATGACAGTGCCTGACCCATGCCACTAGTTTATCCATGCTTCCATGTTCTAGCCCATCCACGATTTAAGTGGGAGAGATCACTGAGTTGGCTTGCTGAGGAAGGCAGGCCACATAGGTGGGGACAGGCCACATAGAAAAACATGAGGGGTCATTCACAGTAAGTGGCCCCTGCTCCTCAAGCTGCAAGTTGTAGAATAGTTCCAAATACTGAATTCCATGAGAGAGAGGTGGTTTCTGTTTGTAATACGAGAGAATCACAGTGATATAATTTGCTGTTCAAAATTTCTGAGTAAGCCTAGGTGGGGTGGTTGGGGTTGGGGAGGTGTCTCAGGAGGAAGAGAGGGTTTTGGCATATTTTGAAGCATGTGATTCATTTTCTAATCCAGGTTACAAGTGTACCACCTCACATCATCATTAGAGTGTTGCTTGCCTCCATGTCTGATATCCTAGGAAACAAATACCTCTGACACCAGCTCTGTCGTGAGGGGAGTGAGATATTTATGTCCTTGCATACCCATGGAACTACCCTCATCTGGATCAGAAAAGCTCTTATTGGGACTTGGGAGCTCAGGCTGTGGCTGTACTCCACAGGGCCTCACTGCAAGTGCCCCACGTACTACTTTTTGGACTTGGTGGAAACTGGACTGATGTTCAAAGACATTTCTGAAACCAAACCAGTGCCCCTATTTTTTTAAATTTTACATGAAATTTACCCATTTAAATTCTTATAGATAGCAGTATGCAGCACTTGTAAGCCTGAAAACCTGACAAAGCTTTTTAATTCTGACCTGGACTCAACTCTTTGATTATTGTCAGAATGCTTAAAAAGGGAAGTTAGAGTAAATTGTTTAAAATTATTTCTAAAGATGCCTGCATTGCATTAGGATCAGCTTTCTTTCCACTGTTCTGTGACTACATTCCTTATGGATTAGATGGCAAACTCCTGGGGTGGAATTTCTACTGCTGTCCTTTAATGCTGCAAAGTCCCTAACGTGAAGTTTGCAAAGTCATGGATCAGTCTTTATGTAATAATCTGGGAAAGATTAAAGACAAAACATCTTGATATCAATTTCCTAAAACACATATATGCCTTAGGATATAAATCCTAAGTGGCTATAAAGTGGCTTTTTGTACTAAATATTAAATCAAGTATTTGTTGAGCCCCTTTCAGAAAGATAGACGTGTGATTTAAGTCAATAATAAGAGATAGTCTTCCTACCCTCAAATAATGCAGCCAGCATTAGTGTGTGCTGGGTGTGCTCTGGGCACGTCACTTTTATTAGTCCATTTTATCTTCCCAACAGCCCTAACAACACACTGTTATCATCCTTGTTCTGTAGATAGGGAAACTAAGGCAGAAAGGTCATGCACAGGGCCAGCTGGCAGTCTGGTACCAAAGACCTCTCGGAGACTAGTGGGACAGTCAAACTAATTCCCATCCACAAAAATGGGAAGCTCTACAAAACCTAGTTCTGAACTACATAAGAAGGAGCCTGATTTGGTCAGAGTACTAAAGACCAGGCCCCTGCATTAATAATGAGCTTCATGTTTGGGCCTCAGTCTCCTTATCTATTCTAGGCAAAGATTGGCAAAGTGAATACTCTGTACCCTTTTAACCAGTATTCCCAGGCATTACCTTTTCAGCAAAAGCTACCCTTCCGGGATAACCTAGTGGCACTAAAAAAACGGGGAGACCCATCTTTCCAGTAAATCAGAGAAAGTAAAGCAAAGCATGATGGATAGAGAACAGGTGACTATATAAAATTTGTGGGGGCCCTAGCTGGTTTGGCTCAGTGGATAGAGTCTGAGCCTGTGGACTGAAGGGTCCTGGGTTCGATTCCAGTTAAGGGAGGGTACATACCCAGATTGCATGCTCGATCCCCAGTAGGGGGTGTGCAGGAAGCAGCCAATCAGTGATTCTCTCTCATCATTTATGTTTCCATCTCTCTCCCTCTCCCTCCTTCCTCTCTGAAATCAATAAAAATATTTTTAAAAAATAAAAATAAAATTTGTGGGGGAGGCTGCACACCATTGTAAGAAGACCTGAGGCTGGCTGGCCCCTGAATTGGCTGCCAGATTCTAGCCTGTCCACTTTTTAATTTCAGTAATCCTAACTTTAATTTCCTATATGTGAGCTTGAGCCTTTCTAATGTAAGCAGTATCTTGTCCTCTCTCTCTAGGGGTATTAATTGTCTGAAGTTTTTCTTATAAACTATTTCTTCAGATCAAAATTCATGTTGAGTTGATACATCTTTTTTATGGCATTATCTTTCTTCAGATGTTTGATAATTTTTTATGGTATGTCTATCTTTGATTCTCAAATTTCCTTTTACGAATCATGTGGATTCTGTATCTTTTTTTAAAATATATATATTTTATTGATTTTTCACAGAGAGGAAGGGAGAGGGATAGAGAGTTAGAAACATCGATGAGAGAGAAACATCGATCAGCCGCCTCCTGCACACTCCCCACTGGATATGTGCCTGCAACCAAGGTACATGCCCTTGACCGGAATCGAACCTGGGACCCTTGAGTCCGCAGGCCAGCACTCTATCCACTGAGCCAAACCGGTTAGGGCTCTGTATCTATTTTATGCAGCTTGCTTCATGTGATTATTCTGGAAGGATGGGTCCTACTCTTCGGTGGGATCAGCCAGTGGTAACTAATATTCGGGGTAGGAGAACTCACCCTTTCTCCTGGGTACCTTGCCCTGCCTCTGTGACTCAAGCACCAGCTCTTGAATTAGCTCATGGGTTGAGAGCCATGATGCTTGACCCAGCTGGCTGTTCCTGATGCATATTAGTCCTTCTGTGTTTGCTAATTCCACACAGTAGGCCGCCTCAGTCCATCTCTGTCTCTTGGCCATTTTTCTTGTCCCTTGTTCCAGCATAATAGTCTGGATTTTTAGGACCTGAGGCAAGAAGGGGTTGCTGCAACTTGTACTTGGTCCTTCATTTTCAACTAAAATCCTTGGAACTTTTTTTTTAATTGTTCTTTTGAATAAGTAACACATTTACATGGTTCAAAATTCAAAAAGTACAAAGGGTTCACTCCAGGAACTCAGCCACACAGTTACCTTCTCCAGAAGTGACTATAGTGTGACCAACTTCTTATGAATCTTTCTGGAAGTAATGTATCCTATCTAATAAAAGAGTAATATGCAAATTGACCATCACTCCAAGACAAAAGATGGCCGCCCCCATGTGGTCAAAGATGGCCACCCCCATGTGGACACAAGATGGCCGCCACAAGATTGTCTACAGGGGAAGGCAGTTGTGGGTGACCAGGCCAGCAGAGGAGGGCAGTTGGAGGTGACCAGGCCAGCAGAGGAGGGCAGTTGGGGGGGACCCAGGCCGGCAGGGGAGGGCAGTTGGGGGAGACCAGGCCGGCAGGGGAGGGTAGTTGTGGGCGATCAGGCCAGCAGGGAGGGCAGTTAGGGGTGACGGGGCCAGCAGAGTAGGGCAGTTAGGGGTGGCCAGGCCGGCAGGGGAGGGCAGTTAGGGGCAATCGGGCCGGCCGGGGAGCAGTTAGGCATCGACCATGCTGGCAGGGGAGTGGTTAGGGGGTGATCAGGCTGGCAGGCAGAAGTGGTTAGGGGCAATCAGGCAGAGGCAGGCGAGCGGTTGGGAGCCAGCAGTCCTGGATTGTGAGAGGGATTGGGCCTAAACGGGCAGTCGGACATCCCTCAAGGGGTCCCAGATTCGAGAGGGTGCAGGCTGGGCTGAGGGACACCCCCCCCCCCACCATGCACGAATTTCATGCACGAGGCCTCTAGTGAATATATAAGTAACCTGCACATTCTTTTATACATGTATACATTTAATGTATATACATTCTTTATACTAATTGGAAGCATATTATACTTAGGGTTTTGTACCTTGTTTTCTTAACAGTAGATATTAGAGTTCATTATAAAAACTGCATTCTTTTTAATAGCATGTTAGTATTCTATTATATAATAACTAGAGGTCCAGTGCACGAAATTCGTGCAGTGGGGGGGCGTGGTGGGCCCTCAGCCTGGCCTGCACCCTCTCCAATCTGGGATCCCTCTTGCAATCCTGAACCACTGGCTCCTAACTGCTCACCTGCCTGTCCTCCTGGGAAACCCAGGGCCAAGGGCTTCCTGCTGACACCATCTCTACTCCAGTCTCCCCCCAGTGCAGCCCAAAGGCCCAGCTCCTCCCGCACCCCAACCCTCAGCCTGTCTCCAATCCCCCCTGCCTGCCAGGTTAGGGATCTCACGGGTCAGGCCGCTGGCTGCTGGGATCCAGGCCGTTTCCTGGTGCAGGAGCTTGCTGGTTAACAAAACCTTGGCAACAACTTTCAATCAAGAAGCAAATGTTGTAAAAAGTCAAAAGTAATGTTGATAGCAGGTGCCTTTCAGTAGGAAGGGGGGAATAAAAGGAGTGGCTGTGTACAACTATCTATACTAATAGGGATAGTAGTACCCTACTCTGCTGGCCCCGTCACCCCTAACTTCCCTCCCTGCTGTCCTGATCGCCCACAACTGCCCTCCCCTGCTGGCCTAATGGCCCTAACTGCTCTCCCCTGCTAGCCTGATTCCCCTAACTGCCTATCTGTTCTCCCCTCCTGGCCTGATCCTCCTAACTGCCTATCTGCTCTCCCTTCCTCTCCGTGCCCTTCCTCTCCGCACCCGTCACAGGCGTGCTGAGAGCTCTCTGCCATGGCCCCGCCCTGTCCTGATTGGTTGTTACATGATGGCATCCCAGCCAATTTGCATACTCCTCTATTATTAGTATAGATAGTTGTACACTTTAGTTTATTTTTCAAATTTTCTTTTTTAAAAACCTCACAATCTGACTCAAAATGGAGGTGAAATAATTCAAGAAGATAGGAGATTTAACCCTGTTCCCTGTTAATTAACATTCTGAAATTTAAACCCAGGTCTGCCTTTCACAGCCACTCGTTTTATTCCCCCCTTCCTACTGAAAGGCACCTGCTATCAACATTACTTTTGACTTTTTACAACCATTTGCTTCTTGATTGAAAGTTGTTGCCAAGGTTTTGTTAACCAGCAAGCAATATGTGTCAAGAAGGGTTTGGTTTTGACCTGCCCATGTTTTCCCTCTACCCCCATCCTATTTTTCTTGTTCACCTGTTTTCTCAATGTACAGCTAAATCCTGTGGGCTCAGCCACCTGTCAGAAGTGGAGTTCAGGTGGAACCACGGGGAAGGAGAATGGCAGCGCTCCCTCTTCTGTGTTACCAAATCTCTAGCAACAAGGCCTCCATTCTCTCTTGCAGTTGAAGAGTCATAGTGAGAAACTGGACAAGGAACAGGCAGCCCTTGAGAAGATAGAATCCAAAGCTGATCCAAGGTAAGAGGTTTCAGCATGTGTTTATTTTCTCTTTGAAGAAAGGGACTTCGCCAGTACCTGTTGGCTTAATTGGTTGGCTCACAGGACTAAGGAGCCAGGGGTCATGCTTTTGTCCTTGTACAGGTCAGTTAATTTCATGTGCTACCCAAAATGTGCCTGTCGCTCAGGCACATGCTGAGATGTGCTTGGGCTGCCTGTTCTTCCCAATTGCCCTGGAGATCAGAAGCAATATGTTTGGAGTTTTAATTATTTTTTCATTTTTCTGTTTTTAAAAACTAAGTAATACATTCACAGTACAAAAAGGCATATGGTGAAAAGTCTTTCTCCCACCCATCCCCCAGACACCCAGTTCTCCCAGGAGTCAACCATTGTTACCAGTTTTTAACAGCACTCACTTCAGCCGTGTCTCCTTGGGAGTAAAGATGCAATTTTTTCTGCCAAAAATCAGCCTCTGTTTTTTTTGTGGGTTTTTTCCCCCCACTTTAAATTAAATGTCTTTAGGCTATTTAAATTATACAGATAAAGCACTTACATTTGATGTTTTTGTCACCAAGCTGTTTGGGTAGTGAAATCTCCGAAGTGTCTGTCACTCACTTGAATGAGATAGTTAAATCATTAAGTTTCAGGCCCAGATTGAGCAGTTCTAGGTTCGATGGACATTTTAGCAAGGAAGTGCCCACAGCTTACTTGGCTTTATAATTAGAAAGCCCTCTCATGATATGGAGAAAAACTACTATTAGATACTTGACATTCTTATATTCAAACGAGAGGCCTCGTGCGTGACATTCATGCACTGGGTGGGGGGGTCCTTCTGCGCGGGCCATGCCCTCTCATAGTCTGGGTCCCCTCGGGGGGATGTCCAACTGCCATGGAGGCGGGAGAGGCTCTCCAGTTGTGAGCCCGGCTTCTGGCTGAGCAGAGCTCCCCCTGTAAGAGTGCACTGACCACCAGGGGGCATCTCCTGCATTGAGCGTCTGCCCCCTGGTGGTAAGTGCACGTCATAGCGACCAGTCATTTGGTTGATTTGCATATTAACCTTTTATTATATAGGATTAGTGTGTTTAATGACCTTAAGCAACGTGTTTCCTTTTCAGAATGGATATTAAAAATGGTTTTCCATATGCTTTGAATACGATTGAGTAATTGGTATCGTTAAGTATATCCAGTATTTTGAAATTAGTTGATATTTCTGCAGTTGACATTTTAATTCTGGTTTCTGTAATGTTTGTTTAGATGTAGCTAATGGACTCTGGCATATAAATGAATAATAATGTCAGTCTTAATCACTTGTGGAGAACCCATTAGACACTTGGGAGAGACGAAGGAAATTAAAAGGGAGTCCTTTTTTAGCTGGGGACTTGGTTTTAGCTGTGATTCATAAAATCATAATAGCTTGCCATATGTCATTTTTTGTCTTTTCAGTATTCTGCAGAACTTGAGAGCTCTTGTAGCCATGAATGAAAACCTAAAAAGCCAGGAACAGGAGTTTAAAGCACATTGTCGAGTAAGTGTTGCTTGGTGTCAGCAGACATTAAACCAGGAATCTTGTAAAATCTCTTGCTTTCCCTCCCCTTGTCCTGATGTGGCATCCTATCCAGGTGCAGTCAGAAAAGGAGATTCCTGTCCTAGCCGGTTTGGGGTTTGGCTCCTCAGTTAGAGCTTCGGCCCTCAGACTAAAGGGTCATGGGTTCGATTCCGGTCAAGGGCACGTACCTTGGTTGCAGGCTTGATCCCCGGCCCCAGACAGGGCATGTGCAGGAGGCAACCAAAAATGTGTATCTCTCACATTGATGATGTTGCTCTCTTTCTTGTCTCTCCCTGTCTCTTCCACTCTGTAAAAATCAGTGGAAAAAATATCCTTGGGTAAGGATTAACAACAACAAAAAGAAAGAAAGAAAGAAAGAAAGAAAGAAATTCCTCAAACAGTTGTGTAAGATGAATAGAGTACTGTGGTAGGTACCCTCTGAGGACACCGGCTGTGCCAAACAGTCTTACAAACAATGTTTTCTAATTTACAAATGTATTTAAAAGAAAAGTCTTACCAAATATAAAGGAATAATATTATATAAAAGCAGGGATGTCCTGAAAACCTGGGATATCTGTTCATCCTGTGTATAAGTCCTTGTTTCTGCCGTCTGAGGACTTGATGTCTAGTAGTGGGGGTGATGGGTGCACAAGTGCCCATGACCACAGCAGGAGGCAAGAGATGCAGCCCCGCAAGCTCTGTGTAGCCTCCTGAAAAAACTGTCCCAGACTGACAGTTGGAGATCAGGGCAGCTAGTTCCTAATAGACTTTTTGTCTTAGCATAAACTCACAAAATATGAAAATAAGACTCTGGGTCAAGTTAAAAAGTGCATCCAGTTTCTAGCTTGTCCAAGTTTCATAAACATTTGTATCACTTTTGAAGGAGGAAATGACGCGGCTACAGCAGGATATTGAAAACCTGAAAGCGGAGAGAGCTCCAGATGGAGAAGTAAAGGTAAAGGCCCTGCAGGAGTGCTCGAACTGTGAGGCGCTGTTATGACTCAGACTGAAAAGTTTCCTGGAGGACTAACCAGCGAAAGGACTGGCTGGAAAGACGAGTTTCCTTAACTTGGTCCTCTGAGTACACATTTATCAGCTGTTTTCATCACATGATTTATTTAGATTTCTATCCCTCTCCTTTCTCTTCTTTCTGGTGGGTGAAAGACAGCAGTGGGTGTGGACGGCAGCTACTCCAAACGAGAATGGCCAGATTATAAGTCTTCTTCTTCCTTCAGGGAAGGGGTGTTTTCAGGAGTTGCCTGAGCTCTGCTTCCCACTCAACCTATTCTTCTCTAAATTTGGGACCACTTTACTCCTTTCACCCTCCATTCCTGCTAGGGACATGCCCCACCCTTAGAAGGCAGCACTGAGCGGAAGCAGGGGAACAGTGCTGGGTTACTATCAGCTCCGGCAGCAGAGGCTTCCTGCACTGAGGGGCCTGCCTGGCTCTCTGAACAAAGACTAGGTCTCCTGAGGATCTAGTATGGGTTTCCATCAAGCATAGCACAAGGACAGAAAAAAGTCTCACCAGTATAAGCACTGCTGTGTTTGTTTCCCTTCTCACACTTGATTCAAGACTTATTTCCTGAGCACCCCTGTGCTTGGGTGTGAGAGTTGGACATGATCTCAGACTCATCAATTGCACCATCTCCCTCATAAAAATAAGGAACTTGAGGCTCAGGGAGGGGAAGAAACTTGTGCAAGCCAATTGGCAGGAGTGCTCTCCAGCCCTTTTGCTTAGGGACTGAGAGGGACACTGCATATCAGTGGGGAGATGCCGCCTGCCTGGCATGTCATTTCAGCCAGACCACACTACTCTCCGCACCTGTGAGAAGGGGAAATACCAGAGTGTGGCCGTGCTGGGCAGTGGTGTCTGGGACCATCATCACACGGTCGCCTCTCCAGTTGTTACTAAAGTTTTGAACCTTTGAGGCTCAAATCATCAGCTCGGTCAGCTTCTGAGTTTGCATACATCACATACTCTTAGGATCCCGTTTCTCTTCTCATCAATCACATCTCCTTAGAAGGATTATTACATTCAAAGACAAAGTTAGCTTATTTGTAACTGACAGATATTTAAGAACAGTTTAAAATCTGGGGCTCATGTAGCACTATTCCCTTTCTGTTCCCTGACCAGACATGGTCGGTGAACTGTCCCCCACACCACTCCTTCCTACATCTAGACCCTCAGCTTCTATCCATTTGCCTTCCTCAGAGTTGTTTCTTACTGTTTACTGTTTCAGACCCTCTCCAGTGGAGAGCCGAATGATGCCCTCACCCCCGTGATGACTCATAATGTAAGTACCTTCCCGTTACCAGGACTGCCAGTGTTCTCTGCAGGTGTGGTGGCCAGCTTTATACTCTCCTGTGGCCCTTTCTCATGCCTGCTTTCATTTTCTCTACGGCATCTCCTCATCTGGAATGTTGGGAGCATTGCCCCATTTTGCACACCTGGTCCCTCAGATAGAGGCAGGATCTCACCAGGGCTGGCCTTGAAGGCCACCATTCTAGGGAGGGTTTCTCCTAACACCTTGTGCAGGAGTGCTGTCTTTACTCTGGCATCTCTGCTGAGAAAGGGGAAGCCTGCATTGGCCGTACATGCTGGTCACAACCCCTAGGCTCTAAGGGGTGGGTTGGTGAGAGGGAAGAACACCTCTCTTCATTGTACTACATTCCAGGGTCAGCTAACCATAAAGGGCCAGTAAATATTTTTAGCTTTGTGGGCCACTCCACTGTAGTGGTCATAGTCAGTAGGTAAATCAAAGGATGAGACTGTGTTCCAATAGAGCTTTACTTACAGAAATAGGCAGAGGCAGATTTGGTCCAAGGGCTGTCAGATTTGGCTCTTGGGCTACAGTTTGCTGACCTCTGTGCTGAGTTAAACTAATGCTTCCAGGACTCCAGCACGCCAGGAAACCTTCAGGAGAAAGAGAAAAGGGAGAGGAGGAGGAAGAGAGAAGCAGGAAAACCTCTAATCATTTTCCTTCTTTGGGGATTCTTTTCCCTTTGTGCCCTTAGAGCATGAGCTTCAGGACTCCTGTGAAGTCTGTGGGGTTTGCTTGCAGCTGAGCCCTGTGGAGGAAACTGTGTTCTCTCTCTCTCTTTCTCTCTCTCTCTCTCTCTCTCTCTATCTATCTATCTATCTATCTGTGTGCCTGTGTGTGCATTTGGTAGGGGATACTTGTGGCCCCCTTGTAGCTTCCTCTAACTCAGCAAACCATCTAGCAATGTCTCTTACCTCATTGGGTTCAGTGAACTGTCTAGTTTCTCTCTTAATCCATTGTTATCCAAAAGAACTGTCCACAGTGGTGGGAATATTCTGTATCTGCACTGTCCAGTACAGTAGCCACTAGCTTCATGTGGCTACTGAGCACTTGAAATGTGGCTAGTGCAATTGAAAAACTGACTTTTTATTTCAGTTAATTTAAATAACCACATGTGGCTGGTGGCTATTATATTGAACAGTGCAGCTCCAAATAGAAACATAGAAAGCAAGCCAGCATCACCTCCAGACACAAGAGGTTCTTCAAGTCATGATCCTCTCCTCATAGTTTGGTTTTGGTGTGGGGGAGGGAAGGGCACATGGATATGGGGGATATTTCTCTTAAGAACACTGGATTCCGCCTGGATCCCAGAAGAAGGAAGAATTGTTATAAAGTGATGTTAAAGCGTGTCAAAGGCCTCACATGACATAGGATACAGACTCTTGGCCATTTGAGAAAAGAAATTTGGGGCCTCAGGATTGGGGAGAAAAGGTTAAAAGCATTCAACTTCAAAAGACTTCATCAAGGAATGAAAGTTCTCTATTCCCAGATAACTGTCCTCTTTCAATTTTTAGGAAGACCTAGACAGACGATATAATATGGAGAAAGAGAAGCTTTATAAGATCCGTTTACTACAGGTGAGTAAAAACAAGAGCACAGAATTACATAAATGCATCTAGCTAGGTACAAATGTCCCATAGCAAAACTCGAAAGTTTCAGTCTCTGAGAACCAGAGAGACTCGGTACTAAGGCTGCTGTTGCTACCCTTCTCTCTGGAGGGTAACTCAGTGGTTTAAGGTGTTGATAATAAGGCCTTATGTGAGTATGTTACTTTCACCATCATCTTGTTTGATTTGACCCTCACCCTGGGTGGAGAGGAGGTATTATCCTCATTTTCTATGTGAAGAAATTGACTCAAATCCATTAAGTACTTGACCGTGACCAAGCATCTGCTAAGTGCCAGAGCCAGCATTCAAGTTCCCGTGTTCTTGTCTAATAGTTTCCTCTAAAACTCAGTGCCCGCTTATCTGTCTTAGTTGGTAACCTTGGAGGTTTGTGAGGACATCGGATATGGGGGATGTAGGTTTTAAAGTTGACTCTGAAGCCGAATTCACATAGAGTCAAAATCACATTGTATAATCCCTTACATTGCCAAGACCTGGCTTACAGTAGCTCAGAATCCAAGGATCAAGTTGTGTTGTACTCTGGCCCAGGCCTTCTTTCTGTTCTCTGGGAAGGGAAGGCAGGTTCTGGGAGGAATGGCCAAAGGGCTATGGGGGCCAGTGGGACCTTGTTTTTCCTATCTCTGGCTCTTGCTTATTTGCTGAACTGTTTGGTTAAATTCAGGTGAGTCAAATTTGTCCTTGATATAAGGGCACTATACTAATCTTTAAAGAAACAAAGAAATAAAATCAGGACAGTACAGCTGTGTATTTGGAATCTTTTTTACTGTGTGGTTTCTGTATATTTAGTGTTGCATTCGGTCCCAGGAATAGAAAATGGGATGGCCCAATTTTTGGGAGCTGGCTGGTTCTTTGAGGACCAACATCTGGACCAAGATATGTCCATACATCAAAGTACAAGGGAGCTTATATGCAAATTGCAAACTGTACAGCTTCAGACTGGCTAGAGGGAAGCTGCAGTAAAATCATAAGGGCCTGAACCAGGGCAGGATTGGTGGGATGGACAGAAATGAACCACAGGGGAGAGATTGGGGAGCTGTATCCGATGGAACTGATTGGTGGGTGAGAGAAAAAGAGGAGTCAAGGATGGTGCTCTGGTTTCTGACTTGGGCAGTTGGGTGGATACCTGTGTTATTCATTGAGAAAAAGCATTAAAGGAGAAAGAATAGGGCTAAAGCGGGTGGGAGTCTGACTAAGTGTTAAGTGAGATTCGTTTGAGGCTTTTTAAAGGTTGGGGTACTCAACTATATAGAAATCTCCAAGAAGTGATGGGTATTGGGTCTGATGCTCAGCATAGTCTGGACTGGAGATCAGGTGTCAGCTGTGTAGGTAATTATCGAGGCTGTGAAATGTAGGCCAAGAAGAGACTAAGGGAAAGCAGGAGTCATAAAGCAAGAACCCACTTAGTCCTGAGACTGGAAATGTTGGGGGGAGGAGGGGCTGAGCGACTTCCTCCAGGCAGCTGTTCAGACCATGTGGGCAGCCCAAGGCAAGGAAAACATGAGCGCAAGGTCTCATGGGAGCTGAGCAGAGAGCTCAGTAGAGAGAATGGTAAATGTTGCTAGAAGTCAAGAAAGCTAGAAGCTGAGAATTGCCCGCTGGCTGTATTGCAAAAAAGATGACATTGGCAAGAACAGTTTCAGGGGGGTCTTTGAAGAAGCTAGCTGGAGTGTGGGGTGAAGGATGACTGGAGGGAAGTGGAGAGTTAGAGGAACAGAGGGTATGTGGCTCTCAAGAAGTTTGGCTGTTCAAAGGAGAAAGGTTGGCAACTGAAACATGGTTAGGGTTTAAGGAAGGGCTTTTTAAATAGTATTTAATATATTTGTATTGATTTTCAGAGAGGAAAGAGAGAGCGAGAGAGAAACATCAATGATGAGAGAGAATCATTGATTGGCTGCCTCCTACACGCCCCACACTGGGAAACAAGCCCACAACCCGGGCATGTGCCCTGACCAGGAATCAAACCGTGACCTCCTGGTTCATAGGTCGACGCTTAACCACTGCTCAACCACTGAGCCACGCCAGTCGGGCAGGAAAGGGCTTTTTTTATTTTTAAGAGTGAGATACTTGAACATATTTAAGTACTGGTGAGAGGGAGGCAGTAGAAAGGGAGAGGTTAGAGATATATGAAAAAGAATGGAGAGTATCTTTAGATTCCTAAAATAAAAACAGGAGTCAGAGCCTGAGCACCCATGGGGGATGTAGCCTTGGCCAGAAGGAGAAATACAGCTTCCCCTCGTACCAGAATGGATGATGGGCTTCTCATTTGGAGGCTTGTATTTCCCCAGTGATACAGAGCTCCACCTCTGCCGTTGTGAGTGAAGCAGGCCTGGGGAGTGGAGGACAGGTTGGCACAGAGGAAAGGCAGCCCCAAGAGCCACTTAGTCCTGAGACTGGAAATGTGGAGGGGGAGCTGAGCTACTTCCTCCAGGCAGCTGCCCTGCTGGGGAAGGTGGTGCTCAGAGCTGCCTGCCTCAGGAGCCTGTGAGCTCCCCTGCACCACACCACACTGCTGTGTCTCCCCAGATGCAGTCAGAGAGGCACTTTGGCCAATATACCCCCAGTCCATGGTAGAGAGAAAATACTGGAGAGGTATTTTAGGTTTTAATTGCGGGAGTTTTTCAGTCAGATGAAGGGATTTAGAATTTATATGGAGGCAGCAAGGTGGCATCAGTTCCTTGTCACCTAGTGGAATTGGCTACCCTAGAGTCCTTTAGGGCCTAGTAGGCTGGCTGGGTGCTCTGGCCACACAGCCCATCCCATTCCTTATCCTCCTTCCTTGTCCATTAATTTGATGCCTCTGGGGTTCCAATCGCAATCACACCTTCTCCGTGTATTGCAAAATCAGAATCTGAGACAGGGACCTCAAGCCAACAGTAGAATTTGGGGCCTGCATTCCAGGACATGTGGCTGTGCTCTGGGTGGGTGGTGGGCAATGTTTTGGCTTCCTAGAGAACACACAAGGCCTTTTATCAAATAGTGTTGTCTCTCCCTCCCTTTTGCGTTTAGGCTCGAAGAAATCGAGAAATAGCAATTCTGCATCGCAAGATTGATGAAGTGCCCAGCCGAGCCGAGCTAATACAATATCAGAAGAGATTTATTGAACTCTACCGCCAGAGTAGGTGCATCAACCACTGATGAGCTCAGGAGGCTGATCCTGGGAGGGCCAGGAGGCAAGGGTCTGTGTCCCACTTTAGGGTAGTGGAGCATGCACCATAGCACAGTCTATGAAACCAGTCTGCAAAGGGCTCCGTTTTATCGTCAGGCCCACTCAGCACTCGTTCCACGGAGCCCTGGTGGGTAACTGACAGTCCCGAAGCAGCACGGAGGTGCTCTTACTGCCTTCTCAACAAACAGTTACTCTAGTTGAGTTCTTAGAATATTTTGAACCAGCCCTCATCTCAATCAGCCATTTGGCTCCACTGAGCTCCCCATCCACTTTCCAGCATTGCACAGAACATCATGACCTCATTATCTCTAGATCAGTTCTCACTCCTTGTCCTTCTTCTCTCCAGACTTTCTGGCTTATGTGATCCATGCCTTTTACAGCATCGTATTCACCCAGTAATCCAGGCCTGATCAGTGACCACATCTCAGGCTCAGAGTGGCCCTCAAAGCTGTCATTGCCTTTCTGAGCTACTGCCATAGCTGTTCTTATTTGCATCACAGCTCAGCTGAATGACTGTTGGCTGGTCTGCAGCCCCTTCTGCAAGTCTCTCATCCACACATCTGACTATGTCACTTCTCCCACTGCTGAAAAATCTTCAGGAGCTCCCCAGAGCCTTCTAAATAAAGCCTCTCCTTATTCTTTTCGGGGTTCTCCCCAGCCTAAGTGGCTGCTGGGGGGCCCTTTCTTGCTCTAAGTCCACAGTTGGCCTCACCAGTCTACACACTGCCTCTGAACACACCATGCATTTGGACACCTGAGGCCTCGACTCCTGTACCTGACTCAGACCCTTCCTCCTCTGTCTGACAAAATCCTTCAAGACTCCTGGACCATTGCCCCTTCCTCTAGGCTCCCACTGGACATCTCACGCTCTATAGCCTCTTGGTCCTGGTTTTCCTCTTGGTCACTGGGGTCACTGTTCAGCCAAGCTGGGCCCCCTTAGTCCACTCTGATTCATGCTGCTCTGCTCCATTTCTGAGTCATGGTCAAGTCCATTCCTTCGGGACTTGTGCTATAGCCACCTTCTCATCACTTTTAGAGTCTGACCCCTTCTCTGCACTCCTAGCTGGGAGACCTTTCTCAAACATAAATTTGATCATTTACATTCTTGCTTTAATAGCTCTAGCATTTAGTAATTCGCCATAACTTGTTGGATAATCTTCAAAATCCTAAATGCCCTGATAAAGTCCTCCATCGTCCAGGCTAGAGTCACTGATTGGCTTTCCCTACAGTCCTTCAGTGCCTCTCCCCTCTCAGAAGGATATCCGAGTCTTGGCCAGTGAGCTGGTCCCCAGATCCAGTTGAAGTTTGCCACTGCCCTGCAGATCCTGGCAAACTTCAACTCTTCTTTAAAATCCACCTCATATTTTGCCTTGAGAACTTGGCCTCTGAAGAGTCTTCCTGGTTTGGTCTAGAGCAGTGGTCGGCAAACCGCGGCTTGCGAGCCACATGCGGCTCTTTGGCCCCTTGAGTGTGGCTCTTCCAAAAAATACCACGTGCTGGCGCACACGTACAGTGCGATTGAAACTTCGTGACCCATGCGGTTTTCAGCCTGGGTGAGTCTATTTTGAAGAAGTGGCGTTAGAACACTCAAGGGGCCAAAGAGCCGCATGTGGCTCACGAGCTGCGGTTTGCCGACCACTGGTCTAGAGCACTGTACCTGCTGGAGTCCAGACTTGTGCTTCCTTTCCCATTTCTACCCCACCATCCTGAAGGTCACAGTCTTCATCTTTGACCCAGGTCCTCGGCTGCAGGTAGCAGCAACGGCAGTTTCTCGGCAGAAAATAGCTTCTGCCTTTAAGTTAAATCTTTTCCCTTAATTTTCTACCCTGCCTACTTTAAAGCTTTTAAAAATATTAAGTAACTAGAGGCCTGGTGAATAAAATTTGTGCACGGGTAGGGTCCCTAGGCCTGGCCGGCGATCAGGGCCGATTGGGGCCTTCTGGCTGCTGGCTGGGGCCTTTTTTCTTTCCGCACCACCCCCTGGTGGTCTGCGCACGTCATAGCAAACGATAGAAGTTCCAGTTGAACTCGCGCGGGGACACTTAGCATATTAGCCTTTTATATATATAGATAATACCTTGTATCTGTATAGCTCACAGAGTAAATTTCACATGTTAAGGTCATTTTGATAGGACATTTTTAAAATATATATATTTTATTGATTTTTGCAGAGAGGAAGGGAGGGGGATAAAGAGTTAGAAACATCGATGAGAGAGAAACATCAATCAGCTGCCTCCTGGACATCCCCTTCTGGGGATGTGCCCGCAACCAAGGTACATGCCCTTGACCGGAATCGAACCTGGGACCCTTCAGTCCACAGGCCGACACTCTATCCACTGAGCTAAACCAGTCAGGGCTGATAGGACATGTTTATACCAAAGACTTTTTAATCAGTTATATCAGAATATTTACATCATTTTTTTTAAATTATCATCAGATACTTGCATCCTCCAACCAGTCCTTGAGCTGGATGGAGTAATGGTGCCAGCTACATTCCTGAGCAATTAAGCTAAAAGTTGACTGGTGCATTTACAACAGTGACTGTTAACTTTGGCCACCCATTGTAATCACCTGGGTCCCATCCCCAGAATATCTTATTTAATTGGTCATGGACTTTAAAAGCTCCTCGGGTGATTCCCCTTTTCAAGCAGGATGGAGTACCACTGTTCTAAAGCTTTTAGCAAGAATAATAATACTCTATATTGACTGGTTCATAGTGTGATTTTTATACAAATTATACATTTTGATGTTGGAAACATTTTTTTTCCTGTTCCATCAAAGCACTTATATCAGATTATTAACTTCTGTTACCAGATATGTTCAGCAAATTTCCCTGACCTTCCCTGTCTTTGAGCTGCACTGCTGGAGGAAAATACAGCTCTTACTGGATATAAAAGTTAAAAGTTGACTGGTTTAAAGAATTGGATGTTAATGTTAATGGTAGTTGCCCAAGGAAACCAGAATTGCCCAGGCCTGCTCTGCTTCTCTTCTCTCCTCTCCCAGTGTGCTGCTCCAGAGGCAACCTGATTTCAGGGACCCAGAGCCCATGGCACAGACCCCACGTAGTCTTGGCTGTGCCTGATAACCATGCGGCTTCAGATCGTTAGCTACAGCTACACTGGTGTGCTCAGCTTGGGCTCAAAGCCTGGCTGTGAACCCAGGTCTTGGGGTTTTATCTCTCTCTGGGTGGCTGTATATTATGGGAATTTAGACCCCTGAGGAGGTCACCTACGCTCTGAGCTATGTCGGTGTGGGAAGGGAGGAAGCCACACAACCAGAAAGAGTTTTCTTGGCGTTTCATCATCCTTGTCACCTTCCTCCCAGGGCTTCTCACCTGAGGGACTTCTGAGAAACCCACATCTGACCAGGAGATTTCTCCAGCCCCTGCTCTTGGCCAGAGCAGTTTCGACTGGCTGCGTGCCATCAGCCTGTAGCAGCTGTGCACAGGCTTGTGTGCCCTGTGGGCTTCTGCCCAGCCTGCAGGTCCAGAGTACCAGCCTGACAGGTCCCACTCTTGGGGTGCCTTAAGGGGAGCGGGTGCTTAGGGTTGTTTTGATACATTTTCTTATTCATGTGCTGATTTCTTTGCATTTGCAGTTTCAGCAGTGCATAAAGAAACCAAGCAATTCTTCACTTTATATAATACCCTGGATGATAAAAAGGTTTATTTGGAAAAAGAGGTAAGAACCTTTGATGAGCAGCCACCAGTGCTGTTGACCCCAAGAAGTTCAAATGAACTTGGTGTCTGGGATGCATTCAGTTTCAGCCGAAGGAGTGCCTGGTGTATGCCCAATGCTGGGATGCAGAGTCGGAAAGTGCAAGATTCCATGGAGCTCACCTTGTTTGGGGTGAAGTGAGGCAGGTGGACAACTGTCTTATAGTGCATGGGAGACATGCCTCTTAAGAGAAACACAGCGGGCGCTCAGGAGGTGCATATGGAGGGATCCTGGAGTTGGTGAAACTTTAGAGTTTTAAAGGAAGGAACCAGCTAAATGAAATGGGGATGGTGGGCTTGTCATCGTTTACATGGGGAAATGTCTGTTTAATTATTAGTAGCAGACAGAGGCACGAACTAAAAGGATCATCAATGTGTGAAAGGGGCTTCACATGGCACTGACAGCCTCTCACTATTACTGTCAGGTAAATCCATTCGTAATTCAGGGCTCCCCAAAGTCGGATGACAAATGAGTGGGGTGGGGTGTGCAACTACGTATATAAAAGAACAATATGTACTGGTCTTCACAGTAGCAGCACAGTGTGGTGGAGAGAGCATGAGCTTTGGAGTCAGACAGATTTGGGTTGTAGCCTGGCCTTATTTTTCTTACCAGGAAAATGGGAGCACAACTTTTCGTATGATTATGATGGGAACAGAATGGGGGAAATGTGATGTTCCTTGCACATGGTGGTTTTCAATACATATAGTTCCTGCTTACCCCCTCACTTTGACAGAATTTGTTTTCATGTTATCTCCTTGCAGCCTGCACTGATTGCCACTTTAATAAGAACAATATTACAGATGTATCTTTTACCTGAGCCCACATGGAGGCATTTATAATTATCACCTTTATTGCCTGTTGCTAATCAAATGCGATAAATCTCTCTTCTAGAGGGGCTCTCCTTGAGGAGGACTGAGCTCTCATTTTCCCTGTATCCAGGGCCTTACACATAATGGGCATTTGATAAATGTTTGGATAGATGAGTAGATTGCCTTTGGTGAGATAGCTGTGCTGCACATCCTGGTCTTGGAGTCTTCTGTGTGACGTGGGAAAGACTTGCCAGTCCTAACATAGGGATGGGCCAGCTCCTGAAAAAACCTTGAACCCATTGACCTTCCTTCATTAGCAGTATCTGAAGTTGTTGCATTCTTTTAAAAACTAGGAGTATATAGGGGAGTGAGGACTTTTTAATTTTAATCCATATTATTACAGAACTTTGCATTTGAATAAATTATGTATTTTATTCCAAATCTATTTATGCCTGTGATATTTTAGCTTTCAAACATCCCAGTAGAATCATAAGGACAAGAATATAATTTCCATGTTACAGACTGAACCTGAGGTCCAAGTATAGTAAGGGCTAAGTCCTGAGCTTACAAGTTAAGTTAGTGACACGGCAAAAAGGAGGAACTAGGTTTCTAGTTTCTCCGGACTCAGAACTCTCCCCTGGACTGTATCATTGGGGTAGATAAAGAGGCATACTGTGTGGCTGAAGGCAGTTCCCTTGGGAATGGAGGCCTTGAATGATGCACTCTCTGTGGAGCCTCTCAGAGCCCCCCAGCAGCTGGCCACATTGGCAAAAAGATTTTGTGGGAAGGAATAGGATGAACAGAGTTCTCACTCCCCACCCTGATTAACCCTGTGCTCCACTGATAGCCTTCAAAATAAATTGCAAAGTTTGCAAGACAGAAAGGGCAGTGGTGGCAGTTTGCCCAAAGAGCCCTAATGTTAGCTCAGCAACTTCTCTGTGGGGATTTAGGTTTCTTCAAGGAGCCCTCTTCCTACATTCCTGTGGCCATAGGGTGTCCAGGTAGATTTTCTGGGGGAAAACTGTAGGGCTAAGATCATGTTGCTATTTGTGTTTTTTTTCATGTGACTTTAATCACCATGAACAAGGTGTGCTCTTTCAGAAGTGCTGTCCAGAGTAGGACAGGCTTTCAGGGGTTGAGGCAGGACAAGGATCTTTCAGTCTTTTGCTTATAGTTTTTTCTTTTCTTTTTTTCTTTCTTCCTCAGATTAGCCTGCTGAACTCAATTCATGAGAACTTCTCACAGTGAGTACTGTCAGACTTGGTGTGCCCTCCACTTTTCTCAGCTCACCTTAGTGCTGCAGTAGTGCGACTGAGCAAGACTTAGTGCTCATGGGTGATGCTGATACTTCTCCCCTGCTGCTAAGTGCAAATGTGCTCAGCCCTTGAGTTCTTGCAAAAACACAGTGATATTAGAGTGAATTTTAAAAACAAGGAATAGCTTAGGAAAAAGTTAACTTTCAAATTAGTTGACTGTGCCCAACTACTATAATCTCTGTATATTACTTTTGTCTTGCTATGATTAGATTAATACCAATTGTTCTTGAGGACATAGAGATGTTTTAAAATTTAGGTAATGAATTATATAATATTTTTAATCCTTACCCAAGGGTATGTTTTTATTGATTTTAGAGAAAAAAGAAGGGAAAGAGAGAGAGAGAGGCATCGATGTGAGCAAAACATCAATTGGTTGCGTCCTGTACACGTCCCAACTGGGGATTTAACCAGCAACCTTTTGATGTACAGGATGATGCTCCAACCAGCTGAGCCACCCGGATGGAGTATAATCTATATAATTTTTAAAAGATTTTTAGAAATCTTGTGGTTGACTTTGTTTTAAGTTAATGTGCATCCTCTAAAGTACTTTATTCAGATATGAATTTTTTCTCCAAAAACTGGATGTACCAAACCTGATACATTGAAATCATACCAGCCTTGAGCATGCATGCCCATTGGCCCACCCACCTCCAGGCAGCTCCAGGGCCTGCTCTCTGTATAACAGGCTTCCTTTCCTTCCAGCACAAATCTCTACTGTCCCTTGACAGGTGACTAGTAACTTATGATCTTAATAGATTACAAGCTATAGATTTTAAGCTTAATTTCTAATTGAAAACACCCATAGCTCCCTGATAAAAACTCAGTTAGTGACTTGCAACTGTGTGACATTTCTAAAAATGATGCCTTCATCTTTCCTTTCTGGCCATTGAGAGAGCCTGCAGTTTGGGTGTTTTTGTGACTGTTGACATTTTTTGGAAGAATTTCTAATCCTGGTATGCATGTGCTCTGACTCCTCTGATGTCACTTCCTCTCTGGAACTGGAGGCGAAGGGGAATGTTTTAGGACATCAGGGAATCTACTCATTTAGCTGCTGCTTCTAGAAATACCAGGTTTCCCAGCCTGGTTTTAAGAAAATCTCAGACTATGTCTACTAATCTTGAGCAGTGTCTCAAATCCTCAGATTTTTAAGAACTAATAAATGAAATTTTTAAATGTTTTTATTAATTTCAGAGAGAGGAAGGGAGAGGGAGAGAGAGCTAGAATCATCTATGCGATCGAGCCCACAACCCAGGCATATGCCCTGATAGTGACCTCCTGTGCATGGGGTGAAGCTCAACCATTGAACCACACTGGCCAGGCGAAATTCATTTCTTTTTTTCTTTTCTTTTTTGCATTTTTTTAAATTCTTTATTGCTGAAAGTATTACATATGTCTCCTTCTTCTCCCATTGACCTCTCCCCAGTCATTCCCATCCCTGAGGACATGCCCTCACCCCTTACTGTCTGTGTCCATGGGTTATGCTTATATACATGCATACAAGTCCTTTGGTTGATCTCTCACCGCCGCCCCCCGCCCCCATTCCCCTCCTGCCTTCCCTCTGAGGTTGGATGGTCTGTTCAATGCTTCTATGTCTCTGGATCTATTTTAGTTCATCAGTTTATATTGTTCATTATATTTCACAAATGAGTGAGATCATGCGATATTTATCTTTCAAAATTTATTCCTTAAGCAGTACCTACTATCATTCAAAGTAAAAAAGTTTTTGTTAATTTTAGTGGAATTTTAATTAAAGAAAATACATGTTACTGAAGAAAATTGTAGGAAAAATGAAAAAAGGTTAATATTCAATTATAAAATCAGGTTCATTTTTATGCCTTCAGAGTTTAGAGTTCTTAACTTTCTGGGCTTCCCACGGGTCCACTTGCAAAAGCCTAGTTGCCTCTTGGGACATTGTCTGGGTACCAGGCTGACTCTGTGGTACCTCCCCCTTATTCAGAGCCCTGTGTGCTAGTCATACCTATGCTCGTTTTTCTTTCAGAGCCATGGCTTCCCCTGCTGCCCGGGACCAGTTTTTACGTCAGATGGAACAGATTGTCGAAGGAATAAAGCAAAGTAGAATGAAGGTTAGAAGGCGGGTTTTACACTGGTGATGGAGAAGAGAAGGCCCTGGGAAGAATAGGCTTCTTCTGGCTGTTCTTGGTCATGTGCCCTCAGTCCTGAAGACATATCTTCATGCCTCTGCAGGGGCAGGGCCGGCTCCTAGGGCCTCCTGCACTGCTGGTCCAAAGGCAGCTCTTAGGAATATCTCCCACGATTGACCACCTGCTTTGTGCTGAGGACTGTGCTAATCCTCTTAAAGCCCTCCTAAGTGAGTGGTGTCATACCCATTTACAGATGAGAAATCAACTTCATCAGCATCACTTCCTCACTGCATCTTTGGTTCCTGACATTCTGCCATTAAAAATTGATTCCTTAGGATCTCAGGCACATTGTAGTTTTCAGGAACCTCCTATTTAAAAAAATGCAAATAATTGCTGAACTGAATGCTACTAAAGTGAGAGGCTATTGAATGCCTCAGAAGTCAGAATAGAAAGTAGAGGAACTGAAAAGGGTGGGAGCTCCAGAGGTTGCTTTTCAGATAATCACCCAGTAGCACGGAGTTTTCCTCCTTGTGGCTCTGCATATGGGCCCTTTTGTCAGTAGCTAAGCAGATTCGCTGACTGTCTAAAAGCCAGACACAGCTGCAGTTTCCTGTTTAAAAAAAAAAAAAAATGTATCACACCAGAATGATCCTCAGGCAAGGCTGTAGAACCTCCTGGGGACTTAGGGTATCTCCTCTAATGATCTTGGGGCAGAGTAGTCCAGTGAGGGATGCCAGAGCGTAAACAAATGGAAGAAAGGGTTGCCTGTGGGACCTGTCATCATAAAAACACACTTACAAAAGACAGACATCAGGCTGCCTATGCTCATCTCACAAGTGATGAAGTATCTGAGGGCAAAATCCCTCCGTATCATTTTCCCTGTAGAAAAATATTAATCTCAAAGGAGAAAAAAAGGTGTCACTAGTGACAAGACTTTTTATCCACAAAAATGAGAGCTGATGTGAGGCAGCGCTTGCCTGTACACAGATACTTAACCAAGGTGATGGGCTCTCTTGCAGAGAATGAATGGAGTCCCTTTTTGATGGCCTGTGGTATGAGGTAGGTGGAGAGCAGAGAATCTGGCTAACCATGAGCCTGTCTCAACCCACATCTCAGTGTGGTGGACCTTCCCACCTCCCCATGCTCCTCCTTAGCTGCTCTTGCTAAGAGTAAAGAACAACAGAAACTTACTGGAATTTTTCCCTTTGGTTTCTCCTTGCTATTTACTAGGCAATGCCTTCCTAGGGAAGGTATATCCTGACCCCTCATTCTCTCCCCCCTCCTCCAGGCTTCATGCTGTTGGCCCCTCAGTGCTGGATAATTTCTTGGTGTATAGGGGCTGTCTGTGTATTGCAGGATGTTTAGCAGCATCCCTGGCTTCTACCAGTAGATAACAGTAGCACCGCTTTCTCAAGACGTGGCAATCTAAACTGTCTCCAGACATTGCCAACTACCCTCTGGGGGCAAAATAACCCCTGGTTGATTGTGAATTGTTTTTAGTCACACCCAAAAACAATTAAAATAGAGCAGTTAGTGCCCAGTGATAGGAGAAGTGATAGGAATAAATAGAACCTCTATGCAATATCATGTAAAGAAATAAACCAACCTAAAAAATTATATAAAGAAGGAAAATACTGGAAGGAAATCTATAAAAATATTAGTAATAGTTGCCTTTTGGATGTTGCCAATAGCCCTTGGTCAGAACATGTCTTTTCATTACCATTTCCCAAAATATTTCAACAGATGGAAAAGAAGAAGCAAGAGAACAAAATGAGAAGAGACCAGTTGAATGACCAGTACTTGGAACTGTTGGAAAAACAGAGGCTATATTTTAAGACTGTGAAAGAGTTCAAGGAGGTAAGAGGGAGATTGGCCGGGCTTGTATAGCTGGAGGGAGATTTATGTTCACTTCCACATGAGCCTTTAGAAACCAGAGCACTTCCTTGGTTTTCTATTAGTCTGTGATGGGAAAGAGAAGGTGGCAGTGAGATCTGACCATGAAGGGTGGCATCTGGGTAGGTCGGGATCACCTTGTTCTGAAGCCATCCTGAGGCTCTAATTGAATGTTCCAGGAGACTTAACATCTTTTTTCATTTTCCTAACACTTAACAAGCACATCCATCCATCCATATATATAAAAAGCCAGGGGCGCCCTAACCGGTTTGGCTCAGCGGATAGAGCATCAGCCTGCGGACTGAAGGGTCCCAGGTTCAATTCCGGTCAAGGGCACGTACCTTGGTTGCGGGCACATCCCCAGTAGGCGGTGTGCAGGAGGCAGCTGATCAATGTTTCTCTCTCATCGATGTTTCTAACTCTGTATCCCTCTTCTTCCTCTCTGTAAGAAATCAATAAAATATATTTAAAAAGAAAAACAAAAACAAAAACAGGGGCTGTCACAACCAAGACAACCAGACGGACAACTGAACAGGCTGTGTGGGGTGACCAGGCTGGCAGGGGGGTTAGTGAGGGACAAGGGACGACCAAACGACTGAACAGCAGGCTGCGTGGGGTGACCAGGCTGGCAGGGGGATTAGTGAGGGATGACCAAACGACTGAACAACAGGCTGTGTGGGGTGACCAGGCCAGCAGCAGGGGCAGTGAGGGGCGACCAAATGACCGAACAGCAGGCTGCATGGGGCAACAAGGCCTGCAGAGGGGGGCAGTGAGTGGTCACTAGGCCAGCAGGGGGGCAGTTGGCAGCAACGGGGGGGACAGTGAGGGGCGACCAGGCTGGCAGGGGGGGTGCAGTTGGGGGCAACCCGGCTGGCAGGGAGGGGAAGTTGGGAGCAACCAGGCCAGCGGTGGGGGGGGCAGTTGGGGGCAACCAGGCCGGCAGCGGGGGGGGGGCAGGGCACAGTTAGGGGCGATCAGGCAGGTGAGCAGTTAGGAGCCAGCGGTTCCGGATTATGAGAGAGATGTCCAGGGATCTGGCCTAAACCGGCAGTCAGACACCCCCCAAGGGGTCCCAGATTGGAGAGGGTGCAGGTTGGGCTGAGGGTTTCCCCCCACCCCCACCCCCCTGTGCACGAATTTCATGCACCGGGTCTCTAGTTAAATTTATAAAATGGTAGCATCAGCCCACCTCACAGGCCACCTAGAAACTATGTTTGTTATGGATTTAGACCTAGAGCTTTTCTCCCCTCAACCTTAGGATGTGGGGGGCACCTTGAGAAGCCGTGTAGGACGAGTGAACTTTGAAGTGTGCCAGGCTTGGGTTGGAATCCTTCCTTTATCACTACCAGCTGTGCCCTTGGGCAGTTACTTAGCCTTAATTTCATCATTGGTGGGTTCTGTTGGGTCAGATGAGAGACGATTGCATCTGGCACTGTATCTAGCACCTGTGACACCCACCAGTCGCTGAATTTCATTTGTCCCAGTCTTTTCTTCCCTGCATTTGGGCAGGGTTACTCTCCATTGTTCCAGAAAGAAAAGTGTATGCCCTTTACTTAAGAGATCTTCCAGAAAGGAGACTACTTTGTCACTTCCCAGATCTCAGCAGCTTTATTTCCAGGAATATCTACCCCCATTCTAACCTAAATCCATGTGGTTTGAATGAGTTTAAAGGTTGCTGAAAATACAGAGGCACTAATGATAAGTTGTATCCTGGTGTTTGGTCTACAGAATAAAAAAATACAATCTTTCCATAGTGATAATTTTGTTCTTGTACAGTTTTAAGACCTTCCTTCCTTTCCTCCTTCCTCATTTTTTTCTTTCCCTACTTCTCCTTCCCCTTTTTGTAGTTTAGCTTTCGGGGGCTATGGGCATTTCAGAATCTTTCATCTTTTCACTAAAGGTTCTTCCAGCTCCTACCATGCATGCCCCGGGGGATATATCAGGTTATAAAACAGATTCGGTCAAGAAGCTTATGTCATGATCTCAGGGAGACATGACAAGCAAGGAAACAAGCCGTAATAAACTAGTAATAATAAGTAATTTCAGTCTTTGCCGAAGGGGAACTAACATACATGTTGTGGTCAGGAAAGGTCTCTCTCAGTTTGGAAGGACGTGGCCATGAGCAGAACAAGAGTCCTTCAGCCAGGGAGCAGCCCTGCAAAGGCCTAAGGCTGGGCAGCATCAGACATGACCTGGCAAGGTGTTCCAGGTCAGGCTGGAGCTGCAGTTGCGGAAGGGCCAGTGAGTGAATAAACAGAGACTGGCAGGGAATAAACAGGGACTCTTTTCCCTTTAATTCAAGTAACAAAGAGAGAAGGCCTGGGATAAGAATTACGTTTCAAATGTTGCTTGCACATGCCAGCACTGCCCTACAGAAACAAAAAACAAGTAAGTTGGGGAGGATAAGTATGTGTTGTCAAAGTCAAAGCAAATAAAAGTGAAATGGAAAAGTTCCTTCTTGCACCACAGGCTCGGGGCTGAAGACTTAGGGTGACCTCCAAAGACATATGTTCCTTCCTACCAAAGGTTCCTTCAGGTGTATTAAACATCAAGACGTCTGTGTTCCTGCCTCCTGAGACAGTTCTCTCCCAGCAGAGACACGGGTGGGACCTTCAGAGCCAGGGAAGGCCCCTAGACCAGGTCCTTGCCATGCTTAAATGCCCTTCCGTCCAAAGCAAGTTAGAAACAGAGGGAGGAGAAATGTAGTATGTTCTTCAGCTAAATGTTTTTTATTTAACGACCTCACCTCTTTAAAAAATAGCATGGCCTCTTGTTTATGTTAAAATTACCTTCCTCTTATAAAATAATGATGATAGTGCATTGCTCTTTTGTTGTTGTTGTTACAAAAATTTTAATTTAGCAACCATATATCAGTGTTCCCAAACCTTAAAGTTTCTTCCACAAGCTCCTCTGAGGTGACTTGGGGCCACCATAGGAGTTAAGGAGGAGGTGGCGATGGTGGCTTGCTTGCTGCTCCTCAGACCTTCAGCCAGAGTAATTCTGATATTTTACATGCTGCAGTTCCAAATAAGATCTCATTTGGGGTAGAAAACTAGTTTGAAAGTTGGACTTTCATCCCAGGGTGGAGTCTTCTCCCAGAACCTTCTCTGTCCTGCTTTCTTTACCTGCCTCTTGCCCACATGCTTGGTCTTCTACTCCTGAATTCTGAATTCCCACCACATCCTGGTCCCAGCACCAATAATGACTCGTCATGCAGAGCACAGTATTATTGTCCAGAACCTCGCTTCTCTTTATTGCATGTGTTTTGTTCCACATTAATTGAGCACATTAATTCATGCCCTCACCCTGGGAAAGTCTGCCAGGAAACAGCACATACTCTGAAATCACAAATCACCTTAATCACAGTATTACATCAACTAATTCTGTTGCTAAACCACATCTCTCACAGGATCACCAAACCAAGGTTTAAATTGTAGCCCAGCATTGAAGCCTGAAGCTGGCTTTGCACACATAATCTTGAGTGAGCAGATGTGCTGTGTCTGGCACCATAGCAGGCCCCTATGGTTTTAAGTAGGAAAGAAACAGAGGCAAGGAGACATTTTCCCTTTCATTCTAGAAAAAAAATGCCTAAAGGACCCTTTCTGTGTTCAAACAGTATCATTCTGTGGTCTCCCACAAGGCTCCTAGTAGATTGCATGGGACTTCCTCAGTACACACACCCACGGGTGACAGCCTGGATGGCCCTCCTGACAGCTCAGGCTTCGCTCCGTGTGGGATGACGCTCAGAATCGCCCCTACTGGGATTCTGCCACAGCAGTGGGTTCAGGCTTCTGTGTTTTTGCCTCATTTTTAGAAGGTGAGGTGGGTGAAAATTAAAGCTGATTTCTTTATTCATTATTTTGTTTTCTCTTTTGTGAGAATTTTAAAAAAGACACAGAAGTAGAGGAAAGTACTATAAAAATACGACGATCTACTTGTTCTTGTTCCAGCTCTATCCCTCCCTACTTTGGGAGGTGGGGAGATTGGAAGGTTTTTCTCCCAAGCAAACTTCAGTAACTAATTTTTGAAAGGAAAACTTTCTTCTTAAAACTTCACCATTTTTCTCTTCCCACACCCAAGAAAAATTAACTGCCTCCCTCTCCAAAAGTATGTGCTCAAAAAGTGTCAGAGCACCTTGCTTCTGACAGAATAGTTCAGCCTTAGCCCAGTCCAAGAGCCTGGCTAGGCCTCGGCACTGAGTGCAAGATGAGTGTACACCTTACAGTGAGCTGGTATTTGTCTTAATAAAACCAGCGTTGTTGCGGCCATGAGTCATGATGCTGCCAGAAAGAGCAAAGGGCCTCCAGAGAGCTGGGAGCACTTAGGCGCAGGGAGGAGATGGAAACACTGACATTGGGGTCTTGTATGCAGAGGGTTCAAGGGTGAAATGAAGTTTTTCTTCCACATTGATGGGTTTCCAGGGAAGCATGGCTGCTAGAGGCCTGGCCCTCAAGCTCAACCTCTCCAAGCTTTTCCCACTGCTACGTTCACCTCAGTTTAAAGCAGAATTCCTTGTGACATGGCCCAGGGAAGGGATGGAGATTTTGTTGCTGTTGCTGTTAAGCATCTCCTGAGGGTATTTTTCCCATTGCTTTTCAGAGAGAGTGGAGGGGAGGCGGGGGAGGTGGCGGGGGGGGGGGGGGGGTGGGGGCTGGGAGGAGACATGATGTGAGAGAGAAGCATGGACAATTGCCTCCCAAAAGGGCCCCACTGGGGGCAGGAGCGAACCACAGATAGAACATGTAGATAGTCATATTTTTACAGTATTTTTCTCTATTTCTGTGTCAAGGGAGCATACGTGCCCTTGACGGGGAGTCGAACCCAAGACCCTTCTCTGCGCATCCGGTGCTCTAACCATTGAGAAACACTGGCCAGGGCAAGGGGTGGAGATTTTTGCTAGCAGATGGATGTGTCCTGAGCTATGAAAGCCAGTGGGAACAAGAGGGCAGAAGGACACAGTGAGAAGCCTTTGAAGATGTCTGAAAAATGGAATATAAAATAATGCAGAGATGACCTTATACCACTATATGTCAGTTACACAGGCAGGGGATGGGGCCAGTGACCGACCTCAGTAATGTCCCTCAGCACATACAGTAATAGATCTCACACAGCTCATTCTTAAGGGGGAAGGTGTCCCCTGATGCATATTTCTCATCTTCTGTAAGTTTCTGTCTTTCTTAAAGTTAAGGATATTCTGAACCTTCACTATTGTCAGAGTAAGAACTTGCCTACTGCTTCACCTGCTGTGCTCCTTAGTCTGTCTCCAAGGACCTCCCTTCCTCTCCTTGCTGCCTATAGTATCCAGGATTGGCAGCTTTCAGCTTCTGTCCCCTTGAAGGTTTTAGAGGCTTCAGGAAGTCTTTTGGAGTGACCGTTCCTAGTCCAGGCGTCCTCAAACTACGGCCCGGGGGCCACATGCGGGTGTTTTTGCCGTTTTGTTTTTTTACTTCAAAATAAGATATGTGCAGTGTGCATAGGAATTTGTTCATAGTTTTTTTTAAACTATAGTCCGGCCCTCGAACGGTCTGAGGGACAGTGAACTGGCCCCCTGTTTAAAAAGTTTGAGGTCCCTGGTAGTCTTATCATCCAGTTTTCAGTCTGACAGTGCAGACAGTGGTTGTCATCATAGCTATTTTGGTATTGAAGGTCAGCATGTCGCTGGGAAATTTTACCACGCTGGTGGCAATGTGGTAGGAGGCTGGTTTAGTTGGTCAGCAGTTATGTCCCGTGGGACTGGGGGAAGGACAGCAAGACCATCTGGGCCTCATATGGATACTAATGTAGCCACCGCTTCTCTGTACACACTCTCTCTGCTTCCCCTCCAGGAGGGCCGCAGGAACGAGGTGCTGCTGTCCAAGATGAAAGCCAAGGCCTCCTGAAAACTCCCAGCCATCATCGGACGTCATTGATTTATTGTGAACACCATGTATCAGCTACAGGATCATGAGATGGTTCTGAACGCTACGGTAGAGAGATGCAGGTGTAATGATTTCCACACCCTGGATATTTTCTCTCTCCTGTTGGCTTCCATTCCAACCCTGTGATGGTCGTTGATGGAATCAGACCGTGTAAACATTGTGGCTTAGATAACACTCATCCTCTGCAGAAGTATGGGCAGTATTTGTTCTCTGTGTCGATTCAACTTGTATTTCTCCAGTAACTTTGCACATATGAAGGTACCTGTATGGACTCTCTGAATAAAGAGAAATTCATTTGTTCAGCAAATATTAATTGAACAACCATTGACAAGTAAGCATTGAGGGAGATGGAAGTATCAAACACAGTCCCTGCAGTTGGGCACCCAGCCAGTGGGCCAGAGAACAGATACAGCTACATGACCCCAGAGCTTGGCCACCTTGGATTTTCTTGAGTAAACAAAGGCTTTTACAGCTTAGGGAGCAACCCATGTGAGTGTTGGTCACTTGAGCCCTTCACTTGCCCGTGGTGCCTTTTGTTCCTGGATCCTCAAATTGCCAGCCAGCAGGCTTCCTGGTGTGTTAACTAGAAAGAAAACTCAGTGTCTGCTATTGGTTTAATCCTTACATACTACTCAAGTTCATTTCATTGAAAACTAGCCTCACATTGAGGACTTAAATGAGAAATGACACCTCGTCATGCTCTAGTTCTCATTTCAGTCATAGCAACATGTGGATGGCCTTGTGCATCCCCTCATTCCTCGTGCCTTACACTGCGGAAGGGCCATGGTCTGAGCCCTGAGAGGAGACACACCGTTCGCTGCAGTCCAGGGCAGGACGTGATAAATCGCAGAGTGACAGGCGATGAGCAGATGTCAGGAGAAAGAGCAGTGAGGTGTGCAGAGATCCAGGAGCTCGTGGCGGAGCCAGGCTTTGGGCTACATATGAATGGGTCACAGCATTTAATAGGCACAAATAGGAGGGAAGGCCATTTTGGATAAAGATGCGATTCTGACAAACATTCCAGAGGGTGTGAGAGAGTACAAGGCATGCTGGAAGAGCAATGCTGGTCTGTGCAGGAGGCTTTAGAGACCAGTCCAGAAATATGGGCTAGGACCAGACTTTGGAGGGCCTTGGAAGGAAGGCTGAAGAGTTGTTTGAACCTCTGGAAATGAGCGGTCCAAACCAAACACTGCTCCTGCCCTGGCCCCAGCGATCGGCAGCTCAGTCAAGTTCAGGAAGCCCCAGTGTGAGGTTTGCACTTCATTCTGCATAAACCTTGCACACATACCAGTCAGTAGGTTTGGACCATAAAACATAAGAGCTTAAAGGTGGTGGACAAATGGATGGGTCACAGAGCAGTCACAGGAAGGTCATGTTCATTTTTAGTTCCTGCATGTATGTGATGAAGCAGGGCTGATGTGTCTAGACTGAAGGAAATCTCATGCTGAATTAACAGCAGCCACTGGTTTCTGTGCCAGGGTCAGCAAGGCCTGCATGGCAGGGATGGCTGCTCCCAGAGCTGGGTGGAAAGCAGTATTTGAAATGGTATTCCATGTGTTGAACTGTGGACATCTCCACTTAGGCTGGTCCCTGGACATGGTCATTGTGGACTTCAATATCCGTGAAGTTAAAGAAATTGCTGAAGAGCAGGTGGCACTTGAGGGCAGAGGAAGGAAACAGCTGTTAGTTTGAAAATTATTTTAGGTTCAGGAGAACATCATTATTCTTGTTGAGAAGCTTGTAGACCTCCCTAATTGACAACTTTTTGAGGAGTTGGGAGATTATTTGGATATTTGTCCAAAGGTGGTAGGGAAGAATAGTGGGTGACATTCTGGGGTTACTATAGGCCACCTCTCTGTGTTATTGGGAAAGGTATGGCATGACCTATCCAAAGTGGGGCATTTATGTTGGTCTATGTTTCTAAAGAGTTTTATTTGGTTTGGTTTGGTTTTGGTGCAGGGAGGTCTCAGTAGAATCTTTTCCCTTTTTTTGTCACCTACAAGGCCTAATACAAATAATAAATTAGTTTCCAGTCCTTGAACACATTTTGAATCAGCAGAAGCCAGTCTAGAAAATTCCATGTTTGCTACAGTTGACCTACAGAGTAGATGATACCTTTGTGAATAACGGGACATTACGTGTGCTTTACACTCAGGCCTTACAGGCTGAGGAGGTGCCCCAGGCCCATGATTTCAGAAGCCAGCAGGGGTTTCCTTCAGGACCATATCCTTCCCTGTATGGCTGGGGGTTCTGCCAAGCCCACATGCTTCCCAGAGATAAGAAAGAAGAGGGGAAGCATCCTTAAGTGGCTTTTATGAAACACTAGAGGCCCGTTGCATGAAGAGATTCGTGCAGTAGGCCTTCGTTCCCTTGGCTTCCAGCACCGGTTTTCCTCTGGCACCCAGGACCCAGGCCTTCGCTCCGGCCTTCTTCGTCTTTGCTGCAGACTCAGGCCGGAGTCTGCCATCTTCGTCTTCACTGCTCCGGCCGGATTCTGCCATCTTCGTCTTCATCTGCAGTCTTGTCTTCGCTCTGGCACTCTGCTCCTGTAGATCCCTTCGCCCCCCGCCCTACCTCTCATAGCAGGCATCCTGCCCCGCCTGGCCACTCCACGCCTAGAGCAGCTGGGCTGCCGCCATCTTTGGCCTTCTAATTTGCATACTCACTCTGATTGGCTGTGGTCGTAGTGAAGGTACGGTCATTTTACATGTTTGTCTATTCTTAGGTAAGATGTGCATTGGATGAATGAAATTTCCTCAGCAAGCATGCACTGTCCAGGGCAGACTTCACACGGCTGGCCACCCATGCCCTAGGGTTCTCAGCCAGCCTCTGGGCTGGGCGCTCCCCTACTCCCACATGTGTCTCATGCAATACAGGTAGCTGCTTTGGTTTAAACCAGAATTGAAGCTGCTGTGAGCAGGACAAACTAGAAGAGGCATCTGGGGAGACACTTGGGACATATTGTTCTTGGCCTGGGTTCAGTCTCCCATGGGTCACTGGGTTCAGCTACTAGCACTCTCAAGGAAGGTTCCCAGCGTTAGAGAGCAGCTGCTACAGTTACACATGAATGGTCTTCTTTTTTACAGGGAGCGTAGAGTCCAAGATTGTCGGGACTAAGCTCTTGTTAGAGTCGGGAGCATGTGGTTTTAACTGGGTTCTGGTTTGTAGCCCCTGTTCTCTGGGTACCTGGGTCCTGCCAGCTGAACCAGGAGGCAGAGGGACTGGCCCAGGCTGAGGAAGTTATCTCTAGCAAAGACCTTAGCTCTTGGGACCTCCTGAAACCAGGAGCAGCCTGGGAGAAGGCCTCAGGCAGCCCTCTTACTACCTCACAAAGTGCCCTTTGGCTGTAACATCGATGGGCCCTCACTTATTTAGTGACCAAGGCAAACTTGCTTGAAAGGCCACTTTGGACAGTAAGGAGTGGTCTGTAAACCTGTTCCTTCTTGATTTCTGTCACCTCAGCTGGCCATCTTGTCCTCTCTGCAGGTGACTAATGATCAGTGTAAGAGGTAACTAGATATTCTAGAAACAAATCTTTATAATTTTACTAGAGTGGGGGGTGGGGGGGGTTCTTCAGCCCGGCCTGCGCCCTCTCACAGTCCGGGAGCCTTCAGGGGATGTCCACCTGCCGCAGAGGCGGGTGAGGCTCCCACCACCACCCCTGCGCTCACCAACCATGAGCCCGGCTTCTGGCTGAGCGGCACTCCCCCTATGGGAGCACACTGACCACCAGGGGGCAGCTCCTGCATTGAATGTCTGCCCCCTGGTGGTCAGTGCGCATCATAGCAACCAGTCATTCTGCCATTCAGTCTATTTGCATATTAGCCTTTTATTATATAGGATTTTTAAATTACAGTTTGCATTCTATGTTATCTTGTATTAGTTTCATGTATACAGCATGGTGGTTAAACAACCATATACTTTAAAGTATTTTCCCTGATATTTCCAGTACCCACCTGGCACCATAAACAGTTATAACAGTAGTATTGACTGTACTTTACATCCCTGTGACTACTTTGTAACTACCAATTTGTACTTCTTAATTCCCCTTCACCTTTTTCACCCAGTTTCCCTCTCTGACAACTGTCAATCTGTTCTCTGTATCTATGAGTCTGTTTCAATTTTGTTTATTTTGTTTTAGATTCCACACATAAATGAAATCATGTGGTATTTGTCTTTCTCTGACACACATTTCACTTAACACAATACCTTCTAGGTCCATCCAAGAAATCTTACCATGCTGTCGAAAATGGTAAGATTTTATTTTATTTTTTTATGGCTGAGTAATATCCCATGTGGAAATATACCACAACTTCTTTATCTACTCATCTATTGATGGGCACTTAGGTTGCTTCGTATCTTGGCTATTTTAAATAGCGTTACAGTGCATATAGAGGTGCATATATTTCGAATTAATGTTTTGGATTTTTTTGGATATATACCCAGAAGAGGTATTGTTAGGTCATAAGGCAGCTTTGTTTTTAATTTTTTGAAGAAACGTCATACTGTTTTCCACAGTGGCTGCACCAATCTGCCTTCCAACAACAGTATTCCCTTTTCTCCAGATCCTTGCCAACACTTGTTTATTGATTTATTGATGATATCTCATTGTGGTTTTAATTTGCAATCCTCTGATGATTAGAGACATCAAGCATTTTTTTCGTGTCTGTTGGTTATCTGTATGTCCTCCGGGGAGAAGTGTCTGTTCAGACCCTCTGCCCATTCTTTAATTAGATTTTTTTGTGTGTGTATTGAGTGGTATGAGTTCTTTATAACTTTCGGATATTAACTCATTTTCAGATGTATCATTAGCAAATATCTTCTTCCATTCAGTAGGTTGCCTTTCCATTTTTGGGGGGGACTCTCTGTGCTTCTGAACTTGCGTTTCTTTTTCTTTCACCAGATGAGGGAAGTTTTCGATTATTATTTCTTCAAATAGGTTCACAATCCCTTGCTCTCCTCCTTCTTTTTCTGGTACTTCTGTGATGTGGATGTTGTTGCACTTGTTTTCCCAGAGGTCCCTTAAACTACCCTCATTTTTAAAAATATTGTTTTTCTCTTTGCTGCTCTGATTGGGTATTTTCTACTACCTTGACTTCTAAATTGCTGATTCAGTCCTCTGCTTCATCTAACCTGGTGTTGGATTCCTTCTAGTGTGTTCTTCATTTCAGATATTGTATTCTTCTTTCTGACTTTTTGTTTTTGTTTTTGTTTTTTGGTTTCTATGTCCTTTTTTAATGCTTACTTCTCTTTGAATTCTTAATGAGATCATCCACTCTTCCCCTAAGTTCCTTGCACATGTTTATAACCATTGTTTTAAACTCTATTTCTGATGGATTTCTTGCCTCTATTTCATTTAGTTCTTTTAATGGAGATTTCCCCTGTTGTTTCATTTGGGGCATGTTTCTTTGTTTTCAGGTGATGATATTTTTCAAGAGAATGAATGTGGGGATTTCTTGTATCCTCTAGTTTAGCCATCTTAAAGTTTCTTGATGCACTCATGCAAGAAGGTACAGTCAAACCTTGGTTCTCGAACATCTCCTATCTCAGACAGTTCACTTCTCAACCTGACCACCCTTTCATGCTGATACCTGTATGATCAGTTACATGTCTCTCAGGTGACAAAGGGAAGAAAGAATGAGTATGAGTTAGTTTACAGATAAACCTCACATTAACATCTCAGAAACTGTGCTGTGAATATTTTTGTGGTGTTATTGTTTTTTGTGTTTTTTTGGGGGGGTTTGCTTTTATTTTTACTACATTTTTATTTTTACTATACATTTTATTTCCTTTTTGTTAAATTTTTATTTACATTTAATGTTCTTTTTGTTTTCAAAGTGTTTATAGATTAAACAGTACATTAGATATGTACTATACATAAGAAAGGTTAAAACAGGGAATCCTATGGGGGTTTGGAACATATTAATTCAATTTACATTATTTCTAATGGGGAAAAATTGATTTGATTTTCAAATAGCCTTCCGGAATGAATTAAGTTCAAGAACTGAGGTTCTGTATATAAAACACATCTTCTACTTGTACATTTAGTATATATTTTTCTCTTTTATCTGCAGCTTTAGATAAATGCTGAACATGCTATACTTCTGTGGAAGACTTGCAGCAAACTGTCAGAATCCCAAGGTGATTCTGTGTCTTCCTCTAATCTTAATGCTGACATTTTACAACTTCTATTATTTTTGTGTGCTCCATCAACGTAAGTCAAATTGTCATTATTTATTTGCTCTTATGGAGCACTTTTTTTTTTTTAATATAGTTTATTGATTTTTTTACAGAGAGGAAGGGAGAGGGATAGAGAGTTAGAAACATCGATAAGAGAGAAACATCGATCAGCTGTCTCTTGCACACCTCCTACTGGGGATGTGCCTGCAACCAAGGTACGTGCCCTTGACCGGAATCGAACCTGTGACCTTTCAGTCCGCAGGCCGACGCTCTATCCACTGAGCCAAACCAGTTAGGGATTGGAGCACTTTCAATAGTATCAGTACCATCTTGTTTTCCAGTTGCTGGCTTTGTTGTCCCTTCCTTGCTTCCTTCCTTTCTTTTTCCTTCCTTCCTTCCTGCCTTTCTTTTTTAAATATTTATTTTGAGAGTATTACAGATGTTCCTCTTTTTTCTATGGTCCCCCTCCACCCAGTTCCTGCCCCACCCCATGCCTTCACCACCCTATTGTCTGTGTCCATAGGTAATGCATATTTATACTAATAATAGAGGAATAGGCAAATTGTCTGGGATGCCGTCACAGTAACAACCGATCAGGCTGAGCACACAGCAGGCGCGGGTGGGCAGGGACTTGCAGCATTGGGGTCGGGGCCCCCATGCCTGCGCCGGGGGTCCTGAGGCATGCGGAGGTCCACAGGCTTCCACCGCGGCCTGGCCTGGGTCAGGGCCTTGGCGGGGGCCTCCATGTGCCTGCGCCGGGGAGGGCCTGATCAGCAGCCTCTGCAGCTGCTGCGAGGGCCAGAGAGATAGGGCCTGATCAGCAGCCATGGGGGCTGCTACGAGGCCCGGAGAGAGAGGCAGGGCCTGATCAGCAGCCGCCGTGGCTGCTGCAAGGGTCGGATCGAGAGGCAGGGCCTGATAAGCAGCTGCCATTGCGGCGAGGCCCAGAGAGAGAGGCAGGGCCTGATCAGCAGCCCCCGTGGCTGCTGTACCGTGGGCCCAGGTCAGGGCTCATGCAGGAGGCAACCAATCAATGTGTTCCTCTCACATTGATCTTTCTCTTTGTCTTTCCCTCACTCTAAAAATCAATGGGAAAATATCCTCAGGGAGGATTTAAAAAAAGAAAGAAAGAAATGTCATATTCTATGAAAAAGACATCTTGAAAATGCCTAAAGAAAGTTGTCATTTTTGGGGGGTGAAGGGACTGGAGTCCACCTTGATGAAAACACCTTGGCAGCTGCGAGGTCCGAGGGCCGGCAGCTGCAGCGGCTGGCAGTGGCAGTGGCAGCAGCAGCAGCGGGGTGATAGGGGTAGCGCCTTCCCCTGATCAACCTGGTGGCCTCCCACAGAGGGTGGCGAGACTGCAGCTTAGGCCTGCTCCCCCTGAGGAGCGGGCCTAAGCCATCAGTAGGACATCCCCTGAGGGCTCTTGGACTGTGAGAGGGGGGCAGGCTGGGCTGAGGAACCCCCCCCCCAGTGCACGAATTTTCATGCACCAGGCCTCTAGTCTACACTAATAAAAGAGAAAGATGCAAATTGAACGTACCTTCGCGACTCCCACCAGCCAATCAGGAGTGAGTATGCAAATTAACCCAACAAATATGGCGGGTTAATTTGCATATGCAGGCACTGAGCGGCCAGGGCCTGTGGGAAGGTGGAAAGGTGGCTCCAGGCCGGAGCGAAGGCAGTGCTGGCAGCCAGGGGAAGGAAGGCCCATTCTTGCACAAATCTTTGTGCATTGGGCCTCTAGTCTATATATATATAAGAAGCCAGCTACTGTAGCATCCATAATGACCTAACGCCTGGTCGCTATGACGCCCACTGTGGCCAGCGAACCGGCCCGATCAGGGGGTGGGGCCAGCCGGCCAACCTCGCAGCCCCTCCCCGCTGCCGGCCTGCCCCTGATCAGACTCTCCCACCCCGATCAAGAGCAAGGCCGGCCAAACGCCCTCTCTCTTCCCCCACCCAGCTCCGCTCCCAATCAGCCCACCCCAACACAGTGGGCCTGCAGCCCCTCCCCCTGGCAGGCCCGCCCCTGATCGCACCCCCCCACCCCAATAGGGGGTGGGGCTGGCCGGCCAACCTCCTGCAGTCCCTCCCCCTGGCTGGCCACACCCCCTATGGGCCCCCACCGCCCTAATCGGCCCACAGCCCCTCCCCCCACCCAGCCCCACCCCAGATCGGCGCCCCCACCCCGATCAGGGGCAGGGCCGGCTGGCCAACCACCCGTGGTCCCATCCCCAGGCCACTGGCCCCCGATCGATCGGCACCCCGCAAACCCAATTGGGGGCAGAGCCCACGGCCCCTTCCCCCAGCGGACCCGGCCCTGATTGGGCCCCAGTCGGGGTGGGCCAGCCGGCCAACCTCCCGCCATCTCCTCCCGACGGGCCCAGTTTGGATCCGCCCTAATTGGGCTGCACCAGCCAGTCAGGCACCACCCGTGCACAAATTCGTGCACTGGGCCTCTAGTATGTATATAAGTTCTTTGGTTAATCTCTTCCCATCTCCTCTCCCCCCTTCCCTCTGAGATTCGTCAGTCTGTTCCATGTTTCCATGTCTCTGATTTGATTTTATTCATCAGTTTATTTTGTTCATTAGATTTCTTGTTCATTTATTTTGATTTTTAGATTCAATTGTTGATATGTATTTATTGCCTTTTTATTGTTAATATATTTTATCTTTTTTCTTCTTCTTAAAGAATATTCTTCAATATTTCATGTAATACTGGTTTGGTGATGATGAACTCCTTTAGCTTTTTCTTGTCTGTGAAGCTCTTTATCTGACCTTCAATTCTAAATGATAGCTTTGCTGGGTAGAGTAATCTTGGTTGTAGGTCCTTGCTATTATCACTTGGAATATTTCTTGCCACTCCCTTCTGGCCTGCAAAGCTTCTGTTGAGAAATCAGCTGATAGTCATATGGGGTACTCCCTTGTAATTAACTAACTGCTTTTCTCTTGGTGTTTTTAAGATTCTCTCTTTGTCTTTAACTTTTGGCATTTTAATTATAATGTTTTGGTGTGCATCTCTTTAGGCTCCTCTTGTGTGGGGGACTCTGTGTTTCCTGGACTTGTAAGTCTATTTCTTTCACCAGGTAGGAAAAGTTTCCCGTCATTATTTCTTCAAATAGGTTTTCAATATCTTGCTCTCTCTCTTCTCCTTCTGGCACCCCCATAATGTGAATGTTGGTATGCTTGAAGTTGTCCCAGCGGCTCCTTACACTAACTTCATATTTTTGGATTCTTTTTTCTTTTTGCTCTTCTGATTGGGTGTTTTTTGCTTTTTTTTCTTCCTCATATTCCAAACCATTTATTTTATTCTCGGGATCCTCTACTGTACTGTTGAATAACTATAATTTATTCTTTATTTCAGTTAGTGTATGCTTAATTTCTGACTGCCCCTTTTCATGTCTTTGACATTCTCACTAAGATCCTGCCTTGAAAATCTCACTGAGTCCCTTGAGTAACATTACAACTGTGGTTTTGAACTATGTATCCAGTAGTTTGCTTGCTTCCATTTCTTTGATTTGTGACATGTTTCTTTGTCTCTTCATTTTGGCTGTTTTCCCTGTGTTTGTTTCTATGTATTGGGTAGAGCTGCTATGTCTCCTGGAGTTGCTAGAGTGGCCTTGTGTATTAGGTGTCCTATAGGTCCCAGGTGCTCAGCCTCCCCAGTCACCTGAGCTGGGCACTCTAGGTAAGCCCCTGTGTGGGTTGTGTGCATAGTCTTTCTGTAATTGTGCATTGATTGCTGTTGGTGTCACTGGGAGGAATTGACTTCCAGGCCAATTGGATGTGAGGACCAGTTGTGACTACAGCAGAAGAGCTGCTGTGCAGGAGACACCCCTGTGGAGCAGGACTTGCTTCAATGGGGCCTTGGTGCTTACTGAGTCTGCCCCTTGAGTGTGTCACTTGTGGATATTAGAGTTGTAATCTGGTATGGTCTGAAGTTGTCCACCAGGTGCACTGGCTCTAGGGCGTCCAGGGAGGTGCAAAGTCAGCCACTGCCTGGGGCCACCCGGCAGGAGCTACGGAGAGATCTGCAGATGGCTGCTACTTGTATTAGGTTTGGAAATACCCCGTCAAGGCCCAGCTGTGAAGCAAGGCAGGCTGGTGCTAGTGCCCAGTCTTGGGCCTTTTATTGATAGGTTTGGGGCACACTGACACCAGCTGCAACTTGTTTGAGAGATTTTAGGAAAGTCTGAAGCCTGAGCCAAGACAGGCCATTCATATGGAAAACCTGCTGCAAACAGCTTGGGTGGGGCTGCAAATTGGATAGGGTGGGGTCTCAGGGAATCATCAGGGCAGAGGGAACAGTGTGGGCCATGCTGTTGGAAACTCAGACACAACTGCCAGTCAGCTCTGCAACAGGGGAAGTCCCAGCACAGGAACAATGACCCCTTGTGAGCACCCCAGTCTTGGGAGAAAGCCACTCCCGAGTTCCTGCCCCAATGCCAAACAATCCTGCTCCTCCCCGTACCGTATGTGTCTGGGTCCCTCAAAGCTGCCCAGTGCTGGGAGTCGAAGTAAGTTCGTGCGCCAGCCCTTTAAGAGGAACACCTGGGTCTCCAGCAGCCTTCGTGTCCCTCAGCCAAAATCCCTGCTGATTTTTACAGCCCGAAGTTTCGGGGACCTCTCTTTCCAGCTTTTGATCCCTGGACTGGGGGGTCTGGTTTGGGGTTGGAACCCCTTGCTCCTCACGGGTGGCCTCCACAGATACCATGTTCCTCCCAATTAAAAAAGCAGCACACATGGGTGCTGGACCAGCCCGTTCTGTGCCTCTGCCCCTCCTACCAGTCTCAGTGTGCTTTCTTCTTCTCTAGTTGTAGGACTTCCATTCAGCCAGCTTTCAGGCGGTTCTGTGAATGATGGTTGTTCTGTATTTTAGCTGTAATTTTGATGTGGCTCTGGGAGGCAGTGAGTACTGGCGTTTACCTACGCCATCATCTTGGTTCCTCCTCAAAAGTCGCGTCTTTCTTTGTAAGACCAACAACTGCCAAAGACGTGAAAGAAGCTTTTAGAAGAGGTTCAAGTCATGGAAAGGCAGGATGAGAAGAGCCCTGGGCTTTTTTTTAATGTGTTGGGAACATTGCCAACCACATCTTCATTTTCATTATGAAAATTGTTGTCCTCATATGAGGGCCTGTTCTCTGGTCTCACATGCCATATTTTGCTTCTGTGTTTTTCTTGAATTGCTGAATAGCAGTTAGTTTTGCTAAGCTTGGTTTCACAGCATTCTTGCTATCAAAATTGAAATCTTCATTTCTGATGTGGGCCATGAGTCGTCATTGCCAGGTGTATGCTGGGAAGCCTCCTTAAAACGTCTACTTCAGAACTCTTGTCCACAAGATTGCTGCTTTCAGAAGTCTTTTTAGGTTTCCTTTCTTCTTCATGTTCAGAAATTAGTTGGTGTTTGCTCCAAGGCTAAAACGAAGGGACAATAGGAAGCCTCTGGTCCCACTTGGGTATCACATAATGGAAGTTGCTAAAAAGTCCTCTAAGAGTCTGTTCACCCTGAGTCACCACAGCCTCCGCCACTTTCGGGCCCGCAGCCTGGGCATCCGCCAGTCACGTCTGTTGGTCCGTTGGTCTGTTGGTGAGCAGCCTGTGCCCCGCCCGCCTGCCTCCTTGCACTAGCAACAGGTTCTAACAATTACAAGGCAAGTGCCTTGTGTGATGCACCTCCTGATCCCCCCCGTCCAGAGCGTTCCTTCATACAGCACATGGTGATAAGCTAAGAATACTACATGAAATATGTTACCATGGTCTGTCCTTAGAATAACAATAAACGTGTAAGAACATTGGCAGAGGTTTAGTAGCTGGTCTGCAGCCTGTTGGACGTGGGGATACTGTGGGTTCTCCATGCCAGCCTACATCAGTGCCTCAAACAAGCCAAACTCATTCCTGTCCATGGTATTGACCTTGATTTTGCCACACCTGGACTGCTCTCCCTCCAAAGCTGTGGGCAGCGGCTTTTCCTGACCACCTGATGCTCATACAAATCTATTCAGTGTCAGGCTGCAGGCCTGATCACATTCTGTCCTTTCCCTGCTGTCTGTCTAGGTGGCACTTGCTGGCAGTGTTTGCATCATAGTCCTTTTTGTAAGAGCTGTTGCCTCCCCTCCCTCTGGAGGGTAAGAGCCACACAAGCAGGGACCTGGCCTGCGTCACTCATTGCAGTCTTCCAGCATCTGGCCAGTCTGGAGAGTCAGGAAGTTTTGGTTGGATAAAATAGCTTCTTCAAATTGCATCTTGGCATCCCTGCATTAGCAAAGTTTAGATTTTAACCTTCCATCTAATTTATGCTTAGTTTGAAAACAGGTAGACAACTTACTGAGCTGCTTTAGAGAATCTCAGAGTATATTTGTTTTATTCTCGCCTTGAAGGTTGGGAAGAAAAAGGTGCCAGAGGTTTCATATTTACCTGTTACAGATGTTTTTTCTACCCATGCAAGTGGGGAGGGGAGGCGGAGAGAAGGGGAGCACACTCATGTCAGAGATTAGACCAGGAGTGTGTTCTGGCTCAAAGTGTGTCATGGATCTAAAGGTAACTTGTCTGGTTGAACTGACTCAGCCACAAAAAACAAGCCTTGGAGCAGCACTGAGAAACCGTGTTGGCAGGAGCAGGAATTATACCACCTCGGGAGGGCAAGTCACAGTCTCTCTCAAAAGTGCAAGTGCACAAACCTCTCCAGCCAGCAGTGCTACTTCCAAGAATTTTTCCTGTGTACAGGGGTTTTTATTGCAGCATTGCTTCTAATAGCAAAGAGTTGGAATCTACCACCATCATAAATAAATAAATTATGGTGACTCTACACAATGGAATATTAAAGGAACAGTGCCACTCTATGTACTGCCATGGAATGAGCCCCAGGATGCCTGGTTAAGAGGAGGGAAGAAGTGCATAGTACACCCCCTCGTGCTAGTTTATAAAAAGAGGAAGGGGGTGGAGAAAAATGTAAGCCTGTGGGTGTATGTGTGCATCGGTATCCACACACAACACACAAATGTGTATCAAACACACCTGTGTGCATAAGCCTAGGAGATTGCTGGGGAGACACAGGAACCTGGTGGCCTTGGTTGCTTCTGGGAAGAAAGGTGGGAATTACTTTTCACTGTGTACCTTTTGTACCTTTTGAATTTTGTACTATGTACATGTATCATCTGAAAAAATAAAGTTTTTAAATTTTGGCTTACTTTTTAAAAAATAGAAATAAGGACATTCTCATTTAATAAATCTGCTTTCCTTAAGAGAGCCCTTGAACCAATAGTAGTTAAGCTCGCCTTTTCTTGCCTCTTGGAGGAAATAGGGTCGTGAAAAGAGGGCTGTCCTCTTCTGGTGGGACAGCTTTGGGGAGACAAGCAGTGAGGATGGTTCTGCTCTGATGGTGTGGGAATGTGCTGGGGGAGAGGGGGGAAGCGGGGAATGCATTGTGAAGTGGCTGTGCTTGGAGAACAGACTAAGGCTCCACGGGTTTGTCTCTCAGGAGGATAATAGCACAGTTCTGGCTTTTGGGGTTCAAAAAGTAGAGATGGGGCTGACTGGTGTGGCTCAAGTGGTTGAGCGTTGTCCCATGCACAGAGAAGTCACTGGTTCGATTCCCAGTCAGGGCACATGCCTGGGTTTCGGGCTTGATCCCCAGTAGAGAGCATATAGGAGACAACCCATCAGTCTTTCTCTCTCACTGGTGTTTCTCTCCCTCTCCCTTCCACTCTCTAAAATAATTTTTAAAACTATTAAAAAAAAAAGTGGAGATGGTACCTTGAGCCATGGCCCAAGGGGAGCTGTTAATGTGCTCCAGAAGCCGTGCCTGTCCTGCCTGGAGACCTCTGTGGGTGACTCTTCTCAGCAGCTCTGATTTTGTCCAGCTCAGGTGACTGTGTCTGGCCCCAGGAGAGGAATCATGACAGCTGTTCTAAAACAGTCCTGGGAATCCTATTTCTCTTTGCCAGGAATTGGTTTACACATGGGTATCTAACCCACTTATGGCCAATACCTGGTATAGCTGCACATGTTGACCAATAAATATTCCTCTTAAAATGTTTTCCTGATTGTGTATTTTAGGAAAGGAGGTATAGGGACTAAGATCAGTAGCATACCTGGAAGGGAAAATCCCCAGTAGCTTGAGCTATAGCCCTTAAAATACAACGGGTGACTAAGAAGGTCATATGATTGAGAAGTACATACCTACCTGCCCCACTGCCTCCGGGTTGTCAGCTTAGAGAATGGCTAAATAGAAAGCCTAATTAGTAGGCATCCAGCCCACTTGCAAAATCAGGTAGACTGTGGCCAAGATGATTTAGTCCAGGTGCCCGCTCGCCCTGGCCCCTGAATTCTTACACACATACATATATTTAATAAAGACAGGAAGGCCCAGAAAGAAACTCACTACACACTGATTCATTTGCCTGTCACCATAACCATTATTGCTTGTCTCATTTTCGGTTCTTATAAGTGTATTTCTAATAGCACATGATCTCACTCATCTAGGGGAAATAATGAACAACATAGACTGATGAACAAGAACAGACCCAGAAACAAGGAGGCATGGATCAGACTGTCGGGCCTCAGGGGGAGGGTAGGGAAGGGTGGGGGTAAAGGGGGAGATCAACCAAAGGACTTGCGTGCAGGCATATGAGCCTAACCAGCGGTTAAGGACAACAGGGGGGTGGGGGCATGTGTGGGGAGGGGTGTGGGATGGGAATGGGGGACGAGGACAAATATGTGATACCTTAATCAATAAAGAAATTAAAATAAATAAATAAATAAAGCTTTCTTCTTATAAATCTTAAAAAATAATAATAATAAAAAAAATAAAGACAGGAAGGCCAAGGTTCGCCATGACAGGTTTTTTTTGGGGGGCGGGCAGGGTTGGTGGTGGTATTTTCTTTAGTTCCACAACAGGCATTTTCCCCATCTGTAGGGTGTGTGTGTGTGTGTGTGTGTGTGTGTGTGTGTGTGTGTGAGTGTGTGTGTGTGTGTGTGTGTGTTTTGAATAGGTAGGTAGGTAGGTAGAGTGGTTTATTGATTTGCATGAATATACACACACATATGAATGATTCTGAACCTGGAAACGAATGCTCCAAAAATATTTTTATTACACATACAAGTCAGTACAATGAAGTAATGGGAAACTCTCACAGCTGCTCTCCCTTATGGTACAGAAGCAGAGAAAAGATCCCCCCCCCCAACACACACACACACACACACACACACTCTCCCTCTGCCAGAAATGCCAAGTTATTTGGTCTGAAGAGCAGCCTAAGCATCCAGCAATCTCTCGCTGACAAAAATAGTCTCTAGAGCAGCGGTCGCCAACCTTACGGAGCTCACGGACCACCAGCCCTCTCCTCTGAAAGTCTGATTCAGTAGATGCAGGTTTCAGTGAACACACTTAATACTAAAACTTCAGATGATCCTCATCTTGCAAATAGGAATATACGGCCTTGGAAGTTGGGGAACAGGAGTTGAATTGGATGGATAGAGGGTTAAAGGGTCGGGAAGGGCTGTTTCATTAAGGAGACAGTTTTCTGAGTGGGCCACAAGGCAAGCCCGCCAGCCCGGGTCCTGTGCTGAGGAACGTGGTGTAGAAAAGGAAAGGCGAGCCCTCTGCCTATTCCAGCAGTTAGCACAGGGCTCTGAGGCAGAGTTCCTGCTCAGTGGGGAAGCGGGCCATGCCCATTCTCAGTGTCTGCCACATGCACGGGAGCAGGGTGACTGCGCACGTGCCACACCTCTGCTTTCCTCCAAGCCAGGCGGGTGAGGTGCCGTCTCCATTCACTCCATTCGTGCTCGGCTGTGGGGAGGCTCCGGCAGGACTGGTGATGGGAGCGACACACGCGCCCTCCCCCAGCCTCCGTCTGTCCTGGCACTCAGTTGAGCTCTGCTTGGTGAAGAGGCTTTTAGGGTGTTGTTGTAGTTCTTGTTAAATGCTACGTAAATCAGGGGGGTGAAGAAAGAATTGGAGCCGCCAAGCCCAGGAATGCGCTCTTCCAGGTGGGGGGCAGGCTGCAGGCACAGAGGGGCTGATGGGCTCAGTCAGGAAGAAGGGATCCAGCACAGCACAAACATGCCAATGCGGGGCCCAGCATCAGGGCCGCCCTCTTCTGCTCCCGCCACAAGTCCCAGCTCGCCAGAAAGGCCACCGCTGGGCGAGGCATGGCGAACACCATCTCAAGCTCCTGAGGCACCTTCTTCACCTGGAGTAAAGCAAACACAGAATTAAAGTGTAGCCCTGGCTAGTAGCTCAGTTGGTTAGAGCATCGTCCTTATATACGAAGGGTGCAGGTTCGATCCCTGGTCAGGGCTCGAAGCAGCCAATGAATGCAAGAAGCAGCCAATGAATGCATAAATAAGTGGAACAACAAATAGATATGGGTTTCAGTGATATCTCTCCCTCCCCCCCTCCTTTCTAAAAAAAAAACAACAATTAAAATGACACAAAAATATAACATTGGGTGTGGAGTACAGCGACTGGGTGAGTACAGTGTCATGGCCACCACCTCCCCACAGCCTCACTCAAGCCGCATTTAAGTGAAAGGGTTCCTAAAACTGTAGCTTCAGATCAGGTCTGAAGGCTCTCTAGGGAGAGAGAGTGGCAGTCCCACAATGTCAAATGTGATATAAAAAGAAGCAAGGCAGCTAAGGGCAGGAACACCATGGCGTCAGACCCAGGCTGGGTCCCAGCTCCGCAGACTGCTTCCCGTCTATGAAGCCGGGTGCCCAGAGCCCCTCCCCTGACCTAGGCTGTCGCGGAGATGAACTGGGACTGGGTGCTGGGTATAGACACACCCCTGGCCCATGCACTCACCCATCCACCACTCATGAAGTGGGCTGGGGGCTGGGACTAGGACCCCAAATAGAACAGACACAGGCCTGCTCCTCACAAAGTTCACAGCTGAGAGGCAGCCTGTAAACATTAATATTGAAAAAAAATTGTATAATTATTGTGCTAAATGGATTCAGAGTAAATCATGGGATAATTCTGTATTGCCTAGCTTTTAAAAATCTGTAAATGCTTTTTTGGTAACAATTAGCTTCCATTCAAGGAGCCTCCAGCACACACTCCACCCCTCACCCCCGTCCTTCAGTTAACTCCTATTTACCTCTCGGGTCTCAGCTTAAGGGCCACCACCCCTCTGCGTGGCCTTCCTGACCCTCTTAACTCTCACATTTCCCTGTTTGGTGCCATGTTCTCCTCTTTTCAGCTATTTTTGTGATGATGGGTGTGATGTCTGGTCCAAGCTGCATGCTACCTGTCTGGCAACAGCACCGAGGCACCTGTCAGGTACCCAGGAAATGGCTGCTGAATTAATGACTGAGCATTACAATAGGAGGCCCACGCCTGCATTTATCTTTTTTCCCCCCGGAATGTGGTCAGGCATGGCCTTAAATGCTGCCAAACACACAAAGGCCAGAGGCTCCAGGGCACCTGGTTAGCAGCTGTGAGGACAGCCACACGACCGTGGGCACTTTACCATGTCCACGCACATCCATTGTCTTTTCTCACGCTGGTCATGGTGGCAAAAGCTGAGTGGGTGGAGGAGTTTTCAGGAGGCCTGCCAGGCCAACCAGGACTCCTCACTCTCAACACTACTTTCAGATTGGGTGTCTCCTGCCCCTTCCCCCGCCACCCGGCTCTGTTTATTGGAAAATCACTAAATCGGCCTGCAAACAGGTCACAAAGATGTGGACAAAGAAGTCCTTCCCTTGGCATGTGTCCACCCAGCGCCCTGCGCCTGCCACTTGGAGAGAGAAGGAAAAGGCAAATGGTTCCAGCAATAGAACAAGCAGCACATTCCCTCCTCCTGCCCTCTGCGCCTCCGAGGCCTGGCCTGGCAAACACACACCCTCGGGCCATCAGAGCCCTCTCTAATGAGCTGTCCCACAGGCAGGTGGGAGCTGCTTGTCACCTTCCCCTTTTCCAAACAACACCAACCAGTTCCCTCATAGCAGACCATCATCAAGTCACCAAAGGAGTCTGCGTGACCAAACCCGGCATCGGGAAATCAATCGCCTGTGACTATTTAGCCATCTGATGTCCGGAGGGAAAAACAGTATCGGAATGTGAGAGGAGGTGGCAGATAATTTGTTTGTTTTCACTAAGCTCATTATGGGCACTTTTCCACCGGATTTCCCCTACTGGGTAATGCAAACCCCAAATCCTTGTTATGTTACTGAAGCGAAGAAATGGGGTAAATTCATTTCAGAGGATCCTGGGGGAAGAGAGACAGGAAGTCTAGTCCCAAACGCACTGGCCCCCACCAGAGCAGCCTTTAGAGCGCCCACCCACCGGGGCTCCACCGGGGCTCCACCGGGGCCTGCTGGAGCTGTGCTCACAGCTCTTCGCCTGAGCCTGCCATGCCCTCTGCAGTGATGCAGGAAGACAATGGAATGTCTCCAGAAACAGACTCCAAATCAACCAATCAGGAATGATGCTGGTTTGTGAGGAGGCTGGCTCGTTTGGCTTTTGTTTTTTTGAAATGCAAGATCCAATAAGAAACCAAAAACATGAAGAACAATGGCCCAAGAAGCTACTGTAAACCAGCCTCTATGCTAAATACTTGTCATAGGTGACTGATTCATCCTCACCAAACCTTTGAGGTGCTTTCTCCATTTCACTGTTAAGAAAACACTCTGAGAGGTTGGATGCCTTATCCAAGGTCAAGGTTTGCTTATTGTTAGAGCTGGAAGTCAAACTAGACCCTGCATGTTATTCTGCACCGTAAGTAAAAGTGATCCATCTGAATGGGTTCCCACAGAACCTGCTGTGAGGGTCATGTTTATGCTTGGGATGCCTTCGGAAGAGATGTCTGTAGCTTCCTGAGCAACTTCTAGGGCCTCCAGCAGCCAGCTCTGGAGCCAGCCTGAGTAGTTCCTCCTTTGATATAAGTCTCAGTGGCTCACACCCTGACTTAGTTATAATAGCAACCGTGTGAGGAAGAAATGGGGAACCCAGGCTCAGATCAAGTTAGTGATTAGACAGGATTCCCATCGGAGCGGAGCCCCCATTTCTACACCTCTAACCCTGAGCAACCTCATCTGGGCAAGTGACAAAAAACAAAGGGCTCCGTCCAGGTTTCTGGTTGCTCCGGGCTTCTGTGCTGCTTGCTGGCAGCACTTGCCAACGTGAGCATAGAGGACTGGCTTAGAGAGGCAAATAGTTTATACTGTGGCATCAGATCCACGTTGCCACAAGCCCTGCATGTCAATCCGGCACATCTGTTTTGCCTTTTACAGTTCACAGAGTGCTTTCTGCTCACTGTGCAGTCTTCCAGCCCACTGTACTCCGGGCAGACTTGTAGCCGAGCACCTGTAAGACTTCATTGCACTTGTAATCCTGTAATTGTGAGCTACTAAAGTTAATCCCTGGAGAGCACCGGCCTTGCTGGCTCACTCTTTGAAAACCTGAGGCTCCCACATTGCCTGATACATAGGTCAGTAAAAGTCAACCAAGTAATTCTGAACACCATCTGTGTGTCTTGTTGTGGTGTGAAAATCTGTCCACGAGTTCACTGGCACTTCTCCCAAAGGTGGCGCCCACACCCCTTCCTGTGAGTGTGGGCTGGAGGCACTTCCAATGAACACAATATGGGGAAGTGATCGTAGGCAACGCCTGAGGCCAGGGCATTCGCAGCCCTGCAGGGTCCTCCTCGCTTCACTGTCGGGTTTGGGGTGCCAGCGGGCTCAGGCAGGCCGCGGAGACCTCCTGCCCAGCCCACGTGCGTGAGATGTCTTGGAAGCAGTCTAGTCCCCGGCCAGCCTCGGAATGACTGCTGCCCCCCGACCACAGGAGGCCTTGGGCCAGAAACCTCCGGCTGGGCGTTCCCAGCCTGATCCACAGAGCTGTGAGCTAAGGCCTGCTGGTTGTTTTAAGCCAGTAAGCTTTGGGGCAAGCTGTGAGCACCAGCAATAAATAGCTGACCCGCCTATGATGTGAGTGACAGCAGTAAGAGGAATACAATAATACTTTATGCATTGGGATTTTAAAAAATAATGAAAAGAATACAGCAGCTACTCCACATACACTGTCATTTCATTTACTCTTCACGACATATTAGGAGGCAGATGGCAGTATTTCCTCCTTTCCGAGAGGGAAATGCAGGCTTAGATGAAGTCACTCGGCTAATGTGCTAATGAGTGGCACGAAAAGAGCTGAATCCAGGTCTCCTCGTTTCCACCTCCCAGGCTCTTAACCCCTGCGCACCCTGTCTCCCAACACGTTTCCTGGCTGAGTGAGTGGACGGAGGCCGTCACCCAGGGCCGCAGGGCGATAGCCACGAGCCCCAGGCCTCTTTGCCGCTGTGGGCCCCTTCCTCCACTACAACCTCTTAAAGTTACATTCTATGATCGTGTTATTATAAAGATGAACATAACCAAGGCCGGGGTCATTTTTATGCATTCGTTAGTATTACATTCATTTTTCTCCTAGTCTTAAAAGAAATGAAAACTAAACCATTCCCCTGGACCCCTATAGTGCTGCGGCTGAGTAGTGGGCCCACTGTGCCTAATATTGGCATACGTGGGCTCTGGTATCGACTTGGGCACAGCCATCAGATAAACAACTGAAAGAAAAAACTGTTTCAAGTCCTGTTTTAAAAGTCAAATAAATAAGCTCTACTGACCTGGCTTTGTTTTCTTTCACCAGGAAGGACACAGGGCAGTAGGAAGCAGTGTAGCCCGTGGGGAGGCTTTGGGGAGGCAGCGGAAAGCACTGTCTGGCCTGTGTGGTGCTCAGCTGGGAGGGGTGAAGGACGCAGGGCGGGGTCAGCCGTCTCCTGGGTGCACCGCTGTGCCCAGCTCTCCTGGAGGGGAGAGCTCGCTTGCCTGGTCTTGAGATCCCGCTCCCTGTGACCCCCACCTCCCCCGCTACCCCATCCCCCCACACACACACACAGGGATCTGACTGCCTCATTCCTAGTCTGGGATCCCGTGAGCACGGCATAGCGCTCAGAAGTTGCGTCGCTGGAGATGGCATGGACTCCTGCAAAGGGATGAAAGGAGCAGCGAGTGGCTCTAGGTCTGGCACAAACGTCAGCTTCTCCAGCGGACAACCGTGTGCGGCCTTGGATGGACCGCCTCTGTGCCTCGGTTTCATCTACTGTAACCTCTACCAGACCCTGCAGTACTGTGTCTTCCTCACAGCAGGCCCAGGAATAACACTGTTTCGTTCAATGTCCTCTCATCATAATGTTGACTAGAAGGTGCAGGAACTTAACTGCTGTTTGTATAAATTAGCTTGTGGTAAACTGATTTCCTTGAACGTCATTTCACGGAAAGTCGTAGAACCTGTTGAGGACGTTGAGTGAGGATGCACGTACTCACCTTTCGCCTGAAGGAAGCGCTTTATGGCACCTCTGGCAAAGCGGAATTGTCGGCATCACTGCTCCTGCGCTTCGGGACGCTGTGAAGCGAAACAACGTGACTGACCACAGGCCCTGCGATGCTGCGACCGTCCCTCTGACCACGGAGAGCCGGCTCCTCGGTGACCAAGGGGCGGATGCACCTACTGCTGGGACGCTGGACGGTGTGTGTGCGTGTGTGTGTGTGTGTGTGTGTGTGTGTGCGTGTGTGTGTGTGTGTGTGTGCGTGTGTGTGTGTGTGTGTGTGCGCGCGCGTGTGTGTGTGCGTGTGTGTGTGTGTGTGTGTGTGTGTGCGTGTGTGTGTGTGTGTGTGTGGTGGAATGAGTCACAGCCAGGCAGGATGGAGCAGACTCCTGAGACTTCCTCACGCTACTAAGAACGGCACACAATTTAAAACTTAGGAATTGCTTCTTTCTGGAATTTTCCACTTAATATTTTCAGACTGCGGTTGACCTCAGGTGACTGAAACCCCACAGGTACGTAAAACTGTGGCTGAGAGGAGACTATTGACTCTCCACAGCAGTCATGGAAGCCACATGTTCAAAGCGGCAGAGCTAAGAAGTGGCAGGTGGCCCAGATCCACGAGCTACCCCTAGCGGAGAGCCGAGCGGAGGGCCAGCAGGCCTCACTGAGCCCGGTGGGAGGGACATAAACAGCAGGTCGCCCAGAGTTTGGGTGAGAGCTGCCGGAGCCTAACGAAGCAGGGTGCGCACGAGCACCATCTCACCTACCCTCTCAGCATCGTGTGAGCCAAGACTCGGCCATGACTGTGGTTAGCGAAGAGGACTGCAGCCCGCAGTGGGGAAGGGGCTTGCCCACGTCCACTCCCGTGAGTTGCTGAACCCCAACTCTGCCCCGCCTACCAGGGCTCCTTCTCCCCGCCAATGCCCCCCCCCCCCCCCCCCCCCCCGCCCCTGGGACTGGCCAGGCTCCTGTTCAGTCACATCTTTGCATCACCTGCCTGAATGGGGGCCGTCAAAAATGGACCAAGGCCGGCCTTTCGGACGCCATGTCCATGATTTCTCTGGGTGCACGTGGACTGAGGTAGCTTTTAACAGTCAGTCCCACCTCGGCAGCCAGGCAGAAAAGCTACCATCGCGCCAGGCATTTCCAAGGGGCCTTTCAAAGAGCATCGTTAATTCTGAATAAAGCACTCCCCTAGCAACACTTTCAGTTATAATGTGACATTCCTATTTTATGCTACAAGATCCCTCGGCCACTTAATGATGGGGAGAGGAGAGGAGGGAAGCCTGCCCTTTAAAACACATGATCTTTGAGTAGCCTAAGTCTCTGAGTTAACTTTCCAAAATTAAAACAAAACTAACAAAAACCCTTTTCCTTTCCTCCCTCACGTTCCCTTTCCCCCTTCCCTGGTCCCTATATTGTATTTGGAAAGGGGCAGTGAGTCCTGTTAACTATGCAAAACTGTGCGTCTGAGACACACCGCCTCTTCCATCCCCGCCCCAAAAGGGAAATGTGGGTCTTCTGGGGTGAGGGAGGAGTGGACATCTATGAGGGCCTGGCCAAGAGGCAAAACGCCTGGACCTTAAATACAACAGAGAAGTTCTGCCACATGCAGGTTCCGCCATCCCATTCATCTCCAGGGTAATGCCAGGCCCCGTGCAGAATGCGGGCGGCGCTGTGACCTCCTTCCTCCAGCCAGCTCTGCCCCCGCGTGCAGGCCCCGTGCTAGGGGCTTCACATTGTCATCTCCTGGCATCCTCCCCAGGGCCCCGTGGAGCAGAGATCAACTTGTTTGAAGACGAGGAACCAAAGAGGCCCACAGAGAGGAGGCAGCTGCCTCAGTGTCCCCGGCTGGGACTTGACCGCAGGGCACCACTTCCTGCCAAAGTCACTCGAGGAGAGCGCCGAGGTCGGGGAGGTGAAAGGAAAGCCACACGATGATTGGTCTCGGCTGCAGCAGATGGACTGGGCCGTGGGGGGACAGAAAGTAAGGGGGAATGGTCGCAGGATCCACTCCCCGCGGGAGGAACTCCGAGGCCCCGCGGGGCCGCTCGGTTAGCCGGGACCTGGGGGGCGGCCGCAGCAGGATTCGCGCGGACCCCATCGCTCGCTCCAGGGGAAAAGCAGGGCCACAGCTGCCCAGACACCGCTACCTGCAAACGCCGCCCTCGCGAGCCCCCTCGCCGCGCGCTCCCGGCGTCCGCAGCAGCCCGTGCAGGTGCTGAAGGCCCTTCCCGAGGCGCCGGGTGCGGGGCGCTGTGCGGGGTGAGCCCCTCGGGGGCACTTCCCGGGGAAGACGGCCACCCCGCTGCGCCCAGGTGTGGGGGGCCGCCTTCCTGCGCGCGCCCCGCGTGCGCGAGCTCCGCCGCCGCCTCCCTCTCGCCAGGGCGCCCCTTCCCGCAGCGGCGAGGGAAGCCTGGCCGCCTTCAGACCTTCCGGCAGACCAACAGCCCCGCTCCGAGCGGCAGGTAGAACGCCCCGCAGGTGAGAAGGCCGTGGGAGGGTGCCTGGCTCACCTGGCACCCCGAGCCCTGGCCCCTGCCCAGGAGCAGCGGCGCCCCGCAAGCGCGAGCCGGAGCGCGGAGGCCGCGGGTGCGCAGCGGGCACTGCCCTCCAGGGGTCCGGGCTGCGGCCGCACGTTCCAGATGCTGGGACCCCGGGACGCAGCCGCTGTCCACGCTGGAGGGGTGCTCCCAGCCGCTCCCCGGGGGTGGCGGGCCGCGGGGGTGGAGGTGGGGGTGTCTGGAGAAGCTGCCAAGAGAAGCCAGGTCTGGGCCCTGCGGCCGGGCCTCCCCGCCTCCGGTGCGGAGGACACCCTAACGGCGGTGGTCTCCGGAGGAGGCTCACAGGCTCATAGGAACCCTAGTGGCCCCCGCCCTGGGCCCCTCGGAGGCGCCTGGGGGCATGGTTAGATCTCAGCAAAGAGAGGGGCCGGGCCCCCTCCCAGACGGATGGGCTCTGCTTTCCAGGAATCTGTGTAAACCTGCAACAGGCGGCTCGGGCGCTGGGATCTACAGCACAGGAAGCTCCTAACCGGCTCCATCCTGCGCCTCACTCGCAGCGCTTCTGCCCGGCGAGGGCTTTCTGGTACCTGGAGTAGTTGACCCTCGGGCTCCAGGCAGGAAGAAGGCGGCTTCTGGGCAGTGAGGCCGAGGCCTGGGAGCCGAGTGTTTGCAGCCTCTCGCCATCCTCGCCCTGTCCGTCATACTCCAGCCACCCCCCTGGCGGGGGCTAACATTCCGACTACATGCCTTCCAGGTCTTCATCTCCCCGTTAAGTCTGGAGTTATTATTTTGTTAACCTTTAGACAAAGGTAGAAGCCAATTAAACTTTTAAAAAAATAGTTCAATCTTACCTACATCAGCCTAAAGCTGCGGGACTTCTGTACCTGGGAGTGGGAAGGAAACATAAGGAACCCAGAGCCCAAACTGCCTCTTCTCTTGTTAGGGCAGCAGACGGCCACCCACGGCCTTCCCACTCACACCCTAGGAACAGCCTAAGGCTGAGCAGTCCCAGGGGCAGCGCCCAGAGGGGGGCTTTCTGGAAAGGTCCCTGGGCTGCCGGTGAAGGTGGAGGGGCTTTCTCCACTTGAGCAGCCACCCCTGGCCCTCGGGCAGTCTTTGGGGATCTGGACCCCGCAGGAAGGACACTCCAGGAATGTCCTTCTCCTTTACTCTCCCTTCCTCACCCATCACAGAGTAACTGCTTTCTGCATACTGCATATGGCAGTTCTCACACACGCAGACTTGATAGCACACTCGTGGGGCATAAAAAGCAACATGCCAAGGAACCAAAATAAAAATACAGCTGTAATTGTCAAGTGATTGATATAAACATCAGAAACAATGAGCTGTGGTGAGAGCCAGCCCTTACACGCTGAAGTGTAGGGGGCTATGGATACTGGACGAGATGGATGGAGGGCTGCACCGGCAGGAGTGTGAACGGCCGCGGGCAAGGCAGCAGGAGAACAACATGCAGGTAAATGCTGAGGACCGAGGTTTGGACTTGATCATGGAGAAAACGGAACGTGGATGGTTTTGAGCAAATTGACACGATGAAGGCAATCCTTTAGAGCAGTGGTCCTCAACCTTTCTAATGTCGTGACCCTTTAATACAGTTCCTCATGTTGTGGTGACCCCCAACCATAAAATTATTTTCCTTGCTACTTTATAACTATAATTTTGCTACTGTTATGAATCGTAATGTAAATATCTGTGTTTTCCGATGGTCTTAGGCTCTACAGCCTAAGGTTGAGAACCGCTAGCAGGGTCGCCTAAGACCATCGAAAACACAGATATTTACATTTACATTTACATTTACATTATGATTCCTCATTTTAAAAATGAAGGTGATCACAACTCTCAGATTATTATAAAGAGGGTTGACTGGTGTTAATAGATGATGATTATTGCTACGCTTTTGAACTTCTAGCTTAAACCTTGGATTCAGTTCTCTTGTGATCTTTTGACGTGGATCGTGTTTTTACCATTTTAATCTCTCAAATATATGTAACAAGAAAACACGTTCACTCACTTTATTCACCTGATCTTGTCCACACCATTGTTAGGCATCATTCCCCTTAGCGGATACAGAAACGAGGGGTTTGTAGACTCGCCTTGTGACTGATAGCTGGTCTCAGCTCTTCTGGCCTCCTGTCTCCATTGTTCAGACCCGAGCTACCCTCCACACACAGCACGGGTTCAGTCTATTATTTTCATTTAACTCTTTCACAGAAATTGTTTTACATAAAATGTGTGTGATTGTCATTTACAATCCTCTATTGTCCCCATTATAAGTCATCTTGGGCTTCTTTACCCTCCTTCAGACTCTGCCCCTGCTCACCACACTCCAGCCACCCTGGGCTCGGCTCCCTGAACAGGGCGAGCCCATTTCACCCTCATGGCACTGGCGTTTGCTGTTTCTTCCCTCTGAAAGGCACACCTCCACGTCCTTCCTTCTGCTCTCGCTCCAGCGCCACCATCTGGGGCCTCCCCTAACCATTGGGTCTGCAGTCGATCACTCTGTCCAAAGGCCTTGTCTATCCCACTATCCTGCTCTGTCTGTCTTCACAACACTCCGCAGGAGTGGCACCGTGCTAGTTATGCAATTCCTTTTTGTTGCCCACCTTCCCCACTCAGATGCAAGCCCTTCTCAGGCAGGGGGTCTACTCACCGCTGTCTGCACCCTTCCATCCAGTTCTGTGCCAGGCACGTAGAAGGTGACTCAATGAATTTGAATAAGCAGCAGAGGCGTTGTTGGGAGAGCTGAGCCCTGGGCTCTGAGCACCCTGCATGATCTAGCGTGGCATGCCAAGAACACAGGCCCCAACTGCTCACCACCCAGGCAATTTCTCAAAGTTGTGTTTGCAGCAGGCCACCTTAAAGGATGAGTAACATCCAGCCAGGTGTGGCTCAGCGGTTGAGCATTAGCCCCGGAACCAGGAGGTCACCAGTTCAATTCTGGTCAGGGCATATGCCCAGGTTGCAGTTGTGGGCTCGATCCCCGGTAGGGGCTGTGCAGAAGGCAGCTGATCAATGATTCTCTCTCATCATTGATGTTTCTATCTCTCCCTCTCCTTTCCTCTCTGAAATCAATATATATATATATATATATATATATATATATATATATATATATATATTATTGCTATTATTTTTTTAAGGATGAGTAACCTCTCCCCTGGGCTAAGGGCAAACGTGCTTCCTTTTACTCTAGAAGTGGTGAATCTCCCACACTCGACGTTCCCCTCCTGTAACACAGCCCACTGCCTGCGCATGCCATCACAGGCCCTTTCTGTGCCCCCATTGGACTTGCCAAATATGGCGAACCAGCATACATGAAGCTCTGGCTACAGCCTTTGCCCAGAAGAATAAAGTCCTTTGTCTCTGACCCAGGAGCCTCACGTCCTCTGAGAGCGTCTATGAAAGAGTGGCAGGATAAAATCCCAGGGCCTGCACAGTACTTCCCAGGCCTCTGGCTGGCGGCTGTTTAGCAGGATTCTTTTTCCCTTTTGGGAGGATTTCCTTGATGCATGTTCTCCCAAATTTAATAACTGAGTTAAAATGTAGGGACAGTGTGATTGTTTCTTTTGCATGTTTCCAAATTGTACCTCAGGCAGATTTGATGGATTCATTGTTCTCTTGTCCCTGGCTTTGGAGAAATGAGACTGAAAACCTCGCCAAAATCAATTTTTTATCATCAGAAAAAAATGTTTAATTGGTGTATAATGATATATTTTAATTGTTTTAATTTGCATTTTTTCAGTGATTAAAAAGGTTGTATGTGATTTATTATCTACATATCCTTGTGTATAACCTTTTCATCCCCTTTTAATTACTTTATACAAGAATCTGGGTACTCATGTTATGAATATTGATCAGTTTTCATATCATTGGAGAGCAGATTCTCATCAGTGATGTTGTCACCTACTTCTTCTCTGACATTCCATTATTGCATTATTTCTATTACATTTTGTTGAGTAACTTTTTCTTTGATATAGTAGAACATATGGATCTTGTCTCCATCAATGTCCTTAATTTACTCAGGAATTACACATTGCTTTCCTGCCCTTTATTTCTGTTTTTAAAGTTTATGAATAGATCCGCAATTTAACTTCGATTCTTCTGGAGTCGCTGTGTGATGTGCTGGGCGGTGTCACTGGGCTCCTGGTCGGCACCCACCGAGTGTGATCCCGCCCAGGGAGGCAGCCTGGCCACTGAGCGCCTGGCAGGGCGGGTGAAGGGGAAGATGCGCTCTGACCCCGGGAGCTGTCATCCACCAGAGGACAGTCTGTCTGAGAACCAGACGCAGCGAGTGTGCCAACAGTGATCAGAAGTATAAACGAAGGTTTCTGGTCCTACTGGGGAGCCGGCCCCTCGGATGAGAGGATCAGAGAAGCCCTCTTGAGGAGGGCAACTTTCTACCCAGATATTAGAGGAGAGGATTTTCACGGACAGGTGGGGCTAGAGGAGGAGGGAGTGTGCTTGGGGAGGAAGAGAGCAAGCAAGGGCTTGGAGACAAAAGAAGAAAACAAAGACACCAGCAGAGAATGACCAGGGCGTGCCCAACGTTGACTGACCACCATGCATTCACTTCTGGCTTGTCTGGTTTTGCTTAGTAAAGAAAACATGGGTAGCCCTGACGGTGTGGCTCAATTGGTTGAGCATCGTCCCATGCACCAAGAGGTCACCGGTTCAAATCCAGGTCAGGACACATGCCTGCGTTACAGGCTTGCCCTCCAGTAGGGAGTGTGCAGGAGGCAGCCAATCAATGTTTCTCTCTCTCTCTCTCTCCCTTCCTTCCTCTGAAATCAATGAAAACATTTAAAAAAAGAAAACCTGGGTAGAACATTTCTATCTTTAGTCAGCTGACCTTCCTATTTCTCTTTGGTACTCAACATATCTCCCACGTATGTTTTTTTTGTTTGTTTTGTTTTTATTAAAAAGCATTTATTCTTTGATATTATTTCCCTTCTTTTCTTACAGATGATTTTTCATATCATTTTATCAGACTCTTTTTCTATTGGTTCATCAAGTCTCAAACCAAGTGTTACCTCCTTTAAGAAGCTGGTCCTGATTTCACCTCTGCCCTATCCCCAGACTCAGCTGATGCCCTTGCTCTGGCCGGCCCCTCATACCAGTCCTGGGACAGGGACACACACTCTCCACTAGACGGCAAGATTCCTGGGGATATGGCCGAGCTTCTCCCCTTTTCTTGCTCCCAGTTCCTGTGTGCCTGCCTGCATGATGAGTGAAGTGATGAGATAACCAAGAGCCCACTCACGGAAGATGGAGAACAGCTGAGAGTGTTTCAGGGTATTGGGGCGGGGGGCATCAGATCATAGAAAGTGAGGAGCAGGGATCTGCTAATCACAAAGCCAAGTAGAAGTGAAGATACAGCAAAAGAGGAAGGAAATACAGAGTTTCAAAAAAAACCCACAAAAAACAAAAAAACCAAACACATGTTTGCAGTCAGGGAGGCAGTTAGGACACGGGTGAGAAGAGCTGCTGTGTCACAGCTTAAACAGCGCCGCCTCAGAACGGCCTCACTCACCAGTTCTGAGACTTCAGCGTTCACCAGCCACTTGGAGGGCTTGCAGAAGTGCAGGCTGCTGGGCCCCGTTCCCAGTTAGGTCTGAGCTGGCAGCCCAGACTCTGCATCTCTACGAAGCTCCCAGGCGATCCTGCTGCTGCCACACTTCAAGAACCACTGGTCGAACATCGGTTCCCAGCCACTCTCCATCCACGTTCCCCCTTTCTTACACACCCTGTTGACCTTACTGCATGGCAGGCACTGTTCTAAGCACTTTATCTAAATTAACACATTTCATTTCACAACCTTATGGGATACTTGTGGCAACTCCATTCTCCACATGAAGGAAGAAGCAAGAGAAATGGAACATGCTCGGTAAGCACTAAAGCCTGCTGGGCTGTGAGAGCAATTTTAAATGCTGTAAAGAAGCCAGACTGGGTCTGTCAGCTGGACCTTGTCAAGCTGCTGACCTTGCTGTGCCTCCGTGCCTTATAAATAGGGATTATATTAGCACCTACCTCAGAGAGCCGGTGGGGGGATTAAAGGTGTTAATAAAAGAGCTATTATTATAATTATGATCTGACATGTACATGATTCTTAGGGGGTCTACCCTCCCAACCAGAGCCAATTCTGTGAGGACAAGAAGTATGTCCTATTGGTTGCTGGAACCAGAACCTGACAGACCTAGACCCTCGATAAATACATCTTGTGTTGTCCTTTGCCAGACAACCTTTTCTTTTAAAATCAACATTAATACTACTTTTTTGAGATTCAGCTTTTATTATATTTGCATATGAACACCTAAATGCATCCACTACCTCCACCCGGGTCAGAGTTTCTCAGCCTAAGCCCTATTGACATATTGGGCTGGATAATTCCTTGTTGTGTGGGGCTGTCCCGTGCATTGTAGGATGTTCAGCATCATCTTTGACCTCTACCTGTTGTAGGTGTTAGACTCATGGGGAAAGACCGGATCTGGGTTCAGCAGCCTCGGTACTTGAGTTCTGGCTGGAAAAGAATTCAGAGCCAAGACCTAAACTATACGAGAACATTTATTTGGTAAATCACAGAGGTAGAAAAAGTAATTCCTAGAAAAAAAAATGAGCTTAGGAAACAAATTATAGAGGTGAAGGAAGGACGCTAGGAGCTTGGGAGTGAGGAAGCTAATGGTAACACACCGGGGGGGGGGGGCGGGGGGGGGCGGGGGCGGGGAGGAAGAGGAAGGGGAAAGGTAAGCGGAAGAGAAAGAAAAAGGGAGAGCACTCTGGGTCTTCTGTCCTAAGGGTTTTAAGGGTGGAGATTTTAGGGGAGGTCCCAGGGGAAGATCTAATAGAATATTCAGCAGTTTTCCAGGTGTGCCCTTTCAGTGTTGTGATCTCCATTGAAGATTGGCTGGCACTAGGGCAGGGGGTCATTCAATGCAGCTGGTCCTGAGGTCAGCCATGGGGTCACTGGTCTGGTTTTGTTGCTTTTCTGGGCCTGGAGCTAAAAAACAACTGAGGCCTAGATATCATCTCGAGGGAGGAAGTTTTTTGTTGTTGTTGTTTTTGGGGGATGTGGGGGCGGGGGCAAACTGCATGACCAGCCATATGCCTGGGGAGGAAAGGTCACCCTGGGGATGAGGTCCCACCCTACAGCTGGCCACTGCTTGGCACCTGGGCTTTCCACCCTGATGACCTCTGTACCTCCCGCTTTGTCCTTGCTCTGCTACTGTCTCTCCGGCTGACTACCACACCTGGGGACAGAAGGTATTAGGATCTCTGGGAGCCCTAGACTTTCACTCCTCCTGCGACAGGGTGGGGTCCTGTGCTGAAATGAATTCCGATTCCTGTGCAGCTGAGTGAAGGGGACTCCGGAGCCTGACAGGCTTGGATGCAGAAGCAGCTCAGCCCGCGGCCAGCACCGCCTCTGGTCAGCCCCGGCACTGCACTGCACAGCGGTCTTGCCTCCTTGCGCCCGCCCTCCCTAGTGAGGGAGGACGACCTTCCCACATTCTGCTCCAAACAGGACCTGACAGGTGAACAGGGAACTCCTTTCCTTTCTTTCTCTTCTCCCGCCATTCTTCCCCTTTCTCTCTGCACTTCCTTTTTAAGCCATCAGAGTTGACACCCAGATCCCCCTTTAAGACAGAAGGACTTGTTCCCTTGCCTGCTGGGGAGACTGCCACAAACAGTCCTCCACCCCCAGCTTCCTCAGGAATTGCCTCCTCTTAAGGCAGTCCCCTTGCCCAAGGTTGCAACCCCTTCTAGGAGCAGCCTCAGCCATGATCAACACGGAGTATCGTCTTGTCCCCCTTTTCCCAAGGGGTCATCTCAGCTTTGGAACCCCACAATGGGCTTAGCTGAGACTTTTATTGAGACTACATCATAATTCAGCTTCTAATTCAGCCCAAACCTCTCATCTTCACCCCTGAACGGGATGTTTCCTCCTAAGTACACCCCAATAAACTTCCTGCACACTCACTAGTCTCCATCACAGCACCTGTGTCCTAGGGAACCCCACCTGCAACAGCCTGCGGAGGTGGGATGCAGAACACACAATGTGATGGACAGAAGAAATGCACATTAAGTAGGTTGATAGCAGTACAAGATGATTGCTAATGAAGAGTCATAGCTTACCATTCAAAAACCACATTCAACAGTCACAGGAAACACATCAGTGGGGCAAGTAGGGAGGGAGACTTCCTGGAAGAGGAGCAGGGACTGGCTGATAGGATTTGAAAAGGAGGGGAAACAACACTGGGAGCTTTAGGTGGAAGGAGTTGCCCAAGTGGTTTGAGAATGAACACCCCTAATGTGTGAAACAGGAGTTTTGTGTGGGCAACGCAGACGTTGTTGGAGGGGTGAGGGAGCTATGGATAGAGTGTGGATAAGCTAGATTCTGGTTGGATATTAGGTTTGGGAGAGCTTTGACACTCTGGTTGAGACATCCAATACCCACAGATGGTGAGGGACAACTGGGCATAGTGGAGCAGATAGAGGGACCCAATGAAGTACATGTAAGTATAGGTGACCCTAATTAATTGTTTGGGCCAGTGGGGTGGAGATTCCATAGTAATACTTGATGCCAATCATTGAAAACCCTAGTGATTTTACTTATTTTAACAAAACCCACTAGTTTTCACTTTGCTGTAAAGAACAGTGACCTGCCCTAGCCGGTTTGTGTCAGAGGATAGAGCTTTGGCCTGCGGATCAAAGAGTCCTGGGTTTGATTCCAGTCAAGGGCATGTACCTTGGTTGCAGGCTCCTCCCCTGCCCTGCCCTGCCCTGGTCAGGGTGCATACAGGAGGCAACCAATTGATGTGTTTCTCTCACATCGATGATTCTGTCTTTCCCTCTCTCTTACATTCTCCCTAACAATCAATGGAAAAACATCGTTGGGTGAGGATTAACAAACAAACAAACAAAATAACAGGGACCAAGTTTCACCACATGTGCAGTGGTTTTATGAACTTTGACCAACTGTCCCATTGCATTTGCCCTTTCCCCTCCTGGGTATTGGCACGTTATGGCAGGAGCTTGAGAGAAGATGCCAGGACACGTGCCACCATCCTGCCCCCGCGGGGTTTGTGTGTTTGGGAGTATTATCCTACCTGCAGTTTATGTGATGGGCTAGCATTGGGACCAAATTGGAGGAAGGACCAAATATATATTGCAAGTTATATATCAGTTGGGTAGCAAGTCCACTGATGCAAATGAGGAATGAAGGGTGCTTGGACACAGGGGGGAGCCATGCGTGTAGCAAAGTGTCACTTCTTTTCATAGCTGGATAGCGTTCTATTGACGCATATAAACTACATTTGCTTAACCATTTATCTGTTGGTGGGCACGGGTTGTTTCCACCTTTTGGCTCTTGGGAACAATGCTGCTGTGAATATAGGCATGTGACTATTTGAGTTCCTGTTTCCAATTCCTTTGGATATATACTAGGAGTGGAATTGCTGGGCCATACGGTAATTCTGTGTTTAACTTATTGAGGAACCGCCAAACTGTTTTCCACAGCAGCTGAGCCGGTTCATATCCTACCAGTGAAAGTGTGAGAGCTACACTTTCTCCACATTTTCATCAACACTTGCAAGTTCCCATTTTTAAATCTATAGACATCCTAGTAGGCATGAGTGGGTATCGCATTGTGGGTCATATTTAACTTTTAATTGCAGAAATTACTTCTTTTCACTTCCTTTGCAATAAATTTTAACAAACTAGCTCTTTTTATTTTGTTTATGGTCTTATTGGTTTTTATTTAACTGTTTTTGAAAATAAAGAAAATTTAATCATGCACAAAGGAACAAAGTAAAAAACAATAAAAAGACACTGGATTTAAGCTGCTTCCTAGGAGCTCACAATTTGGCTTATGAAGCCCTCAATTCAAGTAGCTGTTAACTCCCCCGATGAACTTGTCATGGAAAATTTTCTTGCTTTCCTGTTTTTCTTTTCCAAGTCTCTGGTATTACACCTTCATGGTCCACGGAGAGTTTTCTGTTTCCTTGGCAATGTGACAGTTGAACTCATCTAATCAAAAGAGCTGTTGGACATTGTTGTCCTTTGTGAGTAACATTTATATTCTTGACAAGATATGAGCTCTCAGAATCAGTGTTCTTTACTGAGGGTGAAATGACCCAGGGCTCTAGAGTCACAACAACCAGACCCACCCCTGACCCTGCCATGACTGACTCTCAAACTTGCTTAAAAAAATTCCCCAGCCAAATACTAGCCATTGTTTCTGTTGGTGACTTTATTTTTATTTGTTTGTTTATTTATTTATTTATATTGATTTCAGAGAGAGGAAGGGAGAGGGAGAGATAGAAACATCAGTGATGAGAGAGAATCATTGATTGGCTGCCTCCTGCACACCCCACACTGGGGATCGAGTCCACAACCCAGGCATGTGCCCTGACCTGGAATCGAACCATGACCTCCTGGTTCATAGGTCGACGCTCAACCACTGAGCTACATTGGCTAGGCCTCTGTTGGTGACTTTAGAAGGGCTAGTGGTAGTCAATCACAATGTAAAACAAAACTTTAGTTTCTTTCTCTTTCTTGCATGTTTTGAACGTGAAATAGGGGAAAAGTACAAGATGGCCTCTGGGTGTTGTTCCCAAATCTTTAATAAGCTATGGCTCCATGTAAAATAAAGGATTTGACAAATACAACACCCTTGCAAGATAGAGCACTCACACTCGGATTAGAAGGGAACCTCTAATGAATGACACATATGAAAAATCCATAGCAGACATCATGTTCAATGGTGAAAGCTCAAAACCTTTCCCCTAGGATCAGGGATAAAACAAATATGTTCATTTTTACCACTTCTGTTCACCATTTTACAGTCATATCAATTAGGCAAGAAAAGGAAATAAAATGCCTCCACATTGAAGAGAAAGAAGTAAGACATATCATAGGTAATATGTTCTTACATGTAAAAGAATGACTTTGGATCCTTAATTCACACCATGTGAAAAATTAACTAAAATAGATAAAAATCCAAAATGCAAGAGCTTAAACTGTAAAACTCTTAGAAGACAACATAGAGGAAAATCTTCATGACTTTGGCCTTGGCAGTGGTCTCCTAAATATGACACCAAAGGTACAGCAACAAAAGAAAACAATAGATAAATTAGAGCAGATCAAAATTTAAAAATAGTTTGCATCCAAGAATACTAATAAGAGTGAAAAGACAACCCACAGAATGGAAGAAAATATTGCAAATTATATATTTGATATGACTCCAGTATTCAAAATAAAAAACTCTTCAATTCTAAACAACAATAGAATAACCCAGTTTTTAAAAAGGCAAACAGGCCACAGGCATCTATGACTAAACAGACATAAATAAACATGCTGTGTTTTGTTTGTGGGATGATGAGTGGCTGGAACAGAAAATCTTTTTTAAAAAGGCAAGCAATCTGAAGAGACATTTTTTCAAAGAAGGTACACAAATGGCTAACAAGCACATGAAAAGATGCTGAGTGACATTCATCACAAGGGAAAGCAAATAAAACTCACAAGATCACTTTACACCCACAGGATGGCTACAATTTAGAAACAGGACATTCAATCAAGAGAAAATGATCTAATAAGGAACGTGGTGTATACGAGGTGTGGGAGGCTGCTTCTTGCAAACACGGCATAGTTTTACAGCAATTTTTTTAGTAAGTAAAAGAGTACATTCTAAAATAATAAAAGTATAGTTTAGTACGTATATAAACCAGTAACATAATTGTTTATTATCAAGTATTGCATACTGTACATAATTGTATGTGCTATACTTTTGTACGACTGGCAAACAGTAGGTATATTTACACCAGCATCACCACAAACGTGCGAGTAATGTGTTGTCCTATGACATTTCGATAGCTACAATGAAATACTCCAACATTCTAAGACACCGGAGGGTACCGGAAGCTGAGGAGAGTATTTGAACCCTATATGTACTATGTTTGTTCCTATACATACATATCTATGATAAAGCTTAATTTATAAATTTGACACAGTAAGAGAGTAACAACAATAACTAATGATAAAATAGAGCAATTATGACAGTATACTGTAGGAAAAGTTATGTATGTGGTCTCTCAGATAAACGACCTGGTAACAGAGAGGGCCTCTAAATGGCTAAGGGGCGGGGCCTGTCCAGTGTTGGACACATGGGACAACGCATCATGATATATGATTCCACTTATTGGAAAGGTCCAGAAAATGAAAATCTATAAAAACAGAACAGAGATGGCGGTTGCCAGTGGCTGGGGCAGGGGGAATGGAGAGTGAACGCTAACAGGTACAGGGTTCCTTTGAGAAAGCAGAAATGTTCTCAAACTAACTGTGGTGATGAAAACACTCCAAAAGGTGAGTTGTCTGATAAGTGAATGAGATCATAACATGCATCTCAAAAGAGTGCGAGGGACTCGGCTGCTCCGCTCCCCAGACACGGTGGCAGCGCCTTGCCCGCCTCAGTGCTGGGGGAGCCTCGCCTGCAGCTGCTGGGATGACTGCTCCCTCAGGGCTGTGCAGGTTGTTCTGCTCCCAGGCCCCCCCCCCCTGCCCCCCGACGATGCGTGGCGTCTCTGCTCCTCCCGCCCTCTGCCACCGTCTGCTGCTCCTCCCGCCCTCTGCCACGTCTGCTGCTCCTCCCGCCCTCTGCCGTCTGCTGCTCCTCCCGCCCTCTTCCACCGGCTGCTGCTCCTCCCGCCCTCTGCCACCGTCTGCTGCTCCTCCCGCCCTCTGCCACCGTCTGCTGCTCCTCCCGCCCTCTGCCACCGTCTGCTGCTCCTCCCGCCCTCTGCCACCGTCTGCTGCTCCTCCCGCCCTCTGCCGTCTGCTGCTCCTCCCGCCCCCTGCTGCCGTCTGCTGCTCCTCCCGCCCTCTGCCACCGTCTGCTGCTCCTCCCGCCCTCTGCCACCGTCTGCTGCTCCTCCCGCCCTCTGCCGTCTGCTGCTCCTCCCGCCCTCTGCCGTCTGCTGCTCCTCCCGCCCTCTGCCACATCTGCTGCTCCTCCCGCCCTCTGCCGTCTGCTGCTCCTCCCGCCCCCTGCTGCCGTCTGCTGCTCCTCCCGCCCTCTGCCATCTGCTGCTCCTCCCGCCCCCTGCTGCCGTCTGCTGCTCCTCCCGCCCTCTGCCAGGTCTGCTGCTCCTCCCGCCCTCTGCCGTCTGCTGCTCCTCCTGCCCTCTGCCACGTCTGCTGCTCCTCCCGCCCTCTTCCACCGGCTGCTGCTCCTCCCGCCCTCTGCCACCGTCTGCTGCTCCTCCCGCCCTCTGCCACCGTCTGCTGCTCCTCCCGCCCTCAGCCACCGTCTGCTGCTCCTCCCGCCCTCTGCCGTCTGCTGCTCCTCCCGCCCTCTGCCACATCTGCTGCTCCTCCCGCCCTCTGCCGTCTGCTGCTCCTCCCGCCCTCTTCCACCGTCTGCTGCTCCTCCCGCCCTCTGCCACGTCTGCTGCTCCTCCCGCCCTCTGCCATCTGCTGCTCTTCCCGCCCCCTGCCACCGTCTGCTGCTCCTCCCGCCCTCTGCCGTCTGCTGCTCCTCCCGCCCTCTACCACCGTCTGCTGCTCCTCCCGCCCTCTGCCACCGTCTGCTGCTCCTCCCGCCCTCTGCCACCGTCTGCTGCTCCTCCCGCCCTCTGCCGTCTGCTGCTCCTCCCGCCCTCTGCCACATCTGCTGCTCCTCCCGCCCTCTGCCATCTGCTGCTCCTCCCGCCCTCTTCCACCGTCTGCTGCTCCTCCCGCCCTCTGCCACGTCTGCTGCTCCTCCCGCCCTCTGCCATCTGCTGCTCCTCCCGCCCCCTGCCGCCGTCTGCTGCTCCTCCCGCCCCCTGCTGCCGTCTGCTGCTCCTCCCGCCCTCTGCCACATCTGCTGCTCCTCCCGCCCTCTGCCGTCTGCTGCTCCTCCCGCCCTCTGCCACGTCTGCTGCTCCTCCCGCCCTCTGCCATCTGCTGCTCCTCCCGCCCCCTGCCGCCGTCTGCTGCTCCTCCCGCCCTCTGCCACGTCTGCTGCTCCTCCCGCCCTCTGCCATCTGCTGCTCCTCCCGCCCCCTGCCGCCGTCTGCTGCTCCTCCCGCCCTCTGCCACGTCTGCTGCTCCTCCCGCCCTCTGCCATCTGCTGCTCCTCCCGCCCCCTGCCACCGTCTGCTGCTCCTCCCGCCCTCTGCCGTCTGCTGCTCCTCCCGCCCTCTGCCACATCTGCTGCTCCTCCCGCCCTCTGCCGTCTGCTGCTCCTCCCGCCCTCTGCCACGTCTGCTGCTCCTCCCGCCCTCTGCCATCTGCTGCTCCTCCCGCCCCCTGCCGCCGTCTGCTGCTCCTCCCGCCCTCTGCCACGTCTGCTGCTCCTCCCGCCCTCTGCCATCTGCTGCTCCTCCCGCCCCCTGCCGCCGTCTGCTGCTCCTCCCGCCCTCTGCCACGTCTGCTGCTCCTCCCGCCCTCTGCCATCTGCTGCTCCTCCCGCCCCCTGCCGCCGTCTGCTGCTCCTCCCGCCCTCTGCCGTCTGCTGCTCCTCCCGCCCTCTGCCACCGTCTGCTGCTCCTCCTGCCCTCTGCCACCGTCTGCTGCTCCTCCCGCCCTCTGCCACCGTCTGCTGCTCCTCCCGCCCTCTGCCGTCTGCTGCTCCTCCCGCCCTCTGCCACATCTGCTGCTCCTCCCGCCCTCTGCCGTCTGCTGCTCCTCCCGCCCTCTTCCACCGTCTGCTGCTCCTCCCACCCTCTGCCACGTCTGCTGCTCCTCCCGCCCTCTGCCATCTGCTGCTCCTCCCGCCCCCTGCCGCCGTCTGCTGCTCCTCCCGCCCTCTGCCGTCTGCTGCTCCTCCCGCCCTCTGCCACCGTCTGCTGCTCCTCCCGCCCTCTGCCGTCTGCTGCTCCTCCCGCCCTCTGCCACCGTCTGCTGCTCCTCCCGCCCTCTGCCACCGTCTGCTGCTCCTCCCGCCCTCTGCCACCGTCTGCTGCTCCTCCCGCCCTCTGCCGTCTGCTGCTCCTCCCGCCCTCTGCCACATCTGCTGCTCCTCCCGCCCTCTGCCGTCTGCTGCTCCTCCCGCCCTCTTCCACCGTCTGCTGCTCCTCCCGCCCTCTGCCATCTGCTGCTCCTCCCGCCCCCTGCCGCCGTCTGCTGCTCCTCCCGCCCTCTGCCACCGTCTGCTGCTCCTCCCGCCCTCTGCCACCGTCTGCTGCTCCTCCCGCCCTCTGCCGTCTGCTGCTCCTCCCGCCCTCTGCCACATCTGCTGCTCCTCCCGCCCTCTGCCGTCTGCTGCTCCTCCCGCCCTCTGCCACCGTCTGCTGCTCCTCCCGCCCTCTGCCACCGTCTGCTGCTCCTCCCGCCCTCTGCCACGTCTGCTGCTCCTCCCGCCCTCTGCCACATCTGCTGCTCCTCCCGCCCTCTGCCACGTCTGCTGCTCCTCCCGCCCTCTGCCACCGTCTGCTGCTCCTCCCGCCCTCTGCCACGTCTGCTGCTCCTCCCACCCTCTGCCATCTGCTGCTCCTCCCGCCCCCTGCCGCCGTCTGCTGCTCCTCCCGCCCTCTGCCAGGTCTCACAAGCAGGTCTCCTCCACTTTGGTGCTTCCTCCCACCTCTTGCATTTTAGGATCCAAGGGGCTACCTGTCACTTACTTTTGCTGTAATTATTGTCCATGGCGTCTTAGCTTTGTCTCCAGCTGCTCTGCTTTTATGTCAGGGTTCAAAAAACCCAAAAATTGTTCTGGCGTCGCTGCCACCGTCTTCCCAGAACCCCTGTGGGTGACCTTTGTGAAATGCCCCTTTTAAAATATGAATGACAAACATTCTCTCCCCCCCTCCCCCCGCCAGTTTGCCTGTGTATTGTCATTTGAGTTCTTTGGATGGGTGACCTGGAGATGAGGAGGTGGGCTGAGGGGGTGACCCACAGCACCCCACATGGTCTGTGTGAGCTGGTGGCAGCACTTTCTCCTCCGCCGGGAGTTCTGTCCCCGTTTAACAGCCTCGAGGCTCCATGGAGCGATGGCACGTTCTCAGGCTGTTATGAACATTTCCTTCTGGGTTTCTTCTACAGCGCAACCCAGGTCCCCTCCTGTGCAGAGGACATCGCCATGGCAACCTGTTCGGGCGTGTAAGCAGCACTTGGAGTTGAGGAAAAGGACGGTGGACTAAGAAACCAAGCGGGGCAGCCATGCAGTCGCCACTCACAACCCGAAGGCACTTGAGAGAATTAAGCGACGCAGACACGTGGTTCTGGTGCCGCTCTGTGCCCACCCAGAGGAGAAAGGGCTCCCGCTGCGCTTGTGAGAGGACAAACCTCTAAACGGGCTGGTGAGGGACGGAATTGCTCGCCACCTGGGATTTGAGAATAGTCTGTAATGGGCTGCAAGATGTCTCATGTGAGGTCAGCACACGGCTTGTTTTACAGTTTCTTCCATCCCGGTGAGTCCATGGATAGTTACATGTTTCCACAGCTGTGACACATCGTCCAGGGCTGCGGGCAGTAGCCCGGTGGCTTTCTTCCAGGTGGGCCCGGACCCTGGGACACCTGCACAAGCACAGGAAGTCCTGCGACTGGAGGCGGGGAGAGAGCTATCGGCCTTCGTTCCCTGCTGCTGCTGTAACGACCACCACCCGCTTAGAGGCATAAACACAGTTACTGCCTCCCAGCAGTCAGGCGGCCACGGTGGGCACTGAACTAAAATCAAGGTGTCGCAGAGCCTTTGGAGGCTTGAGGGAGAGTCTGTTCCCTTGCCTGTGTCCGCCTCTAAAGTCCGCCTGCAGTCCTTGGCTCAGGGCCCCGCTTCCTCTTCCAAGGCAGCTGGTGGTAATGGGAGTCTCTCCTTGACTCTCCGACCGCTGTTTCTGTGGTTGAATCACCTCCTGCCTGCCTCTTGTAAGAACCCTTTTGACCACATGGGGCCCATCTGGATAGTCCAGGATGATTATCTCAAGACCATGAACCTAATGACATCTGCTAAGTCCCTTTTGTCAGGTGAGGCACTATATTCACAGTTTCTGGGGATTAAGTTGTAGACATCATTATGGTGTGGGGAACGGTATTCTGCCTGCCACAGATCCCAACATATTGTAGCTATGCCTGTCCCAAATCCTAACCAGAACCTGGTCTTTTCCCAGGGGATCCTATGGAGCTGAAAACTTCCAGAGTCTGGTGCCAGGAGAGCTAGAAAGTAACCGTACCCCTTAAAGGCAGCGATGCCTGGGGGGACTCTTGTGCAACAAACACTTCCTAAGCACATGTACAGTAGGGAAGAGGTCTAGTAGGAAAACGTCCCATTCCAATTCAATTACCTGCCAGTCTTCTCTGGGACTTTGCTTCATCAACTACCCTCATTTTCTTCTTCAGTCTCTCTCTCCTTTGCCCAAGGAGACGCCTAAATCTCTTCTTTCCCAAAGAAGCAATGAACACTACCTCCCCGTGACGCTACGGCAGCCCTGGATCTAGACAAGGGGGCAGTTCAGGATCCATTTTAAACAGGAAATGGGTGCTCACTGCACCGGACACCGAGACACCGACACCGTGTGGCCGCTGTACAGGACTCTGCACTGCCCTCTGTCTCCATGTCAGCTACCACATACCCAAGGTTCTCAGTAGGGCGTCCACATGGCAGAGCAGGTCTCAGGCCCACGGCTTGGCACAGGGAACAGGAAGAAAGATCTTTAACCAGGAGGCAGTGCACAGCCATTTCATCAGAACTGTATGCTGCAGGGAAGTCCTTCCTGCCTCCCTCCCCCACTCCCACCCTCATTATCAGATAGGCTTCACACACACACACACACACACACACACACACACACACACACCTGAGATAATAAGGTTTAAACAAGATAACTTCATTTCTATGTTACATAAAGTCTGGAGGGAGGGAGCCCAGTCATGTGGACGCTGCATGGTCACCAGGTCCTGCAGTTCCTTCCAGCTTGTGTGTGACCAGTCACCTCACAGTCCAATATGGCTGGCTGCTCGCAGTCCAGACAGAAAGGCGAGAATAACACAAAGCAGGCAACTACACGGGGATGTGAGCCATGTTTCTAGGCTACTTTTCAGAAGTTGCACATGTGTTTCCTCCGACATCTCATTGGCCGGAACTTAGTTGCATGATCACACTTAGCTGCAAGGGAGGCTGAACAAGGTTGTCTTATTTGGGGCACCCATGTGCCTCAGCAGCTCTGTACCTGAGGAAGAAGGGGAAGTGGACTTCGGGGGACAAGTAGCATTTTTTTTTTTTTTTGCAATACCCACAAAATAGGAAGGAGCCCACAACACAGGCATGTGTCCTGACTGGGAATCAATGAGCCACACCGATGGGGCAAAGTTTCCCATTCTGGACACTACTGACATTGGGGCTGGATAATTCTTTGTTGTCCTGTGCACTGTGGGACGGTTAGCAACATCTCTGGCCTTGACCCACAAGATGCTCGTTACACCCTGCCCAGCCCTAAATGTCTCCAGCCCAGCCAGAATGGCTCTGGCTGAGCATCAACCCATGAACCAGGAGGTCACAGTTCGATTCCTGGTCAGGGCACATGCTGGGTTTGGGGCTAGATCCCTAGCGTGGGGCATGCATGCAGTGGCCAATGATTCTCTCATCATTGATGTTTCTATCTCTCCCTCTCCCTTCCTTTCTGAAATCAATAAAAATACATTAAATTAAAAAAAATGTCCCCAGACATTGGCAAATGTCCCCTGTGAGACAAAACTGACCTTAATCAAGAACCTCCCCTCTAAATGGAGAGATATGAAGAAACAGAGAGCCCTGGCCGGGTAGCTGGACCGGTTAGAGCATCACCCTGATACTCCACGGTTGCAGGTTTGATCCCTGTCAGGACACACACAAGAATCAACCAATGAATGCATACATAGTAAGTGGAGCAAAGGGTCAATGTCTCTCTCTCTTTCACGCCCGATGTGTGGCCTTGTGCATGTAACTAACTCACTAGTTTTATTTAAGACAAAACTGAGCCTGTTTTGTCTTAAATAAAAAACAAAGTTTTAAAAAAAGAAACAGAAAGAAAAGTTTGCAACATGAGATAGATATAAGCACAAAGTACAAAAATGGTCTGTAAGGAACTTAAATTGGAGACTTTGAAAATACTTGTAAGAGCACTGATGAACTGGCCAATAAGCTAAAGCTTAGCCACACGAGATCATTAAAAGACCATGTAAGACAGTATTTTTCATAATGGGAGACAAAGGGGCTAACACTCCTTCCGTCCTCGCTATGCAAAAGCTGCTTTGCAGTTGCTGACTGGTTTTCATTCTTACAGTACCCCAGCGGGCAGGGATTATTTTGGACTGGAGGAGGAACGTGAGCTAGTGAGTTAGTTACATGCTCAAGGCCACACATCGGTGTCTTTGTGTTTGCTAATGGGGCCACCTTTCTCTCTACCACCCCATCTCTTTGGTCATCACACTTTCTCATCTTCTCCGAACCATCCCAGCTTCCCCTCAGCAGCGACCGGTGTCCGTCAGGAGGGCTGCAGTGCCATGGTCTCATATCCACTCCTTTCCCTCTCGGATTCCGTTTTCCCTACCTCCAGTTTCACCCTGATCCTCTCCGCCCTCACCATTAGCCAGAATGAGTCTCAATGCAAATCGGATACTGCATCTCCTTTCTCTCCATTGCAAACCAATTCAAGTTTCGCCACCCGACCTCGCCTCCTTCCTGAGCTCCCACTGCCTTCCCAAGCCGGCGCCCAGCTTGGACTACAGCAGCCACTGTTCCTGAAGTGCTTACAAAGCGCTATTGGTTCACAGGGCCCTTGCAGTGGCCCAGCGAGGCTGTCGGTGCTGTTCTTACTTTACAAGTGATCCCGGGCTGCTTCCTCTCCTCCTCTGCCCAGCTGCTCCTCCTCTGCCCAGCTGCTCCACCTCTGCCCAGCTGCTCCTCCTCTGCCCAGCTGCTCCACCTCTGCCCAGCTGCTCCTCCTCTGCCCAGCTGCTCCCGCCTCTGCCCAGCTGCTCCTCCTCTGCCCAGCTGCTCCACCTCTGCCCAGCTGCTCCTCCTCTGCCCAGCTGCTCCACCTCTGCCCAGCTGCTCCTCCTCTGCCCAGCTGCTCCTCCTCTGCCCAGCTGCTCCCGCCTCTGCCCAGCTGCTCCCGCCTCTGCCCAGCTGCTCCCGCCTCTGCCCAGCTGCTCCCGCCTCTGCCCAGCTGCTCCTCCTCTGTCCAGCTGCTCCTGCCTCTGCCCAGCTGCTCCTCCTCTGCCCAGCTGCTCCTCCTCTGCCCAGCTGCTCCTGCCTCTGCCCAGCTGCTCCCGCCTCTGCCCAGCTGCTCCCACCTTTGCCCATGCTGCGCCCAGTGCCTGAACACCTTGTTTTCTCCCTTCTTCACCCAGGTTGCTCCAGGTAAAGCATCCTGCAGGCTCAGCGCTGACGTCACACCTTCCCAAAGCTGTTCTCCATCATTTAGTCCTTGGAGATGGTTATGTTCTCCTTTTAGCACACTGTCCCCCCATATTTGTTTCATCTCCCTCTCACAGTAAGCTTCGAGAATGGAGTTGGAATCACCCCTGCACCCCTAGCCTCCTATTCTTTGTTTTGTTGTTAATCCTCACCTGAGGATATTTTCCCATTGCTTTTCAAAGAGAATGGAAGGAAGAGAGAAAGAGAGAGGGAGGGAGGGGAGAGAGCGAAAGAAACATCAATGTGGGAGAGACACATTGACTGGTTGCCTCCCACACGCACCCTGACTGGGTGTGGGGCATGAACCACAACCCAGGTAGTGCCCTTGGCTGGGAATCCAACCCGCCCCCCTTCGGTAGGCAGGCCGAGGCTCTAACCACTGAACCACCGCCAGGGCTCGTCCTACCCTTAGGACATGCTCAATTGGGGTGTTGATTTTCCTCAATCAGAGCCGCCAGGCAGCCACGCTTACTGCGTGCCATCTGCCCTCGCCCAGCACCCGGCACTGTTTTGGGCCCAGGTTCAGGGGCTCTGCGCCTGGGACACAGCACCCCTCCTGGGAGAGCAGGAGAGCCGCCCACCCCTGGAGCTGCCCCACCGCCGGACCGTGGTCTCCAGGCCGCCGTCCATCTCTGAGCGACCACGGCCCTCCGGAGCGCTTCCCCTCCTCTTTGTAACATCCGGACACTGCCTTCCCGGTCCCGGCTGGGCTGCGGGAGGCTTCCAGTTCCAGTATGGGAAGCAGGGAGCTTGAGCCTGGTCTCCCGGGTCAGAAATTCCCGTGTCCTCCCAGCCCCTGCTCTGAGGCCGGGCCTGGCAACGCTCGGTCCCTGCTCTTGCCCTGCGGCCCCTTTCCTCGTGGGGAGAGGACCCCCCAAGAGCCCTCCTCTGCCAACAAGAGGAAGACCAATCCACCCCAGCCCGCCGGGACCGATGTGGAGGCGCCTCTGGCCCAACGCCCTCGGCTGGGAGATTCCGGAATCACAGAAACAGACTCCCCTAGACAGGGACCCTTTCTTCTTTCTGACGCCGGACCCGCTTCCCTGCACTCTGGGTAATAGCATCAACAGTTGTCATTTCTGACAGCCGCCTTCCCGATTCTGTGCCGAATGTTCCCGGGGCATTAGTGCCTGCAATCCTGCCGATCCCAGTACTTGCTCCCTTTGTACAGATGAGGAAACTGAGGCACAACGCGGGACGTGACCTGCTCAAAGCCGCAGTGGTGGTGGAGCCAGGGTTCACACTGGCCCCGCCGGACCTGGAACCGCTGCCCTGGGAGGCCCGGTGCCCGTCAGCCCTGCCACTCCAGGGTGGGGCCTGCCTTGGTCCTCCTTGGACACATCGCTGCCCTACAGGTTTCAAGTCCTGAACCTGCTCCAGGTCAACCATCTCCCTGGGACAAAACCAATCAATGAATTCCAGCGGAAAGGCGCAGAGTCCTTCCCATCAACCAGTTCCAGGCTTAGCAACAGCTGGACCATTTCTCTATGTAGCTGCATCAAGCCCGCTTGGAAAACATCACAATCGTTTTGGCACCTCTGTACCTTCCTAGACGGTAACCAGGCTCCTGAGGGACTCAGGAGTGTGCGTGTCCCCTGCACCCTTCCTCACACCCAACAGGCTTTACCTCACGACTTAGGGTTATCCACACGCACCGGACCGACACCCAGTGACGGAGTAGCCGGAGAACTGCATCCACCCACTTGATAGCTGCCTTAGGGAGGTGCTGCAGGCCTGGAGCACTTCCCGAACCCTGGGTCTGATCTCCAGGATCCCGGGCACCCAGATGGTCACAACTCCTGACTGTGCTCCAAAGGCCCACGCTGGCTCAGGACTTGTGATGGGTCCCCGTCCCTGATACTGTTGGGCAACCAACTTCTCATGCAGATGCACATGGTAATACACAGCTAACAGGTGGGCACTGGGTGCCAGGCACTGCCCTAAGCACTTTACGTTAGCTCTTTCCTTGGCACCACTTTGTAAGGTCGGTTTATTGCTGTTTTACTCCTTTAACAGGCCCAGAAAAGGAGGAGGCACAGCTGGAATTTGAATCCAGGGACCCTGGTTCCAGAGCATTCATTTAAGCACTACACACAGCTGAATAAGACCCTCTTCTGGGTACCTTGAATTCCGCTCTACTTACAATAACCTGGCCTGTTAAGATGAATATAAAAGATATAGCACCCTAACCGGTTTGGCTGTGGACAGAGCGTAGGTCTGCGGACTGAAGGGTCCCAGGTTTGGTTCTGGTAAAGGGCATGTGCCTTGGTTGCAGGCACATCCCCAGTAGGGGTGTGCAGGAGGCAGCTGATTGAGGTTTCTCTCCCATTGATGCTTCTAGCTCTATCCCTCTCCCTTCCTCTCTGTAAAAAAATCAGTAAAATGTATTTTAAAAGAAGTTATAGCAACGACTTACTGTTTGCAGTCCGGAGGACCCACAGGTTTCCTTTGCATGTGGTCTGCTGGCTCCTGTCCAACGCCACTCAAGCCTGCCTGCCGATAGCAGCACCTGCCTCAGCACGGGAACCCGAGGCGCCTTCTCCGCACACAGGTAAGCCTTGCAGGTGTTGCCCGGACCTCGTATCTGATTCTAGCACTGGCTCCCTCAGTCTGAATCCTGGCCAGCAGGGTCAAGTCTGGGTGCCCCCAACCTGGACCACCCTGCCAGCAGAATCTCACATAGGACTCTTAGTAAGTACCTGAAATAAGGTACTTTATTATAGCAGGAACAATCTTTATGATAGTAAGAATGATCTTTATCTTCTCTCAGACACACTGAGATAAGTTAACCAGTCTGGGACAAGCAGGTATCTAGAGCCCAAATCCTGGCAGACCCAGCATGTTTAACAAAGCATCTTAATAAATGAAACACAAAACTGATGTAATTATTTAATGACATGGGAAAATAACATGTTATCAAACAAGTTGGTCGCAAATAGTGGGTAGAGAATTTCACTTTTGATAAAAACATTTAAAGTACGTATATAAAACACTGGAAGGATATAACAAAATATTCAGTCTTTATTTCTCTTCAATGATTAAATATTCTTCTCTTTGTACATATTTTTGAAACGTGATTATTTCTGAAACAAAAAAGAAAAACAAGTTACTGGATAGAGAAACAGTTGTTAAATGTCAGGAGTCCAGCAATCCAGGTCTGCACCCAGCACAAGCCAGGGACGTGACGGTGATCGGGCCAGCTACAGGACACCATTCCTTCCGGTCCCTCCGGAATGCTCTCCATCCGACGGTTTCCTCTCCATCTGATGTTCTCAGTGTCCTTGTATTTCACAAGAGTCTACAATATCAATGGGCACAACAGCAAAGCGATGCCAGCAACTTTGGTTTTAAATTGTAATAACCATTTGTAGTTATGAAGCACAGTAGAAATAAAAATAAAACACAGATCAGGAGCTCCACAGCAGAAAACCACATGTGACTAAACTCCTGCTCTCTCTGACCCCTGCCTGCTCATGTTTCATGGATCTGAAAGAAGCAATTTTTTTTTTCCTCAAAAAGATGATTTACCTGCTAAGGAGTCCAGAGTTGGAAGAGCTCACTAAACCCCAAACGAGCAAGCCCCACCTGAAACAAGTCTGAAAGAGGTGCTTCGTCCCCATTTGTTTTAAAAGGTCTTTTAATTACCACATGGAGTAGCAGACTATCACACCTCCATAGGTGTAGACGAGGCCAGGAATCTCAGCTCTCCTCCAACTCCAAACAGGAGCATTTTATTCAAAGCACAACTCATGTTTCTTGCTCTTAAAACAAAATGGGGAAAGGCTGTTTTAGTCTGGCAAATATAAAAATCGATGCCACCTTTAGTTGAAGGTGCTTCTTAGGTACATCCAAAAGCTCTGTCCTTGTACATGGCAGCATTTTCAGGAGGGATCAGGAACTATCGTTAAGGCCTCAGAAACAACAAAAAACCCAGACAGTTCCCTGCACGGTCACCCCAAACCACCTCCAGTGTACGGGGTGACCTGCCCGTTTCAGCAGGTTGCTACAGCAATCCATGTCGCAAAAATATTCAGACACCAGAAGAAAAGGTACAAAAAGAATTAAAACAATGACAAATGAGATTAAAAAAACAACAACTTAACCTTAAAATATTCTTTAATCACAACAAAGACCAAAAAAACCCCTTTGTGTTGTCCTTGGGAAATCAAGAAAAAATGAACTCTTGTTTTTGTTTTGTAGCTCAAAATAAACAAGACTTGCTGGAAAGTGCTCATTGCTTGCAATCCATGCCAATGCACACTCTTGTTAGATCAGTCCCAATCCTACAGTAAAAAGTCCTTGTTAGAGCAAGAAAAACCCCTCCTCTCAGGACTAAGCCCTGAAGGCGGAAGGGCGGTCTTCAGTGAGAGAACTGCCTGCCATCGGAAGACTTCTTGCTAATGTGCTTGAAGATTTTGGACTTCTCCACTTTCTTGGGCTTCTGGTAGCCGAATCCACCGCCGCCTCCTCTCTTCTTCAGCTTGCCTTCATTGCTGTTCACGTCTAAAGTGCATGTTAAGGGAATCAAGCAACACAAAGGTAACCTCCAACCTTACATCTCCACAGGCACCAAGCAGCACACCCCGATGTCCCTCCACCTCACCCTCCCTGAACATGGAAACGTGTAACATGAGCCTACGAAACACATTTGCAGGAAATCAGGAGTGCCCTGTGACTTCGGACTAAAATTAGGGGAATGAGTTTAAGTCCAGTATGTTAGTCATTCATTATTTTCTCCACACAATAGAACTCAAGACAATTTACTTGTAAGAAATAAAGAGGTAAATCAGCAAGTTTATAGGGAGCACAAAATATACTTCCTGTGTCGAAACAAATGACTTTCACCTCCACTGGGGCTGACTCAGGAATGCTTCAACAAGTGAAGATTCAACATGCAGGCATTTACTCAACGCCCACTGGGGATGCAACCCAAATCCGGCTTTCTCCTTCAGGAGCTAAGGCCATAGCATTGATGAACAGGCCTCGCTTTAGCTGCTGTTTCTTCTGATGAAAATGTGATTATAAACTGCAACAGAAGCAACTGAGATACCCCCTTTGCCTTTTATCTTGAGTGGCACTTAAGTTTTCCTTTCTTTTGCTAATCTTGCAACTTCCTTGTACGAAATCCTTTAATGGCTCTAAGGACAGCAGCTCTTTAAAGGTTCTGTCTTCTCTCTTTGGCTTCAGGGCATCCTAACCTCCAGTCCTCACACAGCTAACCCGAACCTGTACAGCAGCCCGAGCCCTGCAATTCCTGGCCTCTCCCCAGACTGCACAGCTCCCTCGGGCTCTGCCAGTGAAATTCCTTTGACTTTCCTAAAGGCCTAAGTCATAACGTGTCATGTTTCTGTCATCCTCACTCCCGTCACTATCCCTGCCTGACATGCAGTGACCAGGGCGAGCAACGTGCCTCCATTCCCAGCCAGAGCACACAACCACCCACCCAGTGCTAAGCCCACATGCCCCATACAGGCTTTTGTCCCATAATTTCTGCACCAATTCATAACAACAAAGAAAAGGATACTCAGATCAACAAAAGGAGGCACCTTGAAGCCAAATGACAGAGCAACGTGAGGCAAATTTAAGTTGTTAACATTAAAGATTTGTTTCAGAGAATGGGAATCATATGCTCGAATGTATGACTTATATGCTTCCTGGGCTGACTTATGAAGGAAGTAGTTCTTTTCAATCAATTTTTCAAGCTGAAATGGAAAGAAACATTGGTTTTAATAAAATAGCAGATTTCGTATGTATTAGAAAAACCACCCTACGAAAACATTTGTGCCAATACACTTGTTCCAAGCTTTGCAATATTTGCAAAATCATGCCACAGTAAGAATAATTACAAAGTTCCCATGTGGCCTGGCCTGAGACGATGCAGAGCAGACGTGTGGTAACCGGCACAGCGAGAAACCAGACTGACCATGGTGCGCACTTCTCAGGGACAAAGGGGCCCCAGGAGGCCATGCCCGCCAGCGGAGCACGGCAGAGGCAATGCTGGGGCGAGGCTGAGGCCGCCAGAAGAAAGCGTACCTGAGACTGAATGTCAGAAATCTTGGACCAGGAAAACTCAAATTCACTTAATGGAACCTAGAAAACAAAAGCGTGAAGATTAGTAAACTAGGATGGATCACCATGCCCATGTTTAGATGAAGAGAAAGTGAAAAGCTCTACAAACAGCGGAGGGAAGGTGAGGAATTTTACAGGCATGTGTCAAGAAGCTCTCGCTCTAGACAGGCTCTGGGGGATGGGAAGGCCTGGAGCTCTTAGTTAAAGGACCCCTCGCTCTCCATGCCAGAGCTGCCCCTTTACCACACCGCCTCTGACTGGAGTGCGGGACTGACTCCAGGTCACGATGACCACCAACCCCCAGAGGAGGGCCCTCCTAGTGCCGTCACTGACTAGGTAAGTGGAAGGAGGCAGGCCAGACCTGTGCTGGGTGCTGGGAGGACGCAGCTGCCCAGCCCGCTGTGGGGACATGGAGGAGGAGGTCCGGGCTGGCTTCCCAGAACAGACACAGCTAGCTGAAGCCAGAGGCGTCTAGAGAACCAGGAAAGGGCATTCCAGAGAAAAAGTGCCAAGTCTAGCTGCAATTCTGGAAAGCTGGGCTGAGTTGTGGAATGAGGAAAATCCATCTGGCAAGACTGTGCCGGGAGCTGACAAGGAGGCAAATGCAGGGACGAGCAGGCCTGGTGAGCATTCACCACACCCAGCAATGGAGGCCACTCAGTTATAATGAATTCAGGTTTGGTGGATGGGCTGGACCACAGGGTGAGTGGAAAAATGGAGAAAATATAAACTGTGATTCAAAATGCAGACAGAAGAAAGGCAAGTCAGTAGCCAGACTGGAGGGGTGGTAGGAGAGTGGGTTTCGGGTTGAAGTTATTTTTCTTAGTGAAAGACTTGAGCTGGTGAAGAGCTGACTGCAAGGGAGAGACTGAAGACAAACCAGCTGAATGAGGGACAGAAGAGGAGGAGGAGTAAGAGGAGGAGGAGAAAGAGAAAGGAGTGAATGAGGACCCCCACTATATAAGCGGGAAAGATGCCCGAGAAAAAGATGCAGAGAAGACTGCAGGGAGGGGAGCAGGAGGCAGCGATGCTCAGGTGTGAGGGGTTTAACAGGAGGGGAGGTGGTTTCAAACAGGCTGCAGGACTGGGAGAGGCGGCGAGGGACACAGATGCATTGCTGACCAACATGGAACTCAAGGATTAAGCCATAGGGGTAGTTCCTTCGGATCACATTTCCTGGGCCAGCCCCCCACAGAACCTCATCTGTTCAACCTCTGTAACAACTGTTCCAGTAGCACTGCAATGCCTCATGACTCCCCGGACACCTCGAGGCCACCTGCACAGGCCAACAATTCCACAAAGAGGATCTGTTCCAACTTAAGACTTCCCCAGCAAAGACCTTTACCTTGGATTGCTTCAAGTAACGAAGGAAACCCAATTCCTCAGGACGCAAAATGAGCAAGGCATGCCCCCTTCCGTTTAGGCCCCTGGCAGTTCTTCCCACTCGATGAATGTATTCCTTTGGTAGAGAGAGAACATCTGAGTTCACACAGCCTGACAGGCACCCGTGGCAGCCTGCATTCCCGGGACTGGCGGTGGTGGGCAGGTGAGCATTCTTTATGAGGGGGTGCCCCTCCCCGTTAATTCCTCTGCATGCCCCATCCCCGAAGAGGTAATAGGACGATGACCGAGGCCAAAGGAAAGCTGGACATGAAATTCACATTAGCTTTATGGTCTAATAAAATGACCAGTAAGTGTGCTTTGTCCTCAAAATGGCTTTTTGAAAAATTTTTAAATGCCAGTTGACAATTTATATAATCTACTAGAGGCCCAGTGCATGAAAATGTGTGTACTCGGCGGGGGAGGGGGGGGGGAGGAGGAGGTCTCCTCAGCCCGGCCCGCGCCCTCTTGCAGTCCAGGACCCCTTGCGGGATGTCCACCTGCTGGCTTAGGCCCGATCCCCAGGGGAGCGGGCCTAAGCTGCAGTCGGACATCCTTAGCACTGCAAGGAGGCGGGAGAGGCTCCCAACACCACCACTGCGCTCACAGTGGTCAGCCCAGCTTGTGGCTGAGCGGAGCTTCCCCTGTGGGAGCACACTGACCCCTGGTGGTCAGTGTGCATCATAGCGACTAGTTGTTCTGCCATTAGGATCAATTTACATATTATCCTTTTATTTTATAGGTTTGTTGAAAATACTTAGTAAACTTATTTTACTACATATATTACAGTCTTATATATAAGCAAGTTTTATTTCCTTCTGAGACCTACTACTCTTAGCAAATCATTCCAAGCATATAACAGTCCTAACTTAAGCCTCATCGATGCCTTTTAAATCTCCTTACACAGCCTTTTGGGTCCTGAAAAACCCTAAATACTATTTTTTTCCCTAAATTTGAGAACTACTGCACAGTCATGTGCAATGAAACATGACGTGCATAACCAAGTGCGCTCTTCAATGTGCAGCCATCCTGAGATACCCGAGGATGCCCCTTACCTTGGGGTCATCTGGAGGGTCATACTGAACAATCCAGTCGACTTCAGGAATGTCCAGCCCTCTAGCTGCCACGTCCGTGCACAACAATATCCCCGTATCCGCATTGCAGAACTGGAAGAATGTGGTTGTACGCTTATTTTGCTTCTGCCTTCCCTAGAATCAAATAAAAACATCCGTTAGAGCTAGAAACATGAAGCTGTTGGGAGGTCCAGATATAGAACCCCCAAACTGTGGAGCTGTGAACCTGCTTTACTTCAAGTTCACTCCCTGGCCTGTGTCCTGTTTTCCCCAGTAGAGGGTGTCTCTTATTCCTTGTGGTTCTCATTCCTCAAACCCAGCAAAGCCCCCTCCACACAGGACCACTCACCAATGTTGACTGACCTGGAGAGTCAGACCTCAAACCCACAGTCTATACACCTGGGTAAGTACAACCTGGTTTTGTTGTTGTTGTTGTTAATCCTCACCCGAGGATATTTTCCCACTGATTTTTAGAGAGAGTGGAAGACAGAAGGAAAGACAGAAACTGATGTGAGAGAAACACATCGATTGGTTGCCTCCTGCACTGGCCCTAAGGCCTGGCTGGGGAGAAGCCTGCAACCAAGGTATGTGCTCTTGAGTGGAATTGAACTTGGGACCCTTCGGTCTCTAGACTGATGCTCTGAGCCAAACTGGCTAAGGCAGCACAACCTGATTTTAATGAACTTCTCATCATCACTCACATGAATGGCCAAGACAGGCAAATCGATGTAGTTCAGCAACTCATAGTGGTATTTCACGGACATACAAGATGAGAAGAAGACCATGAGTTTCTTCTTCCGGTTCTTCTTAAGGAATGTGAAGAGCAGGAGGAATCTTTTCTCAGAAGGACAAACAACATATCCCTAGAAGTAGTTCAAATGAACAGACACGAAATAACCAAATGGACATTTGCAGTTGCGTGAGCCAATATGACGACGAGCACACTGCACACACTCTGTTGTGCTTTTCCTACAGTAAAATTCCTGCCATCATCATAACACAGCATCCCTGCAATAAGACAAATTTAAGCTCTTTAGATTCCTTTAACAGGCTGTAACCATTGGACACTAAATTCTTTTCATTATTTCTGAGATTATTGGTTATCAACAGTTCTTGCAACCATAATATATTAATATCTCAACTAACTGGAACTCTCAAGATATATCAATAATTCATTTTTGAAAGCTCTTTAATAGCAACATCTCAAATAATCACAGCTTATATACATAGTCCAAAATAAGAGCACAAAGCTGGGTATATTTAAAAAACAAAACACCAATGAAAGGTTTTTATGCTGAACTGTTACAGAAATTATTTTTTTCACCAAAAGACTCGATCTTCAAGCCCAATTTTAAAAAAAGATTTGATTTCCTAGAGGAAGGGGGAGAGAGAACCATTAATGATGAGAATCATTGATTGGCTGCCTCCTGCACGCCCCCTACTGGGGATTGAGCCCACAAACTGGACATGTGCCCTTGACCAGAATCGAACCTGGGACCATTTAGTCCACAGCCTGACGCTCTATCCACTGAGCCAAACCGGCTAGGGCTTCAAGTCCTATTTGTAATCACTCTAGTTTAGATCTCTGTCACCTCATTTCCAATTTTCCACAGCTACATGGCTGAAACCAGTCTCTCCACCTTCTAACTCAGAGCAAGATCCCTAAACATTTTTAAATAGTGGTTAATGACGCTTCCTAAGTGGTAAGTGGTATTAAGAGACAGTAAAGAGAGCTAATTAAATTATTCAGAGTTCAAGTTACGTTATGCTGGAAGAGCCAGAGATCCAATACTGAAGTTCACTATATTTGAATTAAAAGTTCAAGAACCCACCGCTTTCTGGAGGATACTCCAAGGACACACACGTCCCCACACTCATTAACATTGAAGGTATTGACAATAATACCTGCTCAAGACCATCCACTGTTGCGTTAGTTTTATCATCATCGACACCAACATACAATGGCTCCTTTTTCAGAGAAATCCTCGCCAGGTCTTCAACTCTTCGAGTTTGCGTGGCAGAAAAGAGCATGGTCTGTCTGCGTGCTGAAACACATACATGTAAGAATAATCCGAATCTTTCAGGGAATCCTTAGAACTGCTTCACAACTACAAATGCTCCTAAGTAGAACTATCAGGAATGGGGGACGTGGTAACACTACAGAGATTAAGGGAATATCACAAACAACTTTATGTTCATAAATTTGACAACTTAGATGAAATGGACAATTTCCTTGATTGAAAGACAAACTGCTAAAGCTCACTCAAGAAGAAATAGAAAACTTGACTAGCCTGTACCTATTAAAAAAATTGTACTTAAAATCTTCATGTAAAGAAAACTACAGCCCCAACGCCCCCAGTGGTGAGCTCTAGCAGACTTTTATGGAAGAAATAGTATGGATTCTTCACTAACTCTCCAGGACACTAGAGAATTTACTTCCCAGCTTATTCCTTGAAGCCAGCCATTACCCCAATATCCAAACCCAATGACTCATAAGCAGAAATGCAAAATTTCTAAACAAAACTTTAGCAAAGCGAATCCAGCAATATATAAAAAAGGATAAGGCATGGTTAAGTAGGGTTTATTCCGTGAATGCAGGGCTGGTTGCTTTAACATTGGGAAATTAACCAATACAGTATGCCATATTAACAAACTAAAGGAAAAAATTGGATCATTTCAACAGATACAGAAAAGCTTTTAACAAAATTCACCATCTATTTCTGATTTTAAAAAATCTAAGCAAACGAGGAACAAAAGGGGTCACCCTCAATCTGATAGGGGGCATTACAAAAATCTTGTCTCACTATTTCTATTCTGTATTGTACTGGAGGTTCTCACCAGTGCAATCAGGCAAGAAAAATATTAAGTGAAGAATTTACTTTTTTTATTTGTAGATGACATGACTGCCTACGCGGAAAATCCAGGCTAGTTTCATCTGAAGGTTCATGCTGAACAATCCAGATGAACATAGAAATAATTACTTGCCAGACATAAATGGATATATAAAAATCAACTGTATATGTACATACGATAAACAATTTGAAATAGAAACTTTAATGAAGTACTTAGAAATTAAGGAGCTAATAAATGGAGATATACCTTATTCATAGGTTGAACTGACTCAATATTGCCTTTTACCAATGCTCTATCCTATATAATAAAAGGCCAGTGACCATAAGCATAATGACTGGAACAACCGCTTGACCAGTCGCTATGAGGTGGGGGGCTGGCGAGGGGTACTGGGTGGCTGGTGATGGCAGCGGGGCAGGACCCGGGGCCGGCGAGGGGAACCGGGTGGCTGGCGGTGGAGCAGGGCAGGACCCAGGGCCGGTAAGGGGAACCAGCTGGCTGGTGGGGGTGGCGGGGCAGGACCCAGGATTGGTGAGCAGGCAGAAGATGGGTCTGATAGCAGGCTAGGCCTAGGGACCCTACCCGTGCACAATTTCGTGCGCTGGGCCTCTAGTCCTATATAATAAAAGGCTAATATGCAAATTGTCCCCACAGGCGGGAGTTTGACCAACCAGGAGTTAGACATGTGCTGACCACTAGGGGTGGTGCGGAACATGGTGGACGTTGGCTTCCCCCTGGCTGGTGGGGGCGACAGGCAGCCGGGGGAAGGGAGGCCCTGGCCGGCAGCCGGCAGCTGCTAGAGACCCTACCCGTGCACGAATTTTGTGCACTGGACCTCTAGTATTCAATAAAATCCCAACCAACCAGGTATTTTTAGGGAGTAGAAACTGACAAACTGATTCTAACATTTATACAGAAATGCAAAGGAGAACAGCCAGAACAATTTTGAAAAAGACCAGTTAGAAGTTAATCCCAAGACTTAATAGGTAGAACTGGAACTTCTGTACGCTGCTGAAGGAAATATAAAAATGGTACAAGTTAAATATACTAGTCACTCCACTCCTCAGTAGTTACCCAAGAGAAAGAAAAAATAAAAAAGTTGTAGATGAATGTTTGTAGCAACTTCATAAATCTCTAGAAAATACAAACACATCTACAGTGACAGAAGGCAGATCAACAGTTGCCTGGGAGAGAAATGTGTGTGAGTGGCTGTTGGTAGTAGGCGAGGGTTGCTCCTACAGAGGCTGAGAGGGAGTACAAAGGTGCATGAACGCACTTTAGAGGGTTATGGAGATGTTTACTATATTGATGTGATAATGGTTTCATGGTGGAATGGGAAAATTTATCAAACTGAGTATTTAAAATATGTACAGATCATGTCAATTACATCTCAGTAAAACATAAAAAACAAATCGTATAATGAATGGAATTATGGCCTTATTACAGATGTAAGCAGTTTAAAATGTTACAAGTACTATAACCAAGGTACGTACAACTCACACATCACACAGAAGGCAACAAGTCTACGGCTGCCTGGGAGGTGCCAGATGAAGAAAAGGTGAGAGGGTGGTGGGGGCGAACGGGAATGAGACACGTTTGGACTGTTTCACTTGCATTAAACCTCTAACTTGGCAAAACCACTGTATTAAGTTACTAATAAGTTTGATGTTTATATTGCAAACTACCTCTAAGGTTAACTGGCATAGCGACTTCACGTGGCTATACTAACACATTGTGGACAAGTAGTTTTTGTTTTTTTTTTAAACATATTTTTATTGATTTCAGAGAGGAAGGGAGAGGGAGAGATAGATGATAGAGAATCAATGATGATAGAGAATCATAGATCGGCTGCCTCCTGGACGCCTCCCACTGGGGATCGAGCCCGCAACCCCGGCATGTACCCCTGACTGGAATCGAACCCGGGACCCCCCAGTCTGCAGGCTGACGCTCTATCCACTGAGCCAAACCAGCCAAGGTGGGACCAATGGTTTTACTGCTAGCTTTACCCAGTGGCCAAGTAAGTTTCTATTGAATGAGTACAAAAAATGTTTTACATAAATGCTAAAGACACACTTTAAAATTAAATACCCATTGCATTTTGAAGTTATTTATTACATGTTCTTACAAGCTAATATGTTTTTAAAGTACGATACTTTGTAAAACACTGTGTAATGTAAAGCGAGAATTCTCGTGATCCGTCTGCAATGTGTTGAAATTCTGGTATTAATAGTTTTCATATAGGAACAACTCTCACCTGCTTCTAACCACCACTTTGCAAACCACATACAGATACTACCCACTTACTTGGTAGAAGTTTAATAATTTGCTTTAATTCCTCTTCAAACCCAACATCCAAGATACGATCAGCCTCATCAATAACCAGACACTGCAGGTTTTTATACATAAACCCTGGAGTATTCTAACAAGACAAAGGACAAAGAAACACTGTTAGCTGTCAAGTTTGTCTGACACAAGACAATGAGACAGTACACAAGTGCTCTCTCACCTGCATATGGTCCAGGAGACGGCCTGGTGTGGCCACAATGATGTTGATCCCATTAGCAAGCTTCTGTGCCTCAGCAGCCCTGTTGCTGCCGCCCATTATCAACCCGTATGTGTGAACGTGGTGTGTCATCAGCTCTTTAAGAACACCGAAAGTCTGCATGGCCAGTTCCCTAGTAGGGGACAGAATAAGAACTCCTGTTCCTAAAAACCAAAAAAATGAATATGGAAAAAAATCAAACTAATTATCACGAGTTCATAAAAGCCGCAATGAACTTCTAGTGAGACAATGGCAGAAACCACCGGATCAAAGGCTTACCATTCCTGGGCATGAACTTTAACTTAACAATGAGTTCAACTGCAGGGATGAGAAAGGCCAGCGTTTTGCCACTGCCAGTTTTTGCAGCTGCCAGAAGATCCCTAAATGTTAAAAAGGGAAGGAGGAGACACTCAGTATACTCATTCAGCAAGTACTAACTGAACAGCCAGCATGCTCAATCACAGGTGTTTTAGGCTCCAAGGCTGGAACAGGATCAAGAAAGACAAAGTTCCTCCTTTCTCTATCACTGAATTCAACCACCGGAGTAACACACCTAACTCAGAAGTAAGAATCGTGCCAGGAAACAGAAGTGAACACTTCTTCAAACTCCAGGAAGTAATTTAAAGCCTTTAGTGCAGGTTGGATATGTAAACCAATACAATGCAAATCAAAAGAACACACTGGCAGTTCCTCCTGGGCATAAACTTTCCTGGGCAAACAACTAGCACTACAAATAGATACTAATGGCCAAACGTCCATGTTAATCATACCTGCCTTCCAGAAGTGGTCTGACACTTTTATGCTGGATTTCAGTCATGTTTGTAAAGCCCATTTCTTTTATTGCCCGCAGAGTGTTCTCATTGACAAGATTAGAGAGAGAAGCAAATGAAGTGTCCTCGAAAGCTCCTAAACGGAAGACAGTTATCATTAGCAAATTTATCATTTTTAGTGGCTATTTCAGCTATACTGTCTAAATTAGTTTTGCTGATTGAAAGCATTACTGGGTTGCAGTCAAACTTATTAGAGCTTCTTCCACTAAGACTAAATCCCAACCATTCCCACATAGTATTAAGAAAAAGACCCTACACTTTTAAAATGTCTCCTTTGCTGATGGCTACGTAAAGTCCATGTCCAGAGCCCCTAATGTAACAAAATAGTAAGGGAGAGAGAGGAAGTACAACCAAGGGATTTGCAGGAAATTAAAATGTCAAGGGTGGGGTTGGGGACAGGAGCGCAGAGAAATAATATGTTTAAGAAATCTGAAATAAAAAGTGGAAACATCCTATCTAATAAAGAGGGAATATGCAAATTGACCATCACTCCATCACAAAGATGGCAGCACCCAGTCCTCTCAGCCCCACCAGAGCCCCCCAGTCCCGGGTGGGGAGGGGTCGCGGCGGCAGTGGCCGCCGCTGACAGTGGATCACGGAGGGCTTTTGGGCAGCGGGCACTGAGTGGCTGGAGGGGGGTGGGGGGACGCTTGCGTTGTTGCCTCGGCAACGAGGTAAGCGGTCCGCGCCCAGCTGCGAAGGGCCTCTGGCCAGGCCGGGCGCAGAATGCTTGCGTCGTTGCAGGCTGGGATGAGGGGACCCCCCCCCCCGTGCACAAATTTCGTGCACCAGGCCTCTAGTTGAGGATAATAAAAGCCAAGAGTGAAGTAAAACAAGAGTGGTAAATCTTACTACCAAAAGACAACCGAGTCAGATACAGGCGGACTGTTAGACTGGACCTCCGTATCGGGTGTGCATTCTTCAGCAGGGGAGCACCAACACCCTCGCCCCCTTGACCCCCCACCCCGGGAGCGCCTACTCCTACACAGCCTGGCTAAACTCAGGTACTGTCAACCTTGGCACGACCGACACCTTGGCTGGAGAATTCTGTTGTGAGAGGCTGTCCTTTACACACAGGATGTTCTGCAGATCCTTGACCTCTACCCAGGGGATGCCAGTAGCCTGCCCCCAGTTCTGACAACAAAAATGTTGGAGGCCAACCCTCATGATTTTCCTGGGATAGAGGAGGTTTATGAGATGCTGGACTTTCAAAGCTAAAACTGGTCATGTTCTGGGCAAACCAGGATGAGCTGGTCACCCCACCTGGGAGACAAAATTGCCCTGGATGAGAATGCTGCCATCTTTGCAATTCTGATCAGGCAGGTCTGAGGCTGGGCCTCAGTATTTTAACAGAAAATCCAAACCAAACCACTCAAGTGACTCCTAGACATTTTTGGTTAGGAGCAACTAATTCTAGTCTAAACTCTTGACTTTACAGATAAAGAAACAAGGGCCAAAGGGGGTTAACCTGACACAAGTTCGATGTTAATTCCTTCCTCCCCATTCCTTCTTATTAACTAAGCCAGTACTAAACCTCTGGTCTCCAGACGTCTGGGCCAATGATGTTCCCCCTACAACATGGAATGAGCTTTAAAAAATGATAAACCAAAGGAACAAAGGACCCCAGAAGCTGTTGGTGTGCATTATTAAAATATTGTCAGGAAAAAAGGAAAGACTAGAGAAAGAACAAAAACTAAGGCACAATATGGAAGATAAAAGCTGCACTTAAGATATTAACCATTTCTTGTCAGTATTTACTTCTTCCAGGTACAAGTAACAACTGAACCATCAAATCTATTATCGGAGAGGTGCGGCATTTTAAAGGTCTGGAGAACTTGCTGGGTTACCTGTCAGTCCCAGGGGCAGGCTGGGCACCTCGCTCTCCTCTTCTCCATCGCCTGGCTCCTCCGCACTGTTCTCGGTGGCTTCAGGGGCCTGGGCACCTTCCTCTGGTTCCACTTTGTCTTCTGTTTTTGCTTTTTTGGTATCTTTGGTTTTAAAGAACAAAACCCTTATTTTTTTTCAAATAAAAATACCAAACAAGATCACAAAATAAAAGACGTGTGACACAAAAAGGTCTATTTTCAAAAGCTTAACACATTTCCAGCTTTAATTTGCTAAGAATGTCTCTTTCATAAAGATTTGGTTATATTTATTTAAAAGCCCAGGGGGACGTGCAGATTTGCCAACAAAACTTTGTATTTTAGGATTCTTAATGTATTATACCATCTTCAGTAATCAGCTTTTACAAAGTCTAACTAAACAATTTAAGTATTCTAATTACACCAAGTTCTATATACTTTACTGAGTTTTCAGTTTTCTATAAAAGCTAATTTTGTTTGAAGATGAACAGAAATACCAAAGGCTCTTCATGTCACTGAAGACTACAAAGCAGGGCAACATCCCACTCAGCTGGGTGACAGACACTGGCTGTCCTTGAACGTAAGTGGTGAGGAGCCGAAAGGAAGAACTCTGGCTTTCACTTCTCTACTCCCGCTTCCACCATGTTCTTCCATGTTCCTCTGGGTCAAGGGGGTTAGCTACCATGCTGGGCTTCTGTCAATTTATGGTGGTTCGTGATGCTAGTTAGAGCAGAAGGCTCCAGACCAGAACTCAGGGCTCTTGCAGCCCAGGACTGGCCTCTTCCTGAGACTTTGTGGAAATGGCCAACTCTGCAGGACCCACACGTTCAAAAGCCATGGATATCACCAGCCGGTCTTCATGACTGATGACTTCTGTTTTCCTTATGACAGTTCTTAAAGTTTACCCATCGAGTTGAAACCCCCAGCCCTGCAATTCAGTGCTTGAGAAGAGAAATAAATCGCTTCCTTTGGCAACTTAGAAAAATAATCCTAAAAGAGGTGGATGATTTTAGAATCAAATTACAGTCACTTTAAATAAAAACTGTAATGTCTTACCTTCATGCTTTTTTCTATCTGGTTTCACTTTTTAAGCAATTTCGCATAACCTACAAATGTGCTAGTCTGTAGGCAGCATGAAGACAGCTGTGCCGTTTAGAAATGTTCAAAGCTCCTTTCTAAATGAAAGCTTTATTTCAGACAAGACAAACAGTAAATTCTAACCTAGGTGCTGGCAAAACTTTTTCTTAAAGGGCCAGACAGTAAACATTTTAGGTTTTGCAGGCCACATGGTCTCTGTCACCACGAAGACCAAGTAAACAAGTGGGTACTGCAGCATTCTATCCAGTAAAGCTTTTCTCACAGACAGGCAGAAGGGTGAAGAGCTGCGCTTCTATCCTCCCTTGAAACCTCAGCTAGCTCACATCTCGATGAAACGCCTCTCACCTAAGCTTCCTCACATCCAATCATCTCCCAAAGAAAACGGCACTTCCCCGCAACACAACACTACCCTGGTCCTTATACTCACTTGCAAGTTCATGTTCCATTTATTCAGAAGTTTCCTGCTATTTTGTACACTTTGCACATCCATATTATCACTAACTCTTCTTTTCAGAAGGGAGGAATTTATGGTAGGAAAAGGAATGGGGCAAAAAAAAGCTAAGTGAAAACAATCATTCATGCAAAGGCCAGAAAAGTAGATTCTACTACCCGCCGGATTTTAGTACCAGCAATTCCACAGCTGTTTGCAAGCAGGTAACCCTGAAGTATGTGCCATGGTATGTTCTGTTTATCAGCTAGCGGAGGAGCACATGTCTAGACATCTAAGGAGATTCTTCTTTAAGTGAGGTCTCAAGGTTGTTAGGGAATGTAAAGGCATGACAAATATTTTGAGAGAAGTTAAAATGTAAGCCCTCCCCCCAATGTTTCCTTGAGCTCCTAGGGTAGTTTCTGGAAACTAGTATCAGGGGTTCTTGCATGCCATGTGGGCACAATAGTAAAGAAAGAAGAATGATAACTAACAGAAAACAGTTTAAATGGTTTCAAATCAAAGAAAATGAAGAACTTACCAGGCCCAGCATCATCCACCATTTTTCTCTTTTTCTTTTTCTTCTTCGATTCTGAATTGGGAGAGTGCACTGCTGCTTCCCCGTTGGTTAATAGGGTAGATTTCTTGGGGGATTTTTTAACTTTTACGTTTTTCACTGTTTCTTTAGATATGTCTCCATTTTGGGCTTCTGACAGGCCCTTAGTCATAGACGGCTTTAGGGATTTTTTAACGTTTCCACCTCCCGCTGTTTCTTTACATGTATCTCCATTTGGGGCTTCTGACAAGCCTACATTCATAGACTGTTTTAGGGATTTTTTAATTTTTCCACTTGCTACTGTTTCTTGAGACATATCTTCATCTTGAGTTTCTGATAGGCTCACATCCCAGGTCCCTGTTTAACACAGAACACACTGTATCAAAGACAGGGAAGTTTACTCAGAAACAGCTGGAATCTCAAATGAGAAATTCCACGGCTTCTAGAACTGAAATGATTTAGCTTCTGCTTCCCTTTCATATACGGTTAAGTCCTCACTTAATGTCAATGATAAGGTCCCATGGCACCTCATTAATGTTACAATGAACGATATTGAACAGAATGACATTATTCGAGGACCTGTTGTACATTACTAAAACCACTTTCGCCCAGGCCAGTGTGGTGAGCTCAGTCCCATATACCAAGAGGTTGCTGGTTCAATTCCAGGTCAGGGCACAAGGCCTGGTTGGGGGTTTGACCCCCAGTAGCAGGCCTGCAGGCAGCAGTCGATCAATGTTATGCTCTCACATAGATTTCTCTCTTCTCCCTTTCTAAAAGTCAATAAACTATACTCTTTAAAACACTTGCAATTTTAAAGTGTTGCAAATAAATTCCTTTTAAGGAAAAATGCTGGAAAAAGGAAAGCTGCATTTCTTAATTTCAGAAAACCATCTGTCAAGAGTTAAGTTTGGAATAAGAAAACTTTAAGAGGTTAAATTTTTAAACAGCTGGGGTGAGACAATGGTAGTTACAAAATATGCATTTTAATATAGACATTAATAATATATGACTAACAGATATATTAAAAACAACTTACATATTATTCATACAACTACTGCTTCTCATATAAATACAACTTCATAACACTCACCCTGAACTTTCCTAGATGTTAGTGAACTGGAAGTTGTTGATGAAACCACTCATTTGTCCCAATAGTTATACACTGAGTGGCCAGATTATTATGATCTCTGAATGCATAATAATCTGGCCACTCAGTGTATTTGTATCTCAAATGGGTACCAAAAGTATTCTAGACGTTAGCTGGAGATCAACCACCTATTTGCCCTGAGCTTTCTATTAGCTAATGCAAAAGGGAAAAACTGATCAGGTGCACGATTTATAGTATCTTTGATATCAAATAAATGAGGTACTCAAGAGAAGTACACTGAGTGGCCAGGTTATTATGCGTTCAGCAATCATAATAATCTGGCCACTCAGTGTATATAAATAGGTGAAAATGTCTTTACAAAAGTTTCCATGTTTATGTATAAAAAATTACATCATCTTTTATTTTAATCAACACCTTTACTGAAAAGTAGTTAGTAATGTTAAGAATTGGAAATATAAGGGAACTTCAAAAACCCACAAACCTTGCTCCTCCAGGATTTCTTCCAATCAACTAATCTCAGTTGAAAACCAATTGGGGTAAGACAGTGTACCTCAAAAATTGCCTTCGCGGGTTTACATCTTATTACACAGGACCCCAAAAGCTTAATCTGAACAACTTTAAGACCTCTGGCTCACCGTCAGAAGTTAGGACTGCAAATGAGGTAGGTAAGCAAGGTGACATTTGGGTAAAACCCTTTTTATGTATCTCTGTGAAAGATGCAAATACATAGGAATTTATAAACTAGAGTTGGAAGTGATGGGAACATAGGGCTGGAGAGAGGCTTTGCATTTGACACTTGGAGTTGTACATGCAGAAGAGCTACAGGAGGAGAGGCGGAGGAAAGCCTGTGGCAAGGGGGACAACGAGCTTCTTTTGAAGATATAGAGACATTAAACTGATGATGCAAAAGCAAGGTGCACGGAGGTGGCTCCACGTGTCTGCTCGGCAATGGGTGAGGTGGGGACGAGGTGGGGCCCGAAGGCAGTGAGGGAGTTAGAAGGGGGGTGGGGGTGGAACAAGCTGGTTTAGCAGGAGGAACTGCTGGAGGCCTGCAAGGAAAGCCAAGAGGCCTCCTGCTTTAAGTCAGCGAGGAGAAACCGATGGCCAGAGTGTCAGGGCTGGTGTGAGGCCACGGGCGAGTGGGCAGCGGCTCGGGACCCCACTCGAGGCCGCCCCAGGCCGCCTTTTCACTCTCAACAAGCACACGTGCTCGAGGGACGCTGCCCGCGCCACGCCGGGGCCCGGGGCCCCGCCAGGCGCGCCACGGCCACGCGCGGGCTCCAAGCAGCGCGGCGCCGCGAGGCTTCGCGCGTCTCACCCTGCAGCTTGAGGTTTCGCTGCCGCAACTTGAGGTTCCGCTTCTCGATCTTCCTGCGCAGGAGCTTCATCGGCAGGTGAGCCATGTTGGCGAAGCGCTTCCAATGCGGCGCCGCAGCCCGGCTTCCGAACGCTCCCGGGTGACGTTACTTCCTCTCCGTACGCACGTGAGCCGCGCGGCCAACAGGATATACGTCACAGGAAACGCTAGCGGCCTGTGGACCGAAAATGTGTCCCGGGTGGAAATGCTTCCGGGCGCGTGCGCCGTGCTACACTTGGCGACCGGATTCTGTGTAGCGCCCCCTGGTGGGTTGGAGGCCCGCGCCTGCACCGGGTTCCCGTTGTGCCCGAGTTGGCAGGGCATCTAAGCGACTGGGAGTCCTGGGGGTGTGGAACAAAACCTAACTTTCACATAGGGTTTTCCACGCTCCTTAGTGAGAAATACACCTTCCATGCCAGTTGGTACAAATGGTTACATAAGTATAACATTTGTCAAAGCAACACCCTTACTCTTGAGTTTCACTCATATTTTTCTTTCCATTCATTCCACCATAAAGTACTCTATTCTGAGCCATTAAAAATTCACATGACTATGCCTTCAATTTCACAGCAGCATTACTGGGTTAGCCGCAGTTTGAAAAACAGGTTTATAATTCCCCAACACTCACCCATGGACCCTGTAAGAGTCCAGAAGGTAAGTTGCAGTTTGGCTACCTAGTAGGCCTCTCATTTTCTTTTATTTATCTATTGTGTGTGTGTGTGTGTGTGGGGGGGGGGGCACAGAGAGGTTCATAGAGTGTTTAAAAATATATAGTTACCACTATTACAAAATTGGGATAATTCATACTGAAGTAGGTATTTTTCTTGAAAATTTGCTTCAGTTCCGCTTGGAAGTAACTAGTTTGGGCTGAGCAATCCCCTGAGAAGGGTCAATGAAACCTGCATTAGTTTGTTTATTTAGAGAGTCAGGGAAAGAGCTGATGGGGATTAGACATGATCATAGGGAAGAAGGGAGAGGGAGAAACTTGGGGTCTGTTTAAACAGAATATGAATGAATTGACTGAGAAGTCACCTTGACCTGAGTTGGAAATGGTAGATCCTCCCTTCCCCCAACTGATGGACAGAGTATGGTTTTCCACCAAGACAAACAAACAAATCCTGATGTGCCTAGATTGTTGATGGTCAGGCAGACTAAAAGATGAGTCACAAATTTAAACGGGCCCATGGCGTGACTCAGTGGTTGAGCATCAACCTATGAACCCGTAGGTCACGGTTTGATTCCAGTTAGGGCACATGCCTAGGTTGCAGGCTTGATCCCCAGTATGGGGCATGCAGGAGGCAGCCGATCAATGATTCTCTCTCATCATTGATGTTTCTATCTCTCTCCCTTCCTCTCTGAAATCAATAACAATATATTTTAAAATAATAATAAACTGGCCCATGTGTGTGCATCCGCGCATGCACGCGTGCGCACTCACACACACACAGCTGCACATGCATAAACACATACTAGTATATCTCAGTTTAAACATATATCAGTTTAAATATATGTCTATACTGTATACACATTGTGTTGTTTATATTTTGTATATTATGATAATTTTTAAGGACTTATCAGCAGTGCTCATATGCACTTGCATAAGGGGGAGAATTGAGACCAGCTGGTGGCTATTTCAATAATCTAAGAAGAAAGTGGTAGGATTTCATGGTACTTGTTCCGTGTCCCCACATGGTCTCCCATGCATGGCACATCCTCCCTCCTTCACTGCCTTCACTCAGTCTTGTCCACCTCATCCTTCAAGATTCAGCTTCCATGCTGCTCACTCTGGGGAGCTCCCTAACTCCTCCTCACCCCCCCCCCCCCCCCGTGGTCTGCTCACTTCCTCCTCAGGGCTTCTTGTGTGTTGGGTATGATTTCTACTGATGCTCCTTCCACCCTGGATGGCACTGTATTTCTTGAATATTTTTCTTTTCTAGTACACTACTCAAGAACAGAGATATTATTCTTGGGCTCCAGAACTCTGCCTAGCATATAGTAGGAATTCAGTAAATTGATTTCAATAAATTAATGACAAATAAATTAATGACAGGAAGAATGAAAAGGAAAGATTGAATCCAGGGTATATCTGGGAGAGGAAAGAACTAAGGTTTACTGATTAATTGAATTAAAGGAAGAAGAGCTGCCACTTACAGAATTGATGCATTCATTGAGGGTAAAGTGGGGTGGTGAGCTTTTTGGGAATAACAAATTTGGTGTAGAACAGCATCATATATATATATGTATATATAAATATATGTGTATATATAATACATAGTAACATATAATATATATGCTTACATAATATGCTATATAGTATACATAATATGTTATATAGTATACATAAATTATAATTATAATATATAAAATTTTACATATGTATAAATTACATACTTTTTCCCCTTTACATACATATATCACCTTTACATATATACATTTAGTTTGGAAACTATAAAATGCTAAATGTTTTGATTCCAAGAGAAAAATTAAATTTAGTGTTTAAGGGCTTAAATTTGAGTAAGGTGGATATAAGCTTGAATCCCAGCTCTGCCATTTTAATGGCTATGTTATTTTGGGCAAAGAGTTACCCCTTTTTAGCCTCAATTTCTTTATTCATAGAAGGGATATCATCATCATCATCATCATCATCATCATCATCATCTCATGAAACTGTATGAAGATTCAACAAGTTTACATATGTTAAGCGCATTTAGCTTAATGCTTAGCTTTTATTAAACGACAGTTTTTATTATTGTTTATGCACATGGAGCAGAATTAAAGGAGATTTAGCTAGGAATAGGGACAGCCAGTTAAAACCAATAACAGTGGGGAAGCCCTTGAGCTGGGGACTGGGATTTCAAGGTGAGAAAATGAGGGACAAGGGAAGTGGATCTCTCATATATCCATGTAATCACTCTTGAGCAAGTTTAATTACACAGCACCTATCAAAGCCTCTCATTAAAGAATTTCTATATTGTATACAGGAAATTTGGGCTGAAATAATAACCACACTGATGTGACTAATTGGGAGGAATATGGCCAAGTCAGTCACCTTGCTGTATCAGAGGAAAGAGAATGTGTTAGCCCAGGGTCTAGGGTTATAATTATTGGTGCCCCAAGCTGGAAACGGATTCTGTATATCCATGTCTAGCACACAGAGAAAGACATATGGTTATCAAAAGCCAAAAGCAGTAACTTCATATACCTTAACTGAGCATTACACTAAAAATATGAAATGTCTGAGTAGCGGGCTTGATTCTCCATCTATGACAGAGAACAACCTGCTACAGACTTACAGAGGTTTCCTTGCTTGGGTTTATGGAAAGATGTGCAGAGACTAACTCATCCTATTGGCCAGAATGTCTGAGTTGAATTCCTAAACAGGGGATCTGAGGACCTGACCTGGGGTAGGAAAGGCAGAGGTGCGGTATCCGGAGGATTCATGGAATGCCAGGGCCGGAGGATTCTTGGGGTATCAGCACCCCAGAGTGGAGGCTCAGGGGGAACTGCAAAGTCCTTCATCTTTGGGCTGGGCACTCAGAGGATGCAGCTGGGCGCCCTCTGGGGTAAACATCAGGCTTTCTGGTCGCAGAAAACTTTGAGTACATGTTCTTATGTTTTCAACACAGGAGGCAGGGAAACAGCGGTCACATGCCTGGTGGGTGCCATATCCTAGTATCCATCAACCTGCCTCTCATTGTTCACCACACCATGGTGGTTTCCTAAGACCCTGCCTTACCCAACTTATGGGCCCACCTAAGCCATTTCCAGTGGCTTTTCCATACAAATGGCCTCTCTTTCCTCATGCTTCAAACTTTCCTAAAATCTCTCAAACAAGCATCACCTGGCCTCTATGTATCCCATACCTCTTGCTAAGTAGCTTCAGGCCCAGCACTAGCAGCAGTCAGCCTTGGTTCACAGCTTGGCCTCTCCTGGGAACCTTCAAGTCTGGCATAAGTAGCAGCTATCTGCAGATGACTATGTAGCTTGTGGCCAGTGGCCCCGGGCAGAGTACAAGTGGGGCCACCCACTTAAACTTCTTAGGAGGCCCCAGAGCTAGTGTCCCAGGTTCAGAGTCATGCCATATTACAAATCTACCACCTCCATGAGTGACACATTCAAGGGTCAGACTTGATGAGCACCAAAGCCCCATTGACGCAAGTCCTGATCCATAGGGTTGACTACTGCACAGCAGCTCCTCTGCTGTAGTTATAATTGGTCCTCACAGCCAATTGGCCTGGGGGTCAATCTCTCCCAGGGATGCCAACAACAATCAAGGGTCAACTACAAAAGGACAGTCCACATAGCTCACACAGGGTTGCCCCTGGAGCACCTAGCTCAGGTGTCTGGGAAGGCTGAGCCACTGGGCCCTACAGAACATCTACTACACAAGACCACTCTACCAAGTCCGGGAGACATAGCAGCTCTACCTAATACATAGAAAGAAACACAGGGAAGCAGCCAAAATGCAGAGATAAAGAAGCAGGTCCCAAATGAAAAAACAAGAAAAAACTCCAGAATAAATGAATAGAGGCAACCAAACTATCAGATACAGAGTTCAAAACACTGGCTATAAGGTTGCTCAAGGAACTTAGTGAGAACTTCAAGAAACTTCATGAGGACTTCAATAGCATGAAGAGGACATAGAAACCATTAAAAAGAGCCAGTCAGAAATGAAGGATACACTGATTGAAATGAAGAATAATTTATAGGGCATCAACAATAGAGTAGATGAAGCCAGAAATCAGATCAGTAATTTGAAATATAAGGAAGCAGAAAACACCCAATTAGAACAGCAAAAACAGAAAAAGGATCCAAAAATATGAAAACAGTGTAAGGAGCTTCTGGGACAACTTCAAGCATACCAAAATTTGCATCATGGGGATGCTGGAAGAAGAGAGAGGGCAAGAAATTGAAAACATATTTGAAAAAATAATGATGGAAAACTTCCCCTTCCTGGTAAAGGAAGTAGACATGCAAGTCTAGGAAGTACAGAGAGTCCCAAACAAGAAGTACCCAAAGAAGCCCACACGAAGACTCATTATAATTAAAATGCAAAAGGTTAAAGATAAAGAGAGACTTAAAAGTAGCAAGAGAAGAGCAGTTAGTTACCTATACGGGAGCTCCCATAAGACTGTTAACTGATTTCTCAACAGAAACTTTGCAGGCCAGTAGGGCATGGCAAGAAATATTCTTAGTGATGAAAGCAAGAACCTACAATCAAGATTACTCTACCCAGCAAAGCTATAATTTAAAATGGAAGGACAGATAAAGAGCTTCCCAGACAAGAAAAAAACAAAGGATTTCATTACTACCAAACCAGTATTACATGAAATGTTAAGGGTCTTCTTGAAGAAGAGGAAGCAGAAGCAGCAGCAGAAGAAATATGAATAATAAAATGGCAATGAATACATATCTATCAACAATTGTATCTGAAAAACAAAATAAATAAACAAGCAGAACAGAAACAGACTCATAGATACAGAGAACATTTTGACGTCTGACAGATGGGAGGGGGCTTGGGTGAAAAAGGTGGAAGAATTTAGAGTTACAAACTGCTTGTTACTGAATAATCATGGTGGCGTAAAGTACAGAATAGGGAATATAGTAAATAATATTCTAATAGCTATGTATGGTGTCAGATGAATACAAAATTTATCAGGATGATAACTTATAATTTATATAATATCTAATTGCTGGGTTGTACACCTGAAACTAATATAATATTGTATGTCAACTGTAACTGAAAAATAAAAAAATGATTTAAAAAAAGATGATTGATTGACACACATATACACACAAAGAGAATTATGGTTAAAACCTTAGACTTAGCTCACTGTTTTCAGTTCACAAAGTAAGTTATGGCCAAGAAGTTATTCAGGAATGTTGTAGTTTGCCATTAAGCCGTTATGGCAGTGGGTTTAACGTTTTTAGTTCACAGTCTACCTCTAAACCAATTTCTGAGAAAACACAGCCATCATTGATCAAGTTCTGCAGAGTACTGAAGGTCTTAAGAATTTGGATTTTTGTGACTGAAACAATATATTAAATCACACAGTTTTAAAAAATATGTTTGTATTTATTTTAGAGAGGAAGGGAGAGGGAAAGAGATGTAGAAACATTGATGAGAGAGAAGCATCAAATCGATTGGCTGCCTCCTGCATGGCCCCTACTGGGAATCTGGGAATCGAGCTTGAAACACGAGCATATGCTCTCACTGGGAATCGAACCTGTGACTTCTTGGTGCATGGGCCAGTGCTCAACTACTGAGCAACACTGGCTGGGCAAATCACATTATTTTTATCAGGATTCAAAACGGGATAAATATGTTATTTAAATGTTCGTATGGCTATTAGTCTTTGATTATGGACCTTCTCAAAAGCTTAAGTGCTAAAAAGTTATCAAGGCAATAGTTTCATATAACAAAAAATATTGTGACATTTACAATGAAAAATAAGTCTCCCATTCTAGTGTTAATCTGATGGCAGGTTCTTTTAACTTTCTAAGCATTCTTCTGGTAGAGATGGTATTTCTCAGTAACTTACTTATTGCTATAACTTAATTTAAAAATTTTTGGCTTTTCAACTTTCTATATTTTTTATTATTATTTTTTTATTGTCTAAAGTTTTACATATTCAACTTTCTATATTGATAGGCGTCTTTCCCTCTATTAAATAGGATCGCCCCTTAATCATTCCAGATATAGTTGTTACTATTCTTAATTGTTAATTAACTCATTATACACATGCAAATATTATTCATGACAGAAGCATGCAACTCATCTTTTTGACATTTTAATAGTTTTGTTTTCATTTAAATAGTTTATTATCCACATTAAAATAATTTTGAAACATACTTGTACTATCATGAAAATTTTATAACCATAAAATTATCTTTTTACCTAGAGCCATTCCTTCTGGAAGTCTATGTTATTGCTTCAATCTTGCTTGTTTGCCCTTTGGACCCCGTTACCTGATGCTAAAATTATCAATAGATTGGGGCAGATTTATATGGCTTAACAAATATATCCTTATAAATCACAAGAAGTGTGTTGGGAGGAGAGACTTAAATATATATCACTTATAATGAGGAAGCTCGTAAGGTCTGACACCAAAAAGTATTTATTCTCATGAGTGACTTGTGTTAAAATAAACCCTTTCCTTATTTTAACAAATCTAGTAGGGTTTTGGCTAGTTTTCAATGGGTTTGTAACTTGGAGTAACCCAGTCACTCTTTCTGGTCTTAATAATCACACGTGAAATAAAGCAATAGTGATCTGAATATATTTGTAGGTGCCTAATGGCCCTGGAGACTTGTATAACTGGCGAATAACCTGCAGGCAGTAAATTGAATTGAAAGCTCTTTTGACACCTCTTCCAGATCAGTTTTCATGACAAACTTGTATTTCTGGTCCTTTCCCTATATTACAAACTGTGTGGCTTAGCTCCTACTTTGGCATTGCTGTAAATGAAAGCACAAACTTAACTTAATAGTTCTTAAGAAAAAAAGAGAAAATGTATTAAATTTAATAGATTTTATGGACTGGATGTTTGTGTCCCCTCCAAATTCATATGTTGGAATTCTATTAGGAGGTAAGGACTTTAGTAAGTGGTTGGGATTGGATGAGGTCATGAGGGTGCGGTCTCATGAATGGCATTAGTGCCCTTACAACTGTCTGAGCTCCCTTCCCCTCTCTTCTCTGTCATGTGAGGATACAATGAAAACTCGGTTGCCTATAACTAGAAGAGGGCCCTCAGCATCGGGCATCCTGATCTTGGCTGTCCAGCCCCTAGAACTGTGAAAAATGAATTTCCACTGTTTATAAGCCACCTAGTCTACAAAATTGTGAACTGACCAAAAAAACCCCCAAACAAACAAAAAACAACAACAACAACAACAGGAAAGATACAGATGAACTCAATCAAGGCAATCAAAATTCCCATTGGCAGTCCTGAATTCCTGTTCGTGCCTTTTCTGGTACAAGTGCACAGCCAGGCATGGAGCTGTCTGCTCTTCCAGCATCCAGCACTGGAGGCATCACATTCAATTATTCATTCAGCAAAATCCATTGAGTGCCTATTGCGCTGGTGCCATGCAAAGCAGTTGGAACACAATGATGAGCAAAATTCAGGCATTTTGTTTTCCTGTGCTCTGAGTCTATGAAGGCGGCAGGCATTAATTGAATGTTTACACATGAGCGAACCATTACAAAGGAAAAGCATGGAATGTGTAAGTGCTAAAGGGAAAGGCTCCTGTTACCTGCCTCTCATGGGGGCAGTTCTGCCACCTAAGAGGAACTTTGGAAATCTGCGGGACCATCTTGTTTGTCCCCACAAATGATGGAGGCATTCAGTAGAAGAGGACCCGAGTGTTAGACATCCCACAGCTCAGAGGACAGTCCTCTCCACCAAGTTCTGACTTCAAACATCCTTCTGGATGCTCATGTGTTTCCTTCTCTGAGATTGGAATTGAACTCCATTTTACATTGGAATAGAAAGTGTTTTTGCATGATTTTAACAAACAGAATCTCCCAAGAATGTAGCCTCCGTGTAAATTGAGAAGAGATTGTACTTTATTTTGTTTTCGACTTTAATGAGAGTTATTCATCATTTTGGAAAATCATGTCACTAATGGCAAAGGTGCTAATCACGTTTAAGTCATAGTACAACAAACCTGATTGGTCTACATTTGGGTCTCACTCATTCACAGCAATTATTCTATATATAAAATCACGTGCCTGTGATTACTTTATTGGATCTTTTCATGTGGTAATAACTAATCATTCATATATTGAAATACTGTATATATTACCTTTTATTATAAATTACTTTCATTTCTCCTTTATATTACAGTTTGGGCACTACACTGATTTGTTTTTAACTTATATGTATAGGGAAGTTATATGGTCTGTAAATTTAATTTTAGGAGACTAAAGGTGACACTACAAAAGATTTGTTATAAAAAAAAAAAGTGTTGACCCAGGCCAATGTGGCTCAGTTGGTTGAACATCACCCTATATACCGAAAGGATGCCGGTTCTATTCCCAGTCAGGGCACATACCCAGGTTGTGGGGTCCGTGCAGGAGGCAACCAATCAATGTTTATCTCTCACATCGATGTTTATTTCTCTCTCTCTCCCTCTTCCTTCCTCTCTCTCTAAACTCAATAATTTTTTTTTTTAGAAGTGTTGGGTCTTAAGAAGTTGAGAAGTACCAGTGTGTAACAAAGAAGTAACACTTCACTGATGGCTGAATGAGAAGCTGAAGTTAATTAGGCAAAGGTGAGTAGAGGGGTGGGATGCATATAAGACAATATGGGTCATGTCTTTGTGATGGATGGAGCCAGGAGAGGCCAAGCTCCTGAAAGAAAGCTTGTTGGGCTGGCGCTCGGAGAGTGAGGCAGAGAACAGCACGAACCGAGGCTGGCGAGATAGGGAGAGGCTGGTGCCTTCCAGCACTTGTGAAACAAGCTAAAGTAGATTTTGGTTTTAATTCTAAAGCCAATGGGAGGTAACGGAAGGGCAGAGAATGATATAATCAGATTTTCATTTAAAAATTATTGCCTGTAGTATGGGGAAAAAAGGAAGGGCAGGAATCCCATAGTGAATGTGGGGAACAAGAGTCCAGGCGAGAGATGACTATGACCTGGATTAGGGTGGAGGTAGTGGTTATGAGAAATATTTAGGAGTCAAAGCAGATAGACTTTGGAATGAATTTCCTGTTGGTTATGGGTAGAAGGGAGAGGGTAGTGTCAAGGATGAATCATAGGACTTTGGCATGTGCAATTGGACGGTGAAGCCATTCACTGAGTTATGGAATAGGAAGAGGACCTGGTTTGAGTAGGGTCAAGATCTGGCCTTGGAAGGTTGAGATGGTGATGCCACTGAGACCATGAAGTAGAGATGTTGAGTAGGCAATGGAGCGTAGAAAAAGCTTACAAGAAGTCTGGCTAGAGATGGAAATCTGGGTCATTTGTATAATTTAAAAGTCGTGGCAATAATTGTGTAGGAGGAGAGTGTAGAGTGAGATGAGAGGAGAGCCGTAGCGTAGGATGATGGTTCCTAAAGCTTCTCATTCAGCCATCAGTGAAGTGTTATTTCTTCTTTGTTACACACTGGTACTTCTCAACTTCTTAAGTCCCAACACTTTTTAAAAAACATTTTATTGAGTTTGGAGAGAGAGGAAGGAAGAGGGGGAGAGAGAAATAAACCAGTGGCAGCAGCATCACTGGGGAACTTGTTAGAAATGAAAATTCTTGGGTTCCACCGCAGACCTACTAAATCTGAAACACGGGGTGGGGCCAAGCTATCTGTGTTTTAGCAAAATTTCCAGGTGATCCTGATCTCCTTAAAGTATGAGAACAACTGGTACCTTAAGTCTTCCCTTATTAATGCCATAAATAGGTTCTTGGAACTATGGCAAATGACATATAACAAAACCAATTTTACCATAGGCTAATTGATATAAACAAGAGTTAAGTTCCTACAGCATCTCATCAATATTGTAACAAAATGACATTGCCCTGGCTGGGTAGCTCAATCAGTTGGAACATTGTCCCGTACACCAAAACGTTGCAGGTTCGATTCCCGGTTAGAATACATACCTAGGTTGCAGGTTCGATCCCCCGTATGGGCACTTTCTCTCTCACATTGATGTTTCTCTCTCTCTCTCTCTCTCTCTCTCTCTCTCTCTCTCACTGAAAATCAATAAAAAATACGTATCCGAGGGTGAGGGAAACAACAACAACAACAAAAAATCCCACAAAAAACCCCAAAATAACATTGAACAAAACGATGGTATTTGAGTACCTGCTGTGAAAGAATAGGAGGGAGTAGCTAGAGAGGTTGGAGGGGGAAAAGAAAATGTGGTATCACAGAAGCCAGGGAGAAAATAGGTTTCAAGTAGGCATTAGCCCACAGCAAAATCCTGCTGAGAAGTTCACCAGTAAATTTTAGTACCTGATGGTTCAGAAACACACAAAAGCTATAACTCAGCAACTTTATAATTCCAAAGCTTTTTTTTCTGCGCAGTTAAGCTTTTATAATTTTTGTGACCATGAAATTTTAAAATGTATCATTGACTGTAACCCAACATATTAAATAGTGGATAAAGTTTATTACCCTCTTTGTTACAATCTTGCACATAATCACGAAGTGGGAGAAATGGTAGAAGAAGGGAAAAGTGGGTCTTGAAAGTGACCCCTTGATTCCTGGACTCAGCCAAGCAGACATGGGACCCGTGCCTTGCTCAGTGGCCCTGGGAAATGTAGTGGTTATGGGCCTTGGCTATGCCTAAGAATGACCTGGGGAGCGTTCACAACGTACTAATGTCCAGGACTCCCTCCGGGCCAATTAGCTCAGCATCTCTGGAAGCAGGCTGGCTTCCTCAATGTTTAATCAAGGGTTGTGTGCCTTAGAACAGGTTCTTCGGTGAACACATGTTCTATGAATTGGGCCATCTACCTTTCAGGTAGATTTAGAGGAGTAGTTTATTAGATCAATCTCACCTGGCTAGGTAGAGCGTTCCAAATTCAATAGGCCATTGAGTAGCTGCTTTGTTGGATTGCAGTTCCTGATGAAAATCAGTTATATACAGTTGTCCTCATTCCCACCCACTCTTCTTGTATCCCTGGGTTTTGCATGTAAGGATTCAACCAACAGCAAATTGAAAATAGTATATTTCAGTGGTCGGCAAACTGCGGCTCACGAGCCACATGCGGCTCTTTGGCCCCTTGAGTGTGGCTCGGTGTTAGCCCTTTGCACTCGCTTGCTTTTTTCTCGATTCCTTTATTCTAATGCTAACCGTGTCGAGTCACACTCGACATCCGAGTGCAAAAGGTTAGAACCACTTCTTCAAAATAGACTCTCCCAGGCTGAAAACCGACTTCTTTGCATGGGCCAGGAAGTTTCAATTGCACTGTATGTGCGCGCCCGCACATGGTATTTTGTGGAAGAGCCACACTCAAGGGGCCAAAGAGTCGCATGTGGCTCGTGAGCCGTGGTTTGCCGACCACTGATATATTTGATCAGTGGTTGGGAATCTGCAGATGTGGATGGCTGACCGTATACATTGATCTATGTCATCCTATATAATAAAAGGCTAATATGCAAATAGACCGAACGGCAGAACAACTGAACAACTAGTTGCTATGATGTGCGCTGACCACCAGGAGGCTCGCGTGGAATATGGCGGGTGTCAGCCGCAGCTGGATGGTGGAGCAGGTGAGTGGGGGCGCCAGACCAAGGCAGGGCACCGGTCACTGTCAAAGGGGCAAGCCTCTGGTGGTTACTGAAAATTCTTTGCTCCTGTGTGCTGCAGTCCCGCTCAGCGCTCGCACCTGCCCCCGGGGGCACTGTCAGTGGGTGCAAGCAATGGCTGCGGGCCCTGACTACCCCTCAGGGCTTCTCCGCCTCCCCCTGCTCCTGAGGGGCAATCAGGGCAGCAGCTGCCCCTCACACCTGCTGCTGGCGCTGGCCCCAACTGCTCTGCGCTGTCAGCAGGTGTGATCAGAACCTGCGTGATCAGTGTGTGGGAGTGGCGGCAGAAGTGGGGCTTCAGGCAAACAGGGGACCGGGGCTGTACCAGGCGGGGGCACAGAGGATGGGCCGAGACCTGCCCCTGTGCCCATTGCAGCCTTGCAGCCCAGTGCCTTTCAAGGTGCACGAATTCGTGCACTGGGCCCCCAGTTTGATATAAAAGACTTGAGCATCTTCGGATTTTGGTATCCGTGTGTGTGTGTGTGTGTGTGTGTGTGTGTGTGTGTGTGTGGTGTACGTGGAGCCAATCATCCATGGATACCGAAGGACAACTATACTCTTTTCTATCCAGTTAAATCCACCACTCTGAACAACACATTGATACTTAAAAGATTTAAACCACAGTAATTCTTTTTGGCAGTGCTAAGAACGAGTAAATAGATCCCATGTAGATTTATGAGTTTGTATTGTACAACACTAATCACAGTGTTATACAATATGCTTTTGGTTGCCGAAACCGGTTTGGCTCAGTGGATAGAGCATCGGTCTGCGGACTGAAGGGTCCCAGGTTCCATTCCGGTCAAGGGCATGTACATTGGTTGCGGGCACATCCCCGGTAGGGGGTGTGCAGGAGGCAGCTGGTCGATGTTTCTCTCTCATCGATGTTTCTGGCTCTCTATCCCTCTCCCTTCCTCTCTGTAAAAAAATCAATAAAATATATTTTTAAAAAATATGCTTTTGGTTAAAATTATCTGAAGGAGGTGAGAGGGAGGGTGGCAAGATATTAAATGCTCGTTTTTGTTAGGTTGCAACAAATTGAGAGATAAGAAAAAACTATTTCCTTAGTAGGAGACCATATACAGAGAGATTGACTCAACTGTGGTTGAGGTAGATAAACAATATACACTAAAAATGCTAATATAGGCAGTCCTTGGGTTACATCGGACTCGACTTACGTCGTTTCGTGGTTACGTCGCCATCTCCCATTCACAGTATTTATAAAAAAAAAAAGTTCCGTCATTTCGACGTATGTACATATGTGCTTTATGTTTTTTATTATTTATTTACCACAAATAAAGGTCAGGAATTGTTATCTTTCTTTTAATTTTTTTTTTACTGTTTCACTTCATTACTGCTGTGTATGTGCTTCATGTGAGTGACTTGGTGCTTATGTAGGTGGTTCCGACTTACCGTGAAAATCGCGTTACGTCACACAGTAGGAATGAATCTCCGATGTAACCTGAGGACCTACTGTAGTCATGTAGCATTAGTTTTTAGAACCTGTTCTTGGCCTTGGCTGCCTTAGCTTATTTGATTCATGGTCATTTTTATCTGACAGCCAAGGTTTATAAATTACCACCAGGGGGCGCTGAAATAGTTTCTATCAGATTTCAAGGCCCTAAGTCTTTTTTCAGTGATTACAGCAGATTAAATATCCCCAGTGCAAACTGGAGGGGGGCCTTTGTCCCTGTTTAAAGTTTGGCTTTCTCCCACGGGAGGTTTTCACCCAGAATATAGCAGCAGCTGCTGAAATGGCTTTGATGTACTTGGTGTTTTATTTTAAATAAAATTTTTACTGTAATATTGAATTATCTTTAAAAAAATTAAATTCTTTATTGTTTAAAGTATTACATAAGTCTCCCATTGACCTCTCCCCAGCTGCTCCCACCCCCCCAGCATATGCCCTCACCCCCCTACTGTCTATGTCCATTGGTTATGCTCATATGCATGCATACAAGTCCTTTGGTTGATCTCTTACATCCCCCCTTCCCCCCCACCGCCCCACCAGCCTTCCCTCATAGGTTGGATGGTCTGTTTGATGCTTCTATTTTTGTTCATCAGTTTATGTTGTTCATTATATTCCACAAATGAGTGAGATCATGTAATATTTCTTGAATAATCTTTTATGCCTTGGCTTTTTTTTTTTGATGAGCTAAGGTTTTATGTAAATTTGATATTCACTGTAGTTTAAAAAAGAGGCTCATTTCTTCTAAAATTAAAGGCAAAAAGAAAAAGTCACCTTTTTTTCTTTTCCTTTCCCCTGAACTAGAATAACTGGGGATTTGCAAGGTCTGTGCTTAGCGTGTGGTAGATTTTCCTCACATCTCATTCTTTTACTAGATTGGTCCTGAATTTTCCTTGAGATTTTCTGTTTCAAGAATCCTGGATTATTTTCAAGTGAATAATTAATTGTGGTACCTACAAGGCAACTTTCAGTTGTTCAAGGAGATATGATTTTTTTTTAAAATTTAAATTCTTTATTATTTAATGTATTACATAAGTATCCCTTTTCCCCCATTGACCTTTCCCTGGCCGCCCCCAACCCCCAACACATGCCTTCACGCCCTCCCCCTCTCCGTTTATGTCCATTGGTTATGCTCATATGCGCGCATACAAGTGACTTTGAGCATGTTGTCATATGTCTCTTGTCCTTCTTTATGTCTTCTTTCGAAAAGTGTCTATTTAGGTCCTTTGCCCATTTTTTGATTGGATTGTTTGTCTTCTTTTCAGTAAGTTGTATGAGCTTCCTATAAATTTTGGAGATTAAACCCTTATCAGAGATAACATTGGCAAATATGTTCTCCCATGCAGTGGGCTTTCTTGTTGATGTGTTGATGGTTTCTTGTGCTGTGCAGAAACTTTTCATTTTGATGTAGTCCCATTTGTTTATTTTCTCCTTAGTTTCCATTGCCCTAAGAGCTGTATCGGTGAAGATACTGCTACGACAAATGTCTGCTATTTTGCTGCCAATGGTTTTTTCTAAGACTTTTATGGTTTCCCATCTTTCATTTAAGTCCTTTATCCATTTTGAGTTTATTTTTGTGTATGGTGTAAACTGGTGGTCTAGTTTCATTTTTTCTGCATGTATCTAACCAATTTTCCCAACACCATTTATTGAAGAGACTGTCTTGACTCCATTGTATGCTCTTGCCTAAAGAGGATATGATTTGTGACCATAAAATATTTTTTATTAATCTGTGAAATTCATTTAAAGTTTTAGAAACATATTGCTCAAATTCAGGTAGGTACTAATTGTCAGGTTATGTATAAGTTTCAAAATAATTGTCATTCTTATTTAAATGATCTCTTTTGGGGAGGAGGGCCTCACAAAATTTGAAAACATATATATAAGTAGTAAGGCTCTATTATTTTGGAGAATTGAAAAATATCTGTTTATTCTGCTTATATGTTAAATTGATTTCTGTAGGTTTAACATTACTTACTGAAGTATGCTTATTCTCAAGTATTAGGAAAATTTTATAGTTTTACTGAAACCTAGATTAAATTCAATATTAAAGTTGTATCAGATGCAAATCCTATATAATAAAAGGCCAGCCACCATAAGTGTAATTACCGGAATGACCAGAAACCAGAACCACCACAGTCCCTTGCCGGGCAGCTCCTGCCCCCAAGCAAGCGGTTAGGAGTGATCAGACAGGCAGGCAGAGTGGTAAGGGGTGATCAGGTAGGCAGATGGCCCCTTGCAGGGCTGGGCCTGCCCCCAAGCAAGCGGTGGGGGTGATCAAGCAGGCAGACCACTGGTTAGGAGTGATCAGGTAGGCAGGCAAGTGGTGAGGGGTAATCAGGTAGGCAGACGGCCCCTGGAAGGGCTGGCCCCGCCCCCCAGCCAAGAAAGAGGGAGGCCCAGGCCAGCCAAGCCATCGCACCCCACACCTTTCACCTGCAGAGGGAGGCCACCAGTGGCAGGGGAAGGGGGGCAGTGCTGCACAGATGGCAAGCAGTGGCAGCGGTGGGGGTGGGGACAGCTGCCTGCAGCCAGGGGAAGGAAAGCCCCAATAGGCCCTGATCTCAGGCCAGGCCTAGGAACCCTACCCGAGGGGTCCCGGACTGTGAGAAGGTGCAGGCCAGGCTGAGGGGACCCCCTCCATTACCCCCCCGCCCTGAGTGCACAAATTTTCATGCACTGGGCCTCTAGTATTTAATAATACAGAATATATTCTAGTAAGAATTGAAAAAATATAAAATTAATCCAGAAAGTTCTCTGACCCTGTATTTGATAATAAACCGATAACCACTTGGCAGGAATTGGCGGGAGATATTCCAGCATCACAAATCTGGTGAGTAGAGATGTCCTTTGATATACTGCCCACGTTTCAGATCTTACACATATGTGAAATCAGATACTACACTCAGTTCCATTAAAACTGTGGTTTCTCCAACCCCACAGTTTCTCTCCCGCCCCCCCCCCCACCCCCGCCGCCCAAGAGGGAAAGAATAGTTTGTTTGTTTGCTTATTTATTTTAAAAATCTTCATTGTTGAAAGTATTAGTAGGTCCTCCTTCCCCCCCATTAACCTCTTACAGCCTGCTCCCGTTCCCCACCCTCCAGGTCCTCACCACCCCATTGTCTGTGTCCACGGGCTATGCATATATGCACACACATTCATTGGTTGATCTCTTCCCACTGACCTTTTTCTGCCTTCCCTCTGAGGTTCAACAGTCTGTTCATGCTTCTATGTCTCTGGGTCTATTTTTGATCATCAGTTTATTTGGTTCATTAGATTCCACATATGAGTGAGATCCTGTGATACTTGTCATTCTCTGACTGGCTTATTTCGCTCAGCATAATATTCTCTAGGTCCATCCATGCTATTGCAAATGGTAAGAGTTCTTTCTTTTTTATTGCCACATAGTATTCCATTGTGTAAATGTAGCATAATTATTTTTTTATCCACTCATCACTGATGGGCACTTAGGTTGTTTTCAAATCTTAGCTATTGTAAATTGTGCTGCTATGAACATAGGGGTGCATATACTCTTTCTGATTGGTGTTTCTGATTTCTTGGGATATAGATGTATGATCTTTTTAATGCATTGCTGGATCTAATTTGATAAAATTTTGTTGAGGATTTTAGCATCTATGTTCATCAGAGATATTGGCTTGTAGTTCTCTTTCTTTGTTGTGTCTTTATCTGGTTTTGGAATTAGGGTAATGCTGGCCTCAGAGAAAGAGTTTGGAAGTGTTCCTTCCTCTTGAATTTTTAGGGATAGCTTGAGGAGAATAGGAGTTAGTTCTTCTTTGAATATTTGGTAAAACTTCCCTGTGAATCCATCTGGACTAGGGCTTTGTTTGCTGGGAGTTTTTTTTTTTTTTAATTACTGCTTCAATTTCATTCATAGTTATTGGCCTATTCGGTTTTCTGATTCTTCCTGATTGAGTTTTGAAAGGTATTTTTTCGAGGAATATGTCCATTTCGTCCAGGTTGTTCTGTTTGTTGGAATAAAGTCCTTCATAGTATTTATTTTTTATGATCCTTTGTATTTCTGTGAGATCAGTTGTTACTTCATCTCTTTTTTTTCTTCTGATTTTGTTTATTTGTGTCCTCTCTCTTGTTTCCTGGTGAGTCTGGCTAGAGGTTCATCAATCTTGTTTATCCTTTCTAAGACCCTCACAGTTTCTTTATAGATAAATGTTTTTGTAAAGTGAAATAAACTTGAAGTTTAATTTGAAGACTGTGTATGGCCCCTATGGAAATACCTAGTCAGGATTAAGTTACTGAACTGACTTTGTTTCTATAACTGGTCATTCAATATAAGTGAGTCCACGTGACTTCACAGTTTGCTTGCACTATGCCTAGGCACATGTCTTAGGTTTTCTCTAATAAATGCACTCAGTGCATTCTTTTACCCAATGTTCTCATAATACCAGCAAATGTCAATTTGCTAAAATGGCTGCTGCTAGCAGGGCTCTAAAATGCCGTGGGTCAACATTTCATCTTAGAATGGATTTAACAGTTTATTTCTGGAGACCACTTCTTCCACTCAGTGAACTCCAAGACTATGAAGAGCACTGATTTTGTGTTCATGTATGTGTGTGGGGTGAAGCATATTTTCTTCACCAGTACTTATGGATATGCTTCATGAAAGTTCATTTAAAGATGTAGGAATCAATCCAAATATTTGCATTTGAAAGTTACTAGTAGGTAATGGTTCTTAGACCGAGAGATTCTAGAAATATTTCCTCAATTGAGAAAGAGAGTCACTCTTTACAATGCTAATTCATTCTCATGTTGATGGTAGAGAATTTTCTTACTCATTAGAGGTCATTTTGCTTCTAATAGACATTTGGCAATTTTGAAATTAGACAGAAAAAATATGTTTGTCAAAATGGATCACCCAAGGTCTAGAATATAAAGCCCATTTATTCAAGAAAGAGCCTCGTGAGCCCTTCAAGTCTCTGGATGAGATTTACCCACATTCTTATGAAGACTGATGATGGATTTCTAGTCTACAGAAACCCCAGATGTTGGGGCTGGGTGGGTGAAGGAGAGAGCAGATACAGGGAGCCACACCGATAGGCAGCAGGAAGGGATGGCCGACGTTGAGAAGGACACCATAAAACACTTTACATTCTAAAAACGACAGCAATTTTGTAACATAATTTAGGATCACAGAGTATAGGAGCAGTCTTTTCTCTCGCAGCAGTCCTTGAGAGTAACACTATATGGCACCAGTGGTTTCTAATGATGATTCCCGGAGTTTCAGGGTTTTGTGTTCAAGGGATACCAAGTGGGTAGGCCTATGCTGCACCTTCAGCTCTCTCTTCTTTTTATCTATTTTGTATGTGAGAATTCTATAAAAGGGCTTCCCAGTTAAAATGTGTATTTGAAAGCCAATGATTTATAGTTTGGTTTCACAATTGGCTGAGTCACAAAGAAAGATTAAATTATGCTCAGCTTTCTTTGTATAAAAGACAGAGAAGATATAAAATATTTCAGAAATATTTTTATTAAAATGGTGAAAATAAAAGTTTGACATGGTAAGCTCTAGGTAAATATTTGTTGAATCAATGCATTACTAAATCAGAGAGAGAAACTCAAAATATTAGAAAAGCTGCCTTCCCCCACATCACTGAATAATAAGTAAGGCATGGCTGTATGTGCCTTATTCATGTGAACAAGGCAAGACTGGAAATTCTTCTTTGTTGAATTTTCCTGTGTTTATAGGTACCTGGGTTCAATTTTCCAAGAGCAACTCAAACAGAGAAGTGACAACATTTGGCAAGGCACTTGTCAGAAGTGCCCTCAGATGTCATTCTGCAGTCTTAAAACATCCTAAGAAATCTATCATCAAAGTATGTAGAGTGAAAGTCGATTGTCCATTCTCTTGAAGATGTGGAAATTGAGACTAAAATCAGCTCTGAAGGTAAGTATAGTTTATTTTGTCTATATAATTAATATACTTAATTAAAGAAAAGGTGCTTATTTTCTTAAAGGCTATTGATTTGCTATTTTGTGCATTGAATGTCTATTGCCAAGAAGGAGGCAGAGCTAAACATCTAGTTGTCCATATATATGTATCTATATTTAAAATTGTAAAATACCACATGCATGTATGCAAATACAACATATTTATAAATGGATACCAAATAGAAATGTAGGTATATGTACATGCATATATGTATATATGTATATGTGAATGTATATATGCATGTTTATAAAATAGAAATATACCACTCAATGATTTAATACAGGGTTTGGCAAGCTTTTTGTGTAGAAGGCCAGATGGTAAATAGATTAGGCTTTGTGGGCTATATCGTCTCTGTCACTACTCAAGTCTGTTGTTGTTACTGTAAAGGCAGACACAGACAATATGTAAACTAATGTGGGCTGTGTTTCAATAAAACTTTATTTACAAAAACTGGTGGTTAAGTTGGGGCCATAGTTGTGGTTTTCCAACCCTTGGATTATTACAATACAAACCCCAGTGTTACTCCCACCCAGGACTAGAAGTACGATATTGCCAACATTTCAGGAGCATCCTAGTGTCTGCTCCCCAACAGCCTCCCTACCCTCTTGCTCCTATCCTGACTTTTATGCTATTACACTCCTTGCTTTTCTTTATAGTTTTATCTGCAAACATACATACATTAATGAATCATACAGTATTCCCCCCCCTCCGCCCCCCAGCATTCTCTTCATCAGATTCATCCCTGGTGCAGGAAGGGGTAAATTGTTCATTATTGTAAAGAATTTCATTATGTGAATTCACTTTTCCATCCTAATGCTGGTGGGTATTTGATGGCCATTTTCTTTTAATTTATCTTTGTTGTTGAAAGTATTACAGATGTCTCCCCTTTCCCCCCATTGAGCCCTTCTAGCACACACCCATCCCCTGCCCCAGGCCTTCACCACACTATGGCCCGTGTTCATGGTCATGGTCATTTTGATGTTTGGCTCTTATGAATGAGCATTCTTGTGTATGTCTCTAGGTGCACACTTGTATGCATGTCTGTTGGGCATATATTTAGGAGGAAGATTGCTGAGTCTGTTTTGTACTTGCATTTTCATAGATAATGCCACCAGCTTTCCAAAGTAGTACTGATATCTTTATCTGCAGTGCCCAAGAGTGAACAAACTATGGTCAAGTGTGGAGCGGCGGAGACTGAGCTGTACTGCCCCCTCCACTGTTGTTACTCCCTTGCCAGCAGCCACACCTCTGCTACCCAGGGCCTGCACTGGTCACCATTTCACCGTGGGGACACTTCCATTGCCAACTGCTGGGACACCAACAGATGAAATCTCAGTCAGCCTCTTCTTTGTCCAGCCTGAACTAGGCTCCCCAGGAGGAGAGAAGGGGGAGTTGGGATCTGATTGTCCCTGTGGTGAAGAGGAAAACTGACCATGGTGACCCCCAACTCCCTGCCCACCAGGCCCCTTAGACCTGTCTCTAGCCAACCACAACTGGGGGGCAAAGGCTGCTTACCACCTGGTACAGTGCACTCCAGTTAAATATGGCAGGATGGGGTACAGGGGGTTGGGGAGAAGAACAAGAGTTTTCTCTTATTATAAAAGTTCCTGCATACATAATATCCTTGGTTTTGTCTCTTGACTACAAAGCCAAGAATTTACTGTCTGAGATCTGGCCGGATAGCTCAGTTGGTTAGAGCATTGTCATGATATTCCAAGGTTTTGAGTTTGTTCCCCAGTCAGGGCACATACAAGAATCAACCACTAAATGCATAAATAAATGGAACAACAAATATTTCTCTCTCTCTCTCTCTCTCTCTCTCTCAAAAATAAAAAAAATCAATACATAAAAAAAAAATTTACTATCTGCCCCTTTATGGGAAAAGTTTGCTAACTCTTGTTCTACTGTCTCACTAATACTTAGATGGTGCCGGTCTTTTTCATTTGAGCTATTCTAATGGTTCTGTAATTATACTGTGTCATAATCCTATCTAATAATAGAGTAATATGCAAATTAGGTGTCACTCTGCGACAAAATGGCGGCCCCAATACCCACAAGATGGCGGCGCCCAGTCCCCTCAGCCCCGCTGCTGGAGTGTCTGGCCTGTCCCACCAGCAAACAGAGCACTGAGAGTAGGGCATGGTTGCTTCCTTAGTGCTGCGGCAGCGGGAAGCCGCCAGGCCCTGCACCCACGGAGCCGGCGGAGGAGCAGGGCATGGAGGTTTCTCGATGGTTGCCGAGGCGATCAGGAAGACTCCAGTGCCAGCAGAGCAGGGCATGGCAGCTTCCTGATCTTGGCAGCCGGGAAGCTGCCAGGCCCTGCAAAGCTGGGCATGGCGGCTTCTGTAGTGGGGCAGTGGCAGGGAAGTCCCCAGACATGGCAGACAGAGCCCAGACAGCAGGGCTTGGGGGCTTCCTTAGTGGGCAGTGGCGGTGGGAACACCCCCAGGCCCCGCAGACAGAGCCTGGACAACAGGGCATGGGGGCTTCCTTAATGTGTCCATGTCTGGGAAGCCCCCAGGCCCGGCAGACAGAGCACACTGCAGGGCATTGGGGCTTCCTTCACATGGCACATGGCGGCAGCAGGCAGAGAGCGACAGCAGGGTATGGGGGCTTCATCTCCATGGCTGCAGGGAAACCTCCAGGCCCCGCAGAGAGCAGAGAACCATGGGAGTGGGCCTAAACCATCAGTAGGATATCCTCTGAGAGCTCCTGGATTGTAGAGGGTGCAGGTTGGGCTGAGGAACCCCCGTGCACAAATTTCGTGCACCAGGCCTCTAGTGTAATTTATATTTCTCTAATTTCTGAAGACATGGGGTACTTCATCATGTTGATTGGCCATTTGGATAGCATCTAAGAATGGTGTTTTGCCCATTCTTCTTTTGGGCTGTCTTTTTCTTTTTTAAAAATATATTTTTATTGCTTTCAAGAGAGGAAGGAAGAGGGAGAGAGACAGAGAGATAGAAACATCAATGATGGGAGATAATCATTGATAGGCTCCCTCCTGCACTCCCCCTACTGGGGATTGAGCCTGCAATCCAGGCAAGTGCCCTTGACCGGAATCAAACTTGGGACCCTTCAGTCCACAGGCCAATGCTCTATCCACTGAGCCAAACCAGCCAGGGCTGCCTTTTTCTCACTGACAGTAAGAGTTCTTTATAGATTTGTCAGTTATGTGTTGCAAGTTCTCTTTCTACTGTGTGGCTTGCCTTCCTGCTTTCCTCATGGCCTTATTTGAGGAAGAGAAATTCTGCAGTTTTGTTTACCCATCTTGTCGTTTATGGCTATATTTTGTTTAGGAAGCCTTGTTTTAGCTCAGTCATGCAAATATTGCCCTAAGGTAGCATCTCTCAAGCTTTAGTGTGCATCAGACTCACCTGGCGGCGGTCAGAGCAGACTGCTGGGCCCACTGCCAGGCTTTCTGACTCAGCAGGTCAGGGGGGTGGAGAATGCATTTCTGACCAGCTCCCAGGGCTGCTGCACTGCTGGTCTGGGGACGACACTAAGGGCCACTGACCAGACGCTTGGTTTGCCTTTCACATTTGGGTTTAGTCCCCCAGAGGGCGTGGGGTGAGGGGCAGCTTTCATTTCTCTCACGTGGAAATCCAGCGCCACTTGTTGAAAAGACTGTCTTCTCTCCACTGTTCCGAAAACCAAGTGTCCAGATGCGCATGAGCCTGTTTCTGGGCTTTCCAGTCCACCCCACTGGTCTCTGTGTACCTGGGCCAGCACCGCAGTCTTCAGTACTGCGTCACTGTCATAGGCTTGGGGTATGGAAGAGCAACCTCCCATCTTTCCCCTTCCTTCAGCATACATTTATGACCAGTGGTCAATTTACACACACACACTCACACTCACACACACACACACACACACACACACACGCACTTGCACAGACACACACGTATCCTATTGGAGTTTAGAAGCGCATTGAATCTAAAAATCGGTTTGGGGCATATTTACAATTTTGAATCTCCTAATCCATCACTTCTCAACCTTTTCTCTCCTGATATTCCCCCTAAAGAATATTTTTTAAAGACTTTCCCACCAATGAAGTTTTAATGTCACAAATATACTGTATATCTGTGCCTTACATATAAAAACAGTACATTTTTTTTCTTCCCCCAAGACCCAATTTTTACACCCTTGGGGGAGATTTTACCTCCATTGTGAATATGAATCCCAATCCATAGAATAGCCTAACATTTACTTAAATATTCTCTGAATTCTTTTAAAAAATATATTTTATTGATTTTTCACAGAGAGGAAGGGAGAGGAATAGAGAGTTAGAAACATCTATGAGAGAGAAACATTGATCAGCTGCCTCTTGTACACCCCCTACTGGGAATGTGCCCACAACCAAGGTACATGCCCTTGACCGGAATCAAACCTGGGACCCTTTAGTCTGCAGGCTGACGCTCTATCCACTGAGCCAAACCGGTTAGGGCTCTCTGAATTCTTTTAATAAGAGAAGTCGTTTTCTCTGTGGTAGTCACACACATCTATTTTTACATTGATTCCTAAGATTCCTACCCTCTGGGTTGGCTGTATCGCTTCCAAGAGGGCTCAGGTAAACAGGTGTGGTCACTCCTGTGTGGGGCCCTCGGCCTCTTGGCTCCACACCTAAGCTCCTGCCACCTGGCCGCCCCACCTCATCAAAACGCATGTTTGAAAATCTTAGGGTAACTTCAAACGCATTTGTCCTTTGTGGCTATAAACGGAAATAATATGTATGGTTTTAAGCGCAGAACAGACATCTGGAAAGGAGGCCATGTGCTGGGAAGGGGTCGCAGTGAAGGCATAAGCACCAGGAACTTGGTTCATGGTTTACCAGAACGGGGTGATGCTGCGTCGGTAGATGGCACTGTTTCCTAATAGATGGGGAGAGCCCCGAGCTGGTGGAGTAGGTCTGAGGAAAATATTTTTGTTAAGTTGGAATGAAGAATAATATAAATAAAACCAGAGAAAATTCTGCAGAATCCCCTGTGATCTGCTTCTCCGGTGAGCTTAATTAAACTCAACGAGGAGGCTCAAGCTCTGGCCGCTCTTGCTTTGGGTGGGCCGGTGCTCTGTCTTTTCTCAGACCAGGCTGAAGGAAGGGACTCGTATTGTACAGGTGGCGTGGCCAGAACAAACTCACCCAGAAGGAGGCCTGGGCGCCTTCCCGCGTGTGGCCTGTGCCCCGCTCAGGGGCAAGGCTGGTTTTCCTTTCAGAGCCATCTGTGTGGGAGACAGCCTGGAGCGGGAAGGGGCAAAACCAGAGCCTCCCCTCAGTGTGTTTTCTGTGCGGAAGATCTGGGTACAGAGCCTGCCTCTGCCACGCACTGGCTATTGGACCCTGGCGAACTGTTGAATCTCTCTGGCCTCAGTTTCATCACCTGGAAAAATGAACATGGTGTCTGCATGACACGGCGTGTTGTGAGGTTAAAAGAGGCAACATCTGGGCAGCCCTTGGCCTGGCACCAAAGGGAGACAACGCGCTGGTGTGGGAGGTCGGTCCGTGCACTTTGCAAGTGGCACAGAAAGTGGACCTCCTGGGTTGTGAGTGGTGACTGTCCTGTGTCCAGGTGACAAACGTCACCGAACCTGGCCATTTGCATTCTCTCAGCCTTAAACTCTGCAACCCAGGCATATGGCCAGATGTCTTTGCTTCCTGGTTCCCCTGAAGAGCTTGCAAAAATTTGCAATGCTCCAGCCCCAGAGGTTCTGATTTAACTGGTCCAGGTGGGGCTGGTCAGGTCTGAGGCTACCAGTGGGCAGCTGTGTTGAGATGAGGGGAGAGCAGGTGTCAGGCGTGGGGTGTGGTCGCAGGCTAGCATGTGAGTGTCTGTCAAGTGTTGGAGCAGATCCTTTCCCCCGGGCACTGTGCTCAGTAGGTTGTGGACAGGTAATGACAGCGGGTTCTGACCAGGCAGAGGTGTGTGAACATCTGAGGGGCATGTTTTCCCTCAGAGGTGCCTCCTGAAGTGAGAACTAAAGCTCATTGAGCAAACCATAGAAGTGCATTATGAGATGCCAGGCTTTTCTCCCTTTCCCACCACTTTCCTCCCTTTGTCTGTGCTTGTGCCTCTGTTTGTATGTATGTCTGTGTGCCTACCTGTCTGCTCTCTTTCTGTCCTGTTTCTGTTTATTCTGTTTCTTTCTATCTGCCTCTGTGTGTCTCTCTGCTCTTACCTGGCTGTCTGCATCTTTTTCGGTCTGTCTTCATCTCTCTGTGTCTGTCTGTCTTTCCTGTGACTCCTTTGTCCTGGTGGGGCCTGATTTATGTACCCTGGGATCACTAAGTGCATTAGTCAGGGTTATCCAGAGAAACAGAACCAGTAGGAGATCCTACCTATCTTATAGAGAGAGATACATTAAAAGGAGTTGGCTGACATGATTATGGAAACTGACAAGTCCTAAGACCTGCAGTCAGCAAGCTGGAGACGCAGGAGAGCCGACAGTGCAAGTTCCAGTCGGTCCAAGTCCAAAGGCAGGAGGAAGCTGGTGTCCCAGCTCAAAGACAGCAGAGAGCGAATTCCCTTCCACAGCCTCCTGTTCCACGCAGGCCTTCAACAGAGGAGGAGGCCCGCCCACACTCGGGAGGACAACCTGCTTTACGCAGTCTACTGAATCAGATGCCACTCCTCCAGGACCACTCACCCCAGAATGATGTTTGACCAAATGCCCTGTGGCCCAGCCAGATTGCCGCATAAAACTAATCACCGAAGTCTTAACCTGGCTGCCTGAGGGCCAGACCCGGCTCTCAGGTGTGTTCTGTTGAGCTTCCACCCTCAGCCTGTACCCCCAGTGACATTACAGAGCTTCACACTGTAGTCCCTGCCTGCCCACTCCTCCTAGGCCGTGCCCAGCTATGCAGTCACTGAAGTTGGGACCCCTATTCTATCTATTCTAATATAGAAGAACAGAACTAGGCTAAGCCTGCTTTACTTATGCCACGGAGAGCATCAAAACACACAAGTTCCACTGGCAAATGCTACTTGGTTAAGAGAATTCAGCAAGTTGACTATGGAGCTGTCTCGTTTCTGCCCAGTCCTCTGTCTTGAGAAGAAAACTCACTTCCTGATCCACTAATTGGTGGGAAGGAGAGGATTTCAGACATTTGTACCCTGTTTGCCAGGGTGAACCCTGGGGCGTTTTTGTTGTTCACCAGGAAAGAGGTTCACCCCCAATGGACTGTCTCCCACGTGGTTCTTCTCCGTTTAGGTCACCACAGGCCCCTCCATCGCTGAATTCTGCCCGATGTCCCCAGACGGCTAAGTCCTTTATCTGCCAGGGCACACACCGCCGGGCTGCTCTGATGTCAACTGTCTTCTGGAAATTGCTTGGAGTTTGAAAATACAAGTTTGTCAGGACATGCATTTTGTGAATTTAAAAACAGAACTGAAAAGGTTTTCAAACAAGCTGTTCTAGCCAACAAGAATAAAAGAAGAGGCAGTCCATAACTATGAAATAGAAATATAACTCCATGAGCTCAAGACTATGTAATTACGCCAGCATTTTACATTCTTTTCTGAAAAATCTTTGTGACAAATTATTACAATTTCCTTGTTTTTATGCAGTACATTGAAATATTTCCAACAGGGCTATGTTTTGGAAACGGTAGGGCAAAAGTAGTTTCAAATATGAATTTATTTTTTTTTAAAGCACAATCGTTTCTGTGCCCTGGCTGCCTGGCAGGTTGGAGGTGGAGGCGAGGGCTCTGGGGCAGAGGGCAGAGACATGAGCATGCCGGGCTGGCCGGGGACAGAGCAGAGAAGGACAAGCGCGGACAGCGGAAGCCTCCCTCGGTCAGCAGCCTCCTTTTGGCAACTCTAGTCAGTGCTCAAACCATCCCGGGAAACGTCCGTGGGCCTCCACTCTCCAGGAGCAATTTCAGAATCAATGGGGCCATTTCCAGTCAGCCCGGCAGTACATCCAGGTCTGCGAGGGGAGCTGGGATAAACCAGACCATCAATTTTGCTGGAGTTCTCAAAGCCTCCCAATCAATTGAAAGGCAGATTGTTTATTTGTAGCTTTAAAAATTAAAACCGAAGCAAGACACAAGGATGTTCCAGTAACATAATGTGTTTTAGGGTTGGCTGAGCACAAATCAGGAATTGGGTTAGTGGCACCAAGGAAATGGATGGGAAGAAAAAAGGAAGACTGTGTTGCAAAGAACTGATTGTTTGATTTGCTTTGAGGAAACCTGTGTCAGAGGCCTCTAGGGATAGCCTACTCGACTGTGGGGGGCCGGGACCTATTTGATTTTTTGAAGTTGTTGATGCCAAAAGTAAGCGGAGCCCGATGTATGGCCGGCTCACTCTGAGCCCTCAGCACCCTGTGAAGCACTGTCTCACGGCCGTGGCTTCCCTGCCTGGGCTTCAACCACGGTGCCCCTGGCTCCGCCTGCACTTTTCTCTGCCCCATTCAAAACCAGAATCTAGAGGCACAAGGACTCGTGTGACAAGTCCACAGACGTACCCTGCTGCACTGCAGTCGCTGACTGCTCTCTCTCGTCATTGAGCTGTTAGCTCCTTGCAAGCAGAGTGACAAAGACACTCTCAGTCAGGCTCCCCTGAGCCCTCTTCCTGACTAGGTCACGACCTTGGGCCATGTCCTTGGCCCACTTAGTCCAATTTACGCAAGAATCCTGCTGGGTCATTTTAGTAAAGATCCCCTACCCTGTATATCTAATCATATTCCTCATCCCCTACCCTCAATATCCTATCACCCCGTTTGCCTTCAGCAAGAATTCTGTTGAGTCTGTCTAGCGAGAGCCCCCCTTACCCTTACTGTTTCCTTGTAGCAATTTCCATCCACTGACCTCCACCCTGCTCTTTGGCTATAAATCCGCACTTGTCCTTGTATTTAGAGTTGAGCCCATTCTCTTCCCTATTGCAAAACGCCCACTGCAATAGTCCCTTGAACAAGTGCCAGAAGAATTCTTTCTTTGACCAGGGTCAGCTTGACTTTGCATCCCTAGGATCTAACACAGTGGATGCTCTATTAATTAGTTGTGAAGGGACAAAAACAAACAAACAAAACAAAAAAACCCCACAAGCTATCTTTAGCCTTGCAAAAAGGGTCTATGAAGCCCACAGACCTGTGTTCAAATTCTTGTTTTGATATTTACCAGCTATGAAATCATGGATAAACTAGTGAACTTTCTTGTGTTTAGCTTCATTAGCTTACAAAGAACGAAGATAATATAGCCTATTTTTTGTAGAACTCTTTTGAGAAGCAAAATGTGATCAGGTGAAATGCCAGGCTCTAGGTATTTGCTTAATAAATGGTTATCATGATTATTGCTATTAGTAACAATAATGGCAAAATGACTACCCAGCCTGGGGCATGGAGGAAAGGTGTAATTACATCTAGAACTTCTCCACTTGTCCCAAAGCTGTTCCATTCTGTTATGGACTAAATTGTGTCCTCCCAAAATCTGTATGTTAAAGCCTTAATAGCCATATGACTATATTTGGAGATAGGACCTTTAAAGAGGTGATTAAGATTAAATGAGGTCATAAGAATGGGGGCCTAACATGCTAGAAATGGTGTCCTTATAACACAGTGGTTCTCAACCTTCCTAACGCCGCAACCCTTTAATACAGTTCCTCATGTTGTGGTGATCCCCAACCATAAAATTATTTTCGTTGCTACTTCATAACTGTAATTTTGCTACTGTTATGAATCGTAATGTAAATATCTGTGTTTTCAGATGGTCTTAGGCGACACTGCTAGCAGTTCTCAACCTGTGGGTCGCGACCCCTTTCCTCTTGTCATAATACAACAAGAGGAAGCGGCCCCAGTGATCTCTCTCCGTGCTCACAAAGGGGGAAGGACGCAGCGAGAAGGCAGCTGTCTACAAGAAGAGAGGTCTCACCAGAAACCAACCTTGGCACCTTGTTCTTGGACTTTCAGCTGCCAGAACTGTGAGAGAATGCATTTTTGTTCTTTAAGTCCCCAGCCTGCGGTATTCCGTTATGGCAGCCTGAGCGGACTCGTGCATATTCTAAGGCCCACTGATGACACTTAGCTCCCACTCTGTGAACATTCTGTCTCCCCTCTTTCATACTGTAATTTCTCACCTATCACTGTATTCCTTACCCATCCAGTCTGATGTTTATCAATTCCATTCAAGCCTTTATTCCCTTTTCCAGAATTTGGCTCTTCAAAGATTATGATTATTTTCAAATCAAGCTACTTCCAAATGAAAATTGGTATCCAATATTTTGAGTTTATAATTTTATGTGACCAAAGGACTAATAACTCATTAATTTTGAAATGATTAGAGAAGTTACAGAAAATTGACACAGACCGGGAAGGCTTTGTGGAGGAACTACATCATGTGTTAAGAAAGGAGGGAGGTTTTCTTATTTTGGCCAAAGAGAAGGTGTAATTCAACTTTTAAAAGAGTAAAAAATCCCTTTCCGTGACACCATTTGGGTGAGCAGATGTTTCAGTTATTTATTGCCCAACAAACCACCACATAATTGAATAGATTAAAATAACAATGATTATTTATTTTACCCACGAATCTGAAGTCTGGCCAGGGCTTGGCAGGGACAGCACATCTCTGTTCTATGTGATGAGAGCCAGGGCATGCCTACTGGGGCCTGCAGGAGCCGATTCCAAGGTGGCTCATTCACATTCTCAGTTTCGCTCCATATGGGCCTCCATACGGGTTACTTGGGCTTCCTCATAGCATGGTAGCTAGGTTCCAAGAATGAAGTCTCAAGAGACAGGAAGGAAGTAGAAGCTGCCAGTGGTTAAGGACTGGAATTGGAAACTGGCATAGTATGACTCTTGCCTCAAAATCTGTCCACCAATTTGTCATAAAGCCCAGATTCCAGGGGAGGGTCCTATCTCCATCTCTTGATAAGAGATATATAAAATAATTGTGAGTCCATGTTTTAAATCTGGCACAGTGGATGGTATAATCAGAAGTTCTCAAACTCCAGCTGTATTTAGAAACAATTGAAGTTAAAAATAAAATAGCAATGCTGTAACTATCTTAAGCAATGCTGGTCTAATTGGGTTGGGGGAGCCCAAGGTACCTGATTCTGACATGCAAAACCGGTTTCTGGGCCAAAGTTCCTGTGTCCAAGTGTTGGTACAAGTGGGCCGTGCGTCTCAGGGTAGAAGGAGGCTCCTCCCGCTGTCTGGAGCCTGAAGGAAGCACAGCTTGAGACGTTGACCCAAGAGTTATCTCAGCACCACAGCCTACAAGATAAATTGCTTCCAAATGAGTACAAGGAAAAACCTTCAAGTAAATGGAGCTGCCATCATCACACATGCTTTTTCTCATATTACATTTTACCTGCAATTTGTAAATATTACAAAAAGAATCAATAATGCTGCCATAGTGCCATAATCTAATTTGTCTTTTCTGATTGTGTGAAGCATGAGTAGGCACCTGGCATCCCATTTCCAGACCTCAGAGAGCAATGTTAAACATTTATAGTGCACTTAATCATCTGTCAGAAACGGACAAAGGCATAATGTCTCATTAATAATTATTAAATCATTGAGTCGCACAGAGGATGCCCCCCTCTTTACTGACATAATGACCAGTAACCACTAAAACACAGTCCTTTGTGATGCAGGACAAGCATGTCTGGTCGTGGGAATCTGCTTGGGAAAATTAATAAAAAATCATATTAAGAGACAGGCTTTTAGAAAAGAAGAAAACATGCATATGTAGTCCTGCAATACTCAACCAGCGCAGATAGCTGCTCCCTCCCCATCAGAGTCGGGTTAAAATTCAGTCAGGTTATTGCTGGGAGTGAAGAGATGTGAAAGGAAATGAGCTTATTTGCTCTCGGAGGTTAGATAACTCATTTAAAAATGCTCAGCTTGGGGCTTTTATTCATAAGTATGTTTATCATTTTATGAATAAAAGAGATACATATTTTGATTTGAAATGAGGCTGGGATAGAAGGAGCAATCTGAAATTTTCAGGACTTGGGTTTTATTTCTGATGCTGGTTGTGAAGATTTTTTATTATATAAGAACTTTTAATATCAGGCAATGTCATTTTCACAACACATACTGCAAGAATTGAATTACAACTGTTGTAAATTCCACCCTCCCATCACCTAATAGTCAGCCTAGAGAATTTAAAGTTTTAGCCTTTAAGAAATTTGCAGGCTATACATATTTTTCTTTAAAGAAAATATGATATCATCTCTTTTTATTTTTCATTTTCAACCTTAAACTTTCTTCATTCTGGGTAAAAGTGATGCTTCCTAATCCACACAGGTGACAATTGGCTGACCCAATCAATTACGGTGGTGATTCAAGGTTGTGTAGAATCATTATGGGAACCTCAAGGGGTCTCTTTGGCCTGGTGTGACATTCTGTTCTGCCAACATTCCTTTAGTCAAACTTTTGAAGTCTTTCCATACCTTCTAGGGCTGGTCTTTGACAACAAGTGTTAAATACACAATATTTGCCTTTGGTGCTCATCCTTCTAGTTCTGGACCAATAATCATTCCTGACATCCCTTCCTGCCATTAGTTGTCCCTCTGCACAGTTATAAACACAGAATCACTCCTAGCCTTTTGAACCCTCAGGGGTTGAAGCACTTGTAAGCTGCCACTTATGGGGAAACTCTCAGAACATCTTGTCTGTGTTACCGCCTCTCACTAAGGTTTTGAAAGGTGGATCACATTTAAAATGCCTCTTAATATGTGGTAAGATTGAGTTTTACGTGAATTCACCTGAAAAAAATTAATAAAGTTGTGCCTCATCTCCTTGGTCCATAAATGATTTAAAGCACATTCAAAACACCACCAAGAGAAATAGGTGAGAAACAAGAGGAAAAATTGCCAGTGGAGATATAAAAAGGACAAGGAATGAAGCCAAAACAAAAATGCAGGCCATACAATCTGTTACTCTTGTAACAGATGGGCCTCAAATTGCTCAGTAAGTGTTGTAGAAACTAAATGAAAAGGGACATTTGATGGGTTATATATTTGGAGTTTATGAGATTAAAGAGATACCCACCCCTAAGGAGATGCACAACTCATTTTGATACCATGGCAAAACTAATATTCCTTCTGGGACTCTCCCTAATGTGTAATGCAAGTGTCCTCAGCCTCCTCGGTGTAGATACTGGGGTTCCATTGGGGTGTCTCTTGTTGTGTTTCTCAACTTTGAATGATGGCATCGCACCATAGGCAAGTCAGCAAAAGCCTTCCCAGGGGAGGGGTGCAGAGGAAGGAAAAGGGGCCCAAGACGGTCTTAGTGCACACCTTTCTGCTTGTCTAGCTTCATTCAGGAGTGAATGTTAGAATATCTGGATGTAAGGATGAAAGGGCAGATTTCACGTACCCTCCCAAATAATTTTTTCTCTAAATTGAGCTTTTGACAAATACCAAAAGGCAGCAGCATGCTGAGTGCTACACTTTCAGGCAAATGCTTTCAGCATGTGCATGTTGTGTCAACAATTAAGCGTGGAATCAGATGCCCTAACAGACAGTGGCTGGGGATAAGGTTACATACTCCATGAACTATGAAGCACTGAGACGGTGCTTACCTGAATCAATGTCCCTTTCATTCTGCTAGGAGGTGAGCTGAAATATTATCTGTGCACCAAGGGAGAGAGCTGAATTGTGTCTTTGCAATTAGTGTCTCAGGAACATGAGAATCAAAGAAGATGGGCTGACAAATGATAATAGTACAAGTAAGATGGCTGGTTTGTGTTGATTCCAAGATACATCAAAAGGGCAAAACCAATGGATTCATTTGTCCCTTTATTCATTCAGCACATATCATTTGAACACTAGCATATGTTAGTTACTAAGCATGCCAATGGAAAGAAAAAGCACATGGTTTAGTTTTCTCTTTATTTTTTTTTCCATTCTCATTTTAGACAGATATACTGGTGTTCTTGTGCCTTCTACTGGAGGTTTTAAAGCTCAGAATTTGTTTTCCAGCTTCTAAGTACCAATGACCTCCAAAGACCAGCAGGCCAAGCCTACTCATATGGTCTTCAGTTTATATTCTGGTAATGACAGAGATCCTGGTGTCAAAGGGAGCATTGTTTTTATTTTTCTTGTTTTTAAATTAAGTGATAAGATAATGGTTAAGAATTACCTTTAGCAACATAGTTATGAGAGGTCATTCTAATTTCCTCACTAGAATAATTATTGGGAAGCTGTACTTTTATGCTGAATGATTTTGAGACTTAATTATTGAATATGAAAGTCTGTTTTTAAATGTCAATTATGATGGAAAAAGAACCATTTTTAAGGGCTAGCAGGGAATGAGCAGTACAAAATGTTCTTATTAAAATTCTTCTCTCTTTAAAATAGGTGATCAAAGACATCTAAGTGTTCCCATCATTTTAGGAGATGTGTACATATATGAGGAATGGCACATAGGAAGACTCAGATCTTTACAATGACACTGGAAGTCCACAGAATAAGAGAAAATTTAAGCCAAAAGGCAACGTCTAGCCCAACCTCCTCAGTTTGCCCATAAGAAAATCGTTCTAGAGTGGGGCATCACGTATAAATGTTACAAAGTTAATGGCAGAGCAAGTGTTGAGTTCAGCGCTCCTCTGTCTGAATCTCATGGCCTCTCAGTGGTACCTAGTAGATCCCAGAATGTCCACTTTATTGTTGCCATAATGTGCCAGCTCCAGGGTGCAGATGGTGACTATCACGGTAATGATCTTCCCCTTTGCCAGTGGACGTGCTCTGGACTAGGATACATTGGAGATTTGCTGGTGCCCTTTGGAAATGTTTTGCCTCCCTGACAAGAGGGAGGCACTTGAGAAGAGAGATATTTTGCTAATACTTCCCTTGCTTTCCCTTTTGGACACTGTCATGGCAGGATACAAAGCTTAGAGATGACAGCTCTCCTTGTGACCATAAGAAGATATTGTTACCATTGCATTGAAGTCAGCAGACTGAAAAGAGAAAATCAGTCGATGTGATATCATTGATCTTCTGAGCAAGCTTGTGACTGACTACATCTTACCATTAGGTTAGCAGAGCTCTCCTTTGATTTAAACCAGGCAGGAGGGTACCTGGTGTATTCAAGATAAACAAGGGGCCAGTGTGATTGAAGAGCAGTGAATGAGAAGGGGTTTAGAAGGAGATGAAGTGAGGAAATAAGGGGAGACCAAAGCAAGTGGAATTTTGTAGCATGCTAAGGACTTTCAGCTTTTACTATGTGAAAGGGAAATCATTAAACAACTGTGAGCACAAGCATGATGTGTTCTGAATTATGTGTAACTGAACCACTCTGGCTGCTATGTTGAGAAGAGACTGAGTGAAGTCAAAGCTAGAACAAGGGAGACCTGTTGGGACTCTTGATGCAATCCAGGAGAAAGATGTATTAGCTCAGACCAGGGTAGTTGTGGTAAAGTGGAAAGAACTCATCAGATTCTGGATACATTCTAAAGTTAAAAATTCTCTCTCTCTCTCTCTCTCTCTCTCTCTCTCTCTCTCTCTCTCTCTCTCTCTCCCTCTTCTCTCTCCCTCTCTCCCTCTCTCCCTCTCTCATTTATTTCTTCCTCAAGAAAAGCAGATTGCCACATGCAGCACCTCAGTTGGATGTGTCTGGAGTCTTGGAAGCTTGACTACCCTATGTTCTCCTACAAATGGACCTTGAGAGCTTGTTTGGAGGTTTTAGTAGGGAAGTGCAACTACTTGTATATCGTTGAGCAAAGAATGGTTCTCCTCTTTTGGGGAAGGTTATCCCCTTTGACAGAGTGAGCAGCTTCAGGAGAAATGCATGTGGAGCAGTAAGGGAGAAAGAGGACATCCTCCTAGTGAGCCACATCACCTGAATTCACCCCAGTGAGCAATGGAGTAACATGTCACAGCCAGATTGCCCTCACATCCAGAACATTTTTTACATAATACAAGCAGAGATGCACTTGTGCATGCACACACACGCACACGCACACACACACACACACACACACACACACACACACACACACACACAGATTTAAGATGACTACAAGAGTTTTGGCCTGAGCAACAGGAGAGACAAAGTTGCCATGGGATACCTGGGGAAGACAGCAGGAGGGATAGTTAAAGGGGCACAGTAAGGAGTTCTGTTCTGGACATGTTACATTTGAGGTTCCTATTAGACTTATAAGTAGAGATAAGTTGGCTATCAGATGTTGAAGTATGAAGTTCAGGGGAGAAGTTCATGCTAAAGATATAAATTTTGGAATTAAAAAAAATAATATTCACTATATGTAAGTCCATGGAACTGGATGTGATCTGCAGGGGGATGAGCACAGATAGAAAAGAGCTGTCTTTTGTGGCACCTTGGAGGCAGATGGCTGCTTCAGGATGAAGCTGAGCATCTCTTTGGCAGCCACTGGCTGCCAGAAACTCATTGAAGTGGATGATGAACACAAACTTTGTATCTTTTGTGAGAAGTGTATGGACACAGAAGTTGCTGCTGCTGAGAAGAATGGAAAAGCTATATGGTTTGAATCAGTGGTGGGAATGACAAAGTTTCCCCATGAAGCAGGTGTCTTGACCCATGGCCATGTTCACCTGCTGCCGAGTAAGGGGCACTCCTATTATAGACCAAGGAGCACTGGATAAAGAAAGCTCTCACCTGTTGGGGGTAGCATTGTGGATGCCAATCTGCTTGTTCTCCAGTTGGTTACTGTAAAAAAAGGGGAGAAAGATATTCCTATTCTCACTGATATTATTGTGCCTTGGGCCCTAAAGAGCTACCAGAATCCACAAACTTTTCAAGTGGAAGATGATGTCCACTAATATGTTGTGAGAAAGCCCCTCAACAAAGAAGGTAAGAAACCTTGGACCAAAGCACCCAAGATTCAGGGTCTTGGTTACTCCATGTGTCCTGAAACACAATGTACTGAAGAAGCAATGTCCTAAGAAAAATAAGGAAGAGGCCACATAATATGCTAAACTTTTGGCTACGAGAATGAAGGAGGCCAAAGAAAAACTCTAGACACAGATTGCCAAGAGCTTCTACCTCTAAGTCGGAATCCAGTAAAAAATGAGATTTTCCAAGAGTAACAGATAAATAAGAACAGAAATTTAAAAAAAAAGAAAAAAGAAAAGAGAGGAGACCTAGAGATTGAACTCTGGAGTACTCCAACATTTAGAGATGAGGAGAAAGTGGAGACACAGAAGGAGCAACCAGGAAAGTAAGAGAGGATGATCCCGGAGGCCAAATGAAGAGAGTGTTCAAGAAACACTCGGTTCAAGAAAAAAGGACTAATCAACTGTGCCCATGGGGTCAGGTCAAACTGGCTCAAATCCCCATTTCTACATATCATGGCATAGCCAGGGTCTCTTTCCAGTATTTCCCGGTAGTCTTGCACAAGAAGATACTGCATTTTTCCAAGTTGCCTCACACTCCAGGGTCTGCTTGCTTAGAATTCTTAGTCTCTACTTTGTATTTTGATTCCTCTGTGTACATCCCCATTTTACTACCATATCACTGTACTGGAGACTTCCCTGACCTTTCCACACAGTCCACTAACTCCAGGTTGCATGTGAGGTAGATTGAATGAGAGATTTTTGGAGCACATGCAGTGTGACATCACAGGGCAGCACAATATCCAATGAAATGAATTAGCCAGGAAGGCTAGGTTTTGCTGTGGTAACAATAAAACCCAAATATCAGTGGCTGAAACCAACAAATATAACTTCTCCAATGGGCATGCAAGATTTGTGCACTTCACCATATACACATTTTGTCAACAAAACAAACACAAAACACAACCTGCAAACAAATATTTGGCTCACTTAGACATATGTATGCTGAAGTACTTAGGGATGATGGATACTGATGTCTGTAACACTATGAAATATATTAAAAAAATGAAATGGATTAATGAGTGGATAGAGGGATAAAAGAATAGATAGCTATGTGATAAAACAAATACAGCAAAATATTAATTGTAGGATCTAGGTGTTGGGTACAAAGATGTTCACTGCAAGCTTCTTTCAACTTCTAAATGTTTGAGAATTTCCATAATAGAATGTTGGAAAAGCCATAGCTACAGCTCACGTTATGCATTAGCATGGGTCAAGCTGGAAGTCTAAATGTCTAAAATACTTTGGATCACCATGGCGGGGGTTGCGGGGGAGGGGGGTGTCAGAAATTCTGGAGGCAATTAAATGTGCTGCATGGAAAGTGACTCCTGGTTGTTGTTGTTGTTTGGGAGAACTAGTTATGTGGTTCCACTCAATTACAGGTGCCTGAGAAGTCCACCTCAACCTCTGTAGCCAGGAATGGAAATATTGGCAATATTGGATGATCATTACTAATGATGTTTTTATGAATGGTTAGACCTCCTGTCCTTTGAGGCCCGTTAGTTGCCTCCACTTCTGGTGAATTGTCAGTGGCAGTATTTTCTATTCCAATTTCAGCTTCTTGCTATGTTTGTTGGGCTTCCCTTTTCCTCTCCCTTCTCCTATCACACTTCTTATTTTCTTGTATAAACATGTTAACTCTGTAGCTTCAGTTCTTCCAGGCTGTGCCTACAGGGCCTCAAGCCCTTATCAAATCTGTCCATGAGCTTGTTTTATTTACGGAGTTTTCCCCGAGAGGAATTTTAGTGTTACCCTCAGAGTAACCACCACCTCCCCTGTCTCCCTGCTTGACCATGTCTCTGTGGCTGGGAGAGAGTGGGTGTGCGTGCAGTGCACTTTGCCTCTGTAACGTGTGGTGGCAGCCATGGGTTTGGCAATTTGGCATGATGGTTAAGAGCAGACAGACCACCTGTTCTATGCTCTAGCTCCCTCACTTCCTGGCTCTGAGACTTGGGCAAAATGCTTCTCTGTGCATCAGAATCCTCTTCTTTAAAATGGGGGATGCTAATAATATTACCTCTTAGAGTTGCTATGAAAAGGAAATGATTTAATTTATGGAAGTGCTTAGGTTTCTAAGGGCTAAATAAGTGGCAGCTATTATTACTAGCAGTAAGTAACCTTAGGCAGACTGCTTAAGCCTTCAGAATGGTATGATTTTTCTACAATCTCCTGATACCAGCCTCTGCATCAAATGACTGTTTCGTGACCATTTTTTTTTCTGCTCATGGCATTGGGGAGTGTTAAATGATCCATACATTTTCAGATTCTGTTTAGATGCAAACCCCTAGAAGGCAGGGACTCTTCATGACTGCACAGCTCAATTGAGGCAGCCACTGCTTGATCAAACCTTGAGAATGATGGTGACAAAGTATTGGGCTTAGATTTCTCTTTTTCCAAATGTCTTCTGGATTCCATCTGAAATTATGAACTACAATGTTTGAAAGTTTACAAAAGGTGACAATTACACAATTGGGGAGACTATTATACCTAATTAAAACAGACCTTTGTTGAATTTTGAAATACTTTCCTTTCTCCTTTTCTTCCCCCACTTCTATAAAGAAACATATATGGCAAGCATTGTGCCAGGCTCTGACAGTAAAGCGGTAACAAAACAAAACAAAACATGGTTCTGGCTCCCACAGGGCTTATAACTAATGGAGATGCAGACAATTAAATTACAGCTTATCTGGGTTGGAATAGAATGAGGGAACGTTACTGGATTTATTATCCAGAAAATGTCTGTGATCTTAAACCTCTCTAATCATATACACATCTTAAGATGGATAACAAGTATCATTTAAGAACAGGAAATCTTAAGACATTGTTAAGATATTTTATATTCATTAGTTTATAGGGTTCCACAGCATCTCTGGGAAGTATTCACTTATCTCTCTATGTCTCTGTGGGAACCATGCCAGAGACGCTGGATAGTCAAGGCCTTGTTCTTAATATGCTTGATGGCCAAGGCTACTCTGAACATGGGAATCTTAATCAGAATATCCAAGGACTACACAGCTGCAAGGCCACAGTGACCTCATGGTACACTGTGCCCTTCTATAGCCCAAATAATTGATGTCACTGTTGGCAACTAGCCTCTTTTGTCTAAGTGGTATAATACATGTTAACCAGCCAGTGTATGGAGGAGGAGCTGAGGTGGGCACAGAGGATGTAGCTACTATGTGAGGCAGGAAAAGAGAGCGGGGAGAGGCCAGAGAGGCAAGAGCGGAGAGCTCAGGTGCCGCTGCTATGTGAGGCTGTGAATGCAGAGGCAGCATGTGGCTGCTCAGATAATGGCTGTGGGTACAGAGGATACTACTGCTTTGTAGGAAAGATGTATTGGTTCACCAGCCAGTGTGCGGCTGCCTATAGAGGACTTTGCTGTAAAGAACTATTTTGTCTGATGGCTAAATGGTGTTAACATAAAAACATTCAAACCTGTAAAGAATTTTTGTGAGTTTATTTGAGCCAAACTGTCGACATATCCCAGGAAGCAGAACCTCAATGAATTGAGATAATGCTCAGGAGATAGGAGGATTACATCTATATTTATACATTGCAATCAAAGGAAGGGACGTAAGTGGATTACATGAAATCCATTGGTGATAGACCAGAGAGGCGGGAGAAAGCAAAGCAGGGAAACCCTGGGATTGGATAAAAGGTAAAATGATAGACACATACTTAGGTGGGTGCAGGAACAATAAACATGATAACAATGAAGGAATTTGTGGTATCTGTCCTGGCACCTAGGCACATTAGGGTGTTCCCCAAGGGGTCCTGAAAAAGGGAAGTTACCCAGACATTTCAAGGGTATGTTAAGGTAAAGGTTGACCTTGTCAGGGAAGATACGGGCCTAGGATGTAACTACCCACCATAACTGCTTTTAGTTAAAGTTTAATTTCAGACCATCCTTTGTGGTTACTTTAGGTCTCTGAGTTTGCAAGACCACCATGCAGGCCTTACCTGAGCTTGTCAGGTTAGCATGTGGCCCCTTTTGTCCACCATGGCCACTGGCTTCTACAATAAAGACTCATTCTTATGTACCCACAACTTCTCATGGCTTCTCCATCTACCATCTGGCATCCAAGAAGGTCCATCCCCTGGCAGAGGGGCTCAGACCCAACAGTTAGTGCAATGGGCAGGGTTTGAGAAGGAACCTGCTCTGACACTTGACATAGTTGTTAGTAGGATTCAGAAGAATATATGGACTCAGAGAAGCTCTGCTCTGGCTGCTCTGACAACCTCCTTCCATCATCCATTCATCCATCCTTCCAAACTTACCAAACAACTCATATTTTCTACCTAGGCCCTCACACAAGATATTGGGTATGATAATATGTGGTTCATATCTTCTATATAGGCCCTCATACAAGATATTGGGTTTAACAATATATGGTTCATATCTTCTATATAGGCCCTCACACAAGATATTGGGTATAATAATATATGGTTCATATATTCTATATAGGCCCTCACACAAGATATTGGGTATAACAATATATGGTTCTAGACCTAGAGAACTTTACCACCAAATAGGGGGTGACAAGAGATAAACACAGTTACTTATAATGATAGGTGTGCTATAGACAGAGGTTTTCTGGGGGAGGGAATTGTTCTGGTTATTTACTGTTATGTAACAATGCATCTAAAAAGTTAGTGGTTTACTCTCTCGGGTCTTTGTTTCCAAGATGACCAAGAAAAGAAGAAATACTGGTCCTGCCAAAAAAGGCCGAGGCCATGTGCAGCCTACGGTATTTGTTGCACCAACTGCGCCCGGTGCGTGCCCAAGGACAAGGCCGTTAAGAAGTTTGTCATTAGAAACATAGTAGAGGCCGCAGCCATTAGGGACATCTCCAAAGCGAGTGTCTTCAACGCCCATGTGCTTCCCAAGCTGTGTGTGAAGCTGCACTACCGTGTAAGCTGTGCCATTCACAGCAAGGCAGTCAGGAACCGTTGTCATGAAGCCCGGAAGGACCGAACGCCCCCTCCCTGATTTAGACCTTCGGGTGCTGCCCACAACCTCCACCAAAGCCCATGTAAGGAGCTAAGTCTTTAAAGAGTGAAGAAAAGTTCTCCGGGGGAAAAATAAATGGAAATTGTACTTAAAAAAGAAAAAGTTAGTGCTTTAAAACAAGAATAGTCATTTATTTTCACACAGTTTCTGCAGGTCAGAAATTCAGGAATATTCTGTGGAGCAGTTCTGGATCAGAGTCTCTGTGAGGCTGCAGGCAGGTTGTGGCCATCCCAAAGGTTTATTCACTCACCTGTCTGGGAACTGTGCTGAGAAGGGTGGGGGCTGGAGCATATGGAGCAGTGGGGGACCTTCAGACATCTCTCTGTATCTCCGTTTGCTTTCTCCACATAGCCTCTCCTGCTGGTGGCTTCATGGACTTCCTACAATGTGACTCAAGGCTCAGAGTGTGCAGGACTTTAAAGGCTTTCATGCCTTCTGTCTTGGAAGGACTTGCTCAAGGTCACCATGAGGAGAAATAGATTTCACCTCTTGATGGGGGAGAGAAAACTTACATGTAGAAATAGAAATATTTCTGTGGTCATTTTTAGAATGCCCACCACAGCAGCATCTAATATTTTTCTTAATGGAATTGTGTGCAGGGAAAGTGCCAGGGAAGCCTCCACAGCTGAGGTGATGTTTGGGCATTGTTAAAAGATTGGTAGGAGTTGACAGTCTAGATTAGATAAGTAAGATATGCCTATTGTTCCCATTTTGTATATGGGAAAGCAGAATCACAAAAGGGTTGGTAAATACACCTAAGGTCATGAACTTTCATAATGGAAATGCTGGAAATAGTTTCTAGTTTTCTGAACCTCAGGTCAGCTCTTGAGATAGCCAGGAGATCCTCACCTGGGCGTGGGCATTTCCTCACCCCAGCCCCAGAAGGCACAAAGGTCTCCAAGGGTGGGACCTGAGAGCTTTTATATATCAAAAGAAACATGCATTAGAAAAGGCAAAAAATGCTGTATTAGATTCTATAGCTGCAATTAATTGTAGACCCCTTTGTTGAGTTCTTTGATTCTAAAATCTATCATTTAATTAACCAAGAATCCTATATAATAAAAGGCTAATATGCAAATTGTCCCCTTGGGAGTTTAATCGGGAGACCAGAAGTTTGATTGCTCGCTATGACATATGCTGACTACCAGGGCGTGGCACAGAACATAGTGGGCAACCAGCGGCAGAGGTGGGGTGCTGAGGGAGCAAGGGAAGGAGGAGGCAGGGAACCTAATTGGCCCTGATCACCGGCTGGGCCTAGGTACCCTACCTGTGCACGAATTTCATGCACTGGGCCACTAGTCCTTAATACAAAATCTCAGATACCAAAGATTCTAGGAAGTATACTTTAAGAAGGAAAGAAAATCTTTACTTCATGGAGTTAATGCCTTAAGTAGCACCAGGTGAACTGATGAATTAAGTTAGAGAATTATTGTTTTCCCCTCATGTCCATTTTTTGTAGACCCTCGGAGATTACTGAATGACAAGAGTACTCTTTCCTTAAAGATCTTAAGGTCAATAAATTTTTATTGAGAACCTGCTAGGTGCCAAAACTGTTATGTGTTGGGAGAACAAAATACACACACTATAGTATTTTCTCTCAAAAAGCCTACTCAACTTTGATACAGAATTTTTGGACTGGAACCCAGATTCTTTGTCTGCCAGAATCGAAGAATGAATTCACAGACAGAAAGTGGTATAGCAAAGGTGGAGATTTATTGAAGAACAAGTACAGACTCCCACGTAGGGAGAGGGAAGAGTCCCACAGAATGGACTCCCACGTGGGGAGGGGGAAAAGGGTCCCACTGGATTCCTTTTCCTATGGTTTATAAAGGTTGCAGATCCTGGTGCCTGATATCCCCTCTGATTGGTCAATATTCCCCTTTGACTGGTATAGTAACTCCTGGGCTCAAAAGAGTTACTTATTGTTTTCCTATTCCCTTTGGGCTTTCTTCTCTTTATTTTGTAAATATAGACCTTTCTTGGCTACTTCCAGTTTCCTTGTCTTATGGAAATACACTATACCTGTTGCTGCCTCCTTGTCTTATGGAGATGTAACTGCACCTGGCTTCCTTGTGTTATGGAAATGTACCTTCTCCCAGTCTGCAGCCCTGCACTTTTCCATGGATTCCAATTCTAAAAAATCCCTAAACCTGCCTATGTTCCCCCAAAATTCCTGCTTCAACTTGAGTGCTGAACAAGAAATGTTATGGTATATAGATGTGTATGTACTGCTCTGCTGGTATTTGAGTTGGTTTGGGAGAAAGGGCAATCCTGCAGAAGATGGTGGCGGGGTAAGGAAGGATGTGTAGAAGTTCCCCAGGCAAAGCTGGTGGCAGGCAGGGCAGAATGAAACATAATCTTTTGAAGCTTCATGCAATTCAGGATTAACTGGATTGGTAAGGATGGTGGATAAAATAATTTTCTCTCCTTCTGGTGTGTTAGATTCCATTTGTCCACATCAATGGATTTCCTTAGCCAGCGTCTCACTGTATCTTTATGGGTCAGATATAGAACTAATCTATTTTCTCATTTGCTTCAAAAGAAGAAAAATATTATAAATACATAAACGGAGTAGCAGTAACTGCATTTCAAATCCTCTTTGTATGGTTTATAGTGCTGAAATTCCCATGCGTTATCAATACCAACTTTTCATTTCAGGTTGGTTTGGATTTTGGATGTATGAAATAATCTTTCAGGACTCATTCCTTTGGTTATTGAAGGCAGGATTTAACTCCGTTTTCAAATGTGTTTGTATTTACAATCTCCTCCTTAAACTGCAAGAGGGGCTATGTCTTGCTTTAACAGTAACTTCTCAGTTTCCAACAAATTTGATTTGTGGCCATTGGGGAAAAGCAGGATCAAGGATCTTCAGACAGAATTTCCAGAACCTTTAGTTACAAGCTTTGCATTGGTCTCTCCAGAGATGCTTTCTCAGATAATTTTCTGAGGCCTGTTCTGTCTTAGGTACTTAAATGTGCCTGGGTCATCACCACATGATAGTGGCAAGACCTACACACACACACACACACACACACACACACACACACACACCCCTCAAAAATAGTCACAACTTAATTGCCCGACAATGGGGGAATGTATACATAAGCTGTGGCACAGCCAGGCTGTTGAATGCATTGCTGTGTTGAAATGAATTGTAACTGCACAATCAATTGTTCTGTGCTGCCTGTCACTACTTGAGCCAATTAAGCAGAGACAGGGTTGAATCATATATGAGCATTTATCCCAATAATGCCAGCCGTATGGGAGAGCAGCAGGTCATCCACAAAAATCTTTTCTGCCTCACCATAAGCCAGCTGCTTATATTGGGTAAAAGAACAAAGATTACATGGGGAAGTAGGCAAAGGGATGAATTGTTATGCAAAATGGGCAGTTTACAGGTAATGTAGCTGGGGGTTTCCAAAGGCCTGAGGTATGCAAAGGGTTAGGGGTTTTCAAAGCGCTGTCGCCTCTGGTTTCTGCGACAAGGTTGGTAACCTTTCTGTGATAATAGGCAGCTCCCAGATGTAGAGGGTGGGCTGAATTTCCAGGTGAGCTTCCAGGTCCAGCGTGCAATTCCCAGCCTGATTGGAATGTGCTTTCTTTAATCGAACAAAACAATCACTGTTAACAGAGCATGATTAATATTTCTTATAATTATAGCTGGTCCACAATATTGTTTTTATGCCCCTAACAGAATGAGGCAGCTCTCAGTGTTCTATCAGAGAAAGATCTCTAAGATGTATTGTTGAATAAAAGAGAGCTGCAGAGGAATATAGGACAACATTTAGGTGAGAGTTACTCCCATGAAACAGACACATATATGAATGTAAATGCATGAAGCTCTGGAAGTGATACTGTTGTAATTAGCTAGTTATTAATAACTAGAGGCCCAGCGCAAGAAATTTGTGCATGGGGAAGGGTCCTCTCAGCCCAACCTGCACCCTCTCCAATCCAGGACTCCACCGGGGATGTCCGACTGCCAGTCTAGACTGGCAGTCAGACATCCCTCTCACTCATCTGCATGCCAGCCTGGTCACTCCTAACTGCCCCCCCCCCCCGCACTGGCCTGGTCACCCCTAACTGCCCCCCTGACAGCCTGGTTGCCCCCAACTGCCCCCACTGCCAGCCTAGTCACCCCTCACTACCACCCCTGCCAGCCTAATTGCCCCCAACTGCCCCCCTGCTGGCCTGGTCACCCTCAACTGCCCCCCCCCACCAGACTGGTCATCTCTTACTGCCCCCCTGCGAGCTGGTCACCCCCAACTGCCCCTCTGCTGGCCTGGTTACCCCCAAAAGCCCCTCCTGCTGGCCTGATTTCCCCCAACTTCCCCCCCACCCCCGCCAGCCTGGTCACCCCATGCAGCCTGCTGATCAGTAGTTTGGTTGTCCCTCACTAACCCCCCTGCTGGCCTGGTTGCCCCACACAGCCTGCTTGTTCAGTTGTCTGTTAGTCCCTTGGGCCGGCCCTGGGTGGCTGGGGGGCTGAGGGGACTAGGGGACTCCAGAGGCAGGTGCGTGGAGCAGCAGGACCCACCTGGTGGTGGGCCTGGCCCTGCTGCATGCCTGCTGCCCCGGCGCGGCTGAGGGGACTGGGCACCACCATCTTGTGGCTGTGGGTGCCGCTATCTTTGTGAGGGTGTGACAGTCAATTAGCATATTCCCTCCTTATTAGGTAGTATAGGGAAGAAGCAAAGAGAAGGCCAGACATTATAGGCATGCTCTCTGAAAACACTGGGGAAGGGCACTGACAAAGGGAAGATAAACACATGCCTAGTAAAGTTGGAATGACATAGGGAAGGTGATTGCCTGTCAATCACACTTGGAGACAGAGATGGTTGGCCAGAATGGAAGTGGGCACTGCAAGCAGGTGGAAATTTGGGAGATATAATCCCCTGAACAAAGACGTTTGCTTTTTTGGTTTCTCTTGGCACATGTCTCACTTTTGGCTGCCTGGCACTCTCCCATGGAGACTGTGGACCTCTATGTATAGTGGACTAATAGACTCCATGGAGCCTAATACTGTGCTGGACCCAGCTCCCATATGGGACGGAAACTCTGGACACTGACTCTGGTTTGAGCCTTACTACACTTCTATTGTTGTAGAAGACCAGAGAAAAACCAAGCAATGCTTTAGAGAAATGGAGTTATACAGTTTTATTATGCTGGCGGACTCAGCGGAATAATCTCCCAAGTCTGAGCAAAGTAACATGCAGGGAGCTTCTCTTTTATATTTTTCTGGTGTCTTTGTCCCCCAAATATGGATTATACTTCTGGTCCTTTCGCAGGCTTTGCAAAAAAGGCCCCAGGTGTTGGGGGTCTTGAGACCATATCTAATGGTCTGGCCTGGCACCAGCACTAATAACCGCCCCCTCTGGGGCAGTGCACTGTTCATAGTTTATGGCCTCTGTATTTAGGTAACAGGGTCTGCAAGACCAGTTTCTGGGAAAGAGGCAGTAACTTAATTATAGGTTATCAAGAATGTACACTCGGGCTTGCTGGCACAGATTCAGATTGCTAGCGCCCCCCCCCCCAAATATTGGGGTTACATTGGAATAGCCTTTTAGCCTTCTCACTATGACTGCACCCAGGGAAATGGGGCTTTGGAAATGCAGGGATTTAGCTCCATAGGGATAAAAATCATTGTTTCCCCATGTGAGTCTCAGAAAATTCCTTTTCTTGTGATTTCACAAGGACTCCACCCCAGCAGCACCCAGTGGGGAAGAGGACCCCCCCACTTCATCCGATAACAGGAGAGGTGCCAAGGGCAGCAGGGGTTATCTCTTTAGAAGACAGGGTTGGGGTGATGGCCCAGGAGGAGTTGGACCTTATCTGTAACAGTTGAGAGTTTTGATTACTTATGTTTTTGTAGTTTATAAGGAAGAACCCACACTCATGTTGCTTTAAAGACTAGAGAAGCCAGGTAGAAGTGACTGTTCTAGTAATGGTTTCAGGCCCCAGGAAGACAGTTCCATAGGGGTGTTAAATTACTTCAACAATGAGGCCTACTGCCTCGGTGGCCTGTGTAAGCAAACCAAAATCTAAGCCTGTAAATGTCTCAGCGTTACGAAATCAAAAGCACCAAGGAAAACCAATCACACACAGCTAACTAGGCTTTAAGCTATAGACAATCAAATAGTTTCTTTGTTTCTGCACCTTCTCTATGTAAGTCTCTTTTTTTTCTCCAATTTTTTTATTGATTAAGGTATTACATGTGTCCATATCTCCCCATTGCCCCCTGCCCTCCCATACATGCCCTCACCCCCCAGTGTCTTGCATCCATTGGTAAATCTTTCTCTTGACTCCTGTCCAAGGAGCGCTCCTAACCGCTTCCAGTTTGCCACGGCCTGATTAGAATTGATTATGCTCAAATAAACTCTTAACATTGTTGATATGCCTTAGTTTATTTTTTAACAGGAGAAAGGCCAAGGCCTCCTCAAACACTGGTTCTGCTCCTCATGGCTGTGTTAAATTAGCAAGTCACTTGCTTCCCGAGCCCAGTAGCAGCAACCTTGGATGGTTGATAATTTATGAAAAGCACCAGGCTCTTCTTCCTGCTCTTGTATTTTGACGTTGTGGCCCCAGCTTCAGTCCTGGTCTAGTCTCCTACTGTTCTTTTGTTTCTAGTCCCTGAAAGCTGTGCCTCTGATCCCAAGGCCCTCCAGAACTTCTGTTCAGAGAATCCCTCTTCTAGACCCCCTCCAGTCACACAGCATTCTACCTGCAGGGTTGATTATCGCCCTGGGGTGGAGGTGGTAGCCTCATACTTGCTAGCATTCTTTGTCATTTATATTCTCATCCATTAACACAAAGACGAATGTTTTCAGTTCTTGGCACATCAGGGATTTAAGTCTCTCCCCTGGCAGTTCTCCTCCAGAAGCTGTTCTTCCTGTGGGAAGTGGGCATTTGTAAACCAATGGCAGCTTGCCTGAGAGCAAACAGCAGAAAGAGCCCAGAGGCCTGAGATTTGTTTGAATCTACAAAGAAGGCCAGCTCCTCTGGGGCAAGTTGGCCACAGTGGCTTCAGGGAAGAGCAGGGCTGCTGCCTCCTCAGTGAGAGAGGAGAGACTTTTAGATTGGAACCTTCTTGGCCCTGGATGGGTAGCTCAGTTGGTTATGTAACTGGACAATCAAGGGGTCCGGGCTGCCTGTCACCACTTGAGCCAATTAAGCAGAGACAGGGTTGAATCATATATGAGCATTTATGCCAATAATGCCGGCAGTGTGGGAGAGCAGTCGGTCACCCACAAAAATCTGCTCTGACCACCCTTGCCAGTTGGCTGGTTATATACACACACGAGGGAGAAGATAGTTACATGCAGCTGCGAGCTACAAATGTAACATGGAAAGGGGAGGGTAGAGTCTGCAGTCCATCCTTCAGAAGCTCAAAATCTGATAATAAGGTGGCTAATCTTCTATGATGTTACAAACAGCTCTGCCCGTTTCTGGGACTGGAGAATGGTCAGAGTTCCTGAGAAAAACTCCCGGAGGGGGTCAGGGTCCAGGTGCAGCAACCAAATCAAAGCGTGACCTGTCCTTGGTCTATTCTTAAAATGTATTTCTTTTCTGAGTCATGGGCCCATCTGGGCTCCAAGTTGTCTTATCTTTTACAGGCCTGTTTCATCCTCCAGTTTCCCAGGGTCTGTAAGAAAACTTCTCATCTATAGTTAGTAAGGTGAATAATCATTAGACAACTGTGGCTCTATTCTCATTACATGTCCTTCCCCACTCTCAGAGCATTGTCCCAATATACCAACGTTATGGGTTCGATCCCCAGTTAGGGCACATACAAGAGTCAATCAATGAAGGCATAAATAATGGAACAACAAATTGATAAATTGATTTTTTTTTTCTCTCTCCCTTCCTTTCTCTCTAAAATCAATTAAAAACACACACACAAAAAACACACAAGTCAGTGGAAAGCTTGTGTGGGATAAGACACTTTAGTTCCTTCCATATACACTTTGTTGTTTTACAAAATCATTTCCCTTTTGAGCTTTCCAGGATGATGGTAATACTGAACCCAGGTTGAACTTGAAAGTCAATAATCTAGAGACGAGAGTTGGTACAAGGAAAGAGGGTTTATTCAAGAGCCAGAAACTTGAGAAAGTGGTGGACTAACATCACAAAGATCATCTTGACATCTCAGTGCAGTTTTTATGAGCAAGGAAGGGGAAAGCAGAACAAAGAAAACTGGAGGGGGTTGTGGGCTGCCTGTTGAGGGTGCTGGGTGTGAGTCAGCACAGTCTGCTTGATAACCAACCAACAGTCTGGTTTCATAATCCTGGTTCTATGGTTGAAGGTCAGCAAATCTCCTGGAGCCAAAATGCCTGAAGGCTGGAGTCTGCTTCCTTTGAGATTAGCTCCTAGAATCCTTGAAGCAAACAGGCTGCTTATCCGTAGCTACATGTGATTTTACAAGTTATCATTTGTAGACACAGTGTTGAAAGAATGGTGGTGGGGGTTTATAACTGGAGATGTGGCTTTTGAATTCCTTTTGTTCTCCTTCCAGACCATACTGCCAACAGAGATTTTGTTGCATGATTATTGATTTAGGAGTATGTTTACGACCCAGGTTTCCCTTTGTTCTTATTTCTTGTTAATAATCTTGTTATGTCATCATCATAATTAGCTAGTTATTAATATTAGTAAAAGGAAAGAAAGCAAAGGGAAATCAGATATTGTAAGCATGGTCACCTGGGAAGCTTCACCAGGAAGCTACAGCTTCACACAGCACTGTTCCCCCAGGGGATGAACACTCTTCCCTGCCCCTCTCTGGCACTGAACTGTTGGGGGGAGAAGGAGGAGATAAGCACATGGGCAGGAGAGTCCAGTAGAAGTCCGCGTGGCTCAGGGGAGATGCTTGCCTGTCAGTCTCATCTGGGGAACAATGGATTGGCTAGGGGGTGGACCCCATCAGAAACACTCAAAATCTTGGGAAGTTAATTGGTTAGTTTGAAGAAGCTTCTGGTTAAAATCCCTCCCTCTGTTCTTTTCTTGTTTTCTCTCTTGCTCTGTGACCTGCACTCTTTCGTGAGCTTGCTTTTCTCTCTCCATGGCCATGTGGATCCCACATGCAATGGATTGTAGCTAGGAACACAAAGCTAAGCCAACCAGAGCCTGGACTGGACTTTAATATGGAAGAGAAATTCTGGGCAGTAGCCTTAATTCTGGCCCTGCTGAAAACAAGATTGGATTTCTTTCATGTCAAGACTGACTGACAGAGATGGGACCTTGGAGGGGAACCCCATTAATTTTATATCATCAATAAAGTTTTCCATGAAACTCCATCTTCCTGTGGGGGCCTCAGAAAATTCTTTTCCTCGAGGTACCCCAAGAACTCCACTTCCACTGATAACAATATGAAGAATGTGGATTTTCTGCTGATGATGAGAGATGAAGGCTTCTCTGTGGTCTTTGGAAAAATGAACTCTCAGCCCAAGGAGGTGTCCGGGTTGGCTCCACCCACTGTGGTCTAACTCTTGGGGAATGGTGGGAGTTTAGAGAATCTGACCTCTTTGCCCAAGAATCATTCCTCTGCTTTCTCATTCTCTTGCCCTGTTGCCTTAAACTTCTACTGTAAGCGTTTTCCCCAAGGGTGGTTCCAGTAAAATGAAAAATTGTCTAGAAAGGGGAGCTGATCAAGTCATGGATTTTAAAATGGTTTTTGTGAATCCAACCACCCCCCACAATGTTCTTTTAAAAAAATTTATTATTTTTTAATTTAATAAATCTTTATTGTTCAGATTATTACAATTGTTCCTCTTCCCCCCCCCCACCCCATAGCTCACTTCCACCTGGTTCCCACCCCACCCTCTGCCCTTACCTCCCCTGCACAGTCCTCATCCATAGGTGCATGATTTTTGTCCAGTCTCTTCCCGCACCTCCCACACCCTTTTCCCCCCAAGAATTGTCAGTCCACTCCCTTTCTATGCCCCTGATTCTATTATATTCACCAGTTTATTCTGTTCATCAGATTTTTTATTCACTTGATTTTTAGATTCACTTGTTGATAGACATGTATTTGTTGTTCATAATTTTTTTTCTTTACCCTTTTCTTCTTCTTCCTTTTCTTAAAGAATACCTTTCAGCATTTGGTGGTGATGAACTTCTTTAGCTTTTTCTTATCCGTGAAGCTCTTTATCTGACCTTCAATTCTGATCCCTGCTGCTCTTCTTGTCCTTCTGGCAGCCCTATTATACGCATGTTACTTCGTTTCATGTTGTCCCGAAGCTCCCTTAGGCTTTCCTCCTGCTTTTTAATTTTTTTCTCCAATTGCTGTTCAGCTTGAGCTTGTTTCTGTACCTGATCTTCTAACTCACTAATTCGGTCCTCTGCTTCTTGTAGTCTACTGTTGAAACTTTCCATGGTGTTTTTTATTGTAGCTATATCACTTTTCATTTCTTCCTGATTCTTGCATAAGTTGTTGATTTTCTCATCCATCCGATGTATAAATTCCATGACCATTACTCTGAACTCCTTTTCAGTCATGTTGCAAGCTTCATTTTCACTAATTTCCTTTCTTGGCAACTCCACATTTTCTTTCCTCTGTGAGTTATTTCGTTTCCCCATTCTGGCTATTACCAGAAAGCTCAAGCTTCTGTTTGCGTGGACCTGGGCCGTGTGCTGTGGGGACTTCGCTCCACCCTAGTTTCACTGAAGTGCTCTGACACTAGGACGTGTGGCTATCTTTGGTTGGTGGGAACCAGACTTGCCCAGGATCAGTGTCCCCAGTGTTCCGTGTGGTCTCGTGTGCACATTTAGAATCAGGGGCCCTGTCTGCACCACACTGTTGGTATGTGCCGAGAATGAGATCCTTAGCATGTGCCAGGAGTCAGAGTTTCCCTGTGTCTGCACCAAGACTCGAGTGTCAAAGTCTCTGTTGCCTTGTGCGGTTTCTCGTTGAGAATCAGGGTCCCTGTGTGTGCACGCACCAACAATTGGGGTCGCTGGCTCTTAGTGTGAATGCGCTGTGAGTCAGGGATCCCAGGCAGCTGTGTCCGGCGTGCCAAATTCCCTGAAGTGGAGCTGCGTCCTGTGTGTGCTCTCTCTACTGAGCCAAACCGGCTAGAGCGCACATTCTTAAAAACCTGAAGGTGAGCCGGCTCAGTGCACTCTCCCAAAGTCCCAGAAGGGGGGCGGAGTCCGTCCTGCGCGCCAAATTCCCCAAAGGGAAGCCCCTCTGTGCACGCTCTTAAGAATCTCCGAAGGGGGAGCTGTGACCCGCGAGCCAAATTCCCCCAAATTCCCCGAAGGGGAGCCCTCTGTGCGCACTGACAGATTTCCCCGACGGGGAGCTGCTTCTGTCCCGTGCGCGAGCACGCGCCAAATTCCCTAAGAGGGAGCGCGTCCCTGCCCAAAGCTAGGCAGCTTGGGCCAGGGGCGGGTCTATCAGTTACTATGGCGCTGTCTGTGCGCGCGCCTGTGAGCAGCTTGGGCGAGGGGCGCGTCTATCAGTTACTATGGCGCTTTCCGCGCGCCTGTGGGCGCTCAGCAGCTTGGGGGAGGGGCTGGGTCTATCAGTTACTATGGCGCTATCAGCGCGCCTGCGAGGAGGGGGATAGGCTCTTTGACTCACGGAAATCTGCCGGGAAGTCTGGATTCTTGTTGTTTGTTTGTCTGAAGCTGTGATAGCAGTTCTCTGTCCCCAGTGGCTGCAGGGTCCTGGTTTGTGTCAGAAGCCAGGATCCGAGTCTCAGGCAGCTCTGTTTCTCAAGATGGCGTGGTCTCTGCGTCCGCACCAGCCGCCGAGAAGTGTCCGCTTTGTGCGCGGGGCTCCGCCGTCTAGGGCTGCCCTGTTCGGGAGCCCCTTGGAAGACCTGCAGAATCTAACTGACCCTATCTCATACACACACACACACCACACATCTACACTCTCCTCTATGGGTTCCTCACTCACACTCTCTCTCTCCCTACCTTCCTGCCGGTCGCCATCTTTTTTTCGTCTGCTCTGACCTTCAATTCTGAATGATAGCTTTGCTGGTAGAATAATCTTGGTTGTAGGTTCTTGCTATTCATCACTTTGAATATTTCTTGCCACTCCCTTCTGGCCTGCATAGTTTCTGTTGAGAAATCAGCTGACAATCGTATGGGTGCTCCCTTGTAGGTAATTAACTGTTTTTCTCTTGCTGCTTTTAATATTCTCTCTTTGTCTTTTGCTCTTTGCATTTTAATTATGATGTGTCTTGGTATGATCCTCTTTGGATTCCTTTTGTTTGGGGTTCTGTGCGCTTCCTGGACTTGTAAGTCTATTTCTTTCATCAGGTGGGGGAAGTTTTCTGTAATTATTTCTTCAAATAGGTTTTCAGTATCTTGCTCTCTCTCTTCTTTTGGCACCCCCATAATTCGGATGCTGGTATGCTTTAAGTTGTCCCAGAGGCTCCTTACACTATCTTCAAATGTTTGGATTCTTTTTTCTTTTTGCTTTTCTGGTTGAGTGTTTTTTGCTTCTTTGTATTTCAAATCTTTGACTTGATTCTTGTGGTCCTCTAGTCTACTGTTAGGTCTCTGTATAATATTTTTTATTTCAGTCAGTGTATGTTTAATTTCTAGTTGGTCCTTTTTCATATCCTCGAGGGTCTCGCTAAATTTATCAGCCTTTTCTAGGAAATTCTTGAAAAACGTTATAACTGTGGTTTTGAACTCTATATCAGTCATTTGCTTTTCTCCATTTCTTTCATTTGTGATCTGTTTCTTTGTCTCTGCATTATCACTGCTTCCCTGAGTTGGTAGAGTAGCTTTGTGTGGTAGGTGTCCTATATGGCCCAGTAGCTCAGCCTCCCCCAGTTACCTGAGGTGGACACTTTTGGTGCACTCCTTTGTGGGCTGTGTGCACAGCCTTGTTGTAGTTAAGTCTTGATTGTTGTTGGTATCAGTGGGAGGAATTGACCTCCAGGCCAATTGGCTGTGAGGATCATCTGTGTCTATGCTGGGAGAACTTCTGTGCTGGAGACACCCTTATGGGAGAAGACTTGCAAAAGCCTCTGTGCTCAGCTTGGATGGGGTGGACCCCCCAATGTTCTTGAAAAGGATGCGTGAGAGACATGACATTAGCTATCACCTATCTGATATTAATAATTTTGCATTTTATTGGCCCTACCCTTGGGGGAGATTCTTACAGTAGAAGTTTCAGGTAACAAGGCAAGAGCATGAGGAAGGATAAAGCATAACTCATACCATATGATGTGCATTACCATTTGGCATTTCTTCTATTGCCATGGGTGCTCCAGTACAGAATTTTTGTGAATATTTTTACTGAAATGTTCTGGAATCTTATTTTCCACATAGTAGAATTTAATATAACTTTAGTCCATTCATGTCTCCCAGAAAGTCCTTAGGACTGAAGAGTCAAATGGTCTTGAGGATGGTGGTCTCAGCTATCTGCCTAGAACTATGGGCTGCCTACTTCTAGGTTGGGGTGGGTCAAGACTGAGCATGGGATGGGTCAAGACTGAACAGGGTCCCAGAGCAAGCTGGCTGAGCTGAGGAGGCAGTAGCTGCTGGAGTGGTGGGTTATCAAGGTCAGTGTCTAGAGAAACCAAGGTGATACCTGAAGAAAGAGGCAAAATGTCAAGCCTGAAGAATCGGATGAAGATGGAGAGCAGCAAGTTTGCACACCTGAGAGTAAGTGCACAGAGAGAGCTGGGAAGCAGTGTCCAAGTGACGACTGAGCATGACACTCAGTTCTGAGAGGGTCCCTGTGAGCTGTGCTGAGTGTGGGCGATGCCCTGCACCATGTGACATCCTCCAAAAGATTTTCCCTAGAGGTCACAGTACGAAGATGTATTGTTCGCTCTCCTTGCCTATTTCCCTGGATTCCTTTTCCCAGCTCTCCAGAAGCCGGTATGATTGAATAGACCTTGGCTTTGCTGTGCACCCCCTCCAGGCATTTGAGTGATCTTCTATCATCCTAGTTCACAGACCGTGGCTCCCTAACTCCCTGCCAAGGATCACTCAGTGAATGAAGCCAAATGCAATGGTTTTAGAACTGTGTTGAGTCAACATTGGAGTCATTGTCTGAACACAATGTATAAAGTGTTTTCCTTGTCACTGGACCATGAAGGCAGCTAGTCTCTGGCTTCGGTGGAAAACTAGCATTTGAAGATTGATGATTGGCTTCTGAGGTGTTCACATAACCTAAGATTCTGGATAGTTAAATCAATGTTTTATTTTTCAATTACAGTTGATATAAAATATTATATTAGTTTCAGGTGTACAACCCAGTGATTAGACATTTATATGACTTGTGACGATCCTAGATACTTTTATTATTATTATTTTAATTAAACTTTAAAAAATTAAAACCCTCATTCAAGGATATGTAGGATATTTTTTGTAGGATATGTTTTTATATTGACTTTTAGAGAGAGAGGAATGGAGAGAGAGAGGGAGAGAGAGAGAGAGAGAAAGAGAGAGAGAGAGAGAGAGAGAGAGAGAGAGAGAGAGATCAGTTGAGCCCTGACCGAGAATCAAACCCCCACATTTTGATGTATGGGATGATGTTCCAACCAACTGAGCCAATGGCCAGGGTGATCCTAGATACTATTAAACATTAAAATCCTGGAGGCCTGTGGTCTGATTCTGCATATGTGTATCTCATAGAAGACTGCCTACTGCATAATGCCACTTTGGGAACAGGCGTTGTGTGAAAGCCATGCAGATGCATGCACTCCCTAAGCAGATCAGAACATCCAGCGGTGTCATCCTCTTGTGCTGGGTTTTATTTTGCATCCTGTTCTTTGCTGTCTGCTCTGTGCTTGCAGAGCCTCCATGGACAGTTGTAAGCTGGCTTCTAAGTTGTGCAGTTAGTTGAGGAAGGGGTACCTTTTCCATATTTGCATAAAGGTCCCAGATAAGTTAGGAAACTTAAAAGACAGAGATTTCCCCCCTTTGCTCAATATATGAAAGTAGCCACGAGTCTGTGGGGACTTACCTAGGTATCATCTGGGGGGTGGTAGCTCATTGAGAAGATGGGGACAGGGGCTCTTACTGGGAGTTGAGGAGGCAGTGCTGGCTTGCCCTCCTGTTGCCCAGAAATTGGGATGCTTTCTCATGACCAAGGAGAGATTGGGAGTGGGTGGTGGTTTCCAAGAGAAGTAGAGACACAGACACCCTGGATGGAATGGTGGCTCCATGGAACCAAGGGAGAATGCATCTGCTTGGAAGTCTTGGCAAAAGGTCTCTGAGGCCCAGCGTGGTACGGATCAGAGACATTCCACCTTCTAAACAGGTCTTGCCAACTTGAGCACTGAGCCTCCTAGCAGCAACCAATCAGGATGCTAAGAACATGGATCCCTTGCTCAAAATTTCTGGTCTGTGTAAACTATTCCTTCCTCTCTAGGACTTCTGTATAAATTTACGTGATGTTAAGCATCTCATCAGATTAAATTTAACATAAAAATGAAGCAATGTTTCCTGTAATTTCAAGTCCAATGGAGCAAATGTATATGCTCTACATCTGAAGACAGATGATGCATTCAGTTCAGCATCACAATATTTCCAAAACATATCTCTAGTGCCAGTCGCTGGCAGCAACTGTGACTTAGGTACTAATCTGTCTCTTTCTTAAAGAACAGCCTCTCTCATTCAAATTCATCCACTGCTTCATTTCAGAAACATAGTACCGTATCTGATGCACGTCTGGTACCCCAGATCCCTCTTCCTTTGGAGGCATCCCATCTTCTTTGCCTCACTCCTGACCCTATCTAAGCACATGTGTCCTGTGACATATCCTTTCCAAATAAAACATGGGGATCTGGGTACAGAGTTCTTCTCATGGGTTCTTGTCCGATGAGGATGAAGAATAAATTCGTGGACTAACAGATTTCTTTAATAAAAACGTAGAAGTTTACTGGAAGCATGTACAAACTCCATCTGGGCAGAGGTGTCCCCAAAGGGGACCCCCTGGGGAGGGGCCTCCAAATGGGAAAAGCTTGCTCTCTGTCTCACTAATGGGAAAACTTAAAAAAAAAAATAAATCCTGCCTCGTGTCCCTTTGTCTCCAGTTTATATATGCTGCAGCTTCTTGTTTGAACCTGACCCTTTCTAATTGGACATTTCATTAATCTAGGACCCCCTTGCTTTCCTCATTGGTTATTTTGTTACACAGTATCAGTTTCAAAGGCCAAAGCCCACGTGGTGCCTCTCTCCTTCTCTCCCCTTATCTTGCAACATTCTTCTATTCTCTATGAAAATATGTTTCCTTTTCCCCATCATTTTGTGATTTTTCTTTATCCTCTGTGAATGTATGTCTTCCTCCCCCCCCCCCCCGCCCTTATCCTGTGGCATTTCTCTATCCTCTGTGCAAGTAAGATAAGCATTTTGGCGTCTCCAAGCTGCTCAGGCCAGGGCTGCTTTTGATCTACCTTATAATTGCTTTAATTGCTCAGGCCAGAGATACCTCAGTCCTTCACCTATACATTCCTCCCCCACAGGCCCTCTTTATTCCCTAAGACTCCCTAAACCTGCCTGTTTTATCTCTAAAATTCCTTTCACAAACAGACCCTCTGGTAACAAATCAGAGGTGACACATTAAGTGATTTATGGTGAATTCATAGGTTGCCCTACTGTCAAATAAAAAAACAAACCAGAGACTCAATTAACAAAGGCATTCATAAGCTTGCAGCTGCAAGGGAACCATCCACAGTCACTTTCTTTTAGTGGGGCTTGAAGGGTATGGAAAGGTTTTACAGAATAAAAAGTCTTGAGACAGCCTCTGACTGGCAAGCATTCAATTAGGGTAGCTTTCTGATTGGCTTTAAGTACATTTGGTAGCCTTTAATTAATTCACCATCCATTTTCACACGAGTGGGGAATTTCCAGGTTGGGAAGAATTGGAAGGGCTATTTTAAGATATTTTTAACTCTGAGGGCAGAGTGAGGTATCTGGACCTGGCAGAGACAAGGCAGGGATCCTTTGTGCAAGAATGTGTTGTTCCTACTTCCAAGAATGCAGTTTCTCAAGAAATGGCTTCTCACTACTAGGATTCTATCCTCCCTCCTTTCCTATTTCAACAGCCGCAGCAGCAGCAGCAGCAGCAGCAGCAGCAGCAACAACAACAAAAGAAAAATGTCTACGGAGTACGTACTATGTATAGGCTCTACAAGGTAAGTGTAATGATCTCCATTAAAAAAAAGAGAGAAACTGAAGCTCAGAGAGGTTGAGTGAACTATTTAGCAGTTAAGAGTCAGCTTTAGAATGAGGCCTGTTTGGCTCTGAACACCATAATCTTTCAACTGCACTGTCCCCTCATTGAGTAAAACCAAGGGAAGTGATGGCAGCAGTTCAGGCCCTTAGGCAGGGCTGGTAGGAGGCCTGCTGTGGGTAAGGAGCCCTACCTGCATCTTCTGGAGAAAACCTGCAGTTTGGACCAAGCAGCCTGCATGTGGCTCTAGCTTTGCATTTGAAACTGTCTATTCTAAGTTTAGCATTCTTCACTTCAGCAGTGGCTGCACTAGACAAAATGGCCAAAGGCTGTTGAGCAAGAGGTGGAAGTGGCTAGAGGGCTCTAGGCACCTCATAAGCTTGCAGGGAAAGTAGGTTGTGGCAACTCAATTGTTACTGACTGCATCTGCTACTGGGATCTGCCACTGAGCCTCCCGTCTTTAGACAGAGGGTAAAAACAACGTCATTAAACTTTCAAAAGGAAAGCAATAGAATAGAGCAGATAAATACTGAAGTTCCAGACGCATTCTTCCTTATGATACCATTGGGTGCTTTTCTTTTCAAATTTTCAGCTCAGTCACAGGACTCCACCTAGTCCTGTTAGGACTTCGTGTCTCGGTCACTTGATGTTAAGGTAGGATGATGGGGCGCTGTGTTGAAACAGCCTCCCCAGAGTGAAGAGAAGTGACGGCAACTGTCCAAGAGAAGATACTGTTCGCTGTAAGTGTGTATCTGTTGGGGCTGGATTGTACTTTGTGGCATGTCATAAAAATCCCGCCTTCTCTCACTCTTTCATCCTTAGGGACCTCAGACCCTTGGATCCCAGGGTGAAAGCCTTACTTGAGCCTCCCTTCCCCTCACTCCTGAGTGTGTGTACTTGGCAGAGGGGAGGGGCAGCCATTGGAGGGTATTTCCAGGCGCTGGTTTTCCATTCACCACCAGGATGATTCCATCTGCCAATGGGGTACGTCGTTAGTACTTGAAAACCACCCAAAGAGTCGGGTTTTAGTTACAGCTCAGTAAGGGGCCCCTCTGGCCGTAACAAGGGCACTGGAACCAGATGCCAGGGGAGGGGTAGGTGAGTTACAAGTTCTCGCCACCTCCCCCCAGATGCCTAATGAATTCGGATAGGAGACAGGAGACCAATAAACAGATGTTTCTGTTGTTTGTGAATTTTATTGTAAAGGAGAAAAAAGGTTACTGTGTAAATCAAAGCAGAAAGTCAATACAAATTACTCATTATTTTTTAAATGACACCAATCAATGTTCTTTTCTCAAACAGTGTTTTGCTCTGTCCTTATTACTTAGAAACTTGTACTGCCCGTCCCCAGAGCTGTTGGGTCATAGTGGGAAGGCGTAAGTAATATTCTCTCTCAAAGCTGATAACTCCCAAACTCTTGGGCATGACTCCTAATCTTAAAGGATGCTACCAGTGCATAGAGCCAAGGACCCCACATTTCTTTGGCCACCTGTGAAAGGTGGTGCAGAAAGTCCGTCTCAAGGTTACATTGACAACAATCTGGTATTCCTAACCTAGAAAGCTGAGCTCTGCTTGGGTTTGCAAATTACTCAGCGGTTTTGTATTAACTAGATGTCAGCTGAGGTCTCCTGACCACTGAGATTCAAATGAAGTTGGCTCTGATCCCATTTAGAATTCAGTAGGAAGTCTGAGTCATCCCCAGTATCTCAGGAATTCTGGGAGGAGGTGGCTTGTTGCCTCTGGCTTCAAGCCTGTTTCCTAGAGTAATTCAGTTCACAGAGTGTGTTGCTGTCCCACGTTTGCTGTCACGTTAAATGCACCCTCTGAACTGCAGAACTCAATCTCTTTCCTACTTTGCCACCTCTTCCCTGCACCTGCACCTTAGGTCTTCATGCGGTGATTGATTTTAGTGACGATTTGGCAAACAGAGAGGACTGACATTATAAAAATGCAAACCACCTAAAACTGAACAATCTACACTAATAAAAGAGAAACGTGCAAATTGACCATCACTCTGCTACACCCACCAGCCAATCAAGAGTGAGTATGCAAATTAACCCCATAAAGATGGCGGCTGCCACAGAACTGGAGCAAGCAGGAGGCTTGGGTTGCTCCTGGAGATGGAGGAAGCCAAGCTTCCTGCCCGCCCTGGCCACCGCTGAAGGAGTGGCTGGGGGCCTGGGTCACTGGGAGCAAGCAGGCCGTCAGTGGGGGTCAGTTGGAGGTGATCAGGACAGCAGAGTGGGCAGTTTGGAGTGAGCAGGCCAGCAGGGGGGCAGTTGGGGATGATCAGGCTGGCAGGGGGGACATTTGGGGGCAAGCAGGCCGGTGCTGGGGGGCAGTTGGGGGCGAGCAGGCCGGCAGGCAGAGTGGTTAGGGGCAATTGGGCAGGCAGGCAGGTGAGCGATTAGGAACCAGCAGTCCCGGATTGCGAGAGGGATGTCTGACTGCCGGTTTAGACCCGATCCCTGTAAACCGGCAGTAGGACATCCTTTGAGGGGTCCCAGATTGGAGGAGGTGCAGGCCAGGCTGAGGGACACTCCCCCACCTGTGCACAAATTTCATGCACTGGGCCACTAGTATTTTTAATAAGCTCTTCACTATTTTTACTAACCCAATTTCCAACTTCCCAACATGTTGCTTGGTACTCCTCACTCCTTTTTCTGGTCTCCTCTTTCATCCTGTTCATGTATGCCTTCCCTCCTCTACTCCTGTCCCCTTCCCACTAAGGAATAGCAACAATAAAAGGCCTAGAGCACCAAGCTCAGCCTCCTGTCTCTTTGCACAGCTAAAGGCTCGCAGAGTGTTTTGTAGCTCAGTGGACCATGAGCAGTGGCCTCAGCCTTGCCTCCTCATCACCAGTGTCTGCTGAAGGGGAAAGGAGTGACAGAGGGATTTTAGTCCTCACTGATGTAGTTTATGAGACTCCTCCTGGCCCCCTCCTCAGAAGACAGAAGCTTCTGTCCATTTTAGTTTTGGTCATTTCCTCTTTTCATTACTAACATTTCCTGGCATCATGGGTCTTACATAGTTTAGCTAAGCAGACTTACATTCTAAGTTGTGAATATTGTGGAGGTTCCCTAAGTATCCTTTCTGGATCAACAATACCATCTGGGAAGTTGTTAGAGATGCAAATTCTCAGGCCCCACCCTAGACCTACTGAGTCAGAAACTCTGGGGTGGGTTAAAGTACCTTCAGCAGTCTGTGGTTTAAAGTACCCTCAGGCTGATTCTGATGGACACTCAAATTTGAGAACTACTGAGCTAACAGATGGGTTTAGAAGACATGGGTGGAGAACACTGGCCACAAATGCCCACAAATCAGTAACTACAGTGCATACAAAATACTCCAGCCTTTCCAAAGTGCTGCCATTGTAGAGAGACTGAGGACCCTGTGGGTTGTACGCAACGATGCCAAAAAGGAGCGTTAATAGAAGTCAACATTTACTGAGAAATTACTAAGTGCGGGGCACTGCTCTCAGTTATTACATGATAACTCATTTGTTCCTCACAATAATCCTGTGATGTAGGTACTGTTATTATCTCCATTTTACAAGTGGGGGAAGTGAGGCACAGAAAAGAGAGAATAAGTAGCTTGTTCAAAGATACATAGCCAGGAAGGGACAGAGACCAACCTAGGGCTTTGTGGCTCAGTTCCCCATCTCTTACCCCATTGTGATACCCTCTCCTTTCCATCAGCCTTTTTGAAAGGGCACTTTTGACCGCCTGCTTAGCTTTTCCCATTGGTAATGGAAGAAACAGACTCAAAGACTGTTAGCTATTTTTCTTGGAAAGAAAGGAAACCAAGAAGGTAGGAAGTCATTTCTATGGTTCTCTTTTGTCATTTGTAAATAGGAGAGAAACATTGGGAGGCAATATACTAAAAGGAAATCTGAAATCAAATGGGCATGGGCTCAACGCACTCTCACTGCTGGCTGAGTGTATGAGAAGTTACTGTCCTCATCTATAAAATGGGTACCATTTTATGTAGTACTAGAGGCCCGGTTCACAAAATTCATGCACTCGGGGGTGGGGGATTTCCTCAGCCCAGCCTGTGCCCTCTCGCAGTCTGGGAACCCTCAGAGGATGTCTGACTGATGGCTTAGCGGTCAGTTGGACATCCTTACGTCTCCTGCCACTGCTGCTGTGCTCACCAGCCATGAACCTGGCTTCTGGCTGCATGGTGCTCCCCCTGTGGGAGCACACTGACCACCAGGGGGCAGCTCCTGCATTGAGCATCTGCCCCCTGGTGGTCAGTGCATGTCATAGCAACTGGTCATTCTGCGTTTGGTTGATTTGCATATTAGCCTATTATTATATAGGATATCTTGAGGTTGGTGTGAGAAGTCAAGACCCTACATATATAAAGCTCCAGAATGATCAATCCAAGAATGTGAATCCCTTGCTTGTCCTTTCTTTTCTTCTGCATAGAATGATTTTGTTAGAAAAGTACAGTTTAGGAACAGGTCATAATTTCATGAAGGATAGCTAGACACAAACAAATGAAATGGAATTACTGATTTTATACTGTTTCTTTCTAGGTTTTTTTCCTCCTCTGCAAGGAGATTTCCAGGCTTTTGATTGCTGGAACACTAGAAGGATGCCGAGTGAGATGTCTTTTGATTAGGTGAGCAGTGGTAAAAACTGGTCTTGAGCATGGCTTAGCAGGAAGCAGTGCCCTCGGCCCGAGGTCTGGTGTTTGCCTCCATAACTGGCATATGGAACTGGTTTTGGGAGCATCTGGGTCCTGGATAAAATCATCACCCGCAGGCCAAGCATTGCCTGCTCCCTGGGGCTCCTTTTTAATCTAGTTAGAATCTGTGCCTTTCAAACATCTCAAGATCTCTTAGCAGCAAAGAGCAGGAACAAGTATTCTTGAGAAGAAATATGTGAGGGAGATAAAGTCATCATGTCGTGTTTAATTTTCTTTAATGATCTTTTTGCGAAATCCATCTTGACCTCAAAGTGATTAAGTTAATAAAAAAGCTTTGCCATTTCATTGACCTACCACTGGCCCTCATAAAAAAGTTATCATGAACTTTAAATGTTAGTATGTAGTTACTAATATTATTTTAACTTTCCATATTCTTTACTTTCTCTGGTAATTATGTTCCTTCTAATAATTTTTCTTAATGCCTGCCCAGTATACATTACAGGCAATTCCCAAAGTTTTAAAGAAACTTTCTGCTGGCCTGAAAGATTATTATTATATTACAGAGAAATTGTGTGACTTTTATGCCCAGCATAAATGTCCTTTTGTGACAAGTGTGCCTCGATTCTCAGCCAATGTGCTTTGAGGCAATGAATCCACCCCAGTTCCAGGGTGCATCACATGATGTAATTTAGCCAATCAATGCACTCTGTCTTCCTGGCTATGGTGATTGGTTCAGGAACAGGCCCACACCTAAGCCAGGTGGATCAGCATGTATAAGGCCCTGCTCAGGGATTGTGAGTACAGTAATACAGGAAATAGAGTCTTTCCTCTGGCCTTCATATCATATCAATGGGAACATACGAAGTTGGGCCATTCCTGAGAATTTTGAAGATAAGACCATCAAAGGGAAAGTAGAGCTGACAGCTAGTCCCTGATGACAGTGTGTGGTGTCTAGCATGTTCAGGTTGCTGTAACAAATTATCATACACTAAGTGGCTTAAGCAACAAATAGTTATCTCTAAAGGCTGGGAAGTCCAAGATCAAAGCTCTGGCACATTTGCTGTCCAGTGAGGCCTGCTTCCTGACTTGTAGATAATCATTTTCTCATTGTATCCTGAAATGGCAGACAGAAGAGAGGAAGCAAACTCTCTGTGACTCATATAAGGGCACTAATCCCATTCATGAAGGTTCTACCCGCATTACCTCATCCAATGTTAATCACTTCACGAAGGTCTCCTCCCAGTACTGTCACACTGGGGCTTAGAGTTAAATTAACTTAAATTTACCTATAGACTTTTCAGCTTATATAAGCAATAACTTTTTTTTTAAAGGGTCAGGTAGTAAATACTTTAGGCTTTGTGAGCCATATGGTCTTTGTTGAAACTACTCAACTATGTCATTGTAGCTAAAAAGCAGCCATATACAATATGTAAACAAATGAGCATAACTGTGTTTCAACAAAACTTTATTTAGAAAGACAGGTAGTGGACCCACAGAATCCTTCTCATGGTAAAGTGGCCTGCCAACAATGGACCATTTAGTTCGTGATCAAGCTGAGAGAAGACCTGTATCTTCTGCCTTCGCTAGTACTCCATGTTGCCAGCCCTTAGCATAGTCTGGCTAGATGCAAGTTTGAGGTTGAATGAGCTTGGGATAATGCAACAGCCTGACCCGAATTCTTTAAACTTCTGCCCATGAGGCTAGATGACACAAAACCTGAGCTATGATTGGTCAGCATGGACCACTTGCACCAGCCTTTTGGAGATTGCTAGAACCCCTTCTCTGATTGCCAGAGAGGTTTTCTTTTTAAAATTTTATTTATTTGGTTGTTTCTCTTTCTAGTTTATTTAAAATTTTTTCATTCATTATATTTTCAGCTTTATTGAGCTATAATTGGCAAATAAAATTAATATATTTAAAGTGTACAATGTGATTTAATATATGTACACATTATGAAAGGATTCCCATCATCAAGTTGAAGGATTCCTATCATCAAGTTCATTAGTTGATTAACACACATCACTGGATATATTTGCTTTATTTTTTTTTGTGTGAGAATACTTAAATTCTACTTTCTTTAATATACAATATAGCATTAACAACTATAGCCCCCATGTTCTACATTAGATTCTCACAACTTATTCATAATATAATTGAACGTTTGCACCCTTCGACTAGCCTCTCTCTATTTCCCCCACCTCCTAGCTCCCAGCAACCACTATTCTACTTAGTTTCCATGAGTTTGACTTTTTATTTTTTTTTTATTCTACATATAAGTGATACCATGTCTACCTGGCTTATTTCACTTAATATCATCCCCCTACAGTTTCATCCATATTGTTGCAAATGATAGCATTTCCTTCTTTTTTAAGACTGAATAATATTCTATCATATATAAGTATTATATAATGTATATTACATTTTCTTTATCCATTCATTCATGGAGGGACATTTAGGTTGTTTTCATACTTCGGCTATTGTAAATAATGCTGCATTAAACATGAGAGTACAGATATCTTTTTAAGAGAGTTATTTGTATCTTTGGATATACAGTTACCCCTTGAACAACATGGGTTTGAACTGCGTGGGTTCACTGATATGTGGATTTTTTTCAATAAATAGAATTGGCCCTTCATATATGTGGGTTTCTCCTTCACAGATTCAACCAACCAGTTGGGAATTCAGAAATAATGTTTTTGACCATTATTTTTGAATTCCCAACTGCAGTTTTCCAACCCTAGATTTCCAACTGTGCATGGAAAATACTGTTTCCATCTGTGGTTGGTTGATCTGCAGATACAGAGGGCAACTGTAGAGTTAAAAGTTACATGGTATTTTTTGACTGTGGGAAGGGGAGGGTCTTGTACTCCTAACCCCCATGTTGTTTAAGGGTCAATTGTATATCCAGAAGAGAAATTGCTGGATCATATGGTAGTTTTATTTTTAAGTTCTTGATGAACTTCCATACTGTTTTTCAGAGATGCTATACCAGTTTACAATTCCACCAACAATATAGAAGGATTCCCTTTTCTCTACATCCTTACTAACATTTGTTATTTCTGTCTTTTTTTATAATAGACACCCTAACAGATGTGAGGAGCTAGTTCACGGTGATTTTGATTTGCCTTTCCCTGATAAGTGATGCTGAGGACCTTTTCATGTACCCTTTGGCCATTTTTATGTCTTTAGAAAAATATCCACTCAAGTCCTTTACCCATTTTTAATTGGATTATTTGTTCTTTTGCTATTGAGCTAAATGACTTCTTTTTATATTTTGGATATTAACCCCTCACTGGGTCTGTGGTTTTCAAATGTTTTCTCCCATTTCATAGGTTGCCTTTTCATTTTGTTGATGATTTCCATTGCTGGGAAGAAGTTTTTTAGTTTGATGTCATCCCCCTTGTTTATTTTTAATTTGGTTGCCTTTGCTTTTTGTGTCAAATCCAAAAAATCATTGCCAAGACCAATGTCAAGAAGCTTATCACATATTTTCTTCTAAGAGTTTTATGGTTTCAGGTTTCATGTTCATCTTTAATCCATTTTGAATTGATTTTTGTGTATGGTGTAAGAAAGAAGTCCAGTTTCATTCTTTTGCATGTAAATATGTAGTTTTCCCAACACCATTTGTTGAAGAGTCTCCTGTGTCCATTTAAAAACTGCTTCTTTGTTTGCTGTAGTCCTGTGGGACTTGAATGCAAGTCCCACCGCTGTCAGACCTAGGTGATTTGGAGGCCTGTCCCTTGGGTGGCAGCCATAAAAGCTGGTGCACTAGATGTGTGAACAAGCTCCTTCCAGGTTGATAGTGGTGACTTCATTTATTGTTGGAGTAAGCAAAAGGGAGAAGGCGGGGGAGTGCCCACCAGCTCTTTCAGGATCCGGGAAGGATTGCCGTAAGCATGCATGTGCTGGTTAGAAGCTGGATCTTCAGGGAAGATAGTCAAATCCTTCCAGGGAAAGACTGGGAGATGGGTGTTCTTGCCTGTCCCCTCATGTTCTTTTGTACTGTTTCCTTCATGTGTGGTATGTGCTTACTTGCATGAACAATCTCCCTTTCCAAACCAAAATCAGAAATTGGCTTCTACTTCTTAAACTTAGCTCTGTGAGATCAGGGCTGTAGAGATGGCAGTGGGTCTGACGACTCTCTGGTTCTTGATGTGCATGACAATCACACAGTCCCGAGTGTGAAGTGGTGACTTTGAAACATGTGGCCAGACTCCTTCTGATGGCAGTGGGGGAATGTTGGATGGTGCCTCATTGAATTATTGTGGTCCTGAGCACTGGAGCATCAAGTTTGTGAAGAGTTCCAAACAGAAAGGACCCGTCTCATTGCCATAGCCTGCAGAGGAGTTCACTATTCAGACAAAATGCAGCTTCTAAGGAGATTGAAGATGCTGTAGTTTAGAAAGACAGTGAGCTGCAATATTGCTCAGCAATTCCTCAGATAAGCACACATGCAAGGAGGGTGCCAAATGTTTGCAGGTGTGAGGTGGTAATTTTGAATATGGCTTAACGAATTTTTAGAATACCTCATGATTCCTCACAAAGGATCTAGAGCAAGAAGTCAACCCCTACACAGGGGTGAAATAGGTCAACGGGAGACCCACAAAAGGATCCCTAGCACCTGGATGAAGAATGTAATCCAGACCAGAATTATTTCTTTAGCCACATTGGTTTTGTTAAATATTTGACAAATATTAACTGAGTGGCTACTATGCCCATCTCCCCAATCATTACCAAGGTGCTTGGTAAAAATGGAATAGAGATGGATATCAGAATCTATTTTTCTTTGTGATTCATTAGACATTTGTGTGTATAGTAAATTGTATTTGTTTTTATTATAGAGTTTTGGAGCAGCCATTCAAAAATTCTTTTATAGTCTTTTTAATATCACTTATCAATAATTTCCAGGCATTATATACCTGGCTATATTATGGTGCCTTGATTAGGTGATCTTCACCTGGTTTTCTATAGTCATAATTTTGGAGTCTAGAGTGAAGATAATCAAGCTTCCTACAGGAGTCTATCTTAACTAGACTTATTTATGGCTGGGCCTGCTTGTATTACACTAGCACATGAACAAACCACTATCTTGAGATATATTTTCATAGCTTTCTATGGAGAAACTCCTGTTGACAGTCTTTACTGCTAAAGAGTTATGTCTATGGAAGGTTGGAAAACAATTCTTCCAGCTTCAGACATTCATCCCCAAATAACATCATCCAGTTGTTTACTTTCCAAAAATGCTTCCAACTGGTTTTGAGAATTTAGACCTCAGAGTGTATTAATCCAGATTATGAATTGCTTCAGAAGGCTGACCCTTCTCAGCTGTTTTACCCTCACATTAGAGGAGACACCCCAGGTTTTCCTGATGTCCATGATCACCATTGTTGCACCACATCCAAGGTGACCTTCTTTGGCAAGAACACTTTTTTGGGAATCCACATTAGTAGAGTGGCTATTATGTGCCAGACACTACAGAGCCTCTATATTTGGTAGTCATAGCAAGCCTGTGTGATAGGTATTCTTAAATTCAATTTACAAAAGGAAAAACTGGGGATAGAGATTTTTAGTAACATGTTCAGCTTACTCTGACTCTTAAGTCCTTGTTTTTTCTAGTACAACCAAGAGCTCTATACTTTATGCTTTCTTCTTTAAATGCAATAACATTTGCCTAGATTAGTGTCCAATTATTTTGAACTAAGCCCATAAGGCTGAGGTGTCAGTGCTAAGGTTTGTTTACTTAAGTGTTAATGACTGATTTTACTTTTCTCATGTGTATTTGCATTTTAAGAGTTTGTTCATCTAATAAATAATTTTGCTAAGTTAATATTTAAATATTTATAAAGAGGCAGCATAGCATAGCTATAGGGTGTGGGCTCTGTGGTGACAAACTACTGGGATTTAAGTCCTTACTACCTGTGTGACTTGGTTAAGTAGCTAAACTGTGCCTCATTTTAGCAATACAATTATTGTGAGAATGAAATAATTAAAATTACACTAAGCTCTTACAACAGTGCCTGGTGCATAGGAAGTTTTCAAAATATTATTTGAGAGACAGTGAGTGACGTAGTGGGCACACATTCGGTTCCAGGCCCAGAGGATGCCCAGGGTCACAGGAGCTCAGCTCAGCTTGCTGATGATATCCCTTTGGCCACTTCAGATATGACTCTTTTGGCAAAACTGTAATGAAATAGCTGAAGTGTACTGAGTACTCATTATATGCCAGCTAAGAGCTTTACTTGAATTATCTCATGTAATTCTCAACAACTCTATGAGGAGCCATCTCCCCATTTTATAAAGAGGAGGCCTGAGGGGCAGGGCTGGATTTTTGTCCATTGGTCTGACTGCAGAGCCTGCTGACTGAACCTCCGCTCCTTATCAGAGTATTCTTTCACACCTCTCTCCTTCAGAATCCCTCTCCCATGTGCTCTGACCTTATTTCCCATTTTAGTTCACAGTGAAGTCATGCCAACTAGAAAGTCTTTTAACCACCAGGGTCTGCATTTCAAGGGCTTTATGCAAATAAACAATGGGACCCTCCACTGGGGCTGCTGTTTGCAGAAGAGCTAAGAAGGAGGAGGTACAAGGAATTTGGCCAAATGTGAATATTTATATTTTCCAAATGATTAACTATGGCAGCTTGTAAGGAAAATATTTGCCAATGCTCATAAACATTATCCAGTGTAATGTTATCTTTTGATTAAACAACATATGTTCTCTAATAATGCATATGTATGAGAGATAAAGAGAAAGATGCCAAGATGCTCTGAATTCTGAATTTCTTAGATTTGGTGGATGCCAGCAAGATTCTTACATAATTCAGGACTTCCAAGGGAGAAAGAGATTAGAATTCTGGTGATTTTGCATTGTTTTTCCCCCTAAACCATCTACAAGTAATATTGTCAGTGTTAAGTAATGTCAATAATAACACATGCAAAGAGCACTGGATTAAGTTGGTAGTAGAAAGAAAATCAGCAATTTCATGAATTAGAATTTGATTTAACTTTTCAATGAAACTCATTTTATAGATTAGTGGGTCTCCAAGTTAAGCTGCATCAGCGTCACCCAGGGGCCTTGCTAACCAGCTATTTAGGCTCCACCCAGAGTCTCTCATGCAGTAGGTCTGGAGTAGGGCCTGAGAGTCTTCATTTCCAACCAGCTCCCAGCTGGTGTTGTGCCACTGGTACGGGGACCATACTTTGAGAACCACCTACCAAGCCTGGGATTTAGATTGTGTGAAACAACTCACAAACATAATGATTAACTGGAGGTCCCACGGTGATATTTAAGATGTGTTTGTTCTAACATGCTCTGATTGATTCATACACATTTTGTTTATTAAGAGTACCAGTGGTTTGGTGAAATGATGTCTGGCACAAAACCAGAATTGTGAACTGGACCCTAATTATAAACTTTCAAGTATATTTTTCTTGCTGTAGCCATTGGCAGATAATCAGAAAAAAAGTCAATGGAAACATGCCCATCTGTGGGTATCACAGTGCCCAAATGGGCACTTGATGTCTTGGTCATTGTTTGTATCATTCTTAGGTGCTGCTGTCTCCATTCAAGACTTTTCTCAGCAACTCCTCAGTTCCTGTAGGCTTGAATTCTCAAGACATATTTCAGAAGAATGGGACCATTGCATGTTTTTTTCTTTTTTGGGTGAGGGGGGAGGGAAGGTTATATTTTGAATGATATTATTTATATCATGTGACAGTTACAAATATTAGAAAATATCTAACTCAAACCAAATCAGATATGAAAATATAACAACCAGATTGTCTGTACGATGGATGGCTCATTGCATGGTGTCCCATGATCAGCAAATATTATTTCTAGAATAAGCAGAGTAGAAGTCAATTAAAAAAATCTTTATTGTTGAGAATATTACAGATGTCTCCTTTTTCCCCCTCCATTGCCCTCCTCCTCCTGGTTCCCGCTCTGCCCCAGGCCTTTACCACCCCTGCACCCCTCACTCCACTTCCCTCTGAGATTCATCAGTCTGTTCCATGTTACCATGCCTCTGATTCTATTTTATTATTCAGTTTATTTTGTTCATTAAATTTCTTATTTGTTTATTTTGATTTATAGATTCAATTGTTAATAGATATGTATTTATTGCCATTTTATTGTTTCCTCCTCCTCCTCCTCTTCCTCCTCCTCCTCCTCTTCTTCTTCCTCTTCCTCTTCTTCTTCTCTCTCTCCTCCTCCTCCTCCTTCTCCTTTTTCTTCAAGAATACCCTTCAACAGTTCATGTAGTACTGGTTTGGTGGTAATGAACTCCTTTAGCTTTTTCTTGTCTGTGAAGTTCTTTATCCGACTTTCAATTCTAAATGATAGCATTACTGGGTAGAATAATCTTGGTTGTAGGTCCTTGCTATTCATCACTTTGAGTATTTCTTGCCACTTCCTTCTGACTTACAAAGTTTCTGTTGAGAAATCAGCTGACAGTTGTATGGGCACTCCCTTATAGATAACTAACTGTTTTTCTCTAGCTGCTTTTAAGATTCTCTCTTTGTCTTTAACTTTTGGCAATTTAATTATGATGCATCTTGGTGTGGACCTCTTTAGGCTCTTCTTGTTTGGGACTTTCTGCATTTTCTGGATTTGTAGGTCTATTTCTTTCACCAGGTAGGGAAAGGTTTTTGTCATTATTTCTTCAAATAGGTTTTCAATATCTTGCTCTCTGTTTTCTTCTGGCACCCCATAATGTGAATTTTGGTACCTTTGAAGTTGTCTCAGAGGCTCCTTACACTATCTTCATATTTTTGGATTCTTTTTTTCTTTTTGCTCTTCTGATTGTGTGTTGTTTGCTTCTTCATATTCCAAATTGTTGTTTTGATTCCAGGAATCCTCTACTCTACTGTTGGATCCCTGGAAATTATTATTTCAGTTAGTGTATGCTTAATTTCTCACTAAGGTCCTTGAAAGTCTGACTAAGTCCCTTGACACTCTCATTAATTTCCTTGAAGCTCCCATTAAGTTCTTTAAAACTCTCATTAAGATCCTTGAGTAACCTTATAACCATTGTTTTGAACTCTGTATCCAGCAGTTTGCTTGCTTCCATTTCTTTCATTCGTAACATGTTTCTTTGTCACCACATTTTGGCTGCTTTCCCTGTGTTTGTTTCTATGTATTAAGTAGAGCTGTTATGTCTCCTGGAATTGGTAGAGAGGCCTCTGTGTTAGGTGTCCTGTAGGGACCAGTGGCTCAGTCTCCCCAATCACCTGTGTTGGGCACTCTAGGTAAGCCCCTGTGTGGGCTGTGTACACAATCTTGTAGTTGATCCTTGATTGCTATTGGCATCATTGGGAGGAATTGACCTTCAGGCCAACTGGCTATGAGGACCAGCTGCAACTACAGTGGGAGAGCTGCTGTGCAGGTGACAACCCTATGGAGCAGGACTTGCTTCAGTGGGGCTTTGGTGCTCACCAAGTCGGCCCCTTGAGTGGATCACTTGTAGAGTAGTAATCTGGTATGCCCTGAAGCTGTCTGCTGGATACATTGGCTCTGGGGCCTCTCAGGAGTTGCAAAGTCAACCACTGCCTGGGTCCATCTGGCAAGACCTATAGAGAGATCTGCAGATGGCTGCTATTTGTATTGGTCTTGGAAGTGTCCAAGCAAGGTCCAGCTGTGAAGCAAGGCAGGCTGGTGCTAGTGCCAGGCCTTGGCCTTATTTTGTTGGGTTTGGGGCATGCTGACTCCAGCTGCTGCTTGTTTAAGATATTTTAGCAAAGTCTGAAGCCTGAGCCAGGACAGGCCATTCATATGAAAAAGCAGCTGCAAACAGCTTGGGTGGGGCTTCAAATTGAATGGGGTGGGGTCTCAGGGAATCACCAGGGGGGAGCAAACAAGTGTGGGCCATGCTGATGGAAACTCAGCTATGGCTGCCAGTCAGCTCTGGACAGGGGAGATGCCAGCACAGGAACAATGACCCCTGCAAGCACCCCTGTCTGGGAGAAAGTAGTCCCGAGTTCTTGCCCTGATGCCAGACAATCCAGTTCCTCCTGGTATGTCCCTAGATTTCCCTCAAAGCCACTACCCAGCATTGGAGCTCAGAGGAAGTGGGACTGTGTAAGTCCATGTGTGGGTCCTTTAAGAGGAACACCTGGGATTCCATCAGTCTCTGTGTCACCCAGCCACAATCCCCACTGTTTTATAAAAAAATATATTTTTATTGATTTCAGAGAGGAATGGAGAGGGAGAGAGAGATGGAAACATCAATGATGAGAGAGAATCATTGATTGGCTGCCTCCTGTACATCCCCTACTGGGGATCGATACTGCAACTCTGGCATGTGTCCTTGACTGGAATCGAACCTGGGACCCTCCAGTCTGCAGGCTGATGCTCTATCCACTGAGCCAAACCATCTAGGGCTTCCCACTGGTTTTTACAGCCTGAAGTTACAGAGACTTCTCTTCTCAGCTCTGGTACCCTGGGCTGGGGGTCTGCTTCTCATGAGAGGCCTTGGAGATATCCCTCCCGATTGAAAAAATACCACATGTGGGTGTCAGACTAGCCAGTTCCACGCCTCTGCCCCTCCTACCAGTCTCATGTGCTTCCTTCTTTACTTCTGTAGTTGTAGGACTTCCATTCAGCCAGATTTCAGGTGGTTCTGAATGATGGCTGTTCTGTATTTTAGTTGTGATTTTGATGTGGTTGTGGAAGGCGGCGGGTACTAGTGTTTATGCTGCAGTCTTGGTTCTCCTCTCAAGCTCAATTTTAAATGGGTGTTAAAACTATGGTATGTTAGATCCAGCATGGTTAGAGAAAGAATTCTCCTAGAATTCGTACACTTCTCTTAATTCAATCTAAATTAATTAACTCAGAGTCATTTCCCAATCTGTTATGTTTCATCACAACTTTAATTTCCTTTTCTGGTCTAGAGCACCATGAAGAATATGTGAACTTTAATCAGCAGGTTAATTGTCCAGGCAGTGGGATTCTGAACTGAGGGCTTTGAGCAGCTGTACAGCAACACAAGGACACTGAGATATAAATTAATATATTTGCCTAGGCCAGTGGTTTCCAACCGGGGTAAATTTTGCCCCTCCACTGGGGACATTTGGCAATTTCTGGAGCCATTTTGGGGTATTATAGCTGGGGAATTGCTACTGATTTCTAGTGCAGAGAGGCCAGGATTGCTGCTAACCATCTTACAATGCACAGGAGAGCTCCTCACAACAATTATCCAGCTCCACATGACAATTGTGCGAAGGCTAAGGAAACCTGGCCTGAGGTAAAAGGGAAGGGAGCTGAGAGTCCCTCAGTTCATGGGTGACTTAGAAAGTTAAGTCTATTTCCAACTAAAGGACACAAGAAGCCTATACTGTGACTTGGCAGCACCTGGTACTGTCAGGCCAGTCGGAGGAAGAGGTAGACTGGAGAGTAGGGTCTGTCTGAGGCCCTGAGGCTGCTTTCTCATCCCGCAGTGTGAAATCCAGCCCTTGGGAGAATGTGACACCCTTTTCAAAGTTAGAAACAAATAGGCCCTTCCCTGTTCTCCTCAGGTGGAGCTGCAGAAGCCATTAAATGCATTTGGAAGGAAGAATGATGATTTCTCTCCCTTCCAACACAGTGTTCAGTTAATTTATTCTGAATGGATGTGGAGTGAGCCAGTGCTGGACAATGTGTGGAAACACGCGCCTGTGCCTCATTATCTCTAATGGGAGTTTCAAAGGCGCAGGCAGGTTTAGTGTCCTATTTGGTCTGACTTGTAGAGCACCTGTCAATAGGCTGCTTTCCTGCTAAGTCATTAATATTGAAATAATGTGGTTTAAAGGTCAAACTGTGCCCACAGCAATATTAAAATACATCATTCATTTTTTCTAGATTGTAATGCGAAGGACCAGGAGTGGGAACTTGTAGGAAACAGTGAAAAGGTAGTCAGAGCCCTAACTAGGAGAGAGAAGCAGCCACATATATTTGTTTTTTATTTATTTTTTATTTTTTTTCTATTTTATTATATGTGTACATATCTTACCATTACCCCCCCCACCCCACCCCCACACATGCCCTCACCCCCCAGAGTTTTGCGTCCATTGTTTATGCTTATATGCATGCATACAAGTCCTTCGTTTGATTTCTTATCTACTCCCCCTCTCCCTAACTTTCCCCCTGTAATTTGAAAGTCTATTTGTTGCTTTAATGTCTCTGTAACTATCTTTTTGTTCATCAGTTTATAATGTTCTTTATTATCCATAAATGAGTGAGATCATGTGGTATTTTTCTTTCATTGACTGGCTAATTTCACTTAGTATAATATTCTCCAATTCCATCCAGGTTGCTGCAAATGATGAGAATTCCTTCTTTTTTATGGCAGCATAGTATTCCATTGTGTAGATGTACCACAGTTTTCTGATCCAGTCATCAGCTGACGGGCACCTAGGCTGTTTCCAAATCTTAGCTATTGTAAATTGTGCTGCTATGAACATGGGGGTGCATATATCTTTTCTGATTTGTGTTTCTAGTTTCTTTGGATATATTCCCAGGAGTGGGATTACTGGGTCAAATGGGAGTTCCATTTTCAGTTTTTTGAGGAAACTCCATACTGTTCTCCACAGTGGCTGCACCAGTCTGCATTCCCACCAGCAGTGCACGAGGGTTCCTTTTTCTCCGCATCCTCGCCAACACTTGTCGTTTGTTGATTTGTTGATGATAGCCATTCTGACAGGTGTGAGATGGTACCTCATTGTTGTTTTGATTTGCATCTCTCGGATAATAAGTGACTTTGAGCATGTTTTCATGTGTCTCTTGGCCTTCCTTCTGTCTTCTTTTGAAAATATTCTGTTTAGGTCCGTTGCCCATTTTTTTATTGGATCATTTATCTTCCTTTTATTAAGTTGCATAAGCTGCCTGTAGATGTTGGAGATTAAACCTTTATCAGTGCTAGCATTTGCAAATGTGTTCTCCCATGCAGTGGGCTTTCTTGTTGTTTTGTTGATGGTTTCTTTTGCTGTAAAAAAGCTTTTTATTTTGATGTAGTCCCATTTGTTAATTTTCTCTTTAGCTTCCATTGCCCTAGGGGCAGTGTCAGTGAAAAAGTTCTTTTGGCATATGTCTGAGATTTTGTTGCCTGTGGATTCCTCTAGTATTTTTATGGTTTCCCGTCTTATGTTTAAGTCCTGTATCCATTTTGAGTTTATTTTTGTGTATGGTGTAAGTTGGTGATCTAGTTTAATTTTTTTGCATGTGTGTGTCCAATTTTCCCAACACCATTTATTGAAGAGACTGTATTGATTCCATTGTATGTTCATGCCTCCTTTGTCAAATATTAATTGAGCGTAGTGGTTTGGGTCGATATCTGGATTCTCTATTCTGTTCCATTGATCTATATGTCTGTTCTTGTGCCAGTACCAGGCAGTTTTGAGAACAGTGGCTTTGTAATACAGCTTGAAATCTGGTATTGAGATCCCTCCTACTTTATTCTTCTTTCTAAGGATTGCTGCGGCTATTCGGGGTCTTTTTTTATTCCAGATGAGTTTTTGGAGAGTTCTTTCTAGGTCTGTGAAATATGCTGTTGGTATTTTGATGGGGAGTGCATTGAATCTGTAGATTGCTTTGGGTAGTATGGACATTTTAATGATGTTGATTCTACCAATCCATGAACATGGTATGTTCTTCCATCTGTTTACGTCTTCCTCTATCTCTTTTTTCAGTGTCCTGTAGTTTTCCGCGTATAGGTCTTTTACCTCCTTAGTTAAGTTTATTCCTAGGTATCTTAATTTTTTTGGTGCGATGGTAAATGGGATTTCTTTTTTAGTCTCTTTTTCTTTAAGTTCACTATTGGTGTATAGAAATGCCATAGATTTCTTGGCGTTAATTTTGTATCCCGCTACATTGCCGAATTCATTTATTAAGTCTATTAGTTTTTTGATGGAATCTTTTGGGTTTTTTACGTACAATATCATGTCATCTGCAAATAAGGACAGCTTCACTTCTTCTTTTCCAATTTGGATGCCTCTTATTTCTTCTTCTTGCCTAATTGCGGTAGCTAATACTTCCAGTACTATGTCAAATAGGAGTGGTGAGAGTGGGCATCCCTGTCTTGTTCCTGTTCTTAGGGGAAATGGTTTTAGTTTTTGCCCATTGAGTATGATGTTTGCTGTTGGTTTATCATATATAGCTTTTATTATGTTGAGGTATGATCCTTCTATTCCCACCTTGTTGAGAGTTTTTATCAAGAAAGGGTGTTGGATTTTGTCAAATGCTTTTTCTGCATCAATTGATATGACTATGTGATTTTTATCTCTCAATTTGTTTATGTGATGTATCACATTTATTGATTTGCGGATATTGTACCATCCTTGATTCCTGGGATAAATCCTACTTGGTCATGATGTATGATCTTTCTGATGTATTGCTGGAGCCGATTTGCTAGGATTTTGTTGAGGATTTTGGCATCTATGTTCATGAGGGATATTGGTCTGTAATTCTCTTTCATTGTGTTGTCTTTATCTGGTTTTGGTATTAGGGTGATGCTGGCTTCATAGAAGGAGCCTGGAAGTGTTCCTTCCTCTTGAATTTTTTGGAATAGTCTGAGGAGGATAGGTTTTAGTTCTTCCTTGAAAGTTTGGTAAAACTCTCCTGTGAAGCCGTCTGGCCCCGGGCTTTTGTTTGCCAGAAGCTTTTTGATGACTGCTTCAATTTCGTCCATAGTTATTGGGCTATTGAGCTGTTTAGATTCTTCCTGATTGAGTTTTGGAAGGTTGTATTTGTCTAGGAATATGTCCATTTCCTCCAGGTTGTCCAGTTTGTTGGAATAGAGTTGTTCGTAGTATTTTGTAACAATCCTTTGTATTTCGTCAGGGTCTGTTGTTATTTCACCTCTTTCATTTCTGATTTTGTTTATTTGGGTCCTCTCTCTTTGCTTCTTGGCGAGCCTGGCTAGAGGTCCATCAATCTTGTTTATCTTTTCAAAGAACCAGCTCTTGGTTTTGTTGATCTTTTGTATTGTTTCTTTGGTCTCTATGTCGTTTATCTCCGCTCTGATCTTTATTATTTCTTTCCTTCTGCTTACACTGGGCTTTTCTTGTTGCTCTCTCTCTAACTCTTTGAGTTGTTTGGTTAGGTAATTTATTACCATTGTTTCTTGTTTTTTTGCAGTAGGCTTGTAGAGCTATGAACTTCCCTCTCAGGACTGCTTTCGCTGTGTCCCATAGATTTTGGATTGTTGTGTTTTCATTGTCATTTGTTGCCATGATGTTTTTTATTTCTTCCTTGATGTCTTTGGTAACCCAGTCATGGTTTAATAGCATGCTGTTTAGTCTCCATGTGTTTGATTTCTTTGGGTTGTTTTTATTGTAGTTGATTTCCAGTTTTATGCCACTGTGATCTGAGAAGAAGCTTGATATGATTTCTATCTTCTTGAATTTGGAGAGACTTTGCCTATGTCCTAACATATGGTCTATCTTTGAAAATGTCCCATGTGCACTTGAGAAGAATGTATATTCTGTGGCTTTGGGATGAAATGTTCTGAAGATGTCGATTAATTCCATCTGGTCTAGTGAGTCATTTAGGATTGATGTTTCTTTGCTGATTTTTTGTTTAGAGGATTTGTCCAATGGTGATAGTGGGGTATTGAAGTCTCCTACTATAATTGTATTGCTGTCAATCTCTCCTTTGATATCTTCCAGGAGTTTTTTAATGTATCTTGGTGCTCCTGTGTTGGGTGCATATATGTTTACCAGAGTTATTTCTTCTTGTTGGATTTCTCCTTTTAGTATTATGAAGTGGCCTTCATTATCTCTTGTTATGTCCTTCACTTTGAGATCTAATTTGTCAGATATAAGTATTGCTACCCCAGCTTTTTTTTCATTTCCATTCGCCTGGAAAACCTTTTTCCATCCCTTTACTCTCAGTCTGTATGCGTCCTTTTTTTTGAGGTGGGTTTCCTGTAGACAGCAGATATATGGGTTTTGTTTTCTTATCCAATCTGTTACCCTGTGTCTTTTGATTGGGGCATTCAATCCATTTACATTTAAAGTTATTATTGATAGGCACTTATTTGTCACCATTTTTATTCTATACCCCTGTGTTCCTTCTTTGCTTCCTATTTCTTTCTTTTTTTTTTTTTTTTTTTACAGCAGACCCTTTAGCATTTCTTTCATTGCTGGTTTGGTGGTGATAAACTCCCTTAGCCCTTTTTTGTCTGTGAAGCTCCTGATTTCACCTTCAATTTTGATTGATAGCCTTGCTGGGTACAGTATTCTTGGATTGAGACCCTTCCTTTGCATGACTTTGTATATTTCATTCCATTCCCTTCTGGCTTGATGAGTTTCTGTTGAGAAATCAGTTGCTAGTCTGATGGGGGTTCCTTTGTATGTAACTGTCTGTCTCTCTCTGGCCGCTTTTAAGATTCTTACTTTGTCGTTGGTGTTTGCCAACTTAATTATAATGTGCCTTGGCGTCGGTCTTTTGGGGTTCATTTTGCTTGGAACTCTGTGAGCTTCTTGGATTTGTGTGAGTTTTTTCTTCCCTATATCAAGGGAGTTTTCTGTTATTATTTCTTCTAACAGGTTTTCTATTCCTTGCTCCGTTTCCTTTCCTTCTGGTACCCCTATTATCCTTATGTTGTTTTGTTTTGTGTTATCCCGAAGTTCCCTTAGGCTCTCCTCATGCTTTCTAATTTTTGTTTCTAGAAGCTGTTGTAATTGGGTATTTTTTTCCATCTTGTCTTCTAGCTCACTTATGCGGTCCTCTGCTTCTTCTAGTCTGCTCTTGATGCTTTCTATTGAGTTCTTTACAGCAGCGATGTCATTTTTCATTTCTTCTTGGTTCTTCTTCATTTCCTCTTGGTTCTTACTCATATTGTCGAATTTGTCTTCCATCCTTTTCAGCCACCTTATGACCATTTCTCTGAATTCTTTCTCTGATAGGTTGTTTGCCTCTAGTTCGTTTACTTCTTTTTCTGGTGATGCCTGCTTCTCTTTCCTGGGGGGGCTAATTCTTTGTTTCCCCATGGTCTCTCTTCTCCGGATGTCTGGTTATATAGTTCTCTCTCTCCGGCATTGATTTAAAGGTACAAAATACAACACAACCAGGCACAACACACAAGGCACTAAACAGAATTGTATTCACGATATTAATAACCTCCAATAAAGGTAACCACCAGAGAAAGCCAAATTAGGGAATAGGAGTGGAAGAGGGAGAGTAAAAAGAAAGAACAACAACAACAAAAAAAGAGTGTGAATCTGAACTTGGGAGAAGAGCAGTAAGAAAAAAGAAAAGAAAAATGAGTAAGAGAGGCAAGAACAATACTAAGAGAGAAAAGGGGAACAAACTATATATATGGGGAGTAGACTCCACTAGAACAACCACTAAACCCAGCAAATTCCAGCAACACGAACCTGGAGATTAATACCAACTGCAACAGCAACTCTTATCAAGTGAGGCAAGAGAAAACAAAAGTAATAAAAAAAAACAAAAACAAAGCAAACAATAGAACCAACCAAACAAACAAAAAGTATAATCAAAACAATCTCATAAAAAAAGCATAAAAATTCAATCTAATCAACATTCAAGCAAACAACAACAAAAGGCCAGAGAGAAAAATAATTTTTTTAAGGGGAAAGGTTAGGAGGAGAGTGATGGCAAAATGTTAGCGTTGAGATAGGGTAAGGGAAAGATGCAAATAGAATGTAGGACACTAATCCCAAAATAAAAGAAAGAGAAAATCTAATGACATTTAAAAAAAAAAAAAAAGTAAAATAATAGCAATAATAATGCTGATTGAAAATAAAAATGTAATAATTAAAAAGGTGAAAATCGAGGAAAAAGGGAAAAAAAATTTTTTTTTCTTAAGTAAAGATGCAAAAAATGAAAATAAAAAAATTAGAATAAAAAAATTGAAAAAAAAATTGAAAAAAGAATTAAAAATTAAAAAATAGGAAGACTAAAATGTGCAGTAGCGGCTGTCATTCACTTCCTCTTTTATTCTGTTTGGTATGCCTGTTTCCCAGTCTGGGCGGTATTTCAGTTCAGCTTCGTTCCTCAGCTCCTCCGTGTTTTAAGCCAATCCTGCTTTTTAAGCTGGCCGTGTCTTAATTTCTCGTATTTATTTTTGATTACACCAGAGACAATTAGCGTTTCATCCCCTGGGTGGCAGTGTTTCTGAATTGACTTCTGGGCCTCTCTAGCTTTTTTTTTTTTTTTTCCCTCTATGGCACTCACTACCGGTTTGTGGAGGTGTGTGCCTCACAGCTGCCTCTCCGATGGTCACACCCAGCTCTGTTCCCAGGTTCCGAAAAAAACAACTTCCCCTGCAGTCTTTCAGGGTTTTTCCACCTGGGCTTTCCTATGCGTTGGGCTCAGTAAGCAGAGTTGGAAAGAGCCCAAGTGTGCGGACAGTGGGTCTGTGCGCCAGACTAAGGAGCCCGCACTCCTTTGAAAATTCTTAGTCTGATCCTCCTCGTCAGATTAAAATAAGTTGATTTTAAGAGGACACTTCAGTTAACAACTCAGAGTACCCCCTTCCACATTCACGGATCATGGCAGCTCCAACTGCTGCCGGTTTTTCTAGGCACAGACCTCCCGGTTCCCGCAGGTCCCGCGGCTAGCGCGCTTCCCTCCCACCGCGGGGATTAGAAACCACACCTTATTTCAGGCGAAATCTGACCTTTCCGTGGTACAGTGAAGGGTTCCTTTGAATCCGAATGTTTGCGCCGATAGGGGACCGGTGTTCTGGTGCTCGCAGCTGTTCAGTGTTTGCAGTTGTCGCGGAAAGTCCGGTTTCCAATACAATCCTCCTTTCCTTGCAAGATGGCGAGGCGCCCGGTGAGCCCACAGCTCCGGGAGGGAACCCAGCCCCTGTCAATGCTGTCTCTATGTGGTCTCCACTTATGTCCTTGGTTATCAGAGTTCTCTCCAACTAGTCTTCAATTGATTTTTCAGGAAGTTTTTCTGTATTTTAGTTGTAATTCCAGTTTGGTCCTGGGAGAGTGTCAGTGTAGCTTCCACTTAATCCGCTGCCATCTTGGAATCCCAGCCACATATATTTGTATTGTATTACTATAATTGACAAATTAAGGAAGTCCTTCCTTCCTCCCTCCCCCCCTCTCTCTTCCTTTCTTCCTTCCTTCCTTTCTTCCTTCCTTCCTTCCTTCCTTCCTTCCTTCCTTCCTTCCTTCCTTCCTTCCTTTCTTTCTTTCTTTCTTTCTTTCTTTCTTTCTTTCTTTCTTTCTTTCTTTCTTTCTTTCTTTCTTTCTTCTCCTGGCCAGAAATCGACATTGGTTGACTTCTTGCAGAGCCCAATTAAAGGGTACGAGGTCTACCTAGTCCTGGGTGAACAGGAGAGTTGGGGGCTTTCCTTCAGGGCTCCTGTAAGGCTCCTACTGTCCCTCTCCCCTGCCTGTGACCTTGCCTCTTCCCATCCCAGGCTGCCATCCCCATTTCCTTGGTGGTCTGCTCAGGTCTCCTCTCCTGGGAAATACCTTGGTTGGATGTCTCTACCACCATTGCCTGCTTGCATCTCTTTCTCAGTAGAGGTAAGGAAATGGTAGTAAACATTTGTCAGGTTTTGGCCACTTAGCACCCTCCTTCTATCAAGTCTTGGTGCAGTAGTAAATGCAGGTGCCCATGGGAGGAAGAGGACTCAAATTATTCCTTTCCAATTGAGGAGACTTAATAGCTAACTCACCTCAGTGGCCTCACATTGAGTAGAATGTTCTTGCTTTTTGAAGTTCTGTAGTTTTCTTGATTCTCTGTTACCAACCCTGGTTTTATAGTGACCCATTTACTTTCTGAGTTTCCTGATGCTGTCCTTCCAAGAACGTCCTTTTGCCTAATAAAACAGAATTTTCCCAAGACTTCTCCTGTTTTCTGGGAGTTATGTCTGAAGATAAAGCTGAGAAACAGCATTTGATACACACGCCACAAAAGCAGACTAATTTGGTGAACTTGAGCCCTTCCACTGCCTCTTGACTTGATAACAAAGGCCGTATAGCTTTCCTTTGCTGCTGTTCCAGATTATCACCAACTTGGTGGCTGAAGGCAACACAGATTTACCATCTGACAGTGCTGGCGGCCAGAAGTCCAGGGTGGGTCTTACTGGGCCGACGTGGATGTGTTGGCAGAGCTGCGATTCTTCCTGACACCCTAACTGGAGACTCCGTCCCTTTGCCCTTTCCAGCCCCCAGAGGCTGGCCACACTCCTTGGTTCACACCTTTTTGCATCTTCAGAGCCAGTAACTGCATCACTCCCACATCTGCTTTTGTCATCATAGATGACTCTGGCTTTACTGCCTCCCACTTTATCTTAAAAGGACCCTATGATTATATCAATTCACCAGGAAAACCAAAGAGATCTCACATGACCAGATCCATAATTTAATCACATTTGCAAAGTATTTGCCATGTCAGGTAACATATTCACAGGCTCTGGAGATTAGGATGTGGACATCTTGCGGAGGCGGGGGAGGGGGGGACATTATTCTGCCTATTACACAAAGGAGAGGATTTTTTTAGATTTATTTTCTATATACTTTTTCCTTTTGCACATTTTTTTGATTATAAAATAAAACACAAATCCGGAAAACCAAAACTTCAAGCTTAGTAAATTATTATAAGGCAAACACCCTTTGAACTACCACCCAGCCAAGAAACAGAACTTTGCCAGCCACCCCAGTTCTCTATACATCTCACCCTAAATGCAGGCTCCTTCCTCCAAATGTAGCCACACTTGATAGTAATTAGGTCTTTGACTGTTTTATCATCCAAGTGTACATCTCCGGACACTACCGTTTAGCCTTGCCGATGAAAATGTGCTAGGTGGGGCTATTTGACCTGAGGAGCATCCCACAGGCTGGATTTTGGGGATCACACAGCAAGGCACAGTTCAGCATGCTCCCTCTCCCCCGACTTCCTGCAAATTGATGCAGATCCAGAGGCCTGACTGGGCTGCAGGTGGTGGTGGGTTCTTCCGCCAAGAGCCATAGCATGTCTGTTTTGGCTCTTGGTGTCAGCACTGCTGTTGCTCAGTGCTCAGACTAATTAGTTCATTGGGGCTGCAGGATGGCGCTCTAGTGATTTTTATTTATTTTTAAACCTTATTGTTGAAAATATTACATATATCTCCTTTTCCCCTTTTGACCCCCTCCAGCCCACAGTTCTAGTGATATTTAAAAAAATAGTTTGGGGAGGGAAGGACTTGTGGACCTTGAGCTTTTGTGGATATGGGGCTTCCCAACCACTCCACCCCTGCCTGTCCTGTCATAAGGGAAGGACTTTAAGAAAACCATTGTAAATGCATCCTGGGTACGAGACATCATAAGTCCTCTCCTTGCTACTGCTAGAGTGATGGCTTGGAAGAGTCCTCAGGAGAAACTCAGGTGTCCCTGAGGAGCTGTGGTGTAAATGATAAAGACAGAGGCTGGGTGGAGCAGCCCTGACAGCAGGGTGGAGACAGAGGGCTTTGGTGGGGCATCCTGGAGTTCCCCTGCCTCAGAAGGATGCCAGTTGGGGCCAGAGACCCAGCAAAGCCGAGCATCCTGGGGAGTCTGGTTGGAATAGGAGCTGAGGGGCAGCCTCAAGAGACCAGGCTGGCAGGAGTCACTGGGTCGTGCTCTATGGAGGTAACTGTGGAAGGGTCATCAGGGCATCCTCAGAAGCCCCCCGATGGCAGGTGTCCACATTTGGACACCTGCCACACAGACCTTGCTCCTTCCCTTTTTGCCCTTCCTCGCGGCGTGGACCCGGAGAACCAGAAGCCGAGCACTGGTGGAAGGAGGATGCGGAAGAAGCGGGGAGAACCGAGGGCAGCCACCTTCACCGCGGCTCCCTGCTGTGGAGACTTGTGGGTCGGCCCTGTGATGTGGGTGAGGGCAGGAGCTTGGAAAGGGGGGAGAGATTAAAGTCTTGATGCTAGCAAAACTGACAGTGACACTAAAAATGATGCCATTCATTAATACGGGAAAAAGACAGGAAAGCTATAGGACCTGGTCTGCTTAAGTTGTTGCCGGGATGGTGAAGGGAGTCCGATAGAGGATGTTTGTGGGCAGCAATGAAAGGGGGAGAAGCTTTTCAAAATGTTATTAGTCCCTATCAATTACTTAGCTGATTTTACTCACCCAGAGGTAGTTCCCAGAGTTCGTTTCTGAGGCTTGAAACCAAAGCACTGTACCCAATGCTGTGTGCCCTGCCTCTCAGAAGTCTTTGCTTTGCAGAATTCAGGGTTGGAATGCTTTCGCGTCCCTCACAAGGTGGGGGTGGGAAGAGGAGGCTCTCTTTAGAAAAGGTTGTTCTGCCTGCACTTGGGTTGCCACGTCCTTGGCGGATGCTGCTGGGTGGAGGGATGGTGGGAGGGCCCACCACCTTTGCCAGCTGTGGTGTTTTATGGCTTATACGTGTGATGCCACTCCAGGTCACTTAATGACTCCAGAACTAGTTTCCTTATCAGAATATATAACAAATTTGTATGTAATAACAACTTGTAGAATTGTGAGAGTCCATGAGGTGACACATGTAAAAAAGCTTTTTAAACTGTAAAGGTGTGTAAAAAAGATTTTTTTAAGTTTAATTTTTGAATAGATAATGCATTTACATGATTTAAAATATTTTAAAAGGTGTAAAGAGAAAGTTTCTTCTTACTCCTGTCCCTCAAACACCCCACTCTGACCCCATTGTCTTACAGGTGTTTCTTCATGCATATACAAGCAAATGGCAACATAGATCCTTATTTTCTCCTGCTTTCTACTCAAAGGTAGCATACTTTATACTTATTTTCCTGCAACTTGATTCTGTTCCCCTTCTATTTAAAAATATATTTTGAAATATGCTTCCATATCAATACATGTCTCATTTTTCTTTTTTAGCAGCTGGTTTAATAAATCCTCTATTGATACACATCTAGGTTGTTTTCATCATTTTTCTATTCAGAAAAGTCTGCAAAGAAGCAGTGTGTGTGTGCGCGCGTGTGTGTGTGTGTGTGCGCGCGCGTGTGTGTGTGTTTGCATGCTAAAGTTTCTCTGTTGGAGGGGAAGAGTGGTTCTCTCTCTGCCTGTGCAGGTGCCCCGGTTGGAAGGGGCCAGGTTAGGCAGCTCTCCCTCTCTGCTGCTTTCAGGTTTTGCCCTGGACAGGACTGGACTGTGCCAGAGGCCAGTTCTTTGTAACTTTTAAATTTGAGGAAAGAGAAAGTAAGCAGGAAGCCTTGGTGGAGAGTTGGACTTCTCTCCCTGGGACATGAGGAGCCTGCTCCTGGAGAGAAGGGACCAATATCACTTCCTTTCCATATTTTAGAGCACTTTTCTCAACCAACGAATGGAAATGGTTACAACCACTCACAGGGTCATTGTGAGGCTGAGTGACATTGAACCAGTTCCCAGCTCAGAGACTCTCTATAAACAGACACGTGGCTGTTCTGTTAGCAAGGCTATTTGATGGCTCCTCGCTCAGTTCAAGTCACTATCACAGGGTGAAATACAACAGGTGCCAGAGGAGCAGGAGCCAACAAACTTGTGTGTACGGCCATCATTCATAGTTTGCGGTCTCAGAGGCCCAGTGAGTGTCATGCAAACATGCTTGATGCTGGGACAGCACCCCCCGCCCCGGCCGCTGAGCACAACCTGTCAAACACTGGCTGTTACACTAGCTCCTATGAAGCCCCCGTCAAACAGCAGAGCGCGCTCAGCATGATGCCAAGCAGTCTCGGTGGAGAGCAAAGAATTCCTGTAGAGAAGGGCAGAGGTGATTGTTGAAAAGTGAGGATGGAGGACAGGTAAGGACTGCATCATGACAAGTCTTGTTTGCTAAGGTCAAGTTTTAGACTATTCTAAAAACTATGGATTTGACTTTTCAAGAAAAATTTTGTCTTTTTTAAGATTTCACATGTAAGTGAGGTCAGACAGTATTTGCCTTTCTCTGTTTGCCTTATCTCCACTTAGCATAATGTCTCCACCGTCCATTCATGTGGTTGCAAATGGCAGGCTCTCCTTCTTTCTCATGGCTGAATAATATTCATTGTACATACTTGTATGTACTACATCTTCTTTATCTTCTTCATCCATTCATTCACGACGGGCACTTAGGTTGGTTGAATATCTTGGCTGCTGTAAATAATATTGCAATATACACACGAGTGGTGCATATATATCTCTTCAAGAATCTCTTTTCATTTCCTTTGGGTATAAACCCAGAAGGGGAATTGCTGAAAGACAAATACTGTACACTAGCACTTAGATGTGAAATCTACGAGGCAAGCATTCCGCCAGACCACTCACGCTGCCCGCTCTCAGTGGCTGCCCCCACCCCTGGGACTGGGGGATTCTGGCGGGACTGAGAGGACTGGGCACCACCATCTTGTAGCTATGGGCGCCGCCATCTTTGTGATGGAGTGATGGTTAATTTGCATATTACCCTTTTATTAGATAGGATATATACACATATCAAATCAACACATTTCCACCATTAATGTATACAACATTATGTGTCAAATAAATTTCAACAAAACAAACAAACAAACACACAAACAAGCCCCCAAACGATGGGTTCCCTGAGGATTTTAAGTAAGAGCATGGCCTGAAATGTGCCTGCACTTGCATGTGGAAGGAGCACTCTGAACAGCGTGGCAATGGATGTAAGGGGAAGGCATTGGCAGGGAGCAAGTGGAGGCCCTCCCCTGGGGTAGGATCATGGGAATGGAGGCTGAGACCCATGAGAGTGCAGAGTGGTGAGGGTTAGGGAGAGGGCAGAGGGCAGAGGGCAGAGCCTTGGATGACTTCCTGTTCCTGACTCTGCTGGCCACTTGGGTGGCAGTGCCTTTGCTTGAGCTGTATGCCCAGGAAGAGAAGCTGGTGCTGCATGAGGGCTGCAGAGCACCATCTAGCAGGAGCTTGAGAGGCCTGGGTGACATCCAGATGGAGATGTGTAGCCGGTAGTTTAAAGCGTTAGTCTGGCATGGGAGAAAGGTCAGGCCTGGCAATGCACTAGGCCAGTGTCCTGTAGATTCTTTTGACATTGTTAGGTATTTTTTTGGGACTGTTCTTTTCTTTCTTTCAGGTTTGCTTTCTCTCCCACACCCTCAAAGCTGCCTTCCCCTACAGTGGAGACCATGCTACCCAAGCTCCAAATCCCGTTGGATGGTGTTCCTTCACCGGGACCTTGGTGACTGTGACCACCTGCTTGCTAAAGAAACCTGGCCTTGCACATCTGAGCATAGTAAGCTAGCATTTCTCGCCTCTGATGGATGCTGAATCCACTAGCTACAATCACATGTAATACATAGGTAGATTAAAGGTTTCCTTTTTTGATTACAGGAATAATGATCAATTATGCAGCTGTTTGTCTAATCAACATATCAGCAGGTCTCCTGACTGGAATTCTTAAAAGGATTCTTTCAAAACATCAATGGCAGATTGTCATCCCCCCTCACTCCCACACACCTACTGCTTCTTCATTTAGTGGAATTAATGAACTGTTGTTCCCTCTCTTCCATATGGATGTCTACAAACCTATAGGCAGATGCCCTGGTAAGAAACGCAGTTGTAGAGAAGAAAGTGAAGTCCTTCTGTGTATCTTTTTGAACATTGTAGGATAAACACAGCGGCAGCATTCCTCACATTCACCAGTCTGGCCTATCATCAAAGAAGAAGAAAGACCTCCACGGGCTGAGTGACTCTTTGTAAATCCAGTAGCTCCTTTGGAAAAAACCCTCACATTTCCTGCTGCCATAGAAACCATCATTTTCAAGCGGATGGTAAATAAAAGCAGGGACCCCTGGCTTCCTGTGTATCTCATACCTGTATTCTCTTAAATATGGAAACGTATGCCTCTTTTCCTTCTGAGATGCCGGTCTGTTGATCTCGTCTCATTGTGTCTGAGTGTAGTCATTGGGAAAGCCCGAGTTAGTCTTTCTGAGTTAGGAGATAAGGAATGCCAATATTCATTTCAATGCAGTGAGAGGTTTCATGTTTCTGAGAGCAGATACATCATGGAAAAGAATTTTAAGAAGTGCTCCCCTCCGCCTGGCTAAAACAGTGTGGCAGGTCTGTGCCGGCTGCTCTCAGCTGGGACAGGAAGGCCAGGGCTGTTTTGAGACATTTCATCTGCTTTTCACAGTTCACTTTGGGAGGAGCTGCCTGCAGGGGATGGTTGCCCTTTCTATCCTGCTCGGGTCCTGACTGGCAGACCTTTTGGACACCCATCTGAGAGGCTGAATCCCGGAGGGGAGCAGGAGAGCTGGGCCTCGCTCTTCACCCACCGGGCCTGACAGGGCAGCAGTGAGGCATTCTGGGAGGCCCAGGCTTGAACACTGTCTTCACTAACCTTGAGTTAAAGCATAACTGATTTTGCATATTTAAAATACACCCCAGGAAAAGGTCTCCTTCAAAAAACCGCCTTGATTTAGCTAAATGTTCCCCTTTTGCATTCCCATAGACTCCATCTTGTCGCTCAAAGAATATTTTATGTTCATGTTTCATTTCTCCCACAAAACTCTTCACTTTCTAAGGGCAAAGCCAGGCCCTTTTTCATTCTTATGCCCTAGTGTCCAGTCCAGTCCTGTGCCAAGTAGGTTCTCAAACTTCTTTCAGAGCTAAACTGAGCTGAAAAGCCATATCCCATCCCTCAGAGTGTGCTTCTCCAGAGCAGACACCATTGGTCTTTGCAACAATAATGAAGATAGCAGCTTAATGCTGATCGGGTAATTGCATGCAGTATTATTTCTAATCCTCTCACCAATTCCTTGAGATACAGTCTGTTATTGTCCCCATTTTTCAGACAATGAAACTGAGTCAGAAAGGAAATTAGCTTGAATTTGTAATACAGAGCATTTGGCCATTACCTCGATGCTATACTCCCTCCCTGGCCTAAGCATAGTCCCCTGTTTAGCAAAGATATTAACAGATGTTTACTGAATGAATAAATCTCACTGAGACTCTGGTAGCTCAAAGTCATTAAATGTGTTCGACTTGCTTTTGAGAAGTAGTCAACATCTAATTCCTCAGGGTCCTGCCAGTTGATGTTTAGGAGACTCTTGTGGTAATTGATCATGATAAGCGTTCACATATACACTGAGTGGCCAGATTATTATGATCTCTGAACGCATAATAATCTGGCCAATCAGTGTGTAGCCTATATAATAAAAGGCTAATATGCAAATTGTCCCCTCAACCAGGAGTTCAACCAGCAGGCAGGCTGACCAAGTGCCCATGTCCCCTCCCCCTGGCCAGGTAGGCCAGACCCCACCCATGCACGAATTCATGCATTGGGCCTCTAATATATATATACTAGAGGCCTGGTGCACGAAATTCGTGCATGGGGGGGGCAGTGTATGTCCTCAGCCCAGCCTGCACCCTCTCCAATCTGGAACCCCTCGAGGGCAGTCGGACATCCCTCTCACAATCCAGGACTGCTGGGTCTCAACCACTCACTTGCCTGCCTGCCTGATTCCCCCTAACCGCTTCTGCCTGCCAGCCTGACCACCCCTAACTACTCCCCTGCAGGCCTGGTCACCCCCAACTGCCCTCCCCTGCCGGCCTGGTTGCTCCTAACTTCCCTCCCCTGCCAGCCTGGTTGCCCCTAACTGCCCTCTCCTGCAGGCCTGGTTGCCCCCAACTGCCCTCTCCTGCAGGCCTGGTCACCCCTAACTGCCCTCCCCTGCAGGCCTGATCGCCTGCAACTACCCTCCCTTGCAGGCCTGGTCCCTCCCAACTGCCCTCCCCTGCTGGCCATCTTGTGACAGCCATCTTGTGTCCACATGGGGGCAGCCATCTTTGACCACATGGGGGTGGCCATCTTGTGTGTTGGAATGATGGTCAATTTGCATATTACTCTTTTATTAGATAGGAGGATATAGACTGAGTGGCCAGATTATTATGCATTCAGAGATCATAATAATCTGGCCACTCAGTGTATTTGGTTCTCATTCTTCCAGGTGTAATTCTCTTCCCTATTACTTTCTGTGAGTCATGGACATGTGATTTGCCTTAGCCTACGACATGTGAGTGGAAGTGATCGGAGTCACAGGCAGAAGCTCTAAGGGTCATAAAGTCCAGTCTTTTCCCTGCAGTGCAAATGTGAGCACAAACCCCAAGAGGGTGCCTTTTTCAGCCCGAGTCTCTGAGTGACCCCAGTAACAAGGCCCCTCAATGATCATACGCTTGATCATATGCAGTGTGAGGGAGAAAAAATTTTTATTGTTGCTATTGGCCACTGACATTGTGGCTTGCTTGTAACTGTAGCATAATCTTATCCATCCTGATTGGAACGAGTAGCAAATAATTTAATTTCTCTTATTTCAACCATTTGGGCATTATTGGCAGCAGTGAGGGGCCAAGGTCTTCAGAATATCCCTGGTAATTCAACAAACATTAAATGAGTTCTCCTAGAATTCCCATTTATACCTCAGGGTCAAAGAGTATTGTCTTAACTTGGAAACTCTTGATAGTACCCCCTAGATATAAGTCCTTCTGAAAGAATTATTAACACAGTTGTCTTTCTTGATTTTGCTGTTTTAGGTTAGTTCCCCAGAAACAGACCAGAAATGAAAATTCATGGGTAGATGCTTTATTCAAGAAGGGCTCCCAGGGGAGAAAGGGAGAGAGTGAGGGCCGGGCAGGGAAGGGGAGGAAGCCAAGCCAGGGCATGGCCTGCTCTGGAAGGTAAGTTACACCTCACTGTTTTCAAACCAGGAACAAGGAAGGTAGGTTTCTCTGCTCTCTCACTTAACAGCTTTTGGTTAATGTTTGCCTCATGGGGTAGGGGTGAGACATAATCTCCAGTTAGCACCTCCTATTAGGCCAAGGGCAACCTCTAAAGCAGATATGCAGGCATTAGCTGTTGGAAGCACTGAAGGAGGGAGGGAGGGTGTGCACAGAAAGAGCTAATTTGAGGACAATTCTTAGTTTTGGCCTAATTAATTAATTTATTTTAAATTTAATTAATTAATTTATTAAATTGATTGGGGTGACATTGGTCAACATGAACATATAGGTTTCAGATGTGGTTTTCTATGTTAAAAAATCTGTATATTGCACTGTGTGCCCACCACCCAAAGTCAAATCTTCTCCCGTCACCTTATTAGGGCCTCCTTCTCCCCCCCCCGCCCCCCCGCCTCCCTCTGGCAACCTCCAAACTGCTGTTTGTGTTCATGAGTTTCAGTTTTATATACCACATATGAGTGAAATCATGAGGTCCATAGTTTTTTCTGACTGACTTATTTCATTAGCATGATGTTCTCAAGGTCCATGCATGTTGTTACAAATGGCACTGTTTCATCCTTTCTATGGCTGAGTAATATTCCATTGTGTATACATTCCACATCTTCTTTATTCAGTCCTCTATTGCGGGACACTTTGTGTGTTTCCATGTTTTGGCCACATGAATAATGCCGCAATGAGCACAGGGGTGCATATATCTTTGTGAATACATGATTTCCAGTTTTTTGGTATATACCCAGGAGAGGGATTGCTGGGTGGTATGGTAGCTAATGCCATACTGCTTTCCATAGTAGTGAATGAGGCTTCCATGTTTTCTACAACCTCTCCAACACTTGTCATTGCTTGGATTATTGAAAATGGCCACTCTAACAGGTGTAAGGTGGTAGCTCATTGTAATTTTGATTCGCATTTCCCTAGTTGCCAGTGAGGTTGAACATCTTTTCATATATCTATTGCCTATTCATATGTCTTATTGGGAGAGGTGTATTTTCAGGTCCTCCGCCTACTTTTTGATTGGGTTGTTTGTTTATTTGGTGTTGAGCTTTACAAGTTCTTTATATATTTTGGAAATTAAACCTTTGTTGGAGCTACTGCTTGAAAATATCATCTCCCATCTGGCTGGCTGCCTCTTTGTTTCATTGTCAGTTTTTTTTTGTTTTTTTTTTTTGCTGTGCAGAACCTTTTTAGCTTGATATAGCCCCATTCATTTATTTTTGCCTTTACTTCCCTTGCCTTTGGGATCAAGTTCATAAAATGTTCTCTATGACCAAGGTCCATAAGTTTGATACCTATGTTTTCTCTTATTTAACTTATTGTTTCAGATCTTATATTTTTAGGTCTTTGATCCATTTTTATATATGGGGACAAACTGTAATCCAGTTTCATTCATTTTCATGTGGCTTTCCAGTTTTCCCAGCACCATTTATTGAAGAGACTATCTTTACTCCATTGTGTGTTTTTGGCTCCTTTATAAAAAAATTATCTGTCCATATACATGTGGTGTTATAGCTGGGCTCTCTATTCTGTTCCATTGATCTCTGTGTCTGTTTCTCTGTCAATAACATGCTGTTTTGATTATCATAGCTCTGTAGTATAATTTGAAGTCAGGTAGCATGATACCTCCAGCTTCATTCTTTTTTTTTCAGGACAACTTTGGCTATTTGGGGTCTTTTGTGGTTCCATACAAATCTGGTGATTTCTCATTCTATTTCTTTTTTTTTTTAAATTTAATAAATTTTTATTGTTCAGATTATTACAATTGTTCCTCTTTTTTCCCCATAGCTCCACTCCACCTGGTTCCCGCCCCACCCTCTGCCCTTACCCCCCGCCACTGTCCTCATCCATAGATGTACTATTTTTGTCCAGTCTCTTCCTGCACCCCCACACCCCTTTCCCCCCCGAGAATTGTTAGTCCACTCCTTTTCTATGCCCCTGATTCTATTATATTCACCAGTTTATTCTGTTCATTAGATTTTTTTATTCACTTGATTTTTAGGTTCACTTGTTGATAGATATGTATTTGTTGTTCATAATTTTTATCTTTACCTTTTTCTTCTTCTTCTTCCTCTTCTTAAAGAATACCTTTCAGCATTTCATATAATACTGGTTTGGTGGTGGTGAACTCCTTTAGCTTTTTCTTATCTGTGAAGCTCTTTATCTGACCTTCAATTCTGAATGTAGCTTTGCTGGGTAGAGTAATCTTGGTTGTAGGTTCTTGCTATTCATCACTTTGAATATTTCTTGCCACTCCTGTCTGGCCTGCATAGTTTCTGTTGAGAAATCCACTGGCAGTCTTATGGGTGCTCCCTTGTAGGTAACTAACTGTTTTTCTCTTGCTGCTTTTAGTATTCTCTCTTTTTCTTTTGCTCTTGGCATTTTAATTATGATGTGTCTTGGCGTGGTCCTTTGGATTCCTTTTGTTTGGGGTTCTGTGTGCTTCCTGGACTTGTAAGTCTATTTCTTTCACCAGGTTGGGAAAGTTTTCGGTCATTATTTCTTCAAATAGGTTTTCAGTATCTTGCTCTCTCTCTTCTTCTGGCACCCCCATAATTAGGATGTTGGTACGCTTGAAGTTGTCCCAGAGGCTCCTTACACTATCTTCATATTTTTGGATTCTTTTTTCTTTTTGCTTTTCCGGTTGTGTGTTTTTTGCTTCTTTGTATTTCAAATCTTTTACTTGATTCTTGCGATCCTCTAGTCTGCTGTTAGATCTCTGTATAATATTTTTTATTTCAGTCAGTGTATACTTAATTTCTAGTTGGTCCTTTTTCATATCCTCAAGGGTCTTGCTAAATTTATTGGCCTTTTCTAGAAAATTCTTGAAAAACCTTATAACCATGGTTTTGAACTTTATATCCAGTCGTTTGCTTTCCTCCATTTCTTTCATTTGTGACCTGTTTCTTTGTCTCCGCATTTTGGCTGCTTCCCTGAGTTTATAGAGTGGCTTTGTGTGCTAGGTGTCCTATAGGGTCCAGTGGCTCAGCCTCCGCAGTTACCTGAGGTGGAAACTCTTGGTGCACCCCCTTTATGGGCTGTTTGCACAGTCTTGTTGTAGTTAAGCCTTGATTGTTGTTGGTATCACTGGGAGGAATTGACCTCCAGGCCAATTGGCTGTGAGGATCAGCTGTGTCTACACTGGGAAAACTGTGCTGGAGACACCCTTATGGGAGAAGACTTGCAAAAGATTCTGTGCTCAGCTTGGATGGGGTGGAGTCTCAGGGTGGAGCAGACAGCATTGGTTTCCCGTCAGCCCTGCCCTAATAGGCCCCTGTGTCTCAGTGTCCCGTGGTAATCGCTGCAAGCACCTCTGAGAAAAAGCCGCCCTCGAGTTCCACCTGCTGCCAGACAGTCCAATTTCTCCCCGAATGAGTCTGGGTCCCCAGAGTCTCGCCCAGAACTGGAGATCAGGGCAGTCGGGAGCTTTTGTCTCCCTCCCACTTGAGAAAGCCAGCCACGTACTCAGTTGCCCGCCATCTCCATGCTTGCGCCTTGGTACCTCTGCCTTCTGCAGTTCCTCTGAGTCTCAGTGTGCTTTTCTCTTTCCTCACAGTCCAGTTTCACCCCGTATGAGTCTGGGTCCCCAGAGTCTCGCCCAGAACTGGAGATCAGGGCAGTAGGGAGCTTTTGTCTCCCTCCCGCTTGAGAAAGCCAGACCTCATCTATTTCTTTAAAAAAACGACATTGGGATTTTGATCGGGATTGTATTAAATCTGTATGTTGCTTTTGGTAATATGGCCATTTTAACTATGTTTGTTTTTCCAATCCATGAACAGGGGGTATTTTTCTATTTTGTTGTGTCTTTTTAAATCTCATTTAATAACTTTTTGTAATTTTCAGTATTAGGTCTTTCACATTCTTTGTTAAGTTTATTCTTAGGTATTTTATTTTTTTAGTTGCAATTGCAAAAGGAGTTTTTTTTTTTCAGTTGTTTTCTGAAGTTTTGTTGTTAGTATACAGAAAGGCAATGGATTTAATTTTGCTCTAATTTTTATTATTTCCTTTCTTCTGCTGACTTTGGGTTGCTTTTGATCTTCTTTTTCTAGTATTTTAAGATGCGATGTTAGGTTGTTTACTTGGGATTGCCCTTGTTTTTGAGATAGGCCTGCAATGATATAAACTTACCGCTTATTACTGCTTTCACTGCATCCCAGAGCTTTTGATATGTTGTATTGTCATTGTAATTTGTCTCTATATGTCTTTTAATCTCATCTTTTATTTCTTCTTTGACCCAGTCATTTGTTAGCAGTATGTTGTTTAATATTCACATAGTTGTGGGTTTATTTACTCCCTTTTTGCAGTTGATTTCTAATTTTAAGGCACCGTGGTTAGTGAATATGCTTAGTATAATTTCAATCTTCTTGAATTTGTTGATGCTAGTTTTGCGACCCAACATATGGAATATCCTCGAGAATGTTCCAGGTGCACTGGAGAAGAATGTATTATCTGATGTTCTGGGATGAAAGGTTCTATAAATGTCAACTATGTCCAATTGGTCTAGTGTTTCATTTAAGACCAATATTTCTTTTTTGATTCTCTGTTTGGTTGATCTGTCTAGAGATGTCAATGGAGTATTAAGGTCTTCAACTATGATTGTGTTTTGATCTGTTTCTCCCTTTAGTTCTGTGAGTAGTTGTTTTATATATTTCAGTGCTTCCTGGTTGGGTGCATATATATTAAGAAGTGATATGTTTTCTTGATGTAGTGTTCCCTTTATCATTATAAAGTGACTATCTTTGTCTCTTGTTATCTTGAAATCTATTTTGTTAGATATAAGTATGACTACACCTGATATTTTATGGATGTTATTTTCTAGAGAATCATTTTTCAGCCTTTTATTTTGAAACTACCTTTGTCTTACAGTTTAGATATGTTTCTTTTAGGCAGCATATGGTTGGATTTTCTTTTTTTATCTACTCTGCTACTCTGTGCCTCTTTATTGGTGAATTCAGACCATTTACATTTAGAGTAATTATTGGTGTATGAAAATTCCCTATAGCCATTTTATCCTTTGTTTTCTGGTAGCTCTGTGCCTCCATTGGTTCTTTTCCTTTATGCTTCTGTTTTGTTTGGTGGTTTTCCTCTTTCCTCTGCCTCCCCGCCCCCCTTATTTTAAAGCTATATGTCCTGGTTTGGGGATTTTTGTGTCTGATTACCATTAGGTTTATAAAAAAAATGAACTTGCATATATACCGTAGATTATTCCCTTTTGAGTGCATCTGATCTTCATCTTCCTTTGCCAGTTTAGGCCTCCCCCCCTTCCCCTTTTATGTTCATGTTGTCACAAATTATCTCTGTTTATACTGTAAGCTTTTTGCTTATCTTACTCGTAGTGTTGTGACTGGATGTTCTTTGTTTCAGGTAGTATGAATCCCTTGAGTATTTACAGCAATGGAGGTTTTCTGGTGATAAAATCCCTCAGCTCCTGTATGTCTGGGAACATCTTTATTTCACCTTCATATTTAAAGGATGATTTTGCTGGATATATTATTCATGGCTCATAATTTCTCTCTTTCAGATGTTTGAATATTTGGTTCCACTCTCTTCTGGCTTGTAGAGTTTCTTCTGAGAAGTCAGGTGAAATTCTGATGGGTTTTCCTTTGTAGGTCACTTCCTTCTTTTCCCTGGCTGCCTTGAGAAATTTTTCTTTATCATTAATATTTGACAGCTTCAATACCAAGTGCCTTGGAGAGGGTCTCTTTGGATTGAGGTAATTAGGTGTTCTGTTTGTTTCTTGTATTTGAAGATCTACTTCATTCCATAGATTTGGGAAATTTTCATCCACTACTTGTTTTAATAGACTCTCCATTCCATATTACCTTTATATCTCCTCTGCAAGGCCTGTAATTCTAATATTGCTTTTTCTGATAGAGTCAGATAGGTCTCATAGAACTCTTTCATTTGCCTTTTTTCTCAGGTCTCTGCATCATTTCTTGATATCTATCTTTGATGTCACTAATTCTTTCCTCTATCTCATTGGTTCTGCTTTCTATGCTCAGTAATTTACTCTTAATCTCCTTAATTTCATGCTTCATTTCCAGGATTTCTGATTGATTCTTTTTTAAAGTTTCAATCTCCCTAGTAAAGTACTCATTTCATTCATTGATATATTTTCTGAGTGCACTGAATTGCCTATCAGTATTTTCTTGCATCTCATTGAGGATTTTCAGAACTGTAATCTTAAAATCTGTCATTTATATCACATATTTCCATGTGTGCCAGACTGCTTTCTGGGGCTTTTTCATTTTCTTTCTGGTCATTGTTATTACTGTGGTTCTTCATAGTATTTCCTGTCCTCCTTTGCTTTTGCATTTATCTCTGAAGAGCTCTTTCTACTATTTCCAATAGATGGCACTGAATCACAAGATTTTTTTGCCTTTGTGGACTCTCAGTCTTGAAGTGGCTTCTGTAGACAGTACAGCCGTCCTGCTTGGAGGTGGGTTTGTTTTGCCTTCAACATAATGGTGACCCCTGACCTCCATGGGATCCTGCCCCAAGCACCCCTCCTAAGGATCAGTCACAGAGGGAAACAGTGATTCTACTGCAATAGCTCTTGGTTTACAGATAATATGCTCATGGACCTGACTCAAAGGGCAACAGGAGGTGAGTTTTGGGAGTCCAAGCAGTGGCAGGGCTCTGTGTTTCCCTTTCTTTGTCTGAAACACCACCGCTGGTCTGACAATGGAGAGCCACACGGCTGAACCCCATGCTGTCAGGCATCTACTGACTCAGACACTCTTTTCTCCCTCACTGCTTACTCTGCTGGGTGGCCTCTTCCCTGCAACCCCCGCAGTTCTCTGTTCCTCCTGGCTGAAGGAAGCACCTGCTACCATTGGCTTTCTCTCTTTTCCTGGCTTGGAGCTCCCGGCTGTAGGGCTGCATCTACGGGCCATCTGTGCTTTCCTCCCTTCTCATCTCCCCACTTATTCCCTGGTGCCCACCTTTAGTTGTTTCAGTGAGCAGGTCTCTCAGGAGTGCACCTGTGTTGAGCAGACTTTTTTTGTTGAATCATAGATGGTAAACTTGTAGAAATGTCAGAGGAAGAGGAAAAGATGTGCTTTTATGTTTCCATTCCTTGGATGTCACTCTATAATTTTAGCCCATTAGAAAATGTCTTTTTTAAAAAACATGTTCTTTGTTGTAAGTGTTAATACGTCTATTTTATTTTCTCCCATTGACTCCTTATAGCCTGCCCCAACTCTCCGCTCCAGGCTTTTACCACCCTATTGTCTGTGTACATAGGTTATGAATAGATGCATACAAATTCTTTGGTTGATTTCTTCCCAGCCACCCACCTATCCCCATCTTCCCTCTGAGATTTGACAGTCTGTTCCATGCTTCTAGGTCTCTGGATCTATTTTATTCAACAGTTTATTTTGTTCATTATATTCCACATACAAGAGAGATCATGTAATACTTGTCTTTCTCTAACTGGCTTATTTTGCTTAGCACAATATTCTCCAGGTCCCTCTATGTTGTCTTAAAGAGTAAGAGATCCTTCTTTTTTACTGCTGCATAGTATTCCATGGTGTAAATGTACCACAGCTTTTTTTGTGCACTTATCTACTGATGGGCACTTGGGCTGTTTCCAGATCTTAGCTATTGTAAATTGCATTGCTATGAACATAGGGGTGCATATATTCTTTTGGATTGGTGTTTCGGGATTCTTAGGATATATTCCTAGAATTAGAATTACTAGGTAAAATGGGAGTACCATTTTTTTTTGAGGAAACTCCATACTGTTTTCCACAGTGGCTGCACCAGTCTGCATTCCCACCAGCAGTGTACGAAGGTTCCTTTTCCTCTGCATCCTCACCAGTACTTGTTTGTCGATGATAGCCATTCTGACAGGTGTGAGATGGTACCTCATTGTCATTGTGATTTGCATCTCTGGGGTAATTAGTGACTTTGAGCATATTTTCATATGTCTCTTGTCCTTCTGTATGTCCACCTTCAAAAAGTAACTACCAATATTTAGGTCCTTTGCCCATTTTTTGATTGGATTGTTTATCTTCCTTTTGTTACATTGTATGAGTTCCCTATAAATTTTGGAGATTAAACCCTTATTGGATGTGACATCGGCAAATATGTTCTTCCATGCAGTGGGCTTTCTTGTTGTTTTGTTGATGGCTTATTTTGCAATGCATACGATTTAGTTCCATTTGTTTATTTTCTCCTTAGTTTTCTTTGCCTTAGGAGATGTATCTGCAAACATATTGCTATGAGAGATGTCTGAGATTTTGTTGCTTCTAGGATTTTTGTTGCTTCTATGATTTCTTCTAGGATTTTTATGGTTTCACTTCTCATATTAAGTCTTTTATCCATTTTGAGTTTATTCTTGTGTGTGGTGTATGTTGGTGGCCTGGTTTAATTTTTTTGAATGTATCTATCAAGTTTTCTCAACACCATTAATTGAAGAGATTGTCTTGACTCAATTTTATGCTCTTGCCTTCTTTGTCAAATATTAATTGAGCATAATGTGTTGTGTCAATTTCTGGGTTCTCTGTTCTGTTCCATTTATTTATATGTCTGTTCTTGTGCCTGTACCAGGCTGTCTTGATTACACTGGCTTTGTAGATATTGTGATCACTCCAACTTTGTTCTTCTTTCTCAAGATTGCTATGGTTACTCGGGGTCTTTTTTGGTTCTATATAACTTTTTGGAGTGCTTATTCTAGATATGTGAAATATGCCTTGGTAATTTAATAAGGATTGCCCTTAATCTATAGATTGCTTTGGGTAGTATGGGTATTTTAATGATGTTAATTCTACCAATCCATGAACACAAAATATTCTTGCACTTGTTTATATCTTTCTCTATCTCCTTTTGCAACATTCTGTAGTTTTCTGAGTATAAGTCTTTTACCTCCTTGGTTAAGTTTATTGCTAGGTATCCTAATTTTTTTGTTTCAATAGTAAATAATACTATTGTATTGGCAGGGGAGCAGTTAGGGGCGATCAGGCAGGCATGCAGAGGGGATTGTTTGTTTAGTTTCTCTTTCTGAGAATTCATTATTGGTGTATAAAAATGCCATCGATTTCTGGGTGTTAATTTTGTATTCTGTACATTGAGGAATTCCTTTATTAAGTCTAGTAGTTTTTTGGTGGTGTCTTTAGGGTTTTCTATGTACAATATCATGTACATAGAAATATTAATTGAGCATAATGTGTTGTGTCAATTAATCTGTGATTAATGAGAGTTTTACTTCCTCCTTTTCAATTTGGATGCCTTTTATCTTTTCTTCTTAACTGATTGTTGTGGCCAGTACTATCTATACTAATAAAAGGGTAATATGCTAATTAGACTAGATGTCTTTCAGACAACCTTCCAGACGTCCTTCCTGACAAAGCCAGGCCTGGGCGAAGCCACCTGGGGTCCTGGGTGCCTGTGGCTGGCCGGAGGAGGGAAGCTTAGGTCCCAGGTGCAGAGGCCAAGGCAGAGGCAGTTAGGGGTGATCAGGCCATTAGGGGAGCAGTTAGGGGCGATCAGGCTGGCAGGGGAGCAGTTAGGGGTGATCAGGCAGGCAGGCAGAGGTGGTTAGGGGCGATCAGGCAGGCATGCAGAGGGGTTAAGGGCAATTAGGCAGGCAGGCAGGTGAGCGGTTAGGAGCCAGTGGTCCCGGATTGTGAGAGGGATGTCCTGCCTAAACCAGCAGTTGACATCCCCCGAGGGGTACTGGATTGGAGAGGGTGCAGGCTGGGCTGAGGGGACCCCCCTCCCTGTGCACAAATTTTGTGCACCAGGCCTCTAGTGTTGAATAAGAGTGGTGAAAGCAGACCTCCCTGTCTTGTTCCTGTTCTCACGGGAAATGGTTTTAGTTTTTGCCCATTGAGTATGATGTTGGCTGTAGGTTTGTTGTATATGGTCTTTATTATGTTGAGGTATGATTCCTCTATTCCCACTTTAGAATTTTTATAAAAAATAAGTGTTAGATCTTTGTCGAATGGTTTTTCTGCATTTATTGATGTGATCATAATTTTTGTCTTTCAGTTTGTTTATGTGATGTATAAACCATCAATCACATTTATTGATTTACGAATATCATACCAGCCTTGCATCCCTGGAATAAATTCTTCTTGGTGTTGATGTATGATCTTTTTTACTGTATTGCTGGATTTGCTTTGCTAATATTTTGTTGAGAATTTTAGCATCTATGTTCTTCAGGGATATTGGCCTGTAATTCTCTTTCTTTGTAGTGTCTTTATGTGCTTTTGGAATTGGGATAAAGCTTGCCTCATAGAAAGAGGTTGAAAGTGTTCCTTCCTATTGTATTTTTTTGAAAAGTTTGAGGAAGATAGCTGTTAGTTATTCTTTGAATGTTGGGTAAAACTCCCCTGTGAAGTCATCCAGTCCAGGGCTTTGGTTTGCTGGGAGTTGTTTTCTTACAGCTTAAATGTCATCTATAGTTATTGTCCTATTCAGATTTTCTGATACTTCAAAATTCAGTTATTTATTTATTTATTTATTTATTTATTTATTTATTTATTTATTTATTTATTTATGTTTTTAATATACTTTTATTGATTTCAGAGAGGAAGAGAGAAGGAAAGAGAGATAGAAACATCAATGATGACAGAGAATCATTGATTGGCTGCCTCCTCCATGCCCCCTACTGGGAATCAGGTCCACAACCTGGACATGTGCCCTTGACCAGAATTGAGCCCAAGACCCTTCAGTCCCAGGCTGACATTCTGTCCACTGAACCAAACCAGCTAGGGCATGACTCAGTTTTGGAAGAATATATTTTTCTAGGAATTTGTCCATTTCATCCACATTGTCCAGCTTATTTGTATATAGCTGCTCATTGTATTTTGTTACAAACCTTTGTATTTCTGTGATGTCAGTTATTACTTCACTGCTTTCATTTCTGATTTTATTTATCTCTCTTTGTTTCTTGATGTGTTTGGCTAAAGGGTCATCAATCTTGTTTATATTTTCAAAGAACCAACTCTTGGTTTCATTGAGCTTTTGTAATTTTTTTAAGTCTCTAGATCATTTATTTCTTCTCTAATCTTTATTATTTCCTTACTTCTACTTACACTGTTTTTTTCTTGTTGCTCTCTTTCTAATTCTTTAAGTTGTAGGGTTAAATAATTTATTGTTATTATTTTTTGTTGTTTTTTGAGGTAAATCTGTAATGCTAAGAACTTCCCTCTCAAGACTTCTTTTGCGCTGTCCCAGAGATTTTGGGTTGTTGTGTGTTCATTTTCATTTGTTTTCAGAAAGTTTATTATTTCTTTCTTGATCTCATTGGTAACCCATTCATTATTTAATAACATTCTATTCAGCTACCATATGTTTGAATTTTTTTAGTGTTTACTATAGTTGATATCTAATTTTATTCCATTGTGATTTGAAAAGATGCTAGATATGATTTTAATCTTCTTCAATTTGTAGAGACTTTTTTTGCATCCTAACATGTGGTCTATCTTTGAGATTGACCCATGTGCACTTGAGAAGAATGAATTTTCTGCAACTTTGGGACAAAATGTTCTATAAATGTCAATTAAATCCATCCAATCCAGATGTCATTTAGAATCACTGCTTCCTTGTTAAGATTTTGTCTGTAAGATCTATTCAGTTATGTCAGTGGGGTGTTAAAGTCCCCTACTATGACTGTATTGCTGTCAATCTTTCCCTTAAAGTACTCCAGAAGTTGTTTTATATATGAAGGTGCTCCTATATTGGGTACATATATGTTTACCAGGGTTATATTTTCTTGTTGGATTGATCCCATTAGTGTTATGTGGTGACCTTTATTGTCTTGTGTGATGGCCTTCATTTTGAAGTCTATATTGTCAGATATGAGTATTGGCACCCCAGCTTTTTTTGTTTTGTTTTCATTTACATGGAAAACGTTTTTTCATCTCTTTACTTTCATCTTGTGTGAGTCTTATGTTCTGAGGTGGTTCTCTTGTAGACAGCATGTATTTGGGTCCTGTTTTTGTATCCATCCAGCTACCCTATGTCTTTTGATTGGAGCATTTAATCCATTTGCATTTAAGTTATTATTGATAGGTACTTATTTATTGCCATTTTAATTGTGTATGTCTATGATTACCTCTCTCTATTTCTTGTCATTATAGCAGTCCCTTTAACATTTCTTGCAGTGCTGGTTTGGTGGTGACAAACTCCTTTATCCTTTTTTTGTCTTGGAAGCTCTTTATTTCAGCTTCTATTTTGAATGATAGCCTTGCTGGATATAGTAATATTGGTTTCATATCCTTGCTTTTCATTATCTTGAATACTTCAGACTATTCCCTTCTGATGATAAATCAGCTGACAGCCTTATGGGAGCTCCTTTGTAGGTAACAAATGCCTTTTTATTTTTGCTGCCTCTATGATTCTTTATGATGTGTCTGGGCATTGGCTTGTTTGGTTCATTTTGCTTTGGACTCTCTGTGCCTCCTGAACTTTTGTGACTTTTTGCTTCACCATGTTAGGGATGTTTTCCGTTATTATTTCTTCAAACCCATTCTCTATCCCTTGTTCACTTTTTTCTCCTTCTGGTACTCCTATGATATGAATATTATTATGTTTTAAGTTGTCCCACAGCTCTCTTGAGCTATGCTCTTGCTTTTTAATTCTTTTTTTCTTTTTGGTTCTCTGATTGAGTGATTTTTTTTTCTACCCTGTCTTCTAATTCACTGATCTTATCTTCAGCTTCTCTTAATATGCTGTGTATTCCTTCCACTGTGTTCTTTATTAGTGCTATGTCATTCTTTATAGTTATTGTATCTTTTCTCATGCTGTTGAGCATCCTTGCCATGGTTATTCTGAATTCTATGTCTGATAAATTTCTTATCTCCATTTCATTTAGCTCTTCCCCTGGAGAATTCTCTTGTTCTTTCATTTGGGGTTTGTTATATGGTATCCCCATTTTAGCTCCTTATTTGTTTGTTTTTTCTATGTATTAGGTAGATCTGCTATGACTCCCAATCATTAGTGCAGGACAGTGTCAGACACTGGTTCTGACTGGCCCTGAGTACCCTGTTTGGAGCTATCAGAAATCCATAGCTTATGGCTCTCTCTGTTAGGACCAAGATGTGCACCAAGATCTGCTTTTCTTAGCCCTGGGCCCCAAATGAGGTTAGGCAAAGATTCAAAGCCTCCAGTGACCCACCTCCGCCATCAGTATGATTGTACTGGTATTCACTCTTGATTAGCTTCAGGCTATCAACCATAGGGTGGGGCGAGATGTTTTCCAACAGGGAGGGCAGTTGCTTCTGCCTGCAGGCTGATTGTTATTCTCAGTCTCTTATTGGTCATCAGAGACTCCATAGGGTGGGGGAAGGGGTTTTTCAATAGGGCGGGGCAATTGCTTCCTCTCCAGTCAAAAGCTGCCTGGATGGTAAAGGTCTGAAGGAGAAAGATGTCCTCTCCAGTATGAGGGAATGACTCAGGACAGGAAACTGGGTGTCTCTAATTCTAGAGCCCCGAACCCTGGCTTCTGCTCACAGAGTTTCACTCCACTCTGCCCTCCCTCTGCAAGAGCCTTAGGTGAGTGGCTGCATACAAACTATTGTATGTTGGCCCTTTAAGAAGGTGCCTGCATTTCCAGCCATCTCTCCCTAGCAGACAGAAACCCTGTTGCTTTTCACAGCCATTTGTATGTGGGCACCTTTTTCAGTTCTAGGGCTCTGGGATGAGGAGCTGAGCAGCTGAGCTTGGGGTTTAGACCTCAGAGTTCTCAGTGGGAAGTCCCCAACAGCTGAGATATCCCTCCAGGGCTTCAGCTGCTGTCTGTGGGAGTCCAGCCAGCCCCTTTGCACATCTGCACTTCCTACCAGTTCCAATGTGATCTCCACTTTCCATCCTTGCTTATCAAGGTTCTCTCCAGCTAGTCTTCAGTTGAATATTCAGGATGGTTTTTCTGTATTTTAGTTGTAATTCCAATTTGGTACTGGGAGCATGTCATTGGAGTTTCTACTTACTCCACCACTATTTTGGAATCCTCCTGTGTCATATTTTTTCTTTAAAAATTAAGTATTAGTTAAATGTCCCTTAATGCTGCAATTTTTCATTCCCTCCTGTGCCTACGTCCAGCTGCCTGTCTGGTCCAGGGCTCTGGGACTCCAGTCCTAGTGGGTGCTGAGAGCCGGCTCCTGCAAATTGCAAATGTCCCATGGCAACAGGCACTTAAACAATCTTTGTTCAGACATCTGTCAAGGAGAAATCAAAGATTGACCTCTCCATTCTGTGTGACAATGAAAGACATGGAGACATTGAGGTGAAAAGTGACCTTCCTATCCTCTGGGCAGCAGTTGTGATGAAAGATGAAGCTGCCCCTTAAGACTCCAGAGTCTGGTGTCAGAGAGTTGTCTGCCAGCCTTTGGTACTCTTGGCAGGAAAACTGGATGTTTCAAATTGTAAGTGGGCTCTGCTTTAATAAAATCTGACATGCAGAATCTAAATGGACCACAAAGACAAAGTAGGGCACATCTAAAAAACATTTACTGAAGTTGAAAGGGTAAGTACCAGCATTCCTGGAAACAGTTTCCAAAATATAAAAAAATAAGAAGCTTACTTGTATAGATTGTTTTTTTTAAAAAGGTTTACTAAAAGAGATTAGAACCTTTTTAAAAACAATTTTTAACAATGAATTATATGCAGGCACAGGATTATTATCCTAGATGGGATAGAAAGGAAATGACAAGCAAGGTCATGCAGATGTTGTGATTACATTACAACAAAATTGGGATTCCATGTAAGTGTGATTGGAACTGTTTAGTTATGACACCAGGCAATACATGAACATATGGAATGAGCACAGACATTGACAAATATATAGATGGCATCGTTATGTGTGTGTGACTTCTGTTTTGTACATCTGCCACAAAGAAAGAATAAAGCCTGTGATTATCTTAGAATAGCAAATTAATGTCTCAAAGTTGGAGAAAAGACAGACATTGTATTTACCAGAAACTCATAAAGTACCAGAAGCTGTAGGTGAAAGTGTGAGAATCAGTTTCCTAGTGCTTGGGAATGTTATCAACATCTCAGTTGTAACTGCAAATAATGTGAGATTTAAAAACAAATACAAATATGTTCTTGTTTGGAAATGTTTTAAACTTTGGTTCTTATCAATAAATCTAAATATCTTCATTCCACGAAAAGCTCTGACATTTTATTTTCAAAATGTTGTTTTGCCTTTTGGCACCCACCTATTCTGCTTCCTTAGCCCTTCTATAACAATCATACGAACAAATGAAAATCACCCCAGACTTTTAGAGTTCATTGTGCTGTGCTGGCTCCAACTCAGAAGCTTTCTGCACTTTTTAGAAGAATTGTTTTTAACATATTTTGTTTTACTGTCTGGTTATCATACTTATAATGCCTTTATTTTTTGAGGAAGGGGAGTAGCAGAAATAAATATACCTTCTTCTTTTTTTTTTTTTTAAACAACAACACACACCATAATGTTATTTTAATCAGTAAGGGAACTTGGCCATGCAATTGGGTTTAGTTTTTCTTGCAGCTTTTGGATTCTCTCTCTATGGAATCGTATTGGGTGAACTCTAGGGCACCTGTGGCAGTGGAGGTGGGCCACAGGGTAGGTATGTGATAGTGTGATCCCTGGCAGGTGGCATTAGCAAGAAGGAGAACATTAAAGTTAAGGGGTGCAGGTTGATGTGGGCACAAATCTCAGTGGGAAGGCAGGGGTGGGTGGGAAGAGATTAACCAAAGAATTTATATACATATATGCATAACACTTGGATACAGATAATAGTGTGGTGAAGGCCAGGGGCAGGGAGGAGGGCAGGTGCAGGCTAGAAGGGCTCAAGGGGGAAAAAGGGGGACATCTGTAATACTTTCAACAATAAAGATAGATTTTAAAAAAAAGTATGTCCACAAAATTTTTAATTCTCTTCCCTTTAAGAGGTAGAGCCTATTCCTCACCTTCCCCTCCTCCCCCTGAGTGTGGGCTGAATTTGGTGACTTGCTTATAAAGATAGAATAAGGCAGGAGTGATAGTGATGGCAGAGCATGACTCCAGGGACTAGGTCACAAAAGATGTTGTGGCTTCCTCCTCTCAGTCTCTGTCTGTCTGTCTGCCTGTCTGTCTGTCTCTCAGACTGCTCACTCTGGGTGGTGCCAGTTGACACATGTCACGAGGGCACTCAAACAGCCCTGTGGAGAGAGGTCCATTGCTAACAGCCTCTGAACAACCCATTTGGAAGTGGAGTCTGCAGCCTCATCAAGCCCCTCAGGTGGCTACAGCTCTGACGCACACCTTGCTGGCGACTTCATGAGGGACTCTGAGCCAGGATTAGCCCTCTAAGCTGCTGTCAAATCCTGACCCAGAGAAACTGGGAGATAATAACACTATTTTTGCTGCTAAGTTTTGGGGTAATTTGTTAGGTAGCAATAGATGGCTAATGCAGTGAGTGTTCAGGGAACAGTGGAAGCATTGTTCCTATCGCTTTCCCCAGTGTCAGGCATGGAGGGTTCTTCCTAGGGAATGTTGGTATAGCACACATGCATGGGGAATGAAGGAGAGTGAATTTTTAGCAATGGGAATGAAAATCCACTCTGCGGGGTATTTTCCTGATTCACTTTCCACCATGCCCACCTCCCTCTGTGTGCTGGGAGCCTGACCTCTGTGAATTGCCTTGATTGGGCTTCCTTGTTCTCTGGTTTCTGCTGGGTTTAGCAGCAGGTAAAAATATTAGGAGAGAAGAGAGTGGGAAGAGAGAGCGGCCAGGGAATTTATTTCCCAGACTCCCTCCCTGTGGGTCAGTGGGCCTATGGTGAGGAATCCTCCCACTGAAGGCCAGGACCTCCTCAGCAGCTTTCTGCAGCCTGACTTGGCTGTTCCCTCTACTTGCCTCTTCAGGTCTAGGAGTGGTTCGGGCTCCTCACTGTTGCTACTTTCAGAGTGCTCTACCTCCTCACCGTGGTTTCCTTAACTCTGATCACACCTCTGAAATAGCTCCTAATCACCCCTTTTGAGTATGTCATCTGTTTCTTGCTGGGTCTCTGACAGCCAGCTGGGCTTTCTTTGGTGTCTTTGGTGCATGTATAGCACTGAATGGGAAGGCTTGCTTTGCCCTTGAGGGTCTCAAATTGCTACTACTACTTCTACTATGTCTACTAATTCTACTTCTGTTTCCTTTTTTTGTTCTTCTTTTAGTTTTTCCTCTTTCTCCTCTTTTTTAGTATTAGCAACTTCTTTCTGAATGAAATCTTATGCTGACTCCAAAATATAAAACATGTAAAATTATAAAGATAATATAATAGAGATATGCTTAAAGAGATATGCTTGGGTTGAAGTGGATGAGGAGGACAGGTATCCCATCCAGAGGACCTTCTCTCCATCTTCTCCTCATATGGGATCCCTCGAGGCAGAAAACTCATAGGCAGATCTTAACCTGGCACCCACCTTTCTCTTTCTTCTGAATCCAGTTTCGTGCTCATCATGACCCTGAACCTTAGCTTTTCCCATTCCTTCTATCCTTGTTTGGGTTCTCTTATCTGGAAACCCATAGTGATCTATGACTTTACAGGTGCCCAAGGTTTTCTTATTTTCCTACTCTTTCCTGTTTTGACAATTCCTAACCACACACAACTCCCAATGTCTGTGCCAGGGCTGACCAGCAGACCCTGAACGACAGATCAATGATTACTCTGACACACGATTGTTGTGAAAGAGAGGGCTAAGGGACTGCCTGGCTGTATGAACCAGACAGCCTCATTTGCCTGCCTCTTTAGGCTTTTATTGTAGCAGCAGTTTGAGCTAAAGTTTAGCTTTTAGATACAATTAGTAGGGTAAGCATTCTTGGGAGGACACAGGCGTCAGCAGTGCCCTTAAGCATAAAGATCCTGGTTAGCACCTGAGGGTCTGCACATACACATACTTGTTTGGAAAGGTCAAGGAACAATTAGAGGCTGCCACCTTCAGCCAACTCCCCTAGGGCCGTGGTCAGCAAACTGTGGCTCGCGAGCCACATGTGGCTCTTTGGCCCCTTAAGTGTGGCTCTTCTACAAAATACCACAGCCTGGGTGAGTCTATTTTGAAGAAGTGGTGTTAGAAGAAGTTTAAGTTTAAAAAATGTGGCTCAAAAGAAATTTCAATCGTTGTACTGTTGATATTTGGCTCTGTTGACTAATGAGTTTGCCGACCACTGCCTTAAGGGGTTCGGATAAACAGGGGCAGTTGCCTTCAGCCAACTACAAACTTTCCAACCAAGTGCTCCCCCACATGTCTGCATTCTATTTCCAGCATTTTCTTCCAGGACCTATTTCCAGGTGTGCATTGGTGCCACTTCCTTTCTATTTCCATAGAAAGCTGAGGTGAGACTGTCTGAGTCTATTAAGTATCTATGCCACTGTTTCTCAACCAGGGCCTTGATTCATCAGGAGATGCCTTTTAGTTTAATTCTGTCGATTCCTGTGTTCTCTTTATACCCACTCCGTTCTAGCTCATCTATTCCTCATTCTGTACTCTCAGTTTATAATCTCACCTTCTGCTTTTCTGCAAAGACAAGTCTTTCAAGTCCTTACCCTTATGTTTGTTAGGAAACATGCCCTGACATGGCCATGGCTCAAACAGGATCCAGTCTGCCTCCTCCAATGTGGGATGTTCAGGCCCCCCATTGGCTTCCAGATCCTCAGGAACCTTGGGTGTGGCCTCAACAGTAAGGATCCACAATGGCTGCTTCAAATCTGTTCCAGGAAGGAGGATGAGGAAGGGAGAAAGCAGGCATATCCTCTGTTTCAGTATACACCCCAGAAGTCACACACAGCAACCACCTCACAGTTCACTGTCGATTTAGCCCCATTGTTACAGGCACCTCACAGACACCAGAGAGATGTTGTTGGGCAGCCCTGTGTCAGGGCGGGGGCTGTCCCCAACCTCAAGTCTGTTTTCTCATATAAATGAATTTAAATGAGAAAACTCCAGATGATTGCATCGTGATAAAGCTAATTTTATTAAAGCAATTAAAGCTGCACCTTTATTAAAAAAGCAAGGCAAGCAAATCTATACATCTGGCTTATGGAGCACAGATGGGCTCTCAGCTAATCTGAAGAGCAAGTTGGGTGGGAGTTTGAGGTGTTATATACTCTCCTATCTATAGGTTTTAGGATTCCTCTGCTGAATATGTTGGTACAGATTAATTCTCAAGTCCCCTTTTTACTTTGTTGTGGCCTTCCCAGAATTCATGAGAAGCACCGGGCAATTTTACCTCACCAAGCCTTGAGACTGCTGGCTTCTCTGCTTAGGGAGTAAGATTTTCCCCTTTTCCTCTCCCTCCTCTGCTCCTTTCATGCATTCTTGTGTTATGGAGGCTTTCAACCATTTGCTTGGTTTGTGGAAGATAATGGCTTGTTAGTTACAAGCTGGCTGCAAACTGCCCACACTGTTTGGCCTTGTTTTAACTTCCTTGTCTCAGTTTCCCTATTCCTCCTGCCCTGGAATTTTCCTAGCTTTTCAGTGTCCTGTACCACCATGGCTTCCCTGAGTCTGGAGATTGCCATGTTCTCTGGGTGGCCATTGGCCCTACTGAAACGTCAGACGTTCTTTTTCTAAGGAAGAAACAAAGGACAACTTGTGGTCTGTGGTGCCACTTCCTGTGAGCTCTCTATAGCTACCATTCTCCGACTTTATTCTTCTGCCCAAGGACAGAGTCCCCCTCCTTTCTAAGGTGACACCGTCCATATATGCCTGTGCTCCCACTCACTCCATAGTCATTTGAAACTGCATACTTGTTTTCAGAATTATGTTAAGTGTGTTCATTTCTCTTCGTACTTCTGACAATGGACATTTTTATCACAATTTCTTTGACATTGAAGTTATTCCAAAGAATTTTATTTATTGTGTTTAATACATAACATAAAATTACTTTCTGTTTGCCTGCTGCCCTTTTGGATATTTTGAACTTGCTTGAATTTAAAAAAATGTGATATATATATATATATATATATATATATATATATATATATGCATGGCATGTGCATTAGATACACACACATATATATCTCATGCTCACTTTTTAGATATATAAAAAGTGATGCTATTTAAACATCAACATGTTGTTTAGGACATACATTATTGGTCTCAGGAAACAGTAAACCAGATCTGTTTCATTTTGGCTGGGCTATTCAGTTCTAAGAGATTATCCTCATTCTTTTCTCTCAGTTTATAATCTCACCTTCTGCTTTTCTGCAAAGACAAGTTTGTTCTAAGAGATTATCTGAAATCCATCTGAGAGGATGCTTTGGAGGTAAATTTCTATTTCAAGTTCAAGTATGTTATCTGGGTCTTAATTTATAAAGGTGACTGAGTAGTAACTCAGAGAGGCAAGTGCTATTGGAAGAACTTTATTGCTGGTATATTTAGAGAAAAGGAGGCTGCCCTGCCACGCCATGCAGGGGCCCCCTGGGGAAGAACCAGCTTTGCTCCGGAGGCACAGGAGTGAGAGGCCAGTCCAGGCCACAGCTCTTTTTTGTGGGGGTTTCTGTGGGAAAGAAAATCCAGGGCAGGGTAAATAGCTTAAGACTGGCTAGTTTGAATAGCTCCCGTGGCACTGGGCCACAGTGGTTGTCCCAGCTGCCTGGGTCCTGGCCCTGTAGTGATTGGGGTGGGAGAATATTCCCTCCCACAGTGGTTGTCCTAGCTGCCTGGGTCCTGGCCCTGTAGTGATTGGGGTGGAAGAATATTCCCTCCCAAAAGCAATAGAGAAGATGGTTTGGAGTGTAAAGGCTCTGGGCTGGTTAGTTTACATATTCAAGGCATAATCCTGGCTGAGCTCTTTGTCATCTCCAGGAATGAGCTAGCCTGAGAATGGCAGTCTCTCCCCACCAGGAAGGTTTTTAAAACGGGAAAACATCATAATATACAGAAAATTAAAAACATGATTAATACAGCTCACCATCATTTTCTTAGTTCTCTTCCCAGTTATCTCACCAACCCAACTCCTTTTCTGCTGTGGTCAGTTTGTTACAGCAAGATTTCCAGCCGTTGGGAAGACAAAACAGCCAGGCACTCGGAAGGTCAGGAAAGGCTCTTTATTGCATGTGCACCAGTGTGAGCCTCAGGGCAATCAGTTCCCCATGCTGAGCATCGAATGTGGCAGGGCTTTCCCTTTTATCCCCCTAGTTTCTTTGTCTCCCAAATATGGACTAGGCTCCCAGACTTTTCGTGGGCTTTTGTGATGGTTATAAGGGGGAAAGTCAGATAGCCACCAAGACCCTGTCTGGTGTCAGCAGTCAGACCCCCTTGTGGGGCTGTGTATGGTTTATGGCCCCTGAAAGATAAGCATTCAGAGAAACAGGTTTTTCAAAGCTAGGCCACAAGCGGAAAGGGGGTTGGGCTTAATTATAGGCTTGTATGAATACATGCTAGAATGCAGGTTTGACTGGGCACAGACCTGGGTTGCCACCTTGAATTGCCTTCACAAGTTTATACTCTCTCCTAAAGTTTAGTCTTAAGCCCTCTACTCCTTTCCTTGTAAATTTTAACTGGTGCTGACCACATGCACTCCCAGGGCCTTAATCAGTGCCCAGTTAGTGTTTCTCTCTGGGTCTCTGCTTCCTCGTCTATACAGTGCGGGTGGTGTGGGGAAGGCCTTCGTTGTTCTGATCTCAGAGTGTGGACCAGCCCCTCTCTGGGCCCTCTTTCTGACATATGATGTGGGCAATGTTCTCCAGCAACAAAGCATTTGCCTTGGAGAGCAGGGGAGGGAGAGGCGACATCCCTGGGCCAGGCAGGGAAGGAAGGGGTAGGGGCCGATTTTAGCACTCCCTGCCTCCAGTGGAGCATGCAGCACTCCAGTCCCACTGTATATCAGTCCTGCAGTTATTAATTTTAGCCCCCATATATTAATGTCTGCTGTTTCCCAACACAGGCCATTCATTGCAGCCCAAAAGGTCTTTGTTAATCGTCTTGCTTATTTCTACCAATGTTTCCTCATGTTGTCCTTCTGCTTTGCATATCCTCTCTCCTTCTTCCTTTTATGCTTAATCCTCAGGGCCTAGTGTTTGTTCTGAGTTTCTTTCCTGATTTTTCGGGTCTACATTGAGTTCTACTTTGAGCTTAGCGTCGGCGCCATCCATCATCCTTAACTGTTGAATATTTATTAAAATTTTGAAACTGAACTCCCAGCTGTGGAGGGTAGGGGGCCCTGCTGATGCTGGATGACTGCCGCCAAAGTTTCCCTGGCCCATTTCCCCCACAGCTCTCCCCAGGGCAAGCTGCTCTTCCTCCCGCACAGGCTGAGAAAGGTTTACTGAAACCTTTCAAAATTCCTGCTTCAAAACGCAGTGTTTTACACCCATACACTCCCCTATTTTGGTACACTCTCTTCGTCCCCACCACTGCTTCATTGACCTATCACTTCTTAAAGCTCAGTCAGTTCTAAGCCTCCTGTTACCTCCCCGCTCTCCCTGGGCGGCCAGCTCCTGGAGGGGCGTGGCTTGCCCGCTGGCAGAGAGGTGCTCAGGCTGCTCTTGGGTAATTGGATAAGAAGCCCAAGGGGCTTTGGACATTTTTGCGCTTCTCCATCCACAACTCACCAGCTTTAGTCTATCTCCAAGGCCCATGTCTGACCAGCACGGAGAGGGACGGTGCGGATGGAGGGCCCTGGGCCACAGGCCACGCTGCCCTCTGACCCGTGGAGAGACAGCCTGCAGGTTTCCCTGCGCTGCTTACGTGACCCAGTTTGTTCCGTGCTTCACATCCCTCCTGCTTCCTGCTGCAGATGGAGGTACCAGAAGTGAAAACCGGCGAGTCTTCAGATAATGATTTCGAGACCGATGAGACTGAGTTGGCCTGGGCCCGGCACAGAGCGGGAAGGCTGGCAGCTTACGGCAGCGTGTGCATCACTCGCCTCCATCGTCTTCTCTCTCCTCAGCGGAGAAAATGAAAGCTGATGGTCAGATTAGGCGGTTCCAATCTCCTGCCCCTCGCCTGCTGCGGCACATGTGAGGACGGGCCTATCTGCCGGTTCACAGGAGGCGGTGGATAATTAGAACACTTCACGAAATAACTGAGCGAATAAGATCCTGAAACTAAAGTGCTTGTGAATTGCGCGCGCGCACACACACACACACACACACACACACACACACACAGCCCTTAGGATTCCCAGCCACAGAGCAGAGGGTCACCCATCCAGAGGAAGGGAGAAGGCACAAAGTCAGCTGCTCACAGCACTGCCCTCCTGTCTGCCGGCCTGGCCTCCCATAGCCACGCCTTAAGGTATTGGTCTGAAACGGAGCTGTGTGCTAACCCAGGGACATCCTGCTGTTGATGTCCTGGTGTTTAGCTGGGCTTGGGGCGCTGGACCACGGGGAAGTGGACTTGTCAATGATGCAGTGTCAGGGGTTATTGCTAAAGGACTGTTTCCAGTGTATCACACGGGGAAAGTGACCGCAGGGCACTGGCTGATTTCCCGAAAAAGAGATCAGTGGTTGGGAGGAAAGGTTCACAAAAACCTACCCAGCTTAATTCTCAGTGTTACTGAGACAAGTAAAGGCCTCTTCAAAGCATCCTGATCAGGGGTTATTAACCCACGTTTATTAGGTACCTTAGCTCTTGGGGGAATGAGAATTAGGAGACCAGCTAGAAAAATCAGTCATCAGTCTCAATTCAGTTTAGTGGTGGGCATCATTATAAACTATATTTTCTGGACCTGCTCCTTTTATGGGGGCTTTTAATCTCAAGTCATATAATTCTGCATATCGCAAATGAAGTCACAGGGAAATTAGGCCCTGGATAGTCATGCCCTTCAGGGGTAGCAGAAATCAAGCTTTGCTTTTTGAATGCTGTTTTGCTAAAGGATGCAGAGTATCATTGCACCCGACTCACAACCATGTGACTTTTCTTCAAAAACCAGTGGAGGAGGATTGGTTTGAGCAGTTACACAAGGAAAGAATCTGGGAGTCACAGGGGACCACTAGATAAAGCCTAAATAAGACTATGCCCAAAACAAGGACAAACAGATGAAACCCGAAAAGATGCTGGAATTTCTCTCTCTCTCTCTCTCTCTCTCTCTCTCTCAGTCTCTTGCTCTCTCTTAAATTTCCTCTGTGTCTGTCTCTCTATTTCTGTCTCTGTCACTTCCTCTGTTTATAGAAGGAAGGGGCTCTTTAGATAACACACGGTCACTTTCTCCTGTGAGCCTTTCATTAACGAAGCATCTCTTTGTTGAGCAAAATTAGGATCAGAATAGCAATGACTACTGTTCTTTTAAATTTATTTAATGAAATATGAAACAGTTATTTATGTGGGGTTTATGTGAATTTTTGGAGTCCCTAAACTAAATATTGTAAAATGGTATGAGCTTTTTGTTGAAAATGCTAATCAGCTCTAGCCTGCAAAGGGTCCCGATGATCAAAACTCCCCTCCCTCTGTCTGGAACAGACTCTCACAGGGTTCATTCTAAGGCACACTTAAAAAAAATTATTGATATTTTGAGAGAGAGGAAGGGAGAAAGAGAGAGAAACATTGATTTGTTGTTCCACTTACTTATACATTCATTGGTTGCTTCTTGTATGTGCCCTGACTGGGAATCGAACCCTAAACCTTGGCATTTGGGGATGACACTCTGAGCTACCTGGCCAGGGTCTAAGCTGCACTTTCTGGTAGGCCATTGACAAGGCCCAGGATGCAGTCATGTTGAGAAAGCCTCTATGTCGAGCAGCTGGAGGAGCAGGGGTTGTTAGCGGGGAAAGGGAAGGACTAAAGCCAGAACGTATTTGCTGGCTGGAGATACTGAAAGTGCTGCTCTGCTGCCCAGGGCAGGCTGTCCAGCACGTGGCCTGTTGTATAGGAGCTCTGAGCAGGGGGACCCGAGCTGAGTACAAGCAGGAACTATTCTATCAGCACTGCCGGGCGAAGCAGGGATTCCTCTGTCCCTTGAAGTCTTCAAGCAAAGGCTGGTGCTCACTTCAGAGAGAAAGTGAGCTTAGGCTGAGCTGTCTGGGGTGCCTGCGTCTTCAGTGAGTGTCAGAATTAACCCCCAGAAGAGCAAGAATTCTTTTATATTTGAGTTCTTACACAGGAAATACAACAAATCTCTCAGGAAGACAGATAGGCTTGAAAATATTTTAATTGATGCTATTTTGAATGTATTGTAGATTCAAATAATAGCATCAGTAAAAGATGAGGAAAAGGAATCTATACTAATAAAAGGGTAATATGCACATTGGTCACAATGCCCTCACAGTAACAGTAGGCTGCATAGGGTGACAAGGCCGGCAGGGGGGTTAGTGAGGGGCAAACAGGCTGGCGGGGGGGGGGGGGTCAGTTTGGGGCAACCAGGCCGGCGGGGCGGGGCGGGGCAGTTAGGGGCAATCAGGTTGGCAGGCAGAGGTGGTTAGGGGTGATCAGGTTGGCAGGGGAGACAGTTAGGGGCAATCAGGCAGGCAGGCAGGTGAGCAGTTAGGAGCCAGTGGTCCTGGATTGTGAGAGGTATGTCCGACTGCTGGTTTTGGCCCGATCCCTGGAAACCAGCAGTTGGACATCCCCCGAGGGGAATGACCATCCAGCTGACCTTCTGCCACTGAACCACCAATGCGTGCTAGATGACCTTCCAGATGAAGCTGGCGCTGCGAGGGCCCAGGCAGCAGCCAGGGTGGCTGCGAGACCCGAGGCAGCCAGAGCTGCGAGGGCAGAGCCCCTTGCATGAATTTCGTGCATTAGGCCTCTAATTTAAAAATAATTTAGTAACAGTTTCTGGGTATCTCACCTTACAATTTAAATATTGGTGTTGTTATAAGTAAATTATTTTAAAGTGGTGTAAAACAACAATACAGTAGATCCTTGAGTAATGTCATTTTGTCCAGCAGTGTTTTGTTATGAAGTTGATGAGGGAAAAATCTTGATTCCCAGCCAGGGTCACTGTCTGGGACAGTGTTGACATGCACGTGAGACGAACTAGCATGTCAACACTGTCCCAGACTGAGTGTGTGTGTGTGTGTGTGTGTGTGTGTGTGTGTGTGAACACACTTTGATGGAAGGGCGTCCCTGTGCAGGGTGGGGTCCTTGAACTGCCAGATAGGTGACCCTAAACTGGAATAAGCAGGTAGGAAAATGATATTAATCTTTTAAAAATGTATATAGAGATCAAATTTATTTAAATGATAGATATTAAAAGTGTTTCAGATCTTTGTTTATAGGTTTGGTGATGTTTTGTGACCAGAAATATGCCATAGGAACTTAACTCTTGCTTATATCAATGAGTCTATGGTAAAATTAGTTTCATTGTATATTGTTTCTCTTAAAGTCATAGTTTTCAAGAGCCTTTGGAGGATGTTAAGGGAAGACTCACTATGCAATAAAAGGTTACTCTATGGCAGTGGCTCTTATCTGGGGGTGGTTTTGCCCCCTCGGAAATTTCTGGACACAGTTTTGATTGTCATGACTGATGGGGAGGTTGTGTGTTACTGGCACCGAGTGGGTAGAGGCCAAGGATGCTGGGCAGCATCCCACAGTGCACAGGACAGCTCCGCCACGAAGCACTGTCAACAGCCGGGAGGCCTTGCTTTGTGGAGATCATGAATATAACTACAAGCTCAATAGAATGTGTCCAAGTGACAGCATCATATGGATTCACAAAGGCAACACCACAAATAACTGCTGTGGGAGTGAAGATGATGTGCTTTGTATTATGTGGCTCAAAATGGCTTTGATGACAGCAGACATTCCGTTGTCAGCAATGTGGGTGAATAGTTCCAAGAAAGCTGTTTCATAAAATGTGTGAGCGAAGAAAGAACTATTGCTAAATCCACATGCTATTGTATGTAATGTGCCTTTAAATGTTTGTTTTTAACTAATTTAACACAATACATCTTACAGTTATTTGTCAATTCCTTGGCCTTCTCATTGGGAATGGTGCACCCCTCCTATCCGGGCGAGCCTCGCATTCGGACAGGCACAGCATAACTTTTTCAGTCATGATATGAAATGTCTTCAAACTTATGAATCTTGAGCAACATCCAAAGGTAATTAAATCTTTCCTACTCTTATTTGCTTTAAAAAATTACATCCTATAAAATTCAGCACATTGAAATGAGGGCATATGACAAATGCATACAATTACGGAACTACTGCCACAATCAAGATGCGAAACATGTGAATAGTTCCAAGAAAGCAGTTTCATAAACTGTGTGAATGAACTCCTATCATCTCCCACATTCTCTCATCATGGCCCTTAGGATCAATGCCTGTCCTCCACGTTCCTGTATTTGAATTGAATCTTACACACTTCGCCCATAGAAGGCTTACTTTCAAAGTAAACTTTTATGTGGAGGCCCAGCACCTAAGTCAGACCTCCGCAGAGCTCCTTGGGGCCACGTGGGACGTGGAGGCCTAAGTCCACCTGCTCTGCCCCCTCTGGCTTCAACCAGCCCCCGGGGCTTCCTGGGAAGCTGTGTCCTGCAGAACAGTGGACACTGCAGACGAACTTTTCCCGCTGATCAGATGTTAGGCCAGCCCTTCCCGGTGCCTGGGTAGTAGCTGGGGAGAGAGGGATGGAGCGGACATATGCGGCCCCTGCCTTTAGTGAGCTTCGTGTCTACTAGACAGGCATCAATCAAGCACACGTGCAAATAAAATGTAACATTGAAGCTTCGATAAAAGCTAGAAAGGCAAAATGACGTGGTGCTTTGAGAGGAAGAGTCCTTTAAGCTGAAGCAAGAAAGATGCCCTCTTGGGTGGGCCTGTCCCTGCTAACCATCATGCTCTAGGCAGAGGGAGCTTTAAGAAAGCCCAGGGGTGGCCGGTGGAAGGTGGCAGCACGAGAAAGCTGGTGGGGCCTGACAGGCAGGGAGTTCCTGGAGAAGCAGGCAGGGGCCAGACTGAACAGGGCTTTATGTGCCGTTAAAAGATTTGAAGAAAAACGGAGCTTGTGAAAAATGAGGTAAATGGAGTCAGAGCCACCATCCCAGAGGAATCGCCTTGCACATCTTACTCCTCAAAGGTTTGGAATGTTTCAACCCGGCAAAACAACCTCTGGTGGGCGAAAGCAACACTGTATCCAAGCAACTGTTTGCAAAGCAGACATCCTGACTAGGACTGGAAATTTAAGGCATCCGTTAGATTTAACACCACCAGGTGTAGCTAAGGAATAACTTAGCTTCTTTGCACCTGCAGAAATTCCTTCCCTCTATTTCTGTATTAAGTCCCCTTCCCCTGCTCATAAACACCTGACCTTCACATGATTTGGGTTTCTGTGTGATTCATGCTTCCCAGACTAATAATTCCATTTGATCTCAAACCAACGCCTGGTGCGTTTCTCACTTTGGCTTCTTACATTTAGGTTAACAAATTTCATCTCAAGGTTTGGAGCAGAATGGCTCGGGGTGTGGGACAGGTGAAAGTGGACATGGGGGGAGGAGAAACATTGTTTCAGCAGCACAGGCAGGAGGTGAGGTGGTTGTGCCAGGGAGGTGACAGTGAGAATCAAGACTAGCCAGTGCACTGAAGGTGCGCATTGGAGGTAAATGCTGGCCTCCTCGGGCATGAGGAGGGAGTGACAGGGGGAAGGGGGGCGGGTTTTTGGCTCAGGGACCGCTTCACTGAGGCGCGGAGCCTGGAGGAGGACTGGGCCCACTTGTGAACACATTAGACTGCAGTGCACAGGAGCCGTCAGAGGACCGCGCGGAGGCAGGCAGACAGCCAGGTCTGCAGCTCTGGTACTTTCCAACCATCGTTTGGTTATTCGGCGGGAAGGCCCTCCATCCCCTGGTCCCTGAGCCGGGGGTTGGGGTGCAAACATGGCTGTTAGGTGGTTTCTGTCCAGGAAACACCGGAGCAGGCAGGAGGACACATTTAGGTGAATATTGTAAAAGGAGTACGTCCACCAGCCGTGAGCTCCCCAGGGGTAGGATGCCTTGCCCGAGGGAGCCAGGATAGGTCCCTTTCCAGCTCTGCAGGATGAAGGCTTTTCCTGGCTGGAAAGCGGGAAGACACCATCCAGGGAGAGGACGCAGTGTGTGCAGTGTCTGCCGGTCTGAACCTTGATGTCCTCGCGGGAACTTTCAGGTGGTTCCATGTAGACGGGCCGCAGGGTCCGTGTACCAGGGGAGGCGGCTGGAAATGGGGATTCGGGTACGAGTGCTGAACCTGCTCACCTCGCAGTGGAGAAGCAGGAAGGGCTGTGAGGTAGGACCTGTGGCCCAGGCTGCAGTGTGGACCGCAGGAGGGACGGGTCAGGGTGACCGGCGGGGAGAGCCTCACGCCTGTGGTAACAGGGATGGAGGGAAAGGATGACGTGGGGACTTGGGAGGTAGAATCTACCGGCCTTGGTGGCAGGCGATGAAAGGGACAGAAGGTTATGTTTCCATTTTGAACGAGCAGTTGGTAGTGATGCTGCTAACTACACCGGCGGCTCCTGGTGAGAAACGGATGTGGGGGAAGCAGGGCGTTCTGCTCTGTGCTGTTTGAGGCCCTGAGCGGCCTCGTGCGCTCCAGCGGGCAGTCAGGAAGATGTGAGCCTGTGTGAGGACGCGATTCCCTGGCAGAGTGTCACCGACCCTGCCCATCCTGCCCTGCATCCCAGGGTTTTGCCTGTGAGTCTCTCTTTAGAAGGTGGACATCCCCAAGGACAAGAGCTGGGCCATATTTTCCATTCCTCTCCAGTGGGTATGCACATGAGGATCTCTCAAAAATTTTTATTCAACCACAGTCCAAAATAAATTTTATAGCGTGACCAGACGTATACCTAAAACACATCCAAATTTGCAAAAACACTAACCCCTAGCACCTGCAGCAGGCTTTTGTCTCTTCCTTCCCTTTTCTTTCTACTCCTCTGCTTTCTTCTCCTCCTCCCCACCCCTCCCCTCCCCTCCCCACCCCTCCCCTCCCCTCCCCTCCCCTCCCTTCCCTTCCCATCTCCTTTTCTTTCCTCTTGCCTCTTCTCTTTTTTATATTCTAATTTCATTTTTAAGAAGTTAGCCCTTCCTGTATTCACTAGTGGACTGCAGTCTGCAGGGTGTAAGCCGCTGGAACCGCTGGTGTAGTAGAGCGCAGGTTGTAGTCAAGACCCTGGACTCTCTAGTCAGATGAACTTGGGTTTGAATTTTTCTCTGTCACTGAATAGCCTTAGGGTCTTGGACAAGTCATCTAACCTCTCAGAGCCTCAATTTTCTCATCTGTGAAATGGAGATCAATGCCTGAGCCATAGTGAAGATCAAATAAGAAAGTGAGTGGGCATAAACGAAACTAATTGTATTAGTTTGTTTTGCTGCTGTAACAAATTACCACAGAACCAGTGACATAAAACAGGTTTATTTTGTTACAGTTCTGGAAGTCCATCCAAAATTGGTTTTACTGGTCTAAAATCAGGTGTCAGCTGGGCTGTGTTCTTCTGGAGGCTCTAGGGGAGGGGTGTGTGTGTGTGTGTGTGTGTGTGTGTGTGTGTGTGTTTTAATTTGTATTTTCTAGTTTCTGGAAGCTGCCTGCATTCCATGGCTCATGGCCTCTACTTCCACGTTCAATGCCAGCAGCATAACATTTTCAAATCTCTCAGACTTTGACCTTCTGTCTCTTTCTTCCACACGTAATGACTTTGTGTACATTGTGGGGAGAGGCCTTAGCCGAGAGGGTGGTTGAGCTAGTGGGTTGCTTCTGCGGTTTGATTCAGGCGGCTGTTCTACTGCACAGATGTAATGGGTTGTCACGTATGATTTTAATTTCCCTCTGGCTGTGGACCTCTGTTTTTGCTCCGGCTGTTTGGCTACAGAAGCCAATAGAGGCCGAGGCAATGAGAGGAGCCCGTGGGGAGGCAGGCCTGGGGAGCCCAGCCCCAGGGCACTTCCTTCTGCCACCCGAAGGGCTTCTCAGTAGCTTTCCTCACCCCAGCGGGACTTTGAAGTGGCCCATGCAAGGGGGGTGTTTCTTAGAGTGACAGCCCTCTGGCCCTTTGTCTATCTTCATCCAGTCCCCAGTCCCAAGGGCGAGGACCTTGTGAGTCAAGTTTTCCGGAGCGGGTTTAGGGGAGAACTTGGAGGAGCTGGCAGTGGGGTGGCAGGATAGAGGCTGAAAGCAGGTGCAGCCAGCACAGAGTAGCCCTGCCAGCCTCCTCCATCCCACCGCCCCGCCCCCTTCCAGGCTGCTCAAGCACTAGACACCCTGCACTCACACCTTCCAGAGCACAACACCATGCTCCTTGGTTTATGAGAGCAGAGAGGGGAGCGTATTTCCTTTGGCTCCTCAAACTGCTAGTGGAATCCTTGGCTGCTTGACTTTTCTGCCCTCCCTCCTTCGCCCCACTCCGCGGCCAGTCAGGATGCTTTTGGCTGCAGGTAAGGGAATACTCAATGAGCATTGGCTCGGTTTATGGGAAGGTTCATGGTTAACTGACCTAGTAGTTTAGAGGTAAGCAGTGCCAAGATCTTTTCATGGTTCATCGATTTGAGCTGGGACCCGCACACTTCATATCCTTGGGCTTGGCCATCTTGTGTTGGCTCTCCAGCCTTCCACGTGTATCTTATGGCCACAAGGTGGTGCCCTGACTGCAGGGCGCCGCGTGCTCATGGCATTGTTACAACGAGAGTGGTGCCAGAGAGTTTTTCTCTCAGAGAGAGTCTGTCTCCTGCCCCCCCCCTCCGCCCCCCCATTATGGGATTTTTATTCAGTCTTGACAAAACCTTTTGAGAGGAGGGCTTACTGATCAAGAAGCAGAAGTTGACAGGATAAGGTTCTCACAGCTGGTCAGTAATTGAGCCAGAATCCGAACCCAGCTCTGGGGATCATTGAGGCTCCCTGAGGGAGGTGACTTGGGTCCTGTGGAGGAAGCTGACATGTCACAGAAATAACAAGCGCCGACATGGAGGGAGCACAGGCCTGTGCCGGGCAGTGGCCACACTGCACAGGCCTGACCGCACTTAACCCTCCTCACCGTCCTGGGAAGCAGGTCGTGCAAAACCTTTGTAGTTCAGAGGAGGAGGCTGGGGCACGGAGAGGTTAAGTAGAGTGTTCCCTTCGGCTGCCTTGCAGCCTGCTGCCTGCTCTCTGCTCCCAGAAGGTTGAAGTTGATGGAAATAAATGAAAACATGAACAGATAATCTCGGTTTGGTCAGATACCCCTTGAGTAGTCAGAATCCTTCTGTTCTTTCTGGATTTAAGTTTTACCCAAATGTGTGCTCTGAGCTGCTGACGACTCTCAGAGGCAGATTGCTGATGCTGAGCTTCAGAGTGGGCAGCAGACTCATTGGGAGGGCACCTGGCGCTCCACTGCAGGTCTCCCTGGACCAGGGAAGGGGCGAGCCCAGGCCTGAATTCCTGACCGTGCAACATGGGGTCGCAGCCTAGCCCCTCCGAGCCTCCCATAAGCAGGCACCCAGCTGCCTTGCCTGAGGCCCCCCTTCCCTCCCCCCGCCCGCTGCCTAGAAACTATCTTCTTTATCTGTAGCTGCTGCAGCCTTGGAGAAGCTGACGGGCTAGGCTCGACCATGCCTGTAGCCACCACCCACGCTGGGCAGTCAGAGGTGGGACGTGGCCAGCCTGGATCACAGAGTGGCAGTAGATGCTGGGGATGCCTGTGACTTGGTTTTGGTTCTTCTTTTTGGACCAAATGCTTCCTGGGAAAATATAACGAACAGATTTGAGGCTCACGGTGACTTTTAAAAGAAGAAAGCATGCAAGGTACTCATCCCCATAAGACCAGGACCGAGTTCTAGCTCTGATCTTCCCTTTTCTCCCGGTAGGTCCCAGCATTGCCTTCTTTGTTCCTGTGTCATAAGCCCTGCCCTCAGCACCACAGTGCCGGTGGGAGGAGTGCCGACATGGGCCTCAGATGTAGGGTCTGGTCACCGCACCACAACTACTTCCCTCTCCGCCATGCCCACTTTGTCATCAGCCCAGCCCACATGGGTTGGTGGTGTCTTGGGTTCCAGTTTGGCCTTTGGGGGTACAGAAACCACCCAAATTTTATGGGGGTGAGCATTGCTGGGCAGAAGGCAGTGTGTGTCAGGAGAGCAGGTGGAGAGTGAGTGGAGCTGGGCAGGCGCTGAGTGGCTGTGAGAGTCTGTCTTCTTATCAGACATGGGAAAGCCTCCCAGGGACTTGCCCTTATGAATCATTGGCCTGAATTGTGCCCGCCCGGACAAATCTCTGGCAAAGAAATGGGTTCCACATTGGCTGAGAATGCTCATGAGTCCACCTGGGAAGGTGGGGCAGGGGCGCTTGCTTCCTTCTCTGTGATTAAAGAGTCTCTGCTCATGAGCAGAGGGAGCAAGAGGAGTGTCCGCTGGGATGACGGAGCAGTGCCTGCCATGCCTCCTGCATGCTCCTCTCCCAGCTTCTCCATCCTGCCTGCCTTCTTCTCAGGCTCCTGATCCACGACTCATGCCTCTAACCTTTGTTTTCTTCTAGAGATCAAAATGCTACCCCTGCCATGTGTTTTCTTTGCATGTTCTGTCTCCCCTATTACAGCAGAAAGTCTTTAAGGATGAAGATGGTATCAGATTCAGTTTATCTAACATAGATCCTGGCAGATGGTTTGTGTTCACAATAGGTTTGCTTAATGAAACAAGCGCCTGGATCTGAAATTTAATGAGAAAGCTATGTTAATTAGGGTAGGGAGGAGGTTCTAGTTCAGTAAAGAACTCAGGAGGGTAGAGTAGAAGAATAACTTACCTAAATGCCCAATGAGTGGAAAATCAGATATTTAGCACCTAACTTGCTGCTGATTTACAAAGTAATCTCCTTTGCACCTAGAGGCAGCTGGTCAAGGGAGGAGGGGCTGGTGAATGGAGTGAATTAGCTAGGTCTAGCAAATACGTTGCTGTGTGCATGCATGCATACATGTGCTGAGTCAGGTGGTGATCTCCAATGGTCTGTGATCTTTAACTCCTGTCTAACTGGCCTTCTGTCCTGCCCTGGCTTTGGGCCCTAGCCTGTTTCTGTATGATCCTCCCCTGTCCCCACCTCATCCAACAGAGACACAAGGCAAGGCTAATGTCACACTCACGTCAGGAGGGTTCAGTAAATATTTGTGGCATTGAATTGGGTTTCCTCATGAGAGGAAGAAAATACAAGTAGCCTCCAGCCTGACACTAGGGCTCGCCTGAGTGGGATTTTTTAACCAGCTTTGGAGAGGTTAGACAGAATTGCTTGAGATTTCACTTACTATGGTTGTGTTTTATTTTGTCTTTTTTACCCCCTACACTGCTAATTTCTAAGCACTCCAGCACCTATGGAGCCATAGGTAAGAGTTATTGCCTAGGATTGGGGAATCCTTTGCAAAAGCTTTTTATTTTTTCCCCATAGGCTGTACGTGGTCAAGACTAACACTCTCATTGAACCTGCTTCCTCACTCTCTGAATTCTATCTGCTGCATGCTGCTGAGGATGGCATGTCTCCTACACATCCGAAACCACACATTGTACTTTCAGTCTAACTTATTAGATTTCCTCCAACTTGGGATTCTCATGTACCTGCACATAAGTAATTCACGTTAATTTTCCTAAGAATGACTAGTTTGGAATCATGGCATGACAATTTACTTGAAATCTTATAAATTACACGAACCATTGGTATTTGTAGATTAAATATTTCAAGGTTTACATGATTTGGGGCGTATAAGAAATGGTGTTTAATTAGAAGACCTCACAGAGGTCAAGGAAGAGGTGAGGACAGTAGGTAAGCGGGAAGAGGTCAAACATAGGTCAGCATACTTTTTATTCATTGCCTCCAACATCTAAGTTTTCCCATTTACCAAGGGTGGATAAGGCTGAGGGCATAACTAAGGCAAGATCCTATGGAAGGCATGGCTCATATAAGCACAACATGAGATTAGAATAATTAGAGAGATGGAAATGAAAGAAATACTAATTATTAGACTTTCTATTACTTGAAGCCTAGTGATAGCTCTACATTTCTATAATCTTGTGAAGATCATTAATTCTGATAATGATCCTAATATTAACTCCAAGTTCATTTTTAAGCTTTCTGAATATGCCAAATGCTGGGAGACTGGATTGGTGCATTGGTATATTTTGTTTGAAATAAACAAAATGTGAACTATGTAGGAAAAAATGCTACTGTAAAACCAACATCTGGATTCTAAACCTAAACTTCTTCTCTGATGAACTGACCTTTGGCCATGTATTTAGGCCCTGAGACTCAGGTTTCAATGTATGATAAACTTGGGTATTACCACCTATATCTTAACACTAGAGGCCCAGTACATGAAATTCATACACTCAGGGGCGGGGGGTTGGGGGGTGGGAGAGGGAAGTCCCTCAGCCCGGCCTGTGCCCTCTCGCAGTCTGGGAGCCCTTGGGGGATGTCTGACTGCTGGCTTAGGCGGGCCTAAACTGGCAGTCGGACATCCTTAGCACTGCTGCAGAGGTGGGAGAGGCTCCCACCACCACCGCTGCGCTCCCCAGCTGTGAGCCCAGCTTCTGGCTGAGTGGCGCTGCCCCTGTGGGAGCACACTGACCACCAGGGGGCAGCCCCTGCGTTGAGCATCTGCCCCTTTGTGGTCAGTGCACATCATAGCGACCAGTCATTCCGCCGTTCAGTTGATTTGCATAGTAGCCTTTTATTATATAGGATTCTTGTGAGGATCAAATGAGGTCATGCATGTAAACACATGAAAAAGTGCTTGGTGCCTAGTAGGTGCTCAATACATGTTAATTCTCTTCATTGTATGCTATAAGCTTTTAAAAAGTTAACTCAAGTACAATGGGGTGTTTTAATAGGACTCTTTTTGTCTCTCTTTTAGCTGATACCCATGACATTAGGTACCAACAACCCCCATATAACATAGTGAGATGTTCTAGTGTTGAAGAAGGACTTGCAAAAGAAAAGAAAAGCCTGTTTTGGTCCATAAGCCCGTTATCTGTGTTGCAGGTTGTGGCTAAGATAGAAATGCTCACCAATACCTCCTGTGCTTTCTACATTTTCTAGCCTCCTTGCATTAGATGGGACACAAGACTAGTTCTGATCAATGAACTGTGAATGGATGGGACACCTGTCACTTCCAGGTGAAAGCATAGAAAAGTGGTTGTGACTTCGATATGCACTCTTCCCTAATCTTGGTGGTTGTGGCTGAGCCACAAAAGGGAAGTTGTCTGCAACACAGGGTCACCTGATGGAGCAGCAGCCCTTGATAGACACCCAGATTTTCAGCAGGCTTTGCCTGAGAGTGAAATAAAGTTCTCTAAGCTACTGACCCATTGAGGCTAATTTGTTATTGCATACTAATACAGAGGAGAAGCTGGAAAGTCAGGAGATTATTTCTTCAAGGAAGTAGTCAAGATATTGTGGCATGTGCCTTCCCTTTCCCTGATGGGGAAGGCAGAAGGGTACTTCCCTTTACTTCTACCTAGTGAGAGGGACTTCAAAGAGACCATGCAGAAAGCATGATCTATTCATCTGGGACCATGAGGCACAGAGACTACAGGATCCCAAGGAGGAGCTCTGAAGGGAGATACTGTGGTCAGATGGAGAGCTTGCTGATTTGGGAATAGAGTTTGTGGGGCAGGATGGATGGGACAAAGACTGACCCATGTGGAAGAGAGCTGACCTGGAGCTGCCTCAAAGGGACCTACTCAAGTTGCCACTTGTATGGGTTTTAGGAACCAACAGAGCCAGGCTGGGTCTGGTGGACTTCAAGGGAGCAAGGGCTAAGGAAACCCAAAGTAACCATTGGAGGAGACAGTGCCTACCATTGGCTTCTGAAATGCCCATACGAAAGGGCCCCTGAGAAGAAGAGTTGGCCTTGATCATCCTTTGTCCTGCCTTTGGAGGAAGCAGAGCATCTTGAGTTAGGAAGAGGGGCTCACGCTCCAGGTGGGGAAATGGGGAATATGGCCTTGACCCCTCACCTGGAAGAAGAAGCTCTGCTATAAGCGCAGTTCAGAGTATTAACTTTTGCTTGGGACTGATTAGTTTTATTATGGAAAAAAAGATTGGGGGTCTAAAAGTAGATTTTAAAAATACAAGTATGACAGGACATAATTTTTGAATATGAGGAAGAATTAGTCCTGCAAAATAGGTTTGAAAGAGCAGAGGGAAGGGAAAATTCCGCGCCCCCCCCGCCCCGTACTTTCTCTTTCAAAGATATCACATATACTATCGATTGTATTAACACGGAATGCCAAAAATAGAACATAACCTGAAATATGCAATAGAGAGATGTCTTTTCTTGAACTATGTCACAGAATATGAAACAGTGAGTAATATATCATCTAAGTATAGAATATGGTCTTCTAATATGGAATAGGATACTGAGAGGCAAAGACTCAGAAACATTTGTCTGGTGTCTTAAAACAGTGTCTTTAAAAAAGTCAATTAACTGTAATACAAAATTGCTTGATAGTTGGAGCTCAGAGAAAAATTTAACATTAATTTTCCTAAATGCCCAATATTGTTGGCAGCAATAGAAAAGCAAAACTAGAGATTATGCTCTGCAAACATGTTCCACGAAGAAGCAGGTAATTACATTTTTATCAACTGCACCTCTTGCCTCTTTTAAATGGTTGTGTTTTATCCTTCTCTAAAATGTTTACCTTCTCTACTGTTCCTTTGCAAGAGCGGCAAATCGTGTGGTGATAAGCTCTATAATTATGGACACTGTAGGTTCTGGGAGACTTTCATGGTTGGAGTCAGTGGGCAGCATTATTCTGGGGCTATCATACAGGCTAAGTGACTTTCAGGGTGAGTTTTCAGAGGATCTCAGTGTGTCTTCTGTGTCATCAGTGGAGCAGAGTGGGAGGTGGTATTGGATAATGGGTAACTGAAGGGCTTGGAAGATGAAAACCCAAAGCAGCCCCTACTTTTCTACCTGACAACTAACTGTACAATCTTGGGCAAGTCACTTCACTTACTTAAGGCTAGAGTTTCCTCCATATAACAATATTGTTATTACCTACCAAGGGTTACTCTGAGGGTTCAATGTAGTAATAACTATAAAGCACTAACACAGTGCCAGGCAAGTGGCATGAGAAAGACTAATAAAATAATAAGATAAAGATAATTATTTCAAAATGATGATCCAATGACATTAATGAGAATTATAAAAGAACTAGAGGCTCGGTGCACGAAATTCGTGTGGGGGAGGGATGTCCCTCAGCCCAGCCTGCACCATCTCCAATCTGGGACACCTCGGGGGATGTCCGACTACCGGGGGATCCCTGCAGGATCGGGCCTAAACTGGCAGTCGGACATTCCTCTCACAATCCAGGACTGCTGGCTCCTAACCGCTTGCCTGCCTGCCTGCCTGATCACCCCTAACTGCCTCTGCCTGCCTGCCTGATTGCCCCCAACTGCCCTCCCTTGACGGCCTGATTGCCCCAACTACCCTCCCCTGCTGGCCTGATCACCCCCTAACTGCTTGCTCCCCAACTGGCCTGATCACCCTTAATGCTGATCTTGCCCCTAACTGCTTGCTCCCCTGCCGGCCTGATTACCCCTAACTGCTTGCTCCCCTGCTGGCCTGATTGCCCCTAACTGCTTGCTCCCCCACGCCAGCCTGATCTCACCCCTAACTGTTAGCTCCCCTGCGCTGGCCTGATCTTGCCCCTAACTCCTTGCTCCCCCATACCAGCCTGATCTCACCCCTAACTGTTAGCTCCCCTGCGCTGGCCTGATCTCACCCCTAACTCCTTGCTCCCCCTTACCAGCCTGATCTTGCCCCTAACTGCTTGCTCCCCTGCCGGCCTGATCGCCCCTAACCACCTCTGCCTTGGCGCCTGCCACTGTGGCTTTGTTCAGAAGGAAGTCGGATGTCCGGAAGATGTCCAGTCGACCTGGTCTAATTAGCATATTACCCTTTTATTAGTATAGATGGATAATGTTAAAGGATAAAACAGTAATGATGAAATGATAATTGGAGACAGTGATAAGACCATGTAAAACTTATACAATTATAACAAAAGGGGCATATGTCACAGTCCAAAGATACACATTTTTACTCTTTCCAATTGTTTCATAACTATGATAGGCCTGGTAGTTTCTTTTAAAATACAGAAAAGAATAATAGTTGGACCATTTAGGACTATTGCCTGTAAAATAATAATTGTAAAGTGCTTCCCACATTAGAAGAGTCAACAAAATTTGCATCCGCCTCATTTCATGGCTGTAGTCTGCTTAACTCAAGCCTGAGGATTCTCATCAAAGCTTTGCTCATAGTCCCCTTCCAATTCTGTTTTTGGCACTGAGCTGTATAGGTTTTCCCTGCTATTTTTAAAAAAGTAGAGCATTTCCTAAACCTTTGAAATGGCAGAGAGAGAAGAAACAATTACCATTAATTCATGTCTTTATTTTGTTCACCATGATTGAAATGCTTAATTGTATCCAGTTTTACACTAAGCATAACAGCCTTACAAGGTCTCTTAGGCTTTTCTGATACCTTAGGAAACATCTTGCCAACGATGAACAAAATCAATGGAGATAAACCAGATGTCAATGGACACTCTGGCGGCTGGATGGGGAGATGCTGAGCATCATGTAGTTCCTGGGGAGGAGCTTGGCGGGGCCACCTTCTCTCCTGCTCTGGGTGCCCGCGGCCTCTGGAAAGGCTGCTGCAAAGCAAGCTTTGAACACTATTTTTGCTTCTCACCTTTTTTCCCTAAAATCTTTTGGTTAGTGAAAACAGGCACTGATGTAGGCCTTTCGTAAAAGCAGAGGCTAACATGACCTTTCAAAGCAGGGGATACAGGCGTGCTTCTCCGAGCATGAGCTGCTTGTCCATAGAACTTCTTTTTCTAGAAGTAGAAATACATTTATTAATCTCTCTCTTGCCTCACACACACCTGCTTGGCATTTCCAAGCTCACCAATTGTGTCAGATTGGCTGGGTTGGGAATGAGGGTCATGCCTGTGGCACTGTCCTGCGCTCTCCCAGATCAGTGTGAGGCATGCCCCCTATTGTGCCTGGGCCCTTAGGTGCCTCCTGCCTTCTGGTGAGGTCCCTTTGGTGCCCTCCCTATTCCTTAAAGGCCAGGAACACCTGGTTCAGTCAAGGTGCTGGTTAGAATCTGGGAGCAGGGCCGGGCTGTGATCTCAAGGCTCCTGGGCTGCTAATGCAGGCAGATCCGCTCCTTCCAGGAGATCTGCCTACCAGAGAGAGGCAGCTTTTGCCAGAGCCTGGGTGTGAGAGTGTGCTCTGGGTCTGACGGCCTGACGTGGAATCTTGATTTTACCATTTCTGAGCTGGGTAATCTTGTGCAATTTGCTTAATCTCTTTAAGAGTCAATTTCCTCACTTGTGAAAGAGGGTTTATTTCAGTATCTTCCTTTTAGGATCCCAGCAAGGATTAAAGAGATAATCTATATGAAGTATATAGTGTAATTCCTGGCACAAAGATACTCAATAAAAGTTAGACACAAAATTATTATGCAACATAAAACTCAAAAGAGCCTATTATACCAAAATGGAAGTTTTGCTAGCAGGAGACTTCTCCATTATGTGGAAAAACTTTTGGAAACTTATTTTTTGTTTAAAAAAAAACTTGTCAACTTCATTGGTTAGTAAGGTTAAACTTTTCCCCTCAACTTTATTGCTATGTTTATTTGCTCTTTGGTGAACTGTCGGTTAAGAATTCTCCAATTTTCTGCTTCCTTTTATTTTTTTGATTAAACATTTTATTTTGAGGTAACTGTATATTCATAGGCAGTGTGTGCATTTATTTTTCCATTTTCTTTTTGTTTTGTTTTATCTTGTATTTATTTATTTTTAATCTTTAAATTTACAGTTGACATACAGTTTATATTAGTTTCAGGTGTACAATTCAGTGACTAGACATTTATATAACTTACAAAGCAATCACCCCAATAAATCTAATACCCATCTGACCCCCAATATAGTGAATACAATGTTATTAATAATACTAGAGTGCCTGGTGCATGAAATTTGTGCACAAATTTCGTGCATGAGTGGGGGGTCCCTTAGCCTGGCCTGCACCCTCTCCAATCCAGGACCCCTTGGGGGATGTCTGACTGCCTCTCACAATCAGGGACCACTGGCTCCTAACCGCTTACCTGCCTGCTTGTCTGCTTACCCCTAACTCCTCTGCCTGCCTGCCTGATCACCCCTAACCACCTCTGCCTGCCTGATCACCCCTAACCACCTCTGCCTGCCTGCCTGATCACCCCTAACTGCTCCCGTACTGGCCTGATTGCCCCTAACTACCTCTGCCTCACCCCGCACCCAGGACCCAGGCTTCACTCCCTCTGGCCGGCCACAGGCACCCAGAACCCGGGCTGGCTTCGCCAGGACTGGCTGCAGCTGCAGGGGACCATGGGCAGGCGGCTTTGCCCAGGCTGCAGCCGCAGGTGCCTGGGACTGTGGGGCGGGCAGCTTGTCCCTCTCCTGGGTGGCAGGTGCAGGCACAGCCACTGGCACCTGAGACTACGAGGTGAGCGGCTTGTCCCTCTCCTGGGCTATAGGTGCAAACACAGCTGCTGGTGCCCGGGACCGCAGGGACCATGGGGCATGCGGATTGTCCCTCTCTAGGGCCACAGCCTGGATGGTCCCCATTCCTCTCTCATGAGCTCATTTGTGCCTGGTTGGCCCCCATTCCTCTCTCCCCAGTGCTGAGTGTCTGAGCCGTTATGGTGTGACAGCGTGATGGTGTGACGACCATTTGCATATTAGCTCTTTAGTATATAGGATTTACTATGTAGTACTTTACATCCCCATGACTATTTTGTAACTACCAATTGTACTTCTTAATCCCATCACCTTTTTCACCTATCCCTCCAGCCCCCTTCCCATCTGGCAACTGTCAAAATGTCCTCCATATCTATGAGTCTGCTTGTTCATTTATTTTGTTTTTTAGATTTCAAATATAAGTGAAATAATCTGTCATTTGTCTTTCTCTGTCTTTATTTCACTTAGCATAATACCCATTAGATCTTTGTTGCTGATGGCAAGATTTCATTCTTTTTTTATGGCTGAGTCATATTCCATTATTTATATGCACCACTTCTTCTTTATCCATTCATCTATTGGTGGGCACATAGGTTGCTTCCATATCTTGACTATCCTATATAATAAAAGACTAGGTGGTGTTACACATGATGCCATCACAAGATGGCCATCACAAGATGGCCACCACAAGATGGCCGGCAGGGGAGGGCAGTTGTGGTTGATCAGGTCAGCAGGGGAGGGCAGTTGGGTGTGACCAGGCCTGCAGGGGAGGGCAGTTGGGGGAAACCAGGCATGCAGGGGAGGGCAGTTAGGGGTGACCAGGCTGGCAGGGGAGGGCAGTTGGGGGCGATCGGGCCGGTAGGGGAAGGCAATTGGGGGTGATCAGGCTGGCAGGGGAGCAGTTAGGTGTCAATCAGGCCTGCAGGGGAGCAGTTAGGGAGCAATCAGGCTGGCAGGCAGAAGTGGTTAGGGGCAATCAGGCAGATGAGTGGTTAGGAGCCAGCAGTCCCGGATTGTGAGAGGGCAGTCGGATATCCCCCAAGGGGTCCTAGATTGGAGAGGGTGCAGGCCGGGCTGAGGGACACCTTCTCCGCTGCATGAATTTTATGCACCGGGCCTCTAGTTGTAAATAATGCTGCAATAAACATATGGGTTTATATGTCTTTTTGGTTTAGTGTTTTTATTTTCTTCAAATAAATACCCTAAAGTGGATTGCTGGGTCCTTCTTCATCTCTTGTTATAGCCTTTGTTTCAAGTTTATTTTTGTCTTGTTTTGTTACCCATTCAATCACTGTATGTCTTTTGATTGAAGCATTTAATCCATTTACACTTAAAATAATTTTTAATAGATATGTATTTATAGCTATTATTCATATTTTTGATTATTTTCTTATTTTTCTTAAGGAAGACCCTTTTACATTTCTTGTAATAGTGGTTTGGTGGTGATGAACTCCCTTTAGCTTTTTCTTTCTTTTTTAAAAAAATATGTTTTTATTGATTTCAGAGAGTAAAGGAGAAGAAGGGAGAGATAGAAACATCAACGAGAGAGAATCATTGATCAGCTGTCTCCCGCACACCCAACACTGGGAATCAAGCCCGCAACCCAGGCATGTGCCCCTGACCAGAATCAAACCCGGGAGCCTTCAGTCTGCAGGCCAACACTCTATCCACTGAGCCAAGCTGGCTAGGGCCCTTTAGCTTTTTCTCATGTAGAATATTGTTGTAGGTCCTTGCTTTTCATCACTTGAATATTTCATGCCAGTTTCTTCTGGCCTGCAAAGTTTCTACTGAGAAATCAGCTGACAGTTTTATGGGAACTCCCTTATAGGTAACTAACTGCTTTTTTGCTACTTTTAAGATTCTCCCTTTGTCTTTAACTTTTGGCAATTTAATTATGACGTGTCTTGATGTGGGCCTCTTTGGGTTCATTTTAATTTGGGATTCTTTGTGCTTCTTGGACTTTTATGTCTGTTTCCTTCATGAGTTTAGGGAAGTTCTCTGTCATTATTTTTTCACATAGGTTTTCAATTCCTTGCTGTCTCTTTTCTACTTCCAATACCCACATGATGTTGAAGTTGTCCCAGAGACTCCTTACACTATCCTTGTCTTTTTATAAAAAAAAAAAAAAATTTATTCTTGTTTCTTTTTGCTGTTCTGATTGGGTAATTTTTGCTTTCTTATTTTCCAAATTGCTGATCTGATCTTCTATTTTACTGTAATAAATTCTTCATTTCAGTTAGTGTATTCTTTGTTTCTGGCTGGTTCTTTTTTATGGGTTCTTAATTCTTTTTCATGCTGTTGAAGTTCTCACTAAGTTATGTGAGCATCCTTATAACCATTGTTTTGAACTCTGTATCTGGTAGTTTGCTTTCCTTCATTTCATTTAGTTTAATTTCTGGGGATTTCTCTTGTTCTTTCATTTGGGACCGATTACTTTATCTCCCCATTTTGGCTGCCTCTCTTCTCTCTCTCTCTCTCTCTCTCTCTCTCTCTCTCTCTCTCTTTATTCTGTGTATTAGATAAATATGCTATGTCTCTCAGTCTTGGTATGGTGGACTCATGTAGTAGGTGTCCTGTAGGGCCCAGTGGTGCAGCCTCCCTAGTCACCAGGTGCTCCAGGTGTGTTCCTCATGTGGGGCTGTGTGCACCTTCTGATTGTAGTTGAGCCTTGATAGCTGTTGACACATCACTGAGAGGGATTGACTCCCAGGCTGATTGGCTACAAGGACTGGCTGCAACTACAGTGTAGCAGCTGCTGTTCAGGAGCTGACCCCACAGAGCAGGACTGCTTCAGTGGGGCTTTGGTGCACGCTGATTCTGCCCTTTGAGCGTGTCACTTTTGAAGGTGGTTGGGTGGTGCTCTGGTGTGGTCTGAAGCTGTCCACCAGGTGCACTAGCTCTGGGGCCTTTCCAGGAGGTGCAGGCCAAGATCGGCCACCATCTGTGTTCTGCCTGGGGCCATCTGTCCTGACCTACAGAGCAATCGGCTGATGGCAGCTACTTGTGTTGGACTTGGAGGTGCCTGGTGGGAGAAGCTGAGCTTTTAGGAAAGTCTGAAGCATGAGCCAAGAGAGGCTGTTTGTATGAAAAAGCTGCTAGAAATGGCTTGGGAGGGCTTGAAAGTTCTATGGCACAGGGTCTCAGGGCATCACCAGGATGGGGCGAACAGTGTTAGCCAGGTTGATGGAGACTGGGATGTGGTGCCCACCTGCTGGCTCTGTGGGGAGAGGGCTCAGGAAGAGAACAATAGCCTCTGCCAACATTTCTGTCTGGGAGAAAGCTGCTCTTCAAGCCCTAGACCTAAAGCCAGATAATTAAGTTCCTCACCATATGTCCCTGGCACCTTTGAAGCTGCTGCCCCAGTGCTGGAGTTCAGAGTGAGTAAGTCTCTGTGTGGGCCCTTTAAGAGGAACTTCTTGAGACTCCAGCAGCCCTCCATCTCACTCAACCCAAATCACCACTGGTTTTACAACCAGAAGTTATGAAGACTTCTCCTCCTGGCACTGGAACCCTGGGCTGGGGGTTCTGGTGTGGGGCTGGAACCCCTAGCTCTTCAGGGGGGATCTCCATAGCCAAGCATCCCTCCTAAATTTTAACCATCACAAGTGAGTGTGAGACCAGCCCATTTAATCTCTCAGCCCTTCCTACCAGTGGCTTCTTCTTTATATCCTTAATTGACTTCCATTCAGCCAGATTTCAGGCAGTTCTGAAAGATGGCTAGTCTGTAGTTTAGTTGTGAGTTTGATGTGCTTAGGGGGGCTTCTGAGTACCATCTTGACTGGCCCCTGTTTTGTCAGTTTCTTTATGTTATTTAAATTGGATAGTTTCTATTGTCCTATCTTTGAGGTCACTAATCTTTCTTCTGGTCTCCACAGTCTGCTGTTGAGTCCACTCACTGAGTTTTATGAGGTCATTGCATATTTCAGTTCTAAACTTTCCATTTGATTCTTCTGTATATGTCCTGTTTCTTTGTTAATATTTTCTATTTCTTTTCTGAGTCTGTTTCTTCATTTGTTTCACATGTGTTCTTAATTGCTTATTGAAGTATTATATAATATCTGATTTAAAATCTTTGTCAGACAATTCTGACATCTCTGTGTTGATGTCTTTTTTTTTTTTTTTTCATTCAAGCTGAGATTTTTCTTAGTTTTTTTTTTTTATAAGTGTTTTATTATACCTGAACATTTTGGGTATTATTTTAACTAGGTTTTATAATATCTCTCCATCTCAGGAAGGGGTGCTTCCCCTCATTACTGCCAGGTAGGGGTGGGAATCCCAGTTCCTCATTCACCCTTGGTGGGACCCCTGGTAATAGAGTTCCTCCTTAACTGCTGGGCAGGGGTAAGAGCTCTGACTCCCCATGAGGTATTTTTTCTCATCTTGCCTGGGAGGGCAGGTGCCTTGTTACTACTCCCAGATGGCCTGCATGGGGGAAGGGCAGGGTGGCTTATTAGCACTGGGTGGTGGTAAAAGTTCTGACGCTATGCCTCCTCTGACCCTTCCTCACTCCAGCTATAACTGAGGAGGAGCAGGCTGCCTTGTTACTCTGGGTAGCTTACTTGGTGCTATGTTATTGCATTGTTTCCATATGGTCTCCCTAAGGTGGACTGGGGGAACCTCATTACTGTCCATTACATGCTCATTGCTGCAGGTAACTGTACAGTAATGTATGGCTCCCTACTCTGTCTTTTCTGACATCACTCTGGTGGGGGCGTTCAGAGCACCTTGTTACAGTTCAGAGAGGGTGAAAATCTAAGCTCCCCAGCTGGTCTTTGCTGGCATGGCAGGGTGGGCCATAGCTGTAACTGTGATGTCTGGCTATGTCTTGCTAGGCTGCTCCTTTCAGTTAGGAAAGCAGGTATTTTGGGAGGCTTTTTTAGTTTGCATCCATTGGCATTTCCAGAGTGCAGGCTTCTTTAGCTCCAAGTCTGGGATATATATATATATATATCCCTATATAATAAAAGGCTAATATGCAAATCAACTGAACAGTGGAACGACTGGTTGCTATGATGCACACTGACCACCAGGGGGAAGATGTTCAATGCAGGAGCTGCCCCTGGTGGTTAGTGCGCTCCCACAGGGGGAGTACCACTCAGTCAGAAGCCCTGAGCTGGTCTCATGGCTGGTGAGCACAATGGCAGTGGTGGGAGCCTCTCCTCCCTCCGTGGCAGCACTAAGGATGTCCAACTGCTGGCTTAGGCCTGCGGGGCTAAGCCATCAGTCGGACATCCTCCGAGGATTCCTGGGCTCAGGGACCACCCCTCCCCCCCGCTTGTGCACGAATTTCATGCACTGGGCCTCTAGTGTGTGTATATGTGTGTGTGTGTGTGTGTGTGTGTGTGTGTGTGTGTGTGTGTATGAGGCAAAATGAAAATCCAATAGCTCACCACTGTGACATTCCTCAGGTGCTGAAGTGTTTTTGCCTTCACCTTTTAGCATATTCCTGTTTGTTTTATATATATTGTCCAGGAGTTTTAGCTGTACTTAGTGGGAGGACAAGGGAAAAAGATATCAATTACATCTTCCAAGAAGTGGAAGTTTATCTCTGCTTTCTTTTAAAAAATAAAATCTTACTGTTTTTTTCCTATAAACAAATATTAAGGACATCAACCTCTGAATGACAAAATTGTCCAAAATACTTTTCCCTTCTGTGGTTATTTGTATGCTCTTTCAAGACCTGTGCCACATTCTCTTAGACACTTATGAAAATCATATTTTTGATAATGGTCATGGTGATGATGATGCCTAGATCTTTGGCCAAGTTGAGTTATCCAGGCTGTCCACCTACTGCCATGGATAATTGAGAATTAGTTCCTTGGTAGCAGATTCAAGGTTTGCATGTCTTCATTCTCAAATAGGAAGTGACAATTTCAAGGGACTGATCAGGAGGCTACTGGCAGCAGGACTGTCTTGGCCTCTGTCTGGGCTGAGGAAGTTCTCCACAGCAATCTATGCTGGCTCCGAGGAACCTTAATGGGGCCTCAATGCCTTGGGTGGTTACAGCTGCAATGAATAGCTTGTCTTCTTGGCAAAGTGCTGGGGACTTGCACTTTAAGACTCAAATACTGCAATGTTGAGTAAGACTCAAATACTGCAATGTTGAGACTCTCCTGGGACTCAGCAACGTTGGAGTTGTTAGGTTTATAGGGCACTTCCAGGTAGCTGCTGGGTTTTCTGGTCCCTACAATCAGGAGAGGCCCTTAGAAAATTGTGACCCTTGGGATGGTAATTTTGGGTGATTCTACTCTACTTTTGTTCGTTATTTCTTTATTCATTCTTAGAATTATCTATTCCATTGTTTATCCACTTATTAGATTAGTATATTATTTTGGGGAGGCATAGAAGCAACATGAATGAAAACCTTTTTTTCTGAGAGGATAATAATGAGTAAGGAAGATGATGACCATTACATTTACAGCCATGATGGCAAGAAGCTCAAGATCACCCTGGGGTGAGAGCAGGCTGGGATAGACAGTCAGGATGGGCTTCTCTATGAAGGTAACACCTGAGCTGAGTCCTGTTGGGGGAAAAGAATTAGCCAACTAAAGAAGGAGCAGGAAGGTGAGGCTGATCACTGCAGTGGAGGGATGTGGTTCCAGGATGGTGGGACCACAAGGTGTATAAGAGGTGAGACTGGAGAGGCCACGGGGTTTGGCAGTGGTTCTCAACCTTTTTAATGCTGCGACTATTTAACATAGTTCCTCATGTTGTGGTGACCCCCAACCATAAAATTATTTTCGTTGCTACTTCATAACTGTAATTTTGCTACTGTTAATGAATCATAATTTGTTATCCGATGGTCTTAGTCTCTACAGCAGTGGTTCTCAACCTGTGGGTTGCGACCCACTGGTTGAGAACCCGTAGCAGGGTTGCCTAAGACCATCGGAAAACACAGATATTTACATTACGATTCATAACAGTAGCAAAATTACAGTTATGAAGTAGCAACGAAAATAATTTTATGGTTGGGGTTCACCACAACATGAGGAACTATATTAAAGGGTCGCGGCATTAAAAAGGTTGAGAACCACTGTGATAGAGGAACTTTTTGTCAGGCTACTTAGCCTAGATTTCAGCCTGAAGACAAGGGCCACCATGAGGGTTTTTATACAGAATAGTTGCACAATATTCTAGAATGCTCATTCTGACTGTCATGTGGAAGAGGAATGAATTAGGGAGGGAGGCACCTTTGTCTTGAGTGTGATCACTAGCTGCTTCAGTATCTTCATTTGTACTGATATTAATTTATATAATCCCAAGAAGAGTAGTTTTGTTGTTGTTGTGAATGAGAATTGGGGGAACAGAAGACAGCCACAATTCGTGGTGAGCCCTCAAGCCATACTAATAGGTAAACATACACTTGCTGAGGTTTGAGACCTGCTGGCCTTTCTTTCTTATAACTCACAGATTGTATAGTGACAATTGTTATCATCAGGCAAATTCTTTTCCATCCATATAATTATGAAAATAACAAAAAGGGCCTTTCTTATAAATTGTGAAGATTGTCCTGAATGAGAAAATAGCTGCTTTTCAGTGCTTTGGAAAAAGGATAGGAGCTGATGGTAAACGAGAGGAAAATGATGGCCATTTCCCATTTATTTCCTCCCTTTGGATCAAAAACTATTAAAATGTAAATCAAACCTTCAAACACTCAGTCAAGCAGAAGGAAAACAGGACAGTGAGTGTTTGAGATATAACTAGTGAGTTTGGGGGAGGGGGAACCCTTTACTGTCTCCAGGAAACAATGTCACTTGCATCAAAGGAAAAAAAAAAAGTTCTCTAGTTTCCTATATCCCGAGGCTGAGTTTAATTAAGGCAAGAAAGGGCAGAGAGAAGTGATAAATAAAACAAAACCTAGATGTGTAAGAAACTGCCCTAGAGGAGTTAGAGGACTGGGAGGCTGGTAATCATCATTACATGAGGGATGAGATATGTCAAGGATAGAGGATGTCCTGTGGACAATATAATGAAGCGCCATATGGGAGGAGATAGTAAAATCCAAACACCTTTTATAACAGCAGAACTGAGATGTAGGGTGCATGCATGAACACTGGTTCTTTGCAGTTTGACAAAATGGATCCTAGATATCTTCGTCTCCCTCAAGCTGGGATGGAATAAGTGGTACTTGCAAGGTGTTGTCCTTGGCCCAGAGCCACTGAAAAGTTTCATTGGAGATATGAAAGAAGGACACTGAGTGATGGATAGTTTGTGTGGCAAGGAACACATTTCAAATGATCTTGGGAAAAGGGAAATATGGGCAGGAACATAACCAAAGGCAACAAGAATACCTGGAGCAAATGAGAAGCCAAGTTGTCACGTACAGGAAGGCAAAGCCAGGTTTGTCACTTTTCAGCTGGTGAGTTTGGACATGTTACAACTTCACTGTCATCAATTGGTCAGTAAATGCAGCCAAAATTCTGCTTCCTCATTTTAGGTATTGTTAAAAGATTAAATAAATTAATACATGTAAGGCACTTAAACAATACCTGGCACACAAAAAATGTAATATATAAAAAATTTAAAAAACTGTTGTGATGATGGTTGTCTTCCCAAGTTATTCAAGTGCCTGAGGACAACATTCTACTTGTAGAAGAGTCTAGAGTCAAGGGCGTGAAAAATCAATACAGGCATTCAATGGGAGATGGGAAAGATTGGGATCATAAATGGGAGGCTGAACCATGAGTCAAGGGTGGACTGGAGAAGGCATGGAATCAGAGCCAGCCCAGATTAAGTCTAAGGAGGTGTGTAAGCTCTGAGTAGGCAGGGATTTGTGTCACTTTTGTTCACTGCTTATAAGCCCAGTGTGTAGAACAGTACCTAGTACACAACTTACTCTGTTGAGTATTTGTTGAGTAAATGATTCAATTGTTGAGTGGGCAGTTTAAAGGAACAGAATCAGAATGGACAACTGTTACAGGGTAGCAACTTCAAAGGCTCTCTCACAGTAAGGAGTCTGGGTTCTCTGGGGTGTCCAGAATTAGAAAATCCTGAAGTTGAGATAGAAGAAACCTAAGATAGAATGAAAACAGTGGAAAATATATTTCTGAAGAAATGAGGATAACAACTTGAGTGTTCAGAATTATTGAGATAAGAATACATCAGTTAATACCTTTCTCTCTTTCTCCCTCCCTCCTGCCTTTTCTCCTTCCTTTTGGATCTGTCTTTCATGTACCAAACCCTGATATAAAGGAAATGGTTGGCACCAAGTTTTTATTTCTTATAATAATGGAGTAAGGACACAATCAAGTGAGTTTAAAGAACAGTTGAGAGATTTTAGTTAGCTTCAAATAATTTCTTAGTAGTAAGGAATGCTCATTTTTTGTCTTTTAAAGAATTTTATTTTTCCATTACAGTTTACATTTAATATTATTTTGTACTAGAGGCCTGGTGCATGGATTCGTGCACTGGTGGGGTTCCTCGGCCGGGCCTGCGGGGATCAGGCCGAAACCAGCCCGGTGCATGGATTCGTCCAGGGCATGTCAGGCCCGTCTCACCCAGTCCCGATTGGCTGGAAGCGTCTTCCCCCTGGTGGTCAGTGTGCATCATAGCGACTGGTCAAATGGTCGAATAAATGGTTGGACACTTAGCATATTAGGCTTTTATTATATAGGATTATTGACTATATTCCCTATTCTATACTTTACATCTCTGTGACTATTTTGTGATTACCAATTTGCTCACTCTTGTTAGTTATTGAGTCTGTCAGTTATTGAGGCAAGTGGGGAAAACCTTCTGGTCTCCGAGATCTCTGCCAGTGGCATAACCTCTCAATTCTCTAGAACACTCGATGATCCCATATGAAAGACAATGAACAAGGCAGACTCATGAGGGGCCTCTGTCTGGGAGGATGTGGAAGTGAAGATGACCTCAAAGATTCAGGCTTGCAAGATGGAATTGGGTGGTGAGAGGGGCGGGGAGGAAGCCTAAAATGCCGTTCAAGGCAAATGGCAGCATTCTCTTTTCAGGACAAAGAAGAGAGGCCGTGACTCCTTTGCCTATTTATGATTAGTTGCTCTGAGTTTTTAGCCTGTTTGGGATATTGTGATAATGATGTGCAGAATGGAGGTGGTTGGCAGTGGTGGTCTGTGTGTAGGTGTGGGTATGAGTATGTAGGTCTACATGTATGAATATATATCTGTGTGTGTGTGTGTGTGTGTGTGTACATGTGTCTAGACAAAAATGAAAAAGAGCGGTCTATATTTTCAAATGTTGCTAAAGTGCTTGGAGAGCCTCACTATGAGTTTCCATGGAAACATGAAAGTCTGCCTCAGAAACAAATGGCAGGATATTGGAGAAAAGGGCACAGATAGTCACATTTAATATCTTTCTATAACCTTCCTATTTTTGTACATTTGTGAGGACAAGCAGGTTAAAAGAATGATCAAAACACTCAGAAATACTTTAGTGGTTGTTTCAATAAAAATGGAGGACAGTGGTCATTTGGCTTTTGTTTTATTCGGCTTTCCCACAGCACAGAGGTTATTTCCAGATCCTCTCTTTGATTTCTCACTTGTGTACCAACCAGTTCTTGTTAAATATTTATGGACAAGATGAAAGCTTTATAAAACTTAGCAGCTGGCAGCTGTCCTCGCCTAAAGGATGAAGCAGAGAGTGCTCATTTTAATTGGATAACTCTGTGACCGAAATATCTACCCCCCAAGGGACATACAAGAATTAAAATATGTAAAGCAATTTTTAAAAGAGAAAATCACCGTTTACATTCTGTCGTCTTTATTTGCTTAGGTTCCGTGTGCAGGTGAAGTTGCAGTGCTGCCTGTTATAGTTTCCTAAGGCGGAAGACACATTTCAATGATTCAGAATGTTTCCTAATAAATTAGATTCAAGTGGTGAACACGCAATTTTGGTCCTTGTGACACAAAGTCACCCATCATATTTCATTTCCAAGGATCTTTAACACAGCTGTCTCACGACTGGGTTATAAAATGACAGAGTAAACTAAAAATGCAGAGGGTGGAGGGACTGCTAAGCTGATTTTCTGACACTGGATGTAGCAGTAGCATTTGAAAAGGTGATTTTTTTTCCATTTTCAAGTCAGTAATTGTCTGATGTTTAATAGACATATTTATTTTCAATTTTCAATTACAGTTTACATTTAATGATATTTTGTATTAGTTTCAGGTGTACAGCACAGTGGTTAGACAATCATATACTTTGCAAAGTGTTCCCCCCAATATTTCTAGTACCCACCTGGCACCATGCATAGTTATTATAATATTATTGACTATATTCCCTATCTGTAATTTACACCTTTGTGACTATTCTGTAACTACAAATTTGTACTTAATTCCTTCGCCTTTTTCACCCAACCTCCCAACCTCCTTCCCCTCTGGTAACCATCAGTATGTTTTCTGTATCTATGCATCTGTTTCGATTTTGTTTGTTTATTTTGTTCTTTAGAGTCCACATATAAGTGAAATCATATGGTATCTGTCTTTCTCCAACTTATTTCTCTCAGCAGAATACTCTCTAGGCCCATCCATGCTGTCACAAATGGTAAGATATTATTTTTTACTAGAGGCCCGGTGCATGAAATTCGTGCACAGGGGGCAGCGGGGAGTGTGTCCCTCAGCCTGGCCTGCACCCTTTCCAATCTGGGACCCCTCATGGGATAACCAGCAGTTGGACATCCCTCTCACAATTCAGAACTGCTGGCTCCTAACCGCTCACCTGCCTGCCTGATTGCCCCTAACTGCTTCTGCCTACCAGCCTGATTGTCCCTAACTGCTCCCCTGCTGGCTTGATTGCCCCTAACTACCTCTGCCTCGGCCCACACCTGGTACCCAGGATTCCCTCCTCCAGCTGACCACAGGCACCCAGTATCCGGGCTTCCCTCCCTCTGGTCAGCCATAGGCGCCCAGGCTGGCTGCAGCCTTAGGGGATGGTGGACAGGGGGCTTCGTCTGTGCTGCAGCTGCAAGTGCTGGCGCCCAGGACTGCAGGGTGGGCGGCTTCTTTGTCTCCCAGGCCACAGCCAGTCACAGGTACTGGTGCCCGGGACTGCAGGGTGGGCGGATTCTCCATCTACCATGCTGTAGCCAGCTGCAGGTGCTGGCACCTGGACCGCAGGGTGGGCGGCTTCTCTGTCTCCCAGGCCACAGCCAGCCTCAGGTGCTGGTGCCCAGGACCGCAGGGTGGGCGGCTTCTCTGTCTCCCAGGCCACAGCCAGCCACAGGTGCTGGTGCCCAGGACCGCAGGGTGGGCGGCTTCTCCATCTCCCGGGCTGCAGCCAGCCTCAGGTACTGGGGCCCGGTTTCTCCATCTCCCCCAGGACGTGGTGCAGGTGGACATGGGGTGGGCGGCTTCTCCAGCTGGCTGTAGCCTGGGATCATAGGGCAAGCGGCTTCTTCGTCTCCCAGATCGCATCCACCCTCAGGTACTGGCACCCGGTTTCTTGTCTCCCCCAGGACGTGGGGAGGGCGGCTTCTCTAGCTGTCTGTGGCTTGGGATCACGGGGCAGGCGGCTTCTTCATCTCCCAGGTCGCAGCCAGCCTCAGGCGCTGAGGCGCGGTTTCTCATTCTCCCCCAGGAGGTGGGGCAGGTGGACCTGAGGTTTCTGCTGCTGGCTGCAGCCTGGGATCACAGGGCAGGCGGCTTCTTCATCTCCCGGGCTGCAGCCAGCCTCAGGCACTGGCACCTGGTTTCTTGTCTCCCCCAGGACGTGGGGTGAACCGCTTCTCCAGCTGGCTGAGGCCTGAGATCACGGGGCAGGCAGCTTCTTGGTCTCCGTGGCTGCAGCCAGCCTCAGGTGCTGGGGCCCGGTTTCTCCATCTCCCCAGGACATGGGGCGGGCGGACCTGAGGCTTCTGAGGCTGGCTGCAGCCTGGGATCATGGGACGGGCAGCTTCTTCGTCTCCCGGCCGCACCCAGCCTCAGGTGCAAGGCCCGGTTTCTCCGTCTTCCCAGGACGTGGGGCAGGTGGATGTGAGGCAGGCGGACCTAAGGCTTCTGAGGCTGGCTGAGGCCTGGGATCATGGGGCAGGTGGCTTCTTGGTCTCCGTGGCTGCAGCCAGCCTCAGGCGCTGGGGCCCAGTTTCTCCGTCTCCCCAGGACGTTGGGCAGGCGGACCTGAGGCTTCTGAGGCTGGCTGCAGCCTGGGATCATGGGGCAGGCAGCTTCTTGGTCTCTGTGGCTGCAGCCAGCCTCAGGCGCTGGCGCCTGACTTCTCCAACTCCCAGAGACCTGGAGAGGCTGGGGGGCGGGGCTGCCGCCATGTTTTCAGTTTAATTGCATACTCACTCAGATTGGATGGTGGGCGTGGCTGGGGCGTGGCTGGTGGGCGTGGCTTGTGAGTGTAGCAGAGTGATGATTTGCATATTACTCTATTATTAGATAGATGGCCAAGTAATATTCCATTGGGAGCCTCTCATGTTGGTATGAGAGACCCAGCTCATCTTGGATAAGTCACTTTTCCTGTGCTGCTACAATGTATAGGGGTTGGACCAGATATTTCCTGAGAATTTTTTAAGGTCCAAGTGTCTAAGTCAGGGTTGGTAAGTAAAGGACCATGCACCAAATCCTGTCCACTGCCTGCTTTTTATATAGCTCTGTATGCTAAGAATTATTTAAAAAGTATTTTTAAATGGTTAGGGAAAAATCAAAAGAAGATTAACATTTTGTGAAATATGTGAAATTTATAAAAAATTAAAATCTCAGTGTTCATAAATAAAGTTGTTGTTTTTTTTCCCAGCACAGCCAAGCTCGTTCATTTGCGTACTCTCTGTGGCAGTTTTCACACGACCATGGCACAGCTTGAGTGCTGGTGGCAGAGATTGTAGGGCCTACAAAGCATAAAATATTTATTACCTGGTCTTTATAGAAAAAGGTTGCGGGCCGTTATCTAAATGATTCTGAATCACCTGAAAAGAATCAGTCAACCGCCTTTTTCTTTGTTGTTGTTTGTATGGTAATGTTCTTAATATAACTGATTGTGTTTAGACAAAGCCTTTCTTAAGTTCCACTGTTATTAGAGGGGAAAAATGTGGCTTTCTTCACACAAACCAGATCACTTATGGACGTGAACCAATTTCTCTGTGTAATTTTTCTTCTTTCAGCTTTACATGAGTAGAGTTAGCTACATTCCTTGAGGAGAGGGGTAGGTGGGTGGATTTGACTTATGGACTAAAGGTTTCAAGATTCCATTCCCTTGAGGTCTGCCATGTTTACAGGCCTCAAACCTGTGTCCTGGGAAAAACTCTCCACTGGCTGAAGTGCAAGTGAAACCGATTATTAGCAGAACAATGGGGAGCTGACATTTATTGTTTCCCTTCTTCGTGTCAGCCTCAGTGTTGAGCACTTGCATGCATAGTTTATTTATTTATTCATAGTTTATTTATTCAGTCCCCACGAGGGAGAGCCTGGGGCTTGAAGAGGTTAGGCAGCTCGTAAGGAGAGGAGAGTGGATTTGAGCTTCCGTTCGTCTATTTGATTCCAAAGCTCATTCTTTCACAAAGACAACTTAATATTTACAGGGAGAACTTTCTTTTCCCAGTAAGGATGTCTAACAAAGAAACCAAAATAAGTGTGGATCACAGCCAGGTCCAGAAACCTCTGGCAGTCTCTTTGCCAGTGCTAGCAAAACACTAAATTTCCTTCGGTCTTTGTCTTTAATGGACAGAACTTGCCTTTACGGGACATTCTGTTTGCTTTTCTCCTTGTTATCACTTGTGTTGTTGAGGCCCCGCCCAGCTTTCAGAGCTGGCTCCCAGTATGCAGAGGGGAGCCAGGAGCCTTCACACCTTCGCTGGCCATTGAGTCCCAAGCACCACCTCCCCCATTCAGGCTGTGAGAATCTCCTACCGGGGCAGATCACATCTCCCGCTGAGCCCTGCTCTGTGCTTTCCTTAGACTCCACAGCTGCTGCCGTGGAATCTCACTAGACTGTAAGCTTCTTGAGGTCAGGAATGGTGTCCTAGCTCTTGGTACTCCTGCAGTACTGAGCACTGGACCTTGTGAAGGGAATTGCCATCCTAGCAATTTACCTCATTACCTATTTTCTGAGTGCCTACTCTGTACCAGACAGGAACATACTGAGAGATGCACGACTCTCTGTGCTTCAGCAGAAATGGAGCAGGCCCGGCCTGAGGGGTGACACCTCGGCCCAGCAATGTTGAAAGAGGTTCTCAAGTTCACTGGGAAGAAAGCCTCTTCTGTGTTACCTGTGCTCCACACCAGGATGCTCTGGCTCCTCTTGCCGGAAGTGACGGAAGCAGTTCTCATTGCTCATTCAGTTCCAGCTTTTCAAAGCTTGTTTTCTTTTTCCTTTGGTCTACAACAAATCTACTTTGTTTATTATATTCTACTTCCATTGGGATATAATTGACATATAGCGTTGCATAAGTTAAGGTGTGTAGCATAATGATTTTACTTACATATATTGCAAAATTATTGCCACAATAAGTTTAGTTAACATCCATAATCAGATATAGACACAAAAAAAGAAAAAAATGTGTTTTCTTTGTGATGAGAACTCTTAGTACTTACTTTCTTAGTAACCTCCTAATATACCCCACAGCAATGTTAGTTACTGTAGTCATCGTGTTCTGCTTCACATCCTTAGTAATTATCCTATCTAATAAAGAGGGAATATGCAAATTGACCATCACGCCATCACAAATATGGCGGCACCCATAGCCACAAGATGGTGGTGCCTAGTCCCCTCAGCCCGCCAGAGTCCCCCAGTCCTTTCAGCCCTTCCGGTGGGGGGTGGTGTGGCAGATGTGCAGTGCGGCCGGACCTGCCCTCAGCCCCCCAGCTGCCCAGGGCCAGCCTGAGTAGCAGGCAAGCCTCGGATGGCGGCTGCGCAGCTGCCCAGGGCCGCTTGAGGCTCAGGTAACCAGGGCCGGCTGAGGCTTTTGCTGCCCGCAGTGGCAGCAGCAGAGGTGTGATGGGGGCATTGCTTTCCCCTGATGGCCAGGTCGCCTCCCACCCCTAAGGGCTCTCGGACTGTGAGAGGGGGCAGGCCAGGCTGAGGGACCCCCCCCTCCAGTGCATGAATTTTCATGCACCGGGCTTCTGGTTTTATTTTATAACTGGAAATTTGTACATTTTGACCATCTTCATCCAATTCTCCCTGCCTCCTCCAGCACTGGCAGCCACCATTCTACTCTGTTCCTGTGAGTTTTTTTGTTTGTTTGTTTTAAGATTCCACATATAAATAAGATTATACAGTATTTGCCTTTCTCTGACTTCTTTCACTTAGCATAATGCCCTCAATGTCTGTCCATGTTGTCGCAAATAGCAGGATATCCTTCTATTTTACAGCTGAATAATATTCCATCGTATATATGCATTACAACTTCTTTTTCCAAATCCTGATCTCGATGCTCATCCCAATCTCCAGGGAGCTGCAAGGAGACAGGGTCTAGTGGTGAAGAGTACATGCTCTGGAGAAGACAGACTTGTGTTTTCCGGTTAAGGTCTGTCAGTTATAAGCTGTGTGACCTTGGGCATTTTCTTAAATTCCCTGGACCTAGGGGCCTCATTTGTAGAATAAGGTAATACTAACACTTACCTCAGAGGGTTACCTTAAGTATTAGATGGGAATTCACCTAAAGCACCTACATGGCAGCAATCATGCTGATGATGCCAAGATGATAGGAAAGCTACTCAACCCTGGTTGTCAACTCAACAGTTGACATTTTCATTTAGTTTGTGGGGGCTGGTATAGAAAAATGGGAGGGAAGAGAAACTTTGTATAGAAGAAACTGAAGAGTCCTGTTTTCCTTCTCTGCTTGCACCTCCCCCTCCCTGCCCCACCTCTACCCCTACATTGTGGGCGGAGACATGGGTATATTCCATTGTTTTTCAGCAAAGCCTATGCCATTTTGGAGTGAGCATGTTTTGACACCTATTTGAGAAAGTCTTTGTAAGAGTTATTGACACAGCAGTGCTGGGTGGATGGATCATGTGTTTGTGAGCCTTTCCAGATGCATAGGGTGGGGCCAGGGTCTCTGCCAGTCCTGATCCCTGATCCCAACCCCATGTGCAGGGTGAGCTGGGAGGTTGGTTTGAGGATGCTTGTCTTTTTCATTTGGGCTCTAGACATAGAATAATAATGCAAAACATTTTGAATATTTACTATGTACCAGAGACACTATTCCACTTTATAAGTATTACCTCATTTAATTCTCACAACCATGTCCATTTTAGAGATTAATAAACAGATGTGGAAATTTAAGGAACCGGCTCAATATTATATAGCTGGTGGATATAAGCAATTGATACCAGAAACTGAGCTGACACAAACCTGCATGGCTTGGTGTTTTTCAGCTATTAAGTGTTTGTTCTAAAATCTCTGGCAAAAAATTTGCAGCCTTCAATGATATACTTTGACTCAGGTGCTGTAGTTCAGATCCCCAGCTTTGTTTTTTGAGGGAAAAAAATCCAATTGAGAAAGGATTATACTTGGAGTCATTTAAAAACTAATTCGATAGCTGTAATTGTCCTTTAGAAATAAACTCTTTCTCATTTTGTGCTCCCAGAGCCTTTATTTGTGTGTGTGTGTGTGTGTGTGTGTGTGTGTGTGTGTGTGTGTGGTGCAGGGAGTGGGAAGTTGGAGATGGGAAGTTGGATGAGCTGTGAAAATAAGTGGATTTTCTCTGATGTCTAATCCACTAATTACGCAGAGCAAAATTGGATCATCCTTGTAATTCAGCTTTTACTGTTTGCATTAAGAAATGCTGCTGGCAGGGTTGTGAATAGGAAAAGGGAGAAGGACATTGAAAATCATTACTTAATGTGAACAGAGTGAATGGTGGTTGAATTGTGGGGGGGGGGGGGGGGGGGAGGGAGGGGTAGGCAAGGTGTTGCATGTGGGCTGCTCAATTTAGCTAATGTAGCCACAGAGGTAATGGCTGAAGTGGCAGCGAGGGCATTAAGGAAAAGTAATGTGGTAGGGATTTGAACATAGGTCATGATGACTACTCTGTGCTCGAATTCAGAATGGGCAGTAAAGGGCAAAGCATGAGGTTTTTTCATTGAGTTTAGAGGAACTTTAACCCCCAAATTGACTCTAATGATAGAAATCTCAGAAAGGCGACAACCTATTGAATGAAAAACTTAGTGCTGGTCAGCACTTGTCCCTGTCCTCGAGTTTGCTAGAGCCCAAGGCTCTCACTCCCACTGTGTGTGTAATAGTGCTCCTCTCTGTCATATCACTTTCATGTCCTCCACTATCTGAAGGTGCTTGGGGGTGTGCCTCTCTAGTCTTCATCGAGTACCAAATACCATCAAATGCTAATAATCTGAGGAAAATATTAAGAAGGTGAATATCTTCTGAGGTAGAAAAGAGAAAGACCAGGAATAAAAGGAATTCTGGGTGACATATATGTGGGGGAAGTGAAGTTTTCTAAAAAGATTTACAGTGTTGGCCTGGGATTGTCTCCGCCCAGAATTTTTGCTCACATTTTCTCTCTCACTGCTTTTCTCTCTCTTCTATCATTTCTTGCTAGCTTTATAAAACGATCTTTCAGAAAGAGGCTTTGCTCAAAGCCTGTTCTTCAATTTGGGTGGCAGTTGACATTGTTCTCCATTTGAAATACTGCATTCCTGCCAACTACGTGCTGATCAGGCAGCAAACCAGACAAGTAACTTGATCCAGCAAGTGGAAGGTTCTGAAGTCACGAAAGTCTTTAAAACCCTTTGCACTCGCTTGCTTTTCTCGATTCCTTTATTCTAATGCTAACCGTGTTGAGTCACACTCGACATCCGAGTGCAAAAGGTTAATATAATCTGAGCCCCGAGCTCACCTCCAGCTTTTTTAGCTGGACAGTTCTTCTTCAGTCTTAGGTAGGATTCAATTTACTGAAGCCACTTTTGGGAAGAGGTTGGACATGGAAAGAGTGGGTTCCCTGGGGTGGTTTCAGGAAGAGAGGGTGAGCACTCTCATTTGATATGAGGGGAGTCGCCGGGTCTTGTGTGACGTAGGCAGAGAGAACCAGGAATAAGGCTTCAAGACCCAACTCCTCCCTAGCCCCTTCTGAGGGAGGTCTCCTGCCCCCATGGCTGCTTCGTGCTTCCCATGCCGAGTTCAGATCAGGACCCAGGTGGCCGACAGAGACTTGGCTGACAGCAGCTGCCCTCTCACTCCAACAAGAATTGTTTGAGTTGTCTTGTACCCATGGTGTGGGGAAGTGGGTTTACGATATCTAAATCCAGCCTACCACCAAGAATGCTCAGGACCTACTCAAGAAGGCAAATAATCCTTTCCACTAATATTTACAGGGTAAAATAAGATTGTTGTTATAGTAATAAATTTGACAGTAAAATAGTAGTCAAGTTTTCAGGCAAATTTAAATTGGCTAGTTGAAACAAGCAAATATTCTAGAAAAATTAATTGTACTGGACAAAAAGTTGTTCCTAAAGTGTTAACTAAAATTTTTATTGGTACTTCATCTCATGATAAAATTGTACACCATGTAATGAACCTAAAACAGTAATATTATAGTGCAAAAATTAAAATTTAAAAGCCATCAAGACTACATTATAAAATTTTCAAAAGCCTCCTAACATTTAAATCAAAAAAGGAGGGGATAGTAGAAGAATATCATGTAAGAAAAAATATCCTGTAAGTAAATTACATCTAGAAAATTAATACTTTAGAAAATTAATTGTAAGGCTAAAAGCAAGACACCCATGAAAAACACACAAGGTGACAAAACAAGCCAGAGGAAAATCATTTGGGCAAAAAATGAAATAGGATCCCAAGTCAAATTTATAGAAAATATTCCTTTATTAACTTTTGGTCGAGAATATGTTTGTATATTTTCAGAAAACAACTCCGAGACCATGTGGATTCCGGCAACAGAGAGGAATCGACAGGACCACTCCAGCCATGAAGACAGAAGAGAAGCAGTCCAGAGATGGAAGACGCTTACGTGGCCTTCCCATACTAGCAGTTAGCAGCTGTGCATCACTGCAGGTTGCCCAGGACCAAACCAGAGAGAGTCGGACCTGCATTACCACATTTAGGCCAGTCCACCATCCAGAACTGTAATGTCGTTGCTGACATGTACACATAAGGAACTGTTGGACATTGAAATTGGGTCTCAAAAGAACTGTTGGCCCAGAAAGAAACTCACTACAGACTGATTCATTTGCCTGTCACCATAACCATTATTGCTTGTCTCATTTTCGGTTCTTATAAGTGTATTTCTAGTAGCACATGATCTCACTCATCTAGGGGAAATAATGAACAACATAGACTGATGAACAAGAACAGACCCAGAAACAAGGAGGCATGGATCAGACTGTCGGGCCTCAGAGGGAGGGTAGGGGAGGGTGGGGGTAAAGGGGAGAGATCAACCAAAGGACTTGTGTGCAAGCATATGAGCTTAACCAGCGGTTAAGGACAACAGGGGGGGGGGGGCATGTGTGGGGAGGGGTGTGGGATGGGAATGGGGGGATGAGGACAAATATGTGATACCTTAATCAATAAAGAAATTAAAAAAAAAGACCCAACTCCTCCCTAGGTGGTGAAATCACCTCACTGACCTCTTTTCTTGCCATAGCACAGGTTTTTCCTTTTGTTTGTTTTTATAACAACTTTATTTAGATATAATTCACATGCCATCCAGTATCCACTTAAAGGGTGCAATTTTTTTATATATTCACAGATTGTGCAGTCCTCACTACAATTAGTTTTAGGACATTTTCACTCCATCTACTCCCCCCAAAATCCCACACTCTCAGTAGTCACTCCCCAGTTTCCCTACACCTCAGCCCTGGCAACCACATATCTACTTTCTGTCTCTGTGAATTTGCTCATTCTGGACATTTCATGTACATGGAATCATACAATATGTGATTTTTTTGTGTGATTTTTGTGACTGGCTTCTTTCACTTAGCATAATTTTCTTGATATCTACCTTTGTTGTAGCATGTGTCAGTACTTCATTGCTTTTTATTGCTGGACAATATCCCATTGTATGGATATACTACATTGTTATTCTCTCATCAGTTGATGAACATTTGGGTTGTTTCCATCTTGCTGCGATTATGAATAATGCTGTATGAACATATGTGTACGAGCTTTTGTGTGAAGGTAAAATTTCATTTCTCTTGGGTAGATATTTAGCAGTAGAACTGCTGAGTCATATGGTAACTCCATGCATGACCTTTTGAAGACCAGCCAGACTGTTTTCCAAAGCAGTTGCTCTATTTAACCTGGGTTTTGAAAATGTTATTCCGTTGGCTCCCTTCTCCATTGTCTTCTCCATCAGAACCTGTTTCAAATATCACTTCCTCAGGGACCCCTGAACTGATCATTCAGACCAATTCAGGCTTCTTTGTTACATGCCCTTATCACCTTAAATATTTGTTTTTGTGTAAATATTGAATTAATTACTTTTTGTGTAAATATTTTATTAACTTGAGACTCTTTGTGTCTCAGCTTATTTGTCTATTTCTGAATTTATTTGTAAAATAGGGATAATATTTAATCACACATGAGAATGCGAAGAGTTAAAGTATCTAGCACCTTGAGGCTTAGAGCATGGTAAGGCTACAAATGGCAGTTATTATTTTAATATCTTTGTATGGGATATGAAATTAGCACCATGATCACACATTTAGCAAGCAGAAACCTAACATAGCCGGCCTTTCCCAAAGTCTTCTGTTAATAGTCAGTTGACACTTGCTTTATGTATCTTGTTGCTTAGGAGCACTTACCAGCCAAAAACTAGGCAATGGAGGTGTAGTAAAGTATAATGGAAAGACGTAAATGGAGAATATTGTATCTGTTAATTTATTTGAATTTGGCAATTTATTTGAATTGGGAAAATAATTACTATTTATTTTAGAAAGAAAGAACTTGGTCTAGCTCAGGAAGTGCCAGGACTGGTTGGACATACTTTATCAACCATGGTTCCTACCTACACATGCAATGACATTTTTTTAAAATTCATTTGCAGATCCATTAGTCCCCGAGAATCCTAACTAGCCAATCTCTGCATTTTATTTGGCTTTTCCCCCTGAAGCTTGGCCAAGGCCAAGGCCAAGCTTCAGGGGGAAAAGCCTCCCAACATGGCAGTAATTCTATCCGGCTGGGAACTAGGCTGTCTGATATGGTTCCCAGCAGCCCCCCAAGGCTGGCGCTGCTGAGGACAAGGCACAGGGAACTATTGGAGGGGAGGGTTGGAAGCACCCATCCCTTGCACATTGTGTGGTTTTGGTGTAAGTGCCATGCTCCAGGCAGTGCCAGCATTGCTAGACAGCAAATGCAAAATGCCCGTCAGGGTCAGGGGCCAGTAGTGGATGCAGGGATCATTGACAGCCTTTGTGACTAGGGAAGTGAGGAGGTGGAATTTCACCATCACAGTGAAGAAATGAGATCATGCCTCCCACTGCTAGATTCTTAAGGCTTTTCTAGGCTGAATGTTGGACAAGTGCAGAACAAGAAGAGGGAAATACCCCCTCTTCTCGGGGAGCTGCCAGAGGAGAAATTACAGTCTTTTAGGAAATTTACTTAGGAATCTCCCAGGCTGATGGGAGAGACATCACAGCTGCATGCATGTGAGGACACACACACACACACACACACACACACACACACACACACACACAGGCACCATTATAGTCTTCCATTCCTCTGCTGGCCTCATTCTCCTTTTTGTATTCCAAGTCTTGCACTGAGTACCCTGCCTGGAGCTCCCCTACTAGGGGACCCCAGCCTACCTGCTGGTCCCTGGCCTGTAGCAAATGCTGTTAGTGACCACATGTGGGTGATGGGCATTCATCCCCTGCTGCAATGGGTGCCTGAGAACCACTCCCTACCATCTCCCTCTCAGCCAATGGGAGCCTCCTCTACCGGCAGTACTGTCTCCCTTCTCTGTTTCCTCTTGCCTCAGACCAAAGTTCATCTTTAGCGGAGACCACATCCTTGTTTAACTTGTTTCCCTGTGCTCTCTTGTTTCCCTTGCTCTCCTGAGAGAACTCTCCCATAAGCCACTTGAATAAGAATCCCTGTCACAGGTCCTGCTTCTAGGGAAGTCAACCTAAGATAGTGCCCATGCTCAACTCTTCCTCTGTTTTCTCTTCAATTAAGACCTGGCCCTCCTTCAACGTTCTAGTTTCTACTAGGTGAAGATGGGTTGTATTAATAATTAATCTTAAATAAATCCTCCTAGTATATTTGTAGACTAATGTGTTACTCCTTCTTGATAACATAATACCTTAACATGGCTAAGAATTTATTCTTAGGACTTGCTTCAGTAGCAATCCCAGTGGGGAAATGCTAATGACTTTTTGTGAGTATGACTGACAGTGCCTGCAGAAAGGAGAAGAAAGGGATACTTTGGTTAGGGGGGCTTTTCAGCACCCATTCTGGAAAGACTTTCTGAATCTCCCAAACCATCTACAATGAACTGAGTGTTTATGTCCCCCCAAATACATATATTGAAATCCTAACCCCCAATGTAAAAAGTATTTGGAGGTGAGGCCTTGGGGAGGAAATTAGATTATGAGTGTGGAGCCCTCATGAATGGGACCAATGCCCTCATAAGAGGAACCCCAGAGAGTTCTCTCTGCTCGCCACCAGATGAAAACACAAGGAATAATTGGCCACCTACAACCTGGAAGAGGGCCTTCACCAGAACCTGATCATGTTGGCACCCTGATATTACACTTCCTGAAACACATTTCTGTGCTTAGAAGTCATTTGGTCTATGGTACTTTTGTTATTGCAGTTCAAACTAAGACAGCATCCCTACCCACCAATGAACTGAATGCCCCCTCCTTGATCTGACAAGTACCTCTTTGTGGCACTTATCATATTGCATCGCAATTACTTGTTTTCCCATCTAGCCTGGGAGTGTGTAGAGAGCAGAGGCTTTTTCTGTTCATCTCTATATCCCAAGTGCCTACCAGCATGCCTGGAACCCTGTGGGAACTCAAGAAATGCATGTGATAAAAGGAATTAGTAATACTGATAGAAGCACCCCTTCTCCACTTTCACACACACACACACACACACACACACACACACACACACACACACACACACATATATATCAGGACCTAGACACACATGACATTTTGGATGAAATGAGCCATTTAGAACACTAATAAATTGTTATTCCTGCCAGATATTGAGACTGGAAAATAATACCCCAGTTTGAGGGAAAGAGAATAGAGAGGAGGTGATGCGAAATGGGAAGATGGTGCATCTTTAAAATAATGTTAAAGGCTGAAGGTCAGAGAAGAACCCAAGATAGATTCTGGGATCCAAGAGTAGAGGACCCATCCTCTGTTAGGAGGTAAAGCCCAGAGGAGAGAAGGGCATGTGGTGAGTCTAAGCAGAGGTCTTCTATGGGAATTCAGAGTTCCCTGAGATTTAGGCCAGCCTAGAAGCAACAGACTGTTTCTTATACACCCAAGGGCCCCAGGAGTAGTTGGAACTGAGGGGTTCAGTGGGTGGGATAAGATAGGACTCAGCATTTACCTGGTCATACAGACTGAGGGCTAACAAGATAGATTATCCTTCTGGAAGAGAGACAACTCCCAGCTCACAGAAATGGTTTTGCTATTCTTGTGGCAAGGGTGTCAAAAAGAAGACTAAAGTTTAGTTACAGAAAATGTAAAGATTGCATTTAGTGCACAGCCTAACTTTGAACTAAGACTTTTATTTACTTTATAATAAGGAGTAAAAGTGAAAAGTCTGGACAATTGAATCAACAGTGGGGAGTCAGCAATGGGCACAGGGGTCAGAGAGATTTGGGCTAAAGGAGGACCTGGGACCTGGCGCTTGGGTCATGGGATTCAAGGACCCAGTGAAGTCAGGGTTGAGCCCCTGGAGTAGAATATACTGGTTGCTAATGAGAACATGAGGAAAATGATAGGTGATCTTGTTTCCTGGACTTTTTCAATTTCAAGCACACTACCCATGAGCATTTTGTAAGCATAATAGGAGAGGCCCAGGCATTTAAGAGAGCCAACCAGAAGAACCCTGACAAAGAGGTATCTCCAGGCGCTGCCATGGTGGGGATATTGAAATTGCTGTGGCTGTGAAAACTGAAAATCGTGCCAAGTACTCACTTGCCTCGAGTCAGAAAGGCAGCCTGGAAATCTTCGCTTGATAAATCTAATCATTATTTCTTCCCCTGAATATTCTTGGGCAGCTTCAAGACTGCTTGGAGAAATGTATATCAATACATAGAGATAAATACCCATATGGACAGAGATAAATGCATACAGATAAACACTCATCTGCAGATATCAATATACAGACACTATCATTTACTGATACTTACTATTTTGGAACTTCTATCTATGATTTCACATACATTATATCATTTTTTCCTCTCTTCAACAATGAAAGGTGAATGATATTAGCCTGCTTTTCCTCAAGAGGAAATGAGTCAGACAATGGTCACAGAGCTAGGAAGGGGCAGGGCCTTTCTTCCTGATTGTGCATAATCCCCTTTGGCTCTACTGTAGGTTTGCATGGTGGACGGATGCATTTGAATGACACTCTCACTCTTCAACCTTCATTATTAAGCTAATTTTAATTCTTTTATCAACACTATTGGCAAAGGCTGTGTGGGGATGATCCTAATATAATTGTATAAGACAGAGAGACAGCAGCTCTAGAGAGAGGTAGTGGGTGAGAGCACATACACATACAGCACAGGAAGTTCCCACACGTTTTATTGAATTGAAGAGAACTAAGATTATTTTGTCTAACTCCCTAAAATTTCACACAAGTGGAAACAGAAGCTCAGAGAAGTGATTGGGCCAAGGATCCAAGAACTGTCTCCAGCTCAGCCTGAACCAGGGAGGCTGCCCAATGAGAGGGCAGGGGGCTGCCCAGCTCACTAACTCTTCCTAAAGGAGCTCTCAACTTCAGAATTTGTAGTGTGACTTCTCAAAACACCAGATATCACGCCCTAAGATGAAGGGATGGGTGAATTTTCCTAAACAAAACTGAAATGAAATTTGGATGATCTCCTATTAATCAGAAAGATCCATTCTGCTATGGTTGCTATGAAGCTTCCTCATCTCCCTCTGATTCCAGGCTCGGCCCCTTCCCAAGCCTACAGCCCCCACCCCAGGATTTAGGCTTGGGAAGCGGGTACCCCTGTCTCCCAAGCCTAAAACCTCCACAGGATGGCTGGCTGGGAGTGACCTGGGTGCCGAGAAGGTTCCCGGGACCCAGGTATGTATGCAAATTAACCACCATCTTTATTGAGTTAATTTGCATACTCACTGTGACTGGCTGTGGGCGTAGCGGAGGTACGGTCAATTTACATGTTTCTCTATTATTAGGAAAGATGAACTTTAAACTTAAATTATTATAATTAATTTGATTAAAATTAAATATATATTTATACAAATACTGGAGGCCTGGTGCATGAAATTGTGCATGGGTGGGGTCCCTAGGCCTGGCTGGTGATCAGGGCTGATCAGGGCTGGGCTAGAAAGGATGTGACGATCGCCGGGCCAGGCACGGAAGGAACAGATGTCAGATGCTGACGCCGCCATCGTTGGCACCCCACAACTGTGAGGTTCCCCGCCTCTCCCCCTCCTCTTTCCCTTGCTGCCATGCCATTACCACAGCGGGCAGGCAGTGGGCTGATTGGGGCCTGCTGGCCAGGGGGAGGAACGGGGCACGGGAAATTGGCTGCCGGCCCATAGGAAGGAGCCGGCCTTCAGTACCCCTGGGAAAGGGGCCACGTCCACTGCCACCCATCCTCGGTTCCCCATCCCAGCCCAGGGCCTGGCCCTGATTGGGCGATCGGGGTCTGCCAGCTGGGAGGAGAAACCACGGGAGGTTGGCCAGCTAGGGAAGGTTGGGTGTGGGAGTGCACTGACCACCAGGGGGCAGCTCCTGCATTGAGTGTCTGCCCCCTGGTGGTCAGTACACATCATAGCAACTGGTCATTCTGGTCTCTTAGGCTTTTATATATATAGATAAACTAACATTTATGTACTGTATATAAATATTATTTTTATATTACAATTTATACTGTATATATTGTATATAAACTAACATTTACAAAATTGCTATTAAACTCTTCATATCATGGTGTGACTTGCTTTTTCATTAAACACTACTTGTATATTTTCATTTCTATTTTAATACATATTGCTTCCCTGAATTCTTTTCAACTGCAGTGGAATCTTCCATTGTAGAACTATGTCACAATTAATTTGTGATTGTTCTGTGGTCTTTAAAGTACAGTTGTTTGAAATTTCTCATGATTACACACACTGCTGCCACACATATTCTGTGGCTGTCTCCTTGGGCATATGTGTAATTGTAAGACAGATGTCTGGATTGAACCAGGTGTTATCAGATTGTATTCCCAAGAATTTGTGCCTGTCCCTCCCTAATCCCTTCCCCACCTTCCAAATATTATATGAAGCTCACATTTGTCCACATCCTTACCAGCACTAGGCCTTGTGAGTCTTCAACTTCATTGCCAATTGGAGGAGTGTGGACTGGTTTCTGGTTGGTGTTTTATTCTTATCTTCCTGACTACTCATGCAGTTAAGATATGTTTAGCAACCATCTGGGTTTCCTCTCCTGTGAAATACTTTTTCATAGTTTAAAAATTTTTTTTCCTGGGTTAATAATTTGCAGATTTTTTTATATTCAGGGTTTTAATCCTTTGTTGGGTTTGAGCATTAACAATGCTTTTCCCAGTCTGTGACTTATCTTTGACTGTTATTTATAATGCCTTTTGTTATGCAGGAGTGTTAAATGTTGATGCAGTCACATTTATCAGCTGTTATCTTTACAATATATGCTTCGTGTGTCCTGTTTATTAAGAAATTCATCACCTGCCTCTCACTGCTGACATTGCACCATTAGTGAGGAGATGTCTGTGAGTGTACTAGTATGTGGGAAGTGTGGGAGGGTTGTTTTGCTTTCTAAATTTTTAATTTAATCAACAATCCAATTATTAGGCAAGTTCAGGTTTGCTCTAATGACTCCAGATTCTTTTCTCCAACAGGGTATAGTGTAGTACTTAAAGATATGGGTTCTGTAGCAAGACTGCCTGGTTTGGATCACTAACTTGAACAAATTATTTAAACTCACTTGGGGATGATACTATAGTAGGTACCGTTTAAGGTTGCAATGGTGATGAAATTAGTTTATATATACAAAGCACTAAGAACAATTTCTGGTACATTGTGAGAGTCAATTGTTATCTATTGTTATTATTATTGTTAGCATTATTTTCTAATTTCACTGCTCAGTTTACCTCTGCGCTGGATTTCTAAGGGCTACCTGGGGACATTAGACCTGCCGTTCTCCACATGCTTCCCTGTGCCCAGACTGAAATCACTTGGTCTGCTTGGCCCCGTGCTACCTTAGGAGACTTATCCACTGGGAGATCAAGACCTGAGACTGCCAATGGTCTAATAATTACATCTGTGCCCCAGTTTGCTGGTACCAGACATTTCATTTTCTATAGCTTCTAGAAAAAAGTAGAGTTAAAGGTTGTAAAGGGTCAAATACTAGCTGAGTGCAGACAGATATTATCCTTTTAAATATCTGGGTGAGATGGATGCGTTAACAAAGGTGGCTTGCAAGGGTTTTGTAGTGTGTATCTATTGTGGCTGTTCGTCCAGTGCTCCTTTCCCTTCTTCTGGTCTAGTTCTCTCCATTCTTACGTTTCTCAAGCAGCCTGCCCATCAAAACATCATCTCTCTCCCACCCACACAGGTATGTTACCCAAATTTTATTATTCCTGTGGCTATACTAAATTTTTTTTTAAAGAGGTGTGCCTGTGACCCAAGCTGGGCCAATCACAGACCTTCCCTAGGATTTTCTGAACTTGATCAACTAGAGAAAAGCCCTTTCTTGCCTGGGGGCAAATTGGAAAGATGACTCTGTGAGAAACTGGCTAAATTGTATTCTGAGCCCTAGATTTGCTTGACACCAGATTTTTTCATCTCGTATAGTCAACTTCATGGAGCAGCCCATCAGACAAGAAGAAGCTGGTCTCAGGGAGAAGTGGAGACAGACACAGTCCAGGGGATACCTGAATTCTATTTAATTTCCTTGGAAATTTAATTGAGAATATAGTTGGATTTTCTTGTTTTGTTGATGGTGTCTTTTGCTGTGCAGAAGCTTCTTATTTTGATGTAGTCCCATTTATTTATTTTCTCCTTAATTTCCATTGCCCTAGGAGCTGTATCAGTAAAGATATTGCTACGATGTATGTCTGATATTTTGCTGCCTGTGGTTTGCTCTAAGGTTTTTATGGTTTCCTGTCTTACATTTAAGTCCTTTATCCATTTTGAGTTTACTTTTGTGTATGGTGTAAGTTCGTGGTCAACTTTCATTTTTTTTTTTGCCTGTACCTGTCCAATTTTCCCAACACCATTTATTGAAGAGATTGTCTTGACTCCATTGTATGCTCTTGCCTCCCTTGTCAAATACTAATTGAGCATAATGGCTTGGGTCAATTCATGGGTTCTCTGTTCTGTTCTATTCCATTGGTCTATATGTCTGTCCTTGTGCCAGTACCAGGCAGTTTTGAGGACAGTGGCTTTGTAGTATAGCTTGATATTTGGTATTGAGATCCCTCCTACTTTGTTCTTCTTAGGATTGCTGCAGCTATTCGGGGTCTTTTTTTATTCCACATGAATTTTTTCTAGGTCTGTGAAATATGCTGTTGATATTTTAATGGGGATTGCATTGAATCTATAGATTTCTTTGGGTAGTATGGACATTTTAACGATGTTGATTCTTCCAATCCATGAACCTGGTATATTCTTCCATTTATTTATGTCTTCCTCTATCTCTTTTTCAATGTCCTGTAGTTTTCTGAGTACAGGTCTTTCATGTCCTTAGTTAAGTTTATTCCTAAGTATCTTAATTTTTTTGTTGTTGCAATGGTAAATGGGATTTTTTTAAAAATTTCTCTTTCTATAAGTTCATTATTGGTGTATAAAAAAGCCATAGATTTCTGGGTGTTAATTTTGTATGCTGCTACATTGCCAAATTCATTTATTAAGTCTAATAGTTTTTTGATGGAGTCTTTAGGGTTTTCTATGTACAATATCATGTCAAATTCAAATAATGACAGTTTTACTTCTTCTTTTCCAATTTGGATGCCTTTTATTTCTTCTTTTTGTTAATTGCTATGGCTAGCACTTCCAGTACTATGTCAAACAGGAGTGGTGAGAGTGGGTAACCTTATCTTGTTCCTGTTCTTAGAGGAAATGGTTTTAGTTTTTGCCCATTGAGTATGATGTTGGCTGTAGGTTTGTCATATAGGACTTTTATTATGTTGAGGTATGATCCCTCTGTTCCCACTTTGCTGAGAGTTTTTATCAAGAAAGGATGTTGGATTTTGTCAAATGCTTTTTCTGCATCAATTGATATGACTCTGTGATTTTCTTTTTAAAATATTTTTATTGATTTTTTACAGAGAGGAAGGGAGAGGGATAGAGAGTTAGAAACATCGATGAGAGAGAAACATCGATCAGCTGCCTCCTGCACGCCCCTCACTGGGGATGTGCCCGCAACCAAGGTACATGCCCTTGACTGGAATAGAACCTGGGACCCTTCAGTCCGCAGGCCGACGCTGTATCCACTGAGCCAAACCGGTCAGGGCATGACTCTGTGATTTTTATCTCAGTTTGTTTATGTGATGTATCAGGTTTATTGGAAGAACATATTTGCCAATGTTATCTCTGATAAGGGTTTAATCTTCAAAATATACAGGGAACTCATACAACTTACAAAAGGAAGATAAACAACCAAATCAAAAAATGGACAAAAGACCTATATAGATGCTTTCCAAAAGAGGACATACAGAAAGAAGGCCAAGAGACATATGACAACATGCTCAAAGTCACTAATCATCCGAGAGATGCAAATCAAAATGACAACGAGGTACCATCTCACACCTGTCAGAATGGCTATCAACAAATGATAAGTGCTGGCGAGGGTGGAGAAAAAGGAACTTCCGTGCCCTGCTGGTAGGAATGCAGACTGGTGCAGCCACTGTGGAAGACAGTATGGAGTTTCCTCAACAAATTAAAAGTGGAACTCCCATTTGACCCAGTAATCCCGCTTCTAGGACTATACCCCAAGAAATCAGAAACACCAGTCACAAAGGATATATGCATCCCTACATTCATAGCAGCACAATTTACAATAGCTAAGATTTGGAAATAGCCTAAGTGCCCATCAGCAGATGAGTGGATTAGAAAATAGTGGTGCATCTACACAATGGAATACTACACAGCTGTAAAAAAGAAGGAACTCTTATCATTTGCAACAGCATAGATGGAAGTGGAGAGCATTATGCTAAGCGAAATAATCCAGTCAGAGAAAGATAAATATCACATGATCTCACTCATTTGTGGAATATAGTGAGCAACATAAACCGATGAACAAAAATAGATCCAGAGACAGAGAATCATCTAACTGACTGTCAAACCTCAGAGGCACAGCAGTGGGGGTGGGTAAGAGATCAACCAAAGGACTTGTATCCAAGCATTTAAGCATTACCAATGGACAAAGTCACTAGGGGGTGGAGGCTCTGTGCTGGGGAGTGGGAGTGGCTGGGGAGAGGTCAATGGAGGGAAAAAATAATAATATTGTAATAGCTATGTACGGGCCGGGGGGGGGTACTTGAAATATCAGGGGGACCCGGTGCATGAATTCATGCATGGGTGGGGTCTGGCCAGCCTGGCCAGGGGGAGGGGACATGGGCGGTTGGCCGGCCTGCCTGCTGGTTGAACTCCTGGTCGAGGGGACAATTTGCATATTAGCCTTTTATTATATAGGATGTACACTGAGTGGCCAGATTATTATGTGTTCAGAGATCATAATTATCTGGCCACTCAGTGTATAGATAATGCTGCAGAGCACTAGGGCATATTAGGAAGCATCAAGGAAGAATATCATTCAGATTCCTGATAGGAAACAGAAAGCACAGGCAAAGAGTTTAACTGAAGATAGCTCAATAAAGGGACTTTATGGACAAGTGGACAGAGTAAGAAGAGTAACATGAAATGGTGAGAGACTCAAGGAGCAGTGAAAGTGGGAGGCTATTACTGCCCCACCCCCCTGCCCTGCCCCGGGCCTCCAGAGGACAGGGTAACAGAACTCTGTGAGCTGTGGCTGTAGAGAGGAGGTCACCCAGAGTATCGTGGCTTTGGAGAAACTCAGCCATTGTCCAAAGTCTGGCCCAGTGGGGAGGTGGAAAATATGCACGCAAACCTTTCCTTCTTCCCACTTTCCAATCTTCTAGTGCCTTACATTAACTAGACCCACCTGAAAGCCACTGGACAATGAACTTGGGCCAATTAGTCCATGGAGGTCAGTTTGCTGGGCAGAGATCAGGTGTAGCATGGCAGGGAAGGGAGCTGGAAGGAATTCAGAGAAAAACTAGTGAAAAGAGTCATGGAAATGACACATTTAGGTGGGACAGACCAAATATCTATAGCTATCATCTATCTATCTATCTATCTATCTATCTATCTATCTATCTATCTATCCATTTATCTATCTATCATGTATCATCTATCTATTAGCCTCTCAGGGAGGGTTTAGGAGGCATCAGTTGGGAGCAGCAGTAGCTTAGTATAAGGGAGGGACCAGGCTCCAGATGTCCCCACCCAAGAGGAGCCATTGTCTCTCTCGAGGTGCTTGCTTTCATTTAGACAGTGAGAGGAGCGTCGTCATCAGGGAGCACACGAGGAAGAATATGCATTTCATGAAATGTCTTTTTGCTAGTGAGAAATCACAGGCACTATAGGAATAATTGCAGTGGCTTTATACTATCATACATGCACTTTATCTATTCCAGGGATTTTCATCCTTGGCACTGTTGACTGTTGGCATCGTAACAATGTGTGCGGGGCTGTCCTGTGCACAGTGGGACACAGAGCAGCAACTGACCTCTCCCCCACCTCAACTGTAAAAGCCAAAAATGTCCCCTGACATTGCCAAAGGAGGGAGAGAGAGATCTAGTATTTATGAAACATCTGTTCTAGTCTGGGCACAGTGTCAGATGCCCCCTAACCCTGGTCTATTTAAGGCACTGTGTGTGAGATGGCACCACAATGGACTGGAGAGGCAGGCAGGGCTGGTTCAAATTCTGAATCCCCACCGTCTGCCTGGCCTTGGGTGAATTACTTATTCTCTCAAGTTTATGCTCTTTCCCCTGTGGACTGGGCTAACCTTGCAGGGCAGCTGAGGATCCCCAGGAGTGATTTAGGGCACGTATTATCGGTGATCATTATGCAGAATTTGCCCACGGGTGGGGATGGGCCCTTTCTTTGCCCCTCAGCACACCCAGCCCCATCTTCTAGTCTGTGGCTCCCGTGCTGCCACATCAGTGCCCCCTTTCCTGTCTTCCTCATGAAGAGACAGTAGACCAGAAGGAAAGGAGAATGTCTTTAAGGGCAAAGGAGAAGGTGAGTAATGCAAAAGGCCTGGCTCTCCTAAGGAGCTGGGTTTTCTTTCTCCTCGGCAGGGCTGCTGACAGGCCCTTTGGCAGTCCGGAGGCTAATGACTTGTCAGGAGTAAAGGCAAAGGGGTCGTGTGGCTGTTCTGGCTTTCCCCGGTGCAATAAATCACAGCCACAGGACCCGGCTTCATTGGGTTTCATAAAGATTTTGAAGAAAAAAAAAGTTTTCCCTGTTTTTATTGAGGGCTGCTGGCCATTTGTGTCAGTTTCATCTAGGCTCTTAATTGGATGTGACCTCCCCACATTGCAAGCCACCGTGGGCACTTCGGAGTTCAGCTGCCTGCATGTCTGTCTGTCTGTATCACCCTCCCGCTTGTCTGCTGAGCCTCTGGTCCCCTGCCCTCTTCCTCCTGGGTCCCCAGCCCCTCTTCTCAGTTTATAAGCTTCTGATACCCCAAATGAGAGGCTCTCCTCACTTTGAACATTTGGCCTTACTTGCCTGTCTGTAACCCTCACATCGCCCCTCGAAATACCTGCAACTGTGTGATGGTCTCCCCACAGCTGGGGGTGACAGGTGCTTCTGCCCACCTCACCCACCCTTCCTCAGACCAGGTCTACACTGCCTGCATCCCCCTGTGGGCCTCCCCAGGTGAGAGGCATCAGACAATTCGAGTGCAGCAGCAAAGCAGGATGGAGCAGGCTACAGATCAGTTAGATTTGGCTCATTCTCTGACAGCATAGAGCGCTGTTAAGAGCAGCTGTGCAACAGGACGCACCTTCTACCTCCCTGGCTGCTATTCGTATTTGTCTTGTTTCTGGAAGGCCTGGGTCCGTTTGTTTTTAAAGCACAATGATTGCAGATCAGTCTGCTGAAATGAAACCCCGGGAAACCCCTGATAAAAGGGAGGTGAGAGGACATAATCAGATGTTTCAGAAGCAGGGATTTTCAGCTGCAAGGACTGTGTTGAGGGATTGGCTTGTGGACCTGTTGCTTTATACCAGAACATGCGGGGTGTGCCCAGGGGTGAGTGCACTAACCCATTCCCCTGGGGTGTGACAACAGAATGCCAGATCTCGGAGATGCCTTTAAGATCAGAATGCAACGCTTCTTCTACCAACAACAGTGAAGGCCAGAGAAATTAAAGGACTTGCCCAGGGCACCCAGTTGCTGAGTAAAGTGAGGGTCCTGGAAGCCAAGTGTCCACTCTGAGTCCTTTGACTTAGCCCCAGTCCGCAGTGGAGGTGGCCCCTGTAAGGCAAGCATGTCTTTGTCTTGAAGCAGATGTCTGGGTCTCCTTTGTGTCTGTTTGTATTGCAGGATCTCCTCTCACCTCACCAGCCCCCTGTGTGGTTGTATAAAAGTGGGTAAGCAGGTGAATTCCTCCAACTTGGGAGGCAGTGCCTCCTGGACTGTGGGTGAGCTAGCCTCAAGTATGAACTTGAACACGACTATATTCCTGTGAAATACTCATATTACACCCTGATAGCCAGCACCTCACCTCTCTCCCCTGTTCCCCATCTTCTCACTTTTAGTCTTCTATGGAAAGTGCCTTACTACTCTGCAGTCCCCCGCCTGCCCTAGCTAACCAGCCAGGTTTGAAAGATCTCATAAATGAATTCATTCTAGAAATGTTAGTGACTAGTAATTGTTTATCTTTTTTCATTTTTGCTCATAATTTTTGCATTTTAGCAGGGGAATTTCTAGGACTACAAAGCTTTTATAGAGCAGCTCTCAACCATGGCTGTACATTAGAATTAGCTGGAGAGCTTTAACTAACTGCTGGAGCCTGGGGTCCCCATCCTCAGATATTCTAATTAAATAGATCCTGGAGGGGCCTGGGAAAATAGTAATTTTTAAAAACTCTGTAGGTGATTCTAAAGTGTAACTATTGCTGGAAATCTTTGCCTAAATATGAAGGATGCCATCTCCAAAGGATTCCAGCTTCCCATGGCCACCAGGGAAATTGGCTGCAGTGAATGCTTCAGTCCTTCCTATGTATTTGTCTTTCTATCGCATTTCTGTGTGAGGTCCAAGGGAGTCTCGGAGAAAGTGGGTGACCAGCAGTTGACCAAGGAGCCAAGGAAACTACCCGGGACAGAACATTTTCAGTCAGTGCAGCACAGTTTAGTCTTAGGATGTTTAGTTTTATCTAAAGCTCTCCAACTACAGATTAAACCAGAGGCTGCAAGCTGGCAGTACCTGAGACTGTTCCTGCCCACACAGAGGATTTGTTAAAATTATACAATGTTCCTTGCTTTTAAAAGTTGAGTTAAAAACTGAGAGAATCTACATAAAATCCATATTTCTGCCTTTCCTGTTTCTTTCTTCCCTTGAGAAATAGACATACATCACTGTATAAGTTTAATGTGAATAGCATGGGAGTTCGATTTACATATGTTGTGAAATGATTACCACAGTAGGTTTAATTAGCATCCATCATCTCATATCTATCTATCTATCTATCTATCTATCTATCTATCTATCTATCTATCTATCTATATAAAAGCCTAAGTGACCAGCAGACTGTTCGCCTGGTAGCTATGATGCGCACTGACAACCAGGGGGCAGATGCTCAATGCAGGAGCTGCTGAGCAACAGCAACTTTGAAGAGTGCCCTCTCGCACTCCGGGACCCCTTGGGGGATGTCGGATTGCTGATTTTGGCCCGACCCCCACAGGCCAGGCCGAGAGACCCCACTGGTGCACGAATTCGTGCACTGGGCCTCTAGTGAATACAATAAAACTTAAAAAAAATATTTTTGAGATGAAAAATCAGGATTTATTTTCTTCACAACTTTCCTACATATTACACAGCAGTGTTAACTATAGTCATCATGCTGTACGTTATATCCCTAGTACTTAAGTATCTTATCATTGGAAGTTTGCACCTTTTGACCACCTTTCTCCAGTTCCTCTTTCCTCCCTCCCCCTATCTCCAATAAGCACAAGTCTGATCTCTTTTTTTCCCGAGTTTGATGACTTTTCTCTAAGATTCCACATATAAGTGATATAATACAGTATTTATCTTTCTCTGTCTGATTTATTTCACTTAGAAAAATGCCTTCAAGATCTATCCATGTTGTTGAAAATGGTAGGACTTTCTCATTTTAATTGATTAAATAATATTTCATTATATATATATATATATATATATATTAGTAGCCCATTTGCAGGAAGAATCCTACAAGCGGCCGCGTTGGGGCCGCGTGCACTGCCACTGCCGCCGCCTTTGCGGGCCGCTGCGCCTGCACCCACTCGCCACTGCTGCCCGCCCAGCTCCACCCCACTCTGCCCCGCTCCGTCCCGTTCTGCCCCGCTCCACCCCGCCCGGGCTTTCCCTTTGGCAGCCACCTTGCTTTCCGCTTTTCCTCCCTCTTCCTTCTAAGTTGTCTTTAGTCTTCACTCCTCCCTCCCTCAGCGTATGCAAATTAGCCGCCATCTTTGTTGGGTAATTTGCATACTCGCCCTGATTGGCTGGCGGGCGTGGCTTTGGCTGGCGGGCGTGGTTTTGGCGTAGCGAAGGTGCGGTCAATTTGCATATTACTATTTTATTAGGTAGGATATATACTAGAGGCCTGGTGCATGGGATTTGTGCACTGGTGGGGGCCGTGGCCTGCGGGGATTGGCCCGCTGTGGGAGTGCTGCTCATCCTGGTCAGCCAAGCGGCTATGGACACACCTTCTGAGTGGCTGCTCCCTGGTCCAGCATCTTCCATGGAGCCAGAGCACTCACCTCTCCAGGGGACCCGGTCGGGGCTGGGACCAGGGACAATAGCACTGAGAGGTGGCAGAGTAGGCCTCAGTCCCGTAGTGGCCACAAACCCACCTCCCAGCCTCTGGGGTCAGCTCTGCGAGCCTGATGGCAGTGCTGTGCAGCCTGTGGGCATCTGGAGGAGGTGGCAGGGAGAGAGGAGGAGGAGCCTGGGCAAGGAGGTGATGATTGAAGCCTGGGTTCCTGCCTGTCGGCCCGGGGTTCACAGCGGGAGCAGCTGCTCATCCTGGTCAGCCAAGCGGCACTCCCACTGTGGTAGTGCACTGACCACCAGGGGCCAGCTCCTGTATTGAGTGTCTGCCCCTGGTGATCAGTGTGCATCATAGCAACTGGTCAACCAGTCATTCTGGTCATTCTGCCATTTGGTCGCTGGGCTTTTAGTATATAGGATATATATACAGGCAGTCCTCGGGTTACGTCAGACTCAATGTACATCGTTTCATGGTTACGTCGCCATTTCTCATTTTTTTTATAAAAAAAAAGTTCTGTCATTTCGACGTATGTACATATGTGCTTTATGTTTTTTATTATTCATTTACCACAAGTAAAGGTCAGGAATTGTTATCTTTCTTTTAAATTTTTTTTACTGTTTCACTTCATTACTGCTGTGTATGTGCTCCATGTGAGTGATGTAGGTGCTTATGTAGGTGGGTTCTGACTTACAGCGAAAATCGCATTACATTGCACCATAGGAATGAATCTCCGACAAAACCCAAGGACCTACTGTGTATGTATATGTGTGTGTGTGTGTGTGTGTGTGTGTGTGTGTATGTGTGTATTCATCCATCAATTGATACTTAGGTTGTTTCCATGACTTGGCTTTTGTAAATCATGCTGTAATGAACATGTATGAGCATGTATATATATCTTTCTGAGTTAGTGTTTTCATTTTCTTTGAACATATATTCCCAGAAGTGAATTGCTGGATTACATGGTAGTTTTATTTTGAATTTTTTGAGGAATCTTCATAATGTTTTCCATAGTGGTTGTACCAATTCCCTTCCCACCAACAGTGCACAAGTGTTCCCTTTTCTCCATTTCCATGCATTTTAAAAATTGAGTTAAAAACTGAGAGAATATAGCATTTTAAAAATCTCATCTTTTTTATTATGGCCACTCCAAAAGCTTGAAGTGATATCTCATTGTGATTTAATTTACATTTCTCTAATGTCTAATCATGTTGAGTATCTTTTCATGTATGTGTTGGCTATTCATATATTTTCTTTGGAAAACGTATCTATTCAGGTCCTTTGCCTACTTTTTAATTAGATTGTATTTAGCTATTGAGTTGTATGAGTTTTTTATATATTTTAAATATTAATCCCTTATCAGAAAGATGGTTTACTAAGATTTTTCCCCATCTTGTAGGTTGTCTCTTCCCTTTGTTGATAATTTGTTTTGCTGTGCAGAAGTGTTTTAGTTTGATGTAGTCCCACTTATTTATTTTTGCTTTTGTTGCTTGTGCTTTTGGTGTCATATCCTTGCCAAATATTAGTTGACTGTATTTGTGAAGGTTTATTTTTGGGCTCTCAATTCTGTTCCATTGGTCAATGTGTCTGTTTTTATTCTAGTACTACACTGTTTTCTTTATTATCTATAATAATAAAAGCACAATATGCTAATTAGACTGGACAGCTGAACGACCTTCTGAACGTCATTCTGGACGTTCTTCCAGATGAAGCCGTGGTGGCAGGGGCCGAGGCAGAAGCGGTTAGGGGCAATCAGGCAGGCAGGTGAGCAGTTAGGTGCGATCAGGCAGGCAGGTGAGCAGTTAAGGATGATGAGGCAGAGGTGGTTAGGGGTGAATAGGCAGGCAGGCAGAGTGATTAGGGATGATCAGGCAAGCAGGTGAGCAGTTAGGGGCAATCAGGCAGGAAGGCAGAGTGGTTAGGGGTGATCAGGCAGGCAGGTGATAGGTTTGGGGTGATCAGGCAGGCAGGCGAGCAGTTAGGGGTGATCAGGCAGGCAGGTGAGTGGTTAGGGGCGATCAGGCAGGCAGGCAGAGGGGTTAGGGGTGATCAGACAGGTAGGCGAGTGGTTAGGGGTGATACTGCAGGCAGGCAGAGGGGTTAGGGGTGATTAGGCAGGCAGGTGAGCGGTTAGGAGCCAGCGGTCCTGGATTGCAAGAGAGTGCAGGCCAGTCTGAGGGACCGCCCCCCCCCCCCCCCCGCATGAATTTTGGGCACCGGGCCTCTAGTAGCTTTATAATATTGCTTGAAATCAGGAAGTATGGTGCCTTCTCCTTTGTTCTTACTCAATATTGCTTTGGCAATTTGTGATCTTTTATGGCTTCATATAAGTTTTAGGATTGTTTTTTATATTTTTGTGAAAAATGCCATTGGAATTTTGATAGGTGTTGTGTTAAATCTATAGTTGGCTACAGGGTTAAAAATATTAACTCTTCTGATTCACAACTTGGGATATAGTTCCATTTTTGTGTCTTCATTTTTTTTCTTAAATGTTCTATAGTTTTGGTATAAATGTTTCACTTCCTTAGATAAATTTGTTTCTAAATATTTCACTGTTTTTAATGCTATTTTAAACAGGATTATTTTCTTTATTTCTTTTTCAGATAATTCATTTTTGTGCATAGAAATATGACTGATTTTTTAATGTTGACTTTGTATCCTGAAACTTTGCTAAATTTATTTATTAGGTATAATCATTTCTTTGTGTGTGGAGTCTTTAAAATTTTTTGTATATATGATCATGTCATTAGCAGAGATTATTTTACTTATTTCTTTCCAATTTAAATGGCTATTATTTCTTTTCTTACATGATTACTCTGCCTAAAACTTTCAATATTATGTTGAATAGGAGTGGTGAGAGTAGACACACCTGTTCCAGGTCTAAAGAAAAAACTTTCAACCTTTCACTGTTGAGTGTAATGTTAGCTGTGAGTTTGTCATATATGGCCTTTATTATGTTGAGGTTATTTTTCTTCTAGATCCACTTTTTTTTCATGGAGGGATGTTAATTTTTTAATTGTTTAAAGTATTACATATAGGATTACATATGTCTCCTTTTTCCCCGATTGACCTCCCCCCAGCCACCCTCACCCCCCAGCACATGCCCTCACCCCCTAGTGTCTGTGTCCATTAGTTATGCTTGTATGCATGCATACAAGTCCTTTGGTTGATCTCTTACTCCCCCCCACCCCCCACCTTCCCACTAAAGTTTGACAGTCTGTTCGATGCTTCTCTGTCTCTGTATCTATTTTTTTCCTTTCTTTATTGATTAAGGTATTACATATGTGTCCTCATCCCCCCATTGCCCCCCCACCCCCCGCTCATGCCCTCACTGCCCCTGGTGTCTGTGTCCAGTGGTTAGGCTTATATGCATGCATACAAGTCCTTTGGTTAATTTCTCCCTCTTGCCCCTCCCCTCCCCTACCTTCCCTCTGAGGTTTGAGCATTTGATTAATGCTTCTCTGTCTCTGGATCTGTTTTTGTTCATCAGTTTATGTTGTTCATTATAATCCACAAATGAATGAGATCATATGATATTTATCTTTCTCTGACTGACTTATTCTGCTTAGCATAATGCTCTCCTGTTCCATCCATGCTGCTGTAAATGGTAAGAGTTCTTTCTTTTTACAGAAGCATAGTATTCCATTGTGTATATGTACCACAGTTTTTTAATCTACTCATCTGCTGATGGGCACTTAGGTTGTTTCCAAATCTTAGCTATTGAAAATTGTGCCGCTATGAACATAGGGGTGCATATGTCCTTTCTGATTGGTATTTCTGGTTTCTTGGGATATATTCCTAGAAGTGGGATGTTAATTTTTTAAAAAAATGTTGCATCTATTAAGATCATATGATTTTAGTTATTCATTCTATTAATGTGGGGTATTACATTTACTGATTTGCATATATTGAACCATCCTTGGGTACCAGGGATAAATCCCACCTTATCATGGTGCATGATCCTTTTGGTGTTGAATTCAGTTTTCTAGTATTTTGTTGAGCATTTTGCATGTATGCTCATCAGGGATATTGGCCTGTAGTTGTTGTTATTGCTATATTCTATCTGGCATTGGTATCAGGATAATGCTAGATTCATAAAATGAGTTTGGGAGTGGTCTCTCTTCAGTTTTCTGGAAGGGTTTGAGGAGAATTGACGTTAATATTTAAAATATTTGGTAGGATTCACAGGTGAAGCCATCTGGTCCTGTTTTTCTTTTTTTGTTGGGAGGTTTTTGATTACTCATGAACTCTCCTTACTTGTATTGGTCTGTTCAGATTTTCTATTTTTTTCATACTTCAGACTTTATAGTTTGTATATTACTAGGGATCCATCCACTTTTTTTTCTAGGTTGTCCAATTTTTTGGTGTATAATTTCTCATAGTAACTTCTTATGATCATTTGTATTTTGTGATTTCAGTTGTAATGTTTCCTCTTTAATTTTTAATTTTATTTAGTTGATTTATTATTTTTTTCTTGGTGTAAAGCCAGTGGTTTGTCAGTTTTATTTATCTTTCAAAAATAACTTTTAGTTTTATTTATTTTCTCTATTGTTTTTCTGATCTCCATTTTACTCATTTCTGCTCTGATCTTTCATACTTCTTTCCTTCTGCTAACTCTGGACTTATTTTGTTCTTGTTTTTCTAATTCTTTAAGGTGTAAAGTCAGGTTATTTATTTGAGGTATTTCTTTTTTCTTAATGTAAGCATTTATCCTTACAAACTCCCCTCTTGGCACTACTTTTGCTGCATCCCAAATGTCTTGCTATGTAGTGGTCGAATTTGTGTTTGTTTCAATATATATTTTTAAATTTGCTTTTTTTTTTTAACCACTGGTTTTTCAGAAGTGTGTTATTTAATTTTACACATTTGTGAGTTTTCCAGTTTTTTGCCTGTTATTGATTTATAGTTTCATACCATTTGGTTGGGAAAAAATACTTGGTATAATTTCAGTCTTTTAAAATTTGCTGAAACTTGTTTTGTGGGCTAACATCTATCCCCCCAAATGCTACATGTATGCTTGAGAAGAATGTATATATTCTGCTGCTGTTGATGAAATGTTCTGTGTATATTAGTTATGTCTGTTGGTCTAAAGTATACTTAAAGTTCAATAGTTCCTTATTGATTTTCTCTCTGGTTGATCTATACATTGTTGAAAGTGAGTTATTGAATTCTACTATTATTGTTGTACTAGAGGCCTGGTGCATGACATTTGTGCCCTTTGGGGGGGGGGGGTCCCTCAGCCCAGCCTGCACCCTCTCACAGTCCAGGACCCCTTGGGGGAGGTCCTTCTGCCGGCAGACCTCCCCCAAGGGGCCTTAGCACTGCCCTGGAGGTGGAAGAAGCTCTGCCACCGCAGCTGCACTTGCCAGCTGTGATCAGCTTCTGGCTGAGCTGTGCTCCCCCTGTGGGAGCGCCCTGACCACCAGGGGGGCAGCTCCTGTGTTGAGCGCCTGCCCCCTGGTGGTCAGTGTACATCATAGTGACTGGTTGTTCCAGCATTTGGTCAATTTGCATATTAGTCTTTTATTATATAGGATTGTATATTTCTCCCTTCACATCTGTTTTTATTTGCTTTTAATATTTTGCTGCTCTGATGGTAAGTGCATATATATTTACTCTTGTTATATTCTTTTGATGAATTAACCCCTTTATCATATAATGGCCTTGTCTCTTGTTACAGTTTTTGACTTAAAGTATTTTTTTTTTTTGTCTAAGTACAGTTACTGTTGATGTTTTTCGGTTTTCATCTGTGTGGGATATCTTTTCCATCCCTTCTCTTTGATCCTATATGTGTTCTTGAAGCTAAAGTGAGTCTTATAGATAGCATATATTGTGTCTTGTTTTTTAATTCATTTAGTTATTCTATGCCCTTAGATAAGAGCATTTAATTTATACCCATTTAGAGTAATTATTTATAAATACAGACTTGGCATCTTGTTAATTGTTTCCTGGCTGTTTTGTAGTTACTTTGTTCCTCTCATCCATTCTTGCTGTCTTCCTTTTTGAATTGGTAATTTTCATAGTGGTATATTTTGATTTTCTTCTCTTTATCATATATATATATATATATATATATATATATATATATATATATATATATTACTAGAGGCCCAGTGCATGAAATTCATGCATGGGAGGGGGGTTGCCCTCAGCCCAGCCTGCACCCTCTCCAAACCGGAGGTCGGACATCCCTCTCACAATCCGGGACCACTGGCTCCTAACTGCTTACCTGCCTGCCTGATCAGCCCTAACTGGCCCCCTGCTGACCTGGTAACCCTCAGCTGCCCCCCCTGCTGGCCTAGTCGCTGCCAACTGCCCCCCCTGCCAGCCTGGTCACCCCTATTCCCCCCCCACCGGCCTAGTCACCCCTTACTGCCCCTCATGCTGGCCTAGTCACTCCCAACTACCCCACCCCCACCAGCCTAGTCTCCCCTTACTGCCCCCCGTGGCGGCCTGGTCGCCCCCAACTGCCCTCCCACTGGTCTGGTCACTGCTAACTGTCCCCCGTCCCCGCCCCCCCCCCCCCCCCCCCCCCGCTGGCCTGGTCGCCTCATGCAGCCTGCTGTTTAGTTGTTTGGTCTCCTCTCACTAACCCCCCTGCCGGCCTGGTCAACCCATGCAGCCTGCTGCTCAGTCATTTGGTCGCCCCTCACTAACCCCTTTGCCAGCCTAGTCGCCCCACGCAGCCTGTTCAGTTGTCTGTTTGGTTGAGATGGTCACTTAGCCTTTTATATATATAGATAAGGTTTGTTTTGTGGTTACCTGAGCCTTACTTAAAACATATTTATAGATACAGCAGTCTATTTTAGATGAATAACTTCATCATATACAAGAACTCTACCCTTTTATTCCTGTGACCACATTTTATATTTTTGTAGTCACACTTTATATCTTTTTATATTGTGTATCCATTAACAAATTGTTGCAGCTACTTTTTCTTTTACCATTATACTAGATTTAAATGATTAACACACTTTTATATTACACTATTAAAGTACTAGTGGCCCAGTGCACAAAATTCATGCACGGGGGGGGGGGGGATGCAGGGGAAAGGGTGTCCCTCAGCCTGGCCTGCACCCTCTCTAATCTGGGACCCCTCAGGGGATAACCGGCAGTCAGACATCCCTCTCACAATCCAGAACTGCTGGCTCCTAACCGCTCGCCTGCCTGCCTGATTGCCCCTAACTACTTCTGCCTGCCAGCCTGATTGTCCCTAACTGCTCCCCTGCTGGCTTGATTGCCCCTAACCACCTCTGCCTCAGCCCCACATCCGGGACCCAGGATTCCCTCTTCCAGATGACCACAGGCACCTGGGATCCGGGCTTCCCTCCCTCTGGTCAGCCATAGGCGCCAGGCTGGCTGCAGCTGCAGGGGATGGTGGGAAGGTGGCTTTGCCTGGGCTGCAGCCGCAAATACTGACGCCCGGGACCACGGGGTAGGTAGCTTCTCCATCTTCCCTGGGATGCAGTTTGGGCAACTTCTTCGGCTGGCTGCGGCCTGGGATCATGGGGCAGGTGGCTTCTTCGTCTCCCAGGCCACACCCGCTGGGGCCCGATTTCTCAGTCTCCCCCATGACGTGGGGCAGGCGGACGTGAGGCTTCTGCTGTTGGCTGTGGCCTGTGATCACAGGGGGGCGGCTTCTTGGTCTCCCTGGCTGCAGCCAGCCTCAGGCGCTGGCACCCGACCTCTCCGACCCCCACAGGCCTGGAGTGGCGGGGGGGGGGGGGGGCAGGGCTTCCGCCATTTTTTGGGTTAATTTGCATACTCACTCTGATTGGCTATTGGGTGTAGTGGAGTGACGGTAATTTGCATGTTTCTCTTTTATTAGTGTAGATTCTAAATCTGACTATATACTTGCCTTTATCAGTGTGTTGTTTGTTCATATTTTTGTTTGTTTGTTTGTTTTTAATATATTTTATTGATTTTTTACAGAGAGGAAGGGAGAGGGATAGAGAGTTAGAAGCATCAATGAGAGAGAAACATCGATCAGCTGCCTTCTGCACACACCCCCTACTGGGGATGGGCCCGCAACCAAGGTACATGCCCTTGACCAGAATCGAACCTGGGACCTTTCAGTCCACAGGCCGACGCTCTATCCACTGAGCCAAACCAGTTTTGGCTGTTCATATGTTTTCATGTTACTAGTTGGAGTACTTATATTTCAACTTGAAGAATTTCTTTCAGCATTCCTTGAAAAGCAAGCGAAGTGATGATGAACTCTTTTGGCAGTTTTTTGTTTGTTTGTTTTGTTTGTTATTTACCATTTACATTTTTGCTGAATTTACTCCTGAGACATACATTTTTGTATCTTTTCTTTTAAAAAAATCTTTATTGTTGAGAGTATTACAGATGACCTCCCCCCATTGCCCCCCTCCACCCAGTTCCTGTCCTGCCCCAGGCCTTCACCACCCTATTGTCTGGGTCCATAGGTAATGCATATAAGATCTGTGGTTAATCTCTTCCCACCCATCCCCCCTTTCCTCTGAGATTCTCAGTCTGTTCCATGTTTCCATGCCTCTGGTTATGTTTTATTCATAAGTTTATTTTGTTCATTAGATTTCTTATTTGTTTATTTTGATTTTTAAATTAAATTATTGATGGATATGTATTTATTGCCATTTTATTATTCATATTTTTGTTGTTGTTGTTTTTCTTCTAGAATGCCCTTCAACAGTTCATGTAATACTGGTTTGGTGGTAATGAACTCCTTTAGCTCTTTTTGTCTGTGAAGCTCTTTATCTGACCTTTAATTCTAAATGATAATTTTGTTGGGTAGCGTAATCTTGGTTGTAGGTCCTTACTATTTCCACTTTGAATATTTCTTGCTACTCCCTTCTGTCCTGCAAAATTTCTGTTGAGAAATCAGCTGACAGTGGTATGGGTGCTCCCATGTAGGTAGCTAACTGCTTTTCTCTAGTTGCTTTTAAGATTCTCTCTTTGTCTTTAACCCTTGGCATTTTAATTATAATGTGGGCCTCTTTGGGTTCCTCTTGGTTGGGACTCTATGCACTTCCTGGGCTTGTAAGTCTATTTCTTTCACCAGATAGGGGAAGTTTTCTGTCATTATTTCTTCAAATAGATTTTCAATATCTTGCTCTCTCTCCTCTCCTTCTGGCACCCTCCATAATGCAAATGTTGGTACACTTGAAGTTGGATTTTTTTTATTTTTGCTCTTCTGATTGGGTGTTTTTGCTTCCTCATATTTTAAATCAGAGATTTGATTCTTGGAATCCTCTATTCTACTGTTGAATCCATGTAAATTATTCTATATATATATATATATATATATATATATATATATATATATATATAATTTTGTTGATTTTAGAGAAGATAGAAACATCAATAATGAAAGAGAATCATCAATTGGCTGCCTCCTGCACACCCCCTACCACGGATCGAGCCCATAACTGGGCATGTGCTCTGACCAAGAATCGAACTGTGATCTTCTGGTTCATAGGTTGATACTCAACCACTGAGCCATGCTGTCCAGGCCTTATGAATTATTCTTTATTTCAGTTAGTGTATGCTTAACTTCTGACTGGTCTTTTTTCATGTCTTTGAAAGTCTTACTAAGTCCCTTAAATCTCTCATTAAGATCCTTGAACAATCATATAATCATTATTTTGAACTCTGTATCTAGTAGTTTGCTTGCTTCCATTTCATGGAGTGTGTTTTTTTTTTCTGGAGATTTCTTCTATTCTTTCATTTGTGACATGTTTCTTTGTCTCCACATCTTTTCTGCTTCACTGTGTTTGTTTCTATGTATTAGGTAGAGCTGCTATGTCTCCTGGAATTGGTAGAGTGACCTTGTGTAGCAGGTGACCTGTAGGGTCCAGTGGCTTAGCCTCCTCAGTCACCTTGGGACTCTAGGTGCATCCCTTGATTGCTGTTGGTGTCACTGGGATGAATTGACTTCCAGGCCAAGTGGCTGTGAGGACCAGCTCTGACTATTATGGAAGAGCTGCTGTGTAGGAGAAACCTTTATGGAGCATAACTTGCTTCAGTGGGGCTTTGGTGCTTACTGAGTCTGCCCCTTGAGTGTGTTGCTTGTGAATGTGTAGAGTTGTAATCTGGTATGGTCTGAAGCTGTCCACCAGGAGCACTGGCTCTGGGGCCTCCCAGGAGGTGCAAAGTCAGCCATTGCCTAGGACAACCTTGCAGGAGCTATAGAGAGATCTGCAAATGGCTGCTACTTGTATTTGGGTTAGGAAATGCCCAGGTGAGTCCAGCTGTGAAGCAAGGCCAGGTCTTGGGTCTTTTACTGATTGGTTTGGGGCATGCTAACACCAGTTGTTACTTGTGTAAGAGATTTTAGCAAAGTCTGAAGCCTGAGCCAGGACAGGCCATTCATATGGAAAAGCTGCTGCACACAGCTTGGGTGGAGCTTCAAATTGAATGCGGTGGGGTCTTAGGGAATCACCCAGGCAGAGCAAACAGTGTGAGCTATGCTGACGGGACTCAACATATGGCTCACAGTCAGCTCTGCAACAGGGGAGGTCCTAGCACAGGAACAATGAGTCCTGTGAGTATCCCTGTCTGGGAGAAAGCCACCCCCAAGTTCCTTCCCTGATGCCAGACAATCCAGTTCCTCACTGTATGCCCCTGAATCCTCCAAAGCCACCACCCAGCACTGGAGCTCAGAGGGAATAGGACTGTGTAAATTCATGCATCGGGGCTTTAAGAGGAAATGCCTGGGACTCTAGCAGTTTCTGTATCACTCAGCCACAATCCACGCTGGTCTTTACAGCCCAAAATTATGGGGAATTCTCTTCCTAGCTCTGGAACCCTGGGCTGTGGGTTGGGTGTGGGGCTGGGACCCTTTGCTTCTCATGGGAGGCCTCCATAGCACAGATATCCCTCCAGATTGGAAAAAAAAAGCCACAACTGGATGTTGGACCAGCCCATTCTACCCTTCCACCCCCATACCAGTCTCAATGTACTTTCTTCTTTGCTTCTCTAGCTGTAGGACTTCTATTCATCCAGCTTTCAGGTGGATCGAATGTTTGTTGTTCTGTATTTTAGTTGTGATCTTCATGTGGTTTTAGGAGGCGGTGAGTACCAGTGTTTACTACACCACTGTCTTGGTTCTTAATCCATTTTTATTTCTTCAATTTCTTCTGAAATATATCTTTTTCTGTGCAACCTCATCTTCTGGTTTAGGAACAATCTTCTCTTTTTCAGTAGGATCATCTCAATATGGCAAGTAGAGTTCATGTATGGATTAATCTGCGTAAGCTATGTAAGTTCTAGGCCATATCTTGGGAGCTTTGTTCACCTAGATGTTCACAATGACCAGAGAATCTACATCTAAACCCTAAAGTTCAGCATTATTCCCTGCTACTTTTAAGCATATGCAGCAAAAATTCAGCACTCTTTTAGGGCCTCTGACCCCATGTCCGGTCCCATATTGTTTGGCCTGAGCACACCTACCAACTTCACTATTGAAACAATGGAATGGCACACATTGCTGCTGTCAAGTGATATCCTTCATGTACTTGATGACTTATTGAATATACATACCCTGGTAGTTTCATGAGTGTTCTTAAAGTCAACATGAAGATTTGATTTGCCTGATTTTGTGGTTTTCTGGGTCAAGTGAATAGCAAACCATTTTCAGAGGTTACCTCTGGCCATTTTCAGAACTCCTTTGACTTTTGTTGGGAAAGTATCTCACCTCCTGATTTGAAGAACAATTTTGCTGGGTAAAGTATTCTTAGTTGGCAGGTTTTTCTTTCAGCACTTTGAATATATCATCCCCTTTTCTCCTGAGCTGCAAGGTGTGCATGAAAAATCTGATAATATTCTTATGGAGGGTCCCTTGTATGAGAGAATTTTCTTCTTATACTGTTTAAAAATTCTGTTTTATTTTAAACTAGAGGCCTGGTGCACAAAATTTGTGCAAGGAGGGGGGGTGTCCCTCAGCCCAGCCTGCACCCTCTCCAATCTGGGACATCCCTCTCACAATCCAGGACTGTTGGCTTCCAACCGCTCGCCTGCCTGCCTTCCTGATTGCCTCTAACCGCTTCTGCCTGCCAGCCTGATCACCCCCTAACCACTCTGCTGCCAGCCTGATTGATGCCTAACTGCTCCCCTGCCAGCCTGTTTGCCCCCAACTTCCATCCTCTGCTGGCCTGGTCACCCTTAACTGCCCTCCCCTTCAGGGTTGATCGCCTCCAACTGCCCTCCCTTTCAGGCCTGGTCCCTCCCAACTGCCCTCCCCTGCTGGCCATCTTGTGGTGGCCATCTTGTGTCCACATGGGGGCAGGATCTTTGACCACATGGGGACAGCCATATTGTGTGTTGGAGTGATGGTCAATCTGCAAATTACTCTTTTATTAGATAGGATAGAGGCTTGGTGCATGGGTGGGGGCCAGCTGGTTTGCCCTGAAGGGTGTCCCGGATCAGGGTGGGGGTTTCCTTGGGGCGTGGGGCAGCCTGAGCAAGGGGCCTGTGGTGGTTTGCAGGCCAGCCACACCCCCTGGCGACCCAAGAGGAGGCCCTGGTATCTGGTTTTTATTTACCTTCTACAATTGAAACTTTGTAGCCTGGAGTGGAGCCAAGCCTCCTGCTCGCTCCGTGGCCGGCAGCCATTTCTTTTGGGGTTTGTGTACCTTCTATAATTGAAACTTTGTAGCCTTAAGCAGAGGCTTGGGCCGGCCAGGGTGTGCGGAAAGCTTTGCTTCTTCCATTGCCAGGGGAAACCCTTGCCTCCTGCTCTTTCCAGCTCCGTAGCTGCCGCCATTTCTGTTTGGATTTGTTTGCCTTCTATAATTGAAACTTTGTAGCCTTGAGTGGAGGCTTAGGCTGGCAAGGGCAGGCGGAAAGCTTGGCTTCCTCTGTTGCCGGGGAAACCCAAGCCTCCCTCCCGCTCTCTGTGGCTGTAGCCATCTTGTTTGGGTTTATTTGCATATTTGCTCCTGATTGGCTGGTGGGCATGGCTGGTGGGCATGGCTTGTGGGTATAGCAGAGTTAGGGTCAATTTGCATATTACTCTTTTATTAGGTAGGATTATTTTATTATAATGTGTTTTGGAGAAGATTGTTTAAGATTGAGATGCTGGGGTAATCTATTAGCTTTATCAACTTACGTAGATGTCTAAATCTCTCCCAGTTTTGGGAAGTTCTCGACCATTAATACTTTTTTTTTCCTTACCCAAGGATATTTTTCCATTGATTTTTAGGGATAGTGGAAGAGAGAGGGAAAGACAGAGAGAAATATTGATGTGAGAGAAACACATTGGTTGATTGCCTCCTGCATGAGCCCTGACCAGGGACTGGGCTGGGGAGGAGCCTGCAACCAAGGTACTTGCTCTTGACTGGAATAGAAATTGGGACTCTTCAGTCTGCAGGCCTGAGCCAAACTGGCTAAGGCTTGGCCTTTCTTTCTTTAAGTAAGCTTTCTATCCCTTTCTCTCACTCTTCTCCTTCTGAGAATCCAATAATGTGTACATTATTATTTTTGTTTTAATCATGATCCATAAATCCTGAACCAGTTACTAAAGGTTTGCTGTATTCCTTATTGGAGTTATATTTCCCTGATTTTTGTAATCCCTGTAGCCTTGTGTAGGTATCTGCACATTCACCCCTTCTAGACTTTATGAATTGACCTCAATAAGGAATGACTTTTGCCTATAGTTGGGAGCATGCTGAAGCATCCTGTGACTTCAAGTCTAGTGATCCAGGGTGCAAAGTGCAGGTGTGCGTGGCAGCACTGGGCCTGGTGGAGGAGGAACTCATGGTTCATTGATTCAAGACAAACGACTGCATGATCCTTGGCAAATCTGCAAGGATCCTCAAAGGCTGCAAGGGTTGTTGGGTTCCTCATCAGTGCCTCTAGGCCCAGCAGCTAGGTACCAAGAAAAGCAGCAGTAGTGGTCAGAGCCACTGGCATGCATACACTTGGCCATAGGGGTTTGCTACTGGTGCCTGTATAGTGGCGGGGACTGCTTGCAAACACACACACACACTGTTAGCAGGCAGCAAGGGCTGGGACCAACTGCAGGAGCGCTGACAGCTCTTGCAGCTCTGGCTGTGAGCGTTTACTACTGTGTCTGGTGGGTCTTGCCATACACACAGGGCAGTGAAGACTGATGAAGGGGGTCAGGTCAGCAGCATGAAGTGCACAGCTAGAATGGCTGGCTCTGCACATGCCCATGGCAGTGGAGGTCAGCTGCAGGGGTTTGGCTGGCGTGTTGCACTCACCCAGCTGCAGAGTCATGGAATGGCTGCTTATATGTTTCCTGGGATCTGGCCAGGATGCATGTGAAGAGAACGGAGAGAGACCCAGGTAATTGGCATTAGCAATTGCAAATACTTGTGGGGAATGCCACTGTAATACTAGTATGAGGGGATCCACCGTGACTTTTCTGTCCCTTGGTTTCTACATTTATAAAAGGTGCTGGATTTGTCTGCTGTGTGAAGTTGAGAAAATTGCAAAAAGCCATAGTTACTAAACAAGATGTTGCCAAGAAGATCCTACTAGTGGTCAGTAAGTTAGCAGCTTGTAATAATCATTAAATCGAACAAAAGACATTAAATATGTTATTATTTAAAAATTTTGAAAGTAATGTTTGTTGTCGAACTTTTCATAAATTCAACAAAATCAAAGAAAAAAATTACATCCCAGAAATACTGTATCATTTTTGTATATTTTCTGTATCATTTTGCTGTACTATGGTGTGTACGCATGTGTGTGTCTGTATGTGTAATAGCTATTATAAACTTATGTCAAATATATTTAATACATTTGAGTGTTGGTATTGTCATATTAAGCTTCTTAAAAGGAAACTTCAGTGAATTGGAGATTAATTCACTGAATATTTAATGTGTGCTAGGCACTGAAGTTTTAGAGATAAAAATAATCCTCAGGAAACACACAAGGTGTGTGTGTGTGTGTGTGTGTGTGTGTGTGTGTGTGTGTGTGTGTGTATAAAATAGATGAATAAATGCAAAATTATAATGCAGTATAATGAATGTTTTGATAGTCATAAGCCCCAGGAGCTTTGGAAACCATAGGAGACACTGTTTACTTGGCCAAGGGAGAGAGTGCAGTAACATTTTCCTTACCTGGAGCAGGTGACAAACGAACAGAGCACTGCAGCACGAATAGAAGATATCGAAGTGAACAGGTAAGAGAGGGCACCCAGGGAGATGGACAACATGTGCACAGCCTCTGATGTCTAAGATTATTTCTGAGTACAGTCCTCTGACCTCAATTTTGTCCTGGGGAAATAGCACACTGAATATATTTTTCTTTATGCCAATAGAAACCTCAATTTATGGACCCATCAGCACAAATACTTTTTCTTCTATCTGTTCCACTGAGTCACTTAGAATTCTAGGCGCACTCTTCTGGGGTAAAATTACAGGGCCTTTGCTATATCCAGTGGGAAATATATTTTTTACCTTTGGCAGAAAATCTGTTTAATCGTTTGCACATAATAGAGCATAGAGTATTCTGGTGCAGGGCTGGGAGGTGACACAATAAAAGCAGAGAAAATCACTTGCCACCGGTTCGGGTGATGAATGTATCAGGCAGGGCTTTGCCCTGAGAAAGAACATAGATTCAAGTGTGCTCAGGTAGGTGGAATCTTCCCGTCACAAGTGCCACAGCAGTTGTTACAGAGGTTGTAGGGCAGGCACACGTCTCACTTAATGAAACCGTTACAAGGGCAAAGTCCCTGCTCTGGTTTCCTCTAAAATCAAACAGGTAAAGGACCAAAGTTATCTTTATCTGACCAGATCACTTTAAAAAAAAATCATGAGGCCGTAGAAAAAATCTCTCTGGTACATGGAAATTTTCTGTGTTCACAGGCAGTAATACCCTTCCCCACTCTGCTCCTGTCTCATTGTGCACCTAGGCTCACCTAGTTAAAAAGGCACGTGAGGAGGAGTAATTAATGATGGCAGTAGCTAACCTCACAGGGCAACTTACTGCATGCTTTTGCACATGTAGCATTTCATTCTCTCAGCAGCCTGAAGGGCAGTTACACAGCTGAGAAGGCTTGGGCGGTTAAGGACTCATTTGAAGACAGCCATTAGCGGCTGAGTAGGGCTTCCAACCCAGATCTGTCTGACTCCAGACTCCAAATTCTTTTCTCTCTATCACTTTGTCTGCTAAGCTATGTGGATTTAGGGTGTACCAGTAATTATATGCACAGTGGTTGTTCTGAAGATGGAGCAATGAGGTATGCAGGACTGCTCAGTCTGTGCATTAGAGGCACAGAGCTTAGCAACTGAAGCTTTGGAGAGAGGATGAAGGATGTGCCTTGTCGCTGAGGTTGGGCTACATCCTTCTAGGCTCCTCAAGTATGCCACTCTGACAGTTGTCCCAGCTCCTTTCCTTTTTATTGGATCATTTCTGTCATCATTCAAAACATCGTAATCTTAAATCAACTTTCTCTGATTCTATATCCCTCCTCCAGCTAACACCCTATTTCTTTCCTTCCTGAATGGCCAAATCCAAGAGTTGTTCTGCCCACTTCTACTATTGTTATTTCTCAAATCTATTCTAATTAGACTTTTAGTATCACCTCTAAACAAAATCATTCTTGTCAAGTTCACCAATGGCCCTTGTGTCACCAACTCCAATGATCCAATGCTCATTTCTCAGTCCATTTTTGCCCAGCCTTTTAGCAGGATTTGATCCAGCTCCCCTCTTGAAATGCCACCCACCCACCAGCTTAGCCTTTAGGATCCCATTGTCTCTCTATTCTGCTACCCTGGCCAATCCTCAGTCTCCTTTGCTGGTCCATCCTTGTGTCAGTTAGGTGTTATGTTTGGCTGCTAATAAGGGAGTTCATAAATACAGTGGCTTAAACAAGGTAGGTGTTCCCCCCTTTTATGTAACATTAGACGCCTGGTGTACAAAATGTGTGCACTGGGGTGGGGTGGGGTGGGTGGGGGGCCCCTCAGCCCTGCCTGCACCCTCTCGCAGTCTGGCAGTTGGACATCCTTAGTGCTACCGTGGAGGCGAAAGAGGCTCCTGCCACTGACACTGTGCTTGCCAGCCATGAGCCTGGCTCAGGGCTTCTGGCTGAGTGGTGCTCCCCCTGTGGGAGCATACTGACCACTAGGGGGCAGCTCCTGTGTTGAGTGTCTGCTCCCTGTTGGTCAGTGCACATCATAGCGACCAGGCATTCTGCCGTTAGGTCGATTTGCATATTAGCCTTTTATTATATAGGGTGAGTCTCACAGCTGACAGTCCAGGGCTAGTCAAGTGGCTTCATGTATCATCAGTGGCCCAGCTCCTTTCTACTGGCTCCACTTCCATTGTACATGCTTCTATTCCTCATGTTTTCTATGGAAGTAAAATGGCTATTGCAACTCTGGCCATCATACTCACTTCTAGGCAGAGAGGAAAGGAAAGGGAGTGCAAAAGGATGCTTGTTCAAGCTGACACAACTGCCTTTGCAAGGTGACCTAAAATTCCCACTGAATGACTGTCATTCATTAATCTTACACTACACTTTTCTACAAGGATATCTGGGAAATGTAGTTACTGCCTCCCCTCACCACCACTGTAAGCTTGGACCACTGTGGCTTTTCCATAATATTAAGGTTCTTTTAATTAGGAAAAAGGATAAAGTATTAAGTGGTACTGGGAAGGACACTAGAAGTATCTGCCATATTCATCATTATTATGACCTCTAAAACTCAGTCTTTAAACTGCTTCTTTTCTCTACCTATACTAGCTCTGCAGGTGTTCTCATCACTAGATATACATTCCTGGCTCTCCAAATGATTTCTCCAGTTTTTACCTTTCCTCTGAACTCCCAAACTGAATATCTGGTTATAGTCTAACAACTATCTCAAATGTACCATACCTGAAACTGAGCATGTGATCCTCACCAACTTTCCCATCTCAGCAAATGCCAAGTCCATATGTATCAGGTCTTCTTGACAAGAAGCTGGTAGTTTTCTTCCTTTCATACCTGGAGTATAGAGTTAGTTTTATTTAGGAACTACATTCAACAACCCCCCCCCCCCCGCCCCTTCCAACCCCCACTGCTTAAACCTGCAGCTTCCGTTCCCCGTTTCATTTGTTGTTACCTCCCACCTGGATTGTGCCAGCCCCTAACCGGCCTTCCTGTTTCCAAGCTTGTCCACCTAATTTATTCTCCATTCAACAGCTGGAGTGACCCTGAGAAGAAAGTAAGGGGTCATGTTTTGTTTCAGTTCAAAGCCCACCAGTTTGTTCCTATGAAAGTGGGATCCAAGTCCTTACCTGAGCTTTCAATGTCACTCTCACCTCGCCTCCCTCCCCACCTTCTTCACTCAGCTCCAGGAGCTCTGGCCATCTGCTGTCCCTTGAACACACTACACTGGGCATGCAATAGGTTTAGGGTCTTGGGACTCTGTCTTTTCTTTTCCTAGTGCAGTGTTACCCCAAATATCTTCAAACAGTTATTGCCTCAGTGTCATCTTTTGGAGAGGCCTTCTCTGACCACCTAATATGAAACTGCATCCTGTTCTCTCAATGTTTTCTTCTTTGTTAATTCTTTTCTTAATACTTATTGGTACCTGACATACTCTTTGTTTGTTTATTATTTGTCTCTCCATCCCGCAATAATGTAAACTTCATGAGAACAGTGACCATATCTGTTTTATTTCCTGCTGTATCTAATTCCCAGAACAGCACATGGCACAGGGTATATACTCAGTAAATATTTATTGAATGAATGAATGAATGAATGAATGAATATTTTGGCAGTGGCATTATGAAAATATGCGGGTTCAGCTCCCCTACAGAGAAGTGGGCTGTCAATCTGTTCTCCCTCTGACATGGCAATTTTTGGAGCTGTAGCTTGTAGCCAAACAGGGCAGCGAGCCAGTCTGCTTCAATAGATCTATTGAGTTGAGATTTTGCTCTGCATTTACCTTGACTGATGGTTTGGTTCAAGTTATGCTTTGTGGGAAATTCATTCTCTCCAAGAGTTTTTTCTGCCAACAGAAGAAAGACAATCATTTCTTCTTGGCATGATTTTTCAACTCAATCTTCTTTGTCTTTGAGAACTCAATTGCAATCATACAACCATTCCAAATCTCATCTTGGGCAAAGCACATGTTGCACCCGCTACTGCATCCTGTTCTTCTGATTTTTTTCAGCTCCATTATGGAAGATTGATTTGCTTTGCTTTCCAGTTAGATCCTTAAATCCATGGCTTTAGAGTTCTGGCTATGGAGCATTTTATTTCCTCATGGTGTTTGCGTTTATGTTTGTCTTAAATTCACATAAACAGAATAGCTAGAACAAGGGTTTTTGTACTGACTTATAAAGTACATGGAATAAAGAAAGTTAAATGTAGTTCAAAATGTATGATTTACATTTTCTTTTTAATCCTCACCTGGGAACATATTCACTGATTTTTAGAGAGAGGAGAAGAGAGACATCCTGGGGAGAAAAAGAAAGAGAGAAAGGGAAAGAGAGAGAGAGAGAAAGGGAAAGAGAGAGAGAGAGAGAGAGAGAGAGAGAGAGAGAGAGAGAGAGATACATCCTGAATCAAACCCACAACTTAGGTATGTGCCCTGGCCAGGAATGGAACCCTTGACCTTTTGGTGTACAGTATGGCACTCCAACCAACTGAGCCATACTGGCCAGGACTATGATTTACATGTTCATACTGGTTCTGGTTCTAATGGGTTATATGATAGTATCTAAAACACTTGCCCTTCCTGAGCCTTGTTATAAGTGACCCATAAGAAAGCTTTAAGTAATTAGATCACCTTTAAGAAGCCCCCCTCACAGACAAGAAAATTTGATCATTTTAACTTTGCAGAAAATTGTATAATATTAGTAGAGTAAATTTTTGATTAAGTGAAAGTAGATTATGAAATTTTATTTCTATTTACCACCTTTAGGAGAAGAATCACATGACCTTCATACCCCAACAAAAATAATTCTTGCTTATTTATTCCTTTATCTGATTTTCAAACATTCCATATTTCCTGTTCATAACAAAACTGCCACGAATTTACAATGATCAGATCTAGAGTTGGAAGAGAGGAGCATTGTCCATGATTAGATTCAGATGTGATGGAGAGCAAAAGCAATGGCTTAAACCAGGCAGAGATTTGTTTCTCTCTCACATATTGTTCTCAAAACAAGCAACATGGAAAACTTCGGCATTCCATGCTTTTGGGCACCCGGGCTCCTCCTCTTTTACTACTCCACTAACTGTAGGATACTGTGCTTGTCTGTGCAGTTCAGCATTTTTAATTTTTTCTTGAATTTACTGGGGTTACATTCATTAATAAAATTATATAGGTTTTTAGTGTACAATTGCATAATACATGATCTCCATATTGTATTGTGTGTTCACTACCCAACGTCAAATCTCCTTCTTTCACCATTTATCCCCTCTTCTACTTGCCCCTACTTCCCTTGCTTTATGATATCACTTCTGCTCACATCCCATTGGTAATTAGTCATATGTCTTAATCTCATGGCATGTCTAGCTGCAAGGGAAAATGGAAAATATAACATTCCTACCATGTGCTTAATTGATAACTGGAGTTCTAATGCAATGAAAAAATATGAGCAATACCTTATTTCTGCTATAGATAGCAACATTCATGAACTAAGGCCAGTAGAGGTAAAATATATGATCCTGGGTTTTAACATCCAATTATGGTGGAGGTAGGCGTAAAGCCTAGGCCACAGTGGTATGATGGAAAGAGCATGGGTTTGGAGTGAGGCAGACCTAAGTTAGAATCTCAGTCTTGCCAATTATTGACTATGTGATTTGAGGGAAAATTTATTAACCTTTCCAAGTTTTGATTTTTCTTATTGGTAAAGTGGTAATATTTCTAAAATATTTTCTGGGATGGTAAATGAGTTAAGGTATGAGGGAAACTTTCAGATACCTAGCATACTACATAATGTGATTATATTTAAAGATATATAGGTGTTACCCCATGGAAAAATATCATACTCAACCCAAATGTCCTTGTCTTTCTCTATCTCTATACAATTTGAGTTGAAATTCAGTAATTATTTCCAGGTACTTTAAGAGATGAGCACAAAGAAAGGGAAGATATTTTTAGGGAAAGTTTCAATTATCTAAAAAATTTAATTTAACTAGAATCTCTCATGCCCTGAGCATTCCAGTTAATTAACTGAAAATTTAGCTTTCTTTCAATAACATTATATTTTGCCTATAGGCTTTGTACTAATGGTTTTTGACATTTTTGCTTTTATTTTCTGTGATGTTTTCATCTCTAAATCCTAATTTCAACATCTGAGTTTTTTTATTTTCTTTTAATGATTTTAGCATTTTAGTGAATTAGTGTCTAAAGGTTGGAAAAAATTAAGTTGACTATATTAAAAATCAGAGAGTGGAAAAATATCTAGCTCAGATTTTTTTTCTGGGTTACTTAAGAAATTCTTTCTAAACTTTTGTTTTTTAAGTGCAAATATCTAAAATAGCACACATAGATTTGCTTGAGAGAAATTCCTTCAGTCTGGGGAGAAATCATTCAAATCCACCATATGTGATATGTAAAGTAGCATTTTGAATATTCATATTATGATGTGAAATTCAGATCCCTGGAATGGTAAATCTCACAGAAGGAAATGAAATGAACACAGCAGTTCAAAGGTCACTTCCCTAACGCACAATGTTGCTGTCCTATCCAGCATCCTTTCCCCCTTGGTCAAAGCACCAGAGAACAATCATGCTGACAGACATAGCAAGCATGTCCTCATTCCAATTATATCAGGCACTTTAGAAGGAAAACAAATTTTAGTTCACTATCTTTCTAAATGAATTCTAATTCTGGCCATGTGACACTATTATCCTTGCCCATTCCTCTTGCTTAGCGTGTTTTTGCAACATCAGCATTTCACTTTGTTTCTACTAATATTCGAGTCCTGGTTGAAATCACCTCTGAAATGTATTGAATGCTTGCAGCCTGCAAATTCACACTCTTTCTGTTAAGCTTCTGTTGTTATGCCAAAGATTTATTTCTCTACTTTCATTCAGCTTGCTATTATCCCTGTCAACAGCTTTGTCTCAGAACAATTTAAATTATCTTCAGTTTCTTTTAGCAGAGGGGAGGAAAAAATTGGACAGCCTTACAGGAAGCATTTTACCTCACTTTTAGAATGCATTTCACATTCTTATTTTGGCACACCTGATCAGTCCATTTTAGCATTATTCATCTCTGTTTATGCTGTTAATGGATTTTCAATTACAAATTATCCACAGAACATGCCTCAGAAAAACTTTTTGCAGTTATATGATTGATTTTACACCCATAATATTCAATCAGCTTTTGGCTTATATCAACAAGTTTTCTAATGTAAAGATTCTTTCTCCCTTTAGAAGTGTTTAGCTAATAGGGAAACCTAGCAGATTTGTAGTTAATTGTGATTCTAGAATATTCTCTCTGTAGATAAAGCTAGAGGATTTTTTTTCACCACCTTGAAGGGTAATACTTGCATAAGAGGATTAGAAGCTGGAGAACTTAGACATTTTAAGAGATTGGTCATGAGGAAAACTTCATAAATATTTTAGTGCTCATATAATAAAAAATGGGTCCAGCAGACAAAATTAAGAGAATTTCAATGATGTTATTATCATTATGTGATTAAGGACTAAATGTCAGTTCCAAAGAGAAACTTAGAGTAGGTCCTTGTTTCTAAACCAGTGCTACTCAGAATGAGTCCATGGGACATTGTGTGAGTACAGAATTTGAGTGAATGTATAAACTGTCAATGATTTGATGTTGGTCTGACATCCAAGGGCATGGCCAGTGGACTTGCCTTATTGAACAGGATATGCACCAGTTTGGATGTTTTTGGGCTCATGCTGTGTCGTGCATCTGATCATGTTTGGTAGGACTATGTATTGTCCAAACAAACAAAAATTGGTCCTTTTGCACAGGTAGTATGAAGAGCAAGTGCTTTAAAAAAAGCAGGGTTGGGTGGGTTGGGTGGGGAAGGCATTATTCAGTAAACAAAAGAAATCTTTAATTTTGCTTTTCACCTTCATAGAGGCAGGTAAAGGATAAAAACGAGGGTCTCTAATCCAGGGAAATGTTAGGGTTAAAACTCTCACAAATATAGACATTGTATGGCAAATCCTGATGATGGAGGAAATGGGTTGGTATTGTGTAGAGCTCTATGAGACCCTGAGTTGCTATGGGTCAATCAGCTCCAATCAATCAGAGAAGAATAGTAGATCTGGCTGCAGATGTGACCACAGCTGCAAAGGCCAGAGAATGCATCTTGTCATTTCAGGCTGTCCTGGAGCATCCTGGAGGGATCTTCATTTTCGTGGGGCAACCTGAGTATGACTGTGGTTCTTACCAGGAATAGCATACAGGCATTGGGGCAGCCGAGGAACCTGCTAACTCATCAATCCTGTCAATGTACATTGATAAAAGCCAATCACTCTTCTTATGATTAAAACATTATATTTGTAGTTAAATTCTAACTGTAACACAATATGCATATCTTATAAGGCTTAAAGTTGATAACCTACAGTTAAGCTAGGATAGAGTTTAATGACCAGAGAGAAAGTCTTGTACAAATGACATTACTTGATAATACACAATTAATTCTATTTGCTTTCTCTTTTCCTCTATAAACTCTTTTAGGACCCTCCTCTTGTTTGCATATGAGGAAATTTCAGCATGAAACTATTTAATTTTTGTTCTAGGAATAATGTATATAGTCATAAAGCTATAAATTTTTCCTTATGTGTGTTTTTTTCCCTACAAATTCTATACTCTAAAATCATACTGTGTTTCCATAGATGTGTAGTAACTTGAATGTTTGAGATAGAAAACATTTTATAACCTTTAAACACCTTAGCTGACCTGGTTGAATAGATATTTCTCAAATTTTACCCTAATGTTCTATGTCTTAACTTCTCCCTTGAAAACTGTGGCTAATACTGTTCATTGGCTCTCTTCAACCCATTTTCCCATTTTCTATTAGTATTTCTCAATATAGAGGCTAGACATTGAATTATTCTTTTATCCAAATCTTCTTTGCAGCTATGGATGGCCGTGGGACCCAATTCTGGCCACAAAATTGCACAGAATTCTTACACAGAATGGGCACTTCTGGGGAATCATTTGCTTTTCTGGTGAAAAGAATGGGTTGGCTAGAGGGGCCCTTTGCTCTTCTGCTTTGAGTGAGAGCCACAGCAGTCGTCTACACACAGGTGCTAAGAGAAAAAGACACCACTATTTGTTAATATAATTGTGGTCCAATTTCTGTTCTGTATAGGTGATTGGCTTTCTACTGACATAGAAGCCTTATGTTTTGAATAACATATTTATAAAATTTCATAGAGCTCTTCTCAAGTTTCGTTCCAGAATGCATTTGAATATGGTAAAACGCGTGGCTCTGACTCTGTTAGGCCCTAATGTGTATTTCAACTCCAGCCAGTCTACACACTGCAGAAGTGAAACTCTGTGGTTGAAGTTTAATTTATTCTGATTTTCCCAAGGCCATATTACAAACATCTCTACTCTAGTACTTCTATTTTGTCTTCCTTAATTTTCATTTTATATTTCTAGTCTCTCTCACTTCATCATTTTTCTAACATGAAATATCTGAAATTTGAATTGAACCAAATCAAAATTATTATTGTCATTGTAGAAATATGCACAGAAGTAAGCCATTTATATCAGAATTATATGTAAAAAATATTTGTTTTTGGCAAGGATTATTATACTTTTCAGAAGTTCTTGTTTGCATGTGAGGAATAAAGAATCAGAAAAGGCATTTAAGGCAAAGTATAGCACTGTTCTTGCAGTGGCTCAAAGCAACAGACTGGACAATCAAATAGAAGGTGACAAAACTGTCTTGTGAACTTAATTGGTTCAGTCAACACATTAGGTGGCTCAGTGGCACTCCCTAATTACCCTGTGCAGACATGCAGGCTCCGCCCCCTCTCTGTTCCCAGGGTGCTCTCTGTGTTCACCACACCATGATGCAATTTACTTGTTTACATGTAATCTTTCCTACCAGGCTGTGAGGCCCTTAGGGGGCAGCAGCTCTATCTCTGCATTCCTGGTGCCATTAGCAAGCCTGGCAATCCTGGGATCTCTCTCTCTCTCTCTCTCTCTCTCTCTCTCTCTCTCTCTCTCTCTCTCTCTCTCTCGGCTACAGGGCTATCCAAGCTGCAGTGCCCTAAAGGCAACACTGCAGGGCCATCATGTTTCTCATTTCTGTTCTGTTCTCATTAAAATTTCCCAAATCTATCTTCTATCTCTTAGTTCCTTGCTCTTTACTAAGTTTAATCTCACAACCACTGTGATTCAATTAGCAAGTCTCTCTATTTTATCATTTCTTAGACTTAAAAAATATCCTTCAGTTTCTTAATGCAAAGGAAGATGTGATGTAACAGCCAGGTCCGCACTTCTGCACCAAGAAACTCATTCCTCCAAATGGTCAGTGTTGGTTGCTGGTGGTTCACAGCTGCATCCCTCTCCGAGACTCACAGAGGCTGCCCTGCCCAATCGTGCCTCAAACACATTCAACGATTAATGACACAGGAGTACAAAGGCCAGTCCCCTTGCCACATTTGAGGACAACTCTGAAAGGCCCTCCTAGTAGCAGAGCTCCCTGTGGGCATGGCTGAGGTTTGTGTTACTAACGCATTGTAACTCCACTTCTTCCTGATCAACTGCTTCCCTCATTTCCTCAGAGGTTTTGTTGCCGGGCACACTCCTCAATAAAACTTCTGCATGCAAATCTTTGACCCAAGACTGTTGGTACCAGAAGTGGTCCTAGGAAGCAGTCTCTCAAATGGGATTTTGGAACTAGATCACCCACAGGCTGGCGGGCAGAGAGGACTCCAGGGTATGCAGTAGGTACAATCATTCAAACTGGGTGGCACATTAGTGGAAGGGAATGCATTAGCTGGTACAATATCCCAGACACTTGGAAGGCATAGGGAAAGTAGTAAATCTAGGGAATATAGAAGCAGATATACTACTAATTCATTGGGGAAAGACAGAAAAAGCGGAAAGTGATTAATCGCCAATTTAGGGCAAAGTGTGACAGTGAGAAGGCCTCATGGTAGCGTACAAGAGATATAAGTCCTTTGTAGCTTTGTAGCTGGGGAGCAGACAAATTTGGAGATCAGGCCCAGGGTAGTGGAACTCCAGAGAAGGTTACATTCTAAGCCTCAGTAAGTCTTCTAAACCAAAGTCAGGACTCTGGTTTGAATAGAGTGGGACCTTGACACAGTGACATTGGTGTCAGTGCACTCAAGAAACTTGAAGCCATCCCTCTCCTTCCACCTTCTGGCTTGTAGAAAAGGCACACTTCTGTTGAAACAGCAGTGCTCCCTCCCTTGCTTGAGGACAATGTAGAGGCCTCTGCTGCAAGATACCGCGCGCTGGCATCAGGATAAAACTCTGCTGCCCCACTTGCCCACCAGATCAATAGAGTCAAATCGTGCTAACTTGTCCCGTGAGGTACTGGGTCTGCTGAGGGGAAAAAGGGACTCTGCAGGACCTAGCCATTACATACCTGCAGAGCCAGATGGCATTTATGAGACCGGACCCTGAGGGAGCTGAATCAAGGGCTGATAAAACGGAAAGTTGGATAAGGAAGAATTGATCAAAACAAGAGCACTCTCCTGTGATACAGGATTTAACTCTCCCACGATACAAAAAAGGACCCTGTGAGACTGTGCTAACAAGCTGTCTGCATGACTCTTGGAAGCTTAGAGAAAGCAATGGGAAGTAGAAATGCCAGAATTGCTGTGGTAGACAATAGAAGGAAGGATAAAAAGGCTCAGGGAAAGTGGGCATGTTAACATGGATATGCTATAAAAAGGTGGAAAACTGACTGGCTTTTAGGGGGCCCTGCAGGACACTCCATTTACCAAAGCAATTAGGAATGCTCTGGTAAGAGATCAGACTGGGGGTGATGGTAGGAGGCGCTGTTACAGAACTGTGCTCCCTCATGGCAAAGGGGACGCAAAGGGGATGCAAAGGGGACGATCAGATCCCCATATAATACAGGGTGGATGGTGACACTTAATCAGAACTAAAGTGGGTAAAATTGTAATGAGTGGCCAGTTTGGAATGGTAGGTGGGGGCACAATCTACATATAGTTCTCCAGGTGGTTAATAGAGCATGATATCCCCAGGGGCAAGAGGTGCAAGCTAAAAATGAACTAATGCTACACTGCAGCCTAATTCAAGGCTTACCCTGAAAACAGCATTGGGAAAACTTCAGAGTTAAAGATGTCAGTGCTGCACTTAATTATCCACTTTGAAAAAAGAATTTGCCTTAGGTAAGAACAAATGGTGGGCTCACCAATGTGTGCTAGGGTGGTAGGAATGGAGGCTATGCATAAGGCCAGTAGCATGGACATCCTCTCACCAAGGCTGATATAACTGTGCTGCTGTCGTGTGTTCAACCTTCCTGCAATGGAGATAAATCCTGAGCCCCTGCTGTCACACCATCTCTCAAGGAGAGCAACCAACCATTGCAACCAACCACTTGGCAGTCAATGGAGTATGCTGGAGTATTTTCACCCTAGAAGAACAGTAACTTGTCTTGAGTGGGATCAGCATATATTGTGGGTATGACTATTCTTTTCAAAATATTTTTGATTGATTTTTTTAGAGGCAGAGGAAGGGAGAGGGAGAGAAAAAGAGAAACATGGATGTGAGAGCGCAACATCGATCAGCTGCCTCCTGCACACCCCCCACCGGGGATTGAGCCCCACGCATGTGCCCTGACAGGGAATTGAACCAGCAACGTTTTGGTAAACAGGACAATGCCCAGCCAACTGATCCACACTAGCCAAGGCAGGCTTTTCTTTCCCTGGACCGAGTGCCTCAGCCAGAACTAGCATCCAAGGATTTACAGTGTGTGATCTATTGACAAGGGATTCTGCATAATATTATCCAAGATGAAGGGATGCACATTACAGCAAAGGAAACGAGGCCAGAAAACAGGGGCATACCCTTTGGTTGTGAGCATGGCCTGCAGCTGAGGAGATAAGTTCTTAAGAACTGATCATTAACTGACACACTTTTGGGGGAAAGCGCCTTCACAGAATCTCCAGCATCTCGCCTGGTCATATCACATAGCATGCCATCCGGAAGCTGCCAGCTGGATAAAACGATGAAATGGCCTTTGAAAGGTATGGGCAATCATCAACCTGGAGGATTCAAGATATACTCTAAATGAGAAACTCTTAGATTACAAGAGTCTGAGAAACAAGGAGTAGAAGTAGGTATGGTGACCCTGTTATTGGTGGAAGTGGGGCGTCCACTGGTGGAAGTGGGGGATCTCTTTTCCCACTGAGTGCTCAGGGTTGGGTCCTTCTTGAGAGAAAGCATTTTCTAAGACTCACATGGGAAGATGAGTGATTTTTATTTGCATAAAATTATATCCCTTGGTTTGTAAAGCCCTAATTCCTTTAATCCAGTCCTGGAAAATATGCAGCTGGGGATTCAGCAGAGCTAGAGTCAGAGTCAGAGTTCAGTTTCCGTTCCAGGGGGGAGCTGGGTCCAGCACAGTGTCAGGCTAGTTTCCCTCCATTAGTCCGGTGTGTGTGGGGTCCACATGGCCGTGAGCCCTGTAGACAAATGCAGGGGAGCATGACCCTTGCAACAAGAGAGTCAGGAGCCCAGCACAAAAGAGAGGGAACTCCTTTGTTTAGGAGTTTCTGCATCTCAAATCTTCCCGAACTTGCAGTGGCTATGCCTACTCTGGCCAATGATCTGCTCACAGGTGTGACTGACAAACAAGTACCTTCCCTACGTCACCCAGACTTGACTGAGCATGCATTTATTTGGCCTTCCTTTTGCTTCTTTCCACTTAATTAATAACTGGGTTTATTATAACAGCATCAGCCCATTTTGGAGAATTTGTGCTTTCTGTCTCCTCATTTTAGTCTAGAAGTCTATTGGTTTGGTTCCTAACGAGGGAATGCCTCCAGAAGGAGATCCAGTCAGAGTACCATTAAGCATTAGTCTGAGGTTGTACCTAAACAGACAAGTGAAAGAATCATTATCAGGCAGGGATTATTGACTGTTGGTCGAGGAGGCAGGAGAAAGTGTGCATCACCCAGGCTATCCACTAGGGGACCTCTTGGTACACTCTTGCTTAATTTGACATAAATGGCTACATGCAGAGTTTGAGAAGGGCATAATGACTAGGGTCTCAGACCTCTCAGGTATGGGGGTCTCAGTTACTCCACTAGGTTAGTCACCTAGACCAGTGATGAGCTAACCAATGGAGATGAAACACTAGGATGAGTAGTGGAGAGACAATGAATATCACTTGTGGCCTTGAAGCAGGTGTAGCAGTAGGAGATGTAATTCAATCCACAAACATTCCTTCCAAAGTTTCCCCAGGAAACAGGGCCAGTCTAAATCTTGGAGGATTTTCTCAAGTGGGGCAAACTTATAAGATGTAAGAGGATCCAAACATAGTGATGTAGTGGAGGCTACACTACCCAGACACTGCACCTCGCTTATGATGGACACATAATTCCTCAGCTGCTGAGAATGTCGGCTACTGATGGTTATAAGCTATGTTCTTCTCCTGGAATTGTTTTTACAGTTTTGAATCTACCTCAATCAAGTTCATGGCCCTTGCTGCCTGTATCTAGTATTGATTGATTCTGGGGTACAAAGGTGTAACCTTGTAACCTCAACTGGAGACAACTCTGAAAGACTCTACAGTTCCAGAACTCCCTGTAGAGTCCGCTGAGGCCTCTATGGAGACTGCATCATGATTCAACAACCCCCTCTGCCCATTTCCTTACAGATACTTCTCTGAACATGCTACATACAAACCTTCACCTCGGATTCTGTTTCTAGGGACACAAGCTGAGACAGAGTGGTAGGTAGGGATATTTTAATAAGTAGAAGTTTTCCTCAAATCTTACCATATACAATAGGTGGTAGCTCTGCTTCGCCCCACACAGGGCTGAACCTTCCTTAAGGAAAGGCTTTCCTTAGAAGAATGGGGAGAAGACACCTCAGTAGATATAAATGACTAAATTCCTTAGGAAATGGGTACAGTCTGGATGATTATTATGTTTATTTTGTGGCATCTAATAAAGTTGAGAGTTTAAGAATTAGTGTTTATTTTAACAAAACCAATGGCTTATGCTTTGAGTCAATATAAATTCTAATTTCTAGGTTATGTTAAAACTGGCAAGGAAATAATGATAAAATAAGGAAAAGTTGACTTTGGAATCAGAAAAGCCAGGATTTCAATTCCAACAAGCCATTTACAAGATGTGTGTTGTACAAATAATAATTTCTGAGCTTTAGTTTTATTAATCTCTGAAAAGAAATGATGATACTTCATGTTTATTTAGTGAGAATTAAAGAAAATAATGTCTAATGAGTACGCAGGTTGCCTTTATGCACAACACAATAACTCATGGTTTTGCTAACAAACATTTATTCAGCACAAATGTTTATTAAGCAACATTTATTATGTGTTAGGTCCTGCTAGGTGCTTGTAGTAAGACAGATGAACAAACATATTCCCTATTTTGAAGGAGTTCACACTTCAGGGTGAGGGATGCACACATGAAGCCGAGGGGCTGCATTAAAGATTGTCCTAGTCCATTTGGGCTGCTTTAACACAACACTACAGACTGGGTGGCTTATACACAACAGAAATTTATTTCTCATCATCCGGAGAGGAGGAATCAAGGCACTGACAGATTTGGTGTCTAGTGAGAGCCTGCTTTGTAGTTCATAGACAGCTGTCTTCTCTCTGTGTCCTCACTTGTGAAGGGGGAAGGGAGCTCTCTGGGGTCTCTCTCTCTCTCTCTCTCTCTCTCTCTCTCTCTCTCATAAAGAAATGAATCCCATTCACGAGGACTCCATCCTTATGACTTAATCACCTCCTAAAGGCTCCACCTCTAAATACCATCACATCGGGCATTAGGTTTCAACATGTGAATTTTTCCAGGCCATTGCATCATTAATTTTTAGTAAAGAAACCAAGACTTAAAAAGAGTCAAAGTTATAACTAGTTGGTAGGTGGCAGAATTATACCAGGAAACCAACACTCCCAGACCCCAGCTCATTTCATCATGCCTTCCTTCAACATGTAAGTGCACTGCTCTAAAACAAACACAAACATTCAGTCCATAGCAGTTAGTTCAGTTTGATATATGGTAATGCTCTAGATCTTCTAATGATTTTTTTGAAGTAGGCAGGGCTGGAGTAAGGATGTGGTGGGTTTCCAGGGAGCCAATCTGTGACGTATTAGAACACCCCTGGGTAAAATGGAGAAGACTGTATCTCCTGGAACACTTCCTGGGGAGAGTGGGTTACTCAAGCTTGGGGCCAGAGCTGAATTTCTGAAGTCAATAATGAAGAGAATGAGCATTGTCCCCCAGTCCACCTCCTCTGTGTTTCTGCTTTATGGCCCCCTCTCTACCTATGTCTCAGATAAACATTTAAAAGTATAGTTTGTTTGGCACATATTTATGAACCTCCATGTGTCTTAATTGAGGCCATTGCACCATCATTTTCATGAAAACAGAAAACAAAAACTAAAATCAATGCTTAGAAAGAACCAAGGTTACAACTAGTTGGTAGGTGGCAGAGTTATGTGAGGGAGCCAATACTCTCTGACCCCAGTTCATTTCATCATGCCTTCCTTCAACATTGAAGTGCACTGCTCTAAAACAAAGGGGAAAAAGAGGCACATGACAGTGACATAAGCTCTTAGCATGGCTTTTATTTAAACCACCTTAGGAGAGACCATTTTGTTGTCATGGTTGCCCCAATCATTGAGATGGATATAGGGTCTTGAGGCTGCAGCTGTTTGTCTGATCATTTAACCTTCGGAAGCAGGTTTTATTAAACCTTTCCTGTTGCTGAAAATGAATTACAAAGCTTTTGCTTTTCTGTAGGAAATAAGAGTGCCCAGATGAGATTACATGGCTTCCTATGATATCTAAATAAGATTAGTTTGCTGAAGATCACATTAAAATCCCATTAAAGAGATGGTTCCGCTCTAGCCCCCCTTCTCCGCAGGCAAGTTCTGAGCCAGTTGATGAAAATTGCTCAGGGATGACACACAGACATTGAGCACCCTGTGGAGACGTGGGGGAGAGTGGAAATATTCCCTCAGCTCTGGTCATTGCAGGAATAGATCTGTGCACATGGCCCTTACTTAGAGGGCAGCAGTGACTCTAAGGAGGGGAGACTTCCTGGTAATCAGATGAAAGGATTAAGGGGTGGAGGCAGTGAGGTCATCCTCAGAGAGGCCCCAGGAAATCATTAATTCATTATTTTTCTGTGACAAGAATAATAATATTAATGCAGAGTATTTATAGCCTTCCCTCCAGCCTGCTTCTGAGGAGGAGGAATACTTTGCTTTCTAGAGGCCACCAAGCCTGAAGTTTTGTTGTGTAACTTGGATCAGTGATGAGCAAAGGTAAATTGATTTTTCTTAGGAATGGATGGGGACAATTCCTACAATGCCCAAATCTGGCCAGCAGGGTGGTTGGAGTTTTGAGAAAACAAAGGGGAAGTTTGGGGAGAGAAAGAAGGGGGATTGAAAGGGGCTATTGTGATAGCTGGGCCTTCCTTTGGAAGAGTCAGGAGAATGATGCGATCTGCCTTATGACCCAGAGATGCCAGTTCTGGGAAGATATCCAAGGAAACCTGAAACACTGATTTGAAAGAATATATTCACCCCTATGTTCAATGCAGCGTTATTTACAATTAGCAAGATTTGGAAGCAGCCCAAGTGCCCATCAGTAGATGAGTAGATAAAAAAGCTGTGGTACATTTACACAATGGAAAATTACTCAGCTATCAAAAAGAAGGAAAGCTTATCTTTTGCAGAAGCATGGATGGACCTGAAATAAGCCAGCCAGAGAAAGACAAGCACCATATGATCTCACTTATATGTGGAATCTAATGAACAAAATAAACTAACAAAGTGAAGACAGCCTGATGGATACAGAGAACAGACTGACAGCTGTCAGAGGGAAGAGGTCTGGGGTCTGGGTGAGAAGGGTGAAGGGATTAAGCAAAATAAAAAAAAATAAAAGACTCATGGACATAGACAACAGAAGGTGAGTGGAGGGAGGTAGATGAGGGTAAAGGGGGGATAAATGGTGATGGAAGGAGACTTGACTTGGAATGGTGAACACACAATACGGTATACAGATGATGCATTATAGAATCATACACTTGAAAACTATATAATTTTATTAACCAGTGTTACCAAAATAAATTAAATAAAAATAAAAATATGTATGTCTTATAAAAACACACACAACACAGAACAAAACAAAAAACCCAAAAAAGAAAAACCCAAGCTGCACAAAATTAATGTAAAATCTATTAGTAAAAACACCAATTTGCTAACAATATTTTTTTTGGGCATGTAGTTAAGTGCTATCCATTAGGATGTAGAGAGTTTTCTTCTTTATATTTTTCCTAATGAACATTTCCTAGCACTTAGGTATCAGACAAAAAAAATTAATCTAACTTAATATACAGAGATCTATAAACAATTCAGTGTGTCTGCTCTTGAAGAATTCTAGCTTGTCACCAAAAATGTTTAATATTGTTAGTTTTTTTCATAGACTACTTTTAAAAGATGAAAATTGGCCTTAAATTTTTGACATTCATGTTCAATTAAGTAAGTTAATGGAATTGTAGAAATAAGCTCACACCATGATTTCTTTGATGGTGCTGGCGATGATGGATATAATGAAAATGGTGATGAAAATGATGACTCCAAAAGTCTGCTGATCTCTGCATATGGGGTTAGCGATGAATTCTATTTTAAAGGCAAGAAAATAAAAATTTAGAGGTTTATTCAAAGGTATTCTTCCTCCCTCCCTCCCTCCTTCCTTTCCTTCCTCCCTCCCTCCCTCCCTCCCTCCCTCCTCCCTTCCTTTTCTTCTTTTCTTTTTTTGTTAATCCTCACCAGAGGATATCTTCAACATTGCTTTTTCAGAAAGAGTGGAAAGGAGGGAGGGAAGGAGGGGGAGAGAGAGAAACATCAATGTGAAAGACACATGGACCAGTTGCCTCCTGCACACGCCCTGACCAGCAGGGGTGGAGAATGAATCAGCAACCCTGGTGTATGCCCTTGACTGGGAATGGAACCCGAGACCCTTTGGATTGCGGGCCACCACTCTAACTACTTAGCAACACTGGCCAGAGCAAAGATAGTAATTTTTACCAGGGTCATCCACCATACATGGAAATGAATCTGAACCCAGGAAATGAATCTGAACTTCAGATTTCTAGTTAATTCTGCTCTCCACTAATATTGTTATATTATTGTTAATGTTTCTTTGCCTGCCAGAAACGGCATTGATTAGTTTTCGGTGAGTTTGTTCTGGGCTTTTTAGACTTTAATGTTTTTGCGTGCTCATTCATGAACTTAGGTGGCTGATCCTAGAAAATGGGAATATTCTCTTCACTTGGGAGTAACACTTGACAGCAGTAGTTTTCTTTTCGAGATTTGATTTTGATCACTTTCAATGAAGACAGAGCTTTTGTGTTTATTTTTAAGAACAAAAGGTTATTTTAATCAGGTTAGTGAAGAAAAAAATCTCAAGATCATAGCTCTGTGTCACTTCATTAAAACTGTTGTTTGAGTTTTCTATGTTCAATGAATTGTGCAATCGTGTAGACACTATTTATGTGCAAAATTCTGATCCTGATTGTACTCTCTAAGTCATAAAGGAGCTCTGGACAGAGAACCTAAGATCCCCAGATTTTGTTTTTAGTGAGAAGAGAGCTAATACAAAATTAAGCAATTTTCAATGTTGTAATTCAAATAAGTAGTTCTTTCTGGCTTGAGTGACAAGGTGTAAACAGTTAACATTGCAATCTTCACCTTACTTTATCCTTATGAAAGAATTTGACTTTGGAGAGAATGTATGTTAGGTATCTTTTATTTTCACCAATACCTCATAGTTGTCACTAGGTTAATTTATTTCATCCTTAGTTTTCTTCACTGTGCTTATCAGAAGGCAGATTAACTATCCTTTCTCTGTTGAAATGGACAGTGATTCATTTTCTGCTATTAGTTTTATTTATGAAAATAAATTTGACTAAATGTGATTGTATTATGTGTCTTTGACTTTCTGGGATACTTTAAAGTTCAGCTGCAGAACAACAAAACAAAACAAACAAAACCCCTCATTAAATACCGAAAGTACAATAGGAGTATTTTCTTTGAAATAGAAAAAAATAACTAAGTTGACTTCTCTATCGGTGAGATGACAAACACATTTCTTAATGTATCATCTATAGGTGTCACTGTTGAGATACACTACTGAAATAAACCCTACGCAGATATGAATCTGAGAAAAGGCTTCCAGGATGAATTTTATGTGCACTTTTGACTAACTCTTGTAATACTTTTTCCTGATATGAGTGCAGTATTTACTAGTAAGTCTGATTTCCTTGGCACAATTATTAGTAAATCAACTAATTGAACTAATTGAATGTCCTATTATTTTGAGGCGAAGAAATCATTTTGGACAAGGACATGTAGGTGCAGAGTGGAGGAGAATATAGAAATTATTCTTTAAGTTTTGCCTCAATACTCCTGATGTTGTGAAGGTAGAACCTGAATAAATTTCAACATATGAGGATCCTCAGACTGACTTAGTAAGGGTTCTTTTACTTTTTCATTCATAAAGTGACTTGAGAATTTGGGGAAATCTCTTGGCAGGGCTAACCTTCAGGAAATTTTTAAGGGGAAACCTATCTTATCCAGAGAAGTGTGCTTCTAATTTCTCTAATTTTTCCAGCTCCTGTTCCTGATCAATGTTTGAATTAATTAAATTAAATGTAATAATTAAATTACTAAATTTATTAGAAGGGTAATTATTGTTTTTTATTATGTACATTTTATTTTTCTAGAGGTTAGTGATATAGGGAAACATCAAGAATAATTCTTGCCTTCAAACATTCAGCATTTAATAGCAATGAGAGATGAGTGAACTGTAAGGAAGGTAAGGAATTAGTTTCAGTGGAATATAGAGAGAGCTGCTGAAGTTTATTGGGGATCTGGGATGTTTCAGAGGGAAGTTGAGTCAAGTTGAATGGACTCTACTGTGAGAAAAGGGTAGTGAGGAGGGACTGGGCTGTGTGAGGTGGACGGAGCGTGACTTAGGAGGGGCTCAAACACAAAACGCCAAGTGTGTCGGGGGCTGTGAGGAGGCAGGTGTGGCTGAAGTACAAGGATGGGAGCGCGGCAGTGCTTCCATGATGCCCCTTCTCCGGGATGCTATGAGCACATCACTGCTTCACCAAAATAAAATAAACTGACCTCAGAAGGTAGTACCTCAGAACTTCTTTTTCTTTTCTCCCCCGCCCTCTCCCCCCGCCCCCAAATGTAGCTGCTCATTTCAACTCCTTCAAAACAGAGTGAGGCAGGCTTCTGACTAAACAGTTCCTATGGTAGCACTGACACCTACCATAGGGTTTGTTTAGATCAGTGACGGGCAACCTTTTGAGCTTGGTGTGTCAAACTTCGCCAAAAAACTGAGCATAACTCGGGTAGTGTGTCACTTTGAGGAAAAAACATTATTTCGCAAATGTTTCATCCTCAGGAGCAGCAAATGTTTCATCCTCGGCATGCGGCTGCCTCAGCGGCCGCGTGTCATCAGAAATGGCTACGCGTGTCAGTGCTGACACGCGTGTCATAGGTTCACCATCACTGGTTTAGATAGTGCTTGTGTAGACTACTTATTCCTTTTGGCAGATGAGGAGGTGGAAGAGAAGAATTGTGTGCTGGGTTTTCTGGGACTGATGTGGTTAACTACACAATTTTTTACAAATTGGCCTTAGGTAATTGGCTTTGTGATGAAGATTAGCCAGCCTTTCATGGTTTATGTAAACACTAGTGGCTTGGTGCACAAAATTCATGCACGGGGTATCCCTCAGCCTGTCCTGCACCCTCTCCAATCTGGGACCCCTCAGGGGATGTCCAACTGCTGGTTTAGTGGGATTGCGCCCAAACCAGCAGTCAGATATCCCTCTTGCAATCCGGGACTGCTGGCTTCTAACCACTCACCTGCCTGCCTGCCTGATTGCCCCTAACCACTCTGCCTGCTGGCCTGCTCCCCCCAACTGCCCCCCCCCACTGGCATGCTTGCCCCCAACTGCCCCCCTGCCAGCCTGATCACCCCCAACTGCATTCCCTGCTGGCCTGCTCACTCCCAACTGAACCCCACTGATGGCCGGATTGCCCCCAATTGCCCCCCCCCACCTGATCACCCCCAATGCCCCCCCTCCCCCACTGGCCTGATCACCCACAACTGCCATCCCATCCTGGTCTGATCACCCATGACTGCCCTCCCCTCTTGGCCCCTAACCATCTCTACCTCAGCCCTGCCACCATGGCTTTGTCCAGAAGAACGACCAGAAGGTCTCCCAGTCTAATTAGCATATTACCCTTTTATTAGTATAGATATCTTACACTTACAAAGCCCTTGCTGTGTGCCAGCCACTGTTCTAAATACCTCACATACATTAAATCATTTACTCTAACCACCCTATGAAGTAGGTAATATTATAACCCAATTTTATGCATAAAAAATGAGGCACAGAGGGTTAGAAGACTTGCCCAAAGTCATTCAAGTATAAGTGAAAGAGCTAACATTTGAACCTGCTAGTTTGGTTAAGGTTACACATTATCTGGTAATTAGATATTGCATATTAACTTAGTTAAACTACAAACGTTGCTTTTAATAATTTTTATTCTATGGAGATTAGGGACAAGGAAACCTTTAATTGGCATGGATTTCTGGGAGAGGAACCAGGGAGATTCATGGCCAGAGAAAGTGGGGCTGTGGGACTGGCAGTTCCTTCGGTCAGTTCAGGAAGCGGCCCTGCCCTGGTGCTGGGTGATTTCTTTATTCCTGGAGAAAGAAGCAACTTTCTGCCATCCTCTCAGAAATTAATTTCTATTTCGTTTTTAGGAGTAATCCCAACTGAATATACCAGGATCAAGAAGCATGACAAAGTGCACATAGCGAATTATGAATATTACTGTTTTATTTCATGTTTCTGGAGTAACCACAGTATCCATGGGACTGTACAGATTCAAAAACAAACAAACAGCACACAGAAACATCATTCCTGCCCTGAGGGTTTATAATGCAAACAGTCATATTGGAAATATTTTTCTAGATCCAAATGTTTGAGTGTTTTCACATCATTTGCCACTCTTTACTTCTTCCCATTTTAAGTTACCACATAGTCCCAGGGTAATTGGCACTCCAATATTAGCCACAGTGATTTTACTCAATGCTTTGGTCACCAGAAAAGTAGAATGTACTTGGATTTTTTTTTCCTCCTTAGCAATTACACATCAGAAACAATATTCACCAATTTCATGTCAGTGGCTATAGCTATTATATTAGCTTTCCCTAAGCTGATATGTCAGATCAAGAAATGAGGGGATGAGGAAGAAATACTACGAAAATCCATTTACCTGTACATTTACCACTTGTAGTCAGTTGGCCTCATATGGACGTACAGTAGGTGATTTAGAAGTTCCTAGCATTTCCTGAAATCCTGTTAAGAATAGGCAGATATTTCAGTGTGAAGGAAGGAGCTCTAGATTAGTGAGGCTCTGGGAGCCCAGACAGGGGAGGAGAGGGGCCCAGAACCAGGCTCCACACATTTTATGTCGTTCGATCTTCCCAGCTACTGTGGAGGGTAGGTACTATTTAAGAGAAAAGGGATCTGAGGCTGGGGAGGTTACCTGACTGGCTTGAGGTCCCAAAGCTGGCAGAGGTGGGACTGTGATTAGAAACCTTGTGTAGCTCCAAAGTCATGCACGGTCTACTGTGGGCAACACAGGCCATTCAGAGTCAAATATTGTTACTGTTACAACGTCCCACTGTTACTCTCATTAGTTATTCCACTATATTACCTTCTGTTTTGGAGGAAACTCATCATGATTAGTCTTCTTGCTTTTCCCTATTGTTTTGTTAAACACTTGACAACTGCAACGTTTCTATCTAGATTTTCATTTAAATCCAACATTGAAATTTGAATCTTCATTTCTATCTTCTTTCAAGAGCAGGTGAGAGGATAGAGACATAGGTCGTTTCCAGCTTCAGTCTCTCTCACAAGAAAACCAGCTAGTAACCATCCATTTACGTTTCACCTCGTGAAAATCGCAGAATACGTGGATGAGGCTTATACATCCCCACCCCCTCCCCTGGACCACAGGATGAGAAGGGCCACATTAGAAGGGTAAAAGTGGCAGTGAAATCAAAGTGAAATTTGACTGCACTGATCATCCCGCAGCTGGCATGGTGGCACAGCCAGAGGGCCCTGGGGGCTTACAGTGTTTCCAATGGGAAAAGTGAGCCCAAGGTCGACATTCAGCTCCCCAGTGTTATGGGATGCTTCCCAGAGGCCCATGTGGGTCTTGTCTCATGGGGATCACTGTGAACATCTGCAGGGTTTGATGATTGGGGATCAGACAGAGACAGAGAAGAGAGGCAGAGTTTCCATCATCTAGTGTGCAGATGGTGTTTTTTTTTTACTACTCACTTGAGGACATTTTAAAAAATTGATTTTAGAGAGAGAGGAAGGGGAGGGAGAAGAAAGAGAGCGAAAACCATCGATGTGAGAGAGAAGCATCCATTGCCTCCCATACACACTTTGGCTGAGGATCAAATCCACAACATATGTGTGTGCCCAGACCAGGAATCCAATCTGCAACCTTTCAATGTATGGGACAATGTTCCAACCAACAGAACAGCCACCCAGCCAGGGCTACTGTACAGTCTTAGCAGACTGCATTCTGTTTTTCTTTTTAAATTAAAAAAAAATATTGATATTTAGAGAGAGAGGAAGAAAGAGAGAGAGACAGAGACAGGTTGCCTCCTGCAGGTGCCCAAACTGGGGAACCAATGGGCAACCTGTTGTATGCTCTGACCAGGAATCGAACCTGCCACCTTTTGGTGTATGGGACAACACTCCAACCACCTGAGCCACCCAGCCAGGCTGAACAATTGCATTCTTGTTTGCAGTGGTGCCTGAGGAGAGATCCCAGCTAGCAGCTCTGAACATGTGCAGAGCTGATGTGGTGGCTCTGTCTATGCAGGGAACTTGGTTGGCAGTTTTGCCTGATTCGAGTTCCCAGCCAATGGGCTGTACCAGTTGTGGAGCCCTTTCTATAGCCCTGACTGGGAAGGAAAGCAAATTAAAAGCCCTGCCTACCTACTGAGCATAGCTATTAGCCCTGCCCAACCAGAGAGTGACCTGAGAAACTAAACAGCCACGGAACCCATCCTACAGCTCCATTTTAGAAGGAACCTGGCCTGTAGCCCCACATAACCAGGGAGCCTGCCTAACTGCAGAGCATAACCTGTGGCTTCACTGGACCAGGGAGCTAAACAGCAGTTCTGCTCGAAAACACAGCATGGTCTCCAGCCCCGTCCTACTGCAGAATACAGCTGGACACCATCCTCCCTCTAACCCTCACACCCGCAACTGGAAAGACTGGGAAGTGACCTTGCAAAACAGTGGAGCATAGCCAGTGGCCCTGGCTGAGCACAAAGCACAGCTTGAGGCCTGATCTGACCGGGAAACCCTGCCTGCGGGTCCACCTGAAAATGGAGTCCAGCCAACAGCACCTCCCCTAACCCTAGAGCATGGGTAGTGGCATCAGTCAACTAGAGAAACTCTCCCTCTCATTCCCTGGCCAATAGCAAGCCCCACATGCCCATGGACACTACCAGATGACTTTCCCTGGACCTCAAGCTGAGCTGAATGATGAAGTCTTTCCCTAATGTTGTGATCCTGTAAAGTCTGGAAGATTGAACTGCTTACTCATATACATAGTTACCAACATAAGGATTCAAGGTTCAAAGAGAACCAGGTAAACATGATATCATCAAAGGAAACTGATAAAGCTCCAATAATTGACCTTGAAGAAATGAAGCTCTGTGAACTGTCTGACAAATAATTCAGATAATCCTCTTAAGGAAGTTCAGTGAACTACAAGAAGACACAGACAACTAAATGAAATTAAAAAAACAACAACACAATGCATGAACCAAATGAGAAGTTCAATAAAAAAAATAACAAAAAAACACCATTTAACCTCCCCCCCACCCGCCCGCCCCAGCAATTCAGAAGGTAAAGAATACAACGACTGACTGGAATAACTCCATAAAGAGCTTCAGCAACAGACTCAGCCAAGCAGAAAAAAGAATCAGTGAATTTAATGACAGGTCATTTAAAATTATCCAGTCAGAGGAGCAAAAAGAAAAAATAATGAACAAAAGTAAAGATTTATGTGATAAATCCCATATACTTAACCTGAAATGAAAGGATGCTAATTAACATTGTAAGACAGATGAATTTGTAAAACTCACCAGGAAAGGTAAGTATATAGTTAAAGATTCTCTAATATTGTAATGGTGGTACATAAATCACTTACAACTCTAATTTAAAACACAAACTTATTAAAAATAACTATAAGTACCATAATTTGTTATTGGATATACAGTATGAAAAAAGATGTGAATTGTAACATTAGTAACTTAAAAATGTGAGTGGGGGCAGAAGTAAAAGTCCAAAGTTTCTGTGTATCAAAATTGTTTTTATTAGCTTAAATTAGATTTTATAACATTATATATTTTATGTAAGCCCCATGATAACCATAAAGATAAAACCTGTAGATACACAATAGATTATGATAAAGGAGTCAAAGCATACTGCTATAAAAAGTCATCAAACCATAAAGAAAGACACCAAGAGAGAAAGCAAGAAACAATGAATATACAAGGCAGTTAGAAAATTATTAACAAAATTGCAATAGTAAGTCTTTACCTATTAATAATTACTTTAAATGTAAGTGCATTAAAGTCTCTAATCAAAAGACATAGAATGCCTTAATAGATAAAAAACAAACAAACACACAAAACAAAGTCAAACAATATGCTCCTTACAAGAGGCTCACTTTAATTCATAGGCTGAGAGTAGAGAGATGGAAAAATATATTGCGAGCAAATGATAACTAAAAGAAACCAGGAGTAGCTATACTCATATAAGACAAAATAGATTTTAAGCTAAAAATGCTCACAAGAGACAAAAAGGAAATTATATAAAGACTAGAGGCCCGGTGCACGAAATTCGTGCAGGAGGTATGTGTGTGTCCCTCAGCCCAGCCTGCACCCTCTCCAATCTGGGACCCCCCCCCCCCGGGGCAGTTGGACATCCCTCTCACAATCCAGGACTACTGGCTCCCAACAGCTCAACTACCTGCCTGCCTGATTGCCCCTAACCGCTTCTGCCTGCCAGCCTGATCACCCCCTAACCACTCCCCTGCCAGCCTGATCGACACCTAACTGCTCCCCTGCCAGCCCGATTGCCACTAACGGCCCTCCCCTGCCAGCCTGGTCGCCCCTAACTGCCCTCCCCTGCAGACCTGGTTGCCTCCAATTGCCCTCCCTTGCAGGCCTGGTCCCTCCCAACTGCCCTCCCCTGCTGGCCTGATCACCCACAACTGCCCTCCCCTGATGGCCATCTTGTGGTGGCCATCTTGTGTCCACTTGGGGGCGGCCATCTTTGACCACATGGGGGCAGCCATCTTGTGTGTTGGAGTGATGGTCAATTTTCATATTACCTCTTTATTATATAGGATAAGGGGGGTCAACTCATCAAGAAGATTGTAAGTATTTATGCACTCAATGTTAGAGCACCTAAATATATAAAGAAAATACTAACAGATACAAAAGAGTCATAAACACTAATACAATAATAGTTGAGGAATTTCTTATCCCAACAAATTTGTATAAAAAAAATGTATCGCACCACAATGAAGGCCATATGTGACAATCCCACGGCTAGCAACATATTCAATTAAAAAAGACTGAAAGCCTTTCCTTTAAAATCCTAATCTAGATAAGTGTGCCCACTCTCACGCTCCCTGTTCAACATAGTACTGGACATCATAGCCAGAGCAATAAGTCAAGAAAAAAAATAAGAGCCATTCAAATTGGAAAGGAAGAACTAAAATTGTCTTTGTTTTCAGATGGTTTAATATTATTTATAGAAAATCTGTTAGGACTAATAAACAAATTCAGTAAAGTTGCAGGATACAAAATCTAGAAACAAAAATCAGTTGCCCTTCTATGCTCTAACAATGAAGTATCTGAAAAAATAAAGAAGACAATTTCATTTACAATAGAATTTAAACAATAAAACACTTAGAAATTAATTTAACCAAGCAAGTGAAAGATTTGTACAGTGAAAACTATAAGACATTGGTGAAAGGAATTGAGAGAGATGCAAATAAATGGGAAGATTTTTGTTCCTAAATAAAAAGGTAATATTGTTAAAATGCCTTTACTGCTCAAAGCCATATTTATATTCAATGTAATCCCTATCAATATTTAAATGACATTTTTTACAGAAATAAAAAAAAGCCTAAAATTAGTATGGAACCACAGGAAACTGAATAGCAAAGCAATTTTGAGAAAGAACACAGCTGGAGGCATCGCACTCCTGATTTTTAAGCTCTAGTACAAAGCTATCGTAATCAAAACAGTATGGAATTGCTATAAAAATAGACATATACCAATGGAACAGAATGAAGAGCACAGAAATACACCCATGTACATATGGTCAACTAATATTTGACAAGAGCACTAAGAAAACTCAATGGTGAAAAGATTGTTTCTTTAATAACTGGTGTTGGGAAAACTGTATATCCACATGTATCTATATATATAAAACCCTAATATGCAAATAGACTGAACAATGGAACAATTGAACAACCAAACAACCGGTTGCTATAATGTGCGCTGACCACAAGGGTGTGTGTGTGGAACATGGTGGGCATTGGCCACAGCAGGATCGTGGAACATGGTGGGTGTTGGCTGCAGCAGGATGGTGGAGCAGGTGAGCGGGGGCGCCAGAACAAGGTGGGGTGCTGGTCACTGTCATCGGGGTGAGCCTCCAGTGGTTACTGAAAATTCTTTGCTCCCGCGCATCACAATCCTGCCTAGTGCTCGCACCTGCTGCTGGTGCTGGCCCTGCTCGCACCTGCTGCTGGCACCTGGCCCTGGGCCCCCCACCCCCGATTGCTCGGTGCCACCAGTGGGTGCGAGCAGCGGCAGCAGGCCCCAATTGCCCCACAGGGCTTCTCCACCTCCCCCTGCTCCTGATAAGTGATTGGGGCCAGCAGCCACCTCTCGCACCTGCTGCTGGTGACAGCCCACTTGCACCTGCTGCCGGCACCCAGTGCAGGCCCCCACTCCCCACCCCGATCGCTCAACGCCAACAGCGGGTGTGAACAGCAGCTGCCAGCCCTGATTGCCCCTGAGGGCTTCTCCACCTCCCCCTGCTCCTGAGGAGCTATTGGGGCCAGAGCTGCCGCTCAGACCTGCTGACGGTGCCAGCCCCGCTCGCACTCACTGCTGGCGGCGGCCCCAATTGCTCTGTGCTGTCAGCGGGTACGAGTGGGGCCGATGCCGTCAGCACGTGGTAGCAGTGGTGGGAGCAGGGCTGCTAGCAGACAGGTGACTGGGGTCCATGACAGGAGGTGCCAGGTGGGGGCATGGAGGATGGGCCAAGACCTGCCCTTGTGCCCACTGCAGCCTTGTGGCCCACAGTTCTTTCAAGGTGCACGAATTCGTGCACTGGGCCCCTAGTATCAACACAAAAATAAAGTAAAACTAGACCCATATTTTATAATGTTCATAGCGGCATTATTAACAACTAGAGTTTCAGTGCATGGGATTCGTGCACTGGTGGGGGGTGTGGACTGGGGGAATCGGCCCGCTGTGGGAGCGCCACTCATCCCGGTCAGCCGAGCGGCTGTGGACCCACCCTCTAAGTGACTGCTTCCTGGTCTAGCATCTTCCGTGGAGCCGGAGCACTCACCTCTCCAGGGGACCTGGTCAGGGCTGGGCCCAGGGACAATAGCACTGAGAAGTGGTGAAGTAGGCCTCAGTCCCGCAGTGGCCACAACCCTGCTTCCTAGAATCTGGGGTCAGCTCTGCGAGCCAGCGGAAGCAGCACTGTTTGGCCTGTGGGCTTCTGGAGGAGGCGGCAGGGAGAGAGGAGGAGGAGCCTGGGGTGAGGAGGCAATGATCACAGCCCAGGTTCCTGATTGCAGCCCGGGTTCCTGTCTGTTGGGCCAGGGTTCGCAGTGGGAGCAGCTGCTCATCCTGGTCAGCCGAGTGGCACCCCCACTGTGGTAGTGCACTGACCACCAGGGGACAGCTCCTACAATGAGTGTCTGCCCCCAGTGGTCAGTGCACATCATAGCAACTGGTCGACTGGTCGTTTTGGTCGTTCTGCCATTTGGTTGCTGGGCATTTATTATATAAGATAGCCAAGACATGGAAACAACCTATGTGTCTGTAAAAGGCTAAATGAATAGATAACATATGATACACATACACACAAAACAAAATATTATTTAGCCATAAAAAAAGGACATTTTGCCATCTGCAACAATATTGACGGACTTTGAACATATGCTGAGTGAAATAAATCAGACAGAGAAAGACAAATACTGTATGAGCTCACTTGTACTGTATATATAATCTAAAAAACTAAACTCACAGAAACAGAGAGTACAAACTTACAATTATAAGACAAATAAATTCTGGAGATTATAAACTTGAAAGTTGCTAAGACAGTAGATTTTAAAAATTCTCAGCAGAAAAATGAAATGGTAACTATGTAAGATGATGGATGTACTAACTGACCTTATGTGGCAATCACTTCACTATATATATATATATATATATATATATATATATATATATATATATACACACACATACATACATACACATATATATGTATATATATACATATATATGCATATATATATATATGTGTGTGTGTGTGTGTGTGTGTGTGTGTGTGTATCATCATGTTGTGCACCTTAAACTTATACAATTTTATATGGCAACTATAGCTCAATAAAGCTGGAGTAATAAAAAAGAGCAAGTGAGAGCCTGTCTTTTGCCCTGGACATGCCCCATTTTGTGCACAAGGGTTGAAGGAACATGCTCCCTACCTCTTGAGCATTGAAAGTCTGCCTCCATCAGGGGAAGTCTGACAGAGAATTCACAGCTTGATAATCAATTAGAACATAGCAAGGATTGGGTGGGGGGTGGGCAGCCAGCTGAGTTTAAGAATGACTCAGCTTGATATCTGGTATTGAGATCCCTCCTACTTTGTTCTTCTTTCTCAGGATTGCTGTAGCTATTCAGGGTTTTTTTTTTTTTAATTTCCAGATGAATTTTTGGAGAGTTCGTTCTAAGTCTGTGAAATATGCCATTGGTATTTTAACGGGGAGTGCATTGAATCTATAGATTGCTTTGGGTAGTATGGACATTTTAATGATGTTGATTCTATCAATCCAAAGCCACTGTTCTCAAAACTGCCTGGTATTGGCACAAGAACAGACATACAGATCAATGGAATAGAACAGAGAACCCAGAAATAGACCCAAACCACTATGCTCAATTAATATTTGACAAAGGAGGCAAGAGCATACAATGGAGTCAAGACAGTCTCTTCAATAAATGGTGCTGGGAAAATTGGACAGATACTTGCAAAAAAAATGAAACTAGACCACCAACTTACACCATACACAAAAATAAACTCAAAAGGACTTAAACATAAGACGGGAAACCATAAAAATCTTAGAGGAATCCACAGGCAGCAAAATCTCAGACATATGCCAAAGCATTATCTTCACCGATACAGCTCCTAGGGCAATGAAAACTAAAGAGAAAATAAACAAATGGGACTACATAAAAATAAAAAGCTTCTGTACAGTGAAAGAAACCATCAACAAAACAACAAGAAAGCCCACTGCATGGGAGAACATATTTGCCAATGTTATCTCTGATAAGGGTTTAATCTCCAACAGTTACAGGGAACTCATACAACTTAACAAATGGAAGATAAACAACCTGATCAAAAAATGGGCAAGGGACCTAAATAGATACTTTTCGAAAGAGGACATACAGAAAGCCCAGAGACATATGAAAACATGCTCAAAGTCACTAATCATCTGAGAGATGCAAATCAAAACGACAATGAGGTACCATCTCACACCTGTCAGAATGGCTATCATCAACAAATCAACAAACAACAAGTGCTGGCGAGGATGCGGAGAAAAAGGAACTTCCATGCCCTGCTGGTGGGAATGCAGACTGGTGCGGCCACTGTGGAGAACAGTATGGAGTTACCTCAACAAATTAAAAATGGAACTCACATTTGACCCAGTGATCCCACTTCTAGGAATATATCCCAAGAAACCAGAAATACCAATCAGAAAGGATATATGCACCCCTATGTTCATAGCAGTACAATTCACCGTAGCTAAAATTTGGAAACAGCCTAAGTGCCCATCAGCAGATGAGTGGGATTAGAAAACTGTGGTACATCTACACAATGGAATACTATGCTGCCGTAAAAAGGGAGGAACTCCTACCATTTGCAACAACATGGATGGTCCTGGAGAGCATTATGCTAAGCGAAATAAGTCAGTCAGAGAAAGATACGTATCACATGAACTCACTCATTTGTGGAATATAATGAACAAGATAAACTGATGAATAAAAACAGATCCAGCGACAGAGAAGCTGATGCTCAAATCTCAGAGGGAAGGTAGGGGAGGATGGGGTAAGGCAGAGAGATCAATCAAAGGACTTGTATGCATGCATATAAGCCTAACCACTGGACACAGACACCAGGTGGGTGAGGGCATGAGCGGGGGTGAGGTGGGGGAGCAATGTGGGGATAAGAACACATAAGTAATACTTTAATCAAAAAGAAAGAAAAAATAATTTAAAAAATAAATTAATTAAGAAAAAAAGAATGGCTAAGGAACTGTTAGTGGGACAGAGTTTGGAAAGTGACGGAGTGACTTCCCTATTTAGCTGTTCTCCTCGGTGCCAGCCAGAAGTCCTGCACGTCATAGACCTCTGGCCTCGGGCCTTTGTAATATTCTGGTTTAACTAATTCTGGGATTAAAATGTTTCTTTTTTTTATGATAACATAGCAGTTAACCTCCGATCCTAGGGCTGGATACCAATAATTGGGCCTAAGTAATTTGCAATTATTTGCCTGTGCATTTATGGACAACTCAATTTTCAGTCTACAAAAAAAGCCACCCTTACGTTTTTCACAGCGGAAACACTGGAATTGACATCAGTCTTAAGAAAGAATTGGATCAGTTTCAGAAGTTCCAAAAATTTATAATATAAATGGGTCACTGGTTTATTCAATAGATTTCAACACACATTTGTTGTGAGCAGGGCACTCTGCTGGGTACGGCAGCCTGAAGTCATTGTGGTGAAATACTAGGTGGAGCCAATGGATTTTTAAAACTTAAATTATATACTTCTTCCTCTCAAATGGTCATTGGAGGCTTTTAAAATCTCTGTATGTGGACATCCAGGGTCCAATTCCAAACTTCTCATTACATTAGTGCTTGGCAGATGACCAGAGAGTTCATGAGAAATTCGGGATCATTAAAAAAACAACAACAACCCAAACGCAGCAAAACAACAACCATGAATTTAAAAGGGACACTGCAATGAAGTGCAGAAATAATAAATACGTTCTAGTGTAGTGGTTCTCAGCCTTCCTAATGCCGCGACCCTTTAATACAGTTCCTCATGTTGTGGTGACCCCCAACCATAAAATTATTTTCGTTGCTACTTCATAACTGTAATTTTGCTACTGTTATGAATCGTAATGTAAATATCTGATATGCAGGATGTATTTTCATTGTTACAAATTGAACATAATTAAAGCATAGTGATTAATCACAAAAACAATATGTAATTATATATTGTGAAATATTTCTAATTACAAATAAATAAAATTTTGTCTTGAAGCATGGTGTAGCATGGCTAACAGTCTTAATATAACAACAGTAAACTACATTGCTACATTTTGCGACAGTATGCGTAAAAAGCCAACGTCAGTGCGAAGGTTGAGATTGCTTCTTTCTCACCAGATCAGAAATTCTCAGGGCAGTCTTTGCAAGAGCACAACAAAGATCATCTTCCACAACAAGTCTACTTCTGTATTTAGACTTGATAACCAACAAGCTGGAAAACCCTGTTTCACAAAGATATGTTGTTGGAAATGGAAGAAGAAGGCGCAACACAGTCTCAGACAGAACAGGATATGACGGCAAACACTTGATCCAGAATTTTGTAACTGGCATTGTAGAGAAATCAGTCCTCGCTGCATCGCTGTTAATAAGTTCAATGAACTCCTCTTGTGCTGTCTCAGGAACATCTTCAACTTTGACTGTGAATGGGCTTCTGGCAAGTGCAAATGGGGTGTCAGGTAGATTTGGGAAGTACGATGAAATTTCGTCTGCAAGCATGTGCAAGTGTCTTTCACAGAAATTATCATCGTAATCCTTTTGTCTGGTTCAATGTCATGTTCCTCAAAGAAAGCAGATAAGGTAGGCAACATGTAAATTTTATTTTCATCCAATTTTTTTTTTTTTTTGCCAAAGCTGAAGTTTCATTTGCAATGATCGGATCTTTTCAGAGAAATCGAGGCATGTTGCATTTGGCCCTTGTAGTGATAAATTTAACTCATTCAAGATGGCAAAGATGTCAACCAAGTAAGCTATTTTCTGCAGTTCACTTTTATCGCTGAAAAGTGCTTCGAACTGCGGTCTTGCTTTCTGATTAAAAAAAGTTTTGAGTTCATTACGAAGCTCAAAAACACATTTTAAAACTTTTCCTCTTGACAACCATCTCACTTCAGTGTGAAATAGCAGAGCATTGTTTGGCGCATCTAACTTGTTGCACAGTTGCAAAAACAGTCGACTGTTTAAAGTGCTCACCTTTACAAAATTGACAGAATTTATGATGCTTTTCATTACTTCTTGTAACTCTTGTGGCAGTGTCTTCGTTGCTAATATTTGCCGATGAATCATACAGTGAGTTCCGATGACTTTTGGTGACTCATTCAGTACCAAACGTTGAAATCCAGATCGACATCCTAGCATAGCTGGAGCACCATCTGTGCAAACACCACAAACCTTTTCCCAAGAGATCTTATGCTCTTTCAGAAATGAACCAACTGTGTCAAATACATCACGTGCAGTAGTTGTCGTTTCAAGAGGCTTGCAAAAAAGAAACTCATCTTTAAAGTCGCCATCAATAATATACCTCACGTAAACCAGTAACTGTGAACAGTTTGCAACGTCTGTAGATTCATCAAGCTGGATACTAAATATTGGAAGTGGAGCAGATTTAATTTCCTGGATTACCTGATCAAGAATATCAGCAGACATGTTATCTATTCTTCTGCGGACAGTGTTGTTAGATAAGGAAATTGCACTCAATTTCGTAACAAATTCGTCTCCGATCATAACTCGAACAATGTCTTTGGCCGCTGGCAACAGTAAATCCTCAGCAATGGTGTGAGGTTTCATAGCTCCTGCGATTCTGAGTGCCACCAAATATGAAGCTCCAACGGCTGCTACGTTTTGTTTGTGGTACTTGCCACCAGTGTCAAGTCTGGCTTTCTGGAGTCCATCAGCTTTGCTTCTAAAATAGTTGGTATCCTTGCCGGCAAAGCTCGGATGCTTGCTATCAAAATGGCGTTTTAGTTTGTTCGGCTTCATAGATTCGGCTGATAGAACTTCACAACAAATAACACATTGCGGTTTCTCAATTCCTGCTGTAATTATTGAGGTAAAACCATACTGTAAAAAATCCTCACTATATTTTCTTTTCTTAACGTTCTTCTCTACACGATCCATTGTCATGGGATGGTTTGCTAATGAAAATAATATATAACAATAGCTTTAATAATACAAATGATACATGGCATAGTTCAGTCAATACAGTTCATTAAAGTTTCCTATGATTTACCATTCTCTGTGGTGTTGTTTTTTACATACCTGTTACTATCACAAGGAGACAGTATTCACATCAACCACAGCTGAATATAAAAAGACCGATCAGCATCCAGATTAAGTTCCCATGGTACAGATTTTTTTTTTTTTGGAGTAGTTGATGATTTTACATACATGACTTTACATTTACCCAGTAATTATAATTCATGAAGTGTCGTTTTACCTCCAATACTGCTGCTTTCAACACAGTAGCTACTTTTAACAGAGTAGCTGCTTTCAACACAGCAGCTGCTTTCTACACAGTAGCTGCTCTCTACACATGTGTGACTGGTCCGCATAAGTACATTATGGCACCAACCCTGTCACATACACCTGTATTTGTACCGGATGTATGTGATGGGGTTGGCGCAATGATGTCATCACGCCGGGTACTCGTATGTGAGCGTATCTGCATGTGAGTGGACACGCCTGGAGACAGATAGAGGAGCGGTGTCTCGGTTCCTAAGACCATCAGAAATATGTGTTTTCTGATGGTTTTAGGCGACCCCTGTGAAAGTGTCGTTCGACCCCCAAAGGGGTCGCGACCCCCAGGTTGAGAACCGCTGTTCTAGTGGGTTGAGACGTGGTGATACAGTTTCCTGGGGATCGGCAGTGGTTTTGCCATTAACTAGCTGTGTGATTAGAGAATCTCTTACTGTCTGGGCTTCAGTGTCCTTATCAGAAGAGACAATCTCCTTCAGGAAAGGTTCCTGACTCCACGTTTGTTGCCATTGTATTTGTCTCCTTCCTTCTGCCTTGAGTACAGAGACACTGGCCTCTGTCCTTGTTCTCCAAATCCCATCCACTTTCCCCTACCCAAGGGCATCCCTCCAGAGATCACCCCTCTCTCTTCTGCTCAGTCAATAATTTACTCCTCCTGGATGATTCCCATGAGCCTACAATCTGCTTCTTAAATAATTCTCTCGCATCTTCAATCTCCTCCAGCTTCCATTGCATTTTGCTTACAGCACCACTTCTCTAAGTGCGGCTAATACTTCCTCAGCTCCTGCTTTTTCATGAAAGAACTCAAAGCAGGCTTTTGTCGCTGATGCTGCCAGTGAGCTGCTTTTGTCAAGGTCACTGATGCTCAAACTTTCTCAAGTCCAATACTCATCTTTTTAAACCTATTTTGCAGCATTATTTGAAATAGTCATTCTCAACTTTCTTCTTAAAATATTTTCTTCTCATGGCTTCTAGGACACCTCCTTTTCCAGATCCCTTTCTGTCCTATTGACTTCCTCTCATCACTCCTCTTACTGCGACCCCCTCCCGTTCTTGATCTTTAAGGTGAAGGGGTCCCAGGGCTTAATCCACCATCTTTTCCATCTCTTCCCACTCCCTCGGTGAACACGTCCCGTCCATGTGTTGAAGACCATACACTGAATATTCCTCCAAGTCTTGGAGTTATTTCTGACTTATCCTTTACTTATTCTTTCACCCCCACATCCGAATTCATCAGTAAAACTTGATGGTTCTTACTCTCTGACATATTTCTTATTCCCATTATCTTGATCACTTGGCTCACAATATCTTCATACCTCACCCTGACCTCCTTGCTGGTCTCCCTGTTTCTGCTCTTCATCTTCCTATGGTCTATTTTCTCTATGGCTGCCTGAGTGATTTTTCAAAAGGTAAATTTGGTAATGGCATTCGTGTGCTTAGAACCCTCCAATAACTTCCCATCACACTCAGAAAGACATCTACTCCCTTACTATGTTCTTGAAATCTCTGTATTATCTGCCCCTGGTTTAATCTCTTATGTTCCTTAAACCTGCCAAGGTTCCAAGAACCTGCAAGGATTGTGCACTGGGGGTTTACTCCCTCTGGAGCACAGTTCCCACTTGTGTGTGGCTCGCTCTCTAATTTCATTCTGGGCTGTGCTACGCATCACCTAATTGGAAAGGCCTTCTGTGGACCCTGTATGTGATGCCACCCCTATTTCTCTCTGTCTACTTATCCTGCGTTATCTCCCCCCACAGTAATCATTCACATATTTTGTATATATATTTTTTTATTGTCCCAACCCTTGTTTCAGCCAAATGTCTTCCACAGTGAGATATAAGCTCCATGAGATCAGAAACCTAATCTCTCTTATTTATCCCTATATTCCCAGCACTTAGAACTTTACTTGGCACACAGGAGATGCTTAATAAATCTTGATTGAGCGAATACATGATGGCATTAAAGAATGAGAAGAATAATGAGCATTTGCCTTCAGTAGACCTGGCTGGTAGAAAATAAGATAACATTTTTTGTATCCTTCTGGGTTACAATTTATTGGACTAGGTAAATAGGTGGAATATAGGTGATTCAGAGGTAGCCTTTCAGATTATTACTGATTCACAGATAATAGTTATAATAGCTAGCAATTATCCAATGCTTGCTACTTGATGAATATTCTAAGCCTTTACCTATATTACTTTTCATAACATATCTATGAAGATAGTTCTATTACCTTCACTTTACAGATGAAGAAATTGAGACATAGGGCAGCTAAGTAAGATCACATAGCTTCTGGGATAGAGATCTGAACCCATATCACCTGACTTCAGAGGCCATGACCTAACTGCTGTGCAACACTGCATCTTGGACTAGAAGAATATGCCCCATACAAGGAAGAATAGTCAAACGTTCTGGCAGTACTGATATTAGATAGAAGCAGAGTGGTGGCTTCAAATCTGCCTTTGTAACCTCAAATGGAATTGTTACTGGATTCTTTTTAATGGAACAGATACAATTAGGGACATTTGGCTGAAACAAGGGTTGGGACTGGGCCTTCCCTTTGTACTCTGTGGTGGGCCCTGACATATCTTTTTGAAATAACCAACTTTGCACAGTCAAAGTACCATGAGGTGGGAACCAGCATGGATTTGGAGTCTGACAGACCTAATCATGGACCTGCCATTCCTGGGCTCTGTGACTTTGGAATCTTACTTCGAAGTCTCAGCTTCCTCTTCTATAAAATGAACTTAGCCTTAGCTGGTTTGGGTAGAGTATTGGCCTGCAGACTGAAGGGTCCCAGGTTCAATTCTGGTCAAGGGCACATGCCTGGGTTGCAGGATCGATTCCTAGTAAGGGGTGTGCAGAAGGCAGCCAATCAATGATTTTCTTTCATTATTGATGTTTCTCTCTTTCCCTCTCCCTTCCTCTCTGAAAATCAATAAAGATATATTTTTTTAAAATTAGCTTAATAATAGTGGCCATGCCCAGTTTTCATGAGGTAGTGCTTATTTATGAAAAGCATAGTGCTTGATACATAGTAGGTTCTCAAACAATTCTAGCTATATTATTATTGTTTATAATAATAATCCATGACAAAATTGTCACTAAAAGTAAAGGTTAAGATGTTCTTTTCTTTTTACTTTGTGCCTGCTCTTCTGGCAGGCCCCACTGCTCTCCATGGTCTGGGATCCCCATGCTGCTTGATCCAGATGGGACCTTCCTGGATGGGAGTCCCTGCTACTGATATGCTTGTCCCTTTTGCTCTCCTAGCCAGTGTCCCCTTCCTTCCTGGCCTTGGCCTTGCTAAGTAGATTTAATAATTTAAGGCACAGTACAGTTGCACACACATAGGCGGTGGATGCTGGAAGGTGCTCATCAGGATTAAGGAGGTGGGAGTAAAGATTATTCTTCAAACTCCTGGAAGAGCCACCAGCAAACAGTCCTAAACCAACTTTGGGAAATCCTGTGGCTAAAGGGAGCCACCTGGCCCAAGTTCATGCCCCATGGCCTGGGCATTTATTGACCGGTTAACATGGACAAATAAAGGCTTGCCTCCCTTGTCTCCAGGAGGAACACCTCTGAAAAGCTCCCGGGGGGATCATATGAGGCCTTTTTCACCTGCATCACAGTCAATTTCTCTCTGTGTCTTATCCGGCTTCCTTCATTCCCTTCTGCTGGCGTGGAAACTGAGAGCGCCACCTAGTGAACTACCTGCATGCAGATCTCCACTGCAGTGTCTGCCTCCTGGGGAAGCCGACATGTGACAAGACTTGCATTTTAATAGGAACCTGCAATGTCTTAACGAAAGATAGACTTTCAGGATGGATTACATTTTGGAGAGAGTTTTCCCCAGGGGCCTATAGGCCTGTCCAATTGTATCATGTGCAACTCTTCTGCTGTGCTCAGCTCCGTGTAATGCTTCCTGCTCAATTCATTTATAATATTGACCTTGGGTTCTTGTCTCCAAGACTTCCACCCAAGCATTTTCAACCCACTTCTTGTTTTTCATCAGCTGGCATTTGCTGAGCTCCAACTATTTAAGCTCTAAGTGTGTGTGTGTGTGTGTGTGTGTGTGTGTGTGTGTGTGGAAGAATGGCGAACTAAATAACAATGAGTCCTTGATTAAGACTCAATCTTAGCCTTTCTCCCCAATGTCCTCTAGGTGACCTCTGGAGTCCTACCTGGTACTTACATCTTCATGACAACATTTTGCAGATCTCCCTCAGGGCCACTGTTCTTTTCATTCCATCTACAGGGAATGCCAACCCCAGTTGTTGGCTATTGAAAGCCTTCGTGCACATATTTGAAGTTCGCACCTCCTTCCTGAACATTTCCATTAGAAGCTTAGCCTAAACATCCCCTGAACTCTGTAATTATTGTCCTACCATCCATGGAACTCCCTTTAGATAATGTCTAGTAGCATAATCATTTGCATATAGGAATTTTCTTCCCAAATAAAATAGATATTTAGCACTTGGCACAGAGAAGGCAGATAATAAATCCTTGTTAGATAATAAAGACATGATGCTGACCAGTTGAATTATCAGAGATGTTGCTTCTATTTATGTTTTATCTTAAGTTCTGATATAAGGATGGTATCATTTTATTTTTTTTTCATGATGGGGAAACTGAGGCTGAGCTATCTAGTGGTTTTCTAAAATCACTCAAGTAGTGAGTGGTCAGAGGCTGAGTGGATTTACGTCCAGGTCTGACTCCCAAGTCTGTCATGTGTGCCTCAATCTGACTAGGCCGTACCCGAGGGACTCAGGAGGCCTTACCTACAGCCCACCATCATATGCCCTGCTAGCTGCAAGGGTTCAAGGAATCTGGAAAAGGGGCTGTGCATAAATGAATAAAGAGCCTGGAGAAGAAATATAAATTTGGAAGGCATTTTGAGGTGCCAGATTGAAACTCAGTTCTAGTGACTAAGCTCCTCAAATCTCCCCAACCAGGGCTTTTTATTCACACATTTTGCCCTCTAGCAAAGCAGATATACATATCAAAGGTAAGGTTTGGTAAATAGTAAAGGACAATCAGGTTGGGGGAATTGCCTTTGGCTGTTCCAGTAGCAGGTAATAACATGCAGATTTTCAGCCCTGCTGAAGCCCCAAGGTTCATCAACCTTTTGATGAACTTCTTGCATTTATGACCTGCTGGATTTAGCCTCCAGCAGTGCCCCCCAAATTTGTGTCCATAGTGCCCAACAGCACGAGGGCCAGGGGCAGAGCAATGGTCAGAGCCAGGGGCACTCACAGGACATAGAGTATGGCTTTTTTAGAGGTGGGGCAGAAGGTGCAGAAAAAAGGGACAGAGCTGAAAAAAGCTTTCTGAGGACATAGTTTGGTTTGGGCTTGGGGAAGTTTGCTCCCAAGTGCAAAGACCAGGAAAGAAAAGGCTAATATACTATACCGTAATGCTTTCACAACCCTGCAAGCTGTGAACACTTTAGTTAAGGAGGGAGAGGCTCTGTGCAGTTTACAGGGAGGTGACAGGCACAGGGATGGTTCTCAGCACAGAGGAGGAGTCTGACAAAGGAGACTCCAGCAGGCCTCCCCTCTTCCCTCCCATGGCTTCAGAATTGGAACCTCCATTTCAACTTGTCAGAAATTCTGTGTGGAGAGCTATCCTGGTTTAGCAGAGTGTGGGTCCGTAACTAGTAGCAGCAGAATCACCTGGAAAGTGGTCAGGAAGGCAGTTCCTGGGCCCCACACCTGCTGACTCTGATCCTGGGGCTGGAGCTCAGCTGTCTGTGCCCCCACAAACCCTCAGGGTACCCTAATGTGAGGAAACAAGCTCTGCCATTCTCCCAAGACAGTAATCTCCTTCCTGTGATCTGAGTTGTCTTTCCCTTTTCTCTTGTATCTTTCCCCTACATATTAGAATTTTCTAAGTCCTTTCACCTTCATGTACCTTTCTCTGCACCCAGCTGACAAGGATCGTCTCCTTTGATGGCCTTGTGTATTTAAAAAATATGTTTTTATTGATTTTGGAGAAAAAGGAAGGGTGAGGGAGAGAGAGATAGAAACATGGGTGAGAGAGAAACACTGATCGACTGCCTCCTGCACTCCCCTTGCTGGTGATTGAGCCTGTCACCCAGCCATGTGCCCTGACTAGGAATTGAACCTATGACCTCTTGGTGTATGGGCCTAAGCTTAACCAACTGAGCCACACTGGCCAAGGCAGCAAAATCATTTATTAAAGTGATTAGGTACCTATATACTTCAGAGCTATTTTTGGATAACAGTAACAGGAAGTCATTTGAACTAGCTTAGTCACAGATTGGAAATTTATTATAAGGATAATGGAGTGTTTCAGGGAATGTGCAAAAGACTCAGGGATGGACTGGAACTAGACCGTGGAAAGCTGTAGAGTGTTCTGTTTTTTTGCCCGTCATCTTTGCTTGTCTCACTGTGTAGCTATTTCTTCTTTCTTTGTGAACTGGAATCCTCAGCTCCTCTGTCCATAAGGTGGGGAAAAGTGGCCACCTTTGTAAACATCTTACAAATTCTAGTCCCCCAAAGGAACTGTAAGTTGCTCTTCATCCTAATTCCAATTTCCTCTGGAAGCGACTCTGGATCATGTGCCCACTCTGGTCCACTAGATGGAAATAATTGGAGACATTGCCCAGTAATCTGTATAGACAACTGAGACTTTAACTTTTGGAGAAGTTCTAGGTCCTGAATTGAAATGATGACAGCATCTCCTATTTGCTCTTGAAGTGTACAGGTTATTCTCTCATATATCACCTCATTACTCTTACTATTCTTCCATAGAGCTGGGAGGACATTGGGTTTCTATCTCCATTCTATAAATAGGGAAGTGAAAATCCAGAGACTCTGAATGACTTTTCCACAGTCACACAGCTAGTTACCAGCAGGGATGGACTAGCAGTAAAAAACATTTGAACCTGTCTCTACCACTCACTGATTTGCCACTTGGTCAAATCTCACTCATCAGAACTTTTCTCATCTACAAAATAGATTAATTATTCTACCTGAAGCTAGCACACAAGAATGATTGCAACAATCTAATGAGTTGTTCTTGAATATGATTGAACATTTGAATATACACTGAATGGCCAGATTATTATGATCTCTGGACATAATATCCTATCTAATAAAAGAGTAATATGCAAATTAACCATCACTCCACGACAAAATGGCAGTGCCCATGGCCACAAGATGGCGGCGACCAGTCCTCTTAGCCCCGGCGGAGTCCGCCCAGCAGCGGCAGTCCAGGGTGTCCGGCTGGGAGATACCAACGCCCATCGTGATCCCTGGCAAAGGGCGGAGGCTTGGGCTGGGGTCTCAGACTGGCAGGGCCCCGCCCCCAAGCCACGCGATCTCTGGCAAGCGGCGGGTGGCCTGGGCTGGGGTCTCAGACCCGCAGGGCCCCGCCCCCAAGCCGTGTGATTGCTGGCAAGCGGTGGGCTGCCTGGGCTGGGGTCTCACGCCTGCAGGGCCGGGCACCCAGACTGCATGATCACCCAGCCAGCGGCAGCAGCCTGGGCTGGGGTCTCAGGCCGGCAGGGCGGTCACCCCCCCACCACGCTATCTTCAGGCCAGCGAGGGCAGCCTCAGCTGGAGCCGCACCCCCACCAGGCTATCCCCAGCCAGGCTGAGATGGCAGCCTGAGCATGGGTCTCAGCCTAGCTGGGCTGAGGCGGCAGCCTGGGCTGGGGTTTCAGCCTTGCCAGGGCCAGATCCCCTTCCAGCGGTGGTAGCCTGGGGTCTCAATCATTGAGTCACACCAGCCAGGCAGATATGGAGGAATCTTAAATGTTTCTTTTTTATAATATATATTTTATTGATTTTTTACAGAGAGGAAGGGAAAGGGATAGAGAACTAGAAACATCTATGAGAGAGAAACATCCATCAGCTGCCTCCTGCACACTCCCCACTAGGTATGTGCCCCCAACCAAGGTACATGCCCTTGACCAGAATCGAACCTGGGACCCTTGATTCTGCAGGCCAATGCTCCATCCACTGAGCCAAACCAGTTAGGACTGTCCAATATGCTAAAGAAAAAACCCTATCTAATAAAGAGGGAATATGCAAGGGAGGGCATTTGGGGGTGACCGGGGTATCAGGGGAGGGCAGTTAGGCATTGATCGGACTGGCAGGGGAGCGGTTAGCGGGTGATCAGGCTGGCAGGCAGAGTGGTTAGGGGCAATCAGGAAGGTAGGCAGGCGAGTAATAGATTGTGAAAGGGATGTCCAACTCCCTGTTTAGGCCTGATCCCATGGACCGGGCCTAAACAGGCAGTTGGACATCCCCCAAGGGGTCCCAGATTGGAGAGGGTGCAGGTTGGGCTGAGAGACACCCCCCTCCCGTGCACGAATTTCGTGCACTGGGCCTCTAGTCCTATATAATAAAAGGCTAATATGCAAATTGTCCCCTCGACCAGGAGTTCGACCAGCAGGCAGGCCGGCCAACGGCCCATGTACCCTCCCTCTGGCCAGGCTGGCCGGACCCCACCCATGCACGAATTCATGCACTGGGACTCTAATATATATATATATATATATATATATATATATATATATATATACACACTGAATGGCCAGATTTTTATGTGTTCAGAGATCACAATAATCTGGCCACTCAGTGAATAGGGACCTTTAAAAATATATGGATCCCAGGACTCCAGCTTGTGTATTCTGATTCAGCAGATCTGTGATAGAACCCAAGTATGTGTTCTTATAAAAGTCCCTAAGGAAATAGTGACAAACAGCCTGCATTTTTTAATCCTTCAAAAGCTTGAGAAAATGCTCCATAATTTGCATGGCTTGCCTCGTGTGAAATATATTGTGACCAAAGAGACAGTCAAAATAATCTCCTCTGAGTTACGTCCTGTTCTAGGTGCAAACCGCTTTCTTCTTCAAGATATTTAGGGGGGCCTAGATGGAGTGGCTCAGTTGGTTGAGTGTCTTCCAGTGCACCGAAGGTTGCCAGTTCAATTCCCGGTCAGGGTACATATATGGGTTGTGGGTTCAGTCCCTGGTTGGGGCATGTGCAAAGGGCAACCAATTGATGTTTCTCTCTCACATCAATGTTTCTTTCTCTCTCTCTTTCTCTTTTTCTCTCTTCCTCTCTCTAAGCTTATCCTCCAGTGAGGATTAAAAAAATATTTAGGGGGATATTTGGGCAGAATGGGAGAAGGTTATGCGTTTGAGTATGTGACTATGTATGTATATGTGTCAGTGTGTGTGTGTATGAGTACATATGTGTATGTGGGTGTGTAAATGTGTATGAGTGTATGCATGTGTATATGAGCATGTTTTTGTGTATGTGAATCTGTGTGTGCATGTATGTGTGTGTGTGTGTATGGGGAGTGGGCAACAGCAATATGTGAAAGGTATATATTATGGGTTGTGCTTCTGCCATAGATTGAAGAAGCTTGAATATTTTAGTTCAAAGAGACTAATGTTTGTAGTGCCCCTACTACAAAACAGGCATTTTAGACATATTACAAGTAGTGTAGGTATTGTTCTCTCCAACAAACATTTGGTGTAGGTTTATTATCAAGCAAACATGTGTCAGAATTATTATCTCCATCTTATAGAACAAGAAGCTGAAGTCAGACAGATAGGAGGTGGTGGAAAGGGATTCAAATTAATTTCATGGTTTGTTTTGATTTGAAGAACTTTTCAGGTGACAAAGCTTAGGTAAGATCTCTAAAAAACCGGAGGGTGTTGAGTGGAAAGCCTTGCCATCACCACTAGGATCACTGAACAAACGTGTGAGGGATCACCTCTTCCTCCTCCACATTAATTATCTGTTTCACATCAGTTACCTCTTTCACATTAGTTACCTGTTTCACATCAGTTACCTCTTTCACATTAGTTACCTGTTTCACATCAGTTACCTCTTTCACATTAGTTACCTGTTTCACATCAGTTACCTCTTTCACATTAGTTACCTGTTTCACATCAGTTACCTTTTTCACATTAGTTACCTGTTTCACATTAGTTACCTTTGTCCTGCTCTGATGTTAGCTGCCTGGGGTACTAAATATAATGGGGCATTGTCAAATCAGGCTGATATTTTAGCCCAGTAATGATAATAGTAGGAATTAAATTAGTAGCAGTAGTGGTATCTGTCACTTATTGTTCACATTTCTGGATCAGATGCTGTCTTAGAAGATTAGCATGATTGCTGGCAGCTAGTCAACAGTTAGACATCACAATCCCATTTTACAGGTGAAACCAAGGCTCAGGGAAGATAAGTAAGCAGCCTGAGACCACAATGCTCACAAGTGCCGGAGTGAGGATTCGTTAGAGTCAGGTCTGTTTGGCTCTTGTGTCATGTGGAACTGCCTCTGTATCCCACAGCTCCCACTGCTCCCTGGGTGACAGGCTCTAGCTTAATTATTTCCATCTGCTTCTCCCACCTCAGCAAGACTCTTCCTTTCTTCCCTGGTTGACATTTTTGTTCCTTACATTCAGAAAGTGAAAGAGACATCAGCTGTCCTGGTGGGCCCTTTATAAGCAGAATTTCAAAATTTAATAAGTGTCTCTTGAAGTTAGTCAAGAAAGTAATTAACCCCAGGGCAGAGAGGGCACCCTCAGCCTCCGACGTCTGGCATCAGGAAAGTTGGCTGTTCATCATTAGCACATGAGTAAGTAGTTTATCGTGTGAAGGCAGTGCTTGTGGAGTGGATGCACTTGTTGGTATTTATGTGAGGCCCGATTTTGTTCTATATTTCTCTGGAGAGGATGGGTGAGGGGCTGTCCACAGGACAGGTATAGGAGGTGGGTCTCAGGTGTGTTTGGGCCCAGGTGGAGGAGAAACAGGGATTGGGAGGATGAAATCACTTACTGAGAATAATGCCATGGGTACGTAGTTTTATTCTCATTTTTATTCAGATGAGAGCTAAAGATCAGAAAGATGAATTTTTTGCCTAGGGCTATACAGGTAAGAGATAACATTTTGCTTCGGTTTGACCTGAAGTTCAAGCTGGTACACCTTAAAGCTACTGGAGGACACTGGGGCAAAGATCAAGATCTGGGAGTAAATGGAATGCCCTCAAAATGGAGGTGGAACCAGAAGAAGAGCACTCAAAAGCTTTATCAAAGGAAAAAGAAAGGTAAGGGTGGTAGATTGTATTTTCTAAAGATGGCCACACTACATATCTGTTCCTTTCTATTTGCCCTTCTTCTTGAACTTCACTATTGAGAGGTAGGCTCCATTTCCCTGCTCTCCAACCCTGGCTCATTCATTCTTGGAACAGTTAGGAATCCTGAGCCAACAGTTAGAAAATCTGACTACCCTGAAGCTGCCTTGCTGGAGAGACCTCACGGAGAAAGCGCATACAGATAGAAAGTCTTGGAAAATGCCAGCTGTTCCAGCCCCCAGCTGTTTGAGTGCCCCTGGCCCAGACACCAGACATGTGAGTAAGTGAGCATTCAGAAGATCATTGTAGCTACTGCCTCGAAACTGCCCCATCTGTTATAGAGTAGAATGGAACAAATTATTCCTGCTGAGTCCTGTCCAATTTGCAGACTTGTGAGCAAAATAAATGTTGTCATTGTTTAACCACTAAATTTGGGGTAATTTACTGCACAGTCACAGTCATTGCTGAAGTAATTATTGAAGCAGATATTTCAGAATCAAGTCTATAGAATCTGATGTCTGTCTGGGTATCTTATTCAGCTCAGGCACAAAGTCTTTTATTTTAGGTTTTTCTTTATTTTTATTTTTTTCTTTATTGATTAAGGTATTACATGTGTCCTTATCCCCCATTGTCCCCCACCGCCTCACTCATACCCTCACCCCCCTGGTGTCTGTGTCTATTGGTTAGGCTTATATGCGTGCATACAAGTCCTTTAGTTGATCTCTCCCCCTTACTCCTGCCCTCCCCTACCTTCCCTCTGAGGTTTGATGGTCTGATAGATGCTTCTCTGTCTTAAATGAGCCAAGAAGGTCACACAATTTTTGATAGTCTTCTGAGGAGCATCAGAAACAGCTGTTTTTATGTGACCTCCTCACCACCCCCCGGAGTATCCTGGCAGTGTGTGGTTTTGGCTTGCACACGGGAAGCTACCACTGTCAACACCAGGCAATACCTTTCAAGGACATATTCAGAGGAGGGAGGCAAGATTGCTTTAGGCTGGGACATTTGGGGAAGCCTGTCAGAGGAGTGGAGATTCAAACTAAGTCCTGAAGGATTTTGTTTGGCATTGGACCAAAAGGGAATCCCAGTTAAGAAACTGATCTGGGCAAAGATATTGGGTGGGCAGCTTGTAGTAAGCTTGTTGTCTGAAAAAGCAACCTGGCCCGAGTGAAGGGTCCACATCTGGGGAGGAAGACAGGAGCAGGTTTGGAAGATGCATACACTTGAAATAATTCTAATGAAGGACGTTGAGAGCTGGGTTTATAGGCCAAGGAAAGGTCAAGGTCTCCTGAAGAAAGAAGATGAATTTTGTTACAAACATTCACTGGGATTATAATGTTCCAAGGCCTGCTCTAGAATCATGGGTTATACCATTCTATTTCTAGACATTAGCAGACCATGCAAAACAGTAATTAAAAGTAAATAAATAAAAAGGTCTGAGGCAATTGTAACTTTTCCACTAAGACCCTAGAGGGCACCCCTTCCAGTGTCTTCCAGAATTTTGCTCTCAAAACGAACTCAACCCCCTCTGATCCCTTTAATCTCTCCTTTTCCAATGCCTTTAAACACAGATGTCACAACCACAGCTGGTGTCTCTTTTTCTTTTACGGTCACTATGCTTGAACAAATGCATCTGTTGATTTACTTTTCTCCTTAAAAATAGCTTTCTTTAGTTCCCTTTAGTCCAGCACCAACCATTGAGCTTTCCTACATATTTCCCTCCTTTCCCATGCAATGGTGATCTTCATGGTCTTCCTTCTCCCCATAGCATTTGAGGATTCCAGCCACCTTCTCTGAAGGAGCATCGATCCGAATAGTCTTTCCACGTTACTGCAGCTTCTTGTCTGTGCTCATCTCTGTCCCTTGGGCTCCTTCTGTTTTCTCTTCTTGAATTTAAGAGTTTTCCAAGGTTGTTAAAAGAACTTTACTCTCCCTTATATCTTCTCCATTCACATTTATAGTTTCAACTGTCATTTCTAAGTTAATATTAGTAAGTCAATAACCATGACAATCGCAACTGCCATAGCTCCCCACCCCACGCACACTGAGCACTAAGTACTTTATGCCCATTTTATAAGTCCCTGTGAGATTGCTTTTATTATCACCGTTTAACAGGTAAACGAGCCCAGGCTCATGGAAGTTAAATACTAACTGTGGCCAATCAGAATCCAGTTTTGCTGACGTTGAAGCCAGTGCTCTTAATCCGTGGACTGAATTGACTGTTCCTTCACTCTCCTGAGCATCCACATAGCAACTGTCACTGGATATGCTCACCTGGATGGCTTTCTGTCACTTCTAGCTTTTTATATCAACAACCAAATATCCTCTTTTCACCAAACCAACCAGAACTATCTCTAAACTTCTTAGACTTTTTTTTTTTTTTTTTTTTGGTCAACTAGTCCGCTATTTTCCCAACAGAATGGCTTTACACACCATCAGGACAAGGACAAACAGGTCAGTCTGAGGAACACTGATCACCACTGTGCCTCCTCAGGAAGGGTTGCCCTCACAAGTTGTGAGTCAGAACATAGGCTGCCTGTGCCAAAGGACAGTTTCTGCCTGAACAACGTTGAGAAGCACGGTCAGTGGTTGAGAAGAACACAGAAGATTGCTGCATGTAATATGTAAACAGGAACATGGGCCTTTCTGATGGACACACTCAGCTATCCCAGGCACCCCCTCTCCCACTCTTACAGACCAGAAACGAGTAACTCAAGAGCCCTGGACCATTGATTGTGGAATGTCAGAACTATGCAAAAGCTTAGCAATAATTTTAGGCTAACTTTCTGCTTTGACAGATGAGGAAATGGAGATTCAGGAAGGTGAGGTGCCACCTCCTCCATGAGGTCTACCCTGACTACTACTCTATTAAAATCTCCTTTCCCACTCAACAATCTAGACCCTCCTTACTGGTACTTGGTGATATTTCTATTCCCATTCTCGTCACACACATTCACGTTTCCCCAGGACAGTTCCAGTTTGTAACTTCTGTTTTAGTATAATCATTGTGTCTCCTTTTACTCTAAAGTGGCCCAAATTATCTGGTGACCTTATCCATGGGTCCAAACAGTTATCCTCTCCTCCCTGGAATATATACTCTCATTTTGGCTCCCCATACAGCAACAGCAAACAGAACAATCTTTTTTTTGTGTTTGTTTTGTTAATCCTCACCCAAGAATATTTTTCCATTGATTTTTAGAGAGAGTGGAAGGGAGAGAGGGAGGGAAATGAAGAAGTGAAATGGAGAGAGAGAGAGGGAGAGAAACATCAATTGGTTTCCTCCCACATGTGCCCTGACCAGCCGGATCGAACCTGCAACCCAGATATGTGCCCTTGATTTGGAATCAAACCTTTGACCCTTCAGTGTGTGGGCTGACACTCTAACCACTGAACTACACCAGCTGGGGCAGAACAATCTTTTCAAAAAATATGTCAAATGATGTGATGTCATTCCTCTGCTCGAATTGCTCCACCTCTTCTCCCACAGAGTATAATCCAGACTCCTTACCACCTTCTAGCATAACATACACTGTAACTTACTTGTTTAGTGTCTACCATGGGCTGTCTGACCCTCCCCCTAGAATTAAGGTCCATGTGGGCAGGGATCTTTGTTTTTGTATTGCTGTGCCCCCCCCTTCCCCCTAATTAGACAGGGGATCCACATAGTAAATAACATTGATAGGTAAGTTTCTGACCTCCTTCCTCCCCTTCCTTGAATTCTACCCAACACTGGGGACTGGGGCATGATGGGCTGGGAGGTGAAATGAAGTAAGTGAAGTGGAGTTAGGTCAAGCACCTGGAAAATTCCAAGGAGTGAAGGTAGGGTGTGCAGATCCAAGCACTGCAAAATCCTGTTATTTTCCAACTGTTTGAGAGATGCAGAGGCAACCAGGGATGCAGGGACAAAAAGAGCAACCTTCTAAGAAAACTCGTTTTTTTTTTCTTCTCACTTTGCTCTTCCCACACATCTTTTTCACCCACCCTTGACCTTGTACTTGTCCTCCAATTTTATAGTTATACTTAATTTCTTGAGTTCAGTGTGATGGAGGGTCATCAGTTTATTGTAAACATTAAAACACACACACACACACACACACATGCTTTTATGTTATTTCAAGCCCAAAGGAGACTATAATTTGTTAAAGTGGGCTTTTATTTTGTTTATTTTTTAAGGAAAAATGAGCAAAAGTGGCCCCCACTCCCCTAGCTCTCTCCCTCGCTCCCTCCGCCCCCCGACTATTCCCAGAAGGCTGCAATCTGGCCCAGACAGGAGGAATGGCATTTTTGCCAGGAACATATTTTCTGCCTTTGTTCCATCCCCGCAGATCAAACGCTGGAGCGTCTGGGGATTACCAGTGGTATTGCAGGCTTGGTGCCCCCAACTGTGAGACCAGAATTTTTCATGTAGAGTCAAATCATGGAAAGAATCAGGGAGGATTATATTGTCAGAGGTAGCAGGAAGGAAGTCAACAAATGTCTTATTAAACAGCCTCTATGGAGCCTCAAGGTGCAGGTGATTTCCCTGTCGGGGATGGAGAGAAAATCACCCTCATTTCTCACAGGACACGGAGACCCAGGCTGCTCCCCTGCTTGTCCTCTTGTCCAGCGTGGCCATGGAGTCTGCATTACTGACCTGTCTATGTCGTGTACAGCTCAGGGTTTCCCAGTTTCTAGAGGCCCACGTGGGGGATAGAGGCGAGGCTGCTGAAGCAGGGCTGCCCTGGGCACCGCTTTCAACTGGAGGAACTGGCTGGGTTTTGGGCATCACACCAACTGCAGAACAACTTCTGCAAGGAATGGGGGTGGGAGTGGGGGGGAGGCTTGGGGAGAGTGTTTCTTTCTCAAGCTTGGTGTATTACAAATTATCACCCAAATACCATGTGTGCTCTCAACCAAATACCATGTGTGCTTCTTCTAGAAAGTGCTTTCCTGCCCTTAGCTGGTCCGAATCTTTCCTTCATGGTCCAGCTCAAAGCTATCTGGTCCCAGGACACAGAGGTGTCTCCTTTACTGCTCCTCTGCTTATCCACATTATTTGTCAGTGATGACAAGCCCTGTTGGATCTGACCTGGAAGGCCTTGGAGACCAGTTTGGGTCAGCCTCTTCTTTTACAGAGATGAGAATCAAGAGCCAGATAGATGAAGTATCACGTTCACAGCTGGAGAGTGGCTGTATAAGGAGGACCATGTAGAGTTCCCATCTCATATTGTATTTCATTAGGCCACTCTGGGCAATATTAAATAAAAGTGCTAAAGTTTTTTTTTTTTCTGTTCTTATTTAAAAATAAATCTCTATTGTTCAGATTATTACAGTTGTTCCTCTTTTTTCCCCCCAATAGCTCCCCTCCACCCGGTTCCCACACCACCCCATGCACTTACCCCTCCCCATTGTCCTCGTCCATAGGTGTAAGATTTTTGTCCAATCTCTTCCCGCACCCCCTCTCCAACATCCCCTTCCCCCCAAGAATTGTCAGTCCACTCCCTTTCTATGTCCCTGATTCTATTATATTCACTAGTTTATTCTGTTCTTCAGATTTTTTATTCACTTGATTTTTAGATTCACTTGTTGATAGATATGCATTTGTTGTCACTTTGTTGTTCATAATTTTTATCTTTACCTTTTTCTTCCTCTTATTAGAGAATACCCTTCAGCATTTCATATAATACTGGTTTGGTGGTGATGAACTCCTTTAGTTTTTTCTTGTCTGTGAAGCTCTTTATCTGCCCTTCAATTCTGAATGATAACTTTGCTGGGTAGAGTAATCTTGGTTGTAGGTTTTTGCTATTCATTGCTTTGTATATTTCTTGCCACTCCCTTCTGGCCTGCATAGTTTCTGTTGAGAAATCAGCTGACAGTTGTATGAGTATTCCCTTGTAGGTAACTAACTGTTTTTCTCTTGCTGCTTTTAAGATTTTCTCTTTGTCTTTTGCCCTTGGCATTTTAATTATGATGTGTCTTGGTGTGGTCCTCTTTAGATTCCTCTTGTTTGGGATTCTCTGAGCTTCCTGGATTTGTAAATCTATTTCTTTCACCAAGTAGGGAAAGTTTTCTGTCGTTATTTCTTCAAATATGTTTTCAATATCTTGCTCTCACTCTTTTTCTGGGACCCCCATAATTTGGATGTTGGTACGCTTGAAGTTGTCCCAGAGGCTCCTTACACTATCTTCATACTTTTGGATTCTTTTTTCTTTTTGCTTTTCCAGTTGGGTGTTTATTGCTTCTTCATATTTCAAATCTTTGACTTGATTCTTGGGATCCTCTAGTCTGCTGTTGGATCTCTGTATATTATTCTTTATTTCAGTCAGTGTATGCTTAATTTCTGATTGGTCCTTTTTCATATCCTTGAGGGTCTCACTAAATTTCTCAGAGGTTTCTAGAAGATTCTTGAGTAGCCTTATAACTGTGGTTTTGAACTCTATATCCAGTATTTTGCTTTCATCCATTTCTTTCATTTGTGACTTGTTTCTTTGTCTCCATATTTTGGCTGCTTCCCTGTGTTTGTTTCTATGTACTGGGTAGCTGCTAAGGTTTCTTGAGTTGATAGAGTGGCCTTGCATGGTTGGTGTCCTATAGGGCCCAGTGGCTCAGCCTCCCAGTCACCTGAGGTGGATGCTCTTGGTGCACTGCTTTATGGGCTTTTTGCACAGTCTTGTTGTAGTTAACCCTTGATTGCTATTGGTGTCACTGGGAGGAATTGACCTCCAGGCCAATTGGCTGAGATGACCAGCTGTGTCTACACTGGAATATCTGTTACACAGGAGCCATCCTTATGGGGCAGGACTTGCTTCAGTGGGGCTTTGGTGCTCATTGAGTCTGCCACTTGAGTGTTTCTTTTATGGATGTGAAGAGTTTTACTCCAATATGGTCTCACTCTGACCACTGGATACACTGGCTCTTGGATCTCCAAGGAGGTGCAAAGTCAGCCACTGTCTGGGACCACCCAGCAGGAGTTACAGAGACATCTGCAGATTCCTCCTCTTTGTATGGGGTTTGGAAGTGCCCAGACGAAGGCCATCTGTGAAGCAAGGCCACTGCTGCTGCCAAGCAGTGGGCCTTCTTTTGGAATCTCTGGGGCTCTCTGACCCAGCTGCAGTTTATTTTAGGTGAAAGAACAGGCCATTCAAATGCAAAAGTTGCTGCTCACAGCTTGGGTGTGGTTGTAAACTGGGTTGGGCAGGGTCTCTGGGAATCACCAGGGTGGAATAAATAGCAATGGCTACCCTCAACCAGAGAAGTCCCTGATTCTCTGTGTCCCGTGCCCCTGTACAGGAATAATGATCGCTGCGAGCACCTCTAAGAGTAAGCCTCCCTCGTGTTCCTGTCCCAATGCCAGACAGTCCAGTTTCTCCCCTTATGTGCCTGGGTCCCCCAGAGTCTCGCCCGGGGGAGCGAGCAGGAGCTTGTATCTCCCTTCCAGTTTAAAAAGCAGCACATCTAGGTGCAGTACTTTCTGTGTCTCTGCACCTCTTACCGGTCTCAATGAGCCTTCTTCACCTCTCTAGTTGTGGAGTTTCCACTCAGCAAGCTTTCCCATGGTTCTGGGTGGTAGTTGTTCTGACTCTTAGTTGTGTTTTTGATGTAGTTGTGAGAGGCAGCAAGTATAGGTGATTACCTATGCTGCCATCTTTGTTCCTCCTAGGTTGGTCAAGTGCTGAAGTTTTTGAGTGATACAAGCTGTGTGTCTAGTTCTGTGTGGCTGTCTTGGGGATGTTAAATTATTTTACCCTTTATGTGCATTAAAGTTATGTACTTTTGTGTCTGTGTCTTTATTTCATCAACTAGAGGCCTGATGCACAAAATTCTTGCATGGGTAGGGTCCTTAGGCCTGGCCGGCGATCAGGGCCAATCTGCAGGGTGACCGGTGGGGTGATTGGCGGGCTGCCACTGGCATCTGCCTTGGCTGGTCTAGGACCTTCAGGCTGGGGGCAGCTCCTGTATTGAGTGTCTGCCTCCTGATGATCAGTGCACATCATAGTGACTGGTTGTTCCATTGGTCGTTCTGCCGTTTGGTCGATTTGCATATTAGGCTTTTATTATATAGGATTGTTGTAATTATTGTGACAAATTATTCATATAGTTATTTAAATATTGAACACCAATTTCATGTGAAGCAGGTGCTAGATGGTAAGGATATTACAATAAAAAAGAAAAAGAAAAAAATGAACAAAATTCCTGCCCTCTTTGAGTTAAAAAAATGTAAATGTAGAACTAGGATAAATGCTAGGAAATAGAGGTATGAGTTAGTGAGAACAGATTCATGAAAGGGATTCAACCAATGTGGGATCAGGAAAGGTTTTCTTCAGCAGTGATACCTGAGCTGAGATCTTCAGGATAAAAAGGCGAGGAGGAAGGGCAGAGCATTCTAGGCAGGGGGAGAAGTAGGAGCTAGAGAGGATAAAGAATGGAGAAGAAGGGGTGAGTTTCTGCAGGGGCAGGAAGTGCCCAAACATGCCAGATCTTGTAGGTCATTTAAAATTTCTTTTGTCTTCTCAATTTTTAGATGAATTGTTTTGACCCAGGATGCTGCTAAACCAGGCCAAATTTCCATATATTCCCCACCATCCACTTTACCAATTCACTTAAATCTATTCCCAAATATTCTGCCTTTTTTCTATCACAATAGATTAACTCTCCTCCCAATTAAGACCAAGTCTTCCCCTTGTACCTTGTATCCCATTCCCTCTTATCTGTTCTTGCTCCTGAAGTTGCCATTTGTCCCATCATTGTTTTTCCATCACCACAGTATTAATTCCATTAGCATATAAGCACTAATGTTCACTAATATATCCCAGGACTTACTAGTAGAATAGTAGAGAGCACTAGTAAGGGATGATTAATTATTATTTAAGCAATTGAATACTTTCCATCATTAAGTGCAAAGCCCTTTTGTGACCCACATTCCTTTCCAGCCATCTCATCCTTCAATTTTTTACCCTTTAGGAAAAAATAAATATTTGATAGAGTTAGGGTCCTTGTTGTGGGTTCTTCATCTTCTATACATTAACTGCCTTTACTCCTCTTTGAATTGAGGTTTTATCTCTATTATTCTACCGATACTGCTCATGTTACACATGACCTCCATGTTGGCAAATCCAAATAAATTCTCAGTTCTCATCTTATTTGACTCATCCTTCTGACACACTCCCTTGGCTGGACTTTGGGACTCACCTCTCTTTCCGTTCTCCCAACCTACCCGCATGCTTCTTTCCAGTCTCTTTCTCATCTTCCTGACCTCCACATGTTGAAGTGCCCAAAGGCTCAGTCCTTGAAATTCTTCTTTTCTCTAGCCACCTTCACTCCCTAAATCATCTCAGTCAGTCCCATGGCTTTAAATACCATTTAAACACTGATAACTCATGTAATTTCATATCCAGTCCAGGTTTTGCAAACTCCAGATTTTAAATCAACTTGATAAATTTGCTTACTTGATAAATCTACTTGTCCAAAGTTGACTTCACCATCCTTCAGCAAATCTGCTCCACCTGCAACCTTCCCCATTTCAATAAATTGCATTTCTATTCTTTCAGTTTTTAGACCAAAAAACTTAAGTAATGTTTGACTGTTTTTTCTCTTTTTCCCATATCCTACACAACTCTACCAGCATTTTTGTTGACTCTTCTTTTGAAATTATCACATAATCTGATAACTTTTTACTATATTCCCTTTATCGTGATCCAAGGAGTTATTCTCTCTTCCATGGAATATTTGCTTCCATTTTGTTTCCCTAATAGCAGACAGAATAATTCTTTTTAAACATAAGTCAAAATAGGTTCATTTCTCTGTTCACATTGCTCCATTTCTTGTTTCTTAAGGTGTAATCCAGACTCCTTACCATGCCCCACAAAACCTTATATAAATTGCACCTCACTAACTCTCTGACCTAATCTCTACCACTGTCCCCCATGCTCACCACACTCCAGCCACGCCTGTCTCTTTGTTTTTATTCTTCTTAGAACATGTCATGAATGTCCCAGCCTCAGGATTTTGGACTTAATGATTCCTCTACCAAGAACATTCTTTCCTGAACATCTGTGAGATTGCTCTCTTAATTCCTTTAGGTCTCTGTTCACATATTTTATATAACATAGCATTACATCCTTCTAATCTGGGCACTGGCTACCCCCTTAATCCTACTTTTATATTTCATACTCATTGCACCTGACATATTATATATTTAAAAATTTTATTTGTTTATGAATTATCTTCCCCGCCCTTCCTACACAGTTAAAATATAAGAGGTCAGATATTTTTGCCTATTTTGTCCACTAAAATATCCCAGGACTTAGAATAGCAGAGATCACTAGTAAGGGATAATTAATTATTATTTAAACAATTGAATGAAATTCTGCAAAGAAACAAGCATTTGATTTATGAAAAACAGCCACTAATTTTAACTACGTATATGTCACTGGATTCCTTAGTAAGACCTAATTCTGTTGAAGTCAATCTGGAGTGAGTGCTTGAAGAATAGGAAACTCATTCAGAGTTTGGCTTTGAAGAAAAAGAGACAGGGTGATATTAGAGTGAAATATAGAGCCAAAGTAGCTTACTTTTTAAGATAGATTAGACTTGAGGATGTTTAAATTGATAGAGAAGATTTAGTTTAGAGTAAAATGTTAATTATATCTGAAAGAGACAAATCCCCAACAATGAGATGTTCCAGAGAAGAAGGTTGGGCATGCTATCTAAGGACAGGTGGGGAGCTGGTCTCTGAGAGGAGAAGAGATACCGATGTGTTAGGGTTGGAAATGCTTGCCTCAAGGTTTCTTTTTTCTTTATGAAGTAGATGGTATTGTCATAGTCTCAGGCTGAGTGGTGGTGGTATGGGTTGGAGGTACCTGGACAAGGCTGATAGTAGCCATCAAGGAGAGTGGAGGTATGAGTTGACTAAGACAGAGTAGCTGGATTGTCAGACAGGGTAAGAGCCCACTTAAAGTAAGTGATCATAATTTATAAATTACTAATATGTTTTTTGTTTCTGGTGTCATTTAACTGTTCTGCTAAGTGTGTACAGAAAATGGAGATAGAGGAGTGATGGAGGAAATGATCACTGGTGATGAGGAGGTCAAGAAGTTGAGACACTTGGGTGATATGCCATCTATATGCATAAATAAGTAATCCAGGGTGATGTCAGGACTTGTATGGAGGGAGACACTGAGTTGGTAGACTAGCTAGGCTAGATCACAGAGATGATCCGTGTTTGAAGTTGGCTAGAGTAATGCCTCAAATATGGCTAAGGTTGTTACTTTGATTTTCCTTAAATCATTAAGGAATGTATGTGAAATCAAGGGTGTGAATGAGAGGCTGGGAAATTATGAAAATGAAATTATGTCTTCCTAATTCCTCCTGGAGTTATGGTAGAAGCATGGAAACCTCTACAACCTGACCAGAGTGAGGATCCTCCCGGCCGGAATTCAGATTTCTCTGCTTTTTATATTGGCTTCTTAGTGCCGTTGCAGTAAATCTTCTGCCATATTTGTATTCCTTTGCTTTCTATTTCTCATCAGGCCTCAGCAAGCTCATAGATACCTGTGGGAAGGAGTAGATAAGAATAATATAAGTGAATGTCTTACATTTCAAAAAAGAAGTAATTGTTTGGAAAGGTAATGGGAAGAAAAGAGGACTCTTATACCTGGCATGTGACAGAAACAATCGTAACTAGACAAGAAAAAGTCATACTTTCAGTAAAAGCCAGGTTACGGTGAAGCTGAGTAGGCAGAAGGATTTCTCTGGGAAGCTGATGAAGAGCTGGGAAATGTGCTGCACATGGAGACCATAATGAGTTATGTTTAAGAGTTTAGGGGTCTGGAATCAGACTGCTTGATTCAGATTTCTATTCTGCCATTTGGTACATGTATGACCTTGGGCACTTAATTTAACTTCTTTGGTGGCATTTCCCCAGGGCACAGTGAGAGGCTATGGAAAGTAAAGGAGAAGTGGAGAGCTGGACAGAGTCAAGGAGGTACTGAGCATTACTGGGTAAGATGGTATAGCAGAAAGATGGCCAGGGAGGCTCATACTCTGGCCACTGACAGATGAAAAAGAATGATAAGTGGCCTTTGTGCACATGGTCTCAACAGTCTCTTTAAGAAGGGTGGTCACTGGGACTGATGCCTAGAGGACTCAGTGCATAAGCTCTCAGATGTATCTATTCTTGTAGCTATGGTCTAAATGTACCTGAGTCAGAGAAAGAAGATGTATGGGTCAAGGGAGACAGGCATAATAATAAAAATAATCATTGTGACTGAGTGGAAGGAAATCAGGGATTGACTTTATGCATTTGTTACATAAAACCATGCTCAAAACAGCTCTGAAAGCAACCAACTAGCTTATAAAGTTACTTTTGCTAGAATTTGTCACAAAGTGTTACATATCCTACTCAAAATTTAAAAGTACAGTTAATCTCAAACTCTTCTATTTTTCTCATTACCAATGGGGTAAAAACAAATCTCAATTTATTGCTTTGCAATGTGAAAGGTATGATATTTAATTTCACAGAAAATAGGTTTTCTATTTTCAGATAACATTCTAGTTATTTTTTGTTAGATTTTCCTACTAAAGGCTTTATGAAACCATGCTCCAAACCTTCAAAAAGTTATAAAATATGCTTCTTAATCGTTGTCCACATATGGGATGGAGTTATGTTGAAGGATGGAGTTTCTGCTTCACACAATAGGTACTGAGATTGCCCTTCAGAAAACACAGCTTTTTGGGTTCAGCAATCTTGCTGTTATAAGGATATTAGTCAAAACTATGGCATTCACAAAAGGGAAATACCTGTGCACATGACAGATGGGTTCAGTGGAATACTGTTTCCCAGAATTGTTAGCATCTTTGTACATCTACAGACTACATATGGCAACTATAATAATAAAGATAATTGACGCTTGTACTCACCTTTGCTTGGAATCTTCAAATGCTGTAATGTGCTCAATTCTGTTTGACCCTCAGAAAGCTGTGAGAGTTAGGGAGGTTTGTCTTCTTAGTTTTAGAGCAATCTGAGTCATCTACTTCAAATGACATGTGCTAAGTCACATTGCTAATGAGTAGTGGGGTGAGCATTCTAACTCACCTTTTAATTTCACCTTCTTTTCTGTTACATAGTTTCTTTTGAAAAATCAGAGATTAATTGGATATAATTTTAGCATTAAAATTAAATGTCATATTTTTTAAGTTGCTTTGATATGATGATATGGATAGTGTATGCTAAATTAAAATATTCAGCGAGCCATTCTCTACTCTGAAAAGTAACAGAACATTTGCTCTACTATTACGTATGTGTTCAAGTCAGCTTGGTGATAGAAAAGTTACGAACATGTTAGACTGTCTTGGGCAAGCAATTGGCCTTCGGATATTTCCTCTTGCCCAAGTGCTGGGAAAAACAACCACAAGATGATTTGGCTGCCTGTGAAGTTATTTATCCGAGGCAGGACAGTTACCCAGCATATTGAGTCAATATTCTCATTAGTATTTGGGAACAAGTTCAACATGCTTATTGGTCCAACAAGGACCTTTATTTCCTTCATATTTGGATGAATAAAGACATTAACATCTGGCTGCCTTCAGCAACATTCCTGATAAAACACAATTTTGTCATTTAAAAAGATAGCCTAGGTGAAGGGACAAAAATATTACAATACTCAACACACACACATACAAGTGCATACACACACTCTTAACACCTTCCCATTCACATAAACACCCACACATCACCCTTTACAACACACACAATCCTACCCACCCAACAAATATATCTCCAATGTAAATATCTATCATATTGGAGTATGTAGACCATTAACATAATACTCTATCATATGTACAAACAGACATAACTGGACACAGACACACAGATGCACACACCTCCACAACATACCCATATTATCAACAGATTCACTAGCATACTCACTCACTTTCACTTCTTAATGTTGGTTTGCATTCCTTGGGATATGTATCACAAAAATTTCCACACATGTATTAAAACCACCTTCACACCTAACATATCTGAATACCACAAACAGCTGAAATCCTGTCTCCTTGCCCCCTCCACCCCCACCATCCCCGCCCGCCCAACGGATACAGCACAGTTTTGAATTTCTGTGTCTGAGATGTCTTCTGTCTAGAAGCTGCTGTGCTCATTAATGCTTTTCATGTAGCTAATATTCTATTTTGCAAGCACAAATCTCCCTTGATCCCTGCTAATCTAGAGGATGCTGTTATCAGGGAAGAAGAAAAAGTGCAGAACTAAGTGAATCTCCTCCATTTTTCATTCATGAGGTTAGTCCGTGTTCCTAGGTAAATAGATTAAGGGGAGGACTTTAGAAGAGTCTTGAAGGAGAATGGGGACACCAAAGGGTTTGTTCCTTCTTTGTGTTGTGCACTGGGAAGCAAAATACTTTTTTAGCAAAGCTCTTTTTAAAAATTTAATTTTTAATGACTTCCAAAGAAGGTATGTACACATATGTAAGTTATGAGCATAGCAATGTTCACCATCCACCTTAATTTCTATAACAGAACCAGTACTACTTTTTTGTTTTCTCTCCCCCCCGCCTCCCCCCCCCCCCCTCTCTCTCTCTCTCTAACTTCTTTGATAGAACTTTGGAACATTTTAACTCTGATCATATACCCACTCCCAACTTTTTCTTTTTGCCCATAATCTTATTTCTATCCCTTTAAGCCCCCAAAGTTAATATTATTATTATATTTCACAAAATATTTGTTTGATTAGATTGTGCTTAAATTTTCTGACATTTTTGTATGACCCTTCTTTTTCTCTCTGACTACTTAAATGTATTCTCTTTGGTCTTGATATTCTGTTTTAACGACAACATATCTAGGTAAAGATTTCTTTCTCTAGCATGCTTGGAATACATTATTTTGCATGTTAACCAACAGTTATTATCTCTTCAAATATCATCTCTTACCCATTTTCTTTATGTTCTTTTTTTGGCAATCCGATTCCTTGGCTGTAAGACCATCTCATTCTGTTTTCCATATATCTTAACCTCTTGTTCCTATTTCCCATCACTTTTCCTATGTTGTGGATTTTAAATTGATTTTTTAGAGAGAAAGAGGGAGAGATGGAGGGAGGGAGGGAGGAAGAGAGAGAGAGAGAGAGAGAGAGAGAGAGAGAGAGAGAGGGAGAGAGAGAGAGAAACATTGATTTGTTGTTTGACTTATTTACTCATTTCTTGGTTGATTCTTGTATGTGCCCTGACTGGGGATCAAAACCTGCAACCTTGGTACATTGGGATGATGCTCCAACCAACTGAGCCACCTGCCCAGGGCTTATATTGTGTTCTCTGCCAGTTCTTTTACTGAACTATTTTTCTCTTCATTATGTATAATCTGATATTGAACCCAAACTTTGATTTATTTAAAACAACTTTTTCTTTCATTTCTAGAAGCCATTATAAACATGCCTGGTCATTTAAAATATTTTCTTAAATCTTCCTCATCTTTAGGATTCCAATTTGTAGTTTCAACCATAATTGTATAATGAGTGATAGTTAGTAATTTCAGAATTCAAAGTTCTCAGAGATCTAAACCTATTGTTCATTGTTTCTAGTGAGCCTCACTCATGATGGTTTTGTTTGTTTGTTTGGTCTCTGTATTGAATTTATTTGATTTTAAATGATGGAAATCCGGGGGTCCGATGGCAGATGACTTCCTTCAGAGATTTGTTTTGGCATCTGCTGAGGGATTTCCACAACATGGAGTCATACTGGCTTCCTTTGAAGGTCTCTGACTTCTCTCCCAGTGTTTCAGACTAAGTACTTCCACTCTGCTGCTGTCACAAGGTATAGTCTCTAGATTTCAGGGTTGTTATTCCCATTTGCTCTCAGGATGACCCCACCTTTACATCTGTTAACACTTCAGATCAATTTTCTTCTTGGAGGCCTAGCAATGCATTAAAAAGGATATTTTACTAGGGATACAGTTGTTTTACTATAATAACTCTTTGGATTATGTAGTCTGTGACTGCCAAAAATGGATTTGCAAAGGCTGATTTTAATTAATAATCTGCTCACTATACTGATATTGAAAATCTCCCAGTAGGATATCTGCTTATAAAAGAAAGGTGATAAATATTTCAGGGAACATGCAGAAAATAGGCCAGACATACTTAAGAATATGTACCCAACAGGATATAGTAATCACCGCTGAAGGTTGAGAACCGGCGTATGCTTGCAGCAAGGAGGAGCAAATAAAGGTTGTTGTACACTTTTATTGTTATACTTGAGGCCCGGTGCACAAATTTGTGCACAGGTGGGGTTCCGAGGAGGGGTGCAGGGGGGCTGGGATGCGACCAGCCCTCTGGGTGAGCAGTGGGACGCCCTTGCCAGCCCAGGATCTGCTGACATTTGTGCTGGTTGCCAGGAGCCACCTGGCGGCCATTTTTATATTGTTTCTTCCTTGCATAGCGTCTAGGGAGGGGAAGTGGCCACCCTGACAGGATTGTGCTGGCAGTGGTGGTCTGTCGGTGCCTGGCCCATTCTCTGAATATTTAACCTGAAGGACTACTGAGAGAGTGAGTGGCTGCTGCTGGGCTGGTGGGCCGCCAGGACAGGTTGGTCAGCTGAGCAGTGCTCCTGTTGTGGGAGCGCACTGACCACCAGGGGGCAGACGCTCAATGCAGGAGCTGTCCCCTGGTGGTCAGTGTGCATCATAGTTACTGGTCGTTCCAGTCATCCAGGTCATTCCAATCGTTTGGTAGCTTAGGCTTTTATATATACAGATAATTATTACAACCTCTTTAATGAAGGCTTCTCTGAGCTCTCCTGAGAACTAAACTCCAACCAGCCCAATGCAACCCACTTGCACTGTCTCTCTATGGGTGGATTAGGAGCTCCTAGGCTTGTCAGTAAACTCCCAGATTCAGTGGTTTTACATGTTTGCCACAGCATCTCAATACTTAGCACAGTGCCTGGAAAATCATGGATGCTCAAACCACATTTACTGAATGATCGTTCTACAATGTATTGTAACCATTTATATTGTAAGTCCCTAGGCTGGGTCTTACTTAGCTTTGTATTCTTTCAACACAGAGTCTTAAGTAAGATAGGCATTGAAACATACAAATAAGTGAACTAGGTAAATGTTAATTAAACATGCATTTGAGTGTTGAATAACTATATTGAGTCCTTATGATTTTATTAAAATATCAGTGCTATAATTAAGTGAAAACAAAATTTGCATTTCCACAACTACAGATGTCCCTCTATATGCATAGGGAATTGGCTCCAGGATCCACGGATGCTTAAGTCCCTTATATAAAAGAGCATAGTATTTCCATATAACCTATGCACAACCTCCTGTGTACTCTACATAATCTCTAGATTACTTATAATACTCTAAGAAATCTCTGGATTATTTACACTACTATAGTGTAAATGCTATATAAATAGTTGCTATTCTGTATTGTTATGGGAATGAGGACAAGAAAAATGTCTATACACGTTTAATACAGACACAATTAATGTAGGCCTAACTAGATAGCTTATGTCAGCAACAACATACCTTTGTGAGTGTTTTTAAAATATTTTCAGTTCAAGTTTGGTTGAATCTACAGATGCAGGACCCATGGATATGGAGGGTCACCGCATATATGACTACCTGTCTCATCCCCATTGTTGGGCTACTCTTTCATGTGCTGATCCTTGTACTTTGTATCACAAATTATTATTTTTCAAAATATAAGTGTAAATAGAATTTAGGATTCTGAATTTTCTGTTGTTCTTATTTTTAATAGTTATAGATAACGTCAAATGTCATAATTTATTTCTTAGTTTTGTAAGTGTCTGAGGGATTGTAGGGCCCATAGAATGGAACAAAAGGGAATGATGTGGATACCTCCTGAGGAAGCTCTACTTACATTAAGTTTTAAAGAAGGCTAATTATGTGGTTTATTTGAGGGGAGCAGGCTAGGTTAGAAAGAAATATAAAACTGAGGTGATAGTCATTAATTTAATTATTGAAGGCATATTATAGATTCCTTCTGGTGTGAGGCATGGAGGTCCATTAGGTCCAGAGCTTAGGTGAGACAAACTACACAAAATAGTTCTTCAGTAAATTCTGAGACCATGAAAGTGTTTTGCCCACTTGAGGAAATGCATTCCCCTTTCCGGACATGTGTAGGTCACTTATCAATCTTCTTTACTACTTTGGGTTGAGGAGGGTACATGAGAGGAAGCCATCTTATAAATTACTAGAGGCCCAGTGTGCGAAATTCGTGCATGGGAGGAGGGGCTCCCTCAGCCAGGTCTGTGCCCTCTCATAATCCGGGACCCCTTGGGGGATCTCCGACTACTGGTTTAGACCCGATCCCTGCAGTCAGACATCTGGCAGTCAGACATCCCTCTTACATTCCGGGACTGCTCTACCCTAACTGCTCACCTGCCTGCCTGCCTGCTTGCCTCTAACCGCTCACCTTCCTGCCTGCTCAGTGTGTGTCATAGCGACCGGTAGTTTTGGTTGTTCTGCCATAACAGTTGCTTAGGCTTTTATATATATAGATTTTATTGTACTATATTTTTATTCCCTTGTTTGGGCCCACATGCCTAAGACTTGTGGCTAATGTGTAGTTTTTCTTTGTGTCACCTCATTTCATGGTCATTCTTGCTGTTTGGTATGAAGGAGAACTTCCACCTCAGCCTTGGACAGCTGGATAAATTGTATGTGGGGCTATCTTTTGAAACAATAAATTGCTTCCTCCTCAGAACTGAAGTATAATGCTTTCTCTGACAAATGAAACCCACCAACTCCCACCTATCTGAAATTGCAAAAGAAGGGACATCAGATTCCCCTGGACTTTTTTTGAGGAGGATCATAGATCTAGATGGACCTTCTGTGAATGTGAAACTTAGTGACTATACTTAATAGCTTCAGTATAGTCCATCAAGTCGTCGGAAGAGCAAGGCTGTTCTGTTGTCATTGATCTTCACTAGTTATAGTTCACAAAGGAATGGAGTTGGACAATTGTCCTATATTATTGCTCTTTTTTGGATCTGAGAAAAAGCAAGGCTGCTGGCTTTTTCTGAGATTTAAATAATGCAAAATATTTTCTCTCCACCTGAGGAAAAAAACCCGATGCTGTTATGCATGTAGTGTCTGGGTCCAGATTTAAAGCAAAGACACTTGTAACCGGCTTGACACATTTGCGTGCCAAACTAACTCAGCATCTATTTTGGAAAGACTTAGAGAATATTCTCTGTCTCTTAAATTTTGCTAGGCACCCTGAGAAAGGCAAGAGAGGTGTACATGGTTTCTGCATTCTGAAGCTTTTGTCTCTTGTCTAGACAGAAGAAACAGATAAAGCTAAGGAATGGTGTGTGCTAAATGCTAATATTATATGAGTTCGAGAAAATTTGGAGCACTTTCTTTGGTATATGTGGTTGTAAAGTACCACAGGGTGCATCTGTTTCGGAAGAAAAACTGACTTTGATAATAATCTTTCAAATGCTGTGTGATTTTAAAGAGGAAATAGCAGGACTGAGCCAGGAAAGCTATCTCAGAAATGAGAAAAGACTCTTCATTGAAGTAATTGTATTTTTCTACCAGAGGGGTCCCTCAGCCCAGCCTGTGCCCTCTCTCAGTTTGGGAGCACTCGGAGGATGTCCGGCTGCTGAAAGTTGGACATCCCTCTCGCAGTCTGGGGCTCTCACAGTCCAGGACCTCTCGCTCCTTACGGCCCATCTACAGTGGAGGCGGGAGAGGCTTCCGTCACCGCCACTGCACTTGCCAGCTGTGAGCCCGGCTTCTGGCTGAGCAGCGCTCCCCCTGTGGGAGCACACTGACCACCAGGGGGCAGCTCCTGCATTGAGCATCTGCCCCCTGGTGGTCAGTGCACGTCATAGCGACTGGTTGTTCTGCCATTTGGTCGATTTGCATATTACACTTTTATTAAATAGGATGATCTGATTTGCTTTGGATAGAATCAGAACACCTTTGAGCAACATACTGACTGCAAGTAAGAACTCTCATTGCTTCCTATAAACATTGATAAGAGGCCATTTATTTATTTATTTATTTAATTTGTAGAAAAATGATGAAACATAGAAAAGAAAGGCCAGACTGACATGGCTCAGTAGTTGAGCATCATGGTTTTATTCCCAGTCAGGGAACATGCCTAGGTTGTGGGCTCGGCCCTCAGTAGAGTGCAGGAGGCAGCCAATTGTTGATTCTTTCTCATTGTTGATGTTTCTTTTCTTTTTTTAAAATATATTTTATTGATTTTTTACAGAGAGGAAGGGAGAGGGATAGAAAGTTAGAAACATCGATGAGAGAGAAACATCGATCAGCTGCCTCTTGCACACCCCCTACTGGGGATGTGCCCGCAACCAAGGTACATGCCCTTGACCAGAATCGAACCTGGGACCTTTCAGTCCGCAGGCCAACGCTCTATCCACTGAGCCGAACTGGTTTCGGCGATGTTTCTTTTCTTTTTCTTCTTTTTTTTTTTCGGGTAATACTCACTCGAAGATATTTTTCTATTAATTTTTAGGGAGAGTGGAAGAGAGGGAAAAACAGAAAGAGAAACATTGATATGAGAGAAACACATTAATTGGTTGCCTCCTGCAGGAGCCCCCGACCAGGGTTCAAGCTGGGGAGGAGGTCTCCTGCAGGTGTCCTTGACCGAATTGAACCTGGAACCCCTTGGTCTGCAGGCCGACACTCTATGCACTGAACCAAACCAGCTAGGACCATCATTGATGTTTCTATCTCTCTCCCTCTCCCTTCCTCTCTGAAATCAATAAAAACATATTTGAAAAAAAGAAAAAGAAAAGAAGAAAACTAACAACAATTATATGAAATTACACTATTCAGTGATAAGAATTAATGTTTTTCTACATTTTTATTCTAAACATAAATAAATAATTGTGTTTAAAATGTATTCTCATTGTTTATTTTGTTTAATCTTATTCTAATTATCTTTTCTGTATTTTGTCTCTCTCTCTCTCTCTCTCTCTCTCTCTCTCTCTCTCTCTCTCTCTCTTTTGTGTTAATCTTTACCCGAGGATTATCAGTTTTTTCCATTGACTTTTAGAGAGTGGAAGGGAGGAAGGGAGTGGAGGAGAGAGAGACACAGAGAGAGAAACATCGATGTGAAAGAGAGAGACACATCAATTGGTTGCTGCCCGAACTCACCCCAATCAGGACAGGGATTGAACCTGCAACTCAGGTACATGACCTTGACTGGGAATTGAACCCGTGACCCTGGGATGCATAGAGTGACAATCTAAACACTGAACAAAACTGGCCAGGGCTTTTTGTATATCTTTTAAATTTTATTAATTTATTTTTTTACATATCTTTGGTACTTTCCTTGACATTTATTTTTAGCATTCCATGTGGTACATTTTTGCTTCTAATTCAGTTTAAATTTCCACAATGTTGTTATTTTTTTCCTTAATTTTTCTTAACTTTTCACACTCTTTTTCACTCATTCTGTTGTCTCTCATATTTGATCTTTTAAAAATTAATTCATAATTCTTTTTAATTTCTTTGAAAATTCAAAGCAGTTGTTTGCCTAAGATATTCTTCATCTTCCAGACAGAGATTTAAAAAAAATGTTGTTATTGATTTTAGAGAAAGAGGAGGGGGAGGGAGAGAGAGAGAAACATCAATTGGCTATCTCCTGCATGCCCCATCCTGGGGATTGAGCCTGCAACCAGGTATGTATCCTGACCGTGTATTGAACCTGTGACCTCTGGGTGCATGGGACAAACTCAACCAACTGAGTCACACTGGCCAGGACCAAAGAAATACTTTTGTATGATTTTTCTTGTTCTTTTTTTTCCCCCTGTATTTGTTTTATAATTTTTGCTAGATTCAATGTTGATTTATTTTTTAAAAATGTTTTTCCTTTGCCTGCAGGTAACTTTTTAAAATCCAGTCAATTTTTTGATTGTTGGTGTTTTATCCCACTCAAGACAATTATTTCTTAACTAGGGGCCCAGTGCACAAATTCATGCACCTTGAAAGGAACTGTGGGCCGAGAGGCTGTATGGGCACAGGGGTGGGTCTCGGCCCATCCTATGTGCCCCCGCCTGGCTCCTCCTGCCGTGGCCCCCGGTCCCCTGTCTGTCAGCAGCTCTGCTCCTGCCCCCACCACTCCCACATGTTGATGGCGCTGGCCCCACTCACCCCCGCTGATGGCACCGAGCAGTTGGGACTGGCACTGGCTGTGGGTGCGAGTGGGGCTGGCATTGGCAGTGGGTGTGAGTGGGTGCTAACAGCAGCTCCGGCGCCAGCAGCAGGTGCAAGTGGGGCCGGCACTGTAAGTGGGTGCGAGCAGCCCCTGATCACCCCTCAGGAGCAGGGAGATGTAGAGAAGCCCTGAGGAGCAATCGGGGCCAGCAGCTGCTGCTCACACCTGCTGATGGCGCCGAGCGATTGAGGCTGGCATGGGGCACTGGCAGTGGGTGCAAGTGCCGGGCGGTACCGCAGCACACAGGAGCAAAGAATTTTCAATAACCAGCAGTGGCTCGCCCCAATGACAGTGACTGGCATCCTGCCTTGGTTTGGAACCCCCACTTACCTACTCCACCATCCCACTGCAGCTGATGCCCACCATGTTCTGTGAACACCCCCTGGTGGTCAGCACATGTCATAACGACCAGTTGTTTGATTGTTCAGTTGTTCTGCTGTTTGGTATATTTGCACATTGGGGTTTATATATATACTAGGGGCCTGGTGCATGAAATTCATGCACTGGGGAGGGGGTCCCTCAGCCAAGCCTGCCCCTCTCACATACTGGGAGCCCTCAGGGGATGTCCTACTGAAGGCTTAGGTCTACTCCCAATGGACCTACGTTGCAGTCTGGCCTCCCTTTGCGGGAGGCCAACGGGCTGATCAGGGGAAGGCGCCAGCCCCATCATCCTGCTGCTGCAGTCACTGCTAGTCACCGCAGCCGCCAAGGTATTTTCATCAACACAGACTCCAGGCCCTTCACCATGAAAAAATGACAACTTTCTTTAAGCATTTTCAAGATGTGTCTTTCATAGGATATGCCATTTCTTTCTTTATTTTTCTTTTTATCCTCACCTGAGGATATGTTTCCATTGATTTTTTTCCCCTTCCCTCAATCCCAGGCTCAGCCCCTTCCCAAGCCTAAAGCCTCTGCCCCAGGCTTTAGGCTTGGGAAGCATAACCCCCCACCCCCGATGGCCGGCTGGGAGTGACCTGGGTACTGAGGAGGTTCCGGGACCCAGGTATGTATGCAAATTAACCGCCATATTAATTTTCATACTCACTCTGGTTGGCTGTGGGTTAATTTGCATACTCACTCTGATTGGCTGTGGGCGTAGCGGAGGTACAGTCAATTTACATTTCTCTATTATTAGGTAAGATAGATTACTCTCAATATTTCTTCTGCTAGTCTTGGCACATTTGGATGGCCTTTCTTTCCTCTCTACAGAATGCTCTTTATACTCCGTTGGAGAAAAGATTCAAGTGCATTATGCACATCCCTCTTCTTCTCTGCCTGTCTTCCTAGTCCACATGTTACAGATGAAGTAACTGAGGCACAGAGAAGTCAGGTGCTAAGTCTAAGTTTATTGAGTCAATGCCAGGGTAAGGAGTTTATAACTGTTTCCTAATGGACTCTGATTCCAGAATTTATGCTAAGAAACATACTACAGACAATTCATAAGGACTTTGCCCTCTTGTAAAACTAAGACAGATGACAATTTTATGCAGATATCTGGTTCTAGAAGCTGATATTACTTATGTGAGCTGTCTCTGTGTTTGAGTTATTTACAGCTATAATGGTTTAGTCCAAGGATATGAGCTTACCAAATGTTTCAGCACACCATAACATGGATCACCATTTTCCTAACTTCTAATAGAAGACTTCTTGCCATTTTTCTACCCTTGTCTAACAAATTCTCATGCTTTTTCCAGCATTCTAAAACAGTTTCCTCAGTATTTTCTAGCATCCTATCTTAGTTTGACATGTCTTATTGACAACATAAATTTCTCACGGTTGTGGAGGCTGGAAGTCCAAGATCAAGATTCGGTCCCTGGTGAGGACTTGCTCCTTGGTTCATAGGTGGTCATCTTTTCTGTGTCTTCATGTGGTAGAAGGATTGAGAGAGCTCTTTGGGTTCTCTTTTATAGAGGCACCAATCCCTTTCATGAGGGCTCCACCCTCATGATCTGATTACTAGAAAGTTTCTAACTATTAACACCATTACCTTAGCAGTTAGGATTTCAACATATACATTTTTCAGGGTGGTGGGCTATACAAACATTTAGTCCAGAACAACTCCTATACATTGTCCTTGCTGCCTGTTGTCTGTTTCCAAAACCAATTCCACATACTTTAGGTCATTGTTATATCAGAACGCATTTTCAGTATCAACTTTTATATCAGTTATCTGTTGCCATTATATACAGCTGCATAACAAGTGAGACACAGATGACAGATGAGTGGTGCTAGAAAATTTAGCCCTAGTTGATTTATTCAACAGTTGATGAATATTGAGCACCTCCTAATCTTGAGTATTGCTCCAGTTGCTGGAATTGAGCTTTAATCAAAATTGATGATGGCAGTTGTCATGAAGGGGAGAGGAAGTGCTATGCAGGGGGAGGTAGAAAACCCAGACAATCATCACTTTGCCAAGGAAAGCATGATAATAAAACTCAGCTAACAGTTCCTTGGGGAGAGTCCACCACTACTGTAGACATCACCAATCTTTTCTTGAGGAGTCAGAGGACAAATGCAGTTCACATGGGAGACTCTCCCACACAGGTCTTGCCTGGTTATGCATGCTTCTTGCCATGCTTCACATACTGTCTTCTCATAGGCTCCAACTCAAGAAAACATCAAAAAGTGAGTAACTATGGGTTATGGATATCATTATAGGACTATGAATTGGTACTTTATAAAAAATAGTTAACCATGTCAAAATCATAATTATTTAAACTTTTATTAGTGATATCTCCTTTCTGGTTATGAAATACCAATTTCTTTTTCCTGGCTGACAGCACGATGATGGCCAAATGATGTGTGATGACACAAAGTTCAAAATCATTAACATTTATTGATGCAAGACTCTTTGCAGTATTTTCTTCCTCCAATTTAATTGGTTTACCCTGGTTTACTAAACCGGCTGTAGGAGCAACATGGTATACATCATCTTGTTTCTAGCCTACATGCATGTTTTCATGCTCAGCTCCCTCTGTGGACTAATCTACTCTTCTCCCCCTTCCCCTTAGACTGATTAACTTTTATGATTTTTAATTACTGGTTTAGCCACCTCCTCTAGGAAGTCTTCCTTGTCTCCTCTAGTATACTTCCTCTCAATCCTCTGAGCTCTCATAGCATCATATGGATACCTCTATCCTTACCATGTAGTATACTGTATGTACTGCACTAAGGACAGGCTCAGCTATTATTCTCATGCTTGAACTCCCAGGAAGACAAAAAACAGTTCTCTCTAGAAGTCTTGATTCTACTGCTCTCCAGTCAAGGGTGTCGCTGATATGATTATCTTCCATTTTTCCTGCCACCCTTTTACTTTTCAGTTAATTAAAAAAGCTTTACACAGAACTATTAAATTGTTAATAAACAGGAATAAGTATGTCATTAATTTAAAAATACTTTATTCAGAGGATGGGCTTGCTGGAAGATTTTAGCAGTAGCTGCACAATAATTAATGAATTTAATTTCCAGTGCAAAGTGCATCATAATTTGAGGCTGAGTTTATGTGCTAATTGCAATTAGGCCCAGAAGAGAGTATATTTTCTTGGACTGCCATAATCTATTTATTTATTTTTGGTTTCCTTTTGAAAAGCACATCTCCTAGAATTGAACCTTCTAAGGAACACTGGGCCCACTGGGCCTCAGAATGCTCATGAGTTTGTGTTTGCTGAGGATTACAATGGTTGGCTCTGACACAAAAGGCCATATGCAGGAACACCTGGGTCTATGGGCACCTTCAGCTTTTGCTGTCCATGAGACTTAGAGCAAGCTACTTCAGCCTCCTTTCTTCATCCAATAAAACACTTACGTCACAACTAAGTGAGGTATGTTTAAAGATCTGGCACATAAAAGATACCCAGTATACTTGGTGCTAATATTATAATCTCCACTACAACAGAGTTGAGGAGCTCTGTGCCAGTGATGAGTTAAGTGCAGAATACATTGAGATTCAGGCCTACCTCTCTGACTCCCCCATGACCCACAGACTGGCTCAGTGCTCCAACTTTGAACTGTTATTCTTCTAGGAACTCTTCACTTACTACCCTTTCGATCCATCATCTGCTGCTCCCGGGGTGTGAAATGAGAAGAGCTGTCATCTGTAAAGGCTGAATCACCAATGGAGGGGGCCCTTCTGGGCCCAGGGTTCTGGCCTTCACTTGGCTGACCTCCCTGTGGCTCTCTGATGCCTTGGCTTCCTATGAGGAGGGACCGTTTTTAAAACCCCAGAATAAAAACATGCAGGCACACACTTCCCATCTTTCATCATGTATTTTTTTCTGTGCTGCCAGGAATTGCATTTGATGAAGCAAACTAAGAAGAGAAGAGCCTTGGCTGGGGCTGGGAGCTCTGTGGTATTTGATTTCCACAGCTACATGCTGCCGAAGCAAGTCCTGGCAATGCACCGGCTAATCACCCACCACTTCCACCAGAAGAGCCTCAGCACCTCCCAAACCCAAGGCAGCAGGCAGTCTCCACCTTCCCAACTAATTGAAAGGCAGCTGAGGGGCTGGTCTGCTCCTGTTACCAGCCACAAAAGGCTTCTGGGGGTTGTGTGTGCAGTTCTTACTGAGGCAGCCCTGTCTCAGTTCAGGACACTGTGCTTGGATTTAATCAATTCAATGTTTCTTATCAAGTTGAAGTCAGGAGAGTTTTTAGGTCAGCTTGAACAGGAGACCATTTTTGGTTTGTTAGGTAATGAGTTTTGAAAATAAGAAGTAGATGGAGACCCTTTATCTGTGGATCACAGAAAGGCCCAAATGAAGGAAAACACCATTTAACTGGATTCCCCAGTTGACTAAATTGTTTTGTTTTCCATTTTAGGAGAAAAGGTCAGATGAAACTGTTATCTATATATATAAAAGCCTAAGCGACCAAATGACCAAACGACTGAAAAACCAATTGACTGGTCACTATGACGTGCACTGACCACCAGGGGGCAGATGCTCAATGCAGGAGCTGCCCCTTGGTGGTCAGTGTGCTTCTACGGTGGGAGTGCCACTCAGCTGACCGACCTGCCCTGGCCACCCACCAGTCCGGTGGCAGCCACTCATTCCCTCAGTAGTCTTGCAGGTCCAATCTCTGGAGAATGGGCCAGGCACCAATGGACCAGTGCTGCCGGCACAATCCCAACAGCGCTGCCGGCCTCCTGGAAGTTGGCCTCGGGCACTGCGGCTGCTTCCCAACCCTAGACACTCTGCAAGGAAGAAACGATATAAAAGCAGCCGCCAAGTGGCTCCCGACAACCGGCAGGAACATCAGTGGGATGGATCTGGATCCCAGGCTGGCAATGGTGCCCACCGCCTGCCCAGAGGGCCGATTGTGTCCTGGCCCCCCTCCACCTCCTTCAGGATGAGTGCCAGATGCAGGACTCATGGCTGGCAAGCGCCACGGTGGTGTGAGCCTCTCCCCATCAGGACTGACTGGGCACAAGCCCGCGGCAGGTGCAGTGGGGCCAGGATGAGTGGGAGCAGCAGGCAGGAGTGGCAGACAGTGTTAGACTGCTGGTTTCATCCCAATCCCCGCAGGCCATGCCAAGGGACCCCACTTATGCACAAATTCGTGCACCAGGCCTCTAGTAGGTTAATATTGTGGTTTTCTTCCAAAGAGAAAATTCCAGGCTATCATCTAAAATTAGTATGCAGTCTCCATTTCTCTTTATAATAATCACTAATGTTCTGGCGACAGATAATTTTGAGACTGTGAATGAGTCTGATTAATTAAGGGAAGGTTTAATTATTCTCCATAGGTTGAGTTGGGACCAGCTTTAGCAGTAGTCAGAGTAGTCTTTGGCCATTGGCCGTGACATCAGTGGTGCTAGTGCCGTACCTCTTTTTTTTATTTCTTCCATGTTTAATGTCTCTTTAACAGGATATAGAGCCTTTTATTCCTCATCTGAGATAAGTTTTAGAACACAAGTCTGATGCGAAAGAAGTACCTCTAGACATGCTGTAAATGACCTTTATGTGGGCTTTTCCTAGTTTTTCTGAGGAGGGAGGGAGTTAGAATACATTGGACACCTGGAGGTGGATGAAGCGCCACCTAGAGGGAGGCTGGAGGAGGTTGAGGAAAGGAGACAGGCTCAGCCCTGGTTCACTTTCTAATCCACTCTCAGCTTTTCTTTAAATAAATATCCAGGTGACTGTTGACTTTCGTTCCTCTTGCCAGAATTAGTCAGATGGTAGTGTAAGTAGGTATAGTTTCAGAAACAAGTAGTTTTAGAAACAGTTATTGGTTTTTTTTGTTTGTTTTGTGAGGGGAATATACATGGTGGAGGGCTAATCTATAATGATAAAAGCATAATATGCTAATTAGACCGAACAGCCAAATTACATTCCGGGCGTCATTCCTGACGTCCTTCTGGATGAAGCTGCCGTGGCGGGGGCCGAGGCAGAGGTGGTTAGGGGCGATCAGGCAGTCAGGGGAGCAGTTAGGGACCATCAGGCAGGCAGGCAGAGTGGTTAGGAGCCAGCGGTCCCGGATTGCTAGAGGGATGTCCAACTTCCTGTTTAGGCCCAATCCCTCAGGGATCCCTATGGGATCGAGCCTAAACCGCAGTCAGACATCCCCTGAGGGGTCCTGGATTGCGAGAGGGTGCAGGCCAGGCTGAGGGACGCCCCCCCCCCCCCATGTCTTTAGTATTTCAAATAATTTGACAACACAATTAGGTATCAAACACCTTGAATGTCTTTAGGGACATAGCCAGACTAATATTACACGATTCAAATGCTATTAAATCCCTAACTGAGACTTAGAAAGTTTAAATCATTTTCCCAAGATGACACAAATAAAGACCAGAGACTGGGATTATTCACTTTGCTAAGTGCCTCTAGAGTCCTCAGAGCTGCTGTGCACATTCATGGACACCACAGGACACGTTTCTTTGAGTTTCGTAGGTGTCAGGGGATTCTTGGTTTCCCCGCAAGGCCATTGGTGTACAGGATTGAATCCTGCCTTATGCCAGTCAGGTGAATGAAGCCTGTCCCTCTTTTATTCCTCTTAACTCTGCATTCTCTCAACCTGGGTCTTGCTGCTCTTTGCTTTTGCCTTGAAGAACAGAATTCTTTGGGTGACATCACTTGATACTTAACACTCCTACTGTTTTTGCTTTTCTTCTCCAAAGCCATTGTCTTGACTGGCTGTTTTGAGATTTCTGTCATTATAGATCCTGGTTTTGACATTGGGAAAGATTGTCCACTCCCTGTTGACTCTCTGGTAAGTTTCTGAAGTTTTAATTGTGTTTATGCCGTGTCTTGCTATGTCCCCTTCTTCCTTAGAACTGTGCCAGTCCTATCCTGGCATTAGAAGAGTCACTGTGATCAAAGTAGCCCATTACAGGAAAAATAGATTGCCAAGGACATTGGCTAAAATAAAATGTTCAATTAATTTGCAATCCATTTTATCAAAAGTGGCTATCTATTCTCTGCACTATCCAAACAATCGGAGCTTTGCTCTAACATGCCCGGACTATTGGACAAAAGCACACACACAACGAAATGCAGCTTTCTTGAGCTGACTAAGCAGTGTTTTTGACCCTGGGAGCTGGGTGTTCACTGTGTGGAGGGGGAGAGCGGGGCTAAGTTAGGGTATTATCAAATATCACAAAACAGTGTTAGCTTTTTGGAGAGGATGAGGACTATCTCACTAATGGTAACAGGCGCTTGCAGCCCTGCTGAGAAGGGCATGAAATATTCACCATCTCCTTTTAAGTGAGAAGGAAGAGCCCTCTTTAAAATTTTATATTTACATTTCCATCCACAGCCAGCTTTCCAGTTTGTGCCATGTTCTCAAATTGTTCAAAGGATTTGAGGGAATAAATTGTGAGGGAGACTCTGCAACATGTCTGCTGAATTTTCCTTAGACAGATATGGCTGGGAAAAGCTTGAATGTTATTTTGGACATGAGAGGTAGTTCCCTTGTGCTTACGTAAGGAGCCCAAATCTTGCCGAGGGGCTGAAACATGCGGTGGCCACTTGCCTGACTGCGTGCACAGACAACAGCCCCTTTCTTCCCAACTCACAGAGTTTAACTGGCAAGGATCAATGGTAGCAAATGCTGACTTCATCCATCTCACTCTCTGAGACTGTACTGCAGTTCTCTAAATATTTTTGAAAGATCTGACATATTTTGATGTGGGAACTACACTTCACATACCAGGAAGCAGACTATTTAGGTTAACTGTCTCCCACGCAAGCAGGGAGCTTCCTGATTACACATGTTCACTGTGCTGTGTGATCCGTGGTGCACCGATTTGTAGTTTACACCTCCTATAATCATTTTCACAGTTTAGCAATTAATTATTCTCCTTGTTTCAGGGATGCCTGACTCATGTTTTTCATCAATTTAGAATTTTCTGCATTTATTTAACATTTATTAAGCATTCATCCAATCAATATTGGTTAAGTGCCTTCTAGGTATCAGGCACCAGACTGAGTGCTAAGGATATTAATAGAATCACATTGTTCTTGTCCTTATAGCTCTCTTTAAAGAGGTAAATAAGTAAATAGATCACAAATGTGTGTGTGTGTGTGTGTGTGTGTACATGCACTTGTGTGCCTGGTGAACCAAGGAGAGCCAGCCTGGATTGCACAGATGTGCTTGTCCTGGGGGAGCGATAAGAACAAAGAGAAGTCATTTTCCATCATGGTGCCATTTAAAGGCCTTCAAGGAGAGCTGGTGAAGATGCTGCAGGAGGGACTGAGCCAGGATTTTGGATGCTCGTGTAGAGAGAAAGAAATGGAAGCAGAAAAAAACAAGAGGCAAAGAAAGAGACAGCAACAGAGAGAAATTAAGAAGTAGAAAAAGAGGAGTGGAAAGTGAGGCGGAGAGAAAAAAATCCAGATTCAGTCCCTTACCTGGAAGGAACTTACAATCAAAAACAGTTGAGCTCCCTGGCCAGTTTGGCTTAGTGGATAGAGCGTTGGCCTGGGACTAAAGGGTCCCAGGTTTCAGTCTGGTGAAGGGCACCTGCCTGAGTTGCAGGCTTGATCCCCGGTGGGGGGCGTGCAGGAGGCAGGCGATCAATGATTCTCTCTCCTCTACTATCTCTCTCTCTCTCTCCCTCTCTGAAATCAATAAAAAATATTTTAAAATAAAATAAAATAAGCAGAATAGTAATGTGAGCATAACTGTAAGGGGACCTTTAATATGGAGGAGACAGAAAATCCAATTCTGTGTGTCATCACTTCTAACCCAGCTTAAGGAGTTAATAACATGTGAGCAGCTCACAAATTCTGCCCGAAGCCCGAGGTGCTGGCCGAGGAGTCTTACACTTCCTGGCAGGACCCTCTGCTGCAGGAACCTACTGGTGTCTGGGGCAGTGGGTGCATCCAGGTGGCCTGACCTCACAGCTCTCTGCACATGAGGTCCTAAGAGCAGGGAGCCACCACTTTTCTTATTTTCCCTCTAATATTGGAAGGCCTACTTTACAAATCTTGTGGGTTTATTTTGTATACATTTAATTAATGGTGTTTTTATTTTTTGAAAGTGGTTTACAATCTTGCCTCCAATTATTATTTTAAAAAAACTTAATTTGATTATTGATGGACAGGCATGTTGTGGTTAACATTCATTCAGGGAACATTAACTTTCCCACCTGGAAATCAGAGACATGGTGTAATTCTTCCCCCTTCATGCCTGTGCCTGTTGAATTCATCTGTATCTTTTAATCTTTATTGTCAGGTCTTGGCTAAGAACCTTTCCCTCCCTCCCTCCCTCTCTCCCTCCCTCCTGTCTGCCTTCCTTCCCTCCCTCCCTTTCCCTTCTTTCTTTTCTCCCTTCCTCACCTTGTTCAGAGCGTCAGCATCCTCATTTGCCTTCTTGCCTTCCGTCTAACCACTCCCTCACTGTCAGTCTACTTTCTGTGGCATCTCTGATATCAAAGGAAAAACTAAGTCTGAGACAAAACTAACCCAGGCTTTTATTCACAAAGTTACAGATCGGGACCCCACTGCTGTGTTTTTGTTTCAAAGATGTAGAAAGGAGAGTCGGTTTTCCAGAGTAAAAACAGGAAACGCCGAGGCAATCTCTGATTGACACGTTTTCTATTAAGTCGGGAGTTTGGGGGAAGATTTTCTCATTGGTCTTCAGTACAGATGGCTGTCTTTGGCTGCAAGGGAGCAAGCAAGTGGCTTGGGGACATTTCAAAAGAGGAGGACTGTCCAACAGCATGGGAGGAGGGTTTCTATGACCTGCCATGTCCTGGAACATAAAGAAGTCTGTGGGGAGCTTCTTAGGGCAGGCACTTTCTCATTGCTAGTCCATTCTTATGCTTAATCCTCTCCAATGGCTTCAGCCTTTGGGAAAAGACCAATTTCCTTCACTTAATATACAGGGACTTCTTTAATTCCTAGATTTCTTAAAGTAATTTATTTGCAGTTGCCCAAACACTTGTAGGTTCTCTTACCCATGGGACTTTACATACATATTATTCCTTCTATTTGGAACTTTCTGCCTCCTCACCACTACTTCTGTACCAACATACATGTGTAAGTGCACACACCCACACACACACATGCACTGTCTTCACTGAGCTAACTTTTACTTTTCTAGAAATAAGCTCAGGCATCTTCTCCTCTGGGACGCTTAGTTGGTTTCTTCCCTGTCTAGGCTGCAAATATCTTCTGCCCCAATATCGCCCTGTGCATTCTTAGCATTCTCACATTGCATTACCATCCTCATCGTTATTATTAGCTGTTTATTGTGGTCTCTCTCACTCTACTGCACATGCACACTCCAGAGGTATTGTGGATTTGGTTCCAGAACACTGTAGTAAATCAAGTCATGTGCATTTTTTGGTTTCCCAGTGCAGCTAGAAATTATGTTTACACCACACTGTAGTCTATTAAGTGTGCACTAGTATTGTGTCTGAAAATTTCATACTTAATTAAAAAATACTTTATTGCTGAAAAAATGCTAACCATTACCTAAGCCTGTTGGAAAAATGGCACCCATAGACTTCGTTGATGCAGGATGGCCAAAAACCTTCAATTTGTAAGATGTGCAATATCTGTAAAGTGCAATAAAGCAAACACAATAAAACAAGGTATGTCTTTACTTTGTTAAGAGTAGGGACTTAGAAAGAGTGTATGATCATCTTTGCAGTCTCAGTGATTAGCACTTAGCAGGAGCTCAAAAACATGGGTGAGTTGATTAAACTATTAATTAATTCTTGTTTGAGTTTTCCTTTCTCACTAATCTTCATCTCAGTATATTACAGAAAGCTTTCTCAAACGATGTGAGGATTCAGGGCTGAGGCTCAAACAAAACCCGTAATTTCAATAGCAGCCTACATTGAAATTCCTCACTAGGTACTTTTTTATAGCATGAACATCTTCAGTGTGCTGGCATCCCCCACACAGTAGTCACTCAATGCACGTGTGTTTAGTTTTGTTTCCCAGTGACAGATGGCACTGCTTTTATTTGCAAAGGCAGACTTCAGCAGAAACAATTCAAGTCTCTTGAGTTGGTGGTAGGTGTGAGGCAGGATAATAAGAAGCTAGGAAAATTCTTTGGCAAGTGGAATGGGAAAACTGAGACTGATAGTTAAATGAATGAGCCATTTAGAGCCACATAATAAATCACAATGTCTTATCTTCTCTAACCAAGAATACTTAGGAGCAAATGGTTTACACATTCCAGACCTTACTAGGGGCAAACCCACCTCAGTCCTGTCCCTCTTTAGTGACATTCTTTGAGGGTTAAACTGATCAAAGAATGACTCTGACCCCTTTCTCTACATATATATGCTCATTTTGATGCATCAGCATATTAGATATCACACCTGGAAAGCTGATGAATATTCTATTGAGATTCTCTCCTGAGACCTCCCCTTAAATTCTCAACTTCAGTAAACAAATAAAAACCCTTAAGACCAAGGACCCAGTGCATGCTCCCTCTAGAGCACACCTGCACTCCCCCCACGTCTTTCCTCAGGCAGGTATCTTTGCTTTCTTTCTCCAAAGCGCTAAGGGTCCTCATGAGACTTGCAATCAGGGGAACAGTGGGCAGCGGCAGCTTGTCCCATGTTAACCCCCTAAACCCGTCTCTAAGGGCCCTCCTTTTGCCTCTGTAACTTGTTTCCTGAGTCCACAAAGCCCAGCTGGCTCACTTCTTCTGCCTCTGTGACTTTCTTCCTAAAGGGCCTGGGCATCTTGCCTAGGCTTGACTCTTTCTCACGTTTCCACAGGGTCAAAGTGAAACAGGAAATTTTGGGGGGTAAAAAAGACAGGTTTTAGGACATTTTAGAAATTTTGGAAATTAAGGGGACATTGGGGGAAGCACAGGGCTGCAGAGCTGCAACAGGTTCATTTCCATAGAACGAGGGAGCTGGGAACAGCAAAAGGCCTATATTTACAAAATCAAGGGAAGGAAGCCCTTCATCCAGAAGGAGAAGAAGAAAGCCCAAAGGGACTAGAAAAACAATAAGGAAGGAGTGGGGAGAACCTCACATGTCCCATGCGAGATTCAACCTTTGAGCCCAGGAGTTACTATAGTAACCAGTCTAAGGGAATAGTGACCATTCAGAGGGGACACCAAGGCACCAGGATCTGCAGCCTATATAAGCCATAGGGAAAAGGAGCTCACTGGGACCCTTTCCCCCTCCTCACGTGCGAGTCCCTTCTGTGGGACTTTTTCCCTCTCCCCACGTAGGAGTCTGTACTTGCTCTTCAATAAATCTTCACCTTTGCTATAGTACCCTCTGTCCGTGGATTCATTCTTCGACTCCCGCAGACAAAGAATCTGGGTTCCAGTCCGAAAATCCCGTATCAAAAGTAGCTCTGCCTAGGCTCACTTCTGTTGCTACTATCTTGCCTCTTCTATATTAGGCCTTCCCTTTGTTTCCCTGCCCAGCTTTAATAAACCTACTCTCAAAATCACCTGGACTGTATTGTGAAAGCTTTCCTGCACAAAGTCCAGAACCCACGTATTCTAGAGCATACCAGGGCAGACCCACCTCAGTCCCTTTTTGGTGACAGGTGTAGGTCTGAGAGGGTTACTAACAGACTACTTTTCTAGTTCTTTTATATGCTGTGTCCCCCACACCCCAATTTTGAAGCTAAATGGTTACTAGGAGTGGAAGCAGTTCAATTGCCAGGTTTCTGACAGCATTGCCTGCAAACATCACAGCATTGGTGTAAATGTGCTCATAGTTTCAGATTATTTTTTTCTAACTTCTGGAGTGGTGAATTAATGCTTAGAATAATTTATTTATTTTTCCCTACCAGGTGCTAATGTGATTTTCTTTTTAACAATCTCTACTTAAACATTTAAGAGCAAGTTTAAGGTTGCAGAGTAGGAGGCAGAACCTACCACCTGGACAAACTGAAACGTGGAAGAAAATAAATTAGTTGAGTTTCCAGGCTTCTCTCTTGTGTCTACTGACTGGTCAGATTCTAAATCACACATGCTCACATGAATTTTGTATTTACTTTTGCCTTCATTACATCCAAAAATACTATTTTATAAACTATCTGAGCCCAAAATAAAGTGTCAGCTAACCAAATTCAACATCATATTAAAAAATATCAGCTTGATATTAGGAATTTAAGAAAGCTTTAACCTTAGAAGAATTTATCAACATAACTCATTATATTAATGGACTAAAGAAAACAAAGTGTGATTATCTCAAGAGATGTATAACCTAACAGCATTTGATAAAGTCTGACACTTATTTGTGATTAAAAACACTAAGAAAACTATGACCAGAAGGCAATTTCCTTAACTTGACAAAGCCTTTAAGACCAGAAAAAAAAAGACATGAATGCTGTTATCACCATGATTATCCTCTCTAATAAAATGGTAATATGCAAATTAACCATCACTCTGCTACATAAGCCACGCCCACCATCCAAGCCACGCCCACCAGCCAATCAGGGAGACTATGCAAATTAACCCCCATCCAAGATGGCTACAGCCACAGAGAGCAAGGTTACCCAGGTAACAGAGCAAGCCAAGCTTTCCATAGCCTTTGCAGGCCTAAGCCTCCACTCAAGCTACAAAGTTTCAATTATAGAAGGTAAACAAATTCAAACAAATGGCGGCAGAACGGAGCTTGAGAGAGCAGGCCAGGGTTGCCGGCGGCAACAAGGGAAGCAAAGCTTTCCGCACACCCTGGCCGGGCTCACCCACTTAAGGCTACAAAGTTTCAATTGTAGAAGGTGAATTAACTGCCACAGAGATGGCTGCCGCCCTGGAGGGAACAGCAGGCTTGGCTCCGCTCCAGGCTACAAAGTTTCAATTGTAGAAGGAAAATAAATTCCAGATACCAGGCCTCCGCTTGGGTTGCCAGGGGGCGTGGCCAGCCTGCAAACCACCACAGGCCCCTCGCTCAGGCTGCCCCACTCCCCAAGGGAACCTCACCCTGATCCGGGACACCCTTCAGGGCAAACCAGCTGGCCCCCACCCATGCACCAGGCCTCTATCCTATCTAATAAAAGTAATATACAGATTGATCATCACTGCAACACACAATATAGCTGCCCCCATGTGGTCAAAGATCCTGCCCCCATGTGGACACAAGATGGCCACTACAAGATGGTCAGCAGGAGAGGGCAGTTGGGATGCACCCGGCCTGCAAAGGAGGGCAGTTGAGAGGGACCAGGCTTGCAAGGGAGGGCAGTTGGAGGTGATCAACCCTGCAGGAGAGGGCAGTTAGGGGTGACCAGGTCGGCAGAGGAGGGAAGTTGGGGGCAAACAGGATGGCAGCAGAGTGGTTAGGGGGTGATCAGGCTGGCAGGCAGAAGCGGTTAGGGGCAATCAGGAAGGCAGGCAGGCAAGCAGTTGGGAGCCAGCAGTCCTGGATTGTGAGAGGGATGTGCAACTGCCCGTTTAGGCCCGATCCTGGTGGGATCGGGCCTAAACGGGCAGTTGGACATCCCTCCAGGAGTCCCAGATTGGAGAGGGTGCAGGCTGGGCTGAGGGACAACCCCCCGCCGTGCACGAATTTCGTGCACCGGGCTTCTAGTTTAATATAACATTAAATATTATTGGTAAATAAATAATGGATGGAAAATTTAAAAAGTGAAAGGGAAGATATAAAATTTATCCCTTAAAGATGATTTATTTATATACACTGATAACCTGATAGTTTCTACAGACATTATTCGAACAAAACAAAGAATTCTGAAATGTTGCCAGATCCCAGCTGTATTAGGAATAATCAATGGCATCCCTTCACCCCAGCAAACATACTCTTCACAAAATAATTCACAAAATAACATTATCAATAGAGAACAAAAGCAATGACAACTATGGACTTATCATTTTTCTTTGCAGAGAAAAATATGGTGTGTTTAGTAAAGCCTGAATAAATGGAGAACTATACTGGATTTATGATGGAGAAGCCTAAACTTGTAAAGATGTTATCTCTCTGAATTAATTTATAAATTTCATGCAATTCTACCAACAAACATTCTAAACTTCTATGTGAGAGTAATGTTCACAATTGCTATGTCAATTTTGGGAAAGAAAAGCAAAGTATGGGTCTTGCTATCCCAGATATGAAGCAATATTATAAGTTATTATGATAAAAACAATGTGTATAGCAGAGGCAGAAAAATGCATCATTGTGGACAATAGAGATGATAATAATAGACTCTTATGTACCTGGAAGCTTAATGTATGATAAAAGGAGCACCAAAAACCTGGAGTAGGCTGAAACTGGTTTGGCTCAGTGGATAGAGCGTCGGTTTGCGGACTGAAAGGTCCCAGGTTCGATTCCGGTCAAGGGCATGTACATTGGTTGTGGGCACATCCCCGGTGGGGGTGGGGGGGTGCAGGAGGCAGCTGGTCGATGTTTCTCTCTCATTGATGTTTCTGACTCTCTATCCCTCTCCCTTCCTCTCTGTAAAAAATCAATAAAAATATATTAAAAACAAAACAAAACAAAACAAAACAAAAACCTGGAGTAGGTTGCTGTGACATTGTGATTTATATATTTCTCATATATATTGGGTGCCTGGCTCACAGAAAACCCTTGGAATTTTCTAAATATGGTGAGTGATAAAGGTGATGTTTGTTATGTTAGTAAGGTGACTTTTGAAAAGCACTCAAGGAAGAGAGTAGGTTGCTAGGAAAACCAACTCTGTGTGATTAGAGGGTTAGAAATTCCAGTCCCACCCCCTGACATGTAGGAGGGAAGAGGGGCTAATGATTTAATCAATCACACATATGTAATGAAGCCTTCATAAAATCCCAAAATGACTGGATTTGGAGAGTTTCCCATTGGTGAACAAATGAAGATTTGGTGGAGAGTATGTGCTCGGAGAGTGCATGGAAGTGCCATACCCTTTTCCCATACTTGGTCTTAGATGTCTCTTTTTATCTGGTTGCTTCCGAGTTACATGCTTTCATAGCAAACCCATGATCTAGTAAGTTAACTGTTTCTCTGAATTCTGTGAGCTGCTCTATAGCCAATTAATACAACCCATGGAAACCTCTGATTTGTAGCCAGTCTGTAACCTGGACTTGTGACTGACTTTTGAGTTCCAAGGAGGAGGTCATGCAGACTTCCAAGGTATAGCTGGTTGGTCAGAAGCAACCATGATTAACCTGGCCTTGCAACTGGCATCTGAAATAGGAGGGGCAGCCATGTGGGACTGAGCATTTAACCAGTGGCATAGAATGCTATATCTGGGTACATAGTGTCAGAATGGAGTTGAATTCTTGGATACCCTACTGCTGCCCCAAGAATTGCTTACATGTCTGGGGGAAACCCCCCACACTTGAAGTTGGTGATCAGAATACTAAGAGTTAGGCTGAAAAAATAGGCTCACACACTATAGAAAAATACTCAATAAAACAGTTGAACTACACAGAGATTAAAGCCCAAATGTAAAAGGTAAAACTATAAAATTAAGAGAAAAATGTAAAGTGTTTTTCCCATAATCAGAGAGACCCTCAAAGCACACACAAGCCATAAAATAAAAGATTTATAGATTTGTCTATCCTATATAAGAAAGAGGTAATATGTAAATTGACCATCACTCCAACACACAAGATGGCCACCCCCATGTGGTCAAAGATGGCCTCTCCCATGTGGATATAAGATGGCTTCCACAAGATGGCCAGCAGGGGAGGGCAGTTGGGAGGTACCAGGCCTGCAAGGGAGGGCTGTTAGGGGTGACTGAGCCAGCAGAGGAGGGCAGTTGGGGGCGACCAGGCCTGCAGGGAAGGGCAGTTGGGGGGGACCCAGGCCTGCAGGGGAGAGCAGTTGGGGGGGGGGGGGGTGACCAGGCCTACAGGGGAGGGCAGTTGGGGGGGGGCAGGCCTTCAGGGGAGGGCAGTTAGGGGTGCCCAAGCCTGCAGGGGAGGGCAATTAGGGGCAACCGGGCTGGCAGAGGAGGGCAGTTTGGGGGGACCAGGCCTGCAGTGGAGGACAGTTAGAGATGACCGGGCCGGCAGGGTAGGGCAGTTAGGGGTGACCAGGCCATCAGGGGAGGGCAGTTAGGGGCAATCGGGCCAGTAGGGGAGCAGTTAGGCTTCGATCAGGCTAGCAGGGGAGTGGTTAGGGGGTGATCAGGCTGGAAGGCAGAAGCAGTTAGGGGCAATCAGGCAGGCAGGGAGTCAAGCAGTTGGGAGCCAGCAGTCCTGGATTGTGAGAGGGATGTCCGACTGCTCGTTTAGGCCCAATCCCACTGGTGGCATTGGGCCTAAACGGGCAGTCGGACATCCCTTGAGGGGTCCCAGATTGGAGAGGGTGCAGGCTGGGCTGAGGGACACCCCCCCCTTGCACGTATTTCGTGCACTGGGCCTCTAATATAAAAAATAAGGATTTCTGTTTAAGAAGGATCCTCAGACATTGTTAACAGAAGACTAGCAGGTTGGGGAGAAGACATTTACATGATGTAAAAACAATACAGAATTAAATCTAGAAAATACAAAGAATGGCTGCAAATTAACAAGAAAAAGATGAGAAACTCACTAGAAAAAATAAGTATAGGATATGAGTCAATGAGTTAATGAGTGAAAACTCTGGAATGGTAACATGAAAACAAATGAATGCACAACCATATTAGTAATCAAAGAAATGCAAATGAAAGTTAAACAGCAACAACAAGAACAAAATAACACTGTGCCTCATCAGATTGCTAAAAACCAGAAACGTGGATAATTTCAAATACTGCGAGAATGTGAGGAACAGCAGGGACCTCACACAGCTAGTGAGACAGTACACTGACTCAGTAATTTGGGCATGTAAAATGATTGCAGTAAGTGGATGTAAGTGACCCAGCAATCCCACTTTAGACACTCACACAGGCCTCTGGAGGGATGCGTTTGAAAGTGTTTATTACAGCAGTCTTGGTGGAAGCAGGGAGTCTGAAGCAACTCAGGTGTCTGTTACCGGGGGAATGGACTGATAAATTATGATGAATATGAACAATAAATTAATTAGTAAGAGTCCTTTGTTAATTAGATGCACATATAATGACATAAATGCATTTAAAAGAAATACTGAGCAACAAAAGTAAAAACAACAAACCAAAACAAAAAAACAAAATTCAATGCATACAAATGCTTTTTTGCATTGCTCAAGGAAACATACTTATCCAATAACATATGCCGACATGTTGGGTTGGCACGTATAGGGGGATGGAAGTGGGATCAGAAAAAAATATTTAAAAGTAAATAAAAAATGTTTTGCATGATCTAAAGATAGTAATGTTCCATAAGCTGACTGGAAAAAAAAAAAAAAGCAGAATTTATACATGATTCAATATATATGTGTTTCCTACTAGGGAAATCTTCCAGGGATATGAAGAACCCTCTCTGAAGGGACATAAATTTATTGGATGCTTACAGGGGATACAAAGGTGGAATATTGAAAGGTCTTAGGTATACTCTAATAATTCTTCTTAGAGCAGCTTCTCATATTTTAATCTTAGTTATATTTGTTTCTAATATTATTTAAGTGGAATTTTTCTCGAGAATATCATTTCAATATATTTTTGTTATTTTGAATTTTTTAAATACATATTTTTTCTTGCAGCATTTTTTAAACTTACAATATATGGTTAGTAAACTTGAAACTGAAACTGGTGACACCTTCAATTGACTTATTTGCCGGCTGTAATATATTTGAGGAAATACTTTTTCTAAGGCAGTAGAGTAATTAGTAAGGTCAATATAAACTCTGCTTAATAAAAAATATTCTTAATTCTATTTTTTTTTGAAATGCATAAATATTTTAACTCAGGTATAGTCACAAATACAGTCTTTTTTTCTTTAAAAAATTTAAAAACAAATTTTTATTGAGCAAGCTAGAGGAAGAGCGAGAAACATTGACGTGAAAGCAAAACATCAATGGGATCTTCCTGCATGTCCCCTACTGGGGATGGAGCACTAAACCCGGGCATGTACCCTGAGCAGGAAATGAACTGGTGCATGGGCTGATGCCCAACCAGTTGAGACACACAAGCCAGGGTATTGTCATTTTTCCATCCAGTCTTTCTTTGACTAATATATGTTTTGACAGTATTTTTACAAGACCAAATCCATTAATTAACTTATATCAATTAATTTACTGTTGCAAAATTTAATTCCTTTCAGCTAGAAATAAGAGCTGCATCAAAAGACCCTTCTTACACATGGAGATATGCCCAAGTTTAATTACATAATTACAAGATTAAATCTTGCTCACATTTGAGCTTTCATCATTTAATTTGTTGAGTCCGTTTCTAACATCATTAGGGGTAAATTTCAGTGTCTTTATGTTGAAAGTTTTTTTTTTTTTATAACATCAGTTTAGAGAAATGTTTGAAAACTGAAGATTTTTGGTATTTCATTTGTTAAATAATTTGATTAATGATTTTCAATTGATTTTTAACAAAATACAACCAAACTTTAGATAACTTGTTTAACAAATAAAACAGTACCATTGTAGGGCACTAAGGCTCATTTACAGAGAAGTTCCTCAAAGCCTCAAACATATTTAAAATCTGATTGACGTAAGGTGTCAAAGAGAGAAAGTGTGTACTGAAATAGCTTTGGATGTGCAACTTGAATTACATCACAGACATTTTGCAGTTCAGTTACTCTGACAGAGCATATGCAAAACTTAGCAGAATGTTATAGTTCAGATAAGGTTATGAATTATTTGTGTACCCCAACTAATGGCAAGTACATTTCATAGGTTCCTTAAGTTGGTAAGAATAATCTTTTTATCACAACACAAGGATCCACCAAAATTGTATTATTATTACACCACAAAAGAATATTTTTATCTTCAAGATTAAACATTTAAATCAGATTACAACAGCATTTTCAATAATATTCAATGTTACTCCATCAATAAAATAAAATGCCAAAAACTTTACTTTGTTCTCAAAAATTAAATAACAAATTTAACTATTACTGGAATTAATTGAGTAATTATAATAGATGACATGGCTACAATACAGGCATCAATGAAATGTTTTAATGTTATTGTTGCAAATGGAGCCATTTCTTCATATTATACAAAAATATTTAACATTGAAAGTGAGTAAAATTAATTCAGAATAGCAATGATTTTGATCTAAATACAAAGTCATGCTTTATGAGTGATCTGTAAATGCCGGTCTGGTTCTGCACATGCTGAATAGCTGCCTTTGAGTCTCGTCCTATGTAAGTACGTATAAGCTTTTGAGACAGACGCTGCTGTTTTGACAGATTTCTGTTTCCGCTTTTCTTGTGGTCAATGATATCACTACATGCCCTCCCTCTGCTGTGGACATATGTTTATTACCAACTAATAAAATAGGCTGTGAAATAGGCCAAATTCCTGAATTCAGTTTAGGAATTAAAAAAAAATGTACATTTTGACCAGCTGGCATGGCTAAGTGGTTAAGCCTTGAACCTATGAACCAGGAGGTCATGGTTTCATTCCCAGTCAGGGCACATGCCCCGGGTTGCAGGCTAGATCCCCAATGGAGGGTATTAAGGAGGCAGCCAATCAATGATTCTCTCTCATCATTGATGTTTCTATCTCTCTCTCTCCCTCTCCCTTCCTCTTTGAAATTAATTTAAAAAATGTACATTTTTAGTTTATTGCTGCCAACAGTGTTTATTGTAAAATAAAAATAGAAACACAAAATATTAAATAAGTAAACACTGTAGAATTATGCCATATAACAAATGGCAAAACCATGGTGACAACTATGTGTCAGCCCCTCTTTATGTGTTCCAGAACAAGAGTTTCAGCCTTCATTTCCTATATGTATTTTACATCTTATAACTTATAACTTTACAATGTATAATTTCCCGTGTTTCTCAATGACTCAGCTGACTGAGGCATTTTGTAGGTTGTGCCCCAGGCCATGAACAGCCGGCCGGTGCACCCACTGGATGGCAGGGACAGCAGTTTTGAATACTTCTCTCACCACCACTAGTGTGGTGTCTTAGCATGCTTGCTTTTAATCACTGTACACCTTTAATAGTGTCCTTAAAGGGGAGGTATTAGTTATATTGTACCTGGAAAGGGCCAGGAAAAAAAAAATTGGGTTATGGCTAGTCATCTCAGATTTTAACAGGTGTCTAAGGTAGAAATCTGTTCACATCTTACCAGATGAGACCATGGTAGAAGATGGAATGCTTAGAGCAGCTTCTCATATTTATCAAACCCAATCTGCCTCATTTTTAACAACCATTAATAATGATCTCTTATAATAAATAAATGAAAAATCCAGGTGGGACAGTGAGGCAATAGAAGCAAACCAGGGCAGTCCTGGACAAGCTGGGAGGAATGGGAACTGTATATATCTGTTATCTTTAGGGAAAATAATTATTTTCTGGAAAGAATTATGTTTCAGCACACATATTTAGCAAACTGTTGTCTGAGCTAATGCAGATGGATCTTAATACGGGTAAGACTAAGCACGGGTTCTAATGTTTCAAAGGTTAAATGCCTAGGAGCTTATTCATTCATGCATTCTGAGAGCTTTTACTGAGCTCATGCAGTATAAGTGGTCCTCGCCAACCTTTCTGACCTCACGGACCATAAGGGGTCTGCAGAACCACGGGTTGGTGACCGCTGTTCCAAAGATTTCCTTAAACCAGCAGTCGCCAACCTTTCGGACCTCATGGACCACCGTGCATGCTTCCCTATCTTGCACTTGTGGGTAAGTACAAGACACTTTGAACAACAAACACAAATGTGAATTACATAATAAAAATAGTGTGATTAAGAGGCAGCATTTAAAGGAAGTCAAGTTTTGGAATCTGACAGTACAGGAAAAAGGAGGGAGAAACTCTTCCAACAGAGCCTGGAGGGCAGTGAAGTCAGCAGTATGAGCGACCAAGACACAACCGGTGGGAAGATGCAGCCCCTGTGACTGCTGGGTAACTGAGATGTCTTGAATGTATATGCAAAGTCATGGGAATCCCAAAGAAGAATTGAGTAACTTTTAAAGGAGAATCAAAGCAAGTGAGGAAATTAAGGAAAGTTACACTTTCTTGAAGGAGCAAGAGGGTCAAAGGCAGGAATGTTCTATAGACAGTTAGCATAGACAAAAGCAAAGAAATATGAAAGCCCTTAAAATCCAGTGATTATTTTAAAAGGCACAAGATGAAACTATATAGCACACAAATTATGTGCATTAAAGAACAAGACTAAGAGAGAATACAGAAACATAAAAGTTGTTTGGATTTAAGATTGTGGAACTTTTTGGTTATTGATAATAAAATATAATTTATAACATTCTATACAAGTTATTTTGATTGACCTGAATTCTTAAAAATAATTTTTCAGTTGGATTTTTTTTCCTGTTTTGGTCATTGTGCTCATAACGAATAACCATGTTAACACAATTATTATAATTAAGGTTAATACATCCCTTACCAAGCTATTGTTCTTCTGATTATAAGGAAGGCTTTTCTCCAATTGGAGAAAGTATGGGCATGGATTCTTAATAATTAGCTGCTTTCTCCAACTGAGAGACCTTTCATCAACGCAAATTGTAATTTTGGTTTAACCAAGCTCAGTGCCTGTGTGTTTACAACTGATAAGTGCTGTGTAGAAATAGATAGAAATTGTCGGGGATGTCACCACAATTTTAAAAGGTAAGAGTTACTTTGTCTTTCACAGGAAAGGATCTTCCCCCAGTCTGTGACTAGAATCATTAGGTCGACAGCTTTCCATTCCATTCTTCTCGGTTCTGCCATGGGCAGTCTGGACAACCACCTATGACAAGCACAAACCATGAGTCAGGGGAAAGGGTATTCCTAGCACATGTAAACATTTGTAGCTGAATTGACCTGGATAATTTTAATCATCTTTAGTTTTCATCATACAGCAAGAGTTTAATTGGCCATTTTCTTGTCTTTATTGGTTACAACTGGGCAGCAATGATCTTTTCAATTTCAGAGCAGCAGTCTGGCTTGAGGAGCTGAGAGATTTTGAGTTAATCTCAGGCCAATAGTTTGACATAGTATCTGAAGCAAGCGTCTTCTCCTTTTGAGGGCTGTTTCCTTTGTGAAAAATGGGATAGTGTTTATTCCCAGGGGGTAGGGTCAGGATCAAATAAGAGGATACCCATGAACAAACTTCTAAAAGTATAAAACACAATACAAGTTTCAGTGGGTTTTTGTATCAGGAAGCTAATTCAAACATAAAGATATAAAGTTGATTCATTTAAATATGTTGGCCGCTTTGAGCAGTAATTTCTTACATAACTAAATTTAATTAATTCTCTTCAAAGTAAAACCATAATACACGTTTGTACCACCATATTCCAGTTGTAACTCCTTTTTATTGGGTTTTTATTATCTGAATCAAGTGGTATTGACATTTTATGGTAAAGATGTACAAATTCATTTAAACAGAAAAGCACTTGGAAGCCAGAATGATAGTCTAATGATAGGTATCATTTGCAGTACTTATTATGTAGCACTGTAATCAGTGTTGTATATGAATTAGCTCATTGAATATTCAGAATCCCCTTATGAGGTAGATTCAAATTAGCCCCATTTAAATTTTTTAAAAATTCTTACACTAGGATATATTTTTACTAATTTTTAGAGAGAGAGGAAGGGAGGAGGGAGAGAGAGAAATATCTATGGGCTGTGCCCCATACGTGTCCCAACAGGGGATCGAACCTGCAACTGAGGTATGTACCCTGACCAGGAATCAAATCTGCAATCTTTGATGTATGGGATGATGTTCCAACCAACTGAGCCACCCGACCAGGACAACTTAGCTCCATTTTACACATGAGTAAACTAAGACCTAGAAAGGTTCAGTTGGTTATTAACCAACAATGGACCACCTATACTCCTTAGCCAATATTGTATTAGACCTAAGTTTGAATGTCACCTTCACTATTATTAGTTAAGTGACTTTTTGTGAGTTACTTCAAATGCGTAAACTTTAGTTTGCTCTTTAATAATAAAATGAATCAATGAGAAAATAAATGTTCATTGATAAATGTGATAAAAAATATAATTATATTTGTGAAGTATCTATGTATATAAAAGCCTAATATGCAAAGTGTCCCCTCGGGAGTTCCATTGCTCACTATGATATGCGCCGACCACCAGGGGGCAGCATGGAACAAAGGAAGGCCCTGGGTGGCAGCTGGCAGTCACTAGGGACCCTACCTGTGCACGAATTTCATGTACTGGGCCTCTAGTTTATTCTAAGGTTTAACAAATTATGAACACTCAATAAAAGGCTGTGCCATTATAATTATAATTATGGTTATTACTTTAGTGATACTTTTTGTATTTGGTGATGTTACAAAAGAAAATAAGACAAGGTCCTTGATTGCAAGGTGTTTACATTATTTTATAGGTTTTCCTTTAATCTACCATCATTATTGCTGAGCATAATTTATAAAAGGTGAGTAGCCTTGTTTGCAAATCATTAACTTTGCTTTGCCTTACCCATTATAGTCTGGTTACTCCCATTCCACTCTCACCTTCTTCTTTGGGCCTGATGTAGATCCACTGCAAGACTGAGGCTTTGACTCTCTGGAGATTTTGGCTCTTCTTTGAGGATCTGTTACCTTGGGCTGCCCCAGGGAACACCTTCTTGCTCTTACCCAGGCACATACCAATTCTCCTCACCCCGCTGTTCCATGCTGCTTTCTGGAGGTACCCAATAACGTGATAGAGAGGTCACCTCCAGGTCACCTTTGGTTTCAGAATGGTGGATGCTTACTGTATACCAGATACAGTGGAAACAGGTCATATCTACTTTGTGAACCAATATATAGACACTAAAAGAGTACTAGGAGTGTAATTGACATTCATTAAATATTTGCTGAATGCATGAAGTTTCTGATTTCATCTTCACATGAGCCTACTCAAGAGGTAATGTTGTTATACACACTGTAATAAAACGTGAAAACTGAAGATCAGAGTCATTAAGTAATGTACCCAAGGCCCTCTAGTAGCTACTAATGTTTGAATCAGGATTCTAATCTAAGCAGTTTGACTCTGGTGTCTGCCATTCAATCACTATGAAATATGGTCCTCCAGATGCTTTGGGTCTCTAGGAAAACTCTGTGCCTTTTGAGAACATCAGAAATGGCCTTGGTTAGAGTTAAAAGATTGAATTGTGGGCAAGTGGCAAGCTCTGCTCTGTTGTCTGTGATGCTGTGCATGTTCCTATTCCGTGCTTATACTGGTTTCTACTGGTGCTTTCGTCATGACACTGCATTATTTGGAGATCATTTTGTTACCAAATTGTCTCCATTCCTAAAGCATGACTATGAAATTATGGTCAATACTTCTCAATGTCAGAAGGTCCTAGAACTTCATTTAAAAATGTAGATGGTTGGGGGGCATATGCAACTTTGAATATTTAAATAGTTTGCCCTCTTCTGTGTTTCTCAACTGGACTGACCTATTATGATGTGACTGGAAATGAATAAAAGCAACCATCCATCTGGCCCTGTTTTATGAGTGGCCCTGAGCCCCTCTCTCAGCTCTTCCCTGGTTCTAACTCTATAACATTTTGGATTTGTTTCCTATTTTTGATGATAAATTTTGCTTTTCTGTTTTTTAAACTCAGCATTCCTTAGACTATGACTCATACTGATTCTTGGGTCCTTTTCCATTCATTCATTCATTTAGAGTCTAAAGAATCCAATGTACTTAGATTTAAATCTTGATTCTGCCACTTATGTATAGATTCTGGGGAGTTCTTTAGTTTCTCTAAACTTAGGTTGTGTTCTTTTTTTTTTGTTTTGCTTTTGATTTTTTTTTTTTTACTTTTAAAATGGTAATAATGGTACTCTCTGTTTCACAGAGTTATTGTGAGGATTACATAAATTATTATTTCAAAAATGCTTAGAGACCCTGAACAGGCAGCTCAGTTGTTTAGAGTGCGTCCCAATATGCCAAGATTGCAGGTTCAATTCCCGGTCAGTACACATACAAGAATCAACCAATGAATGCATAAGTAAGTGGAATAACAAATCTCTCTCTCTCTCTCTCTCTCTCTCTCTCTCTTCCCCCCCCCCTCTTTCAAAATCAATACAAAATACTTAGAATAGTGCCTGTCACATAGTGCAGGCTATATAAGAATGCTATTCTTGTTATTATTATAATTTATTTCTTCATTATTTGTTCATTGAATATACTGCATGCCAGTCACTATGCTATGCTATGGGCTGGATATAGAAACATATCCACTTGGACCTCATAGTTTGTTAGGGGAAATAGGCATATAATTACACAAGAGTTGATAGTACAATTGATGAGTTATAGGGCAAGGGATTGCAGAAAATATGAAAGCACAAATTAGGGGCCTTTACTAAAGCATAAATTAAGGCATCAGGGAAAGCTTCAGCAAAGAAAAGATATTTAAACTGAGGCCTCATAGTTAAGCAGAAGATAAGCAAATAGGTAAGCAAACAAGCCCCCCTTATCTTCTGCACGTCTAACTATTTGAAAGTTTAACTCAATCTTACAAACTGTTAAATCAACTAAGTGGTTTATTTTATTTTAGTTTTGTTTTTACATTGAAAAGAATTACCTTTTTTACAATCTGGGACTCTGGGCTCAAAATCAGAATTCTCAGACACTTTTTGAGTCCTGTGCTGAAATGGAGCAGCCCAGGGACAGCTGATCCCTGGCCCCTCCCTGACCCAAGACAAGCTCCCTCAGCCTCACATGATGGCTTGGTGCACATGTATGGATAGATAGCTCCCTCCACATGATCCTCCCCTGTCCACTTCCCTCTTGCTTAACTCTCAGATCTAGGAATGTGCACACCTGTTGAAAGGCCAGCCCTAAGGACAAACCCTGGAAGCAAGCGTGAGGCCAGGTAGACAGGGAATGCCAGGGTTCCAGGTACCAAGAGTGAGGTCTAGAAGGGGGAGGCATGACCTCTAGAATTCCCTTTCTCTGAAGAGGGGCACTGCTAAGAGATGACCAGACTAGGGCCCTGAAAGCAGTAGTTCTCACACTTTGAGATTAGTCAGAGTCATCTGGAAAGTTTATTAGAACACAGATATCTGGGCACCACCCCACTGAGTTTCTGATTCAGTAGATCTGGTGTGTGGTTCAAGAATGTGTATTTTTAACCAGTCCCTCGGTGATACCCATGCTGCTTCTCTGGGAACTGTTTGAGAACCATAGCTCTAAGCATGGGGCCAGAAAAGGGCCTCTTGCTCAAGGGAGTGAAGTATACTGAATCCAGGAGTGCTCCTGGTGGAGGGCACAGCATGTTAAATGACCGAGAGACAAGTGAAGCTAATGACATTCACATGGAACTGAGACCCCCATACCTTCACAAGCTCTAGCCATTGGGAATTTATCCCAGAACATGCCAGTCTGCCCAGTGGGTTGGCCACAACGTGTTCATATGGCAATGCCGCCAAATAAAATGACACTGCTCAGACCACCAGGGTCAGATGCCAGGACCTCAGATGAGAAATCGTCCTTTCTTATCTCTGTGTAGTGGCAGTGATCATGAATCAGAAATCTGCCAGAACCTTGACTGTATTCTATCTCTGTGCCTGTTTTTTCCCCCCTTAGAGTTCTCACATTGTCATTGTCATTCAGTCCCTGTAGCTCAGCTCCAGCTGGACATGGTAAGCCTCCAAGCTGGTAACTTTTGTAATGAAACACCGAATGGATCAGGTTGCCCAGGAATCCATAGAGGATTCGTCTGATGAGTAAAAAATAACATGTTTAGGTGCTTCCAGGAACTATCTGTTTACTCTGCTTTGACAGTAAGAATTACATTAAGGCTGAAACTTAGCCGTGGAGATCAATAGCGAATGGATTTATTTAGCACGTGCAGGAGAAAATGGAAGAAGTGTCTGTTAACCTTATGACATTGTGTGCTGTTATTGAAAGTTCATTATTTAACTGATGTTCCTGCACAGGGAGGTCGAAATCTGAAATATTGTTAGGTATGCTGACTGAGGCAGTGGCTGCAGCACAGGAGTCTGAACATTTGTGTGTGTGTTTTTCGGTACAGTATGTCCTCAAACATCGATGCTGTGCTTTAGCCCTTAGGTTATACAGATTTCCCCCTCGCCTCTCTCTTCTACCATGGAGTCGTTGCATATACTATCTTAATTTCTTAGAATGGCTTTATTCTTCTGTTCAGCAAACCCAGTCTTCCATCAAAGTCCACTTTCTCTAGAAGGATCTGGTATGATTCCTTTTCATGGAGGTCAGGGCCAGCAGGCAATAATGGCCAAATTGCAAAGACCTGGGCTGTGTAGAGTCCAGGACAGGGATAGAGCAGGATAGGCAGGTATAGTCTGAGAGGCCAGGGAAGTGAAACATATAGGTAGCAGGATTATGCAACAGACTCAAGAGATGAGAGAAAAGTGACAGGGTCTGGCATGAGGAGAGCAGAATAAGGAGCATTTCTATATAATGAATAGGTAATATGCAAATTGACCCTAATGCCCTCACACAAGATGGCCACCTCCATGTGGTCAAAGATGGCCTCCCCCATGTGGTCAAAGATGGCCACCACAAGGTGGCCAGCAGGGGAGGGTAGTTGTGGGCAATCAGGCCAGCAGAAGAGGGCAGTTAGGGGCAACCAGGCTAGCAAGGGAGGGCAGTTGGGGGGGACCAGGCTTGCAGGGGAGGGCGGTTGGGGATGACCAGGCCTGCAAGGGAGGGCAGTTAAGGGTGACCAGGCTGGCAGGGGAGGGCAGTTGGGAGTTACTGGGCCATCAGGGGAGGACAGTTGGGGGCAATCGGGCCGGCAGGGGAGGGCAGTTGGGAGTTACTGGGCCAGCAGGGGAGGGCAGTTGGGGGCAATCGGGCCGGCACAGGAGGGCAATTGGGGGTGATCAGGCTGGCAGGGGAGCAGTTAGGCATCGACCAGGCTGTCAGGGTAGTGGTTAGGGGGTGATCAGGCTGGCAGGCAGGTGAGCAGTTGGGAGCCATAGTTTTGATTGTGAGAGGGATGTCCAACTGACTGGGATCGGGCCTAAACCGGCAGTCAGACATCCCCCGAGGGGTCCCAGATTGGAGAGGGTGCAGAATGGGCTGAGGGAAATTCATGAGTGCATGAATTTCATGCACCGGGCCTCTGTGGTATAAGAAGAAACCAATTGTTAAGTCTAGATACAGGCCCAGGGGACTGGCCATGTGCCTTGTGTTGGGGTTGCTGGTCAAATAATTGAACTGGTTTCACTAGTTATATACACTGGAGCTATACACACAACCTTATTTTATATTCTTCTGTTCAGCCAAACTCACTTTGGTCTATTTCAACACTTAAATGGAATAACTGGCCCCAATTTAAGTATTCTGAAATAATTGATTTGTTCCTAGTCACATGATTTTCCTTGAATCAAATGGAAAACAACAAACAGACAAAAGACCCCCAAAACTTTGAAGTCATTTTCTCTTAAGGGATAGTGGAAGGTTATTTTCACAGATAATTGGTGAGTATCAGAACAGCTTTACATTTTTATGGTATTTTAAAAAAATTATTTTTCAATTACAGTTGATATATAATATTATATATATATACCTTCCAAAGTGATCATCCTGATAAGGCTAGTACTCATCTGACACCATACATAGATTTATATTATGTACTATATTCCATATGTTGTACTTTACATCCTCATGACTATTTAAAAAATATTTTTTATTGATTTCAAAGAGAGAAGAAGGGAGAGAGAGAGAGAAACATCAATTGGCCGCCTCTTGCACACCCCTTACTGGGGATGGAACCTGAGACCCAGACATGTGCCCTGACCAGGAATCAAGCCAGCCACCTTTTGGTGCATGCTCAGCCAACTGAGTCACACTGGCCAGGGTCCCATGACTATTTTTATAACTGTAAATTTGTACTTCTTAATCCCTTTTGTCCTTTTCACCCATTCTCCCAACTTCCTTCCCATTTGAAGACCACCCTTTTGTTCCATGTATCTATCTGTGAGTTTATTTCTGTTTCAGAACAACTTCATTTTGATAGGTATTTAGAGTCCCTGCTAACCAGGAGCTAACTGTAACAATTATTTGAATTAATGGGGAAGTAGCTGAAGAATATTCCATTGTGTGGATATTTGTTTATCCATTCACCAACTAAAATATATTTGTATTATTTTCAGTTTTTGGCAATTCTGAATAATGCTGCTGCATACATTTGTGTTTAGGTTTTTGACTGAACATAAGTTTTATTTCTCTAGAATAAATAGCCAGAAGTTGGATTACTTGGTCATATGAACTATATGTCTAATTTTATAAAAAATAACAAAATTGTTTTTTAGAGTGAGTAGAATACTTTTGCATTCCTACCATCATTGTATGAGAATTCCTGTTCATCTGCATTTTGTCATTATTGATACTGTCAGTGTTTTTAATTTTAGCTTTCTAATAGATATGCAATTTCATTGTGGATTCAAATTTAACATTTCTAATGTCTAATGGTGTTAAGCATCTCTTAATGTGTTCATTTGCCATCTGTATATTTTTTTTATAAAGATTCTCTTCAATTCTTTTACATATTAATATTTTGAATTGTTTATTTTCTTATTATTTTGAGAGTTCTTGAAATTCTTCTAGATATAAGTTCTTTGCTTGATATGTAATTTGTCAATATTTTCTTCTATTCTGTGGCTTGTCTTATTACTCTCTTAACAGTGTCCTTCGCAGATCAAAGTTATTAATTTTGATGACATACTATTTATCATTTTTTTCTTTTATTGATTATAATTTTAGTGTTATAGCTAGGGATATTTTGCCTAAATCAAATCATAAAACAATTTCTTGCATGTTTTCTTCTAAGGTGTTTACAGTTTTATTTACATTTTACATTTATAGCTATAATTCATTTTTTTTGCATAATGTGAAGTGTAGGTCAAGAATCATTTTATTGAATAGGGATGTCCATTTTCTACACTTTCATTCTTTGAAAAGACTCTACATGTGCTATTGAATTACTTTGTACTTTTGTAAAAATTAAGTTGACCGTATTTGTGTGGATCTATTTCTGGATTTTTTTAACTGTCCCCATTGGTATGTATGTGTATATATATATATGTATATATATATATATATATATATATATATATATATATATATATATATATATATCCTTTCAACCACTACCACATTGTTTAACTCCTGTAACTGTAAGTATGCCTTAAAATCAGGTAGTGTGAGTCTTCAATTTTTCTTATTTGAATTGTTTTATCTATTCTAGATTCTTTACCCTTCAATTTAATTTTAGAAACAGATTTTCTGTATATACAAGACATTCTGCTGGGATTTTGGTTGGGGTTGCATTCAATCTAAAGATTAATTAGGCTAGAATTGATATATTAATTATTTTGAGACTTCCAAAACATTTGTACATCTCTACAGTTATGAGATCTTTTAAATCTCTTTCATTAGCATTTATAGTTTTTAACATACAGAGTCTATGTAAATTTTCTTATATTTATTCCTAAGTATTTCATATTTTGAAGCTATTGTAATTTTAAAAAAATTGTGATATATAATCATTGCTAGTGAAAAGAAATCATTTGCATATTATATTGTGTCTTATAAACTTGCAAAATTCAGTTATTAGTTCTAGGAACTTCTTTTTATAGATTCCTCAGGACTTCCTATGTAGACAATTATGCTACCTGTGAATAGGAATAGTTTTACTTTCCCAATCTGCTTGAATTTATTTTTCTTAACTTAATTGCACTTGTTAAGACTTCTAAAATCGTGAACATCATTACCTAGTTCCTGATTTTAGGGAGGAAGTAGTGTTAGCCTTACGGTGTTTTTTTAAGTGTACTTTATTATATTGAGGAAGTTCCCTTCTATTCCTAGTTTACTGAGTTTTTATTGTGAGTGGATGTTAGAATTTTTTTTCAAATATGTTTCTGCATCTATCAATGCTATATAGTTTTTCTTGTTAAGTGTTAATGTAATTTTGGGGGTATTGAATCAACATTGCATTCTCAGGAGAAACTCCACTTGGTCATGATGTTTATTATGTTTTACACATTTCTGGGTCAATGTGCTAATATATTGGATTTGTAAATTTATGTATTTCACTAAATTTGGGGAGTATTCACACTCTCTGCTTTGATGTCTTTCTTCTTTTATTCTGGGAGTCCTATTACACAAATATTAGATCTTTGAGTGTTGTCTTACAGATACTTGAGTCCTTTTAAATTTTCTTATACTCCTTTCCCCCCTCTCTGTTCAGATTAGATAATTTCTAATGCTCTATCTTCAAGTTTATGGCTCTTTCCTCTGTCTTCTCAATTCTATTATTGATCACCTCCATTGAATTTTTTACTTGTATTTTTATTTTAAAATTTACATTTTGTTTTTGGTTCTATTTTAGAGTTTTTATTTCTATTTTGAAAACTTTTATTTATTTTTAAGAGTGCTGTGTTCACTTCTTAGAGCATAGTTAGAATATTAGGTTGAAAATTATATTATCAATCTAACATTTGCTTAATTTCAGGATTGGTATCTATTAATTGTCTTTCTCCTTGAGAGTTGCTTGGGTTTTCCTGGTTCAATGTGTATTAAGAAATTTTGGGTATACTGTATATGTGTTTATTTAAAAATATATAGCTTTTATTTATTTTTTATCATTGTTTATTTTTTGTCTGTCGCCAGAGGATATTTTTCCATTGACTCTTTCTTTTTTTAGAGAGAGTGGATGGGAGAGGGAGAGACAGAGAGAAAGAAACACCAATGTGAGAGAGACACATGAATTGGTTGCCTCCCACGCGTGACTTGACCAGGCCTGGAGATCAAGCCTATAGAACAGGTACATGCCTTTGACCAGAAAATTAAACCCAGGACCCTTAAGTCCACAGGCTGGAGCTTTATCCACTGAGCCATACTGGCTAGGGCCATACTGTATATGTTGAATATTATGATATAAAACTTTGATTTTTACTTAAACCATTTACATAATGTTGATTATTTTTGTTTGTTTTAGGAGTCAGTTAATCTAGTAAATATAAAATTGCACATCCTGGTCTACTTTTTTTTTTTTTTTTTAATGTGGGTTCCTGTACCAATATGGATTTATTTTTCAAAGTCCTTGAAGTCCTGGTTCCATGTTTAGATGGCTTCTAAACTTATGTCACCAGCTCATATTTATCCTCTGAACTACAGACATTAATGTCCATCTGCCTCCTTGATGTCTTAGTTCTAAACTTCACATGCCCAGAATGATCTTATGATCTTCCATAAAAATCTGATTATTTCTAGTGTTCCCTATCTATCTTGTTTGTAATTATATTAGACACCCTACTTTTCCTCACTTGTCAATATCTAACATTTCACAATTGATTTCATGTCTTAAATATATCTTAAGTATGTTTGCATCTCTTTATCACCACTGCCATAATCCAAGTTTAAGACATTATCATATTTCACCAGGATTGTCACAATCACCATTTAGCTATTGCCCTGCATCTTATATTTCCTCCAATCAGAATGAACCCTTTAATAGAACAATCTGATCATGTCAGCCTGTCTGCTTAAAACAATTTGCTTTTAAACTAATCCCTGTCTTGGACCGCAAGGCCTTATCTGATTTGGTCTTTGCCTAATTCTCCAACTTAATCAATTCATTCATTCATGCATTAATTCAATCATATTTATTGAGTATCTACTATTGTCTACTATGGGTCAGGAAACTTCCAATTTCTGGGCATATAGCAATAAACAAAACAAAGTCCTTATTTATTATTTAAAAAAATATATTTTATTGATTTTTTTACAGAGAGGAAGGGAGAGGGATAGAGAGTTAGAAACATTGACAAGAGAGAAACATCGATCAGCTGCCTCCTGCACACCCCCTACTGGGGATGTGCCCGCAACCAAGGTACATGCCCTTGACCAGAATGGAACCTGGGACCCTTCAGTCCGCAGGCCGATGCTCCATCCACTGAGCCAAACCAGTTAGGGCTTAATTTATTTATTTTTTAAATTATATTTTTATTGATTTCAGAGAAGAAGGGAGAGGGAGAGAGAGATAGAAATATCAATGATGTGAGAGAATCATTGATTTGCTGCCTCCTGCATGCCCCTTTCTGGGGATCAAGTTCACAACCCCAGCATATGCCCTGACCAGGAATGAAAACATGACCTCCTGGATCGTAGGTCAATGCTCAACCACTGAGCCATGCCAACTAGGCAAAAGTCCTTGTTTTTATGGACTTTATATTCTAATGGAGGGACATATACACTAGGCACATACACAGTAATAAAAGCCTAATATGCAAATTGTCCCCTCAGCCAGGAATTCGACCAGGAGTTCAACGGAGAGTTCGACCAGGGGGTGGGGCTGGCCGGCCAACCATGGGAAGGGAGGCACAGGCCGGCAGTTGGCAGCCGCAAGGGACCCTACCCGTGCACAAATTTTATGCACTGGGCCTTTAGTAAATAGTATAACATTGCTAATCAATGAGATGTAAAATGCATTAGTGTAAGAAGTCAGAGAATGATGGAGGAGTATTACTTTATAGGGTTGTCAGGAAAGGCCTCACTGAGAAGGTGACATTTGAGCAGTGACCTGAAGAAAATGAATGAGCAAGCTATGCCCAGACCTGAGGGAAGAACATTCCACGCTTAGGGAAGAGTCTATCAGTGCTCCATCCATATCTTCTCAATTTCTTCACCATTTTCATGCACTGATTCATGGCCTACTTTTATATCCAATAGTCAGCACTGTGTATCTGTCCGAGGGTTGCCCTTAGGCTGCCAGAGCCTGCTTTCCTGAAGTGCTCAGTAGCATCCTTTACCCAATGACTGATGGGTGTGATGGGTGCATGAGCATAGGTAGTTAGGCTTCCCTGTCCTTAGTCCGGAGAACTCCAGGGGTGACCTATTCTGTCTCCAGCGCTCCGCTGCAGGATTAAGTCAGAATTATCCTCTGTGAGGATTTCCTTTGGCACCAGGCCCTCACTTGGCTCCCTTCCTTTGTCTATCTCATTTCCCTACTGGTTTTTCCTGGGAACACTTCCTAATAAATTTGATTCATTAGTATGTTTGTCTTAGGGATTGCCTCAAGAGAACTCAAATAAAGTCAGATGCTATCAAATATATAATAAAAGTTTTGCATTACTTTGAGAAGAGAATTGCAAAGGTAGAATTAAATAATCACACAGCATATGATAGTGAGAAATGCTGAAATAAAAGAGCTAATAACACATGTATCTTGCAACTCAGTGCCATATCTGTGTGTGAACTAAAATTTGTATGGATCAGATCATGGCACATATCAACTTATAACACATCACTAGCAGCAAAAATATAATAGTAAATATGTAATGAGAAATTTTTATGTTACCAAGTTCAGTAATAACTTCATTAGATAACTATTTAATCCAGATTGCAATAATGTCACAATTCTCTTAGAATGTACAAGAAACTGGCTTTACAGAGATTCTAGAAAACATCTTATTAAAACTGCCATTATGGTAGTGTTCACTGGCAGAGTTTTGATAAAGTATATGGTTGAAACAGAGCCTGAAAGTTATGAATACCATTTTGTAGAACATAGTTATGCAAATAGTAATATCTCACACAAGTATTACAAAAACAGATTAAAAATAAAATTGGTTTTGAGGTTATATGTTTTTACTTCTAAGTGCAACGATGGTTCTTTAATTTCAGCAGAACAATAAATATGCCACATTAAAGTTAATGTAAATTTGATTTTTATTAATTTCATACTTTTTGTATTTATTTATTATGCATTTATTATTTATTTATTTTTAATCTTTATTGTTGATGTCTCCCCCTCTCTATTCCTCTATCACTCCCTTCCATCTGGTTCCCACTCCACCCCAGGCCTTTACCACCCTATTGTCTGTGTCCATGGGTTATGCACATATGCATATAAATTCTTTGGTTAATATCTTCCCACCCCCCTTCCCTCTGAGATTTGTCAGTCTGTTCCATGTTTCCATGCCTCTGGTTCTATTTTATTCATTAGTTTATTTTGTTCTTTAGATTCCACATATAAGTGAGATCATGTGATATTTGTTTTTCTCTGACTGGCTTATTTTGCTTAACATAATAATTTAAATATGGTTTAGGTTTCACTGTTGGATATGAGCTATATGCATGAGATTATATCTAGTATTATATCTGTATAGCCTAATATATAAAAACCCTGGGTCCATCATATCCACAATGACCGGGAGGCTCGACCGTTCACCAGGTTGTGCACGCAGCAGGTGAGCAGGCTGAACTGCTGACCTCTTGGAGAGAGAGAGAGGCGGGGCTGATCAGCAGTGGCAGCGGCTGCTGGTGAGGCCTGGATAGAGAAGGGTGATCAGACCCTGCTTCTCTCTCCCTCACTAGCAATCAAGCCTTTCTCTCTCCCAGAGGTCAGCAGTTCAGCCCGCTTGCCAGCAGCCTGGACTGAGTTGAGTGCCAGGCAGTGCACGCAGCAGGTGAGCAGGCTGAACTGCTGACCTCTCAGAGAGAGAGAGAGAGGCAGGGCTGATTAGCAGTGGCAGCGGCTGCTGACGAGGCTGGGAGAGAGAAGCAGGGTGATCAGACCATGCTTCTCTCTCCCTCGCCAGCAGCCAAACCTCTCTCTCTGTCTCAGAGGTCATCAGTTCAGCTGCTCACCAGCTGCCTGGGGTGGCTGCTGATCAGCCCTGCCTCTATGATCAGGCCCGGAGATAGGCCCAGAGATGCTGACTGGCATAGAAACCAGCCAATCAGAACCAAATCTGGATGAATTGCGAGGAGCCAATGGCTGCATAGGAGGCAGAGCTTTTGATGCTGACTGGCATAGAAACTGATCAATCAGAACCAAATTGGTTGGCAGAGGAGGGCAGTTGGGGGTGATCAGGCGGGCAGGGGAGGGCAGTTGGGGGAAACCAGGCCAGCAGGGGAGGGCAGTTGGGGGCCCTCAGGCCAGCAGGGGAGGGCAGTTGGGGGTGATCGGGCTGGCAGGGGAGCAGTTAGGTGTTAATCAGGCTGGCAGGGGAGCGGTTAGGGGGTGATCAGGTTGGCAGGCAGAAGTGGTTAGGGGCAATCAGGCAGGTAGGCAGGTGAGTGGTTAGGAGCCAGAAGTCCCAGATTGTGAGAGGGGTGTCCCACAGGGTTTGGGCCTAAACTGGTGGTCAGACATCCCTGAGGGGTCCCAGATTGGAGATGGTGAAGGCTAGGCTGAGGGACACCGTCCCCAGTGCACAAATTTTGTGCACCAGGCCTCTAGTTTTATTTTTATTAAAAAAAAATATTTTATTGATCTTTACAGAGAGGAAGGGAGAAGGATAGAGAGTTAGAAACATCGATGAGAGAGAAACATCGATCAGCTGCCTCCTGCACACCCCCCATTGGGGATGTGCCCACGACCAAGGTACATGCCCTTGACCGGAGTTGAACCTGGGACCCTTCAGTCCACAGCCGACGCTCTATCCACTGAGCCAAACCGGTTAGGGCTGAGCCTTTAGTTTTAAAATAATCCTATCGAATAAAAGGGTAATATGCAAATTAACCATCACTCCGCGACAAAATGGCTGCGCCCATGGCCACAAGATGGCGGCGCCCAGTCCTCTTAGCCCTGAGCCACAGCGGAGTCCCTAAGTCTGCCCAGCAGTGGCAGTCCAGGGTGTCTAGCTGGGAGGCACCCACCCCACACACAGCAATTCCTGCCCAGTGGCGGCAGTCCGGGGTGTCTGGCTGGTCGCCTCCGAGCCGCATGTGATGGGGGCGAAGCGGCCACGGGGCTTTTGGCCGGGGTGTCAGGCTGGCAGCCACCTTCCCCCGAGCCGAGCGTGATCAGGGACGAAGCGGGCCTTGGGGCTTTTTGCCTGGGGTGTCAGACCAGCAGCAACCCACCCCAGAGCCGAGCGTGATCCCGGGCGAAGCAGGCCGCGAGGCTTTTGGCCAGTGTGTCAGACCGGCAGCAACCCGCCCCCGAGACAAGCGCGATCCGGGGCATAGCAGGCCGCAGGGCTTTTGGCTGGTGTGTCAGGCTGGCAGCGACCCCCCCCCCCCCCCGAGCCATGCGCCCTCCGGGGCGAAGCGGGCTGTGGGGTTTGGGGCTGGGGTGTCAGGCCAGCAGCGCAGTGCACCCCCAATGTGCGATCTTCAGGCCAGGGAAGGCACCCACCGGGCTATCCGCAGCCAGGCTGAGATGGGGTGTCATCTGGGTGGGCTGAGGCGGCAGCCTTGGGCTGGTGTCTCAGCCTGGCCAGGGCCAGAACCCCTCCAGCAGTGGCAGCTTGGGGTCTCAACCATTGAGTCACACCAGCCAGGCAGATATGGAGGAATCTTAAATGTTTCTTTTTTCATAATATATATTTTATTGATTTTTTACAGAGAGGGAGGGAAAGGGATAGAGAGCTAGAAACATCTATGAGAAAGAAACATCGATCAACTGCCTCCTGCAAACTCCCGACTGGGTATGTGCTCCCAAACAAGGTACATGCCCTTGACCAGAATCGAACCTGGGACCCTTGAATCTGCAGGCCAGTGCTCCATCCACTGAGCCAAACCAGTTAGGACTGTCCAATATGCCAAAGAAAAAACCCTATCTAATAAAGAGGGAATATGCAAGGGAGGGCATTTGGGGGTGACCGGGTTGTCAGGGGAGGGCAGTTAGGCATCAATCGGGCTGGCAGGGGAGTGGTTAGGGGGTGATCAGGCTGGCAGGCAGAGCGGTTAGGAGCAATCAGGAAGGCAAGAAGGTGAGTAGTTGGGAACCAGCAGTCCTAGATTGTGAAAGGGATGTCTGACTGCCTGTTTAGGCCTGATCCCATGGATCTAAACAGGCCTGATCCCATGGATCTAAACAGGCAGTCAGACATCCTCCAAGGGGTCCCAGAATGGAGAGGGTGCAGGTTGGGCTGAAAGACACCACTCCCCCCGCCCCGTGCACAAATTTCATACACCAGGCCTCTAGTATTATAATAAAACTAGTAGCCCGTTTGCACGAAGATTCGTGCAATAGACCTTCATTCACCTGGCTGCCTGCACCAGTTTTCTGCCAGCACCAGGGACCCAGGCCTTGGCTGTGGCCACCGCCTTCTGCCTTTTTCAGGGTCGGGGCTTGGCCCCGGGCGGTGGCCTTGGGCTCCGCGGCACCCAACATCCTTGCTAAGGATCGCAGGAGCCGGCCCCCAGTGGTTTCCTGCCATCCTTGCAGGCTGCCCACTGGTGCCCAAGGCCGGGAAAGCCTCCGCCCCAGGCTTTCCCGGCCTTGGGCTCGCCGCACCCAGCGTCCCTGCTACCAATCACAGGAGCCGACCCCCAGTGGTTTCCTGCGATCAGTGCAGGCTCCCCGCTGGTGCCCAAGGCCCAGAAAGCCTCGGCCCCTGGAACCCCCCGGGAGCGGCGGGAGGGGCGGGATGGGCACGGCCAAGCCCCCCCAGGTGGTCAATCGACCCGGAACCCCGGGAGGGGCGGGAGGGGCCGGCCACGCCCCCCCGGGGTGCCGATCGCCCGCCCACGCCACCCATGGGTGCTGATTGCCCCAGGCACCCCGGGGAGCGGGTGCATGGGTCCGGCCACGCGCCCCGGGGTGCCGATGGGCCCGGCCACGCCCCCCTGGGGTGCCGATTGCCCAAGGCACCCCCAGGAGCGGCGGCATGGGTCCGGCCACGCCCCTCCGGGGTGCCGATCGCCCGGCCACGCCCCCCGGGGTGCTGATCGCCCCAGGCACCCCGGGGAGTGGCGGCATGGGTCTGGCCACGCCCCCCGGGGTGCCGATGGGTCCGGCCACGCCCCCTGGGGTGCTGATTGCCCCAGGCACCCCGGGGAGTGGCGGAATCGGCCCGGCCACACCCCCCAGGGTGCCGATGGCCTCAGGCACCCCGGGGAGTGGCGGCATGGGTCCCGCCACGCCCCCCCAGGGTGCCGATCGCCCAGCCACGCCCCCCCGGGGTGCTGATCGCCCCAGGCACCCCGTGGAGTGGCGGCATGGGCCCGGCCATGCCCCCCCGGGGTGCCGATGGCTCCAGGCACCCCGGGGAGTGGCGGCATGGGTCCGGCCACGCCCCCCCGTGGTGCCCATCGCCCGGCCACGCCCCCCGGGGTGCTGATCGCCCCAGGCACCCCGGGGAGTGGCGGCATGGGCCCGGCCACACCCCCCCAGGGTGCCAATGGCCCCAGGCACCCCGGGGAGTGGCGGCTTGGGTCCGGCCACGCCCCCCGGGGTGCCGATCGCCCGGCCACGCCCCCCATGGGTGCTGATCGCCCCAGGCACCCCGGGGAGCGGCAGCATGGGTCCGGCAACGCCCCCCGGCATGCCGATGGGTCCGGCCACGCCCCCCGGGGTGCCGATGGGTCCGGCCACGCCCCCCGGGGTGCCGATCGCCCGGCCACGCCCCCCCGGGGTGCTGATCGCCCCAGGCACCCCGGGGAGTGGCGGCATGGGCCCGGCTACTGGGCACCGCCATCTTGATCTTTTCAACGGCGGATATGCCACCCGGAGTCCCGCCCCCAGCCTCCTGCCGGCCCAATCGTGGGCATAGCGGAGGTGCGGTCAATTTGCATGTTTCTCTATTATAAGGTAAGATAGAGAGGAGCTGCTGGTAGTATAAATAATGTACTTAATTAAAAGGTGTCCATATATTACTGAGGTTTGAGAAACAGATTTTTAATCAATTTTATTTAAAATAGAGGCCCAGTGCACAAAATTCGTGCATGGTGGGGTCCCCTCAGACCAGCTTGCACACTCTCCAATCTGGGACATCCCTGTCACAATCCTGGACCACTGGCTCCTAATCGCTCACCTGCCTGCCTGTCTGGTTGCCCCAAACTGCTCCCTCTGCCAGCCTGATCACTCCTCACTGCCTATGCATGCTGGCCTGGTTGCCCCTTACCCCCCCCGCCCCCACCCCGCAAGCCTGGTCGCCCCCAACTGCCCCCCTCTGTTGGCCTGGTCACCCCTAACTGCCCTCCCCTGCCAGCCTGGTTGCCCCCAACTGTCACCCCTGCTGGCCTGGTCACTCCTAACTGCCCCTCCCCCCCGCCGGCCTGGTTGCCCCACGCAGCCTGCTATTCAGTCATCCCTCACTAACCCCCCTGCCAGCCTGGTCGCCCCATGCAGCCTGCTTGTTCAGTAGTTTGGTCATCCCTCACTAACCCCCTTGCCAGCCTGGTTGCCCCTGAGGGCTTCTCCATCTCCCCCTGTTCCTGAGGGGCAATTGGGGCATCAGCCACGACTTGCACCCACTGAAAGCGCTGGCCCTGCTCACACTCACTGCTGGTGCTGGCCCCAATCGCTCCACGCCATCAGCAAGTGTGAGTGGGGCCGGCACCAACAGCACATGGGAGCAGCGGTGGTGGGAGCAGGGCTGCTGGCAGACAGGGGACCAGGACCTGTGGTGGGAAGGGCCAGGTGGGGGCACAGAGGATGGGTTGAGACCTGCCCCTGTGCCACCCACAGCTTTGCAGCCAACAGTTCCTTTCAAGGTCCACGAATTTGTGCAATGGACCCCTAGTGAATTATAAATGATTTAGAAGTTTGGGAAACTATCCAACAAACATATGAGTCTACTCATATGATCCCAATTTACCAGCTGCCCTGATGTCAGACACATGGCTGATGTTGACTCTCAGATTGCCTGCCCTGACTGAATTGGGAGTGGATGACGTGAAGCAGCAATGAAGGATCATGCTGTCCCGGGACAGCCCCAGCCATGACAGGGCTTCCAATGGTGTCCAGTGTCCAGTATTTGTGGTGTCTGTGGAAAGTGATGAAGATTATTGGTAAAAGGAAAAATGTGTACATAAAGCCATGAGGCTAACTTGTCTCATATTGTACTTAGGCCCAGTTTTGGACATTGTGCTTGACTTCCAATATACTTTCCATCTTTTATTATTTGTGTAGCAGCCATGTGGTTCAGGTTATGACCTTAGGTCCAAAGGTGTATCCTGATTAGTCTGAGGCAACCATGATCATCAATGGTTTGAAAACCCAAACTCAAGCCAATCACACATGATATTGTACTTATCTAAGTGAATATATTGGCCCAATCAGATTAAAAGATTATTGATTCTCTGTCACCTTTACCCACTTCATTTATCAGCTATCTATCAATTATCTATCTATCATAATCATAATCATTTATTTATCTTTTTGGACAAAAACCATGAAACTTCAATAATCATCATGAACTAAACAGCAATCCCAAGTATGAAGCCAATGAAGCAGAAAGGAAAGACAGAAAAAACCTGGGTCTTGATGACTTTGCACTAGTAACCCACTAGCCCTGAATCCTACCCAATGCAGGTCCACTGCATAGAGCCATGTGGTTTGTGCATTCTACAACTTAATTTATATAGACCAAGAGGTGACTGGTGACCTTGAGGTCCTTAGTATGAATTTATTGACATTAAAAACAATATATTGCCTTTAATGCTTAAGGCAGTTTGAACTTTTTCAAAGTTACTACTTGTAGACAAAAAGACTCTGATATCCATGTGACATATATGCACCTACTTTCCCTATATATTTCACTACACATTAAATATGGCTCCCTGGCAGCATTGATTCCTCCTTGAGAGTATGTAGCATATGTGTCATTTATTTTCATAGCTTTAAAAAAATATGTTTTTTATTGATTTCAAAGATGAAGGGAGAGGGATAGAGAAATAGAAACATCAATGATGAGAGAGAATCATTGTTGGGCTACCTCCTGCACACCCCCTACTGGGGATCGAGCTCGCAACCCAGGCATATGCCCTTGACTGAAATCAAATCTGGGACCTTTCAGTCCACAGGCTGACGCTCTATCCACTGAGCCAAACTGGCTAGGACTTTTTCATAGCTTTAATATGACCTAGAACCTGCCAGAAAAGAGGAGTTTTAGACATTTTGTTCACATTTTTACACTTATGTTCAATTTTTCTCACTGAATTTAACAGCATTCAGGAAAAAGACAATGTACGATAACTCTTTTATATTTCTGGTACCCATCCTACCTAATAACAGACAAATATGCAAATTGACTGTACCTTCGCCATGCCCATGATTGGCCAGGAGGCGCGGGGGAGGCGGGACTCGGGGTGGCCAGGGTGGCCGATTGGGCTGGCGGGACGCTGAGCTCGTGTTGCCAGCGGCGGCTCGAGCTCAGCGTCTGCGCCATGGCTGTGCTGAGGCACAGAAGGGGCCTCTGGGGCAGCGAACTCATGTCCCGCTGCGGACCATCAAAAGCGGGGGAGCTGGGTGCCTGTCTGCTCCGGCACCAGGCCTTTCAGAAGCCTCTGCCGTGCCAGAAGCTTCTGAAAGGCCTGGTGCACCAGCGGACAAGCACCCAGCTCCCCTGTGATCGAAAGCGAAAGCGTGTAGGGGACCCTACACGTGCATGATTTAATCATGCACTGGGCCTCTAGTTACAATATAATTAATGTAACTACTTGGTTGATAATAATTGATATTATAGTTATCACATTGCTATATATCAGTTGTGACTCCTGGTACTTCACATATATTTACCTACTTAATCTCCACCAATAGCTTTCTAAGTAAGAAATATTATTGCCAATTTTCTGTTGAGGATAGCCTTATAACCTGTCCATGGTCAAACAGTTATTATAAATATAAGACCATGATTCAAACCTAAGTTCAGTGGCTCATTGATTAAGACAATAGTGGTAATACTAGTAATGTGTCACATATGTTTCTTCTCTCCTCTGACACTTTATGATTCTATGACTTTATTCTAAGAAATCAAATCTAGGCTTTAGGAAATTTATATTCAAAAATGAAAATTAGCCCAATGATTTCATCCTGGCCCCAGGGTACCACACTTCAACTCAGAAAGTCAGCAAATGGTTCAAACCACCCATTCTCTGGAATGGTCTGAAAACCCAGTTAGCAGGGTGGACACCCAAGGGGCAAGAATCAATGAGAACCAAAGTACTGATGACTGTGCTCATGTGCTGAGAAGCCATTCACTGGGGCTTTCTGCTCTGCTCTCATATTTCAACAAAAAAGAAGCACGAGGCAATCACACTGAGATACCAATGTCAGATCATCAGTAACTCAGTCATGCAACACTCCTTTCCAACATTATATGCCTAAGAGTGGGCAAGGCCCAGCAGGAGGCTGAGGAGAAGAAAATGGGCTTATGACACAATCAAGGAAATGAACAAAATATTACATGAAAAGATGACTAACAAGGTGATGTCTGCTAAAAGCTAAATGAATAAATAGCAAGGAAATATGAGGCTAAAATAGAATTTGGACATAAAAGATTACTGTGGGCTGAGGTAATTATAAAAAACTTTAAAAAATGGCAGTGCTTAACCTGGGCTTTGACAAGCAAAGAATATGCAGAGGAAGAGAGAAGGCACACACCAAAGAACACTGTAGAGATCAGTATGTAGCTAGCGTGCAATTTAGAGAGAGGAATGAGAATATTACTGTGTTAGACTGGCATAGACCTAATGATCTGGAATTCCATGTTAAGGTGTTTGGAGTTTATCCTGTAGAAGTGGAGTTTCCAGAAGGTTTGGAGCAAACAGATGACACAGGAAAAGAGAATCAAGGTTTGCATGCTAATGGGTTTTATAGATCTTAGGTTTTTTGTCTGTTTTTATAACTCAAGCTTTACCAGTATTTGCATAAATAAGAGATAACATAAGGCTAATACCCCAAATCTGCTGGTACTCTTCCTCGGAACTTCATCCCTCTGCAAGCTTTCTGAGTCTCTCTGGACTCATGGTGATTTGCTTGCTTTTCTCCCTCATGATCAGTAGCTATGAAAGGGCAACTCCCATGGCTAACAACACTAATGCCCATGATGTAGGTGTTGTCCTCAGTGCTGTGTTGAGCTGTGCTGGCAATGTTGTTGTTGCCATGCCAAAGCCTCACATAGAAGTAGGCATGAGGCTACCTCCTCCACCTATGGAAGCTTTTTCTCACCCAAACTCCTCTCCTTAATGAATGCCATACTGAAACAGGACTTTCAGTTTCTGTCCTTAGGGCTCAGATATATGACTTATACAGGCTGGGTTCCAATATCTTAGGTAAACACTATCCAGCATTCCAATTTAAATAATCTCCCAGAATCCTCTGGACAAAACATAGAAAAATAAAACAGAAACATAAAAACCATGTGAAAGTTGGCTTCTGGCACCTTTCCCACCAGTTCATCCAATGTGCTCAGATATAGGTATTTACAGAGCATGCCCTCAAGATTAGGCATGTTCTGGTGGTAATAGTGCAGGACTGAAGATGTAGTGTTCACATTTAGGAACTCTTGGATGAGTTGCTTCTCACCAGCTCTGCCTACTCAGAAAAGTCATCTCATTCTCCCTGTTGCTCCACTTGTGAATTTGCTAACACAAGACCTTCCTGGTGCCAGTTAGCAAACACACTCCCTACTCAGCCTCATCCATAGGGAGTTTGCTGGGCTAAGAGGCTGGACTAACAGGCAGCCAGTCACTGACAACATCATCTCAATCATTTCTCAAATTCATGTTTTATCAAACTCCAGACTAATTGGCTGATGAGGAAGAAACTGCACTGAAGGAACATGGAGGTAAAGATACACATTGATCTCTGATGTATTTTTTTCATCAAAACTAACAGTTGATGTTTGTTTTAAAATAAAAATGTCTCCAGTATCTCCTACTCGCTCTGTATTATCTACAAAACTTCCTTCAGACCTTAGTACACAGTTTCCCTGGGCCTTTCAAATGTAGGCTTATAAATGCAAAATGACTAGAGTTATAAGTTTATATCAAGGGTGCCATTAGGTTTTATATACCTCTCACTGGCTTCAACTAAGCATCTGCCACCAGTGTGATGAAGTAGTTGATATTCAATAGGACACTAGATTTCAAAACCCTCTCAGTATTGATTTTACCAGGAAAATGCTCTGATTTATTTCTGAAGTTGGTTCTCAATTGCTTAGGATTATTTGGGAGCGGGGAATAGAAATGACTGAAGTTGCGATAAGTAAAAGATACTTCTTAAATATCCATCCTCTTAGATGCCATTGCTCAAAGGTATGCTAAGACACAAATTGCTGTGTGCGGTCAGCTTCTGCGTTTCAGGATTACTCTACCCAGTTATTAGTCATGCTATAGCTAGAGGCATGTAGCAATGCTGTTACTTGGTAGACGGTGACTCATATACCACCACACAGTTTCAATAGGACTTAAACATATGGTGGCAGGCAAGCTGGATCTGACCAGGCAGTGTATTTTTTTAAATCACCTGATAGGTTAGTAATCTGGAATTCAGGTAATTACAAACAAACAGAGGAGCATGGATTCAGGAACAGAAAGTAAATAAAAGTTAGGTCTGACTGCCCTAAACTCAAGAGGAAACAGGAGGAGAAGAAAGATTAGGCCTGTGCATAGGAAACATTTCTCTAGGGCAATAGTCCTTGAACTAGAATGTCTTTAGAATCATTTTGAGCTTGATAAAACACTTATTCCCGAACCCCATCATCAGAGTTTTTTATTCAATAGATAAAAAGTGAGACATGAGAATTCTTTTTTCTCCTTCATTTTATTGAGATATAACTGACAAATACCATTGTTTTATTTTTGCAACATGATGATTTGATACATGCATTTATTGTGAAATAATTACCACAATAGAATTAGGCAATTCCCCTATCACCTCCTATAATTACCACCCTTTTTGTGGTGGTGAGATCATTAAAATCTACTGTCTTAGAAACTTTCAAATATATAATGCAGTATTATTAACTATAGTCACCATGCTGCGCATGGATTCCCAGAACGTATTCATCTTATAACTGGCATTTTGTATCTTTGACCAACATCTCCTCATTTCCCCCTGCCTCCAGCTCTGGCAACCACCATTTTGCTCCTGTTTCTGTGAGTTCAGCTGTTTTGGATTTCACATATAAGTGAGATCATACAATATTTGTCTTTCTATGTCTGACTTATCTCACTTAGCACAATGCCTTAATAATCCATCTATATTGTTGCAAGTGGCAGGATTTCTTTCTTTCTCATGACTAAATATCTATTGTGTGTATCTTCTTTTTTTACCCATTTATTCACAGATAAACACATAGATTTTTTTCATATCATGGCTATTGTGAATAATGCTGCAATGAACATAGGGATGCAGATATATGTTCAAGATTGTGATTATATATATATATATCTCCAGAAGTGGAATTGCTAGAGTACATGATCATTCTGTTTTCAAATTTTTGAGCAACCTAAATACTATTTTCCTTAGTGGTTGTACCAATTCCCATTTCTACCAATAGTGCATAAGAGTTCCCTTTTCTCCTTATATTATCTCTAACACTTGTTATCTCTTGTCTTTTAATAATCATGTATCCACTGTATATTTTTGCTTTATGTTCCCATAAGGCTTACATAAAATATCTTATAGATATAACTGTCTACACTACTAACCTTTGATTTCATACAAAATCTCTATCCTTTCATCTTCCCTTTTATGTTTTTGATGTCACATTTTACTGGTTTTTTGTACATTTGTTAACAAATTATTTTAAATACTTTTGTTTTTTAACCTTTATACGAGAGTTAAGTGGTTTACACACCACCATATTACAGTATTAGAGTATGTGGAATTTTGCTATACTTTTACCTTGACAATTGTGTTGTGCATTTTCATGTTACTAATTAGTGTCCTTTCATTTCAGTTTGAAGAACTACAGTATATTCAGTCTTTCTTGTGAGGCAGGCCTAGTGATAATGAGCTCATTCAGCTTTGTTTGGGAAAGTCTTTATCTTTCCTTTTGAAGGACAATTTCATTGGATAGAGTATTCATTGTTGGCAGTTTTGAATATATCATCACACTTTCTTTTTGCCTGTAGGGTTTCTCCTGAGAAGCCCACTGATAGCCTTATGGGAGTTCCCTTGAAAATTACAAGCTTCTTTTGTCCTGCTGCTTTTAAGACTCTTTGTCTCTGATTTCTGACAGTTTTATTTTAAAGTATCTTGGAGAAGATCTCTTTAAATTGACTTTGTTTGGGGACCCATGAGCGTCATGAACATGCATGTCCAAAGCTCTCCCTGGATTTGAGAAAGGGAGCCCTGATAGAGTCTCTTAATGGGATCTGCTTCCCTGTGGTGCCTTTTGTTCTGAATCCTGGCTACTGTTCTCCCAGCCACTCACCACCTCCCAGTTGTGCAGCTCACAGCTCGGTACTCTGGATGAGGTAAGAGAGAATCAGGCCTTTTTGTCAGCATTCCGCACAGCTGAGGGAGTTGAGTGCTTACTCTAACACTCTCACTTTCCCCCGTGGGGGAATACATGGGCTAAGAAGGTCACTTGGCATTGAGCTGTGCTGCCTTGGGGGAGTGATAATGTGAGTAAAGTAAAACTGTTCCTCCTACCATCTCCAGTACACACAATCCCTAGTTTGTTTGCTCCAACCAGGGGCAGGGATTTCTCTGTTGGACTCCTGGACTTTAACAAAGGCTCTCTTACCTGTAAATGAGTGCTTAATTCAGTGTTTTCCCAGGACTCCCAGACCATGGCCAAGAGGGACTGGAGACAATTCACAGGCCACTTCAGAGTCCATTGCTGAGATTGAGGTCTGTGTGCCTATTAGCAAAGCAAGAGTGGGAAAGGCACCTCCCAGGTCCCATAGCGTATGGTGTTGGTGACAGAACCAAATCCAAATGGGGCTCTAGTGAGAAGTGTGGAGTTCTGGATCTGCAGTCAGGACCATACATTGTTGGTGAGTCAGCCACCTGGTTGTGGGCCTGTCTCCTCAAAACAGTTCTCCTCATTCTCCTACCTGGACCCCACAGCTTCCACAAAGGCACTTTTTCCCCCAGATGAAAAACAAATTGTTTCTGTTGAGAGGGAAATATGAGAGAGGGATGTTTTATTCTGCCATCTTGCTGGATGTCACTCAGACCAGGGAAGGGAGAAAGGTGCTTTATCAGAACTCTAAGCAGCAGGTGCCAGAACCAGAAGGAAGAAGAAAAAAAATTGTCTGCTGGATCTTGGGAAATCTTAGTTATCTCCTAAACTGGTAGAATCTAATACTAAGCTTGGCTGACCCAGATTCCTCAGGTGTGTGGGCTACTAGTTGCAACTCAACACCCAGGGCATTGTGTCCTTGCACCCAATGCCTTCTTCATATTCACTTAGCCATTTCATGAGGAAGGCTTGAAAATTTAAATCTCTGGGTTCTGTTTATTTTAACTCAGAGCAAATTCTTTTAGCCAATGATCAAGGATCTTAAAATTTTTTAAATATTTTTTTTTATTGATTTCAGAGAGGAAGGGAGAGGGGGAGAGAGAGAGAGATAAACATCAATGATGAGAGAGAATCATTGATTGGCTGCCTCTTGCATGTCTCCTACTGGGGATCAAGCCCACAGCCCGGCATGTGTCCTTGACTGGAATCAAACATGGGACCCTTTAGTCCGCAGGCCGATGCTCTATCCACTGAGCCAAACCAGCTAAGGCAGGGATCTTAAATTTTACTAATTTCTTAACTGTGATTGATACAGCATAGATATTTAAAAAGCCAAACACATCAATTTTTATGTTTATAATATATATCTATCTCCATCCCATACACAGACTTGGTGACCTATGGAGCAGGGAACTGGAAACTCATTGTGCCTGCCAGCATCCTAGAATCAGGATTTAAATAGATTTTCTGTGCATTACACATCCCCATTCCATTTGCGATTATTCATAAATTCAACAAACAGCTAACAAGTACCATTATATTCTGGTTACTTTTCTATATATTATAGATCCAATTTTTAACAAAATACTGTCCTTACTCTCAAAGAACTTGGCATTTACTGGAGGAAACAGTCAGGTAGACAGGAAATTGACATACAGAATGAAAGTCTGTGATGAGGTAAGTAGAAAGCGCTATGGAATCAATTAGGCAGTTCATCTAGCCATTGTAGGTCAAGGAGTCTGTCAAGGGTAGAATTTTGGACATACTTTTTTGGTCACACTCTAGTCCTGGCCCCATTATTATCACCAGTTTCAGGAGGACAGTTCTGCACTCTCAGAAATTACATGCTTTATTTTGGCAAATTAAGGAGCTAGAGCAGTGTTATAGGAAAACCTGGGGTTTGTGGGGTCAGTCTGCTTATGTTCAAATCCCACCTCTTCTATGCTCCAAATAGCACAGTGGGCAGTCACTTAACCTTTCTGTGCTGTTTTTCTCATCTGTAAAATATTCCTGGTTATACTATATAGTGATATGAAGATTAAATGAGAAAAAAAAACAGATGCAAAAAATGGAAATGAACACAGAGTAAATTCTTAAAAAGTGTCCATGTTTATTGCTGTCATTGTCACTAATATTACTGGTGCTATCTACACACACTAGATCCCTTGTTATTGGAAAGAATTTCTATTGATGCAACACTTCCTCTCCAGGGCCTTCCTTCTTAGTCTTGGCAAAGTTGCCACCAATGCCAGTGCCATCTGAATCCCCCTATTCCCAAAATAAAAATGAAAAAACTTTATAATTAGGAAAAAAACTTCCTTAAGAACATTAATTTATTCTTAATGATATAAAAATGGATTCTTATTCTTTCAGGGAGGTGGTAATGAAATAAAGTAGAAAGAACTTTGAGAAAACATATCTTTTGACCCAAAAGCACAGTGATCATTTTTATATTAACAGCAGGATGGTTTGAAATACTTTTCTTTCTTTCAAAGAGCAGCGCATCTGGAACAGAGACCCCGAGGAGGAAAATAGCCTCACCCACCTCATAGAAATGGGACATGAGAGGAGCTGTGTGAGGGAATTGGTTCCTGCCCCCGAGGAGAGCAAAGAGCAAGAACACCTGATATTCTGGAGGCCAAACTTTTATCCAACCAACTTCTAACAACATTCTGATAATGACCTTACTAAGAATCGCAGGCAAAGGAGCCTGGGATGTTAAAAATAACATCAGGACTCTCACAGCACCAGCTTTGATCGCTAACGAAGCCACTGTTCCTGCTATCCAATGACCACGGAGGCTGTCCTTTGAGCCTCTGTGTTTTCAAGAACAGTCATGGGATGAGGCAGCCATGATCTGAGGGAGATGCCCTTGAAATGCCCCGGAGAAACGACCTGTGCTGCTGCTGCTGCTGCTGCTGCTGCACGGGCCTTTCTGCGCTGCCCTGGCCATTTCACAAGACAGACCACAGGGGATTCTCCAGGAAGTCAACGATGGCCTCATTCTGGTCTCAACCATTTCAATTTTGTTGAAGAATAAAATGGTTTTTAACTGTAACTCTGTGGACTATGGGACTGTGAACTTGGGAAACAGTGTTTGACATCAGGCACCCTCACTCTTTGCTCTCCTTTGGGTCAAGAAGCAAAGGCCCCAAAAGCCCCCTGTTCCACTGCAAAAGGGCCAGTTTAGAAGGTTGGGTATTTAGTCCAATGGCGAGTTACAGCTCAAAATATTAGTTATCTCTCTTTGCAAATTCTTGGTCTTCAGCCCTGACTGGTTTGGCTCAGTGGATAGAGCATCGGCCTGCAGACTGAAGGGTACCAGTTTCGATTTCGATCAAGGGCATGTACCTTGGTTGTGGGCACATCCCCACTAGCGGGTGTGCAGGAGGCAGCTGATCGATGTTTCTCTCTCATCGATGTTTCTAACTCTCTATCCCTCTCCCTTCCTCTCTGTAAAAAAATCAATAAAAATATATTTTAAAAAATTCTTGGTCTTCAGAGTTTGTTTACGATGCTCACAAGTAAACCAGTCTATGTCTTGAATATAAAGTCATTTCTTATCTAGGATTCAAATCTCTTAAAACCATCACCTGCCAACCCCAGCTCCAAACTGCCTTAAATTGAAGTCAAACTTTTCTTGACAAATATGATTCAGCACCATTTAAAAATACTGAAAAGAAAGTTCTTTAAAAGTAAACTCAGAAAAAGTAATCACAAAATGTCTAAAGCAATGTGAAGATCATTGGAATAAGTATATAATATATAGCCATCAAGGTAGCTACTTTGAAGGGGCAAATTCTCTGTCGACATATAAGTTCTGGTGTGTTTGGTTAAAAAATACTAAATTATATCACCGTATCATTATTACTTCTATGTTAATTTGTCTTTGTCTATAACACAGTGTGACTTCTTATTTTATATTCTGTTTTCCACGTGTATTTCTTAAATTTCTGGGAGTTATAGACCTACAGTCTGATGTCTCATAAAGATTCAGGAATAGCTATATTACCCCTTTTGATGCTAAAAAGCTGCTGCCATCCAGCAGTGATGGAATTTGATTCACAGTGTATTTCAGGTAAATTTGAGATCAAAGGATACATTAAAGTCTATTACAAAGATATTTCATTTATCTGTATCCTAATTCATTTACTTATATGTGTCTATATCTCTCTGTTTATTTGGAAACAAAGGAAACAGGGCAAGAGAAAGAGAAGGAAGAGCAGAAGAGAAAGGAGGGGGAGGAGAAGGAGATAAATAAATAAATTTAAAGTCTGCAAAAAACACTTTATCTTAGAGCATGAAATTTTGATCTCTAATAACAATGCTTTCACACTTGAGGGTTGAATTCTCAGAAAAATTCCCCCCAAGTCCATTTTCAGAGAAAATATCCTAGACACTTCAGACTTAACAAATGGTTAATAAAGGGACAAAATATACAAATACAATGCTCTACATAGAATCAGAGCCTCAAACTTGATATGAAAGACCCTAATAGGATCCAATATGAGCCCAGAATACTTACTGAATGCCTTCTCTATTTAAGCTACAGTCGATATAGCCACCCCTTTCAAACCATTCCCCCAAACTGGTCAATTACCAATAACAGCACCACTAATTTGCAAATTCCATTTTTGAGCACTTCCTATCATTCTAGATTATTTTCTTGTGTGGCCTGTGTACTTTAATAATCCTTCCATCTATTGACCCAACCACTTCTCAGTGTCCTCACCATTCTCTCTTGCTTCCTTGTCCAACTTACATTCCATTGCTCTTTAGCTTCCTTCCTCCTGCATCATACTTCCAGGCAAAACCCGAAGGTGGTTAATCCAGCTCTCTAACTACTATGCTCCTGATTGCAAGAAGCTGCATGGATATAAAAAATATACAGTAGTGCTAATGGTCTAATGTTAAATAATAACTAATTTCAAGTTAGTCATTATCATGCTTATTAGTCTCACTACATTTGTTTAGTCAATTTACTCTCCCATTCTCCAATATAACTATGTTATAGCTCCCTTCACTTTAAATATTCAAAATGGATCTACAGCTTCTTTCTCTCAACTAATATCCTTGTTTGTTTTTTTTTTTGTTTTGTTTTTTTTAACCAAGAAGATAGATTTTTTTTCCTATTGAATTGGAGGTTGTTTTTACTTTGCTTTATTATCAACCAGCAAAAAAATTACGTGAATAGTAGACAAGGTCAAATTGCAAATGAGTAGATGTAGCTGCCCATTACTTTCCTAGTTCTTCCCCAAATTACCCTAAGTTTAGTTGAAAACATCCTGCATGGATTGAGGCATCTACCAGGTCAGAGCAGCCCAGAAATACAAGGCTCAATGCCCTTCGTACTTTTAGCCAGAAAGCAGCCACAGCAACGCTCAAGGGTCAACTCTACTAAAATATAAGGGAATTTTTTTTCACAGCTCATTAGGCTGTACTTTCAAACCACATTAAAAAATCTATCACTTCTACTGCACTGACCAATAGTCCAAGCCACCATCATCTGTGGATGGAACTATGGCAGAAGCCTCCGTTTCTACTATTGCCTGGCCGCCAAATCAGGGCATGGGCCTCTATTGCTCACAACCTCCCAATAGTTTCCCATCATACCTGGAATAGCATTTTAACTTATTATGATGGCCCACACCTGATTTGCCCTGACTGCCTTTCCAATGTCATTTATTATTGCGCGGCTCCAGCCCCACTGGCCTTCTTGATGTTACTCAAACACATCAGATATGTTCATGCCTCAGTTCTCTGTACTTGCTACCCTTTTAATCATTAATGTTCAAGCCCCAGATCTGCACATGGCTCATCTCTCAAGTAACTAAGACATCTACTGAAACATCATTTAGTGAGAAAAGTCTTCCCTGACCACTTATCCAGAAGTGTTTCTGCACTCCGATACGATCGCCCTATTTTCTTCCCATGCTTTATGATTTTTCTTAGCATTACTCATTACCTGACATCATATATTTATTTGTTAATTTATTGATATTTTCCTCCTCCACTAAGCTATAAGATCAAACCAGTGAATGCCTTGCACCTAAAGTAGTGCCCATGATATGTTGGACATTTAATAAAACATACGTTGCTTAAATGAACAATTAGCATTTTACTTAGGTTGTCATGTTTTCATCAGAATATTTTGATGACAATTATCTTCCATTATTCTCCCCCTCAACATATGGGAAAAATGGTGCAGAGATTATTGTGCCCATTCTTTAAATAATGAGAACTCTCTTAAGATTTAATACACTGTCCAGGATCACCTACCTTACAGTGGTAAAGCCAGATGGCTGTCTCCAGAGTTCTAGTTCAGTTATCACATTTGTCACTCTGAGCAAGGCGTAAATACAGACTGTATTTTAATGAGCACCTCCAGGTCATTCTTTATGTCAAATGTCCTAAAATGCTATTTTGTATTAAATACACACTCTCCAATCTTTTATGGCTTTTAAATATTTATGGTTTTCTAGACAAAATGTAATCACAATTCCATTAGAAAAAAGGAAAGTGGAGTAGTCTTAGCATTTAGAAAAAACCTCATAAATTTTATGATACCAAAGAGCATTTTTAGTGTGATCCAGGACCTTCTCTTCCAGAGCACGGTTTCTGCCTCAGCCTCTTATTTCTCCTGCCATAGAGATTTAGTTTGAAAATATTTGTACATGGCCCTCACTAGGTACCTAGTTTATAAATACTTCTCATTATTGCAAAATACTTTCTGCAATTTAATGATATTTAGACACATTTTACTGGCAGTTTCCATAGCAAACTTTCCTGCAGAATTTCCTCATACCTGTAAGATGTGTGGAAAATGAGCTGTTGCTGAATGAAGACATCAGAGCGTTGTTTGAATCACAATCTTAGACCGGCAATTGGCCGTAATTCTGAGCCCACCAGCAGCATTTGCCTGCCTGCCATGGTGCCCCAGAAATCTCCGGTGCATCGTGGTAGTAGGTGGTAGGCAATGTGCCTTTAAGAGCTCCCAATAAAATTTTGACAAAGACAAGACAGGCTCTCATCACTCATGGCTAAGTCACAGATAGTGACATTTGAGGGCTGGAGGAGTTAAGAACTATAAAATCTGGGGACTCTGCCTTCCCACACAAAAATACTACTGTGCTCATGTTCCCGAAGAAGCTCTCCTTCCCTGTACTCAGCTTTGTTTATAGCTCCCAGTGTAGAGTAATGGAAATCACATTTTATACTTATATTTCCTGCAGCTTCATGAATATTGACATGTTTGTTTTTTGCATTTTTGTACCATTAGCATTCACTGTCTAACTGGTTAATGGGTGACAGCTAACATCACAGAACCAATGATGCGTACATTCACAATTCTAAATGTAGAAATCTGCTTTCTTGCCCTGTAAGTGAACTTTTCTAGTTAATCTCTTGTTATTAGCATGAATCTATAATTAGTATTTGGCTTTTTAAATAACAAGGGAGGACATTTAATATTTAGATATGGAGGCTATTAAGGTAAAAAGTAGATTTTGTTTCCTACCACATGCACTTATATCTGGACTTCTGAGAGAAAGTAAAGAGAAACTTCCAAACTTATGCAGGTCTGAATGGAATATAGTTGCTGTCTCATAATAAAAGGGGGACATACAAAGGGAGGAGATCACTTTTTACTATCAGGGAATAAGGATATAAAACTGTTGATGAATATTTGGGACTGTTCTAAAAATAATAGAAATTCATGCTTCATTACGTGATGCTGGATGCCTCTATATCCACTGGCCATTTGAGAATTACTTATTTATCTTAAAAGAGTATTCTTTCTTTCCTTCTTCCTAAATAAAACTTACATTTCTTGGGAAATTTTCCAAACCAGAAAGAGATATAAGTAAAAGAGCAACCTCCTGAGTTTCAGGAACAGTTCAGTAACCGGAAGTTATGTATCTTCAAGTTAACCTGGCCACCTTTCTTTTCACAAGTGAGGAGATGTAGGCCTGAAAGAATGCAGTGACTTTTGTAGCCACTCATGTCTTATGACCTTTCTTCTTCACTAAGATTTAGTGCATAACCATGGTAAGATTAATTGAATTGTTTGCTATATATAACCAAATGACATAGTCAAGTAAGTTCATACTCTTGAGGACTAGTAATGCTCAGAAAAAAATTTATATTAGTTAAAAAGTGGTTATTTCCAAATAGGTGAAAAAGTTCAAGCACTTTTCCTTATTCACTGAAGTTTCTTAAAGCAAAATATCTCTAATCGCCAGTCTTTTATATTTTTCATTTACAGCTAACAATGTGAGACTATTTCTGGTAAAGTTCTCCTATTTTAGTATCTTGTACAATCCTCGATGAACATAGGGAAAGGGAAGAAAATGAAGAAGACTTATTTCTTTTATGGGGCTCATGTTTATCATTCAGATATCTGATGTTTGGTATGAGTCATAGAGATGTCTCACTATGGTATATTTATAATATTGAAAGGGTTGAAGACATGGAAAATGTAAATATTAGAATCTTCTTAGGTTAATTTTTCTCTTTCCCCAACATTTCCTAGCCATCATAAGATGGTGTGGTTACCAAGAAAGATGCTGGTGAAGGTGGTGCATTAAAAATGTATTTATGAATATAAAAATGTCTTTATGTTATGCTAGGTTTAGGTGGCTCATGCTCATGAAATTCTGGGTTCTCTGTATCTCCAAAATCCCATGTGTATGTACCTTTATTTAGCTAACCTAATCTCAGACACTTATATTGAACATAATGGCTAAAAAAGAAAATGGTCTTAGTTGTCAAAATACATATGACTTTGTTTCTTTTCTGTTGAACGTAATCATACAAATGGCACTCTCCAATGTAGACTGTTATTTGCTCAAAATTCTAAACAATTTGAGGAAGAAAATTACTCTTTATACCATTACATCATTTCAATGTCATTTTGGCATCTATGCTCATACTTATGTTGCTTTGAAAACCAAAAAATTATCTCCAAATTTCAAAATTTTCACCAATACCTATTGTGTTTAAGGAAGGCTTCTACCTTCTCCATGAATCTGACAGAACCACTCTCAGTCCTCATTCATTGTTCTTTTGAATGAACAGCAGAACTCAAGATAACATTGTCTTTTATCATTTTTTGTAGTTCCACACACTATTCCTCTGGTTGTTAATAAGATTTTCTTTTGAATACTGCAGAGACAAGAATAATGCATGACAAAGTGTATCTTAACTATAATTTACAAAAACTATTTTAAAAATGTAATTAACTATGCTGATAGATATGTTGAAAAAAGTTTAAAAGTCTTTTGACTTACGGTAGTATTTTCTCAGTTAAAGGATTTATACACTGTTTAAAACTCATATACACTTATACTATAAATTATAAAGCTAAAAGTAATAATTCTACAGTTCTTAATTCTTTTTGAGGAGAGGAAGGAAAATAGTAGAGTACAAATAATCTTAGAATTCTGAAGCATGGTTTCTAGTCCTAGCTCAACTTTGTATTAGTTTTAAAAACTTGGGCATATTACCTACTTTTCAGAATTTTTCATTTATAAGATAATAAAGTTGAAATCAACAATTTTGTATGCATGTACAGGGTGTGGCAAAAGTAGATTTACAGTTGTTCATATGGAAAATAATGCAATAATTAATAAATAATACAAAAGTAAACTCTGTTTCATGTACTCATAACTATAAACTTACTTTTGCCCCACCCTGTATTAACTTTAAGATTTCATGCAACTATATAATGGTGAATTGAAATAATTTATGAATGGAAATATTGTCAAAGCCGCTTAGACACATATTACATACACAACACATACACACATGAAACTAGTTTTTTTCCCCTGAATCTGCCCAGTGTTATACATAGAAACAATAGAAGTCACGCATATAAACACAAATGTTTTGAGAATAATTGATTAATAATTTGAACCCTTCTTTAGATAGGACTTGAGCTCATCCAAATATGTTCAAGTGTCATTTTATTATTTTATTAATGGTCTATTTTATTTTTAAAAACTTGGAAAACATAAACTACATTAACATTTTATAGAAGAGATGATTAAAATAAAATATTTGAGAGGAAATAAAACATTTTATGAAGCTTAGAAGAAATAAAAAATGTTGCCAAACTCTCTCTTTGCAAACACCAGACCTAGATAACTTCACAGGTAAATTTTTCTAATATGCAGAGATGAATTTGCTTATATGTTACATAAATTATTCCAAAGAATTGAGAAAGGTAAAATTTTCCAATTTCTTTTTTTCTAAGACCATTATTGCATTAATGATATTGTACCATAAAGCCACAAACCAATCTCACCTACAAATATTGATTATAAAATTTGAAATAAATATTTCATTAGCAAATGGAATTCAGCAACACATGAAAGAAGACTATATCACAATTAAGTGCAATTACATCAGGAATGCAAGGATGGTTCAATTTTAGTAAATCTACTAATACAATTTTTCTAAATAGAGATCAAATGAAAAAAATCATATAATTCTTTCAGTCTGTAAAAGATATTCTAAAATAGTATTTAATATAACTTAATCGGCATATTTTATAAAAATTCTTAATAAAATGTTCATAGAAATAAATGAATACTTTGTCAGCACACATATATTTCAAACCAGAAACCAGAATCTTCCTTAACAACAAACTATTTGTTTTACAAATACTAGCTGATGCAATTAGATATAAGAAAAAGAAGTATATAAATGTAAGAGATAGACAATATTGTTATGAAAAATGGTATAATTATATATTTGATAACTCAATGAAATTATATTATCATAAAGTATTTAAATATTAGATTATAAAGTTAATACCAAAAATCAATATTTTCTTCTACAGGCTCAACATCAGAAAATAGAATAGAATATAAAATTTTTATTTTAATGGTCATGACATTTATAAAATACCCAGGAATAAAATTAATAAATAGAAATAAGACCTACATGAAAGGAAAACTTGTGACATCTACTGAGAAAAATTGAGGATTTAATATTTTTAAAAGATTGATTTTTTGTGTCTCAGAAGAGGAAGATAGGAAAATTCAAGGGTGCAAAGATATTATCTCTAAATCAAAATTTAAATGTAATTTAATACACATTTTAAAAAATAGCATTGTTAATTTTTTGAAAAAAGATGACATATTTATATGTTCATATAAAAATATGAGAATGCAAGGACATTTCTGAAAGAGCAGGATATAAAGAGATATCTTATTCTTTATTTTTGTCATATTAATTAAATTTTGATACAAGTATGTATCATCCATCTGTTTATATAACTACCCATTTATCCTATCTGAAGTTGCTGATTTTCAACCTTTTCTGACTCATGAAAATGGCAATTTCTCATGTGCCAACAATATAATATATAGGTGGCATTTCAAATCAATGGGAAAAAGATGGCAAATCACAATCAAAGATATTTAAATGCATGAAAATCAACTCAACTTCATTTATAATTACTAGTCAAAAACAAGTTTAAAGATAGCATTCTTTTAATTTCTCAAGTGGACAAAGTAAATTAAATTTTAATATACATTGTGTTAACAACTCTGTGGAGAAATAGGTAATATCATGCATTATCAGTGATTATTTAGATTGTTACCAATTTGAAAAGACAATCAGTAATATCTGTTAGAAATGCACAGCTTTAAAAATATTTTTCCATTTGAGAAATGTATCTTCCAAAAAACTTCAAGCATATGCACAAAAAATTGCATAATAATATTAATTGCTGCATTGTTTATAATACTAAAGACAACCTAATTATCAATAAAAACAAGATAAGTAAATTTTGGAGGCTTTTATATTATAGAATAATATGTAGCCATTAAAAATGAGTTAAACACACATGTTTATATAAATATAAAAAATAGTTAAATGGAAAAGGTAAAGTATAGAACAGCAAAGATGGTAGGTCCTTAGTTGTGTAAAAAAGGAGAAAGGATAAACATATAAAGACATATATATATATATATATATATATATATATATATATATATATATGTGAATGTGCAGACTATCTCTGGAAGAATACATTGAAATCAGGAATAGTGGTTATTTCTGAGAGAGAGAATGAAGACCCTGGGGATTTAGAGTGGGAAGGAGATGTTTCATATGATGCCCTTGTATTATTTGAGTTTTCATGATGTTAAAGATACCAATACTTAAAAAAAATAAAACATATTTGCCTTATCAACTTTTGGGAAAAATTTTGATTTTATTTTGACCATTATGAAAGTTTGAACTACAGAATAAAAGGAGTTGACAAGCCATTTCAGTATGAAAATTTAAACTTGGTTAATAAATATAATAACTAAAACTATGTAACTTGCTCCATGATTACTCTTAATCTAGGGATATAATGCCCTTAGTGAGTAATTATCTATTATTTTTCTTGGTGAAAACTGCTGGCCACAGTATGCCTATTTTCTTGTATCCTACAAACATTTCTGTGAATGGGGGTAAACTGTCTCAAGCCCATTCCAAACCCACATATAAACTTTGTATTTCTCTTTGGAAAAAGCACATGGGAAAGAAGTCTGAATGACAAGAAATCATTTTTCACATTTCCTTCTCACTCTTCAATAGGAGCACCAGCAGGACTGGAAAATAATATTCGAGTCTGAAGGCACATACGGTAACTACAGAGGCCTCCTTTGATACTTCAGAAGTCATTTTAAATGGGGCCATCCATTTTGTCTGAGTCGCACAACTCATCCAGAACCGAGTACAGTCATCTGTTGTCACCCGCTGATCACCTGTTCCTCCCGTGATCTTTGTGTTTGATCTTGGAGACATTAAGCAGCATGGAGAGTAAAAGCATCATTGGTACCCTGCCACCTGCCCTCCTCAATCGACTTGATGGAGAGAACCTTTTTATTTGCCACTTACCCACTGCCAAGAGAGGGTATGCTGGGGTGAGTAGTGTATGTCTGAAGAGTTCAGCAGGGGGTCCAGCCTGCAAAAAGATAACCAAGTTAAAGAACAGAGAATGGTAATGCTTTTAAGCGAGGAAGTGATGTCTACCACCAGGTGATCCGCTTAAAGAAGGGAGTTCCACTTAGAGGTTTGTACAATTGCTTCATGGGATATCTTCGCTTTTTCCTTGAAGGTCAACTTGGTCTAGTAGCTCATCTCAATAGACTCAGCCGGTAGCGCCAACAACTTTCCAGTTATTAAAGAGCTTTTTATATTTATCTGTTACCCCCCATTTGGATGGCAATACTGAAGTTAACTGCCTTGTGAAAGGCAGTCGATGCGTAGGTAGTATTATCAGACCATGTCACTGAAGTCAAAGCAAAGGAATTGATGCCTAAAGTAGTAGACAGATAGGGTCAGGCACACTGCTAGACCATGGGAAAGCTGGACTACTCCAGGGAAATGAGGAGTGGTCTATAGGAGGCAGCAACAGTGGTAACAACTGGAGAGAAATGGAACATCCAAGCATCTCTGGCTTTCTCACAGTGGAGCACAGTGTTCCATAGCAAGGGAGTACTAGAAAAGGCAGGGACAAACCCTTAAAGATAGGGTTAGGGTTAGAATGGAACATTCCTTGACACATTTTCTCAATATATTTAAATAAAAACTAAAGAACTTGTACAGTAAAGGCACCCTGTCTTCAGATTTCTAAATCAAACTGAATACATAGAAATTTATTTAAAAAAATTTCCACTTGAAAAATAAAATTGAATTCATCCCAATAAAATCAGATTGTTCTTTCTATAATAATATGTTTGTTATGTCTAAATAAATATTCTTTGTGGCATATTATATTACACAATTTATCTAAAATGCAAACAATTGTTTAAATTAATGAAACGGAATGTGTTTCTGCTATATCAACTGAACAAACTAACCAAGAAAGTCAGACCCTCTATTTTGTAGCACAATCCAAGCTACATGAAGATGGTGGGCCATGTTTTGTCTCTGGCCTCTGAGTTAGGCTCCCCTTAAAACTTCACTTTCACACTGTTTAGAAGAAGAGAGACAGGCATTGAACTCTATATAGGTCTGGACTAGAAACCAATAAAGTGAGTGATCTATGAAATAATTCTAACAAAAGAGGGTAATGAGAACTCTCCTTCATTCTTGGCTCAGACACACTAAGTGGGGACCTTTTCCTGTCCCCTCATGTGGTTATCATCTTCAACCTTGATTTGGGGGAATAATATAAACTTTCTTACACTTTAAATCCTTCCCAGAAGATCCTTTATGGATTTTCTAATAAGAAACTCAGCAATGATTTTCAGATGCTACAACTTCTTTTAAAAAATATATATATTTTATTGATTTTTTTACAGAGAGGTAGGAGAGAGATATAGAGTTAGAAACATTGATGAGAGAGAAACATCCATCAGCTGCCTCCTGCACATCCCTTACTGGGGATGTGCCCGCAACCAAGGTACATGCCCTTGACTGGAATCGAACCTGGGACCTTTCAGTCTGTAGGCTGATGCTCTACCCACTGAGCCAAACCGGCCAGGGCGAGATGCTACAACTTCTGTGCCTGGTATGAAGAAAGAGTTGGCTTGTTTTATAAATATATAGCTATAAATGTGTGTATATATACATATATAGAGATATGTATATATAGTGATATATATAGTTATATATAGTTGTATATGTAGTTATATATGTAAGTTATATATTCAATGTATACCATATATATGTGTCTCTCTCCCTCTATGGAAAGAGAAAAAGAGAACCCCTACTTCAAAATATTGACCACATTTATGTCCCAAAAATCTTTTCCATAGATGGTCCATAATCTTGATTCACCTGCCATTACTCTCCCCATTTTACTGCAGCTCAAGCATAAACAGATAAGATAATTTCTATTCTTTTCTTGGTCTGCCTAGCACAGCTGTGATAAAATGGCATTTCTGATAAGAACTGTACTAAGAAAGAAAAAGAAAGCCACATGAAAATTTAAAAAATATCCTCCTAGCACAAATCCACTTGTCTGAGGTTCTTTCCTGGACGTTAACTCTCTAGGTTGTTTATAGGAATGGATGCCTCTTATCCCCTACCACAGGGGAGTGGCATTGAAATGTCGGCAGCTACCTAAGACACATCCAGTTCAGATTGCACCTTTCAGTTGCAGCACACTTGATATCTTCATTTGGAGGCCATGGGCCTTAAAAACTCATATTTATTTCTCCCCACACGCTGTAATCTTCCCATTAGTAAATGAAGCCACTACCTAATTTTTCAGGTTAGAAACCTGAAACTCCTTCACTGCTCATTCCAACAATGAACACTTGCACACACACACACACACACACACACACACACACACACACACACTCACATGCACACTCACATTCCACATTCATTATCAGGAACTGGGGATTCTGCTTCAAAAACAGATTTTGACCTTGCCCCTTAGCAAGTTCTGTCCCACTGTCTCACATTTGGATCACTGAATTAGTTTCCTGACTGGTATTCACACGCTCACTCTTCTGCCTTAACAACCCGTACTCCAACTGAGAAGTAAGAAGAAATGACCTTCCTAAATTAGAAAGTGGGTCATGACATTTTTTTGCCTTTCTAACTTTTTCTTGAAATAATTTTAGACTTGTAGAAGAGTTGCTAAGATATTACAGAGTTCCCATAAGCCCTTCACCCAGCTTCCTCTAAAGTTCACAGCTTATATATGGTACAATGATCAAAACTAAGAAATTAACAAGGGTAAAATACTATTAACTAGCCTAATGCCATTTAAAAAATTTCTCTGGTTTTTCTATTAATGCCCTCTTTCTATTTCAAATTTTCATTCTCATAGTACTTTTCTGCTTAAAAACTTACAAGGATTTCCTGCTGTTCTGAGAATAAAATCCAAATTTATAATCGCACTTTACAAACTATTGTAAGCTCTCTACTCAGGCTACTTTATAATTTCATTTTTTAAAAAAATTCTGCCCTTTTCTATGCTCAACCTCTTTGGACATCTTGCAGTTTCTTAAATACCCTGAGCCGTGTTCCACCTCAAGGTGCTTGCACTCCTGTTCCCTCTGCACAGGATGCTCGTGTTCTGGTTCTTTGAGCAGCCAGATCATTCTCTTCTTTTTATTCAGCTTAAGTATTACTTTTACCAACAACTCTTAATGCATAGGTCCCCTATGTCATTCTTCACTTCATCTGCTTACTTGTTTCTCACATAGCAATACTTTTTTAAAAAATATATATTTTATTGATTTTTTACAGAGAGGAAGGGAGAGGAATAGAGAGTTAGAAACATCAATGAGAGAGAAACATCTATCAGTTGCCTCCTGCACACCTCCTACAGGGTATGTGCCCGCAACCAAGTTACATGCCCTTGACTGGAATCGAACCTGGGATCTTTCAGTCCGCAGGCTGACGCTCTAGCCACTGAGCCAAACCAATTAGGGCCATAGCAATTCTTTTACTCTTTACATATTTTCTCAGCTGGCTCTATTGGTATCGCTCCCACTAGGATATAAGCTCTAGGAAAGAAGAGATCATATCTATATTAGTCTCCTATTGATGCTATAACAAGGTGCCATAAACGTTGAAGCGAGTAACAACACAAATGTATTCCTTTCTGGAGGATCTAGGAGAGCATCTGCTTTCAGGCTTAGGCAGGTTGTTGGTAGAATTCAATTCTGTGTGGTTGTAGGACTGAGTTTTTTTTTTTTCCACTTGTTTAGTTACAAGGACATTCTTATCTCCCAAAAGCCACCTGCACTCTCTGGCTTGTGGCCCCTCCATCAGCAATATCAGGTTGAGTCCCTCTGAGACTTAAACTTTCTCCTGGCTCTTTTGCACCCTATTTCTCTGACTTTACCCAGGGAAGAGTCTCTGTTTTTAAGTGCTCCTATGATTGGATGGGGCCCACATAGATAATTCAGGATACTATTTGTTACAGACTGATTTGTGAACTTCTCTCTACGGTTTCATATGTTGAAGCCCTAACCCCAAAGGTGACTGTTTTCTGGAGGTAGGCAGGGCCTTTAAGGAGGTCAAATGAAGCCATAAGGGTGGGACCCTAATTTGATAGGACTGGTGTCCTTATAAGAAAAAGAAGAGATACCAGGTCTCTCTCTCTCTCTCTCTCTCTCTCTCTCTCTCTCTCTCTCTCTCCACACACAGAGAATAAAGAGGACATGTGAAGACAGAGGGAGAAGACTACTATTTATAAGCCAGTAAGAGAGGTCTCACCAGAATAAATCCTGATGCCACTTTGACCTTGAATTTCCAGGCTCTAGAACTGTGAAAAAATAAGTATCTGTCATTTATGCCACCAAGTCTGTGGTTTCTTGTTAATGCAGCCCCAAAATAGTATTTTCATTTTCAGATCCTTAACCTTAATTATATTTGTCAAGTCCCTTTCCTATGAAATGTAACATATTCACAAGGAATTAAGTCATAGTCATCTTTGGGAGGCCACTATTTAGCCTACCACATATCTGTCATTTTTACTGCTGTACCACCCAGATTTAGCTAACGTAGGCATTAAATAATCAATTAATATTTCGATGCAATTGACTTGAAAATTTATTTCAAGAAAGCCAACTGGTTTAATCCCAGATGCCATAAAGTTCCTCCTATTTCATTCTTGTACTGATGTCCGACATTGCATTATCACCTAGTATACTCCTGAGCTCCAACCAGTGAATGGTTCAATCATGTTATCAGGAAAATCAGACCAATTGGAAAATGTTCTCAATTTCTTGAGTTTGTAATTGTTGAAGCAAGGATTTCCTCAAATGTAACTCTATACCTACAGATATTTTCATGTTTAGACTTGGAAAGAGCAAGTATTTTTTCATCAGCAAACTTAAATTCAAATTATGACTGTATCTATAAATAGCTACATGTCCCTTAAAACACTTGAGTCTCAATATTCTTGTGATAATGGTCCTTCTCTCATAAGGGTGAGTTTATAAAATTGCTGTGCAGTGAACTCAGAAAACAATCTGAGAATAAAGATTTTCTTATGCATTCTTAAATTCTCGTAATTCACAAGCACACATACACTCACAGCCTTACATAAAGCCAGGGTCAACAGAGGTTATCTTTTGGTCACAGGAGAAGAAATTTTCTCAATGATAAGAATCAGAAAGATTAGGTAGTTAGAATGAGTAAAAGCGGGAGACGAACTTGTACAAATTGCTGGGTTCAGAGAGCAAGAAGGGACTGAGCCTAGAAATATTTTTAGCCAGCTTATCTCTTGTTGTAGGGGCGGGAGGCTCAAAACTGTTTAATTGAGGGTTCTGATCCATTAACATCTATGTTCAATAGATAGATTTTCTTTTTTTTTTTAATTAAAAATCTTTAATGTTGGCATTATTGCAGTTGTCTCCCTTTCCCCCTTCCCTTTGCCCACCCCTGCCTCCACCTCCCTTGGCCTTCACCAAACTATTGTCTGTGTCTATGGGTATGCATATATGTTCTTTAGCTCATCTCTTCAGCTTCTTTATTTAGTCACTCCAACCCTCCTCCCCTCGGGCACTGGCCAGTCTGTTCCATGTGTCTATACTTCCGGTTCCATTTTGTTCCTCAGTTTATTTTGTTCATAGATTCCACATATGAGTGAGATCAAATGTACTTGTCTTTCTCTGACTGGCTATTTCATTTAGCATAATACTCTCCAGGTCCCTCCATGCTGTCACAAGGGTAAGAATTCCTTCTCTTTTATAGCTGTATAGTATTCCATTGTGTAAATGTACCACAGCATTTTTATCCACTCATCTACTGATGGGCACTTAGGCTGTTTCCAGATCTTGGCTATTATAAACAACGCTGCTATGAACATAGGCATGCATATATTCTTTCTGATTGGTATTTCGGGATTCTTAGGACATATTCCCAGAAGAGAGATTGCTGGGTCAAAATGCATTTTTATTTTTTATTTTTTAAGGAAATGCCATCCTGTTTTTTCACAGTGGCTATGCCAGTCTGCATTCCCAACAACAGTCAGCAATCTTGAGAAAGAAGAAAAGAGTTGGAGGTATCACAATACTAGATATCAAATTATACTACAGACCATTGAAATCAAATCAGCCTGGTACTGGCATAAGAACAGACATATAGATCAATGGAAGAGAACAGAGAGCCCAGAAATTAACCCATGCCTCTATGGTCAGTTAATATTTGATAAAGGAGGCAAGAGCATACAATGGAGTAAAGACAGTCTCTTCAATAAATGGTGCTGGGAAAATTGGATAGACACATGCAGAAAAATGAAACTAGACCATTGATTTATACCATACACAAGACTGAACTCAACATGGATAAAATACTTAAATGTAATTCGTCAAACCATAAAATACTAGAGGAAAACATAGTAAAATTCAGACATCTCTTGCAATAATATTTTGCTGATATGTCTCTGAGGGCAAGGGAAACTCAGGAAAATATAAACAAATGGAATTACATCAAACTAAAAAGCTTCTGCACAGCAAAAGAAACCATCAACAAAATGAAAAGAGAACCCACTGTAAGGGAAAACATATTCACCAATGATCTATTTGATATGGGGTTAATTTCCAAAATATATAAAGAACTTATAAAACTCAACAGTAGGAAGACAAACAATCCAATTTAAAAATGGGCAAAGGACCTGAATAGACACTTCTCCAAAGAGGACATACAGAAGGCCAAGAGACATATGAAAAAACTAGTTTTCCTGGTGCATGAAAATTCATGCACTGGAGCTGGGGTCCCTCAGCCCAGCCTGCCCCCTGTCACAGTCTGGGAGCCCTCAGGGGTGGGAGGCAACCCTGCGATCAGGGGAAGGCAACACTCCCATCACACCTTTGCTGCTGCCACTGCCAGCAGCACAAGCCTCGGGCAGCCCTGGTTACCTGAGCCTCAGGTGGCCCTGGGCGGCTGGGAAGCCAGCATCCAAGGCTTGCCTGCGCCTTGGATCAGCCCTGGGCAGCCACCATCCGAGGCTTGCCTGCACCTCGGGCTGGTTTTGGGTGGCTGGGGGGCTTAGGGGACTGGGGGACTCCAGAGACAGGCGCACGGCAAGGCCACATGCCTGCCCTGGCAGGGCTGAGGGGACTGGGCGCTGCCATCTTGTGGCTGTGGGCGCTGCCATCTTTGAGGGTGTGACAGTCAATTAGCATATTCCCTCCTTATTAGATAGGATGCTCAACATCACTAATCATTAGAGAAATGCAAATAAAACTACAATTAGGTATCACCCCACTGCCAGAATGGCTACCATCAATAAATCAACAAACAGCAGGTGATGGCAAGGATGTAGAGAAAAGGGAATCCTTGTGCACTGTTGTTGGTGGGTTAGACTGGAGAGATGGGAAACAAGAGAGAGACAGTGAGAGAGAGATATTTCCAGCAATTTTTTGCAATTCTTTTCTATAACTACCCACACTTCTACAAGTTCCCCTCTGGAAGCCCCGTGCTTTTCAGTGCAGAACATCCCATGTTGTTAACGTGTGTGAGGCAACATGAATCCCTGAAGTCCTTTTGGCTTCTCAAAAAAAGGAGAGTAAGTGTTGAGATGCCATTGTTAGCAGGCTCCTCACAAAGGCACAGTGAGCACACCTGGCTGCAGGTGCCCAGAGGGGCCCTTCTGTCAAGGACACTACAGACTGGGCCTCAGGAACCCCAGAAATTTTTGGTTACTTACAGTGGACAAAGCTGCGTGGGGCTGCCAGGGAGCTAGAAAGTTAAAGATGTCTGTTTTTCTCCTACATTCTGGAAATGTAGGAAGATATTATGCATTTATGAATAATAAGGCCTCCAGTGAGTGAATCTGTACTTTCTGAGAAAATGAGCAGACACCCGGGCAGCTAAGACGCACTAGCGTGTACTTTCGTTTTTCAAAAAGAAGCCCATGTCTGAGCTGAGGATCAGCACTGCAGGAATCAAAGTGCACTGCTGACAGGTAAGTGTATTTAGAAGAACAGTAACTCGTTGAAATTTTGACTCGGGGGAAAAAATAGAAATGATCTCTTGAAAACAAAAAGAGAGAGACGATACTGCTCAGAAAGTGCGTGTGCCATCGATTGGAACAAGCGGTAATCTGGAGGAGCAAGGTCTGGTGAATATGGCAGGTGGGTTAATACTTCCCAGGCAAGTCTTTAACTGGTTTTGAATTGTGTGATGGTACATTATCATGAAGCAAAATTACTTTGCGTGTCTTCTGGCCCATTCTGGTCGTTTTACGATCAAAGCGTGCTTCAGATTGATTATTTGTTGTCGGTAGCGATCAGTATTAACCGTTTCACCTGGTTTTAGAAGCTCATAATACACCACATCTTCCTGATCCCACCAAACACAGAACATTGTCTTCTTTCTGAAGTGATTTGGCCTTGCAGTCGATGTTGATGGCTGACTTGGATCAACCCATGATTTTGTGCATTTGGGATTCTCAAAATAAATCCACTTTTCATCGCCAGTCACAATTCAATGCAAAAAAGACTTTCTTTCATGCTGTCGAAGCGACATTTTACTGATGACTTTTTGGTTTTCCATTTGTCTTTCGTTCAGTTGATGTGGAACCCATTTTCCTTCCTTTAAAATCTTTCCCATTGTTTGTAAATGATGTGAAATTGTTTGCTGAACAATCTTTCTGCAAGTTGTTTTTGAGTTTGACATGCATCTTCATCCAACAATGCTTATAATTGTTGGTCTTCAAACTTTTTTGGTTGACCTGGACATTCTTTGTCTTTCACATCAAAATCATCACTTTTAAAGCATTTAAACCAGCGTTCACAAGTATCTTGAGATGGAGCATGTTCACCATAAGCTTCCCGAAGTATACGATAACTTTCAGCAGCACTTTACTTCAAAATAAAGTAATGAACTAAAACTTCCCTCAAATGCTCTTTTTGACACAAAAGTCGACATTTTTAAGCGTAAAAATATCTATGATGTTAACACCGTCACAAAATTTAACATATGCAGTTTTAATTAAAGCTTGTTGTCAATACAACAAAATAGCATACATATCAAATCGCATATATCAACAGATGTGTAACTCCATCTATTGAAAAAATGCAAATTATTAACTGGTACACTAGTTATGTAGTATGTAGATTCAGTTGGTTTTCCTAGGCTGAGCCAGCCTTGGGAACTAAAATTATACCTATATACGAACTTACGCAGAGTAGATTGGGATGCTGTTACTATGGATGTATTTGTTTTAAGTGGAAAATTAAAACTGTATTTATTTTTACCACTCCTTATAAGATATTAGTTTTCAGTGATGGGATGAGGCCTTTGGCGTTCCCCCTCCTCTCAGATGTTACCTTCATCAGTGACATTAACCCTTGTGAGTCCTTTTCATTCATATCTTCCCACCAGCAAGAAAGGAAGGAACTTCACAAAATGAAATCATGCTTAAAGGAAAATTTGTCTTAATTTTAGAGAGAAGATTTAAACAAAAAAGTTAATAAAAAAGTCAAATTTACAAGCTATTGACCTTCAGAATGAAACTTTAGCCACCTTTATGCTTCACAGGTGCATCAACTGATACATTTACACGTGAATTTGGAACCACCAGGGCCTTGGGTTTGCATCTGCCCTAGCAGAAAAGTACAAACAGCAGCAAAGTCTCAAATTTTAAATTCCAATATTCCCTTACTTGTCTGTTTCACCTATAATTATCTTGGATAGGCGCCTGAAAGCCAAAAAAAACAGGGATTGATCAGGTGCAGTAGTAGCTTCTCGCTGGCTCCAGAATTACTATACTGATGTTTCCCCCCTGAGCTTCACTCTCAGGATCTTCTGGGCTTTCAACTTGCCCCTGAAGCATCCATCTTATATAAAAACTGCTGTTTGAAATTTTAACCCTGCTATTTTGGCTTCTGTAAATGCTTGCTTGCTTAAATAATAAGGAAAATAAGACTATTCCCATTTCAGAGAGGCCATTAAACCTTCCCCAGACGAAGTTATCAATGCTGGCACCAGGCCAAGCCTTTGGTTGAGGTCTCAAAGCTCCAGCACATAGGGGCTCTTTAAGAACTTGCAAAAGGGACCAGAAACCCCCCATATTTGGGAGACAAAGAGGGTAAAAAGGTATAAATATAGGAAACTTCCTGTGTGACGGGGCCCAGAATTTGAGAGACATTTTTCTCTGGGCCTACGTGTAATAATAATAATAATAATAAATGTAACTCCATCTCTCTAAGCATTGCTTGGTTCTTCTTTGGTTTTCTGTAATACCCCTACTTTATTTTTTTAAAATATGTTTTTATTGATTTTAGAGAGAGAAGGGGAGAGGGAGAAGAGACACAGAAACATCAATGCGAGAGAAACATTGGCTGCCTCCTGCATGCCCCCTACTGGGTAAGGAGTCTGCAACCAGGTCATGGGACCATGCTCAACCACTGAGCCACACGGGCCAGGCCTTGCCCCTACTTTAAAATGACTTCTGTCAGATTAGAGAACCAGGCTATTGGATTTCCTCCTGGTGTGCACTTAATATCTGGACCAACCCTTGGCTTTAGTGACAACTGTGGATAAAAGTGATGAATACTCTAGATCCCTCTTTCCCCACCTGATGGCATGCTACTGGTATGGATCCCTCCTTAGTCCTTTTAAGAAGGGAAACCATAGGGAGAATGAATAACTAACTGGCTACTAGTGTTCAAGGAACAGTGTGGGGGTGGGGGGCAGTTTGTGATTGAATGAAGCATTTAATTTTGGTCTTTTGTTTGCTTTTAGGATCTAGAGGCTCAAGTATGTTTATTAGCAGAGGAAAAATGCCAGGAAAGAAAGGAAAAATTTAACGTGTAAAAGAAAGGAAATTATTAATAAGACAGTGTCTTAGAGGAAGCAAATGGGAAGGCATGGCAAGGGAGAATATCCTCCTGAAAAGGAGAAACAGACCTCTTCTCTAACAGAAGAATCGAAGATGACAATGCATGAAGATGTGAGTTGGAAAGGAGCACAATAGAAGGTATTTATTTGACAGACCTTAATATTTCTTAGGGATCATGATTTCAGATTTGACATATATGGGGACTGTACCAAAATTCAGAATAATCCTGGACATGATCTGAATTGTTAACCAGTATATTCTAGATTTAATCCATTAGTGAGTAAAATGTTCCACAAAATTTGAATGCCAGGAGCTCCCAGCTGTTTCAGCAGCATGAGGCTCAGTCTTTTCCTGTAATAGCTAGACCATTTAATTCTTCCAAAAACACCCGGAGAGGTCGTGAAAGTCTTGATGAGGGTAAGGGGTGGGAGATGAGGTTATGTTCTCTCATAATGATGATAGTAGTGGTAATAATAATAAATAAATAAACAATATTTTATCAAAGAATTAGAAATACTGCGACAAAATAAATGACCGAGTAACTATTACAGGTATAAAAAAAGGAGACTGTTAAAGTTGAAGTATCCTAGTATTCCTCAATTGTTTGGTAGAAGGATGGAGATGTTGATTAAATTTAGACTCTGTTCTGTTAAATATGTGATGGACACTTAGAGTGCTCAGTAATATCTCTTTCAACTCTTCTTCTGAAAACATGTCACTTCTCAGTTGCCTTGCAGTTTGGAAGGACCATGTGATTATTTCTGGACAAAGAAATGTGAGTGAAAGTGAAATGTCAATCACTTCAAGGCTGAAGCACTGAAAAGCCACCATGTACTTCCATGCCTCGGGAAGTCCTAATAGCAGCCTGGGTTATTGAGACAGCTGCCTGCACTGGTCTCTGCATTAGCAAGAAATGCATTGTTGATGTGCTAAGTTATTGATGTTGAAAATAGTTTATATTGTAGCATTGTTTATTTTATCCTGATTAATATGGGGTTAATGATTAATATTAATGTTTAATAGTTAATCATATGTTTACAATAATAATAATGAAAAGGGGACATACATATAGATTAGTGATTCAAAGAGATCAGAGATGATTATGAACAACTTGTACCAATAAATGAGAATACGTATGCAAACCAAAAAAATTTCCTAGGGAAAAAATATCACCAAAATAAACTCAAAAAGAAAAATAAAATTACAGTTTTTTTAAAAAAACAACAACATTATAACAATCCAAAATGAAATCTCTAACAAATGAAAAAACAAGCAAACAAACAATTCAGACAGTTTTACCAATTAGTTTTTCCAACCATTTAAGGAAGAAATAATACAAGAGAATATGAAAGGAGAGCATCACAGTTTATTTGATAAGTTTTCATAACCTTTATCATAGATCTAGAAAACTGCAGATTTAAGAACAACAAGAAATTGGACCAACAATTCAATCTACACCAAGCTCACATTATTTTATAAACCTAGGTGCAAGCACAAGCCAACTATGTAGCAAATATTTCTATCAGTATCTATATTTGATACTATAACTTGTCTCCTAGATCCCACATATAAGACAAAACACTATTTTCCCAGCTATCATGAGTGTTAGCTTTGGACAACTCATAGCTAAATCTTTGGACAAAGGGAGATGCTTTACCCAAATTATCTGCCCTCACTCTGGAGTCAGCAACCCATATCCAATGACTGGTCAATGCTGGGGCATGGAAGCCCAGCCCCTTACCTGAATATGAGACAATTCTGAACGGCCACCCCAGTTCCAGTTCTTTCCATGGTCAGCTTTGGGGATGGAAGATGAGTGAGGGAAATGCAATAGATTGTCATCTACAAAGCTTTCAACCATATTTTTAATATTCAGTTTCTTAAGCAGATTAGCCAGGACTCAAATATTCATTATATTATGTTATACCGTTGTGTGCTTTTGAAATATTTAACAATAAATTAATTAACAATTTAAAAATAAATCAACATCAAGAGCCTGAGAAATAGATCTAAGTTCATATTCTTGCCTCTCCATGTTATTTCCTCAACAAACCATACTAAACCTGGCTCTCCTTACCTATCATATACGAATGAAAATCTTATTGTGCCTATTAATAGTGTCTATCATGGTTCCTAGCTCTTTAAAGATGCTCATTGTAAGTTAAGTTAAAAATAAAGTTTTGGAGAAGAGGTCAGTACAGTACAATGTTCATATAATGAGTGTACAATTTAAAGCACCTGGTGTGTAATTTAAACTAGAAAAGTTTACTGAGCGATGAGAGCCCTGTAATCGCTATTTAAAAGCTTCAGTAAAAAGCAATACGTTGTGAATTGTAACTCAAAGGGTGAGGGTAAGAATAGTGGTCTCTGGAAAAGCTTTTTAGGGAGATGTGTGGCTAGAAAAATCAAAATTGCAGTTTGAGTGAAGTGGCAGCAGAACAACTGCAGAAAGGCATGAACTCACAGGAGTTCAATTTACAATTAAGACAGCTTTGCAGACCCGGTGCAAGGGCTGACTGAGAGAAAAAATGACCTGTGGAAGGCAGAAAAGGATGGGCTTTGTGCAGCCCTGGTGGAGGTAGGAGGTTGCACACAGAAAGATGAGTCGGGAGAACCAGGAGACAGAGGTGAAGGGTGAAAGGAGGGTTTAGGGATGTGTTAGTGCTGAGAGAGCAGTGGGCTCTGACTGGAACAGTGTTGGTTTTGCACTCCTTTTGTCCCAGAATCTGGACTGGAAATTTCCTTTCTTAGCTTGCTTGCCCTGTTAGGACTGCACAGACATTCTAAGTTGAAAACGCTGATCCTGTTATGTTAAGTACTTTCCACTCTAATTTTCTGTAATATAAAAAAAGAGAAACGTATGCTGTCAGGTATTGTTCAGGACACTGGCATGGCATCCTTCAACCTGGCAGAGGACTCTTTAGGCTAGATACAGAGGTTGCCACCCCGGTTACACGGTAAAATCGCTTGGTGCTTTTGAATGAGAGCAACATTAGAATCAGTAGACTGAGTAAAGCAGATTGTCATTCCTAATGTGGATAGACCTCATCCAATCAGTTTGAAGGTTTGAATAGAATGAAAACCAGTGAATAGTCCCTCTAGTGAGAGGGAACTCCCCATGCCTTACTGCCTTAAGTAGGGACATTTGTCTTTCTCCTGCCTTCAGACTTGAACTGAACTATCATTCCCTTTTTGTTATTTATTTATTTATTGCTTATTTCCTAGGATTTTTCCTTTTTAAAAATTTATTTATTGTCTAAAGTTTTACATATGTCTCCTTTTTCCATGCTTGACACCCCCCCTCTCCACCCCTTCCAGCCATTCTCACCCCTGGCAAGCCTCCACTGCCTCAATGTCTGTGTCCATTGGTTATGCTAATATGCATGCATACAAGTCCTTTGGCTGCTCTCTAACCACCCACCTCCCCTGCCATTTGTTTCTGGATCTATTCTTGTTCATCAAATTATGTTGATCATTATAGCCCACATATGAGTGAGATCATGTGATATTTAGCTTTCTCCAATTGGCATATTTCACTTAGCATAATGCTCTCCAGTTCCATCCATGCTGTTGCAAATGGTAAAAGTTCCTTCTTTTTTATAGCGGCATAGTATTCCATTGTGTAGATGTACCACAGCCTTTTAATCCACTCATCTGCTGATGGGCACTTAGGTTGTTTCCAAAGCTTAGCTATTATAAATTATGCTGCTATGAACATAGGGGTTTGGGCTGGATATTGCACCATTGATTTTCCTGGTTCCTAAGCCTTTGGACTCAGATTATAACTACATCATGAGCTCTCTTAGCTCTCTAGTGTGCTATTTGCAGATTTTGGGATTTCTCAGCCTCCATAATTTCATGAGCCAATTCTTTATAATAAATCTCTTTCTCTCTATGTATACATCCTACTGGTTCTGTTTATCAGGAAAACACTGACTACTACACCTAGTAATTTTAATGGGTGTTATACAACCAAAGAAACTTTTAGAATGTACTAAACAACCTGTGATCATACAAATATTAACCTAATCCTTGGGTCCTGGAACATTTATAATCAGGAAGTAGTCTTAGAAAGCTGCTCAACACCAAAGAGGGAATATTCTCCAATGCCTACTTTGGATGTGAATAAATATAATAGATGAGGAAGTTCCTTCTAGAAAGCAGAACCAAGGGCCACAGAAAGCAAGTCTCGAAAGTTCCTTCCAAGGAAGGGAACAAGTGTCTAGTCAAAGAACATCTCCATCCCCAATTAAGGTTGTCCTTGCAAATGTCTGCCCTGTGGGCAGTGTCTATAAGCCAGTGTCTGCTCTCCAGCTCCCATTCTTCATTCTGAATAAGAGTATTAATTGCAATTTCTCTGCCTCTGCCTCTCCGTGTATGTTGATGTGTTGAAGGAGCAGATAACTTCTTAGTTTATAGATCCCCAGATCACAAGAAACATCTGGGCCTAAAGTAGAGACTCGATACATCACATAGATAGTGTAAACCTTAAGCTTGATACGTTGACCAGATAGAAATTTTGGGCTGTCTGTATAAGTGATGAGGAAGATTATTTTGTATGTAAAAAAGAGAAAGAACTAAATATTTTGTGACATAAGGGGAGTCTGTGAATGGTCATGATTGTTTATCACCTAATATTTCTGGTTCTTCACCTTCTGATACATGGTAAAATAGTACTTCCTCCATTCCTTTTTCCCCATTAAAGCATGGCCATGAGAATCCAGTGGAAGTATGTATCACCTCTGAAGAGCTTTAAGAGCCAGTGTGTGATTTACCACATTTTCTCTTCTCTCTTTACCAACAGGAAGCATTACTAATAGTGGCTGTTTCATCAGCCTAGATCCTAGAATAAGGTGTCAGAGAGAAACTCTCCCTCCTGACCTATCACGGGTACTCCATATTCTAAACTACTAATATTTGGGAGTTGTTTGTTACTGAAGCATAACCTAGACTGTGCTGACTGCTTCACAGAACATGCACCCCTTCATTAACAGTAGTATGCAAGCAGCTGCTTTACCATTCACACTACTTGCCTGGCCCCACAAAGCATCAAGTTTGCAACTCCTGAAGACAATTCTAAAATTTCTATCATTAAAAATCTATGTTTATTACTTATTTATCACCTTCTGGGAAGAAATACATTTACATTTAGTTTAGACTCTACAGCAAAACACTTATAAAATTTATACTAAGAAATCCTAGATTGAGTGTTGAGTTCATCATTTACCAGCCATATCAATTTTGATGAGTAGTTTATCTTATTTTATCCCTGATTAATCTGTTTATCAAAAAGGAAGATCAAATAACAATTATTTCTGACAGCAAAACTAATGAGGAAATAATGTACATGAAAGCACTTTGCCAAATAAAAAGCAATGGGTTATTGTTATCCCAATAATAACAATTACTTCCCACATTCCAAAGTTATATGTACACATCAGAAAGCCAGTTAAAACAAATTTGTACTTATTCCATCTTCAGTGGAGATAAACTTCTTACTGATTTTTCTGAAGACTACTCCTCAGAATTACTCTATCAACCAAGTTATATCCTTAATCCACAGCCTTTAAAGCCATTCAATATACAAAACCACCATTTTAATTTATGTTTTTAATATCATTTTTACCTAAGTACTTTGCCAAATAACACATCCACATGAAAGATTTTTTCCTATCTTACCTGATAATAGAGAAACATGTAAATTGACCGTACCTCCGCTATGCCCACAGCTAGTCAGAGTGAGCATGCAAATTAACCCAACAAAGTTGGCAGTTAATTTGCATATATATATCTGGGTCCCAGGAACCTCCTCGGCACCCAGGTCACTTTCAGCCGGCCAGCGGGTGGAGGCTTTAGGCTTGGGAAGGGGCAGAGCCTGTGATTGGAGGCTTGGGAAGGGGCTGAGCCTGCGATTGGAGGTGCAGGGGGAGGGGGGGGAACCCCTTCCCAAGCCTAAAGCCTGAGGCAGAGGCTTTAGGCTTGGGAAGGGGCTGAGTCTGGGATCAGAGGGAAGGGGAAAAATCAATGGAAACATATCCTCAGGTGAGGATAAAAAGAAAAAGAAAGAAAGACATGTCATATCCTATGAAAAATACATCTTGAAGATGCTTAAAGAAAGTTGTCATTTTTTTATGGTGAAGGGGCTGGAGTCCGTGTTGATGAAAATACCTTGGCAGCTATGGTGACTGGCAGTGGCTGCAACAGCCAGGTGATGGGGCTGGTGCCTTCCCCTGATCAGCCCGGTCGCCTCCTGCAAAGGGAGGCCAGACTGTGGCTTAGGTCCGCTCCCAATGGGGAGCGGGCCTAAGCCATCAGTAAGACATCCCCTGAGGGCTCCCAGTTTGTGAGAGGGGGCAGGCTGGGTTGAGGGACCCCTCCCCAGTGCACGAATTTTATGCACTGGGCCCCTAGTGTACTTATAACTGCTTATAGCTCTATAATAGGACTTAACACAATGTATCTACATTTCAGTTCATTTTCTATCTTCCACATGAAATTGTCAACCCCTTGAGGAATTATGTGTATATATTTTTTTCATTTATTCATATACTTTCTCCTAAAAGGTGCTCAATTAATAGATTGGATTTAGAATATTTAAATCAAATTAGCATATGTATACTAAATAGGCATATTGAGACTTAATTCCAATTAAAACTCTATAATAGTAATATAGATAGATATAACTTCTATATATTTGCTACCAAGTACATATTGAGCTTATCAGAATGTGTTTATAAAGTTAGCATAGTCCTATAGTACTTCCTCAATGCCTCCCACTATATACATTTTTAGTGTAGGAAGAGCAGAGGCTCTGTAATTTGCTAGATGTGAGGTTTTATACATTCATTCAGTTTTTGGGAGGCTCATCTTACTTATCCGTACAGCTGAGATGTAGTTCCCATCTCATTGCCCTCCTATCGTATTAACTGAGCGATGGACAGGATGTTTTCACAGCATTGTGGTCTCCGAAAAGCCATTCTTTACCTGGATTCATGAAGATGATCTAACTTTCACAACATTGCTCTTTTCTCCAGGTGTGGGCTGGAATTTTTCCTCTTTTGACCTAATATACTTTAAGCTTAAAAACTGAAGGTTAAGCCCTGACTGGTTTGGCTCAGTGGATAGAGCACTGGCCTGAGGACTGAAAGGTCCTGGGTTTGATTCCGGTCAAGGGCATGTACCTTGGTTGCGGGCACATTCGCAGTAGAGGGTGTGCAGTAGGCAGCTGATCGATGTTTCTCTCTCATTGATGTTTCTAACTCTCTATCCCTCTCCCTTTCTTTCTGTAAAAAAAAAAAAAATCAATAAAATATTAAAAAAACAAAACCACTGAAGGTTAAAGATCCAAATAGCACTGCCTTCTTTTCCAGTGTATGAATAAACAACAAGAAGGCTGAGTTGAAGCATAATTCAATGTTTCAAATATCCTATATTGCCCTCAATGAAGTCGCCAGAGCAAGTTAAAAAAGTTTCTGTCATTACAGTACTAACAAATAGATATTATTTTATGTATAGCATATTATGATAGTTTTTCATAAAAAATGTATATGCTAACATACATAAATATACTTATGCGAAAATGCTATTTAAATGTAAACTGCTTTTTTGTCTTGCTGGTGTGGTTTGGTGATTGAATGTTGACCCATGAACCAGAAGATCATGGTTCAATTTCTGGTTAGGGCACATGCCTGATTCCCAATGTGGGGCGTGCAGGAGGCAGCCGATCAATGATTATTGATGTTTATATATCTCTCTCCCTCCTTCTTTTTCTCTCTGATATCAATAAAAGTATATTTTAAAACTTAAAATAAATTTGAACTGATTATTAAAACATTATATTATGGTTTTGTTACTTAGGAATGAGAGCCAGTCTTCCTGTGCTTCCTCCTTTATTGGTCAATGCAAATAAAAGTCCTTGCTTTTTGGTAATATTAGCAAATATTATTCATTAACCAGTTGAATTGGAGGTTCCCCTTCTAATGGCCTTGACAATATCTGCTTTAGTTATGTTTGATAAATAAAATTGGAAAGTCATGTATTTTTAATAAATAAAATTGGAAAGTCACGTATTCATTTTTTTATGATGCTTTGAGAGCAATACCAAATAAATCACCATTTTAAATGTGTACTCTGCATATCCAGTAATGACTTCTACATCCCATCTAAGTTATGAAGAATATGTATTAAGGCTATGCAAAACAACAAAAATGTACGTTTCTGAGGAAGAAATTTATTTACTGTGATTCCTCCTCACTATTAATTTAAATCAACTCGATTTAATCAAAATCAGTTGCCACATATCCTTAAATCTATGAATAAAATATTGTAGTGTACAGAGTGATGTTGATTAAAATCACTTTTGTTCTTTGCCTAAAACTTCTCTGAAAACTTGCCAACCTCTATTTGTTCATTACTTATTGCAATTTAATCTAATTTATTCAATACTAGGGGCTCGTGCATGAAATTCGTGCATTGGAGGGGGGGGGTCTCTCAGCCCAGTCTGTCCCCTCTCACAGACTGGGAGCCCTCAGGGGGTGTCCTACTGTCCTTAGGCTCGAGCGGGCCTAAGCCACAGTCTGGCCTCCCTCTGCGGGAGGCGATCAGGTTGATCAGGGGAAGGCACCAGCCCCATCACCCCGCTGCTGCAGCCACTGCCAGCCACTGCAGCTGCTAAGGTGTTTGCATCAACATGGACTCCAGTCCCTTCACCATGAAAAAATGATAACTTTCTTTAGGCATTTTAAAGATGTCTCTTTCATAGAATATGACATTTCTTTCCTTTTTATCTTCACCTGGGGATATGTTTCCATTGATTTTTAGAGAGTGTGGAAGAGAGAGGGAGAGACAGAGAGAAACATCAATGTGAGAGGGACACTTTGATTGGTTGCCTCCTGCATAAGCCCTGACCTGGGCCCCAGCCAGGGAGGAGCCTGTAACCTAGGTACATGCCCTTGATCAGAATTGAACCTGGACCCTGCGGTCGGCAGGCAGAGGCTCTATCCACTGAGCCAAACCGGCTAGGGCAGGATATGACATTTCTTAGCCCTCCAGCAGTGGACCTTCATTTTTTTCTCCAGGAGTGAGGTGGAAAAACCCTAGATCACCCTCTTGGATTCTTATTACCCAAGTTACCAAGAACACTGCAAGTGGTGGCGTACAGGGAGCTTAGCCAATGAGCAGACAGAAAAGGTATTTTCACTTGAACTGGTTTGGCTCAGTGGATAGAGCATCAGCCTGCAGACTGAAGGGTCCCAGGTTTGATTCCTGTTAAGGGCATGTACCTTGGTGGCACATCTCAGTGGGGAGTGTGCAGGAGGCAGCTGATCAATGTTTCTCTCTCATTGATGTTTCCAACTGTCTATCCCTCTCCCCTCTCCTCTGTAAAATAATCAATAAAATATATTTTTTAAAAAAAAGAAAAGAAATGGTGTTTCCTCTGCAGCTCATGCGTAGAGGACACCCTGCGTTGTGTCCACTGGGCTAGGGGTGTGTCCCTGCAGCCCGGGTGCATGTGGACCCGGGCTGCACGGTGGCTGCTGTTGGGGTCATGCCCCCAAGGCTGGCAGCCTCGCGTTGCGGGCATTGGGCTTGGGGGCGTGCGGACCCGGGCCGAGCGGCGGCTGCTGCTGGGGGCACGCCCCCAAGGCCAGCAGCCCCATGTTGTGGGTGCCAGGCTGGGGGCATAGACCCAGGCCACCGCTTGGTGCAGGCGCACGTGCAAGCGGCTGCCCCACCCCCAGCCGCTTGGTGCCTGCACCCGTAGGCCTGGAGTGGCCGGGGCATTCTGGGACCCCAGCTGCTTAGGGCCTATGCACTGGCCTACAGCCTAGGAGCAGCCTGGGTCCTGAGGATGTTCCCAGGATCCAGGCAGCTCGTTGCCTGTGTATGCAAATTAACCCACCTTCTTTGTCCAGTTAATTTGCATACTCACTCCTGATTGGCTGGTGGGCATTGCAGAGGCAGGGTCAATTTGCATCTTCTTCTTTTATTAGTGTAGATTATCAGATAGTGGGGCTTGGTTCCCAATAAGCCATATTTCTAAATAAAATCAACTAACATATTTATATACTAAACCCCTGTTTTTAATAGCCATTATTTTCTTCAAAACTACATAACACTCTAGCATTCTTTAAAAAAATTTTTGGTTTTTAGAGAGAGAAGAAAAGTGAGGGAGAGAGAGAAAAAAGCATCAGTGTGAAAGTGGAACATTGATGGGCTTCCTCCTGCATGCCCCTGAGTGGGGATGCAGCCCACAATCCAGGCATGTGCCCTGATCAGGGATCCAACTGGCAACCTTTCAATGCATAGGACAACACCTAACCAACTGAGCCAGATGGCCAGGGCTACTATAGCGTTCTTTAAATACTAAAAAATACATAAGCCCTACAATACTTGAACATGTTCTTGCTAACTTAACCTTGAAAAATGCTCACTTTTATCCTCTACAGAATTACCATGTAGGAACTACTGAGGTATCTGCAGACCTGCTTGCCCTTACGCTAAAATACCCCAAATTGTTGAGTGTTTTTATTTCTTTTACTGTTTTAGTTATAGTTAGAAATCATTGTGTTTATTATGGAGGAAGAAAGTAGAGAACTAAGTGAGGAAGTGCTGAAAAAATCCACACCTCCCCCCCCCTCCAAATTCCAACTCATAAATTATTTTCCTGATTGTCGAAGAAGCTAGAAACATAATATATTATAGTAGTTTAGGGTGACTTTTTCCAGTTTTTCTTATAGGGGTTGGGATTGATTTGTTTTTGTCTTTTTCCTCCTCTGGTAAACTATACCTAACATGAAATTTACTGTTTTAACCATTTTGAGTATACAATTCAGTGGCATTAAATACATTCACATTACACTACCCATTTTTATATTTTCATCATCCCGAATTGAAACTCTATACCCATTAAATGATAATTCCCCACTACCCACTTCCTTTAGTCCTTGGCAATCATTATTCTACCTCTGTCTCTAGGAATTTGACTATTCTAAGTATCTCATATGAGTGAGGGGAAAAATGCTTATTTCTATGAGCATAATGTTTTAGAGGTTCATCCATAGTGTAGCATGTATCAGGATTTCATTCCTTTTTGAAGATTGAATAATATTGCATTGTATATGTATATCACATTTTGTTTATCTCTTCATTGATGGGCCTTTGGATTGTTTCTACCTTTTGGCTATTGTGAATAATGCTGCTAATGTGTTGTAGTACACATATTTGTTTGAGTCTCTGCTTTCAGATCTTTAGGTAAGTGTCCCAAAGTAAAATTTATGGGTCATAATTTCACTCATCTCCAACTAAAATTTACTAGATATAAAATTAAACTAAGCTATATTTATTAATGGAATAAATATTTTGAGCACCATCCTAGGTATAAGAGTATTACCATATGTCCATGACAAATTCTAATGTATTTGAGAAATTAGATAAAGCTACCTACCCTGATATTGCAGATGGAGAAACTGAGGCTCAGAAAGTTGATCTTTACATTAGTGTTGCTATTATCTCTTCTTTTAAAAGATGAGGAATCCAAGGTCAAATAGAGTTGAGATACTTGGATGAAATTCCAGGATTTCTGAATTCTAGGATGTGATCTCCTTACTACTATAGTAAATTTCTGACAAAGGCAAAGTTTACCTTTTCTCTTGATCCAAAATTAAAAGCAAGAAAAATTATACCAAAACCATTTTCCTTGCTCTGTAATTCAAATGTCTTTGCAAAGACATTAAAAGTTAGAACAAAAGTTCTGACTGTTAACTTACATTTGTCTTTTTGCTGATTTAATATTTGTTTAACACAAGTTTATTCTGAGATTTTCCTTCTAATATTGTATTTTAAGCCTCATTGTTTTCCCATATAAATTTCAATTTAACCATATAAATTAAGAATACACACACACACACACACACACACACACACACACACACACACACACACACATCTGAGATTTGAAGCTCCAAATATGATCTTTTATAACTTAAAATATTGCAGCCTGGCCACCATATCTCCTAAACCTCAAATATTTATTTTAGAGACGCTGTTTCTTTGCCTAGCAATACAGGCTAAGTTTTACTTTGGCAGACAACCAAATTCTGCCAGGTGGCTTTGATCCCTGGATGACTGACTGCCTTTAAAAGGCTCTTGTTTTATTACAGTGTGTGATGGAAACAGGGATGCGAGTGGTGAAATCATGGCCAGGGAGACCATCTGAATGTATGATCCACTCTCCAGAGAGGACTGATTTGGGGTCTATTAAAATGAAACTCTGCTGGGCTGTAATGCAGGCAGTGCTGCTATGAACCATGTCACAGAGCATTTCCATGTGACTTGCAACACTGTAAAGAGGAGGGATTACCTGGGCAGATATGTATGAACCAGCCGTCTACCTGGAGAGGCTGCTCCTGTCCACATGGCTATCTGTTACCCAGTCTTTCATACCCAGCATTTTGTCTCTACCTACAGCCTTCTCTGGTCTCCAGGCTGGGTACATAATTTTTCTCTGTCCTCTCATTGTGCCCCATGAGTACCTTTGCCATGATTTTTATCATGCTTGTGAGTAAATGTTAACTTTCTTGTATGTCATGCAAGGGAGGTTATGAGTTCCTTAAAAATGGGATATGATTTTCATGTGCTTTAATATACTCAGTGCCTAACATAATAGTAGGCACCCAATAAATATCTGGTGAATACATGGGAACAAATTGTGGGTAAAATGCATACATTTATTTGCTTTAGTTGGTCTTTGGCCTGTGCATATCTTTATCATGGTACTTAGCATATGCCTTTGCAGATTTTTAATCACTCCCCTGTCACCTGCTGTGCTGTAAACATTTTCAGGGCAGGAGCTGTAAGCGAGGCAGCATCCACATGCCTCTGGTGGCTCTCCGTGTAGGGCTCAGCATGTGTGCAGGTATCTGTGGAAGGCGTCATGACCTGCTGCCACCTTCCTCTCCAGCATCCTTGTGCATGGCTTCTCACCTCTTATCTGTCAGGTTACACCAGCCATCGCCCCGGTAGCTCACTCGTGCCTCTGTATATTTGCATTTGCTAGGCCCTCTTCCACCCTGAACACTCCTTTCCTCATCAACTAACTCCCAATGTCCCTTTAAGTCCAGCTTGACCACCATTTCTTTCATAAAAACTTGCCTGATACCCGTCTCAGTTTATTTGCTCTATAATCACTTATATTTTACCTTGTTCCTCCTTTGGAATAGAATGTCTTCCTTTCTGAACTGTACAGTCCACGAATCCTGCTCTCCAATGATTTTCCGGCACCCACCACAATGCCTGGCATGCATTAAGTATGTAGTAGACATTTTTGAAGAACTAGCATTCATATTTTCCCACATTATGGCCTCATCCTTGCCAATTTGCCGCACTTCCAAATTAAACCTTTTATTCCATAAAACTTATAGATCATTTCCAACCTTATAGTTCTGCCTAGAATACCTTTCCACTTCTTCCTTACTGTGCTTCAACCCCATTTCCTTGGCTTCATCAGCACCCATTTATTACTGACTCTCAGAAATCTGTCATATCACTGCCTGAGCCACATGAATGATCTCCTGAGGAAATTCCACCTTGTGTTGCTTGTTAAACGTGGCATTTGCTTTGGTAGCCTCCACAGCACCACCGGCTCTATTCTATGGCAGTTAGTTCTGGATGGGCAAGACCAGACTCCAGAAACACAACCTAGTATTACTATGAACATGTCAAGGGATGCAGATAGCATGAAAAGCCACTTATGAAAAATTGTTTTTGATATTGCAAAAGAAGCATCAAAGTAGTCATCATGGGCAAACCTCCCCAGGATTTTACTGAACTGTTTTTTACCCTTACTTTATAGTTTTGTGTGGTTTTTATTTTGTGCTCTTCTTTGCCTCGCCCTCCTCCTCCTCCTCCTCCTCCTCCTCCTCCTCCTCCTCCTCCCTCCTCCCTCCTCCTCCTCTTTCTCTCCCTTCTCCTCCTTCCAATATCTTTGCTGTGTTTGAGGTCTTTACATTTCCAAATCTAACCCTAAGACAGACTTAAACGAGTTATCTTTACCTTAAATTTCAGACCATTTTACACTAGATTTAGAAGTAGGAGACCTGCATTTTAATCCTAGAAATGTGTCCCTGAGTAGCTCTGTGATCTTAGCAAGTCATGTATTCCCTTTGCATCTCCAAAATAAAAGGTGATATTAGGTCATCCTAAATGGCCACTGTATGTATGTTGATGAATTTAAGTCTGTGTCAAGTTCTTAATGTAACATTTTAAAACAGAGGATGGAAAACCAGACAGAGTCCGGAGGAAGTAATCAGGATGGTAAGGAGCTAGCATACTCCTCAGGGAAGTAAACATGAAGAGCATATCAACACCTTTAATTTATTTTCAAATATTAACCTGGACAGGAGCGCTGGGATAAAGAGATGAATGTAACAATGCTGTCCAATTTAAAGAAAGCCTTATAGTCAGACTCGAGAGAGGTGACTGACCCCAGGAGGGCCTGGGTCAGGCGGGAGAGTCTCAAGTGCGGAGCATGTGAAATAGACGGTGGCCGAGTTAGGTGAGATGGCTTCTGGGGTCTCTTTCAGTTCTGCTTCCTGTGACTCACTATGAACAACTCTTTTAATAATTATTTTCAAATTAAAAAAATATTACCTGATTCCTGACATCCCATCTAAGCCATAAAATCTGTATTCACTCTCCAATACTTCCCCAGGTTCCCAAGCCACCAATATGCTGTTAAGATAAATCACAATTTTAGATGAAAGAGAAGTAAAATAATGACCCCAAAAGGTATAATATCCAGGAAAATGTGCACTGATAACCACTCTTTTTTTTCCAGGAAGAAAAGAGACTTCGGTTCGAGCTCTGTCCTGCATCTGATTCCATAAATCCGCTGTCCCTGGGAACTGAAATGAGGGGCCGCATGGTGATTCCTTCACTGTGTTTCTCCATCTTTCATCTTCACAGAGGCATGCTACTGAAGGGAGGCGATTATAAGCCATCAAGTGCTTCTGGAACATCAAAATATGGCTCTCCTTAAAACTGCTTTCTCCCTTAAAGGGAACAACTCAGATTGTTTTTTGAGGTATGGCTCCTTTACACACTTTTCTTTCTACTCACCATCTTCTTACAAACCCAAGATAAAGCCATCCGTTTTCAACTGGCTTCTCATACATTTCTGCTGTTATCTGTCACTTCACACCCCAGACGAAAATGTTTGCTTCCGATGTCGTTTTAAGATAGAGATGCTGCCTAACCTGTACCTATTCCCAAAATTGGTAATAATTCCTCACCGTTCCTGTTTTCCTTCTACAGCAAATGGCTGTTGCAACCAATGAGAGTCGGATCTGCTCATAGGGAGGCAGCTGCACCTCCTCTGGAAGATTTTATTCTCCTCTGGCGTGAAGACAGACCTCAGTTTACTGGCCGGGGATGATTTGCAGCCAAACTTTGTCTACATAACTGCAGAAATAATTAAGCTCACATGCGGGCTATCTGTCCTGCTCTCAGGGAATGGGGGAAAGTCCATGGCGCAGTTTAACGTAGGAAATGCTGACACTGAGTCTTGAGGATAGTAGATAGGAGACATGCAAGATTGTGGGAGGCATTTTTTCCTCCACTGGGTTATTGTCACCAATTATGAATTTGGGACTAATTTGAAAGAGAGTAAAGTATGTTGAATTCAGACAGAAATCACAATCACTAAAGACACTTGTGGTCAAGAAACAAGAGAAGACAAGATAACGGTTCCTACTTGCCAGCCCTCCAGGGGGTGGGCTGTGGGTCAGGCTGTCTGAGTTTTGTTTCTGTTAGGAATTAAGTCCCAGGCTCCATAAGCTCCCATCCATGCTGTGTTTACCACACCAAGCTGCCTGCTTCTGCACCCTTATACTTACTTGAGGACCCAGAACATCTTAGGCGGAACAAATGAAGAGGCTGAGATGTTGCCTGACCTATTAGAAAGATACCAGTCTAATTTGAGTCTCTGAGCTCTGCCTTTGCTTGATAACTGTCTGTGGCCTTAGACAAGTCACTGGCTTTTGAACTCTTATTTGGTAAAGTGAGGCTAACACCACCAGCTCTGGGTCCAGGAAGTTCTTTGAAGACAACATGGAAGAGTGGCTGTGAAAGCCCCTTTGATAGAGCTTCTGTCCCAACGAAGGCAGTAACAACTACCGGAGTAAGACCCCCAGGCACTGCCAGAGGGGGATGGCAGCCTGGGTTGTCAGTCTTCCAGATCTGACAGGATCACCATACCTGTGAGCGTCCCTGCCCCAAAACAAAGTGTGAAGATGCTTCTTGGCCGAGGTGGTAGATATTAGGGGCATCTTCTTGATATTTCATCAATGGCACCCAAACAAGGATTTCCAGCTGTAAGATAACAGTACAGTAGAAACAACTAATATTATTCCTGTTTAATACCTACAAGAAGAGGTATTTTTGGAAAGATGGGAGAGATAGGGAGTCTTTTTTTCATAACCAGTGGAATGAGATGGGAAGACCAACAGACTCATCGTGTGTGCCATTTCCAGCGTACTCATGCAGGTCCGGCAGCTCCTGAAGGAAGATGGATTGTGGATGTAGGTAAAGACATACCAGGGTCAAAGTTAGCTCTGTGATTTTCATTCACTCACTCACTCTCTAATTAATTAATTAATTAATTGATTGATTTATGCATCCAACAGATATTAATGTTTCCAGATTATGTGCCCAGGTTTAGGAACTGGGTATGAACTATTAAATACATCAGCAAGCAGGACCTCTTCTCATGTGAAGCTTACCTTACAATATTAGACCAGGGCAAATGGGCAGCAAAGCAAGCCAACAAATGTTTTGATAAGTGCTCTGATGAAAGTAAAATGTCACTTAACTATTTTCAACTTCATTTTCATTTTCAGTCAAATGGAATTCCAAATGTCAAATCTTCAGGATTCTTAAAAAAAATAAAAAGATATGTGCTGTCTATCCTGAAGCAATTTTTTTGTCTTCAGCATTACTTTTTATTTTATTTATTTTTTATTCATTAAGGTATTACATATATGTCCTTATCCCTCTATTGCTCCCCATACCTCCCCCACTCATGCCCTCTCGGAGTCTGTCTCAGCCTCTTGCAGGGGGTGGGATGTGGGAAAAGCTGGGCTGGCATTGTACTCTGTCATACCGCGGGAGGCTTGGGGGCTCATTTTACAATTACATACGTTTTTCCTTACCAGTTTTTGGAGACAAATACTGCTGTTTCTTCTGAGGCTGATAAAGAAAAATTACTTAAGATGTGAGGGAAATAAAATGCTCTATGTGCAAACACAATGACTATAACCAGAGGGAAAACATCAGACATACAGTGATCTTTAATTAAGAATAAAACTACTGGGCAGACTTGTACAAGAATATCATCTGTGCAATTAATATTCAAATTAAGTCTAGAGGCTCCAGACACCTTCTAAATTGAATTACTTCTCACAGAAATAAAGTATCCACAATTCAACTTATCCTCAGGAATAATAAACTGAATTTACTTTGATTCACCCTTATATCAGGACACTTGGCGCACTTTCACATTTCTCCTCATATCGGTGTTCCTAGGTGTCCAGACAGAAATCCTCTCAATAACAGTCACTATCCAAATGCTGAGAATTCTGAAACTCATAATTAAGCAATTTAAAATCTGCATTGATCTGCTAGGGCTCCCTAACAAGTACCACAGATTGTGTGACTTAAACAATAGAAATTTATTTTTATAGTTTGGAACTCAGATCAAGTTGTCAGCAGGACTGAATTTTTCTGTAGCCTCTCTCCTTGGCTTGTCGATGGCCATCTTCTGCCTGTTTCTCCACATTGTCTTCCCTCTGTGCCTGTCTGTGTAAGAATTTCTTCTTCTTATAAGGACACCAGTCATATCGGACTTGGGCCCATCCTAATGACCACATTTCAATGTAATTATCAATGGAAAAAAACCCCTATTTTTAATATAATCACATGTGTAGGTATACTGGGGATTATGGCTTCAACATACAAATTTTGAGGGGACTTAATCTAGCCCATTAACAGAGCTCAATTTTCTAAACTCTGGACAATGTTCTATGAGTGTTCTGTAAGGAGGGAGGAGGGAGTTAAAAAGTTAAACAGAAACTGCGTATATGTTATTTTCTTCTTGGTGCTTCATGTTACATCAATGACAGAAGATATTGCTCTGGATCCTTCAGTTTCCTGAGCTGATACATTCATTTTCTTTTGGCTTAAGGGAGTTTGAGCTTAGTCTTCCTTTACTTGTTACTTGGAGAAATCTGTTTACACACCATACCCATAAGGAGCCTAATGCATTGCTGCTTCTGGAGGGTTCGTTTTCATTCTGTTCTTACTTTTCCTTTATAAGACCTCCTTCTTACTTGCTTGGAGCAAGCATGAGACTGTTATAGAAATCCTCCCCTACTCAGATCAACTGGGGATGTCTTGAGAAAGGGAGTTGGGATCCTAGGTATGAGCCTTGGGCATAGGCCAGGCTGTAGGGAAGACAGATATACAATATTGTTATTTACAAACATAAACTCTGTTCTCTATTTAAATTTTGTTCTACATCTAATCCCATCTCTGATAACCAAATCATGCTATGTCAGGCAAAATTCCCTCTTAGTGGTGATGTTTAGCACAAAATCACCTGAAGTAGAATAGATGAACACTCACACAACCATCTGGTCCCTCTTTGACCTTATTTACTCACCCCATCCTCTCAAATGCCACATTGGCTCTGCCAAATTGTTTTTCTAGATGCATGAAGATGGGATATCAGATGAAGGTATATCATCTTGAGAGCTCAGTTTGGGCATCTGTCTTCTGTACAATTTACAAGTAGCTGAAAACCCCAAATAATGATGACTTGTTGTCAGAAATTCTAAAATATTTAACTTATAGTTTATCCAACTAATCTATATATATAAAAGCCTAAGTGACCAAACCACTGAATGACTGAACGACCAGTCGACCGGTTGCTATGACTTGTACTAACCACCAGGGGGAAGATGCTCAACACAGGAGCTGCCCCCTGGTGGTCAGTGTGTCCCACAGCGGGAGCGCTGCTCAGCTGACTGATGGGAGCCAGACACTGGGCTCACGGCTGGCAAGGGCAGCTGTGGCAGTGCAAGCCTCTCCCACCTCTACAGCAGTGCTACAGAGCCACGCCTCTATACCAGTGCTACAGAGCCATGCCTCTACAGCAGTGCTACAGAGCCATGCCTCTACAGCAGTGCTACAGAGCCATGCCTCTACAGCAGTGCTACAGAGCCACGGTGGCAGGTGCAGCGGGCGTGGCGCAGTGCCCAGCTGGGGCTTGGGCTCCTCCCCAGCCGCCTGCCACTTCATGCACTACTACATCCCTTGGGCATAGGCCAGGCTGAGGGATCCCACCGGTGCATGAATCCGTGCACAAGGCCTCTAGTTCTTTTTATATGTGTGTAAACTGAGGTCCAGAAATTGAGAAGGAATTGATCAATGTCTCAGAGCAATTTTCAGCTAGTGTTCATCTGGAATGCAGGTCACTGGAAATGGAGTCAATGTTCTACCATGCTGATTTATTTGGACACAAGATGGCATTTCTGATCCAAATCAGCAGCCCTCCCCTAGGAGTGATCAGGAATTCCTTATACAACATCCCTTTTTAAATCAAAGGCACCACTGGGATGTGAGCTGGGAGCTAGCAATCAGAGAAAACATGTATCCTTAAGGTCAAGGTCTGAAGACATCTTTAACTTCAGTTTCATCAACACTTAGCTATAATACAGGGTGAGGCAAAAATCAGTTTACAGTTCTTCCTATGGAAAATAATACAACAATCTATACCAGTGATGGGCAACCTTTTGAGCTTGGTGTGTCAAACTTCGCCAAAAAACTGAGCATAACTCGGGTAGTGTGTCACTTTGAGGAAAAAACATTATTTCGCAAATGTTTCATCTGCAGGAGCAGCAAATGTTTCATCCTCGGCATGTGGCCACCTCAGCAGCCGCGTGTCATCAGAAATGGCTATGCATGTCAGTGCTGACACGCGTGTCATAGGTTCGCCATCACTGATCTATACTAATAATAGAGGAATATGCAAATTGCCCAGGATGCCATCACAGTAACAGTAATGATCAAACAGCAGGCTGCGTGGGGCAACAAGGCCAGTAGGGGGTTTAGTGAGGGATGACCAAATGACTGAACAGCAGGCTGTATGGAGTGACCAGGCCAGCGGGGGGTGGTGGCGGGGAGGGGGCAATTGGGTGTGACCAGGCCGGCAGGGGGGCAGTAAGGGGTGACCAGGCTGGTGGGGGGGGGGCAGTTAGGGGCAACCAGGTTGGCAGAAGGGGGTAATTGGGGGCAACCAGGCCGGTAGGGGGGCAGTTGTAGGCAACCAGGCTAGCAGGGGGGCCAGTTAGGGGTGATAAGGCCAGCAGGCAGAGGCAGTTAGGGGTAATCAGGCTGGCAGGGGGGGCAGCTAGGTGTGATCAGGCAGGCAGGCAGGTGAGCAGTTAGGAGCCAGCAGTCCCAGATTGTGAGAGGGATGTCCGACTGCCGGTTTAGTCAGACATCCCCCAAGGGATCCTGGATTGGAGAGGGTGCAGGCTGGGCTGAGGGAGCCCCCTCTGCTGTGCATGAATTTTGTGCCCTGGGCCTCTAGTTAATAAATAATAATACAAGAATAGACTCTGTGTTTCACATATAATTGTAAACCAATTTTTTCTCCAACCTCTATGATAAGTCAACTGACAGGATCCAGGAATCCTAAGTGGAAATGAAATATAATTTATTAAAAAAAACACACACAAATAATCAAGCAGGAGTAAGGAGCCAATCAGAAAGACCTGGAAGTCATGGGAAAGAACTGAGAAACACCTACATGAAGTGACTGAGGGTGCAGCAGGAAAGCACCTGCTACTCAAATACTAGTCTGTATAATAAAGAGCCAGGGTTGTAACGACCATTACGACCAAAGGCTCGACCAAAGTCTGGGTTGCCGTGGTGACCCAGCACTGACTGGGGCTGCTGCCAGTGCCCCAAACAAGCCCTGACTGCGTAGGGGGCTGCAGATCAGGCCCAGAGAGAGGCCTGCAGAAAGAGAGGCAGGGTCTGATCTGTAGCCTCTGTGGCAGCCGTTGATCAGAACTTGCCTCTCTTTCTCTCCCAGCCTGGCCAACAGCCGTGCCTCCATTTCTCTCCAGGCCTCCACTGGGGCTGCTGATCATCCCTGCCTTTCTAATCAGGCCTCGTTGATAGGCCCAGAGATGCTAACTGGCATAGAAACTGACCAATCAGAACCAAATCTAGGTCAACTGTGAGGAGCCAATGGCTGCCTAAGAGGTGGAGCTTTTGATGCTGACTGGCATAGAAACTGACTAATCAGAACCAAATTGGCTGGCAGAGGAGGGCTGCTGGGGGTGAGATTAGGCCAGCAAGGGAGGGCAGTTAGGGGTGATCAGGCAGGCAGAGGCAGTTGGGGGTGAGATCGGCCTGGCAGGGGAGAGCAGTTGGGGGCTCATTCAGGCAGGCAGGCAGAGAGGTTAGGGGTGATAAGGCAGGCAGGCAGAGGGGTTGGGACAATCAGGCAGGCAGGCAAGTGAGTGGTTAGGAGTGGTCCCAGATTATGAGAGGGGTGTCCGACCGCTGGTTTAGGCCCAATCCCTAAACCGGCAGTCAAACATCCCCTGAGGGGTCTCCAATTGGAGTGGGTGCTAGCTGGGCTGAGGGACACCCCCGCTCCATGCATGAATTTCGTGCACTGGGCCTCTAGTATTTTCATAATAATTCTCCCCTAGTGCCTAGAATTTCACCACTTGTTCATCATTTGGATTTTCAGGTATTTTCTGGGTTTGTGTGTGTGTGTGTGTGTGTGTGTTTGGAGTCCCTTATTGAAATAGAAACATATGACACCACTTTAGGAATTAACCTATATGTTATAGCCTGGATTATGTTCCTCCCAATGCTCCTATATTGGAGACAGGACCTTTGGAAAGCTAATTAAGGTTAAATGAGGTCATTAGGGTGGGATCCAAATCTGAAAGACCTGGTGTCCTTATACAGAAAGAGAGAAACAGCCTGGCTGGTGTTGCTCAGTGGTTGAGTTTTGACCTATGAACCCGGAGGTCACTGTTTGATTCCCAGTCAGAGCACATGCCCGTGTTGCAGGCTTAATTCCCAGTAGGGGGTGTGCAGGACGCAGCTGATCAATGAGTCTCTCTCATCATTGATGTTTCTAACTCTCTCTCCCTCTCTGAAATCAATAAAAATATATTAGAAAAAAAAGATAAATACCACGTATACCTCTCTGTTTCCACGTGTGCACAGAGAAGAGGCCATACAAGGACACAACAAGAAGATGCCTGTCTACAAGCTGGGAAGAAAGAAACCAACACTGATAGCGCCTTCATCTTGTACTTCCTGCCTCCGGAAATGTGAGAAAGTATTTTGGCTGTTCAAGCCACCCAGTCTCCGGCATCTTGCTAAGGCAGTGCAAGCAAACCACTGTCTAAATGGGGCAGCTCTACCAAGAGACTTTTGAGTGCAGCCTCTGCATTTCCTTACTCACCAGGCCCTTCTTCTCTTTTTCATCAGTGTTACACCATTCTGTGTGAGCTCTTACCCACTTCTTTCTGACTGCTGTTTCAGTTTTCTTGTTTGGAACTGGCTATTACCCTCCACCTGAGTTGGTCAGACTTTATTTTCCTGCTTTTGATCCTCATTCCACTCAAGCAACTTTACTTCACATCCCTCAAATCTTTCTGACCCAGATTGATGCTCTCTGGGTCCTAAGAATATTATATTAATGTAAATTATAGTAAGAATACTATTCCTACAATTATTATTTGAGGAGAACAACTCTTTCCATTGAAGATACTAGTATAGCACATGGTTGCCAGTTTTCCTAGATTAGTTGTCCCCCTCATTATTCTGTTTTCAGTTGAAGACACAGGTTAACTGAAGCAAGGTCACATCCTCAGTCCTTCAATGAGTGGTAGGGCTGGTGTCCAAACCCAGGCTAGCTGACGCTCAAGCCTGTATTCTCTTTGCTTTCTGTCCCTGCTCCAGCTGTCAGATGAGGCAAACCCAGCCCATCCCGCGGTGAAGGTTCAGCCCTGCCTGGGCTCCCGATGGGCTTAGGGAAACCGCCCCGGAGAACAACCTGGTACTGTGATTCTCAGTACCTCCTGAGTTTGTTCAAATTAAACAGAGGTTAAGTTGTTGAAGGTCAGGTTGTTGTTTTAAAGAATCTGAATGGTTGACTGGCTCTCGTTTTCAGCAAGTCTAGGATTAATAAAGGGTAAATCACAAAGCATATTTTACATGCCACATTAAACTGGTGGGATTAAGTGTGCACAAAAAGTAATTGCTTTTGATGCGAATAAAGCACAAAAGGCCCAGACAGAGGAAGATGCCCGATAGGAGACTTTCTCTGAAATTATCATCTCAGCTTCAATGAGTGTAATGCACAGTAATGCTGAAAGGCACGCAACACAGAAGCCACTGCATTTTCGACTCTTCTAGGAGGGCAAACTGTTCTCCCTTCAGGGGGCGCCCTGCAGCCTCTCCCTGAGGCTGGTGGTTTTCACAGCTAAGGAAGGCAGTCACCGCTGGAGGGCTGCTGGCACACGGATGCCTCTCAGAGGGGCAGCAGAGGGCATCCAGGACTCTATCTAGGTACCTGTTTCCAACAGGCCACCCAGGTTTCCTTCCGAGCAGTTGCGACCAGTCATCTCCACATATTACTTGGAAATCACAGTTTTAAACCTGAATCTTGAAAATGACTGAAAACTTGGATTTCTCCCCAAATCTTAATACTTTGAATTTTCCCAGAATGATCCTAAGGGATTAGTGCAAAGGGATGAATAATAGTCCAAATAAATCCTTTAAAAATGAGTAATTCCTGGAGCAGTGTAAAGTGCAGTACAAACTCTTTCAAAGGTAGTTCTTGGAGAAAGAGGAATCTGAAGGATAAGTGGGGTCACTGAGTTTTCAACAGAATGTTATTTGGGTTTCAATTATTGTTATTGAACATTTCCGTGTCTCCTTCATAAGAACACAGCTGAAATGATTAGCCATCATGCCATGGGATGTCCCTGCTTAAGTTTGCCCTCTCCTTTCCCTCATGCCCCCAAAGGGTTGCTTAACTATATGCTTTTTTGACATAATAATCAAGAGATTAAAGACATTTTTACAGCCCAGGAGTTTCAACATGTTCAATTCTAAAGCTTAAAAGACCTGCTCTGTCAGATGGACTCCAGTCCATCTCATTCGTCAGCATTTTGTGGTGCACTGTGTTCTAATCCATTGAGGCACAAGCCCTTTAAGATGTAGACAGAGTGCAAACCCTAAATTCAATTTGTTGTTAAGAATCTGTACAGCAGCAGAAATCATGAAAATAGAAGGATTGGAATGGGCTTGAAAGGTCACCTTATCTAACCCCCACCTGAATCTTCAATTCCCTCTAGGCATCAGGGCCGAGGGCCTGCCCCCCTCACATCCGAACGGTGAGTGCACCCCGCCCATTCTGCTTTGTGCTGCACGTGCTCCTTTCCTGGTCTTCTTGATGGTGGGGAGTAGGATAATCCAACAGTACCCTATGGGTTTGGTTATACGAACCTTAATATTTTTGATTGATTTTAGTCAAATGCCAAGTCTCCTGGCCAAGTAAAATACTAATATTTGAATTATTCTTCATTGATAACTGTGGTAGCAGAAGACTGGCCCCCAATGATGCACACATTTTTAATCCTCAGAGTCTGTGAGTATTTTACATTATGTGGAAAAAGAGACTGTGCTGTTGTGATTAAATTAAGAATCTTGAGATTGGAAGATTATCCTAGATTGTTTGGCTCAATCCAATCACAAGGGTTCTAACAAGAGAGAGGCAGGAAGGTAAGAGTCAAAGAGAAGCTGTGATGATGGATGCAGAGGTCAGAGGGGAGGTGCTATGCTGCTGGGTCTGAAAATGGAAGGGGTACACCACCAAGGAATTCAGGCGGCCTCCAGAAGCAAGAAAAAGCCGGACAATGGACTCCTAGAGCTTCCAGAAGAAACAGGTCTGCTCTTTATTTTAGCATGTTTCTGACATCTGACTTCTAAAACAGCAATATAATAAATAGATCTGTGAGATTTTAAAAAACTGAGCTGTAATTGTCATATAACATCATATTAATTTCAGCTGTACAAAATAATGATTTGATATTTGTATATATTCAAAATGATCACTGCAATAAGTCTAGTTACATTTTTTTTTTGTGGTGAAAACTTTTAAGATTTAGTTCCTCAGTATGTTTTAAATATGCAATAAAGTATTATCAACAACAGTATAATCACCATGCTGTGTCTCACATTGCATGGCTTTATTTTACAACTGGAAGTTTGTACCTTTTGACTCCCTTCACCCATTTCATCCATCCCCAGCCATCCATATGACCCTGGCAAACCCCAATCTGTTCTCTGTATCTATGAGCTCAGTTTTATTTATTTTTAAGATTCCACATCTAAGTGAAATCCTATAGCATTTGCCTTTCTCTGTCTGACTTATTTCACTTAGCATAATGACCTCAAGGTCCGTCCATCTTGTTTCAAATGGTAATATTTCATTTGTTTTTATGGCTGAATAATATTTAATTGTAAATATATAGCATGTTTTCTTCACCCATTCATCTTTTTATGGACACTTAGGTTATTTCCATATCTTAGCTATCATAAATAATGCTATAATGAATATGACGTGCATATATATATATATATATATATATATATATATAATTTATTTATTTTTAATTTCTTTATTGATTATGGTTTACATATGTGTCCTTATTCCCCCATTACCCCCTCTACCCCACCCTCATGCCCTCACACCCCTGTTGTCTGTGTCCATTGGTTAGGCTTATATGCATGCATACAAGTCCTTTGGTTGATCTCTCCTCCTTACCCCCACCCTCCCCTACCTTCCCTCTGAGGTTTAATGGTCTGATAGATATTTCTCTGTCTCTGGATCTATTTTTGTCCATCAGTTTATGTTGTTCATTATATTCCATAAATGAGTGAGATCATGTGATATTTATCTTTCTCTGCCTGGCTTATTTTACTTAGCATAATGCTCTCCAGTTCCATCCATGCTGTTGCAAATGGTAAGAACTCCTTCTTTTTACCGCAGCGTAGTATTCCATTGTGTAGATGTACCACAGTTTTTTAATCCTTACTGTTTTTATTTTCTTCAGATAAATACCCAGAAGTGAGATTTCTGTATCACCTGATATTTTTATTTAAAATTTTTTAGTATCTCCATACTGTTTTCCATAGTGGTTGCACCAATTTACATGCCCTCGATAGTGTACAGGAGTCCCCTTTTCCACATCCTCCAACTCTTGCTATTTTACATTTGTGTTGTTCTAAGCCACTACATTTGTGGTAGTATATTATACTGGCAATAGAAAACTGCTAAAGTAATTTTGGCCAGTCCTAAGTCATTTTTCTTAACCTTAGGCTGGCTATAGAGTCCTAGAAGAAAACAAGAAATGAAGAATATGGAGGGGCATTTGTTCTGATCAGAGATCACAAGGTGGTGATTTTACTTCTCCAGAAGCTTCCTAATATTTCTTTTGGAAAATTTTATTATTTGCCTATTTTTCTTAACTGAGAATTAAATATATGAAAAAAGTTTCAGATATTTGAGGATTCTAGTTAGTTAGAATCATCTCAGATTTTAGTGTGCTTTTTGCTCTTTGTAATTTCTTCTTGTGTGTATTTAATATATACATACATATAGCCAATGCTAGACATGTAAAAGCAGGTATGCATAAAACATTACAAACTTCTAAGACAGAAACAAAAAATGAAAATACCTGTTAAAATTCTTTTTTTTTTTTCATCCTCATCCGAGGATATGTTTTTATTGATATTTTAGAGAGAGCAAGAAAAAGAGATAGAAAGGGAGAGAGAGAAATATCAATTTGCAAGCAAAGCATCGATCGGCTGCCTCCTGTCCTGTATGCACTCGGTCCAGGTATTGAACCCGAAACCTTTTGGTGTATAGGATGATGCTCCAATTGACTGAGCCACCTGGCCATGTCCCTGTCAAAATTCTTATTAATATCAGTAAGTCATTGCCTATGTGTAAATATAAATTTAAGAAATACATTATCAAATGGAACATGGAAGTATAAAAGTAATTTTGTCAGAAAAAATTGTCACTCTATATTTATAATATAATTAAGAAAATTAATTGCAGTAAAATGATATATTATTTCACATTTATTTATCAAAATTAATGACATTGAGCAGGAGAACTGATTACATATGGTTGAACAGTGGGGGATGGGTGACAACTACTGACAATGATAACACTCTTCAGATCATCACCATCTGAATCTGGTTAAACTGGGATTTTGTATCTTACATGCAATCCTAACTAGAAAGAACATGTGGGGCATGGAATTATCTGGAAGTCTGATTTATAAATCACAGCCTGATGGGATCAGGGTTGTTTGCCTTAATACAATCTTTGAAGATGAGACTACAAGGAAAAGACATTTGTGAGATCCATGCTTGAAATAATTTAATGGGGTGGCTCTGCATTAGTGATCAAGAAACTCAACTCACACCTGTACCAATTCAGTAAGACAGACAAGGATTTGAGAGATGCAAAAATGAAACGTAGGGCTGAAGTGACTGGCCTAAAGCTGCTGAGGTGCTCTGAGAGGCGGTGACCACAAACCAGCTCTCCTGCCACTTGCTCTTTCTGCTGTATGATGCCTTGCCTTGAAGGGGAGAAAGTCTGTGATGTCCAGAATATCAAGCAGCATATTCTTGCTACTAAAAAGAAAAGCATATATTAGAAGACTATGAAGGAAGAAATAAAATCTTACACTATTTTCCTTTCTCCCCTCCATGAACCAATGGATACGGAAAGAACATCTTCTCTCGCTCCAGAACATGCTCTACACATCCTTCCTCCCTGATGTCCTTCATTTATGTCCCTGCCTGGAACATCCCAACACTGTATCTGCCAGACCAGATTCCCCTGCTTCTGAGGACTAGTCCAGGAAGCTGTCACTGCTCTCTTCCTTCTCTGATTTCCTATTGAGCTTATGCTTCAAATCATAGTTTGGAAATTGTTTAGTTTATGGGACACCCGTGCAATCATCCCTCAACTATTCCTGCCCATAGTCTGTGTTAAAGGGGCAGGCCTAGTTAGTCAGAGAGGGCCAATCCAGGTTTTCCTTAGGAAGTTGGATCAGGAGGACAGCATTGGGGTCAGTCAATGGTAGGGGTTTCAGATAAAAACTCTTGTAGCCTCAATATTAGCTCAGCTGTACTTGGTTAAGTGCAAGACAAAGAAATTGGGGGATGATATAAATACAGAAAACATCTAGAAGAGACAATAAAAGATACTCTGTAAGCGGGAAAAAGTCTGAGAAGGGAAGTTGATATGAGAGAGATGGAGAAACACTCTCAGTTACTGGAGTTCCAGTGCCCAGTTCAGTCTCTGTGGATGCCTGTTACCCACCCTGCCCTGACATGAAGCCTGGACATCAAACAAACTGAGTTTGCACCCCAGCTCTACCTTTCCCTGTCTGTGTAAACACAGAGGAGCTACTGAGTAATTATAGGGCTCAGTTTTCTCACCTACAAAGTGGAAATATTAAAGAAACCTCCTATATAATAAAAGGGTAATATGCAAATTAACCCTAACGGCAGAATGACCAGTCACTATGAGGCACACTGACCACCTCTTGGTCTCTTTCCCCAGGTGGCAGTCTCCAATTGTCTGATGGTGAACGGGGAACTGGAGGTGGGTGGCAGGGTATGTGGGTGGCCCCAGGCCAAGGCCCCCACCGCGCCAATTGCCCCACACACGGAGGGCAGCCTGTGGTGGGGGTGGGGCCAGCAAGCGGGCAAGAATGGCTGACCTCTCGGTCCCTTCCCCTGGCTGTCTGTCAGGCTTTGGTCACCCAATGGCAAATGGGGAACCGAGGGTGGGTGGCGGCTGGGGGCGGGGCGGGCTGTGGGCAGCTGGGGAAGGTGGCCCTGATTGCAGGCCAGGCCTAGGGACCAAATACATGCATGAATTTCATGTGCCGGACCCCTACTACATTATAATTTGCTTATTAAGATTAAATGAGAATCTAAGTGAAGTGTTTCGCACATGAGTAACTCTATTTAACATTAAAAGTAGTAGCTGCAAGTATAGATATTTTTATTATGATTTTCATCCACAGCCTTCCTTGAATTGCTCTTTTACTTTTGGTAGCATCTACTAGATTTCTTTTCCTTGCAAATAAGAGATTTGAAGACACATTGCTTTTCATGGACTTTACCTGTTATGCTTCCATTGTAAACAGAGTTCCTCTACAAATGCTTCAGCAACAGACACTGCGTTTCTAATTCCCTCAAAACCCTTGAGAAGTTAGAGTAAAATTGCAGTGTTATAGCAATCAACATTAAATGGGTATTCTAACATCAAGTAACAATACAGTTTTACGGTTAGCAAGAAATATGAGGTTAAAATTGACATGTCAGAATAATTCTAGGTCTCTACCTTTCATCATATGGTGCTTTTTTATTTGTAAATAACAAACACGATAACTATTATTATATATATGAAATGATGTGTGTATAGAACTGGCTTTCCTTTTTTAAAGGATTGAGTAGTGATGTGCTCAAAACAGTAGGAAAAGATAAGAAAATATAACGTGTTTATTCGTTAAATTTTATATGTCATTGGTTATGTGAAAGTTTCCAGATTAACACTTTTTATTTAATAATAATAATAGCATTGAGGAAACCGGAAATGGAAATTGGGACATAATAGGCACCAATTGAGCCATTGGTGAAGACTTTGAAAGCCTTGATCCTACAGCTGGCCTTATTTGCCAACACTGGTGCCATTCATTGCTTCTGGCTTCTGCTTCTCAGACCCAGAGAGAAAATGACCATAAACTGAGGCAGAATCTCTGCTTCAGTAACTCTAAAACTCTAAGACCTTAGTTTTAGGACATTCCCTCTGACCTAAGATTAAGGCACTCCCTCCCATAGACTCCCTTACCCAGAGCAGGTCTTTGCTCTTCATCACACCTTAATGTAGTCCACAGGTATCAATTGAACTGGACCTGACCCAGTCATATAAAGTGCCCAGCAAGAACATTTACCTTCAAAAACTTGCCATCTTGGCAGAAAAAATTGATTCTTATTACATTGACCTTCCTTCCTTGTCCTCCTTCCCTAAAAACCTCAATTCATACACAACTGCTTTACACCACCTATAGTCAGGATGCTTGGCATTACATGTCAGGAAAATCCAACTTACAGCTGGTAAAAGGGAGATATCCCCGAAGAGGTCAGCTATGACTGGGTCTAGGTGCTCAAATAATATCTCCAGTAATCTCTTTCTTAAAATTAACTCTAATTTTTCTGGGTCCAATTTACTCTCCAGTGAGCTCACACAAGTAACTCTAAACATATGCTCTATCAGCTTAATGCCCAAGTGAATGATTAGAACTTTTATCTAACAGTTCCAGGAAAAGTTCCTGGGATGAATCTCACTAACCTGATTTGGGACTGCTGGCCCACATCTGAGCTGTAAGTCTGACAGGCTGGGAGCATGCCTCAGACCCCAGCCCACCAGTGCCAGAGTGTGGGATCAATCCTCCTGCACCCATGGAAGTTAAGACTAGGAGAACACAGGGTCAGTGCTGCTACAAAGGAGGAGGAAGGAATTTTTAAGAGATAAAAACAAGAGTTTAATTGTGCCCTCTTAACCCAATGTCTCCTACTCCCTGCCACTTCATGTTTATCTTTGTTATACCTCATTTAGTTCTTGGTCATTCAGCTTCTTTTTCAATCTGCCTATTTTGTTCCACCATTCTATTTTTTTCCTGCTTTCCTGATTCTCTTTCTGCCTACCCTTCAGTTTCTAATTTTCTGCCATCTATATGTCTCCTCCACTCTTTGCACGCATCTCCCCACCCCCAAATGTGGACATTGAGTCCCCTTTAGCCTGCAGCCTTCAGTTCCTTTATATACAATACTAGAGGCCTGATGCACAAAATTTGTGCAAGGTAGTCCCTAGGCCTGGCCGGCGATCAGGGCTGATTGGGGCCTTCCTTCCCTGATTGCTGGCTGCTGGCCAGGGCCTCCCTTTGTTCTGTGCTGCCCCCTGGTGGTCAGCACACGTCATAGTGAGCAATCAGTCTCCCAGACGAACTCCCATGGGGACAATTTGCATATTAGGCTTATATGTATATATAGATATCCCATGTAATGCTATACTTTACCTTTTTCATTCTCATTTTCTTCACTATTTTTGGTTCTTTGCTAAACTGGAAGTTCTGTGATTGGTGAAGGAACCATGTCTTGATCATTCACCACTGAATCACTAGGACCTTGCAAAACACCTGACAAACAGGTGAGACCCCAAATACTCTTCGTTGAATAAACAAACAGATGACCCCAGTGAGATAATTTTATGTGGATTTGGCAGTACACAGTTTGCTTTTCAAGCTATATTCTTCTAATAAGCCCCCAGGACACGACAGAAGAGAAAAATGAGTAATTGGGGTCACGACTAATGCATTCTTAAAACCATCCTAAAGAATTCATGATTTCAGGAGAACTAATAAATCAATAGGCATCTTATAGAACTATAAGTTTCCACACAAATATGCAGATTGACAAACTAAATATATATCAACCACTAACAGCAGTGACCCCATGAAAGTGTACCTATTATTCACTATTAACATTTGGAATTCACTGGACATCAATGAGTTTGATCTAAAAACATAGAGGCCAAGCAAAAGCAACTCACAATATTCTGCACTTTTAGCAGCACTTTTGTTCAAGTATTTGTAACAACAGTCATTTCAGATGGATTTAACTCCTAATTCTATTTTTATTTACTAAGACTTGAAGGTTTTCTGGTAAGTCACCCACTTAATTACAGGTGAGTAGACGACAAAACCTTAAATAATACATTTCTAGTCATTCTACTGATCAAAACAAATGATATAAAACCTTCAGTTCACTTTAAAAAATTAGCTCAGCTTCTACAATATGCTGGAAAAAACAAGTCTTGGGTTATTTCTTTAAACCACCAGAGAGCTCATTTGAATTTTCCCAGGAGGGCTAAAGAAATGCACTGACCCCTGTGGCATATGTGTGTACATCCATCCAAGGTAGGATCAGTTCAAATATCTGGACAGGAAGAGAAGCTAATTAGAAGAGGCTCCCTGGCTCTGTGGTGTTTCTGCAGTCTCATTCTCAGATTCTTGGTGTTCTACATGGTGGTCATAACCATGGAGCAACTTACTGTGCATATGTCCTCTTTAGTTGATTTGAGGTAAAGCATTTAGAGATAGAGTTTTGAAAAAGAGACACACATGCACAATATCCTTTAAGACAAATATTATTGAGGTGCAGAAATAAATAAATAAATAAATATAATGCAAACATATGCATATATAATATACAAATATATAACATGTCAGTGTGTGTCTTAAGATTAGAAATTAATAGGTACTGTAACTTAGAAGGAAAGCTAAAAATCTTTGGAAAAGAAAGAAATAAGCCTCTTATGCACAAATTTGAAATTCATTTTGTTTGGCTAAAACTAAAATTTAGTTTAAAAATTAAATAAAATTTGGAGGCAGAAGACTTGTATCTAAGCTTCTGCTAAGCCACTGACTTTTTGATTATGGACAAGAGCCATTTTTTTAAACCTCAATTCCCTCCTCTGGAGAAATGAATGCCAACAATTTCATGACATAGATATGAAACAACATTTGTTAAACTTACTGTTCTACCCAAATACTAGTAATTACTACCAATAGAAATTTGGATGCAGGAAACAAAAGACACACTTTCTTTGAAATGTAAATTTATCATAAAGAAGAACATAGGGCAAAATTATATTAAAATGTTTTAAGACTTTTTCTGAATATATCTGTATTTCTACACCTATGTGGATAAAGTGATCTTTCTTCCAAAATTCAAAACTGGGATTCACTGTATAAAGAAGCCAACTAACTAAATTTAACATTTTATTTAAAAAATAATAATGATGGGCTTATCTATTATAACACATTGCAAATCTGAGGTCCAGGTGGCCCTTGAGAAAAAACAACTAATTGTATAGATAAGAGCACTTAGTCTGGTAGAGAAAACACTGATGTTCAAATAAAAAGTAAAATTTTTATTTTAAATGCTGCTGTGCCACATATCACCAGTAAGATTTCAGGCCAGCTATTTTACCTCTGAACTTCAGTTTCTTCATCTGTGAAATCTGTTTTGTTTATTTTGAGACAAAAGTTATTTAGAGGAAAGAATGAAAAGGTGAATACAATAAGATATTTCATTTTGAGGTTGGTCTCTTTTAGCCAGCATATACACTGAGTGGCCAGATTATTATGATCTCTGAATGCATAATAATCTGGCCACTCAGTGTATATCCTATATAATAAAAGGCTAATATGCAAATTGTCCCCTCAATCAGCAGGCAGGCCGGCCAACTGCCCATGTTCCCTCCCCCTGGCCAGGCTGGTTGGACCCCACCCATGCACGAATTCATGCACTGGGCCTAATATATATATATATATATATATATATATATATATATATATATACTGAGTGGCCAGATTATTATGCATTCAGAGATCATAATAATAATCTGGCCACTCAGTGTATATGGGTCTTGTTTTCTTATCTCAATTATTACTTTAAATGCAAATGGATTAAATGCTCCAATCAAAAGACATATGGTATTGAATAGGTAAAAAAACAAGATATTTGTATATCATGTCTACAGGAGACTCACTTCAGATTAAAAGATACACACAGAATGAAAGTAAAGGGATGAAAAAATATTTTATGAAAATAGAAACAAACAGAAAAAGCTGTTTTATATATACCATATATAAAAATAAGTAATTCCACAGAAAATATTGATCAGGATCAACATTAGCTGGCAGAAATTAATTAACTTAAACAACATATTGGTAAAATATTTTTAGTTAGAGGATTTGAAAGGTAAATTTATGCCATTAGATGAAGTAAAAGTCAAAGCAAAAGATATTAAAATAAACAGAGCAAAGAGAATCCTTTCTAGTAGTAGGGAAGACAGAAGCCTTGAGCCTTATAAGCATCTAAAAGCCAGTCAGACTGGAAGAGATTAACCAAAGAACTTACATGCATATATGCATAGCCCATGGACAGAATAGTGCCCTGAAGGCCAGGGGATGAGTGGGAGCAGAATGAAGGCAATGGGGCGGGGGGAGGGGAAAGGCAACATCTGTAATATTTTGAGCAATAAAGATAAATTTAAAAAAATAACTAAAATCCAGTCAGTCAGTAAAATCAAACCTCATTAAGTACTCTGTATACTCAACACGTGACTATGTATCTTACATGCACAAAATACACCACAAAAGAAAAACAAATAGAAATCTTGTCCAAAATGAAAGAATACACAAATGTATAAGGAATGCAAATATTCTTACATATGATATTAGATTTAATTGTCACAATAATTTTTAGAGGCTTGGGTGAGTATGGGGGAGTCTGATTGTAAACTGTATTAAGACACCCATTTCTCTCTTCGGGGTTCTAAATAATGGGGAAATAGACACTAGGAGGTCAAGTGAAACCCATGTATTAGTTTTATTGTTGGGCCAAGCTATTCCTAAAGAACAAAGCCTTGGCTATAGCTAGATGTGAAGGAATAGTTGGAAAGTAAGGACAAAGTGAAGGTCTCTTTTTGTTGCTCTTTAACCTAATGTTGGGGGTCCACCTGCAGCAAGTGCTGGGTCTACAGAGTAGACTCTGATTTTCCCATCCAGTCACAAGAGGAGCAGGTATGCCATACAAACTTTCATGAAAGTGCACAGCAAAAATATGAACCTCCATACAATTACCTTGACCTGGTGTGCTTATGTCTTGACGGTAGGAAGTGGAGGTGGGGCATCCACTTCACCTGAGCAATGTTTGTCCAGGAGAAAAAGACATCAGTGATGCATCACTGTGAACACAGTAACTCTACACAAGGGTGAAATGTGACCCAATGAGTGGATTTTTCCAACTATAGATCCAGATCCTCTTTTGATTACAGCAAGTACATGGAAAGCTATATAGAAGACACGTCCTGAGAATTTTGGTAGAGAGAAAAATAAGGCTGAATTCTATTTCTCTGGAGACTATGTTTGGAACCTGACACAAAGAAGGGAGACTGTCTCCTTAAAGAACTAATCAAAGTCAATAATATTACATCCACTTTCCACAGAAGGAAACAGAAGCTGGGAACAATTATGTGACATGCCCAAAGTAACACATCTAATAACCTACAACACACACATGAGACAATTATAAAGCAATTAAAACCTATACTGCTTGAGAGTGACTGGAAGTAAGGAATTCAGAGAAGAAAATAGAGTGTGAGATGCATTTGAAAGTAAGGAAAAGTTAAGCTGGCATTGAAGCCAAGGTGAAAAAAAAAAGGTGGCATAAACAGTATAAGTTCAGTACGAATGGGTGGCATGGATATTATATCATCAATAAAAATGACATTCAGAATCCTTCTGGGTAAGCAAATACCCCCAAACCCTTGGAGATATATACCCAAGAAATTAAAGAGCTAGAAACCTCAATGGTCATAACAAATAACAAATGGTAACTATTGCTTATGCAGCTCAGTGAAGATATAGAGGTAGGATAAATGTAAGGAGAAAATGGCCACCTCTGATACTGATCTATTGCACATCGAAGGGGTCCCTACTATTTTCCTCTTTATTCTCTATGTAAAACAAAATCAAGGTTTCTTTCTCTTAAGTAGATCTGAGCTTTACCGAGTCTCTTTAAAGTACTGGCTAATCAGACCCATCTAAATGTGGAAATGATCTTTGCATAATTGGGAATCTCAAAGACATAACAGCAAATGAGAAATAACAGAAAAAGAAAAGAAAGAGAAGGAAGTTCTCTATTAAACTCCCTTTTATTACTTATACATTAAAACAAAGGAATCCACTTAAAAATTTAGTGTCCAAATGACAGTATCCTTTTCAATAAGAAAGCAGTCCCCAATATTATCATGGGAGAAAGATAATATTTCTGTAATGATCACTTACGTAATTTTTAATACATACAAGTGGTGCATTCATTACAGAAACATCACAGCAAAATATGCCATAATGAGAAAACACAGGCACATTACGCCCACAATCCATTTCATTATTATGATTGCTTTGCAACTATTCCATATTTAGAGGAAACATTTCTCATCCTAATGTGCAATCCTTCTGCTTTAGGACAAGATAGTCCATGGATGGCAGCAAAACAAAATTGTGAAAGTAGCCAAAAAAAAAAAAAAAAGTGTGGCTATCAAACTTTGGCTATCAATGTAATATCAAATTCTAAAAACAGTAACACAGTGTTTCAGGGCCTTTTAGAGGCCAACAGAGTCAGTATTCACAACTGTCTTCTTGTGCCCAGCAAAGAGGAAGGTGAACAAAATCATTAAGAAATTAAAATGTGACCTGATACATCAAGGTCCAAAATCAACATTCAAAAGTTCTACAAATTATAGGTGGTTGCCATAAGTCAGTGTCTATTCTTTCTCACCTTTTGATCCCTAATACTAGGTTCAGACTCTGACACTCATTTCTTCCAAAAGTTTTTGTTGAATAAGTGATGAAAGGCTGACTTGAAACTGAAGTTCACACAGAACTGCAGGCACTGGTGGGCAGAGAACTGTGCTTCTTAGGGCTAGAAGTAGAGCCAGGGCCATGCCAGATGAGAGTTGGGCGTGTGAACATGGAATAGGACTGCTCAGGCATGGCTATAAAGTTAAGCCAATGGAATTTAAACCAGTAAGAGGTCAAGAGCAGAAAAAATTAAGAAGTATATGGTAGTGAGTACCATAATCCCAGAAAGACACCTTCCAAAATCTGTTAAATCCAATAAAAATAAACATTGTCCATTCAACTCAACACAGAAATTACTTTGCATATTTACTACTTATAATGTACTTCTATAATGTGTGTACGCAAAGGGATATATAATATGAGTTTTCCTCTCTCTGAGGAACTATCACTTCTTTAGAATAGACAGTCGTTTAATTACTAGAGGCCCAATGCATGAAATTTGTGCAAGGGGCTTGGCCCACGCAGCCCCGGCTTCGTCCAGAAGGTTGTCTGGAAGGACGCCCAGAAGGTCATTTGGCTGTCTGGTCTAATTAGCATATTATGACTTTATTATTATAGATTGACCTTACTGTAAGGCAAATAGAAATATGTTCTCATTAGAGGATCATCCAAACCATGATGGAAGTTGAGAGTAAAGGCTGATTTGGTTTTGACCTGGGATTCTAAAATGGAGATGACATCAGCCAGGCCTTAAAGAATAAGAACAAATAATGTCACCTGACAATGGTAATAAGAAAACAATCATTTGAGGTGAGGAAATAGCATAATGGTTTTTGACTTTTTTGGGAGTCACAGACCTCTTTTTAAGAAGCTAACTAAATGCACATGTAAACTTCCATAGTTTATGTGAAGTTACTAAGAACTCGTGGGCCCATGAACTCCACCATTGGATGCCCAGATCCATACGCGCCAGGCCAAGAACCCTTGGAAGACACAAAGCTCTGAAAACACAGGCAACTTAAAGCTGGAGGGCAAGATTGGAACCTGGTCAAGGAATGTCTTGAACATTACATTAATAGTAAATAAGAAGGAAATTAAATTTACATTTTCTGATAATAGTATTGCAAAGCTATCATTGATTGATCATCCTGAGAAGAATTTTGATGTTAACGGGTATATATCCTTGACCTGATCTTAAATCACCATCCTACATAGAATTGCATTAATGAGATAGTGACCATAGAAAAAGACACAAGGAGAGGTTTTTATGAAGCAGTTTGCTTGCCCCCCACGCTCACTCCAGCTATCCTGTAGTGCTTGGCAGATAGGTTTCTGCGGTGCACAGACCGTCCTGCAACTTCTTCTGACCGAGGAACTATGTCCTTCTTTCCCAATACCAGTTATCACCCCCTACATGCCACTCTTACTCAGGACTGGCTCTCAGCAAGCAAGAAATAAATGTTCACAACTACCTTTGGGACAAATGCAGGTCAATTACTTGCTGACCTTAGAGTTGTCTATTCACACTCGCAGCTTCTGTTACACTTCTGTTTCTTTAGGTCAGCAGCCTCTTTGACTACCTATCTTGCTCTGTGCCTTCTAGAAAGATAGAAATCCAAGTTTAGGTGTACTCACCAATTTTTGGAACGTTTGCTTGATTGTAAACATCTTTGTATTTGTTACCTGACGTCTAATAAATCCTTTTAACCTTTACCCTTTATCTTTTCAGTGTCTCCTCAACTTCTGTGCTTCTTTTCCTCTCTCAGTAACCTGATCCTGCTTTTACTCACTCCCTGGTATAACTGGCAAGAACACCAGCTTCATAGGCATCTGTGCCAAGGTCCACCACATTGTGTGGACATGGTTAATTCCAGGCAAAGTGGGTAAAATTCTCATAATGACATCCTTATGTAATGAAGCAGGACCTGGATTCCATTCAGACTGTACCTACAGCGCCTTAATCAGGAAGTGAGTGAATTAAGAGGTGCCTAGAGGAAGAAGGCATTGAGAGGGGTCCCTACAGGACTGGCAATGGGACAGGAAAGTGGAGGACTTGGGGCACAGATGTTCATCATAGACGTCATAAGAACCAATGATTTAAATTAACAGGAAAAAAGGGGTTAAGAGTATACCAAGACATTTTTTTTTGAGAGAAAAATAAATATGAACATTTAGGAAAACAATTCCAAGTCACATCCATTCTCCTTCCCTCCTTTCCAGGTGTATTAAAGCCTACAAAATAGCAACTTTAAGACTTATGCAATAAATATCTTTTTGAGTGCCAGCTATATGAAAGGTGCTTGTCTATGTCCTGCTGGCTTCATCACAAGAAAGCTCCCTTCCTTCACAGAGCTTTTATTCCAGCCCAGTGTCTCTTTCCTGACCTCTTATGCTCCCATCACATTTTATTTTTAAAAATATATTTTTATTGATTTCAGAGAGGAAGGGAAAGGGATAGAGAGATAGAAACATCAATGATGAGAGAGAATCATTGATTGGGTACCTCCTGCATACCTCCTACAGGGGATCAAGCTGCAACCTGGGCATATGCCCTGACTGGGTTCATAGGTCAACACTCTCAACCACTGAGCCACACTGGTCAGGTGCTCCCATCACATTTTAAGTAAATCTAAATTAGGCTCTGCATCAGAATTCTAGGTTCTGATCTTGCTCTTTCACTTTTTGGTTATGTAATTTTTAACAAGTCATGTAGAAACTGTAAGCGTTAACATTATTATCTGTAAAGGGGTCTGTTGATAATTACTCAAGGGTTTTATAAGAAGTACCTAAATTAATACATGAAAGTTCTCTGCACAATGCCTGGCCTATTTTTAAGTACTCAATAAAAGTTAGCTGTTATTATTATATTACTAGAAGCCCGGTGCATGAAATTCGTGCATGGCGGGGGGTTGTCCCTCAGCCCAGCCTGTACCCTCTCCAATCTGGGACTCCTGGAGGGATGTCCGACTGCCCGTTTAGGCCCGATCCTGGTGGGATCAGGCCTAAACGGGCAGTCGGACATCCCTCTCACAATCCAGGACTGCTGGCTCCCAACTGCTTGCCTGCCTGCCTTCCTGATTGCCCCTAACTGCTTCTGCCTGCCAGCCTGATCACCCCCTAACCACTCTGCTGCCAGCCTGGTTGATGCTTAACTGCTCCCCTGCCAGCCTGTTTGCCCCCAACTTCCCTCCTCTGCCAGCCTGGTTACCCCTAAATGCCCTCTCCTGCTGGGTTGATCACCTCCAACTGCCCTCCCTTGCAAGCCTGGTACCTCACAACTGCCCTCCCTTGCAGGCCGGGTGCCTCACAACTGCCCTCTCTTGCTGGCCATCTTGTAGTGGCCATCTTGTGTCCACATGGGGGCAGGATCTTTGACCACATGGGGGCAGCTATATTGTGTGTTGCAGTGATGATCAATCTGTATATTACTCTTTTATTAGATAGGATAGAGGCGGGGTGCATGGGTGGGGGCCAGCTGGTTTGCCCTGAAGGGTGTCCTGGATCAGGGTGGGGTTCCGTTGGGGCGTGGGGAGGCCTGAGCGAGGGGCCTGTGGTGGTTTGCAGGCTGGCCACGCCCCCTGGCAACCCAAGGGGAGGCCCTGGTATCTGGAATTTATTTTCTTTCTACAATTGAAACTTTGTAGCCTGGAGCAGAGCCAAGCCTGCTGCTCCCTCCGGGGCAGCAGCCATTTCTGTGGCAGTTAATTCACCTTCTACAATTGAAACTTTGTAGCCTTAAGCGGGTGAGCCCAGCCAGGGTGTGCGGAAAGCTTTGCTTCCCCTGTTGCCACCGGCAACCCTGGCCTGCTCTCTCAAGCTCCATTCTGCCGCCATTTGTTTGAATTTGTTTACCTTCTATAATTGAAACTTTGTAGCTTGAGTGGAGGCTTAGGCCTGCAATGGCTGGCAGAAAGCTTGGCTTCCTCTGTTACCTGGGAAACCTTGCTCTCTGTGGCTGTAGCCATCTTGGATGGGGTTAATTTGCATACTCACCCTGATGGGCTGGTGGGCGTGGCTTGGCTGGTGGGCGTGGCTTATGTAGCGGAGTGATGGTTAATTTGCATATTACCATTTTATTAGAGAGGATTATTATTATTATAGATGTCTGCTGAGACAACAGATAATTATATACATGATTCTGTTTACTTTCTTAGATGCTAGAAAGAGTCCAAGTAGTATATTTGGGTTATAGAGAATAGAATAAACTTTAGAAACTTTAAAAATCCAGATGTTTTAATACTTCCTACAAGGCTCTGTGTGATTTGGTCTTGGCTCTTTCCTTATCTCACTTCAAATAATTTTCTTTCTGTCCGGTAGACTCCAGTTACCAAAACCATCTTGCTTTTGTTTGTAAATCCTAAGCTCCCTCTTTTCTGAGTCTTAGCACCTATTGTTCCTTTACCTGGAACTCTTTCCTTCCTGGTCTTTAAATGGTTGTCACCTTCCCTAACCATTCAATCTGCTGCTCTTTTAAGCACCTTGCTCTTCATCCCCCACTATTCTTTATCATATTTATGTTCTTTTTTTGAATTTTTAAAAAATACGTTTTTATTTATTTCAGAGAAAGGAAGGGAGAGGGATAGAGAGATAGAAACATCGATGATGAAAGGGAATCATCGATTGGCTGCCTCCTACATGCCCCACAATGGGGTTTAAGGCCACCACCCGGCATGAGTCCTGAACGGGAATTGAACCATAAACTCCTGGTTCATGAATCAACATTCAGTCACTGAGCCACAATGGCCGGGCTGAACTTTCTTTTCTTTACTTTTTTATTCAATTTATTGGGGTGACATTGGTTAATAAAATTATAAATGTTTCAGGTGTACAGTTCTATAATACCTCATCTGCATATTGTTTTGTGTGTTTACCACCCAAGTTGTTTATAGCACCATCACTTCCTGAAAATCTTATTATTTATTATTTAATCTTTGTCACCTGTTCATTGTCAGTCTTCAATGTAAGTTCTATGTATGTGGAAGTCTTGCCTGTGTTATATGTCCCAAGTGGCTAGAAGGAAAATTATTGAATGGATGGATAAATGAATGAGTGAATAAGTAAGTGAATGACTTGTTGAGAAGAAGCTAATAATTCCTATATTCCCATTCTCATCCCAGCATGTGGTGGCTGTGACGTGTTCTGCCAGCTGCATGGAGGGGAATATTCTATGCATAAAGGTCAACCACCACTGTTTTTTCTGTTTGCTTTCTCTTCCTTTTGCATGTTTTCTTGCAAGTATTTACTTATTTCAATTGTCCATTTATTTATTTTGTGGAAAACATGGATGCTTTTGTAACAACTGTTTGAAGACATCTTGATAATACTAAAAAATTAACATGCTTAGTGCAGAGGCCACAGAGACCATCAGTATGGCATCTCAGCTTTTTAAAAAAACATAAAATTTGGGGGACGACCAGCTGCTAGTCAGTTAATCACATTTTTCCCCAAATATATTTTATTGATCTTTTACAAAGAGGAAGGGAGAGGGATAGAGAGTTAGAGACATCGATGAGAGAGAAACATCGATCAGCTGCCTCCTGCACACCCCCTACTGGGAATGTGCCCGCAACCAAGGTATATGCCCTTGACCAGAATCGAACCTGGGACCCTTCAGTCCACAGGCTGACGCTCTATCCACTGAGCCAAACCAGTTAGGGCAGTTAATCACATTTTTTAAAAATTTCTTTATTGATTAAGGTGTCACATATTTGTCCTCATCCCCCCATTCCCATCCCACCCCCCTCCCCACGGATGCCCCAACCCCCTGTTGAACTTAACCATTGGTTAGGCTCATATGCATGCACAAAAGTCCTTTGGTTGATCTCTCCCCCTCCCCCACCCTCCCCTATCCTCCCTCTGAGGCCCGATAGTCCGATCGATGCCTCCTTGTTTCTGGTTCTGTTCTTGTTCATCAGTCTATGTTGTTCATCATTTCCCCTAGATGAGCGAGATCATGTGTCACTAGAGATATACTTATAAGAACTGAATGTGAGACGAGCAATAATAGTTATGCTGACAGGCAAATGAATCAGTCTGTAGTGAGTTTCTTTCTGGACCAACAGTTCTTTTGAGACCCAATATCAATGTCCACCAGTTCCTTATGTGTACATGTCAGCACTGACCCCTCAGCTCTGGATGGTGGACAAATGGTGGTAATGCAGGTCCGACTCCCTCTGGTTTGGTCTTGGCCGGACCCAGGGGCACGGCCTCACCCGGACCCAGGGGCACGTGGCCTCACCCGGACCCAGGGGGTGCGTGGCCTCACCTGGACCCAGGTGCACGCAGCTTCCCCCGGACCCGGGTCCCAGCCTCACCCGGATCCAGGGGTGCACGGTCTCACCCGGACCCGGGATCCAGCTTCACCCGGACCCAGGGGCGCGTGGCCTTACCCGGACCCAGGGGCGTGTGGCCTCACCCTAATCACATTCTTAACTGTTGTGGAGTGTTGTCCTTAAAAGTTTCACTGGGGTCACCTGACCAATGTGGCTCTGTGATTAAGTGTTGACCCATTTTCCAGGAGGTGAGGCTCAATTCCCAGTCAGGGCACATGCCCAGGTTGTGGGCTCAATCCCCAGTAGGCGGCATGCAGGAGGCAGCTGATCAATAATTCTCTCTCATCATTGGTGTTTCTATCTCTTTCTCCCTCTCCCTTCCTCTCTGATATCAATAAAATGCCAACTATCATGCGGCTGTTAGTGGCAGGGACGAATCCAGTACACTGGCCTCCCGACTCTGAGGCCAGGGCTGCATCGGCCCTGTGCCAGCAAACGATATTATTGTTGTTTCATTGCCTATGGAGATAAGGCTAAGGGAGAGCTGATGCCAATTAGAGACTAGAATAAAGTGTTTCAAAATCATAAACCAACAAACGGCTAAACCCTGATGGATATTGATAAATATTCAAGACTTAATGGACTGTGGCTACTTACTAGGTAAGAAACATACTTTTATGTAGCAGCCACGATTTTCACATGAGCTATAAAGAGTTCTGTCTTTGTTTCTAGAACTTAGATAACAAAGGATTATAAGGAATTTCACTTGTGTAATTTGCTAGGGGTTGGCTTGCCTCAGCAGGTAAGAAAAAAGAAAAGGCCAGATTTCTTATGAAACACCAATCAACATTTAGAAGCTCAGTGCTAATTGTAAGTGAAAAGAACCACTGTGTATGTTCTGATTCAATGACAAGTTGATTTTTAAAAAGGGTTTTTCATGAGCAGAAAATTGCTAAAAATTAGACCATTTATGGGTAGGAAACCATAAAAAGTAGTCCATTTTAAACCATGGTTTTGTGTAAATTTCTAGAATTATTTCTTACATACATTAGGTATTATTGACACTTTAGTTCCAAGCAAAAATGGCACAGACCAAGCAAAATCGGTTCTAAGACTCAGGAATAAAAAGACAATTTATGTTTCCTTTTCTTAAAGAGGAGGGGTGGTGCACTTAAGTTGAAATATTTTGTGTACTCAAGTTTCAGTTAGTGGAAATTAGAAGAGCTGAGTTATAACCTTCGCTTGCAGGGTGGCTAATGAAATGTCAGCAAACCATCAAGAAGTGGAGTGTCCGGGAGGTGATCTAACACCTGGCTGGAGGTAGATCTTATCAATCTATCTAAGTGTGCGTTTATATTCACTCCTGGGTTCCCTCAGACTCCTGCATATTTTACAGCGTGTGAAGACACTTGGTCTTTTAATCAAAACACCGGCTTGAAGAAGCAGGAACAACTTACTAATGTCTCACTTCAGTTTGTTGAAGTAAAAAACACATTAATACTAACGAAACACAGACCTTTAGTTCTTTATTGAAGGGGCATGAAGAGCATAAACTGGTGACTTAGATATTTTAGATTTTCGTTCTACTCGCTTCTCCACTTAAATGATATTGATTATCTAATCAGAGAGGTAACAATCACTTTCTTTATCCTTGGTCATCTTTTTTCTTCACCTCTCCTCCTTCCACCATTTCTTTCTTCTGCTATACATTTATTCAGAGAACTGCTACACAAATGTTTTTCTTTTCCCTTAAGACTAAATATACAAATAGACAATGGCCAGGCCATACATGACAATAAATCTCTGACCCATAACTTCTGCAGCCACCAGTGAGAGAAGCCAAACCACAGCATCTGCAGCAATTGCCCAGAACAGCCAGGACTTCAATAGTGACAGCCAAGGTCCCTACTCTCTGCCCCTGCTTCCAACTCAGAGCCCAGCAGAGAGAGCCAAATATGTTCCCCAAACATCACAGAAGGTGTCTCACTTTTAGTTAGCCGCCTCCAGCTTTCCACATCAATGACCTGCAATCAAGGCCATCGGGAGTCTTCCCCCGCTCCTTTCTTTCACGACAAAGCTCCCTACTCCTCTGCCTGTCTGAGTGTCTTCCAAATCCAGGATAGTGGCTGACTGCGTTGCTCAGGCAAGCTCTGAATAAAGAGCTCCTGTTTGTTCTCATTTGAGGAGCCTTCGTGTATTTACAAACCTCCGTGACTGAATCTCTCATTTTAAACCTTTGCTCTTCCATATATGCAGTGTTGTGTAATAGACAGAACACTGCCTGGGAGACAGACGGATTACCCGGAGAGGGCCCAGGTGACATTCCGGGCTGCATCGATTTGCAGTTCTTTCGAGAGTTTGCTGTTTCATGTCCTCTGCCCTCTCTGGCTGCTCTGGCTGATGCCTACTCTTTACACTAGGTGGGCTTTCATTAGGAGCACCCAGATGATCTCAGACCTCTCTGCAGATAGAATAATGCATCCGACACCCCTCATCCCAGCTAGAAGTTCTAAAAATGACTCCCTTCCAGCCAGGTCACACACAAACTAGGCAAGGCTCACCAGCCAGAAGAGAGGCATTATTTCAACTTCTTTTTCACCACACTACTTTGAATTTTGTGCGAAGAGATTTTATGCAGCTAAAAGCATATGAAAAGGCTCCACTTTCCCTAAGTCAGGAATGAGCTCCATGTAATGCCTAGTAACTATGTACCTCTTCTCCCGTGTGGTCCTCCTTGTGCTCTCTGCATCCTCTGCCTCTATAAGTGGAGAAACTAAGAGAAACACCAGGAGATGAAGACTTCACTGGGAAAGATACTTCTGTTTGTCATAAGGAAGTAGAAATAAAATTAGAAAGAGAAGAGACAGACAGCAAGAAAGAATGGAAGTAAGGAAAGATAGAAAGAAGGAAGAATAGAAGAAAGGAAGAAAGAAAAGGAAGACAGACAGATTTGAAATCTCTATTTATTTTTTGTGTGTTTGTTAGTGTATTTGAAAGCAGTGGACCAGATGCTGTGGTTTATAGGAGGGGGCAGCACAATTTTTTCTGTAAAGGGACAGATAGTAAATATTTGGTTTGGGAGACTATAGGATTTATAGTGCATATCGTATTCCATTTTGCCTCCGCAGCTTGAAATCAGCCACAGGCAATAAGTAAGCCAATGGGTGTGGCGGCGTCTCTACAAGACTGTATTTACAAAGTCAGACAGCAAGTCAGACGTGGCCCAGAGCTGCTGTTGGCAGAATCTTAGTCTGTGGTATAAGATACATGCTTAGAACGAAGTTTTGAACTCCTATGTTTAAACCTATTAAATTTTAAAGTTGTTTGTTTTAGCAGCTAAGGTTATTCTGACTGATACACTTGGTAAAGTGATCTACCAGTAGTTGATGGTGAGCAACCTATTACATGTAAATATTAGAAGTCATGGTCAGCACAATAAAACAACAACAATAAAAGAAACAGTGATATAAAGGTTAAAAAGGAAGAAACAGTATTTTTTTTTAGTCACAAAATAAGATTCTCTACATAGTATCCAATCAACTTCATCAATAAATAACAAAAATAAATAAGATTAGTTAAAGAAATTTGGCTGATGTAAGATGAATGTAGAAAAGTTTATTGCATTTATATACACCAACAATAAATTCCTCAAAATCAAAATTTAAAAATATACTATATATTGTTGCGACAAAATATAAGGAATAGCAATAAATGCAAAAATATGTTATGCACATTTCAAAAATTACAAAACCTAATTTAAAGGTATTTTATAAACTAAATAAATAGACTATGTTCATAATTGTGGAAAGTTAAGATGGCAAAAATGCTGATTTTTTCAAAAGTATCTACAGGTTTAAAATCTTTATTTAAATTTCAGCCTGATTTTAATGAAATTTGAAAAGCTGAACTTTAAAATAGATATGGACAATAAAAGGGTCTAAAATAGCTGATACATTCCTGGAAAAGAATAGCCAGATATGGGAAATTACCTTAAACAATATCACTGCACTTTAAAACTTTAATAACTGATATAGATAGACTAATAGATCAATAAAACTAAAGAGACTCCAGAAACATACATACATACATATACGTAAACAGAGCCAAAATTGCAGATCACAGGGTATATAGCATAGAAACAACTGATTACCCATATTAAAAATATGCCAATTGGTTCTTTATATTACACACACACACACACACACACACACACATTTTAAATGTAATAAAGACTTAAAAAGGGAAAAAACGTGAAACCTAAAACCTTTTGGAAGGACATCTAAAATATCTTTGGGGCTTGTGCTTAGAAAGCACAAGTTGTAAAAGAAGAGTTATAGCTTCAACTCTATAAAGTATGAGAAATTCTGAGGGGAAAATATATCTGAGTTACAACTAAGAAAAGATATTTGGAACCCATATCACTGACAAAAGATGAGTCGTTCAACATTTATAAAATCATATAAACCAATAAATAGTCAACCTAAACAAAAATAGGCACAAGATGTGAACAAAGGTTTTACAGAAGATAAAACATGAATAAAAATATAAATGTAAATGATCCACTTCACTATTACTCAGGTAAATACTGATTTTAAAAGACACACAATGGCCCAGCTGGTGTGGCTCAGTGGTTGAGTATCCACTGATGAACCAGGAGGACACAGTTCAATTCTCAGTCAGGGCACATGCTTGGTTTGTGGGCTCAATCCCCAGTAGGGGGCATGCAGGAGGCAGCCGATCAATGATTCTCTCTCATCATTGATGTGTCTATCTCTCTCTTCCTTTCTCTCTCTGAAATCAATAAAAACACATTTAAAAAACAAACAACCAAAAAATAAAAGCCACATAATAATTTAACATCTCTCCAATTTGACCAAAAACTAAAAATTCTGCCAAATGACACAAAGAAAGGGAACTCTCATCTACTTCCAGAGAAAATGAACAATTTTTAACAAATAATTAAAAAAAAACCATTTAACTTTACCTAATAAAGCTAACCATACACACAGCCTACAACTGAGGAAGGCGCACTCAGTGTTTATAATAGTACTGCTTATAATGAAACACACACAAATGGAAACCACCTCGTGTTTATTAAACATAGCGGGACAAATTGTGGTTTTTTAAAATAAAATGAAACATTCTACAACTGGGAAAATGAACGACCTACTGCTACATATATCTACATAGCCAATTTTCAACAATATTGTGTTAAGCAAAAACTTGAAGGGACCTAAGACTACACACAGAGATGTTCCATTTACTTATATTTCAAAAAAGACAGAACTAGAAAATATAGAGTATCTAAGTACACATGTGGCAAAAGTATAATTAAAATGAGGAACATTATTAAAATAAAAGTAAGCTAGTGTTTACCTCTGGGAAAGTGGAGGGGATGTGATTGGGGAGAGGTAAATTGGATGCCTCCAAGATACTGATTTATGTTCTAAAGTGAATAATGAGATTTATATTATTAATATTCTTTAAATCATGTCTAGTCTCTGTAGACACTTTGTATGATTGATGTGTTTTGTTGAAAATATTAATTCAAATAAAAGCTCAAAATGTATGGAATAAAAACTCCTACTTCATATATGTCACCTGAACTTTCTTTACATAAGTGGAAATTCCAAGTTTATTTATGTGGTGAAAAAAAAAAAACCCACAAAAATAAAAAGACTTTTCCGGACGGGATATTATTTTATTTTACTTTAACTTCTGTTTTTTATTTTGTTATTTTTTATGGTATAACTGGAAAAGGCAAACAATAGTCAGAAAAGTGTGCTTCAAGCTCACACTGACATTCAATCAAGTATACGCTTGAATTTTTCCAAACAAGCATTTTTAAACCTCTGTTTTTGACAAGCACTGTATAGAATATTGTTGTCTACATCATTTTCAAGTAGCCTGTAATTATTGTACATCCAAATGTTTCCAGCCTGCTTAAAATATTCCTACAACTCTCACCTTTCAGAGACACGCTAACCAAGCCCAGTGTCTGAATGTGGCCGGAGGAAAGGGCTGCCCATAATTTTTGATAGCTCTGATTCTTTTTTAAAAAAATATATTTTATTGATTTTTTACAGAGAGGAAGGGAGAGGGATAGAGAGTTAGAAACATCTATGAGAGAGAAACATTGATCAGCTGCCTCTTGCACACCCCCTACTGGGGATGTGCCCTCAACCAAGGTACATGCCCTTGATTGTAATAGAATCTGGGACCCTTCAGTCCGCAGGCCGATGCTCTATCCACTGAGCCAAACTGGTTAGGGCTCTGATTCTTTTCAGTTGCACAGATTTGAAATGTTACAGTAACCACTTCAGCACTGGATGCCGGAGGAGGGTGGTGAGTCTTTCTCAGAATCCCCTCTCTTGGTGTTTCATTTATCCTTCTAATCTCTCTTGGACATCACCTTCCCTAGAAAGCCTTCCTCAATACCCCTAAGTACAGCCCAGTGGCCCTCAAAGTGAGGTCCCTGCACCAGCAGCAGGTGCATTACCTGGGCCTGTGTTAGAAATGCAAACTCATGGGTCCAAGGCCACACCTACTGAATCAGGGGCTCTGGGGACAGGCCCCTGCACCAGCTTCTGCTCACCTGTGCCACTGTATACTCACCTTGTTATGTTAGGACTCCACGTTTGCCTATCTGTCTTTCTATATGACATGCAGATTGTCTTTTCCCCCTCAGTATCCACAGCACATGGTTCATGGGGACACTCAGGAAATGTTTATTAAACTGTAAGAACTAAAACATTTTAAGGATGGGAGTCAGACTGCAACCCCCAACTCCATCTCAGAGCCTCTCTCTGAGAAGTGATGAGTTATCTCAGGGAAACTTTCTTATTGGAAAAGAAATGTTAAGTCAATGGGTTTGTGAATGTTGGTTCTAAAGCTAGATGTAACTATTTGTGCAGTCATCAATATCACAGGAGAGTGATAATTCTGGATTCAAAGGGAATGCAACTTAGTCAGAGGCCTTGATTGTGTTGAAGGGTGTGGCAATGGCCTAAATCTTATCTTTTTCTTCTGTCAGTTCTGAGACAATGAGTACCTGTGGATTACAAATCTACAGCAAGGAAACCTCTGCCCTGGAAGCTGGAAGAGGGGAGGTGTGAGGCATTATATAGATCTGCAGGTTGTATTAGAATCATGGTACATGATAGTTGAACTAGCTGGGTCGCCTGGAATTAAGAGGCTATAGTTGCATAAATTACAACAAGGCACTGCATCAAAGTCTGGACAGGCCAGTGTAAATCAGAAACATTCTAGAATCCAAGGGACCTACAAAATTCAGTAGGTATGAAGATCCTAGATTCTGGCCTATTTTTAAGGTTTTATAACTTTCTTTTTAGAGCAGGAAACCTGCCCACATTTAAGAGTTTCACAGGTAGGAAGTGAGAATAGGTGAGAAAATGCACTTGATAGACGTTTGGGGTGGCAGACACAAAATCTGAAGTCAGGGAAGGGAATGGATGGGGAAAAAAAAGCACACACCCTAAAGACTGATTGACACCAATACCTCTGAAATTTAACCCTACACCGGGAGGCAAATCTGGTCTGTGTTGCAATATTAAAAAGAACAAGTGCGTTGAGATTGTCAAATCCAGAATTCAGGGGGTGGCTGCTATCTGTGAAAGCATAAGTTAATTAAAGAGAATAATTCTTTTCCATGACTAAGATTAGAATGAGTATACTTTTGACTTGTTTCGTTTAACAAATGTTTTACTTTAATTAGGCACTGAGGTTCAAATAGCCAGTCTGGATGCAGCCATTGCCCTCAAAGAGATCTTGGACAGGTAGATGGGGCATGGGTACCAGGCTTACATTCATCCTCTTCACATGCATTCACTCCTCAAAATAGGGTAAGACATCACATACCGAGGCTTCCTACATCCCCTCCTAGAGCCGTGGTTGGCAAACTGCGGCTCTTGAGCCACATGCGGCTCTTTGGCCCCTTGAGTGTGGCTCTTCCACAAAATACCACGGCCTGGGCGAGTCTATTTTGAAGAAGTGGCGTTAGAAGAAGTTTAAGTTTAAAAAATTTGGCTCTCAAAAGAAATTTCAATCGTTGTACTGTTGATATTTGGCTCTGTTGACTAATGAGTTTGCCGACCACTGGCCTAGACCAATGTTTCTCATTTTTAGATTGTAGTGATTCTAGGATTTACAATATTTTAGACAAAATATTACAGGTTGTTATTTTTAAAATTAAATGAACTATAAGTATAATTCAACACTAATTCAAATAGCACCTCATACTAGCATTTAGTGTTTCTCATCATTTATTCATTCAACCAAAATTTATTGAGAACTTATTATGTACTAGGCCCAGTGCCCAGCACTGGCGATATGATGGCGAACAAGACAGGCACAGTCCTTGATCTGAATCTCATGACACTCGGTCTCATGTAGACATATGGAAGGTCATGCAAAAACTGAAAGTACAGAGGAAAGAGGCATACCTACTCTACATATGAAAACAATGAACGAATCAGATAAAGTTCAGCAAAGAGGTGATGGATGCGTGGAGTCACGAGGAATGAGTTGCTGCTTACCAGCAGACACTGGGGCCAGGGAGTAATGTGGAGAATTATTCTGGAGCTGAGAGAAAGTGCCTCGAGACAGAACTAGTGGTTATAGCTGTAAGATGCAGAGGCTGATAGAACAGTAGGTGAGACCAAAAACAGAGGCCAAATGGTAAGACCCTTGTGCTCCATGCCAGGAGTTTGACATTTATCCTGCAGGTGAATGGGAGGAAGCCATAGAAGGATCTCACAGATAAGTGATTTGTTCTCTTTGTTTTGTTGCACCTGTCACTTAAACAGTGAAGATCTCATGTGATAAAGTTCTGAAGGTGGGCATTAGCCAGAGATCTAAATGTAATTATGGCAAAGAATTGGGTTATTTGAACTTTCCTGGGGTTCCTGATGCTACAACACAGAACCAACTCCACCTTGCTCTGGCCTCAGTAAGGATACCCATTCAGGAGTGGGCACACCCAGAGCCCTGACTGGCTCCCTGACAACAACTCAATAGACTGAGGTTGGACCACAGGCCGGCAGTGATAAACAGAAGGCAGACACGTTATGCGAAGTGCTGCGTTGCAGCGTGGATAGGGAAGATGTGTCTCTGTGTGTTCTGTATATCTCTTCATCTCCCTGTCCATTTATCACTTACCCACATTTGTACTTGTGGGCAACACACCTGATCTAGCTTATGTCTATGATGCCTTCTACCTGACTGCCCATCTCTGGTCCTATCCATTTCCTGTTTTCAGTGCTGGTGGGTATCCAATGCATATTTCAAATTATATCTGGAAGGTGCAAAGCTCTGACAAAACTCATGTACTATCAACCTTTCATAACCAGCTTTATAACTCCCAAAATATACAGCAATAAAAAATATTTGCACAAGATGCCTATACTCAAACAACAAAAAATAACACTTCCCCAGCAGTTTCCCACCTAGGGACATTTTGTTGGTATCTTTTTATATAAGAAAAACTACATCTCTGTCAAGAGGAAAGGAGAAAAGAAAGAGGGAAGTAATAAAGACCGGGAAATAAAGACAGTGTCTCTTTAGAGAAACATTAAATGTTTGCTGAATCATCTATTCTTTTTGTAGTAAATATAACATGATGGATATTTAAAATGATGAATTAAGTTTTCTGAGTTCCAAATGTAAATTTCAAGTACTAATGAGACATTATTATGAAACCCTCACATTTTTTAGAATAAAATTAGGGAAGGAACCAAGGCTTTCAAAAGGTTATGAAGTAATGAACAAATAAACAATCAGACAAGTAAAGTAAATGAATTAGATTTCTTTCTGAAACTGAATTTTCATAAACTAAACCCATTTCCCAAAACAGAAGTCAGCAGGTGGAACTGGCTGCCTAGAAAAGCGAGCTTCTTTCTTTTAAAGGCAACTTCACCAGGCCCCATGCTGCTCGGCTGTCAGTCCTTACCAACACATGTGTTTTTTGTTTTGTTTTGTTTGTTTGTTTTTCATTTATGTCTGCCTTTCAAGTTATTTTTAACTTCATTGCCCTATATAAATATGTTCAGGAAGGGGAAGGTCTTTCCTCCTAATTTCTACATTTCCCTAAGGATAAAGAAATTTTAATAATTGGTCCTTAATTTTCAGGGAACACAAGTGTCTAATAACCAGGATGTCACTTGCATTAGGGGCTATGTGGGTCACAAAAAAAAAAAGATATAAAGCTTTCATTAATATTCTTACTGCACATCTTACAACTGAGGAGAACTCGGGTTTACTTTTCTGTAAGTTGGTGTTTCAACTACGTGAATATGATTTAGGACAGCAAGAGAGGCGGGTAGAGGCTTCCCGGAATCTCTGGGGCTGCACACAGCGTAGCTGCTGGCTCACTCACTCAGATATGCATAAGCATATTTGGAATTCCATTTATCTCTTTGAATTTGCTTTTCATAAGAAATAATAAAAAAAATCGTTCTCTGTTTCATCTGAGTCCTCTCTGTCAGACTAAGATAGCACACCGTCTGCACTCCTCACAGTTGTCACCAAATATCCACATTTAGGGGCTGAGCTGCCAATTATCAGCAAGCACTCCTTATAAAAGAAGAAAGCAATGCTTTGGAGACATCATTCTGTAGGATTATTTATACAAAAATAATAACAACAATTTTATTATGAGTTTGAAATAACCTAGTGATATGCAAAGTCATTTCCCAATGAACTGTGCTATAATTAAGTTAGAAATTAGTAGTTATTTTCAGCAATTTACCAGAAAGAATAAATAACCTTTAGAATAAAGAAGATTCTATGGTCTTATATGTACAATAGAACTTAAGTATTTCCATTCTACAGATCAATAACAACTAAGCCAATGAAACACTTCAATTCACAGGCAAAGGAATGGTATTAAAAATACTTTGCTGTCTCTGGTCTAGGCAAGCAAGACTAGATTATATATGGTTATAACGATATATTTTCTAGCATTGTAATTTTCCAAGATGAATTATATAATAATTACAGAGCCTATGATTTTGAATATATGGCAAAATTCCTAAAGTACAATCTGTTCTAACAGTGTATTAAGGGTGAATATAAAAAGCAAAGTATGTAAAATAATTGATTTAGAACCCCCACATAACCCTTTCAAACTTCTAAAATATAAGTATATCTGTGTCCTTCCTTTTTTGAATGAGGCATTTTATTAAGTCTTTCTGCTCTGAAGATAGAAATGGGTCAAATTAAATTTACTTCAAAGACAAAACTTGTTTTGTTGAGGATTTGGGGAGGGTGTATGATATTTCTTATTCCACTTATCATAATTTTCAAATGTCTATAAACCTCCATTTCTTCTCTTAAGATCCATGGTTGGAATGAGTGTTTTTTTTTTAAATGTATGTTTTTCTTTATTTTAGAGAGAGAGAAAGGGAGGAAGGGAGAGAGAGACATCTATGTGAGAGAAAAATATCAATTGGCTGCCTCCTGCATGCCCCTTTTTGGGGATTGAGCCCACAACCCGGCCATGTACCCTGCCCTGGAATTGGGGAATTAAACTGGACACCTTTTGGTGCATGGTACAAGGCTTAACCTATTGAGCTACACAAACCAGGGCTTTTTTTTTTTTTTTTTACCATAGAGAAATGTTAGTGGGAAGGAGGAATGTTAAATGTGAAGTCAGATAACCTAAACCTCTTAGTCCTTACATAGCTTTTTACAGGTCCTTTGGCTTCAATTTTTTTATTGATAATACTTGCCTCTCAGAATTTGTGTGAGGTTTAAGTTAAAGAATAGGTGAGAAAATATTCAGTAAAGTACAGTATTATAGACATGTGTTTTAACATTAGTAGCATCATGATCAGCAATAGGTACTGAAAAGTTGACCATAACATATAAATAGTTCATTGGAGTTAGAGGGAGCAGGCGGAAGAGGAAGATGCTGTTTTCCATAAACTACTGAAGCTGTAGGTCAAGGAAATATCTGGGAAACATGAAATAATAACAATGTTCTGCAGCTTCATCCTTGTTGGCCGCAAAGCCAGTCAAAAATAACATATTTGCCTGATCTCAAATCTTTGCAGAAATTAGACTGTCCATTTGGCACTGGAATCCATAGAGCTCCCAAGACAAAAATCTAAAGTTTCTGTGCAATGAAATAAGTGTGTGCGGTTAATTTCAGTCAGCCAATAAAATTTATTGTTGAGGATTGCGGTAGAGGGAGAGGAACCTATAAAATACAGAACCTCTGTCTATACACATATATCATGTTATTTGCTGAATTTTCACTACAGTAAGCACTGTTAAAAATAATAGAGAAAATAAAGAGAAGGGTACTGAACAGTTTTGTTTTTGTGTCACCCAGTGTTGATTTTTGAGGATCATCATCCCCCTACTTTCAGTCCATGAACACAGATGAGGCCGAGTCAGCCCTAAACTTTGGAGTGCAGCCTAGGATTTAAGTTTAAGCCAAATAAATATATTTTTTCAATCCATAGTAGTTAATTCAGAGATGAACTTGTTTTTCAATAAGGACAATAAGATAAGCTTGAGTAGAGATTTCTAAGGAAGAGTAACAATCTGCTAGCATTTAGTCTAGAGCTATTGAGACCATCTTGCTCCAGAAGGGAAAATGGATTCTGAATGATAAAAAAGGCCCAGTCAGCAAGATGGATGCCAGGAAGGGGAGGAGAAAGAAGCTGAATTCTGCCATGAAATGTCCTGAGACCTGCTCTTACCCCTGGGATGTTCAGGTAAGCTCCTGTTTTGCTTAAGGCAGTTTGCTTTGCTTGTTTGTTTTTATTTTTTGGCCTGCAATAGAAAGGTATTTAAATAATTGGGAAATGGGAAATTAGATTATGAAAACCAAAAAGTTATGAATAATCAAAATTCACAAATTTAGTAAACATAAAAATTTAAGACCATGCCATCAAAATCCACTCACATAGACTCAGGCAAAGCTACAGTCATAAATTAAGTAAACAGTGGCAAGTTAAAGAGGAAATCATATATCAGGAATCTGAATATGCAAATGTCTAGAAACTATGCAAGGAAGGAGATAAAAAACACACACAGATGGATTTAGTTACTAATGGGTAAGCTAACCCAGAGTAGCAATTCAGAATTTAATAACTTTTATTAAGGGTAAAACAAGTGATTAAGAATCTATTGATTTGCATGCATGAAAGGAGCATGAAAGAGCTAAGAATTATTTTTTAAAAATAATGGAAGTGCAGCTTGAAAAACAAAAATTGCTGTTGATTATGAGGTCAGGTATAATTCCCTGCATTCTGTATGTAGAAGATATCATTTTATCTTTACTAGATATGCCTCAGATAAATGCTTTTACCTACATTTTAAATAGACAAAGCCATGCCATAAACCCAGTACGGGCTTTGGAGTCAACGCTTGGTTTCCACATTATTCTACTTCTCCACTCCCTCCCTGTGCTAGAATTCTACATCCATGCCTTTGACGTGGGGCTTTGCAGTGCCTCCATGCTGGTGGAGAACGCATCCCATGCCACTCACTGGTGGCAACTTGCTTTGGCCAGTGGAATGTGGGTACAAGTAGCAGTGGGCTAATTCTGGACTGAGGAAGTATAGGTCATCACATGCCATTACTGTCTTTCTTGTCCTTCTGAGATCCACAATGGAAAGAAAGTGTTCCAGAGAGTGAACACACAGATATGAACTCAGCCAGCATGCTGGAGTCCAGCCTGGCCCAAGCAAGTCCTGCCTAAATTACCCAAAGCACATGCATATTATGAGAATAAAATAAATGTTCACTGTTGTAAGCCACTAAGATTTTGAGTTGTTTATCACAGGAAGACAGTAAAGCACATTGATTTCCAAGGACATACCTGTTCACACCATAAAGTATCTTGAAATAACTGCTAATCCAAAGTCAAAGCCAGATCTGAAAGACAGTTGGGATCAGGAAAGTCTTTGTACCTGGCTGAGAGGAGCATGGGTCCTGATCCACTGATCCTCTCTGTGCCACCAATAAATTGTAAATCCACCTACTGTCAGGCATGCTGGTATATTGCAAGTGATTCATGTTTCCGTTGGGAGGCTTTAAAGCCAAAGCGGAGGACTTATTGTCTAGGCAGGTTCAGTGTGAAATCCAGACTTGCTTGCTAGTTGCACTATCCTGCCATGCTTGTTTTTTTGTGGTGTTTTTTGTTTATTTTATTTTATTTTATTTATTTTTTGCATCACAGTATATAAGAAATAACATCTAAGTCATTGGATTGCTGTGAGGGTCTGTTGATGCAACATTTATCAAATGTCTGGAATGATGCCTAGCCCAGAGCTAACACTAATTTAGCAAGCAGTGGCTATGCCTGGGATAGTTTTATCTATCAAAATTATTTGTTAAGATCATTCCCAAACAATAGTAGTAACTATTTTGACAAGGGAGTTCACCAGTGCAGTAAAGTGTATTTAAGCTGGACAATATTTCTGGCAAAACCTAAATCAAGTCAAAACTTTGGCTATTAGGTAAGAATTATGTTTCAGCCTTTCCCTTTATCATTTCTCTCTTTAGATGTTGGCCTCATTCCTAATTACCAAGCCCCATTCCACGGTTTCTTACAAACACAACTTGATCTCAAAGGTTAAGAGAGTTGAAAGATTTCCATTTTAGCTAACAAAGAACTCTGACTCTTTAACTGCAATGAAATGAAGACTGCCCACGTCTGTACCCTCTGGAAAGAAAGATGTGAAGTAGAAGCAGTTATTCACCTGGCAATAATAGTAAACATCCTCATTCCAAAACTCAAGTTTCTCCTTGAAGTTGTCAACCTCAAATGTATTTTAAAGATCTACTTTTTTTTTTGGTTTTATTGATTCCTTGATTTGATTTCAGTAATAAAAAGACAACAGGTTAGAGGCTATATCTTCATTGATTTTAATCAATGGCTTAGTAAAACGAGATGTACATCACAGACATACAATAGTCTAACAACAGAATGTGATAACAAAACACTACCGTATGAGCCCAGATGAACAGGTTGGTTTTGCCATCAAGATATCCCGGAATAAGGGAAGGAGGGTCGATGTCGGTATGCTTGTCTTTCTCCAAGAGGAAGGTTCAGCCCTTGCTCTCTTATTCATTAAGCGTAGATGAAGATTCAAGGGCCAGCGGGGCAGCGGCAGTAGCTATGTGAACATTTGCTACTGATACACACTTTGATAAACTCTCTACATTATAAATCATTTAATTCATATGACCAGTCTATGAAATTGGCCTATGAAATCAATATTATTGTACCCTTTCACAGAAGAGTGTGTTACCCATTATCACATAGCCCTTGGATCTACATATATTTGCACCAAAGATTACATTTTAAAACACATTCACTAACCTCTTTTCTTTCCTTCAATTTTAAATCCTTTCAACAAATATTTCTTAAAACACTTTCTATGTGTTAAGCAAAAGTCCTGGCTCTCATGGAATTTACATTCTTAGAGGCATTGAGGGAGGCAGTAAATTAATAAATAGTTATATTCAGATAATTAATTTCTGGTAGAGGATCAAGAAAGCAAAGTGGGAAGGAACAGGGAGTGTAGCAGAGGGGGATACTGTTCTAAGGAGGTGGTCACCTTAATGCAGCAAAACAGCCGCAGCAGCATAACTCTATGTGAGCTGATAAGGTGACACTGAGCAGTTCCTCAGGAAATGTTCATGCTGGAATAAGGTCATCTTAGGAGAGAAAATAACACGTGGAAAGAATCTAAGGCAAGACAATGTTTTACACGTCCAAGAAATAGCAGGAAATCCAGAGAGGGCAAGGATGGTAGGCGATATGATTAGAGAAATGGTGGGGAGGCAGATCAAGTGTGGACCCATAAGCCATTGCAAGGACTTTTCCTCTGAGGGATAGGGAATTCACTGGCAAGTCTGGAGAAAACCATGGCATGATCTGACTTCCATCCAAAAAGGCTCACTCTGGCCTCTATACTAACACTAGGGGTAAGTGGATAAGCAAGGAAACTAGTTAGGTGTCAACTGCAATGATCTAGGTGAGAAATATGATAGCTTATCAGTGTGATTGCAGTGGAGGAACCTGAAGGTAGAACCCACAGTATTTACTAATGGATTAGACATGAGACGTGAGAAAAGGAGAGGATTCAAGGATGGTTCTAAGTTGTCTTTTAAGCAACTGATTTGAGTAAGTTAAATCTGAAATAGTCGGTCTGTAGTTTGAAGAGATGGACTTAATGCAGAAGCACCCAGACAGCCCAAGAGATGGAAGGAATGGATACCCGGGTGAGGAGATGGAGGGTGGGATGGAAAGAGATAAAGAACCTGAAACCCTGATCAATGTTGATATTGAGTTTGAAGATAAGGTGGTAATATTTTGTGAGGCAAGCTTTAAAATTATGAATAAATTATATTTTTTACACTCTGTAAATCATTATAAAAAACAATTTTAGAGATAGAAATATACAAGATGACAGTATCCATCCAAAAGATGGATAAGTGAAAATTTTCATCAGTTTATGCCATTCTTAGAAGTGCACTTAAGCTGATGGTTGGCAAAATGTATATTTGCTGCCCGAAGACATGGTCCCACAGATGTCTGCCAAGGTGAAGGCATGGACACTGGTTAATATGATCTTTAGCACTTATAAACAATCATCCGAGGCAGCATTTCATCATAGACCACCACTGAGTGCAAACCTTTATTCACTTCTTTGCATATATATTAGATTCTTACAAATATTCTAAGATGATTCCAAGGTCACCCTCATGTCAAGGTCATTCAAATCATGATAGGGACTGAGAATCATAAAAATGAGATGTCATCATATAGCAATGGAGCTACTTTCCTTCTGCAGCTCAGATATTATTTCCAAACATATCTTAGGGAACAAAATATCAAGTCAGTCAGCTAGTCACTTAATATGATTTTTAAAAGAAAACTTTGTTATGAATATATCAATGTGTTATTTAATAAACTTCACATTATAATCACACATTTAATAAAGTATTGACAATATAAGAAGATAAATTTATTAGTACAAGTTCCTCTTAATTTTATTTCTTGATTTATTTCAACTAGTTTCTTGTATAGTATTTTTTAATAGGTAAAAGGATTATTAATGAGCCTGTTAGTAACTGGAAAATGTCCGAGAATTTCTGTATAATCTAGAATTCAGGAGATTACTCTTCACTTATTCTAAAAAAGTTTACAAAACTAAAGAAGACGAAGAAAAGAAGACAGAGTGCCATAAATTGAGATTAGCTTTCTCTCTTTGCAAAAAGGATGTTTTCCCCTCTCTCTTGTATTTCCTCTTTATTTCCCCGGGGAAACAGTATAAGAAAAACACATTACTCAAAGTGAGCTTGAGACTGAAAGAAAATAAAATCAAGTGATAGGTTACAAATAAGAAAGGAGCTCAGCAAATGAAATATCTAATGACAATGAAGATAAAGAGAATGTGTAGGAGCTGACAAAAAGAAAAGGTAAGTGGAAGGAAGGACACATAAATTCAATCACAGGCAGGGCCTGGAAATTAAATGCCCCTAACAAAAACTGGTTTGCAGACAGATAAAAAGAAAATGAGACTTGAAGACAAGAGGGGATAAGTAAGACAGTCTATTCCTTCACAGAATAAAACCAGGGTTTAGAGAGAAGAGGTCGTTCATATAGCTTATCTGCTCAAACATCAAAAGGAATCGACCCAACATGGCCCTTCAGTGAAAGTACAATCCCACTATTTGCACACTTGGCTATGTGTCTCTCAGTAAAGCCAACTGTGGAAAGAGCTGGGAATTGAGAAGCTGGATACCTCGAGTCTAATTCCAGATCTGTCACAACTTACCAATGTCCTTTAGGAAGCCCCTGGGCCTCAGCTTCATCATCTATAAAGTGGGAGACTCAGACTAACTGCTTTCTAAGGCCCCTTCTGGCTCTAGTGCTTAGTGATTTATACAATGTCTTCCATTAATTGTCTGGTATTTGACCCAAAAATGCTAGAAAGATAAATTAGTCAACTTCAGGCCTCTTGATTAACCTTTTCCATGTCTCTTCACTTTTATTCTGGAAAGCAGTCCTTAAAAGCTTTTCAAACATATGTTCATTACCTTATTAACTTGTCCATCTTTCAAGTCTCATGATTTATTAAATCCCCTCAGTCTGGAGATACCCATAATGAAAACGACACGATTCTCCTGTGGCTCTCTAGGATAGCGCCACAAGATGTACAGCATTGTCACTTACTAGGACACTGTCGGTGAAACACCAGAGCCCTCTATATCTGGATTGTTTTTTCATTCTACTGGAATAGATCTGAGAAAACATCTAACGATTACTTAACAAAAGTATTATAAAATAATCTTTCTAAAGAGCCATTTTCTTTGGTATATATAAAATATGCTGCATTTTACAGGATAAACTGAGATTTTAAAAACTCAGTTAAAAATGCAGTTTACATATAATTTTTCTGTTTCATCAGTTACTTTACAAAAAATTCTACACTTTACATCCACATACTTTACCAAAATTACTTGTATCTGTCACTTGATGCCAATTAATTTTAAAATATGATTATTTGTTTATGAGACAAAAACTCAAATGGACATTCAATGCAGCAATAGAGTGGAGAGAGTCAAGAAATAGATTAATCATTAATTAGCTATATTATCCTATCTAATAAAACAGTAATATGCAAATTGACCATACCTCTGCTATACCCACAAGCCACACCCACCAGCCAATCAGGAGAGAGTATGCAAATTAACCCAACCAAGATGGCTGCAGTCACGGAGAGAGCAGGAGGCTTGAGTTGCCCCCAGAAATGAAAGAAGCCAAGCTTTCTGCCTGCCCTGGCGGGCCCAGGCCTCCACTCAAGGCTACAAAGTTTAAATTATAGAAGATAAATAAATCCCAACAAAAATGGCTGAGGCCACGGAGCGAGCAGGAGGATTGGCTCTGCTCAAGGCTACAAAATTTAAATTATAGAAGATAAATAAATCTCAGATACCAGGGCCTTCTCTTGGGTCACTGGAGGGGGCGTGGCCAGCCTGCAAACCACCACAGGCCCCTCGCCCAGGCCGCCCCACGCCCCGAGGGAACCCGCACCCTGATCTGGGACACCCTTCAGGGCAAACCAGCTGGCCCCCACCCGTGCACCAGGCCTCTATCCTATCTAATCCTATCTAATAAAAGGATAATATGCCAATTGACCATCACTCCAACACACAAGATGGCTGCCCCCATGTGGACACAAGATAGCCAGCAGGGTTGGGCAGTTGGGAGGGACCAGGTCTGCAAGGGAGGGCAGTTGTGGGCAATCAGGCCAGCAGGGGAGGGAAGTTGGGGGGGACCAGGTTTGCAGGGGAGGGCAGTTAGGGGTGACCAGGCCTGCAGTTAGGGGTGACCAAAGCTAATGATTCTACAATAGTTAGGTCACCACTGCAGTTAGGGGTGACCAGGCCTGCAATTAGGGGCAAACAGGCTGGCAGGGGAGTGGTTAGGGGGTGATCAGGCTGGCAGGCAGAAGCGGTTAGGGGCAATCAGGAAGGCAGGCAGGCGAGCAGTTGGGAGCCAGCAGTTCTGGATTGTGAGAGGGATGTCCGACTGCCCGTTTAGGCCCAATCCTACCTGGGTCGGGCCTAAATGGGCAGTCAGACATCCCTCAAGGGGTCCCAGATTGGAGAGGGTGCAGGCTGGGCTGAGAGACACACACACTCCTGTGCACGAATTTCGTGCACCGGGCCTCTAGTTATTTGATAAAACATCAATGCAAAATGTTAAAGCAAACCTAAGCATTCACAGAAGAAAATTTGCCTTTTGTCATACATACTAACCATCACTCTAAAATTTATTGAGATACTGTGTTATCATATGTGCATATCATATAATGTGTTACATACAGAATACACAGGACAATTAGAATAGTTGAAAGAAGCTGAATGTCTTTACTGATGACTCTAAATCAATGGATATTTTAGAAAGTGTCAGAACTTAGAAAATAAAGTTTCTATTATCTGGGAAATTACATTTCTCATTCCAATGTTTCCCTTTCCCCCAACTCCCACCCAAGTAAGCCAAATTAAAAAATATCTTTTGTAGTACTTCCTTTAAACTTCATGGAGCTTCTTACTTTTAATAATTGTGGTTTGGTGATTACATGGGTCTTAAGGAAATTATTGACTTTTACGATCTAATAAGAAGATGGCTTGACTTTGGGTGGTAGGCACACAGTGCAATATATAGATCTTTTATCACAGGAATGCACATTTGAAACCTGTATGATCCTATTAACCAATGTCACCCCAACACATTTAATAAAAATTTAATCTGTAAAAAATTGTTCTAAGAAAATAATAATAATTGGACACAAATATTAACACATACATGCAAATACTAACATATGAAAATTATGAATAGCCTACATATCAAAAAGAAATTTACATAAATGTAGAAAGTAAGTTACATTTAGACCACGTTACACTATGTAAAATTTTTGTGTCAAATGTTCAATAAAGGTGCTCACAAATTAAAAGATGCCTAGCTAATAATGTTTAAGGGGATAAGCAAATTGCAAGTATATAAATAATGTTATTCCGTTGCTGTTGATTTTTAAATGCATATTAAATAAATGTGTAGCAAATGTTATCAGAGAGTATCCTATTGTGGTTATCTTACTGTGTCTTATCTGCTTGACTAGTCCTCTTCAATAGTCCTCATCATATTATTCAATTGCCTTTCTTTTCTCCAAGATAGGTCAGGCAGCACAAACACATTATCTGGCTACAAGAAAAGTACACCTTTCTATTTTAGTTTCAATCTTTTTTACCTTCCTTTAGGAAAACAAAGTTAACTTCAAATAGATGGAAGAAATTGAGGTCACATACCTCTTATTTGATCAGTCCCCTTTTTCTCAAATTGTTCATTGCTTTTAAATATTTAAAACCTCAAGTACTAACATCGTAAGATCAAACTAACATAAGGGCAGCCATTTCAGGCCCAGTGCCAACCAATCTGGGGGAGATCATAACATAGGTCATAAAAGGGCAGGGCAGAGAACACTTCAATGTATCAATAGTCCCGAGGATTCATACCATTTAGAGCCAATTATAGAGCTTGCCTTTCTTGCTATCAATTTTTCTTCTGCACTGGGGAAGCTGAAACATGAGTAATGTCTGGAAAAGGGGAAATGCATCAAGGAGTCACATAATATAACTTTTAGGTGTGGCATTATCTGGAAAGGAGCATGCTGTTTGCATTGGTGTCCATGATACTTAAGTATCCGGAAATTTAATTTTTTTTTTTTTATTAACAGCATGTGTTTATTGGGCATTTGCAGGTTTTCTCCCAGTAGGTGTTTGTGCATTCCAGCCAGGTATGGGGGAGGGGAGGAATGCACAATGAAAGACACAGCTATATTGGAGGAGAATGGAAATGAACTATATGTTTTTTCTGTTTTGGTTAAAGAAAAAAATACTTTATAATTAACTAGCGTTCCCGTTGCAGGAAAAATCCTGCAATAGGGTTTCCTGCTGAAACTCTACCCTGCCCTGCCTGCTCTCCTCCCTTGTCCCCCGGCCTGCGTTCTCTGCCAGCCCCCCTGCTTTTCTCCCTTCTCCGCCAGCCCACTCTCCTTCCTTCTCCCCCGGCCCCGCCTCCGCTCCTCCCTTCTCCTCCCCCTGGCTTGCTTGCTTCTCCGCAGCTTTGCTCCCTTCTGCAGCTCTTGGCTTCTTTCTATGCTGTCTTGATATGCAAAGTAGCCACCATATTTGTTGGGGTAATTTGCATATTCATCCTGATTGGTTGGTAGGTGTGGCTTGGCTGGTGGGCGCGCCTTGGGCGTAGTGAAGGTGCTGTCAATTTGCATATTTGTCTATTATTAGATAGGATACCCCGCTCATCAGTAAGAGTAGCACACCAAACTTGGTAGTTATGGATCCGCACTTATGTCTATCTACTGGTATGTACAGTGTAGGGGGTGGGCTCCGCCGGCAGCAGCCCTCAGAGTCAAAACAAGGGTCAGGAAGGAGCAAGCAGTAACCAGAGGACGCGCAAGTGGCGGTTTCAGGGCCCTGGCCGCTGGCCCTTCTCCTGGAACTCCTGCAGCAGCTGGCCATCTCGTTCTCCGTGTCCTCCGTGAGCCGAAGGTCCTGGCACAGCTCACAGGCGAGGAGCGCCCCTGGGGTGGCCACTTCCTGGATGTCCACGTTGGCCATGTGTACCAGCCAGCAGGTCCCTGCTCTCTGGATTTCAGATCTTCTGCCACCTGGTCCTACACTGGCTTTGCAGGTGAGGATCAGGTCGAGCAGATATTTGCAGTTCGGGAACCTTTCTGGCTAGAGCTTGATTCTCTTACTTCTTTTTTTTTTAATATTTTATTTTATTTAAGAGAGGAAAGGAGAGGGATAGAGAGTTAGAAACATCAATCAGCTGCCTCCTGCACACCCCGCAACCAAGGTACATGCCCTTGACCAGAATGGAACCTGGGACCCTTCAGTCTGCGGGCTGACGCTCTATCCACTGAGCCAAACCGGTTAGGGCGATTCTTTTACTTCTTCTGTCTCACATGTGCAAAATACCTTTCTGCATGCAGAGTGCTTTGTCTTTCCTAAGGAGGCCATTGTACATCTGATTGTATGTGGTTTTGAAATCATAAACATTGGGCCTGTCGAGCGCCAGCCCTGGAAGCCTCGCGTGAGTCCCTGTTCCAGAGGACCAGACACTCAATCTGAGAAAGTTGTGCACCTCCGTGCCCCGTCCTGGGCTAAAGAAGACCACTGCCTCCTGCGGGCCACAGAGTCAGGATGGCAGCCTCACGCTCGGGTCCCCACTCTTTGGCTCCAGAATGGAACTTAATTTTTCTAGGTCTCAGTTTTCTCAGCTCTTCGATGAAAATAATACTGCCAGCTTCACAGGATTATGGTAAACCATAAATGAGCTAATGATTCTACAATAGCTAGGAGAGCAGAGAATAAAAGCAAGCACTCAGAAATGGTCAGAAGTGCTTGCAGTACTTGGAATGAAAATGGGGAAGGAATGATGGTAGTCCTGTATTGTTTATTGTGCTGGGCACTGATAGCCAATGGAGGTAGGAGTGGAGGTTACAGTCACCGCAGCAGAATCAGCCCCCGTGGGAGCATGTTAAGAAGTAATCACATGCTGATTATGCTGACATTCCTGAAAACCATGGGAGGACCCCATCCTGCCATGCTCTATATCAGGAATCGCCAAAATGCCGCCCACCTTCTGGCTTTGTATGTCCTGAGAGCTAAGAATGTATTTAAAATATATTTTAATGATTGCATTTTAAAAGTTTATATAAGCACCCATAATATCTTTAACTTTGACCCACAAAATCTAAAACATTTACTAGCTGGTCCTTTAGAGGAAAACTTTGCTGACCTCTGCCCTATACTCTTGATTACTGCAAGACTCCCAGGACATCCCTTACTCCTTGCCCAAATATTCCTCATATCCCTTAATCTGACCCAATTTAACTACTCCTTCCAAATACCCATACACTCAACAAATCCCCTAAATTGCCTAAATCATCTCTATTTCCTCACCTTCTAAAAATACAAATTCTCGCCCTAACCTGTTTGGCTCAGTGGATAGAGCATCGGCCTACGGCCTGAAGGATCCCAGGTTCGATTCCAGTCAAGGGCATGTGCCTTGGTTGCGGGCACATCCCCAGTTGAGGGTATACAGGAGGCAGCTGATTGATGTTTCTCTCTCATTGATGTTTCTGGCTCTCTGTCCCTCTCCCTTCCTCTCTGTAAAAAATCAATAAGATATATTTAAAAAAATAAATAAAAATACAATTTCTCTCTTTTTTTCTCTCACCCACCTGGTAACTTTAAGCCTAGACCAGGAAATACCGAATCCCCTGCTTTTCATGATACGTCATTGCTAGTCTCTCTGAAAAGGCCAAGTTTCTTTGAAATTCATACTATCAAATTAAGCATATTGATGGAGTTGGCCTTAATTATGGTTTACTAACAACCAATCCAGGATCTTACTGGCTTAAAACAACAAAAGTTTATTTCTCATTGACCTAATACATCCATCTCTGGTCAGTGGAAGTTTTTATTCTGTCACCATTATTTAGTAGCCAGATGAATAGAACCTACATCTAGTTACTCATTGTGGCAGAGATAAGGAGACGTGGAGCCTCATACTGGTTATTGAAGGTGGCCTACTAGAGGTGACATTTTATGCTCACAAAATGGACCAAAGTGACTTGTATGAACAGGTATAACTTCTTTGGGGGGTATTCCTACCAAACAACTTGGGGAAGGAGAATGGAAAATATTTCTGAACTTCATTAACAACTCTAATCCTCCACCACTGTCCTTCCTTATTGCAGTCATCTGCAAATCTACTAATTCCTTGAAATTTTAGCATGCATATGGTTCCTTCCTCTTTCTCTGTCTCCCTTTCCACATTTTTGTTTCAATGCTCTGTGATATTAATCTCCAGAGATTATCTTTCCAATATCTGCTACTGTTGGCTTTGTCATCATTTCACCTCAGTTATCATCCACTATGGTCATAATTTGAACCTTGGAATTACTACAACTTCAAGGGCTCTATAATCTCAAGCATGTCATGCTCCTATTAATCCTCCACTCTTTCTATGTTAGACCCTCTCATCTCCCAACCCTAACATTATCCCAACCCATGCAACCTCCAATCCATTGACCCTACCAAATTTTTACCCTTGATCACTCATCCCTTTATGCCTTCATTTCTTTCTCTATTGTTCTTATATTTCATAGTCCATCATTATAATCACTCCCTTGCTTACTCTGCCTGCTCTTTTGTCCCTCTCACCCTCCTTCCTTACCCTCACTTAGGAAAATGCAACCCAGGTGCGATCTGACCAGCACCTACTTTACACCTGCATCCACATAGCTAAGTAGCCTTAGAAAAACACATAACCATGCTGACTAATCTCATTTTAAATTCATGATCACAGATTTTAAGTGGATCTTTAGAATGTGTCAGAGATACAAGAATATTCCCCAAATCACTTTATTCTGAAATTCTCTCACAGGTCCTTGTTATTCAATGTGTGGTCCCAGGGCCAGCAGAATAGGCATTGCCTGGGAGCATGTTATAAATGCAGAATCACAAACTGCACCCTGACCCAGTGTGAGAATTTGCATTTTAATACAATATGATCCTCGTGTTATTCATATGTACATTAAAATTCAAGTGTCTCTACCCTAGATCAGTGTTTCAGCTGGGCTGTAGATGCTGTCTCCTTTGCCAATTCCTGTTTGCCTGCCTAACTTCTAACATTGGAAAGCCTTAGGGCTTATCTTCAGACAGGTTCTCTATCTACACTCAACACCTTAGTTTAGATCATCCAGTCTCATCCCTTTAAATATTTGTAGAATTGCAATGGCCAAACATAAATTTCCAGTTATACCATCTTCCATACACTTTAGCTGTTTGTGTATAGTTGTCCTCTACTGTATATTCCCAACAGAGTGTCTAAATTAAATTAAACATATCCAGAACAAAAACCTTGATTCTTTGTCCATTCCTCCCAGCCATCAATCCGCTTCTCCTATAGTATTCTCTATCTCAGTCAAGGTAACTTCACTCTTCAAGTTGGTCAGAACAAAAATCTTGGCATGATACTGACTCCTCTCTAGTCCCTTACATTCAATCAGTCCATCAAAAATTCCAATTGGCTGTATTTTCAACTACATCCAGAATCTGACCATGCCTCACTTCCTCCATTGCTACCATCTCATTAAAACCATCGTTATCCTTCACATGAATTGTACTTAAAGCTTCCTAACTGGTCTTCCTCCTTCCTCTCAGCCTCCCTCTACAGCCTATTTGTTCACAATGTAGAGCAATCCTTCTGAAATCCGTCAGATAATGTCACTCTTCTGCTCAGAATTTTCCAATTGTTTCTCATTCTCATTCACAGGAGAATCAAATTTGTAATGACCTACAAGGTCCTATATATTCTGGCTTCACCTTAATTTTCTGACCCTCCTCCCCCATTTTTCCCATTGCTCAGCTCTCTCCAGTCACTTAAATGTGCCAAGCACCTTTGTAAGTTACTATGTTTCTGCTTGAAATATTCTTCCCTCAGGGAGCTCTATAGGCAGCTTCTTCATTTCCTGTAAGCCTCCTAATAAAGGCCTCTTCTCACAATAAAACAGCAGTATCTCAACTCCATCACTCTCTATTCCTTTATTTTTTTATGCTCTACATTATCTCCTCATAATACTTATCACTACCTGAGATCATTTATATGTGCATGTGTATGCTTAGCACATAATAGTCACTCAATAAAAACAGTTTCCTAAAGTGATAAATAAATAAATTATTGGACCTAATCATGGGGAAATTTCAATAAAATTTTTTTTTCCTTAATGCTCATTTGAGGATATATGTTTTTTTATTATTGATTTTTAGAGAAAGAGGGAGATGAGAGAGAGAGAGAAAGAGAGAGAGAGAGAGAGAGAGAGAGAGAGAGAGAGAGAGAGAGAAGAGAGAAACATTGATTGGTGGCTTCCCATATGCCCCTGACCCAGGATTAAACCTAAAACCTAGGTATGTGTCCTGATGGGGAATTGAACTGCAACCTTTTAGTGTATGGGATAACATTGCAACCAACTGAGTCACCACCCAGGGTTCAATAAATCTTTTTGATAAAATAGAGTAGGACTTTATTCCTGATTTTAAATGTAGTAAACTATTTTTTTATAAATATTAGAAAATACAGGAGGAAAGTATATTTAGGAAGATGACAGATACTAAGACTTTCATTTAGAGAAAGTAATTATTAGCATTTTCATATGTTTAATTCTCTCTCATTTTATTATAAATACACTTTTGTGTATATAGACAAAATTGATATTTTTATGTATAATATTCTATTCTGCTTTTCCATCTCAGATTATGTCATAAAAATTTTATATAAAATTATTTAATAGCCATATAATGATTCTGTCTTATAAGCACCATAATTTATTTAGGCATTCTATTACTGTTAGACATTCAGCTAGCCATTTTAAATTTTTGCTATTTAAAAAGAAATTTAAGAAATCGCCTTGTACATAAATATTTCCTAATCTCTGGTTATTGAAGATGAAATATAATTGGTCGAATTACTGAGTCAAAGGGAATATTTTTAAAAAATGTTTTATTTTTTTAAATTGCCAGTAATACCAATAAAAAATACCATCTCATTTAATGAGAATTTTATCAGTAATGAGGTTAATTAGTGTCTGCATAGTTTGAGACCGATGCTTAAGTCCATGTCTGCCCAACAATTTAACTCTCAAAGCATGTGTCCTGGAAGCATGAATCCTGCCTCTGCAATAAGAAAGAAATCATTTCAATTTTGTTCATTATAACTGTTCTTGCCAAGGAACCCTTCATCATTTATTTTCTAATGTTGACCTATCCCAATGCTTTCTTGCAATTGATCCAGTCAATATCTAATTAAGGGGGTGTGTATTGATGGTAAATAAGCCACATCATAACCTATAATGACTTTATTTCAATAACTATTTATCTGCACATAAATGAGATTCCTTCTCTGTGAAGTCATAGTGTGCCTACAAAATCTCCAAATCAACCCACATAAATTTACCACAAGAATTTTTATGTTCTTAGGAGAGATCAAACCAAAGGACTTGAATGCATGCATAGAAGCCTAACCAATGGACACAGACACCAGGGGGGTGAGGGCATGAGTTGGGGGGGGGGGAGTAATTGGGGGCATAAGGACACATATGTAATACCTTAATCAATAAAGAAAAAAAAAAGAATTTTATGTTCCAGATTTTTCTAAGGCAACAGACCAAAAGCACAATTTAGGCTTAGTCAGAATAAACTATTACTTGTTTCTCTTTTCATTTATTTTAGAGAGGGAAGAGGAAGAGGGGGGGGGAAGAGAGAGAGAGAGAGAGAGAGAGAGAGAGAGAGAGAGATCGATTGGTTACCTCCCATATGGGCCCTGACCAGGGATTAAATCTGCAACCTAAGTATGTTCCCTGACTGGGAATTGAACCCATGACCTTTGGGTACATGGGACAACACTTCAACCAACTGAGCCACACCGGGCAGTTTAAATGTGATTTGCAGGCCACTGTTAATTCTTTCCTTACCAAAATAATTTATTTAATTTACCTTCCACACTGTCTTACATTTTTCATCCTTTGGTTATTGAATTTCAATGTTTTCAAGTGTTGTGGTACCAGGAACCGGCATTAACACATGAGGCTCTTTGAACTCAGTATCCACTAGGCCTTTTTCATTCATCTTCAGTGGAAACTCAGAGCTAAAGAAACTGCAGGTTTTAAGGAAGAATATTTCAGAATGCAAAGCATTATGTTGAAAAAGTAAGTTTTAGATCCCACAAGCTGGGCATGAAAAGTTGAAAGCATACTCTGGGACTGAGAATGCATTGGGAAATACATTTGTAGTGTCTTCCTAAAGAGTTATATGAAGAAATGTTCTTGGACTCGGTAAGACATAGCGGGAAACAGTATAGTCAAGAAGTGAAGACTTCCTTCCTGGGCAGAGAAATGGGACGTGGCATTCGAGGAGTTCTGTATTTGCCTGCACTAGGGCAGTGGTTCTCAAACTCCAGCTTGTGCCACAGATTCCTGGAGGGTTTGTGAACACAGATTGCTGGGCTCCAACCCCAGCATTTCTGAGTAGAGCTTCAGTGGGGCATTTTTAACAAAGTTCCATGACATCCAATTAAATTTGAATTTCATATAAAAATAATAACTTGAACATTATAAGATGTAACCGATGCAATATTTATCTGGGATTCACATTTAGCCAGGCATTCTGCATTTCATCTGGTAACTCTGAAAACACAGTGTGGGGGAGCTGCTTCTGGAAAAGTGGAGTGATAATCCCATCTCCTAAACCAGAGACACAGAGAGAATTTTAAAACTGATTTTAGAAACAACATAGGGCTGCTTGTATTTTGAATTAGTGGTCTATCTCCCAAATAGATTCTTCTCAGTTCTGTTCCCCATGCTACAGAGATAAGAAGGCAATAAGGGATAGAGGCCTGGAACTGAGTAGAAAGAAACCAAAAATTGTGGGACTAACTTTGTGCCATCCCTCCTCTACTCTATCACCTTGACCTTGTTTTGTAATAGTCTTAAGCCATCCAAGCAGCAGGAGAAGGGAATGGGTGAAAACTGAAAGCATTCTCTATGTAAAGCTTCATTAGTCCATACCCAATAAGGAAAATTCTAGGTACCTTTAAAATTGAAATTTAATGCAAGGATTTGGCTTAAAGTAGATGAAAGATCTGGCAAAATTAAAGAGGAAGGTGCGTCTGTCACCAAATTCATAACTGAAGGTGGCTACTCCCTCCCATGGGCTGAGAACACTAAACCCACGGTCACTGTCCCATTGAAAATGCTGTGGTGGCATCTGAACTACCTCATCTGGAACCAAGCCACACAGCCTGCCAATACCATTGCTGCATCTCCACTGTTTCCGCTGGTGGTACCACCATCACTTTAGAAAGTACTGCCAGAAACTAGGAAACCATGCCCATCCCTTGCTCCTGCCTTCTTACCTCCCTCTACTGGCTCCCCCCGGATGAACATGACAGGGAGCCAGCAGGCATGAGAATTCAGAGAGACATAGTGCTTAGTCCTTCAGCCCTGTTAGGCAAGAAAAGAGTATAAGAGGTTAATATGAAGCTGAGAGAATATAGACCCCATTTGCCACAGTCCCCTCCTGGCAGCTCACTTTCACACCCACCACTTTCCCATGTTTAAACTTCCAAACAACAACCTTAAACAACATCAGGTTTTTACACTAACAAAAGCAATTAATCTTCATAAATATGGATATGCACTCATTCATTTCTCCAAAATGACACATATTAAGTAAAAAAAAAAAAAAAGGCTGGATAATATAAATTATCCACCCACTTAGATATACTACTCCCTAAAGACACAACTGTGACACTTCTACATAATTTAGTAGGAGAAGGTAAGATGGAAAAATTAATATATAAAATATGCATATAATAAGCAAACAGGACAAATGAGTAGTTGCTGTAGCGCTCATTTCTATAACTGCCCATGAGAACATAGTTGTTAAGTATAACTTCCCTTACTTCCAACCTGAGTCAGTTTCCTTTGCCCCAGCCAATACCTCATCTGGTTGGTGTTTTTTATCAGGAGTTTGACCTAAACCTTTACTCCTGAAGGTTCTGATGACTTATTGGCCCCAGCTTGCTGGATTTCTGTAACCTTTCACTAGTGCTTACTACTATACATGGAACTATTAAGAGGAACCACAGAGGATCCCCTGGGTTTCTTTGTTCCCCTGCCTCTCTATTAGCAACAATCTGTTTCCACTCAGGAATTAGAATAAATAAACGCTAGTCTCTACAGTAACCTCATTATTTGCCTCTTATTTCAATGGCATGAGAAGCTCAAAGTAATCAAAGAGCAGTTTCAACTTTGATTTTACTGAAAATAATATGATCCTTAGAAATTTTCCTCCTGGGAACTAAAACTCCTAAGCCAGAAAAGTTCAAAATTGTGGGAAAGTAAATAAAACATTTAAAAGTGTTAGGCACACTTAGTGACATGAGTTATTCTGGTTTTCATTCTTGACTCCTAGACTTCTGCATTCTTGTAGTGAAAGAAACAGCATGGTATATTCCTCACAGGTTCAACACGTACCTCACACCCCATAGGAAAATAGCCTAATTCACAAGGCTGGTGCTAAAAATGGACTCTTGCCCTGGCTGTTGTGGCTCAGTTGGTTGGAGTGCTGTCCAGCACACCAAAAGTCATGGGTTCTATTCCCGGTCAGGGCACATATCTAGGTTCAAGGTTCAGTCCCGGTTAGGCTGCTTATGGGAAGCAGCTGACTGCTGTTTCTCTCTCACATAGGTGTTTCTCTCTCCATTCCTTTCTTTCTAAAATCGATGAACATATCCTTGGGTGGGGATTTAAAAAGAAAAATCTTAAAAAAAAAGGCCTCTCTTTCTTTATGGCCATCTGTTTCAGAATGATGTGGTAAATGCTACAACATAACGTTCACACAGGGGATTGCTGGGGAATCTGGTATACCTTCTCATGCAATGTATTTCTGCATTGAAGATCTCACTGAGCCCAATCTCATATAGAGCACCATGGTTTGATGCTAAGATGTTGATGTGACCACCATTTCTATTGTCACCACTGAATAGAGACAACTTCCTTTCTCCTTGTCCCACTTTCCGGTTTCCTGCCAGTACTTCCTGTTTGCAGACCTATAAAAATGTGTCTGAAAGGTAGTAAGCAGCCTTCTAGCTCCACTGAAAGGGAATATATATGGAAGAATAGTATGGAGCTGAGGAACAACACATATTAGACACAGAGATCATGGGGTCATAATAACTCATTCTTTCCTCACTCTCAAAATTAGTATGAACTACTTAATCCAAATCTTTCCTAATTTAAAGTCTAATCCTCCCCAAAGAGGGCTTTTTTCAAGGTCACAGTAAAATCTTATGTAATATAAAATGATACAACTGTAATCAGGAATCTAAAAACTAAGGAGCCCTTAATATAGGCCAGTCACTTTTCTCAGCATATTTCTTTATTAGTTCTTCGAACTCTCAGACAATCCTATGGATGAGCACTATGATGGTCTTAATCTTCGTGATGAGGAAACTGTAGTATAAAGAAGTTAAATCATTTGCCTAAGGTCACCCAGGAAGCATATGGTGCAGCAGTAATATAAATTCAGCCCACCTTGCTCCATAGTCCATGTTCTCAATCCTATAATGACCCTGCCACTCAGACCTAACCTCATTTTTACATCCAATGCCTCTTATAAAAAAGTTGATATATTTTTGAAGCAGCTGATTAGGGCAAACTTTAGTTTAATTAACCAATTGGGCCTTATTATCAACATACCCAAATGAATTAATAAATTAAATGAACATATACTTGACAGATAAAACCCACATCTTCAGTCTGATCTCTTGTTAGGTGAACAAGAACCTAAGAAATCAGGTACAATTAAAGGAATAGTACAATGGCTGGCATATAGCAAGCTAACAATAAATACATAAAATACATACTTAAGAATGGGTTAATCATTTGTTTCTGCAAAGGTGTAGCATATACCCACCATGTTTGTTGCAGAATATGCCCATGTTTTTCCAAATGTGAGATATTAAGCACCTGTTAAATTTTTTCAACTTCTTCTTTTGCTCTGTACCACATGACTGAAAGCTGCCTAAGTCCAGCACCTGTATTTTAGAAGAACGGCAAAACTTACCAATTCTTTTAAGGAAACTAGTCAAGGTTATCGGGATACCAAGCCCAAAAATATTATACTGATATTTGAGGTCAGTCACCACCGAAGCAATATATCAGTAAGTCCCAAATAAAGGTTTGACTTTTGGTGCCCTCCCTAAAGTCTTGAACACACTTTAATTATCTTTGACTTATGAATAATATTGAAGCCAATTAGAATAAGGTTATAGTTTCAAGGGTGGACCCATAAAGGGAAACCTCTGGTTTTCACAGCAAACACCAAGAGAGCCGTTAGATGTGAGCTTTCCTGGTCCGGGACCTATATATAATCCCGAGTCCTGGTTCTCCTTGTCCCTAGCTAATAGAAATTGAAATTGTAATGTGGTCATTATTATCCCTCCATGAGAAAAATAATTAATAATAAATGTCCTGATTGTCCTTTCTCCCAGTAATGTATCTGGACCAAAATAAGAGACCAAGGAGTCCTCTGATGAAATTGATAAGATGGACACAATGTCCCAAAGGGTTCCTTCTCCAAGTTATGCATTTTCTACTTGTTATTCTTGTTTTCCACAGCTTTTGTTCCCCTTTATATTCTTATTTTATGCATTGCAAGGCCACTTCACTTCTGCCATTAAAAAGAAGTTATTGAGAGAAATCCCTTATCTTTAACAACTTTGGTTCCTTTCTCTACTATGCTCCATCAAATTAAGAACTGCTCCACCCCACCTCATTCTGGCCCTAATCTAGGCAGCTGCCTCTTTATGGTATTTCCTTGGAAAAGGACTTTTAATGTACCACCAAATTATAAGTTTACTCTTCCCTTTCTGGTTTTTAAGATACAAAAAGAAAGACTGAAAAGAGTGTTTAGTCATTCAATCGTCTGAAGAAAACTTTAATTTATTGACCAATTACCCAGGTGCTAGCCTTCTTATGTTTCAGCCCCTAAAGCATATGTTTTTAATTTTTTAATGAAATCTTAAGGCAGACCCCTCATACCTAACTACCAGCTGCATCCCCACAGCAAGCATCTCCTTAATATGACAGGCAGGCACATTATGCTAAGTAGATAATCACAACAATTAGCTGAAAAGGTTATAATTTCATCCTGTTTGCTACAGTTGGCCTGTCAAAAATAATTAGGTTAAAATAGATCTCAAGACTCCCTCTGCAAAATTGAGAGAGAAAGAAAAAGACAACAGCTAAGAACTTTTAACTTGGCCAAATTAAATGTTCTGAAATTTCATTGCTGGATGAGACACTGGAGAGATATTTGGTAAGAGTCCTTTCATCTCAGTTTAAGGGACTTGGTTTCCATTTCAGTGATTCACATAAAAAAAAGTATACGGCAGAATTTTAAGGCACAAGGACTGATCAAAAAGACAATCTCTCAGTATTCACAAGGAAATGAGAAAAAATATTGAAATAAGTTGATGAGGAAAATAAGACATTTTTGTGGGGGAGACCAGCAGCCTGACTCTGTACCTAGTTAATTAGTATCCTAATGCACATTCTTGTTAGCCTATTGTCTAGTCACTGCCCCTTCCTTAATTATCTGGTCTTGAAAGACTTGTTTACCTAAATACTCACACTTTACAGAGGCCATAAACCATGAACAATACACAACCTCTGGAGGGGTTATCAGCGCTGGTGCCAGGCCAGGCCTTTAGGTGTGTTTTTTTTTAGCAAAGCCCTCAAAAGGTCTGGAAGTCTGATCCTTATTTGGGGGACAAAGAAACCAAAGGGTATAAAGAGAAAGCTTCCTCCATATTGTTTTGCTCAGGATTTAGAAACAGGCTTCCCTGAGTCACGGTACTAGTACATCTGGAAATAAATGGGTTTTTCCTGTATCTCCGGGTACTCCTGTGTATTTTTCAGTTGCCTGGTAAATTCTGTAACAAAGTCAGTTCTGAATCCTACCTCAGCTTTTCTTGTCCTCACGTTTGGCATTTTTATTGATCCAGAGCTAGACATTTGCATTCTGGCATCTTGTCTCCTTTCACATCTAATTAGCTGAGAGATTTGGAGCACCTCACTTTACCTCTTTTGTCTCCACTTTAATTACTAGAAAAGTTAAAAGCTGAAAGTGCTAAAGTATTGTCTAGATTTAACATTCTTTAATTCTACTAACTTTCTCTATACCAAAGGTAAACATTCAGTGATAAAGCATTGATCCCATCACAGTATCATCACTGTCATGAAAAGAGAGATTATTTCCTGCTGTTACAGGTAGAATAGAGATCATCACTACCTTCAAGGGCTTGCCCTCAAAATACTGCCGCAGTCTTTTTGCAGCAAGGGTTCAGGAATCTGGAGAAGGGGATGCAACATAAATGGATAGAGACTAGACAAGAAATATAAATTTGGAAGGCATGGTGGAAAGCCAGGCGGAAACCAGCTCTCTAGTGGAATGGCTCTCCAAATGTCAGGACCAACGGCTTTTTATTCATACATTTTGCTCTTTAGCAAAGCAGACATATATATCAAAGGTAAAGTTTGGTAAAGGATTATCAGGTTAGGGAATTGCCCTCAGCTGTTTGGCCAGCAGCAGGGTAATATAATGCTGATATTCAGCCCTACTGAATATCAAAGCCCATCAGCCTTTTGAGGACCTTTTTGCATTTATTATGACATGCTGGACTTAGCCTCCAGCAAAATACTTTTGATCTAGATGATAAAGCAGAATTTAAACCCATGACACAATCAGAGAAACAAAGTAGAGCACAGGCGACAAACATCACCAGCCTCACAGGCTAAAATCTGGGTGGTCTAGGAAATGAAAATCACCGTGGCTGTCATCACAGACTGCTTGGGAATTTCATACTGCATTCTTTTATATCCTAAAACAAAGTATATTGTATTTACATAAACATGGCCCCTTATATACTATGAAAGATCACAAAACTATAGCATGAACAGTAGAGATACCAACTGTGTCGCAGTGCCTCTTTTCATGGAAGCTCTTCTTGCATGTTTTTATATTGTCATAACGTACATCCTAATTCTTTCCCAGAAAGAATCTGAGGATGTGCTCTCTGCCTTTAAAAAAATCTTTATTGTTTAAGGTATTACATATGTCCACTTTTTTCTCCTATTCACCCCTTCTAGCCTGCCCCTGTCCCCCTGCACCAGGCCTTCACCACCCTATTGTCTGTGTCCTTGGGTTATGCACATATGCAACAAGTTATTTGGTTGATCTGCTCCCACCCACCCACCCCTGCCTTCCCTTTGAGATTCAATAGTCTGTTCCATTCTTCTATGTCTCTGGATCTATTTTGTTCAATAGTTTATTTTGTTCATTAGATTCCACACATGGGTAAGATCATATGATACTTGTCTTTCTCTGACTGGCCTATTTCACTTAGCATAATACTCTCAAGGTCCCTCCATACTGTCTCAAAGGGTAAGATAACCTTCTTTTTTTACTGCTGCAGAGTATTTCATTGTGTAAATCAGTGATGGGCAACCTTTTGAGCTTGGTGTGTCAAACTTCGCCAAAAAACTGAGCATAACTAGGGTAGTGTGTCACTTTGAGGAAAAATCTAACTCCAAGACTCTAGTCACAAATGTTTCATCCTCAGGAGCAGCAAATGTTTCATCCTCGGCATGCGGCCGCCTCAGCGGCCGCGTGTCATCAGAAATGGCTACGCGTGTCAGTGCTGACACGCGTGTCATAGGTTCGCCATCACTGGTGTAAATGTAATATAGCTTTTTTATCCACTCATCTACTGATGGGCACTTGGGCTGTTTCCAGATCTTAGCTATTGTAAATTGCACTGCTATGAACCTAGGTGTGCATACATTCTTTCTGATTGGTGTTTTGGGTTTCTTAGACTATATTTCTAGAAGTGGGATCACTGGGTCAAATGGGAGTTCTTTTTTAGTTTTTTGAGGAAACTCCATAGTGTTTTCCATAGTGGCTGCACCAATCTGCATTCCCACCAGCAGTGTACTATGGTTCCCTTTTCCCAACATCCTTGTTAGCACTGTTGTTTGTTGACTTGTTGATGGTAGTGTTGTAGAAGACCAAAGAAACCCAAGTGACGCTTAGAGAAATGGAGTTACACAGCTTATTACGCCCGCAGTCTCAGAGGAGTTGCCTCCAACTTCTGAGCAAACTAATATGGTGGAAGCTCTTCTTGTATCCCCTTTGGTTGTTGGGGTGGGGCCTTGAGACCATATCTAAGGGCCTGGCCTGGCATCAGCGCTGATAACCCCCTCTGGGGGTTGTGTATTGTTCATGGTTTATGGCCTCTCTAAAACGGGAGTAGAATTTTAGATAAACAGGTCTTGCAAGACCAGGTTGTGGAGAAAGGGGCAGTGACTTAATTATAGGTCATCAAGAATGTACATTAGGTTACTGGCACAGATTCAGATTGCTAGCCCCTCCAGACATCAGGGTTACATTGGAATTCGCCTTTTAGCCTTATCAGTAGCCATTCTGACAGGTGTGAGGTGATACCTCATTATCATTTTAATTTGCATCTCTCTGATGATTAGTGACTTTAGCATTATTGACATTTGGATCCAAGTAATCTTTTATCATGGGGCTGGTAGAATGCACTGTAGCAGGTTTACCAGCATCCCTGGCTTCTACCCACTAGATGCCAGCAGCACTCCATGCCTTACTTGTGACAATCAAAAAACGTCTCCAGAAATTGCCAAAAGTCCTCTGGTGGGTTGGAAGGGATTGTCCCAGTTGAGAACCACTGGTCTAAACTTATCACTTTATAAACAGGTAAACAGAGTCAGAGAATGAAATGACTTTCTTGAAATCACACAGCTATAAAGTAGTTGAGTATATAAAAATCCATGTGTACTAATTTTCAACAGATGTTTATTCTGTATGGGTCACTGCGTTTAATGAATGAATGAATCAAGTAACCATATGTGCATGAAATAATGGAAATGTATTAGTATTAGTTTTGCTGTTAGTGACCAGAACTCAAAATAAGAGTATTTCAAACAAAATAAATAAATCCAGGCCATGGTAGGAACAGTCTATTATCAGGATCCTGGCTACCTCTATTTCCTTGTTTACTAACCTAAAAAATACAGCTTTTACTTAAAAGTTCAAAAGATAGTTGCTCTAGAGCATTTGGGTCAGTAAGAAGAAGAGAAAGCAGGAAGTATTCATGACATCTCACCTCTAAGGATGTATCACATTTCCACTGCCCCCATCCCCCATGGTCAGAATCCAGCCTCAAGGAAGGCCAGGGAAGGTAGTCTTTATTTGGGCAGCTATTTGGCCAACATTAATTGCTCTTTTACTGAGAAATAAAGGGAGAGAAGATATTGGGGGACCATTGGGCAGTCTCAACTATAGGAAGAAGGGGAAGCATAGGAAAGGAGAGAACATACTGAAGAAAGGCAAAGAGGGGAAGAAAAAAGGAGGAATATAAATGTAAAATGCCTGGCACCTACTAGATTCTCAATAAAGATAAGCTCTCTTTCTTCTTTCAATCCTCTTTCGGAATTGATTATTTAAGTGCTATTACAAGGTGTTGTTACTAGAACAGGAAGAGATCAATTATTTAAAACTAATAGTGAAACCTAAATACAACAAAATTAAGTGCATTAAAATTAAATACAACTTTCCTTGTATTTTAATTCAAACAGAGAAGGAGGAGTTCACCTTCTTATTTTATTTCTGATAGAACTTTTATGTGAATTATTATTATTTATTTATTTTGTAGTTGTATCCTGTTGCTTTCTGACATTAATTCATCATTTCTACTGTGCTTTCTGTCTTTATTTCTGAACTTGTTACTCAGCAAAGCTGTAGGAACTCAATATATTATTTCTTTTTCTCATGCTCATTTCACAGCAGATGGGGTAGAAAATATGTTATATGACAGATGGTTATTAAAGAAGTTTCTGGTCAATCACAACCCATGTGGACTTTTATTTGTAAGTCTGGTCATGCACTGGAAGGGTGCAGTTAGGGAATTGCCAGAATAGTTTATATTATTTTCAACTTTTAGATTTATGAAAAAGTTTCCTTGACACTTAGGAAACTATGTATAGAAAATATGATGCTTCCCTCATTTATCTATTCACTTAAAAATTTTTCACTGTCAGGCACTGTTCTGAATGCTCAAGGATATTGGGATCAAATGGGAAGTAGAGGTAAGACTCTCAGATCTGCATCGTCTCCCATAGAATGTGCTTCCTCACTCCCCAGTCTGAGTGCACCCTTCCGGTGCACTCACAGAGCAGTCTACCCACAATGCCGGTTCCCTTGCCCATCCTCCCCTTAGTTTCCAACCTCTTTGACTTGAGGGTCATCTTGCTCACCTGTCAATACTGTGCACCTAGCACTCAACCCAAGTTGGTTGGATGAATTTTTTTTTAAATCTTTATTGTTTAAAGTATTACTATGTCCTCTTTTTTCTCCCATTGACTCCTTATAGCTGACCCCTGCCCCTGCCCCAGGCCTTCACCACCCTATTGTCTGTGTCTTTGGGTTATGCATATATGCATACAAGTTCTTTGGTTGATCTTTTCCCACCCACCCACTCTCCCCCCACCCCCACCTTCTCTCTGAGATTTGACAGTCTGCTCCATGCTTCTATTTCTCCAGATTTATTTTGTTCATCAGTTTGTTTTGTCCACATATGAGTGAGATCATGGGATACTTGTCTTTCTCTGACTGGCTTATTTTGCTTAGCATAATACTTTCCAGGTCCCTCCATGCTGTCTCAACAGGTAAGAGTTAGATGAATTTTTTTAAAAAAAATCTATTTTATTGATTTTTTTACAGAGAGGAAGGGAGAGGGATAGAGAGTTAGAAACATCGATGAGAGAGAAACATCGATCAACTGCCTCCTGCATACCCCCTACTGGGGCTGTGCCCGCAACCAAGGTACATGCCCTTGACCGGAATCGAACCTGGGACCCTTCAGTCCATAGGCCAACGCTCAATCCACTTAGTCAAACTGGTTAGGGCAAGTGTTAGATGAATTTTTAAAAATCACAACAAAATTTACAATTTACGTTTTATTTTTATTTAATTCAATAAAAAAGGTGAACAATGGGAATATGCACTTAAAGTTATCCAAAGAAACAAAGAATAATGTAGGTTAGAGCAGCCATGGAGAATTCCAGAAAAAAGCAGTGAGAATCTTTATCGAAATAAAAGCTGTCTCTGTCTCACTAGGAACCATTTTTACTACTCTAATTAGTTTCAACTTGTCTGCTAACATGCAATGTCAGAGAAAGAGGCAACTCTGAGATAGCTAATTTCATTACCCGTTAGTGAAATTATACTGCACTTGCAACTCTTAAGAACTGGCTCTTGAAAAGTTATCATTTTCTAAAGAAATGCCTATGTAAGAGGTATCTGCTTGAGTGGCTGATGCTCTCTCTTTACTCTTGAGTACGCTGCCCGGGATGGATGAACTCACACTGGCTGATAGGGTGGCAGCTCTGTAGCTGCAAATGTCACTGTGAGGCAGATCTGATCAGGTGAAACTTCAGAGTGACCTGGTAGGAAATGAATTAGGAATGATGAAAGGGCAGGTTACTTTGTTTTTTAACAAAAAAATTTAAAGCAGGTAAAATATTTATGCAAATTTAGCACATTTTGCACACAATACATTTTGTATTGGAAACTTACTTAAAATGACTTCAAAACCCAGTGCTTCTATTCTTTTTCTTTAGAATACCATATTGTGTTTTACTTTATGTATGTCTCATATAATATTAGGAAAAACATGCAGAATTTGGGAAACCTTCTTGTCCAATGTGATGATTGCACTAAGATTTGAGACTGTTTGACAGGCAAGCAATGCAGCACTAGAGCAGCCAATGGGAATGCATGCTTCCTTTCCTTCTGCCATCATATCCTCTGTTACTGTCCTTACAACTGACTGTAAGATGTACCTGTTTAATTTCAAGTGATGCTTCGGAATAACATTCTTTTTGCATTCTTCTATAAAATGGTCTACCCCCAAAACACACCATGTCATTCATGTATTTACATTTTCTTCTTTCTTTCCTACCTCATACTGTCATTCAGTAGGCATTTATGACAATCTGCACAGCACCATGCTTTGTCATCGAAAAGGCAAACTAAATGCATATAGTCTTTCTGGGCTAATCTGATCTGGTTTGTTAACTGAAATATTTCCTGTTGCTCCAGAATTGGTGACTAGAAACCAGTGGTGAAGACAGAGGGATGAAGTGTTCATTGCTCTAGTGAAACCCAAACAATCCGTGAGAAATGGCATGTCTATCTCAGGCACTGCCATCTTACATCCCATTCTGTATCTGAAGACTAGGAGTGCTGGAGGGAATATAAGCATTATCATTACAAGGTATTGGCTACCTGTAGCTGCTGGAGCCCACCCCCTCCCCACTTCCTGAAACAGAGATGAGAGGGTGCTTGTAGCCAACAAGATAGGAGAGAGAAGTTTCAAGAAATTTCATTTGTAGAGACTGGGACTGTCTTCAAAGAGGGTGATTGACATCTATTCCCTGATTTGATGTTTGTTTTTGCAGCAGACTTGCTGACCTGCCTTCTAAGCCTGTATGAGCAGCAGAAAAGGGACCCCTGAGAAAAACTGGATGAGGTGTGACCTTTTGGTCCAGCAAGGATGACTGAGTTTCCAGTATGAAAGGAGACCATGGGTGAGATAGTACAGCTTGAATTGTGCAGCAAGCATCCTACTCAAGAGAAAGAGCAAGGGAACCTCATCATCAAGAGGCAGGGAGGTATTCTGTAGAGAATAGAAGTGTCATGAATGTCAAGCCAGAATCTCCCACGTCAGAGAATGCTGGAGGAGAGAGGGCTCTTCACAGGGTTCCCCAAAGAACTCACCTATATTCCCCCAGGAGAGCTAGCATTTGGATACCTGCCACAAAGAGGGTATCTCTGGCCAGCTAGGTTTGGCCATAATCAGTAACCTCGGAGAGAAAAGAACTGACAGACACCTTATCTAATAAAGCACTGCTATTTCTATGTTTGCTCTTCATATCTCCCAACTCCAGAGCAGGGAGGATAAGAAGTGGAAAAGAAGGGCAAGTAAAAAAAGACCACCACTCCCTCCCTTCCAGAGGGCAAAGTGAGAATAGTGAATGAGTAGATCATGCCTCATTGCACTGGGGTCTCTCGGTCTAAAAGGTATCTGGAATTCCACTACAGGAGGAAAGGAGAAGATGTAATGTTACACTGGGCTGGAGTTTGGTTTTGTAATACTCAGTCATTTTTAAAATTGTACTTACTTTTTGCTTTAAGCCAATAATCCATTTATATGTTGCAAAAATCCAAATGACAACATACAGTCCTATCTCATCCCTTCCATCCCAATAGATAACAACTTTTATCAAATTCTTATACAAAGGATTGTCTCTTACAAAGGATTCACATTAATGTGTTTATTTTTTCTTATATAAAAGTTTTATTTGATATAACATCCACTACTCTGAAACTTAGTGTTTGTTTTACTAATTTATTATGCACTCTTTCTGGTCAGAACAAAAAGCATATCTTCATTTCTTTTATGCTTGTATTAGAGGCCCAGTGCATGAAATTCGTGCACTTGGTGGGGGGGGGGGGGGGGCGGAAGGGATCCCTCAGCCTGGCCTGTGCGCTCTCGCAGTCTGGGAGCTCTCAGGAGATGTCCCATGGGGAGCAGGCCTAAGCCGGCAGTCGGACATCCTTAGTGCTGCCGTGGAGGCAGGAGAGGCTCCCACCACCGCCGCTGAGCTCACCAGCCATGAGCCTGGCTTCTGGCTGAGTGGCGCTCCCCCTGTGGGAGCACACTGACCATCAGGGGGCATCTCCTGTGTTAAGCGCCTGCCCCCTGGTGGTCAGTATGCATCATAGCGACAGATAGTTCTGCTGGTCAGTTGATTTGCATATTAGTCTTTTATTATATAGGATAATATTACATAGGGTGGCTATTTGAGATTTTTTTTAACCATGCCCCTAAGTTACTAAAAAACTATAAGATCTACCAGACATTATTCCAGATTTGATAAAGTATGATTACAGGTGACAATAAGTTTCTAACCTATCAAATTCTGGTTGTTTAACAAAGTGTTTTTCCACTGAAACTTTTATGTTCATTCTCAAACTTTATGCTTAGCTTCATATATTCAAAAGCCCCTCTTACTGTCTCATAAGCATTTTTAATAGCATGCACATATGCATTCTAAACTCTTCAGAACAGGCCAGGGTCAGTGCTGCTGCCCATGAAGCAGAATGCCCTGGCTCTACCAGCTCTCTCAAGGAGCACTAAGGAGCAGTGCTGACAGGCTGGTTGACATTAAGGCAGGACAGAGAGTTGCAATAATTGGGATCTGGTTTATCTCGCTCTTGAAATTCTGTCCTGTGGGTAATGTCTGACATCAAACCCAAGAGTCCAAGACTTCAAAACTGTGCAGCCCTACCCACCTCAACTCCCATCAAAAGTCCCTAAAAGATAACTGCACAAAGGAGAGGCCAATCAAGTTAAAACGTTTAAGTACTTTAAGGTGTTTCCTATAAAACAGTGTTGTCAACTGGTAAGGTAGGTTGAATAATGTGCAGAAATGCTTTTGCCTGAGTAGAGTCCAGTGATCTTCAGTTAAATCAGACCATGACCTTCCACTTCCATTGCCCCAGGATGTGTTCATGCCCTGGACTCTGAGATGGGAAAATGCCTATTTAGGGAAGAGGTAGTGCAAGCCAGCCAGAGAAATCAATATCTGTCTTAATGCTTAGAATAAGGTGGAACAATTTTCAAGCAGAATTAGCATTGATCCCTCTCATCACTTGCGAAGAGAAGAACAGAGAGATTCCTGAGGGACCATTCTTAACTTACTGGAACTCTATTACTCTTACCTGTATTTACCTGTCAAAGTACCTAGGCTTTGTGCTGTATTTTCTTTAGATCTGCTGGAAACTACTTTACATTGTCAATATTAAAATAAATGCTGGAGGGAAGGTAATAAGGATTAACCTAGAATGAGTTTGTGTAATAGAAGTGTACTCCAGAGACTGAGTGAAAGGATTTTAACACAGTGAAACAAGTTACAACCAAAGTGCAACTTTTGAATGTCCTAAAATTCAAAATGCATTCAGAAAGGACAACATCTGTGTTGTTCTTGTCAAAATTGTTTAAGCACATTCTATCATGGGAAATTATCAGACAAATTGAGGAACATTCAACAAAATAACTGACCAGTACTTTTCAAAAGTGTCAAGGTCCTACAAGATAAGGACAGACTGAGGAACTCACGTAGGTTTGAGGCAATGAAGGAGACAGCAACTAAATGCAATGTGAGATCCTGATTGAATCCTAGAACTGAAACAGAACATTAGTAGGAAAAGTGGGAAAATTTGAATACAGAATGTAGTTTAGTTAACAGTATTGTACAAATGTTAATTTCCTAATTTTGATCATTGCACTATTGTTATGTAAGATGTTAACATTAGGAGAGGCTGCAAAGGGGGTATTGATTTGCATCTTTTCTTTAAGTTCTAAATTAATTCAAAATAAAAATATTTTAAACCAGATATTACAATATAAATATTTCTCTCTTTTCCATGATCAGCATGGCTAGAGAGTGGACAGGAGTCCTGAGTTGGGGCAATGGGGGATTGAGAAAATAAAAGAGACAGACACAAAGACAGTAGAGAAAGCTTGGACCAGGTGGGACGGCTGTCCTCTGATGGAGAGACAGTGACACAGAGTCAATACAGCGCGTTTATCTTATACAGTAAGACACCAGGACAATCAGCTCAGGGCCTTTTCCCAGGTGCTCTCTACATTACAATAGGATAAATATCATATATATTGTATATGTACACATATTCTATATATAGTTCTCTATCTCTCCACACCCACATGCACACTCACACACACTCATTTTCCTGAAAACACATCTGCTACAAGTTATATAGAAAATAAAAATAAAATATAACAGCATATTCTTAAGAAGAAGATGAAAATTAGAAGAGTAAGCATGAACTGTACTGATGTCACAGCTTTTCTGAGAGAATGTGCTGATATCCATTAAGAGGAGTAGTTCTCAAACCTCAGTTTACATCAGAATTATCTGGAGAACTCGTTAAACACACATGGCGGAGGCTCAGTGTCAGAGTTCTGATGCAACAGGTCCAGGTTGGGGCCCAGAAATGTTCTTTTCTAGCAAGATCCCTGGTGATACAGATGTTGCTGGTGCAAGAACAACCACTGAGAACCAGTGAAGAGAGAACTGGTGAACTAAAAGACAGGGTTGATGTCAACAAGGCTTTCCTACCGAGCACTCCACGAACACAGATCTTGTTATCATGACTTCCACATTAAAAAAGTAAAACCTTAAGGATCAATTCTATTCCTCATCTTACTTGAGCAATCAGTAATCCTGCCACATGTGATTGCTTTCTCTTCTTGAAATATTTTCTTAATTTGGGTTCTAGAAAATAACTCCCTCTCTCTCATTTAAAAAAATGTTTTTATTGATTTTAGAGAGAGAGAGGGGAAGGGAGAGGGAGAGAAATATCAATCACCTGCCTCCTGCATGCCCCCTACTGGGGTTTGACCCCAAAACCCAGGCATGAGCCCTGACTGGGAATCAAACAGGTGACCTCTTGGTTCATGGGATAATGCTAAACTAACTGAGCCAAATGGGCCAGGGCATAAAACTCTGTTGATTTTTTTCTAACCTCACTGGGCATGACTCCCCCAGTCTTTCAAGCTTTAAATGTTAAAGTGAATCAAGGCTCAGTCTTTGAATTATTGCTCTATCTACACTTATTCCCTGGTGGTTCCAATCCAGTTTCTTGGCCAAATAGCATCTTATGCTAAAACTCGTCAATTCATACCTTGAGGTCAGACCTCTCCAGGGAACTCCCAACTAATATATCCATCTGTCTCCCTTGACATTTCCACTTACCAGTAGATATCTAATCTATAATAAAAGTGTAATATGCTACTTAGACCAGATGTTCTTCCGGACGTCCTTCCGGATGAAGCTGGGGCTGCAAGGGAAGCCCGGGTCCTGGGTGCCAGAGGGAAGCCGGTGCTGACAGCCAGGGGAAGGAAGGCCTACTGTTGCACGAATTTTGTGCATTGGGCCTCTAGTAGATTTATAAGACTTAAATGAACTCCTTATTCCTCTCTCCATTACCCTCTTGTTCTACAATATTCCTGATCTTAGTAAACAATAACTCACATTGTTATTTTTCAGCCAATAAGAATATTCTAGATGAAACAAAATATCCTTGTTATAAATGAATTTAAATAATATTCATGTTTTTTAGATTTTATCTCCAATATGAATTTTGTGCACCAATAAGTTCTCTCTTCCTCAGCCTAAATGGTTCAAAAAAACTATATCGGCACCTTAAAACAAACAAGCCATTTAAAGCAGAAAAGAAAAAGAGAGACAGCATTTTTTAAGTGTTTGCAATTAGATAGGTTACAGAGGTATCAGGTCAAATATAAAGCAAAAATAAACTGATCTATAGGAAAAATTGATAAATCCACATTTCAGCAATTAATAGATCAAAGCTGCCCTCTTCACCACAAAAAAAGAGGATATAAAAGAAGAAAGCAACACATAGCCCTGTATTTCTTTGCACACTATGGTTTTCTATTTTATTGAGTTTTATGCTTGAAATAGCTTTAAGCCATTTCTTTTGCTTTTTTCCTCTCAACTTATATTATTATACTATTTCTTTATTGTCATATAAAATTATACTTTTATTCTATTCTGCATTCTAATCCCCACATTTATCTTAGTCTAATTTCTACAGTCAAATATTTTTGTGTGCTTATTAACTGTTTTTTTTTCTTTAGTTTCCCTGTTTCTTTGGGAATGAAAGTTTTATTTCAATCTATTTCTATCTTTTTTAATGATCTACCTTGTTTTAACTATCATTTATAATTTACCCATATTAATTTTAATATACCACTTGGTTTCTGAAAAATGACTCTCAGTTTAACATAAAAAAACCTGCAAAATAATTTTATTTTAAAGCAAACTACCTATTTGAATGTTATATTTTAAAGCTTAGAAAAACAAAAATAGCATAACTAAATCATATTTAAACAAACCCTAAGATATGCTCATAATATTTGCCCATAAAGTACAAGTTAGTTTATTTGAGGCTTTAAGTTGAAAGGAAATGTGTTTTCACTAATAAAAAAAAATTAGATGGTTAAAACTTATATGGTGATTGTATGCATTTATTTCTTTCTGGACCAAACATATTCAATTTAGGCTTACAATATGTTAGTCTATATGACTCTCCCTGATAGTTACATTTTAATGCAATGTCATTTGAAAAAAAATAAGTCTCAACTTACACTTAGGTGGTCTCCAGAAGGAAACCTGGTATGTAGACAGAATATTATGTAAGTAATAAGTTAGAAACTATTTACAGGAAAAGTTTTAATTTTTTTTTTTTTTTTTACTTTTAAACATTATATCCTAATACACTAATAGTTCAGGATTCAGGAAATCAGAACAAGTTTGGAGAATGAGGTCCAAGATACAGTGAAGGAAAAGGATCAGGACATATAAGGTGAGCAATAAAGAAAAACAAATGTTCACTTTGAGTACTAGTTGCCTGGTGTGATGAACGTGTGTGTGTGTGTGTATGTGTGTGAGAGAGAGAGTGTGTGTGTGTGTGCGTGTGTATTTGTGTTATGAATATAATAGGTGTTCAATACACATTTGTTGAAAGAATAAATCTAGGGCTATTGCTGTCCTTGGAAATTTAGCTTTATCTTTTAGGCCTATAGATATTAACTGTATGGGACAAGGAATATTTCAGAATCTAATGAAATCTGTTTCTGTGCATAAATACTTATTTATGCACTAGGGGCCCAGTGTACGAATTTGTGTGCCTTGAAAGGAACTATGGGCCTCGAGGCTAAGGTGGGCACAGGGTTGGGTCTCAGCCCATCCTCCATGCCCTCACCTGGCCCCTCCCACCGCAGCCCCTGTCCCCTGTCTGCCGGCAGCCCCGCTTCCGCCGCTGCTGTTTCCATGCACTGACAGCATGGGACCTGCTTGCACCTGCTGACAGAGCGGAGCGATTGGGGCCGGGGCCAGTGCCAGCAGTAGGTGAGAGTGGCAGCTGCTGCCCAGATTGACCATTAGGAGCAGGGGCAAGTGGAGAAATCCTCAGGGGTGATTTGCATCGGCAGCCACCACTCGCACCCACTGATAGCACCAAGTGATCGGGACCAGCACTGGGCACTGGCAGTGGGTGCGAGCAGTGGCTCTGACACCAGCTGTGGGTGCAAGCAGGGCCATCGCTGGCAGGCAGTGGATGCGAGCAGGGCTGTTGCTGGCAATGGTGCAAGAGGTGGCTGCCGGCCCCAATTGCCCCTCAGGAGTAGGGGGAGGTGGAGAAACCCTGAGGGGTGATAGGGGCCGACAGCCACCACTCACACCTACTGATAGCGCCAAACGACCAGGGCCGGGTGCCGGGCGCCAGCAGCGGGTGCGAGCGGGGCCAGCACAGACAGCAGGTGTGGGTGCTGGCAGCAGGCTCAAGTGCCCAGTGGGACTGTGGTGTGCAGGAGCAAAGAATTTTCAGTGACCACCAGAGGCTTGCCCCAATGATAGTGACAGCGCCCCGCCTTGGTCTGGTGTCCCTGCTCACCTGCTCTACCATCCCTCCATGGCCGATGCCCGCCATGTTCCACGCTCTGCCACCTGCTGCTGACGGCTGCCATGTTCTGTGCGTTCCCCCTGGTGGTCAGTGCACATCATAGCGACTGGTTGTTTGGTTGGTTGGTTGTTCTGTTGTTCCGTCTGTTTGCATATTAGGGTTTTATATATATAGATGGTTTCTGGTGATGCCCAGGTGCCTCAAGCCCTTCTATAGTGGCATCACTGCTGCAAGCACTAAGGGCTTTGGTGGTTTCTGAATAATCACTCCCAGTTTGTTAACATAAAAAAAACACACACACACAAAAACCAAAAACAAAAAACTCCCACTTTCTACCAAGTGGGAAAATCACATGGACTAATTCTACCTTCCCATTGGCATTTAAACTTGATGTTCCTTCAGGCCACTTCTTCATCTTTCCCTGGCGTAATGGTTCCTACACTGCCCAAAAATGAATTACCAGAATATCTCATTCAGAACCAAGAAAGTCAGAGAGGTTTTTGTCCACTCACAAATTAATGACCAATCATAAACCAAATCAATTTTATGATCAAATTATGACCTAAATCAATATGAAACTTCGGACCCATGACAGTGAAAAAAAAAAAATTATTGTTGATAGTATCAAAGATGTCTCCCATTCCCCCACCTCCTTCTCTCCCTCCTCCCAGCCCCTAATCCCCCATCCCCCCAGGTCTTTACCACCATATTGCCCTTGTCCACGGGCTATGCATATAGTAAGTATATAAGTTCTTTGGTTTATCTCTTCTCTTCCCCCCAACCCCCACCTCGAGGTATGTCAGTCTGTTCCATGCCTCCATGCTTCCACAGTGAAATTTTTATCTTAGAGATTTTTAACCATGTGTTTTTAAATAATTTAAGTAATCCCAGGTGATACAACAAAAAACCTCCAGCAAAGCCACTTAGCCTTTCCATTATTTGCTGAAATCACAATAAAGACTTGTCTAGACACCCACCATTTCAGTAATTACAACAACCTCACAGGATTTAGTCACATTTCTAATTGGTTGGCATGTCAACAATTATGCCTTTCAGACCCAGTGATCTTTCCATACAGCTCTGGAAAGAGCCACAGGAAGAGGGGAATGGAAAGCATGTAACACAAAGCTCTCCTTCTTCATTTTCTTGTCCCTTTCAGTTGCTGGTCACACTGCCTAAATGTGTTCAGAAAGAGTAATTTAAGAACTTATAGCTGCAGAGGTGCAAAGCCAACCGCTTCCATGTAAAGAGGAGTGAGTCTAAGTGCTCCCCCCCCCCCCCCCCCCCCCGCCGGGCAGCAGGGCAGCACTTGCTGTCCTTAATCTCAGGGGTTCTAAGGAAGCAAGCAAGACTCTGGCGCATGATGATGTGTAACAAGCCTCTCATGTAAGCATTTCTGGAGGCTTGTATCTACTTATCAGAGCAACAGGCCCAGCATTGTATGATACAGCACTTGGTCACACATTCAACAAGCTTATTTAGCACCATTTGTATGCAAGTCACTTCGTGTAATCTGGATGATTTAGAACATAGACTTCCTACAGACTCCTGCCTGGATCGATCCTATGCAGAGGCAGCGGCAGAGGCAATGACTGTTAACACATCATGATTTAAAGATGCTACAAGGCCTCCTCTGCCCCAAACTATCGCTCCTCCTGGCCTGGGATGGCTTGATCCACTTCTCTTTTTGGCCTCATGCTCATGTCTCAGGAACCCACTCGTTTTTAAGCAACTCAAAGCAGGGAGGTTTCAATCAAATTCAACGACAACAACAACGATGATAATAAAGACTCATGAGCATTCCCCCTATTCTACCTCTGTGTTTCCATACATGAGTCTATAAATGACCCGACAGTCTGTGAACATTTTTTGTTTTTGTAAAAATTAAAAGAGCAACCAAAGATCCCTAACAGATACAAGTGAGTATCAGTTTAGTAGATTACTTTTTCTCCAAGACTCTTCAACCCCCACCAAGACCCCAGAAGTATTAGATACAAAGCAGCTCATTTTAGAGCATGGGTGCCATAAGAACATTTGGCTGGTTTGTAGAGGGTTTTGCAAAGAGTGACTGCCATAATTAACATTTGGGTCCCAACAATGGGGAATAGAGAGGGACAGGAATTGAGCAAAATGTGAAGCAACTCATTCAGCAAATATTTGTTTAGCACTATTCTATGCCAGGCCCATGATAACTGATAGGGATATATCAATGAAGATACCAGACATAGCCCCTGATCTCATGAGTGAGAGAGACCTATGGAGCGAGACTAAAAAAAACATGCAAAAAATAAAATCAGTATTGCAATTACTGTTATAAAAGAAGCAAAGCAGACGCAACTATGCAAATATATATTAGCAGTTATGCAGCCAGAGAGTGACATTACACATAGGAGTACTTTACTGCTTAAAGTGTGACAATACAATGAGAGGTGGTAGCACAGAGGAAAGAAATAGTGGAAGAGGAGAGGACAAATGAAAGTGAGAAGTAAAGGAAGGAAAGCTATCTAACCATATTTCAAGCCATTTAAGAGACTTTGGACCTCAAGGGCACAGCTCCTAGGCTTATGGGTTAGAACCCTTAGGCTCTAATGTACACAGATGGCTGGGGATCCAGCAGGATGACACCCTGTGAGGGTTGGCAATGAAAACATGAAGAATTGCATGATGGGGCAGACGAAGGAACAACAAAGTCATAAACTCATTAAATTCCAAAAAACATCTACAAAATCTGATGTGGCAAATACTAAAAGATGAATGAAGTTATATGAACCTTATTTCCAAAGCTCTGTCCATGTCAGGCCATGCTTACCTGGCCATTTATACAACATAAAATGGTCCAAGATTATTTGTTATTGGTTTGGGGTGGGAAGAGACAGTGTGTTGCAATAAAAAATGTGTTAAATTAAAAATGTAGCATTATCACCTCATTGGGATCTGTTATAAACTCTAGGGAACAAGAAATATCACCCCTGCCCCTCTACTCCCCTGCCCTGCATTTCCTATCAGGGAGAGAATTGTGCAGTACAGTGAGGCCCACTGACCTGCAGAATCAAGGAACCCAAAGGTCCAACAGGAAACCATCTCAGAAGTAACAAAGTCACATTGTCTCTATGGCTGTAGGCCCTGGGCTGTTGAAACCTTGTGTACTTATATTTCCATTCAGTTATAGGAAAACCAGAGCAGGAAGAGAGCTAAAATACAAAAGAGGGTCAGAGTAGGCCTGAACCAAGATGATGCTGGATCTGACCTGCAGGAGACCCTGAACCTCCGTATACCCTAATTATAATACATTAACAAACTAAATGACACACTTACCGGTGCCAGGACAGATCCAACTCAGACCACGTGTAAGGAAAGAAAAGGGGTGGCACCTCAGTTCTGGGAAGAGAACAACTCATTCCCAGAAAACTCCTTATTTTACCCCTATAGTACTAGTAATCTTCCTCATTCTTCTCTTAGACAGGAAGTTGATTTGTGAGTCTGACTCCTGCTTCTCCATTCTCAGGCCACTGAATAAAAGCTTGTGCTGATGAACGCTCAGCTTCGGTTTTGATTTTTGGTTAGGAGACAATGAATGGAGAAAGCACCCTTTGAAGGCCAGAGGGTCTGAATGATCTAAATTAGTAACAACATTAAGTATTAGGCAATCAAAAATTATAGCCCCAAATGTGGATGTTAGGTCTGAGTTATGGGCTGATTTTTATGCTCAGCAGCTCCGCCACGGAAACCACCATTTAGACTGTATGTGCATTCTTTCGCATCACTATTTTGCTATTAAATAATTAAGCAGATGAAAATAATTTCAACCCAGACTGAGTCATCATTCTCTCCAGACATCAAAACAGGGTAAGTATTGTCTCGTTTGGTGTAGTAATGGGAAATAGGAAATCTCACCATTGAAGCCTGGTCCCTTAATCAGAGCTCATTACTTGGATTCTCTCCACAAAGCCATGAAACATCTTACCCCAGGGTGTTTTTAAATGGTGTGTTGTCCCAGAGCAGAGCCATTATGGAAAATCCAAATCACTAAAAGATGAATGTCACTGGGAGAGAAACAGTGAGATCCATGGGGGGATGGGAGAAACTGGCCAATATATTCAATGTATGTCTATAGAAATTAAAAAAAAAAAAGAATTGTAATCCAAAATTTCATGTAGGTATTTCCATGGCTTCATTGCATAGGATATTAATTTCTGAGGCTTAAACAATCTCATCTTGGCAGAATACGATGATAGAAAGAATGAGTTCTGTGATCTGGCAGATCCCAGTTTGACTTTTAGTCATGTGACCTATTCACCTATTTTCTCATTCATCCCACAGGTATTTGTTAAGATATAAGTGGACCTGTTAGAGATACAGATTTAAACAAGACGGATATAACCCCTACTTTAATAATACTTTCCAGCTGGGGAGAAAAAAAAGATGTTTTTAAATAAGACACAAATATGTAAATGAAAACATTTATGAGATGTAGTAATGAAAATACATGGTGCTGATGAGTGTTAAGGAAGCATCTGGCTTATCTTGAGGATCGGAGAAGCTTCCTTTAAAAACTCTTAGTTGGAGATTAAAAAAAGGAGGATTTAGTGGTACACTGAGGTGGGGGAGGGGTGAGAGATGAGGGAGGGGTCTGTGTAAGAGTTCCAAACAGAGAAACTTCTACTTGCAAAATAGCCTGGACATTTTTCATCTGATTGGCAATCACAAAGTTCGGTGATACAGTACTCTCTAATGAGTGTATGAAGAAAAGTTCCCTTCAACACTGCTAGCATAAGTTGGCAAAACACCTATAAGGGGCAATTTGGAAAAAATTAAAAATGGAACTGCCATTTGACTCAGTAATACCACTTCTAAGAATATATCCCAAGAAAACAGAAACACCAATCAGAAAGGATATGTGCAACCCTATGTTCATAGCAAGTCAATTTACAATAGCTAAGATTTGGAAACAGCCTAAATGCCCATCAGCAGATGAGTGGATTAGAAAACTGTGGTACGTCTACACAATGGAATACTACACTGCTATAAAAAAGAAGGAATTCTTACCATTTGCAATAGCATGGATGGAACTAGAGAGCATTATGGTAAGTGAAATAAGCCAGACAGTGAAAGAAAAATACCACATGATCTCACTCATTTGTGAATAATAAAAAACATTATAAACTGATGAACAAAAATAGATACAGAGGCAGAGAAGCATTGAACAGACTGTCAAACTACAGCGGAAAGGCTGGGGAGGGTTGGGGGTGAGAGGTAAGAGATCAACCGAAGAATTTGTATGCATGCATATAAGCATAACCAATGGACACAAGACACTGGGAGGGGAGTGAGAGCATGTGCCAGGGGGTAGGGGAGGCTGGGGAAGGTCAATTGGGAAAAAAAAGGGGACATATGTACTTTGTAATACTTTAAACAATAAAAAAGAAAATAAATAAATTCAATTTTAAAAATGCAAAAAAAAAAGGGGTGATGAATCCATTGGTTAGGTTCTCTTTAGCAGACCATGTTGGGGTCCTGTCATAGCCTCTTTGTTGGGCTGGTGAACATGCATTTCACTACAATGAGTGTTGGTTGCTAACCAATCAGAGCTGTACCTTTCCCAGAGAATAACCTTCAGCCAATGAGAGCTTCCACCTCAAATAGAGATGCCTTAGAGTTAAGACACTCCCCTCCCCCCCAGGGTCTAAGAGATAGTTGACTGTAGCCAACATCTGGATGATACCAGGGTATAAAAGCCAGCCCCCTTTCCTCAAAGAGACCAGTCAGGTGATATTACTATTCAGAACTTCCTGTAGGAACAGGCTGAAGGTTGACTTGAGGGTAAGACACACTGGTGTCCATCTCCTTCTCTTGCCCTCCCCCTCCCCTGAGCACACACCCAGTACCTCACCAGAACAAGAATATCCATCTCAAGATCTACTGTGAGGGAACCTGACCTAGAGGGACTTCTCTTGCTTTAAAGATCTCCCAAGCCATACAATATATGAAACCACGTTTCATAGGAAGATTGACACTTGTTGAGGAAGAGGAAAAATGGTTTGAGCTACTAACAGCTGGGCTGGAAAGATCCACATGTTTTTCTAAGAGTTTCAGAGACAACTCAGTTTATTCTGTAAACTGAAGACTCTCTTAACTCTAAGTGCCCAGATTAACTAAACCCTACTAGCTTATAGTTAGGACCGAACTTTCTGCAGCACTTCTTGGCAACTAGACAGCTGTCCTGAGGGAAAGTGGATTCCTAGAGCTTCTCAGAGCAGAGAGCTATGGACAATATATTCCCTGACAGAGCTTACAACTGGGATAGATGGGAAAAATAATCCCAAACAAGCGGAAACAAAAGCAAACACAAAACTTTACCCCTGAAGCAGTCTCTATTGAGTATTCAGTAGTTCTGCTTACCTGCAGTTTAGCTTTCCACAGTTTCAGTTATCCGTGGCCAACCATGGTCTGAAAACATTAAATGGAAAGTTTCAGAAATAAACAATTCTTAAGTTTTATATTGTGTGCTACTCTGAGTAGCAAGATGAAATCTCACACTGTCCTACTTCATCCTGCCCCGGGCCTCACTCATCCCTTTGTCCAATGTACCCACACTAAATACACTCCCCATTTGTTATTCATCTTAGTAGCCATCTGAATTATAACATTGACTGTCATGGTATCACAGTGCTTGTGTTCAAGGCACCCTAATTTTACTTAATAATGTCTCTAAAGAATAAGAGTAGTGATACTGGCAATTTGGATATGCCAAAAAGAAGCCGTAAAATGTTTCAAATAAAAATATATGTATGCACAGGAGAAAACATGGGCTATATAGGGTTCAGTACTACTTCCAGTTTTAGTCACCCACTTGGAGGTCTTGGAAATATCTCCTTCAGATGTGGGGGGACTAATGTACTCAGAACCAAATGGCTAGGGATATAGTATACACTTGTTTCTATCAATTCTCTCCTTTTCCATTCCTTATAGGCCAGTAAGTTACATTTCTGAAATGGTTACTTCAATTACATAAACATTCATTATATATTCTTGCCCCTTGGGAACCTATAACTAAAATGATCATTTCAACAGTGCCAAGCTGCCTTTAGTTTGCATTAATCCAATGGAGTTAAGCCACCATATGTGTAGTTTATATTTTTTATGCAAATTTGAAAATTACAAACCGTACCTGAGGGTATTCGATGTTCTGCTCCCTTATCTTTGTTTGAAAACCTATTTTGTGAAAGTCCAGAAATATCTTCTCATAGCCATTTAATGTTGTGGGTCTCTAAACAATGGTGATTGATTTTGCTTGGTTTGGCAAACACAAATTATCCCATAATCACTTTAGCCTGCCAGCCACGCTTACATTGACTTGTTTGTGTTTCAGAGAAGAAAATGCAGCGACTGTCATGAAAAATGGAAAGGGTTAGAGGCAAATAAAAGATTTTTCTGTGCTCAGGAAAAATGCAGCTACTTTAATTTTCTCCACCAAATGGGTTTCATTTGATATCAAAGTAAAGTGAATTTGAAAGTAGAAAAAAGCACTTCAGCTTTCAAGAAAACTGGTTTTTAGACACCCATTATAGTTTTGATTCACAGGCTTGCTCCATACAAAGAGCAGACACTAAATGGGATGAAAATTTTTACATTCCCCATCCTAAAACACTGCGACTTGTAATGACAAACAAGAATTCAGTTTTGCACTTAACACATGGACACACATACATACAAACACACACAAAATAGTCTCATAAACTTCTTAAAAACCAATAAGTAATTTGACATAAATTTATTGGAGGTAAGTGGAAAGGAAAGAAGAAAAAACAAAGGAAAGAAATAAAGTAGGGAAGGAGGAAAAAGAAAGGAGACAAGTAACGTTGGTGTTTACACGGCCGACCCCATGTCATCCTCTATCACATAAAGGGTAAGGTAGTATTATAGAAAAACTAGGTGTTCCTTGTGCCACTCACTGCCTCTAAGACACCGTGAAGTCAGTGTCCTTTTCTCAGTATCCACTTCCTTAACTGAAGATGAGTGGGCAGGACTACATCTCTTCTAAGGCCCTTCCTAATGGTGACCTCCTATGATTCTAAAGCAATTTCTGTAACAGAAGGCATTTGACAAATGTCCCTCTAGCACCACCTGGGAGGTTGATGAAAGTCAGTGAGGTACAAAGTTTCCAGGGAACTGTGCATAGTTAGAAAAGTAAGAGTCATTGAAACATGCCAACAAAGAAGAGAGAGGTGTCAAGTCAGCAATTTGGAAATACCCTTTTGGGTAACATAAGAAACAATTATACTCCATCAGGCATTTCTGAGAGTTCACCTTGACAGCCTTTGCCATCTTATCTTTGTCTCTAAAGCACACACCTCCCACGTTAGATCTACTTGCTCTTCCCTTTGGATACTCTAAGTTCTTCTGACTTGGCCAGAAAAGTTTAATTGCAAAGTGTCATCTAATTTCAAAATATTAATTTGTATAATTTTGACTCATTCTTCATTTAGAGATAGAGATAATATGGCCAACTGTGCAATGTTCTTATTAACAAATTTTTTACACCAAAACAAACAAAACAAAAATAATAATAATGTATCTCAATTTATCTTGCAGCCTCGCTGCTGTTGAGATTGTTTCAGGAATTAAATCTGAGTAGGCATCAATGTTTGCAGTGTTTCTCTCTATATCCCTGGAAATTTATGTAAGCATTAGTTTCAGCATTATTACCCCTAATAACATGAAAGACAGTAAACACCATTTAAATTTCATTGAGGTCTTTGCATACATTCAATTTATTGAGCATTTCATGTGTGTGAGGAATTCATCAAAATTCTGGCATGGAATGTATATGGAGGAATACAAAATAAATGCATAGGGTTCAGTTTCAATGAGATTATATTTTTCTGTATTTTACTACTCAAAAGTGAGTCATATCCATAATTTTTTTTTTTGGTTCTTTTGGCAATCTCCTGTGGTAAGCAGTACAGGGATTATCTTTTCATAGGAATTTTAAAAAACTGTATGTAATTTTGACTGTCCCAAGTTGTTGCACATCGGTGGAAGAATCAGCATTAAAACACAAGACTTCTTACTATAAACAAAAGTTCTTCCCTACATACCAGATTAAACCTGTATGCTACCAAGCTTGGGTTCAAGAAGACAAGCACAAAATGATACGCTCAAGGGGAACAAAATATTGCATACATATAGCAGATAAAACATCTGGATCAAAATACTAATTGGAAACATAATTTATATCCAGCCCTATAATAGGTATTAGGAATAAAGGTGTGAATAAGATGTAATCTCTCTCCTCAAGATTCTGACAGGTCAGTTCATAATAATATTTCAAAACTGAACACTGACATTTGCAGCCTTAATGTAATAACCAGTACCAGATTTGCCCTCCAGTCACAAAAAAATTGGAACACTGGACAGAATGTACAAAGCATCTACTTTTTAAAAAATATCAGACAGCAGGCGGTAGAGGGTTGTGATCCCTGAAACGAGGAGAAAAACAGCAAGGTGAACCCGATGGTGGCTCCAGCTTTGTGCCAGGAGGCGGTTTCTAGACTAGAGTGAAGGGATGCAGAACAGAAGCCGCCACTGGCAGCCACACTGAGTTGAAAAAACAGATGTCAGAGCTCAGGAGGTGGATCCAGCTGGTAACTGTAAGGCAGATGACTGGAAAATAGATCTAAGTGTACGATAAAAATTCCAAAAGGGATAGGAGTCTTCATAGAGTTTATCTTGAATCTTTGGCTAAATACCAAGCTACACAACCTAAAGTAAGACTCCATGAATCTGAGGATAAAAGAATTGCTAGAAAGCTGTAAACTAAACAATTCCTAGAGATCTATAGATTCAATGCAATCTCTATTGAAATGCCAATGACTTTTTTTTTACATAAATACAAAGATCAATCTTGAAGTTCATATGGACCTGATAGCCAAAATAGCCAAAACAATCTTGCAAAGAGCAACAAAGCTGAAAGACTCATAATTTCTGGTGTAAAAACTTACTTCAAAACTATAGTCATCAAAATTAATGTGGTAATGTCTTAAAGGTAGACATATAGAGCAATGGAATAGAATTGAGAGTCCAGAAATAAACTCATTAACATATGGCCAATTGATTTTCTATTAGAGTGCCAAATTCATTCAATGAGGAAAGAATATCTTTAGCAGATGTTTCTGAGACAACTTGTATTTCTACATCCAACAGAATGAAGGGGGAGCAACAAAAGAAAAAAAAATCAAAATAAAAAAATTGTTTACCTCATATTGTCAAGCAAGTAAAAAGACAAATCATATTATTGGAGAAAATATTATGTTCCAACTTTCCTCTCAGTCTTTGTACATATTTACAACACCTGATTTAAAGTCCTGGCCTGCTAATTTCATCATTGCTGTCATTTATGGATTTGTTTCCATTAACCAAGTGTTTTCCTAATTATGGGCCACATTTTCTACCTTTTAGTATATCTAAAATTTTTTTATATTGGATGTTGAATATTGTGAATATTACAAGGTTCAGTGCCTGTATTTTGTTGTATTCCTTTCTACATTGTCAAATTTTATTATGGCAAACAATTAGGTTACTTATGTATCAACTTAATCCTTTCAGATCTTGTTAAGCTTTGTTAGGCAAGATCTAGAGTAGACTTCACTCTATTACTTGTTGAACCCTACCTAAAAGGTATAACACTACTGAGGTCCCCGTGGAATGTCTGGTCTTCAATGATATCTCTTTACTCTGGCTAGTAAGAATTGTTTCATTTTTAGTGTTAAACATTTATTAAGAAGAACATTGTATAATTGGCCAAGGAATACCTATCTCTAAATAAAATATGAGTCAAACAATGAAATAAACATTTTTAGTTTTAATTTACATTTTTATTCCTTATTTCAGTCTAACTATATAAGTTTATCAATTTTATTGATCTTTTAATAGAATAAACTTTTTATTTTATTGATTTTTTTCTGTTTTTCTACTTTGTATTTTATTTACTTTTACTATAATCTTTTGTTATGTTCTTCCTTCTGCTAGATTTAGGTTTACTTTGCTCTTATTTTCCTAGTTCCTCAAGGTAGAAAATAATTTATTGATTTGAAATTTTTTTTTCTTTAGAGAACTCTAATTCTGATTCAAAAAAAATTTTTGACTAGAGGCTTTCTACCATTAATTCATCAGCTCAGTTGATCATAATTCTTAATATAGGTAAACATTTGGTAGCATAAATGTATATTTTATTTATTTTTGTAACTAAATGCTTAACTACCCCTAGAAAACATAGGTGAGATGAATGGACACTCTACTACCATTTTTTATGTAGTATCTCTCCTACTTATCATAACCTAATATATTTTTTCAAATTAAAAACATTATTTCATAAATATTTTCCATTAAAAATGACTCTGATGAAGAGAATTGTAACATGGCACTCTAAAATGAACTAAATCTCAAGCATTTGGAGATATATATTTATCTAAAAATAAAGAAAAAGTCTAGAATCAAAAATTCAAAACCTAAGAACAAAATTCAATATACACACAAAATAAACAAATTTAATGAGATTTATTAAACTTAGAAGGAAAACTGAGAAAAGACAAAATCATATAAGAAATAGAGAATAAATTACTAATGGCAAGAAATAAGTGGTCTGAATTAAATTTTCATCAAGTGCATTTAAAAGGTAAAACATTCACACCAGAAAATAAAAATAAGATAAAAAAATATAGAGGATCCCAAAAAATTTTGCTAAAATAGAAGACATGCAAAACGTTCTAACATACATTATCACAGTTCCCAAACTATAGTGCAGAAGCAAAAGAACAGAAAAACACACACAAAAAAACCAAAAATATAATTAAAGATGTTACAGAAATAAGAGAAAATGTAAACCCTTACATTGAAATGTCCCACTATGTAAATGTCAACATTGACCTGAGTAAAAGTCAAATAAGATAATTTTTAGAGTCACCAGAAAAAAATGTAATTACTTATAAGCCTTAGAAAAGTAGACTCTCATCTCTCTTACCAAGAGTGATAATGGAGCACAATTTTCAATAAACTTGAAAGAAGCAGCAGAAGACAAGGATTTTATATTTAGCCAAATAGTTTTTCAAATACCAAAACTATAAAAAAAAGTTTCAGTTATTGTGAGATCTCACATTTCTGAGGAATTTACTAAAGGATAGACTTCAGTTTTCCAAAAGACAATTGGGGAAATTTCAGGAAACAAACTGATGTTGAGAAGTCAATATAAGGCTAAAACAAAGATGAAGTCATTGAGGGTATAAAATAGTACATGAGGTATGTATTCTGAAAAAGTAGAAAGAATGCAAGCAAAAAATGGGAAGGATAGGAAGAAAGAAAAGTAGAATAAGTTAATTCATTATTGTGGAGAAAACAGATGGAATTAAAGAGAACCATTTAAAACTGATACACAGCATTTTTTCTCTCTCAATCAAAAAAAGAGAATTATGAACAGCTTATATTTCCATAGAATCAATAATAATATATATATTGACAGTTTCCCCTAGCCAGATTAATTATCCTACCTATAATATAGTCCAAAATGTTCTGGACATCCTACAAAATATCACATTAACTTTACATTGATTAGGTTAAGTAATACTAGGCTTGTAGCATGGACTATAAAACTCATGAATGTAGAGGGTGGGAGATAAACCCTATGAAGATTCAAGGCCTGGTGAGACTCTTTGGGTTCTGATGGTCATAAAGTCCAATATTGTAATACTATTCCAGTCCATATAGTGTTACATGAATAAAATGTTTTGTAATTAAATAAATATGAGAAACTTAGCGAACAGAGTTAAATATGTTTGTTTACTGCAGGGCTTCTCAGAACCTGTGATCTATAAATGTGCATTGTGGAACTCCAAACATAAGCTATAGGATGCAGTATTTCCAAACATACGGCCATGGAACACTTGTAACCTTCACAAACTATCTTGAATCTGATGTGAAACACACTTTGGGAATCACTGTTCTATGTGCACTCAAAATCCTAGTTCCGGTTGTGGAAAATTCAGACAAGTGAAATCAAGAGACTGGACATTGTGAAACAGTCATATTTCATTTTTCTGGCTTCCATAATCCAAACCTTCTTTGAAAACAAACAAACAAGTCACTCATTTTGTCAGTCTTGGTGGGAGGCAAGGCCTTGATTCACAAATTCCTATAATTACCCAATTATCATGGTGGTCAATTGTGTGTAATAGAAATATGATGTATACACTTGAACAGTCATTTAAAAACTTAGGTACTCAGCGTCTTCTCCTAAGGCAATGGAATTATATCTTTTAACTTAAATAGTCTAAGTTTGAAATTTTCTTCTAGAAAAACCAGTGTGATATAAAGTTTTTAAATTAAATAAGAATGAATACAGATTTCTCTTTGAAACAATTAAAATTTGAGGTAGCAATACTGGCATTATAAAGTTCTTTACACAGAGAAAATATGTTTCAAAAATAAAAAATATTATAAATATATTTTTCAGACTACAAAAGATAAAATAACTCATTACCAGCAAACCTTAAAGAAATATTAAAGAAAGTTCTTCAAACCTGGGTCTATTAAAAGGAAAGAATAAAACATGGTAAATATATATATATATATATATATATATATATATATATATATGTTATTATTGTACTCATGTGAAAACATAATTGATTACTTGAAGCAAAAAATTAATACTCTTTTTAGATTTATATCATATGTAGAAATAAAATGTATGACAACAATAGCACAAAGAACAGAAGAGAAAAACCGAAAAATACTATAAGATTTTCATACTATACATGAAAGAATATAACATCACTTGAAGATAGCTCAGAGACAGTTAAAGATGTATACTATAAGCCCTAAAGGAAACAGTAAAATAATACTCATAGTTATGAATAATAATTCAAATAAAGGAAATGAAATAAAATTTTAAAAATATACAACTAGGCCAAAAGAGGGAATAAAGTGAGGAGATGGGAAGTAACAGAGAACAGACAAGACAAAGAGAAAACTAATAGCAACATTTAAGCTCAAACACATCCATAATTAGTTTAATTTAACTGTTCTAATGATACCTATAAAAAGGCAGAAATTGCCAGATTGGATTAAAAAGTGTCACCCAGATATACACTATTTACAAAAACAATCCAATTTAAACACAAAGACACAAAAAGTTAAAAATAAAAAATGATAAAATATATACCATGCTAATACTAATCTTTGAACAGGCTAGAGTGTCTGTTTTCATATTAGACAAATTCAATTTGGGAAACAAAAATGTTAAGGATAGAGAAGTTATTTCATCATGATAAAGGACTCAAATACATCAAGAGGACACAGAACCCTGAAGTGTATGTATTTAAGAAAACATTAAAGTACATGAAGAAGCTGATAGACCTGAAAGGAAAAATAGACAAATCCAAAATTTTCATCAGATATTTCAATAATCTTTTTCAAAAATTGGTAAAACCTATAGATAGAATATCAATAAGAATACAGAATGATTGAGCAACACAATCACCCTAATTTAACAGATTGATCTAACATTTATACAATACTCAAAAACAGTAGAAAATACAGTCTTTTCAAGTGAGCATGGAATAATTATGCAGATAGTTTAGCACCTGGGTCATCAACAAATCTTGATACATTTAAAAGAATTCAAGTCAACAAAATCATATTCATTAACCATATGAAACTCAAAACCAATAACAGAAATATCTCTGGAAAATCCCCAAATATTTGGAAACAAAAGTATTCATTGCTGAAGATCCCATGAGTCAAAACAGAAATAAAAAGGGAAATAAAAATTTTTGAACTTTATTTAAAAACTAGAAGCCCAGTGCACGAAATTCGTGCACGGCGGGGGGTTGTCCCTCAGCCCAGCCTGTACCCTCTCCAATATGGGACTCCTGGAGGGATGTCCGACTGCCCGTTTAGGCCCGATCCTGGTGGGATCGGGCCTAAACGGGCAGTCGGACATCCCTCTCACAATCCAGGACTGCTGGCTCCCAACTGCTTGCCTGCCTGCCTGCCTTCCTGATTGCCCCTAACCGCTTCTGCCTGCCAGCCTGATCACCCCCTAACCACTCCGCTTCCAGCCTGGTTGATGCTTAACTGCTCCCCTGCCAGCCTTTTTGCCCCCAACTTCCCTCCTCTGCCAGCCTGGTCACCCCTAACTGCCCTCTCCTGCAGGGTTGATCACCTCCAACTGCCCTCCCTTGCAAGCCTGGTCCCTCTCAACTGCCCTCCCTTGCAGGCCTGGTCCCTCACAACTGCCCTCCCTTGCAGGCCAGGTGCCTCCCAACTGCCCTCTCCTGCTGGCCATCTTGTGGTGGCCATCTTGTGTCCACATGGGGGCAGGATCTTTGACCACATGGGGGCAGCTATATTGTGTGTTGCAGTGATGATCAATCTGTATATTACTCTTTTATTAGATAGGATAGAGGCCTGGTACAGGGGTGGGGGCCAGCTGGTTTGCCCTGAAGGGTATCACTGATCAGGGTGGGGTTCCCTTGGGGCGTGGGGCGGCCTGAGCGAGGGACCTGTGGTGGTTTGCAGGCCGGCCACGCCTCCTGGCAACCCAAGGGGAGGCCCTGGTATCTGGAATTTATTTTCCTTCTACAATTGAAACTTTGTAGCCTGGGGCAGCAGCCATTTCTGTGGCAGTTAATTCACCTTCTACAATTGAAACTTTGTAGCCTTAAGCGGGTGAGCCCAGCCAGGGTGTGCAGAAAGCTTTGTTTCCCCTGTTGCCGCCAGCAACCCTGGCCTGCTCTCTCAAGCTCCATTCTGCCGCCATTTGTTTCAATTTGTTTACTTTCTACAATTGAAACTTTGTAGCTTGAGTGGAGGCTTAGGCCTGCAACGGCTATGGAAACCTTGGCTTGCTCTGTTACCTGGGAAACCTTGCTCTCTGTGGCTGTAGCCATCTTGGATTGGGGTTAATTTGCATACTCACCCTGATTGGCTGGTGGGCATGGCTTGGCTGGTGGGCGTGGCTTATGTAGCGGAGTGATGGTTAATTTGCATATTACCATTTTATTAGAGAGGATGAGCATATAAAAATTTATGGCATGAAGCAATAGCAGTATGTTTAAATTTATTGCACTAAATGCATATGTTAGAAAAGAAAAATGGTCTCAAATCATTTTCACCTCAGCCTCTTCCTTATAGAAATAGAGAAAGAAGATGTGCACTGAAAGTACATCTGCAGAAATTATTTAAAACATGCCACAAATAATTAGAAATTTAAAAATAAAAGATTAAGAGATTTGGAGGATATAATCAGTTTCAATATGCTTCTAATCATTTGTAATAATTTCTAATCAGTTCTCTGTAGGCTAGAGAATCCTGAGACTGTGGGAGAAAAAATATTAAAGGAAATAATGGCTGAAATTTTTCTATAACTGGTAAGAAGCATAAATATTTGGATTCAGAAGCACATCAAATCCAAAACAGCATCAATACATCCCAGAGGTGCCACATGAATCAAGTAGTCATAAGCATGGTACATTAATAATAATTTGCATCAACATGCTTAAATTGCTCTGTAGTATTTTCAGAGAGTTTTCTCAATGTGTTAACCTATTGAATCCCTCTGAGAGGAAATACATTGTCATGCCTTTAAGAATATTTAGTAATTCATTTAAGAATACTAGGAAGTGATGTAGTGTAGCAAATAGAAAAATGAAGCCATACTCAGAAGACCTAGGTTGAAAGCCCACCTGTACCACTTCCCGGATGTTTGCTGTTATTCCCCACATAAGCAAGAAACAGACATTGTCTGGAGAGAGATTTTTGTCCCAATTCTACTTATAATTTATAATCCATATCTAATAACTTAATTCATTATTTTTTACCTATCTATCTTATGAGAAAATTTTATTTAAATTACTTTAATTGTTGCTCAGGTATATTAAAAGACAAAATAATATTAGAAGATAAATGTGAAAAGACTTTGAAAAAAGTAACACACAAGTGCTAGCTATTGTTATTTCAGAATTATTATTATTTTTCATTTGAGTGTTTGGTTCTATCTATCTAGCTCCCATAGAAACAGAACCTTATAACTTTGTTGCTGTTATAAGTATAATGCACATTATCCTAGAAAAGGATTTGAGAGAAGGCTGCTAGGCAAACATTACTCGATAAAAAAAATGCCTGAGTCAAGTAAGAGAATTTCAGGACTACAAGGGACAATAAAGGTCATATTTTGGGCTCAATAAGTATTTATTAGTAAACAACCTAATATTCTCTACCACAGCTCTGCCAATATGTGATTAAACTTGTGATTGACTATGTCTCATGTAAGAAACTCAATACTTCCTAAGGAAGCCAATTCTGAGTTTCAAGAAAATGACTCCTTAATAAGGCACACAATCTATATGAGACTTCTTCCACCCCTAAAGAATAATGGAATGATAATTATAGCAGCCAGGAGAGGAACCAAGATGGCGGCATAGGTAACTGCTGTACTTGCTGCCTCCCACAACCACATCAAAATTACAACTAAAATACAGAACAACTATCATCCAGAACCACGGGAAAGCTGGCTGAGTGGATGTACTACAACTAGAGAGGTAAAGAAGAAAGTGCATTGAGACTGGTAGGAGGTGTGGAGATGCGGAATGGTCTGGTCTGGCACCTGGGTGTGTTGCTTTTTTAATAGGGAGGGAGATCACCTCTTTGGAGGCTGCCTGAAAGAGCAAGGAGTCCCAGCCCCACACCAGACCCCCAGCCCAGGATCCCAGAGCTGGGGAAAGAAGTCCCTACAGGCAGTGAGAACTACAGACTGTAAAAAAAAAAAAAAGTGAAGATTGGGGCTGAGTGATACACAGGCTGCTGGACACCCAACTGTTCCTCTTAAAAGGCCAGCAACGCAAAATAAATTTACAAGCTCCCCCTTGCTCTGAGCTCCAATGCTGAGTGAGGCTCTGGGGGACCTAGACACATATGGGGAGAAACTGGACTGTCTCACATCAGGGAAGGAACATGGGGGCACCTTTCTTCCAGACAGAGGTGCTTGCAGTGGTCATTGTTCCCATGCTGGGACCTCCCTGGTGCAGGGCTCACTGGCAGCCATTTCTGTTTGCTCTGCCTTGGAGATTCCCTGAAACCCTGCCCCACCCAATTTACAACCCCACCCAAGCTGTATGCAGTGGCTTTTGCATATGAATAGCCTGTCCTTTCTCAGCCTAAAATCTGTCAAACAAGCTGCAGCTGGGTCAGGGAGCCCCAAAGCTATCAATAAAAGGCCCAAGGCTGGCACCAGCACCAGCCTGGTTTGCTTCACATCTGGGCCTCATCTGGGCACTTCCAAAACTGATATAAAGAGGAGGAATCTGCAGATCTCTCTGTAGCTCCTACTGGGTGGCCTCAGGCAGTGGCTGACTTTGCACCTCCTTGGAGATCCAAGAGCCAGTGTACCTAGTGGTCAGTGTGAGACTATACCAGATTACAACTCTTCACATCCATAAGTGACAAACTCAAGGGGCAGACTCAGTGAGCACTAAAGCCCCACTGAAGCAAGTTCTGCCTCATAAGGGTGTCTCCTGTACAGCAGATCTCCCATTGTAGTCGTAGCTGGTCCCCACAGCCAATTGGCCTGGAGGTCAATTCCTCCCAGCAATCAAAGCTCAACTACAATAAGACTGTGCATACAGCCCACAAAGGGTTGCACCAAGATTATCCACCTCAGGTGAATGAGGAGGTTGAGCCACTCTATGAACTCAAGGAGACATAGCAGCTCTACCTAATACATAGAAACAAACACAGGGAAGTAGCCAAAATGCAGAGACAAAGAAACATGTCACAAATGAAAGAAATGGAGGAAAACAAACTACTGGATATAGAGTTCAAAACCACAGTTATAAGGTTACTCAAGAATCTTCTAGAAACCTCCAGGAAACTTAGTGAGACCTTCAAGGATCTTAGTGAGAATGCCAAAAAAAAATGGAAAAGGACCAGTCAGAAATTAAGCATACACTGACTGAAATAAAGAATAATATACAGGGATTCAACAGTAGACTAGAGGATCCCAAGAATGAAGTCAATGATTTGAAATACGAGGAAGCAAAAAACACACAACCAGAAGAGCAAAAGAAAAAAAAGAATACAAAAATATGAAGATAGTGTAAGGAGCCTTTGGGACAACTTCAAGCATACCAACATCCAAATTATGGGGGTATTAGAAGAAGAGAGAGAGCAAGATATTGAAAACCTATTTGAAGAAATAATGACAGAAAACTTCCCCTACCTGGTGAAAGAAATAGACCTACAACTCCAGAAGCACAGAGAACCCCAAACAAGAGGAATCCAAAGAGGACCACACCAAGATACATCATAATTAAAATGCCAAGAGCAAAAGACAAAGAGAGAATCTTAAAAGCAGCAAGAAAAAAACAGTTAGTTACCTAAAAGGGAGTACACATACAACTGTCAGCTGATTTCTCAACAGAAACTATGCAGGCCACAAGGGAGTGGCAAAAAATATTCAAAGTGATGAATGGCAAGAATACTCTACCCAGCAAAATTATCATTTAGAATTGAAGGTCAGATAAAGAGCTTCACAGACAAGAAAAAGCTAAAGAAGTTCATCAACACCAAACCAGTTATTACATGAAATGCTGAATGGTATTCTTTAAGAAGAGGAAGTAGAAGAAAAAGGTAAAGATAAAAAATTATGAACAACAAAGTGACAACAAATACGTATCTATCAACAAGTGAATCTAAAACTCAAATGAATAAAAAATCTGATGAACAGAATATACTGGTGAATGGAATAGAATCAGAGGCATGGAAATGGAACAGACTGACGAGTCTCAGTCAGTCTGAGGAAGGGGGTGTGGGAAGAGATTAGACAATGATCTTATATGCATGTATGCAATACCTATGCACACAGACAATAAGGTGTCAAGGGCCTGGGGTGGGTTGAGAACTGGGTGGAGGGGAGCTATGGGAGGAAAAAAGAGGGACATCTGTGATAATATCAACAATAAAGATGGAAAAAAAAAGACTTCAAGGGAAAAAAAATAATAGCAACCATTTATTGATTGCCTACTGTTAAGCATGGAATTAGGCACCTCATAGAGTTAAATTCTAATTATCATAAAATCATGCGAGATACGTATAACACTATTTTGCTTTGACATGTGAGGAAACTGAAATTCAGATTTAAGTGACTTGCCTAAGGCCATGCACTAGTCATTAGCAAAATGTATCTCTTTTCTAGTCTGCCAAGATAGCTGTGAAAACCTAAATGAAATCATGCAAGAAAAAAGAGATTTGTAAGCTGAAACTTTTTAAAAAATGTAAACTGCTCATATAATTATTCAAATGCCTATATGGTAGGACCAATGTCTAATTTCATAAAGGCTAGCTCATTTCTTGCCACGAGAGAAATGCTCAATAAAAATTCATTTAATTGACTCTTGAAAACAGAACAGTGCCTTGTTAAATATATTTAGTAATGCTAATCTCCCACGCCTTCATTCTGGCAAAAAAGCAAATTCAACAGGAAAGGCAGTATTTCCATAAAAACTAAACACGCAGAGAGAAACATCCATATAACAGATGCATGGATAGGTTGCCTCTTGTATGTGATGTGCCCTGACTGGGAATCAAACCCACAACCTTCCACTGCACAGCACAATGCTCCAACCAACTGAACCGCACCAGCCAGGGCAAGAACCAAACATGTTAACTACATCTAAAAATTAGAAAGAAGTGCTTTTTTAGAATCATTCTGTTGATAGTGGCTTTGGTTGTAAGTATTTTTGAGGCTATGTTATATTTTCTATTTTGATTTGAAATTGTTAATAATTTAGGAAAAAGTCTAAGAAAAGTTCCACTTTATAAAGAAGGACACACAATTATAGAAGATCATTATGATTTCTGAGGTTTCAGGTTTCAAAAATATGAGAAAGTGTCAAGAAGAAGCTTTTAAAGATTTCAACTTAAAAATACATTTATCATAATAGTCTTTGACTACTATAACTTGACTCAAGGACTATTCCAACAAAATTATGAAATTAAACACACTCTGAAAGGCATAAAATGTAAAGTTTCTCAGAGAAAACACCAGCATGAAAATAAAAGAAAGAGTTCTCACCCCGATTACTTTTCCTGGGAACTCAACATGCACTTAAAACGTGAAGGTGGACTTGAGGTTAGTAAAAAACTAGGAAAATTCCCTGGCAAGTGGAATGAGGCAGCTGAGATGACAGGCTGAGCAATTAATAGCCAGCTGATAAATCACAAGACTCTATCCTCCCTAAGCAGATACCTAAGAGCAGGTGGCTTAAGTCATCTTAGTCAGGGAGATGGATAACAAAAACAACAACCAAAACCAATTAGAGCTGGTCTAATCCATGCCAGAGGTGAAACTAACCAGAGAATGACCCCAAACTCCGTTATACGTTCATTTTAATACATCAGCACACCATAAGACAGGCCCAGAAATGTAATGAATATCCTCTAGAGATCCTCCCCTGGGGCCTCCCCTAACATCCCTGCCTATAGGAAACCTGAGCCCCCATTTCCTCAGGCGTGTACTTTGCTTCTTCTATTCTAAGCTCTAAGGATCCAAACCAGACTTGCACCCAGGGTAGCAGTGAGCAGGGACAGCAACTCCCAGGCTCACTTCTGATCCTGACTCCAGGGCCCCTTCCTTTCCTTCACTGCCCCAACCCTTAATAAACTTGCTCTTACTTTCACCTGGACTCATGTCTTGAAAGTTTTCCTGCACAAGTCAGGGACCTGGAGGTCATGTGCATGCAAAAGTTCCCAGACCATGCTGGGGCAGGGTCAGCCCTGTGGCAGGAGCGGTCTGGTAACAGGCTGACAGCTTCCTGAAGCCATAGGTGCACCCAAACACTGCCCTCAGGTTCCTCGGCTCCTACTCCCTATTCCTACCCAGACACTGACCATGGGACCACGACCTTTTATCTTTTTCCTAGACTTCTTTGTTTATAACTTCCTGCCTGATTCCCTTCCACCTGATTCTGGCCTCCTTATTGGAATTCATCACCTGAGTCTGTCCAGATTTGTCAGTTAATTTTAACAAACATTTATTGAAGATCAACTGTTCTCCAGATTCCTTGCTGGATCCTGGAGATAAAATGATAAAACAGACAAGGTCCTGCCCTCATGGAATCCTGGTGGGAAATAATCACATTGAGTTAGAACTTAAATAAGTGCTGTAAGCGCTGCCAGAAGCACCTATATCAGGGAGATTGACCAGTCAAGGGAGTCAGGAAAGTTACCCTGGAGACATGACAAATGCTCTGAGATCAAATAAGGTTAGGAATTAAGTGGAAAGAAAGCCTAAATCTACAATGACTGAAAAGAAATACCAGAAAATATTTTTATACTTGTGCTTAACAACATATTAGTTTCCCATTGCTGCTGTAACAAATTTCTTTGAACTCGATGGCTTATGAAAGTGCGTACTCTTACAATTCTGGAGGCCAGGCAGCTTATCACGAGAGCTCCCAGGACCAGCAGAGGATGTGGGCATTGCTTCTTTCTATTTTAAATGATCTGAGAAAAACTCTAAGATCTGTACAGTTTGGTTAGAACCAGTAGTTCTCTACCCTGGCTGCACATCATTATCACTGGGGGCCTTGAAAAACAAATTATGCATCATTCACACACCATGAATTAAATCAGAACAACTGGAGATGGGCTCAGGTATCTAAACTTTGTAAGATTCTACAGGTGATGTAATATGCAGCCACTTTTTGGAACTACTGAGTTAGTCTACAGGTAATGAAGTCACACAACAGATAAAAGCAGTAGGAATCAGGAGTCTCTTAGGCTGGTGAAAATGTAAAGAAACTAAAGTCAATCATATAACATCAGAAAGAGCCAGGATTGAAAGCCAAAGCAGGAATCTTGTCCACCACTTTCACTGTGCACACCGCTATCTAGAATAGACCAACATGTACATCATCAATTGTTTAATATTCTTAGGTCCTAGTGAGTAAGTGTGATAGGATGCATATGGCCCCCAGATTTATATGCTTTAGTTCCCAGAGCCTATATATTATATTACCTTTTGGAGCAAAAAGTATTTTTCATATGTGATTAGGTTAAAGATCTTGAGTTGTGGAGATTACTTTTACAGTAATTATAGCCACTGGCAGAAATAATTGTCATGTTAGTTTCACCTTCCCACCATTTCTGCCCCATTGTTCCTGCTGCAGAAGGTACTGGGACCCAAAAGTCTAGGTAAGCATCAAGAAGTGAAAGCTTGACTGTGTCTTGAATTATAAATCGGAGTTGATCATGTGGATAAGGAAAGTGAGTTATTGAGAAAGGCTTAACAGGGAAGTAGAGCTCAATTGGATAGGTTGAGAGAAGAAAATTAGAGAAAGAAGAGAAATTAGAAGAAGGCTCTAAAACAGTGAAAAATCTATGAATGAAACAGAAGGAAAGAATGAGTATAACTGGAGCAAATGAGAAGTCACTTGAAGGAAACTTGGAATAATAAGGTTTAAGAAGTTACTGAAAAAAATCTTTGTTGAAAAGGTTAATTAACTTAAAATTTTGTTTTAATAGAGATGTTTCAGACCAATGAGAAGAAGAAATGCTATATCTCCAAGAATACCATTTTAATACTGTCCCCTTCCTAACAAAACCTAACTGTCCTTATAGATACAAATGCAATTATTCTTACTCATAAAAAAGACAAGCTGGATTCATGCTGGGATCTGCATCCCCACAGGGAATAGCCTATACCAGTTCCAAACCCATGTTATCCATGTAACGTCCAGACTCTCTCTATTTCAGTATGAATGAAATCCAGGTATGCCTAATGATAATCCCATGTCTTTAGGCTACATGTTAAATTTAACCATTCCACAGAACTGGTGACAGATGAAGAAGAAGGAATATGGGCCCAGAAAAATTCTTTGCTTTTAATGGGTCTGTGGGGAAACCAGTGTGTTGACAATTTCAATACAGCTTGGACATTTCTGGGATGGAATTTTACAACTATGTACTCAAATATTAGTCCTATTCTGTACAATTTGATTGTAGTTGCCTTGAAGGCATTTCTTATTCTCTTCTTGTATCCAGATTTAGGCTGATAATCACCGATTCAATATTTATTGAGTGAATAGACAAAAAACAAAAACAAAAAAATTTTGTATATAAATCATTAAATTACTGCAACTTGCCCTAAAGAAAAAGAACTGCTTTTTTTAAAAAAATAAAATTACTACAGGGTAGAGTCAGATGTTTTTCACTGAAAGTTTTAATAATTAAATTTTACTCACTAATACAGAAAAGAAAATTCAAATATATAAAAATGGTTTTCATTAAAAGATGGTTAAAAAAGATATTCTGCCTTACACTTTTACTGATAAAATTCAGGTTCTGTATCCTCATTCTTTCAAAACAAGCTCTGTGGACTTTCTTCAATAGAATCTCCTGAGATACTTGTGAAAAATGCAAGTTGCTGTATCCCATCCCATTGCAGGACTGTTTTTTTCTCTTTTCTTTTTCTTTGTTTTTTGCTCAATCCTCCCAGCTCCCACCCCTAAAAGCTCACAGTAGTACTGTTAAATGGGATTGCCTGAGGGAGCTGGAGCTGGACAGCAGGCTTTTATATTTTGCAAGCACAGCAAGTTACTGTGTTGTGTTAGTGTGAGATTCACTGCCAAGCAGTCTATTTAACTGAGGGTGTCCATAGGAGTCAGCTTTAATGCACCCTGGACTGAGAGAAGATGGCCTTTCTTGAAGAACCAGAGATTATGTAGTAAAAACAAAGTTAATGTCCTGCCATTTTTGTTTGTTTGTTTTTGCTTGAAGACTTAGTGTTTATATCTAAGATATTATTTCCAACTAAAAGTATTAGAAGTGACTAATTTCCCAAAGGAAGCTAAATTTATGAAATCACTGATAAGTGCTAAGACTTTTATCATGCATGATTTCTCTCAAGAACCTATGATGTATATATGGTATTGCTTTTCTTTTACATATGAGAAAACTGGCATTCATATAGATTAAGTGCATACCTAATATCATACCATGCATTTAATAACTGGAACAGTTATTCAAATTCAATTCCAACATTTTATATATTCTCTACTTATATCACCTAGAAATTCAGACTATCTTCTGAGATCAGCCTCAGATTAAAAAATAAAAAGTGGGGTGGGAGTGCAATAGCAGAGTGCAATCTTGGATGGAAAAAATAGGGAGAGAGGTAAGGAAAAGAAATAAAAGCCTCTAACTTTTTAATAGAAATTTTATGTATTAAGAAAGAGAATAAGGACAATTTTTGAATACCATTGTTAATAGGCTTGGTTTCCTCATATGCCGATGGAATTCATCATCTATTGTTGTATTTATCCCAAAGAGAAATTTAATGTTGCCCTTTAGTTACATGATAAATCCACACAGAACTTTCACCCAGAAATCGTTGTCCCTTCCAGCCATCTCTGTAGCTCCATTCTACAACCTGTTACCTTCAGGTGTGACCCAGCAAGAATCTGCTGATATCAATCAATGCTTTCCTCAGAAGAAACTACAGACTATAGCTCTATGGCTTGTCAACTGAAAGTTGCTGGCATCAATTCAAGGCCAACAGGAACTCCCAATTTGGGGTCCGGTAAAGAAAGACAGTTGATTCATTGCAAAAGCTCATGGTGATACAGCATGGACGTGAAAACAGCACAGCTGTGCGGTAGCCCCAGGGCCAGGCCCCTCTTCATCGAGGCAGCTAAGTTCTCTTCCACTCTGCTCCACTCTGTGCTGGTCTGCCTCTCAGCTCCAGCACTGGTCTTCTCTGCTCTGGGGAGACAGCTTCAGTGTTTCAGCTCCAGCCAGAGAAACATTGCAGAGTGCAATCTTGGATGGAAAGAGAAAGCGTGCTCCCCAAGCCAGAGGAGAGCTGGCTTATAGAGAAATCCCTGCCCCTGATCCCTCAAGCTCTGTCCTCAAGCAAATGAGGACTCTAAATCCTGGCAGTTTGATTGGTTCAAAAGGCACTGTCTTGATGGGGAAAGCCTCAGTTCTATTGGTTGAAATAGGATTCCAGGAACTCCTTTTTAAGGGCTGCCTCAGATGGCAGGGACAGTGCAGGCAGGCAGTGCAGTGCAGGGTTCGCCCTGATGTGCAGTTCTCATGGTGAGAGGGCCCCTGGGTAGAGATGGCTGTGAGGCTCTTTGTTGTTGTTGTTTTTCCAGCCCAGTTAACTACTAGGATTCCTTCTTAGTAGGCATCTTCTTTCTCAGGTTCACAGACTAAATCACCTTCTTAATCATGTGTTTATTAATAATGAAACATGTAATGGAATAAAATAACATGGATATTTCTTCCATCCAAAAAGCTCTAGAATTTATACACCCACATTAAAGATTCACAGCAGGGGAGTAAGCGATATTTTCAATCCACAAAACGTTATGAGAAGGGTCTTTTGAACTGGATTTAGAGCTTTTTTTAAACCCCACAAGAAAATTATGTTTCTACCTTATAAACCACACCATTTGTGCCCAAATGTGCCCAAGCAATTTTCTGAAATCACAAGGAATGAACATGCAACGTTACTTAGCTACTCCAAAGGAACTCCAAGGACAACTCCAAAATCCGAGCTGCCAGATCCACCGTGAGCAACTCATCCGAAGCACGCAGCTGAGAAACTTCAGTTTGGAAAGTAACACTGTTCATTTGGAAAGAGTAGTTCACTGTTCACAAAAATACAAAAATGAAAATAAAGAATGCAGGCTGGCTAGCTAGGTCTAGACTCATGAGAATGGTGTCCAGTAAAGCATGGAAAGAAGGCATTTGGACAGTGGGCACTGACACAGGAACGAACACTGGTGATGGCATCGGCAATGATAATGGCATCATAGGAAACTGGTAATGCCATTGGAATGAATTAGAAGCACACTCCCATGGTGAGAAGCTAACTAATTAGGCCAGTTAGGCTTTGTTCAATCAAAAGGGGGAAATAATTCAAAGGATTATGGGAATTCAGAGAAGGGACAGCTGACTGTTTGGGGATTCACAGTTCTCTTCTCGGGGATGGGACGGGCTCCTGCACAGCAGGACACACATAGGATTTGATTTCCTGCAGATCTGGATCTTGTCCCCATTTTGCCCTCACTGACTGTGATACTTTGAGTCATTAAGTTCTACAGGTTGAGTGTTCTCCCTGTAACATGAATATAATAAAGCCTCTCATGGAAGGTCCTCGAGAAGATTAAAAGTGTGACGTAGTAAGTTAATATGGTGATGGATCATGTGCTGGTGCTGCCACTTAATAAATGCCCAAATGGCTTATTTCACCCAACAGGAAGGAGGATGTAGTCTAAAATCCAAACTAACAAAAAGCTGCAGTAATTTCCACTCTTGGTCTATTGATGCTGAATGTGAGAAGAAATATGGTTTGAAATTTAGAAAAAAAAGGAAAGGTTAAATGACAATGCGGTACCATTTCACACCTGTCAGAATGGCTATCATCAACAAATCAACAAACGACAAGTGCTGGTGTGGATGTGGGGAAAAAGGAACCCTCGTGCACTGCTGGTGGGAATGCAGACGGGTGCAGCCACTGTGGAGAACAGTATGGAGTTTCCTCAAAAAATTAAAAATGAAACTCCCATTTGATCCAGTGATCCCACTGCTAGGACTACATCACAAGAAAACTGAAACACCAATCAGGAAGGACATATGCACCCCTATGTTCATAGAAGCACAATTCACCATAGCTAAGATTTGGAAACAGCCTAAGTTCCCATCAGCAGTGAGTAGATTAAAAAGCTGTGGTACATCTACACAATGGAATACTAAACTGCTGTAAAAAAGAAAGAACTCTTACCATTTGCAACAGCATGGATGGACCTGGAGAGCATTATGCTAAGCAAAATAAACCAGTCAGGGAAAGATAAATATCACATGATCTCACTCATTTGTGGAACATCATAAACTAATGAACAAAAATAGAGAAACAGAAAAGCATTGAACAGACTGTCAAACTTCAGTGGGAAAGCAGGGGTGTGTGGAGGTAAGAGATCAACCAAAGGACTTGTATGCCTGCATATAAGCATAACCAATGGACACAGACACTAGGTGGGTGAGGGCATGTGCTAGGGGGTGGGGTGGCAGCGGGGAGGTGAGTGGGGAAAAAAGGATACATGTAATACTATATGTAATACTTTTAAACAATAAAAAAAGAAAAAAACATAAATGTGTACACTATAAATCAACACCCACTCCTCTTATACTTGTAAAATAAATCATTAGGACAAAATAATGAAAGAAAATTTACAGAAGGTCTATCCTGGAGAGATGTCTATATTATTTCCTTGCTCTTTCTTTTAAATTTGTACTCAAACTTAATACAATGTCTAAAATAGTGCCTCCCTGTCTCCTTAACCAGCATTGTTCCTTCATAATTTCCATACCTCTCTGACATTATAGTCTGCATTTGTTTGTCTTCATAATCTGTTTCCCAGTCTAGAATATAAGATTTATGAGGACTTACAGCAGTCACTCAACTATTTGTTGACTGACTGAATTAACAACAAAAAACCCCAAATAATTGTGGAGGATCATTAAAGGAAGATAGATAATGTTGGAAATATATCTCTAAGTTTTAAGGTGAGGCAGCACTAGGCTGAGAAAGAAAACCCAAGTGAGCTCAAGTCCTACTACGAATTAGCTAAATGCTTTGGGGCAAATTCCTTCTGAGCCTAATTTCCAATGTGAAAAAGGAAGAGATTGGACCGGACAATCCCTTAATGCCTTTTCTTGCTGTCATTTTCTAATCTGGGGACTTCCTCCTGGGAAGAAGGAAGAAGGGACGGCAGAGTGAAGGGGCAATATGTTTGCTAAGCAGGAGAGTAAAGTGAATTTTCCTGAGTGGCTGAGCACGTATTACCTCCCACAGAGAGACAGCCTCCGCACGTCAGAACCCCCAGACAGGACCGACTACAATCTGAAATGTTAGCATTGGCACCTCAACCATATTCTTACTGGGTCCCAGATCTGTGCTGTAAGACAGCCTCTTTCAAATAGGAACCAAAGCCCTCCCTTCAGAGCCCAGGCTGTCACTTCTTGTCGCAACTAGCAACCCGCTAATGGGTGTTGCATGTACAGCCATACAGCCTGGATTTCAGTTTCCTCTGGTGTCCCATGTAGTTTATGATCAGCATATTTTTTAATCCCTCTCAAACATCTTCATTAACTCTCTCCTACCTTCCAGAAGTCTCCAGAGCCTTGCCTTCCCAAATTAATTTCCCTATTCATGCCCAGGCTCCGCGACCGTATTCAAATGTGTTCCATTTGTTTCTAACTGGAAGGCACACGTTTTCCTGGGACTTTTCCCACTTCTTGATACCAGCTTCTTTCTTTCCTTCGTTGCCTTCCTCTCTCTATGGGTACCTTCCTCCGCTTTAATTTCTCTCCTGGCACTCACCGATTAGCTGGTGAGGCTCCAGGTTCCATGGGCTGTGTGTAACCTGCTCGCCCACAGCTGCCTGGCACACTAGTAGACCTGCTCTCGCTCAGAGCAGTGTGCACTCAAGAGCCAGAGCCGGCGGCGGACTTGGGCAGGCCGTCAGCAGCTCGTGCCTGCTGTCAAATTAATGCGGCCCAACTAGCATGAGAGAGAGCCAAGTGTTTCCTCTCACAGTGCCCTTCTGGTGTGGAGGGTACATGCTGTGTCCTAACCTTTTATTTGTCCCATAGGACATTGGAAGAGCTCGGGGTAGAATTTCTTAGTGCTGCTTAAAGTTGCTCTCAGTCAGTTTTCTTATCATTTCTAAGCTGCATTCTTAAAAAAAAAAATCAATGCCCCTTTAAGATATTCACAAAACAAAGCCCAGAGGTAGAGAATAAAGGAGCCAAAGGGCATGAGGATTCTTCTAGCTCCCACAAATGGTTTTTCAGAAGAAACGAAGGCCCACAGAGATGTGCTTACTGAGCCAATGGTATGCCCTGAACCAATACCCTAACCATGCCCAGGGGGCACATGGAGAATAAAGCCAATGAGATGTTTGATAGTTGCTTGAGATAACTCAGTAAACTGTTGACAAAATAAGGTTTTCGTTTATATGAAGCTGGCAGAGTTGCAGGCTGCCAGCTCACCACAAGCAGAGCAATGTGCAGCGGGGTAAGGAGGAGAGAGACCCAGGAAAGCACAGTTGGTATCTCAACTGGACCTTGGCTGAATTCAGGGTGGGGCCAGCCTGATGGCAGGGCTGCTGACATTTTAATGTCAATTGCCAGAGTTCCTGAGAACTGCTTACTACAAAGTTCTCACCTTGGAGATTATTTTTTTCTTACCCAAGATGTTTTTATTATATCTACACTAATAAAAGAGTAAGATGCAAATTGACCGCACCTTCACAATGCCCACCAGCCAATCAGGAGTGAGTATGCAAATTAAACCAACAAAGATGGAAGGTTAATTTGCATACACAGGTTTTGTGTGGCCGGGGGCAGGGTGGGATGCACCACCCCAGCCACTACAGGCCTCTGGGCAGTGTGGGAAGGCAGAAAGGTGGCTCCAGGCCAGAGCGAAGGCGGTGCTGGCAGCCAGGGGAAAGAAGGCCCATTCTTGCACAAATCTTTGTACATCAGGCCTCTAGTGAAATATATAAATACACACAACTATATGTATTGTTTTTACACACTTGGGAATGCTACTGATTTCAAGGGGTTCACTACTTGGGGTGCTTTATTAAAAAACTAGGTGTGGTTGTGTCAAGGTAGTTCTGTTTACATCCTGCAAGTAGAGGAGGCAGGGGATTCCTATCCAAAGCTCTGCTTCCCGGATGGGAGCCTTAGCCATTGCTTGTATTCACTGTTTGGTCAATTATATATTGATTTCTTCTTTGGCTACACTTATCAGGTTGGGTTCCTGTCAAGCTTATCCTGTTTACAGCTGGTCTGCTAATTACTGTACTACTTTTTAACATTTGGCAAGAATAACATTTAATAAGAATGGCCCAGACCTTGAGACCTTTGTCCCATCCAACAGGAATATGCAATTCTCTTCTGCAGCTTGGCTTTTTTCACTAAGCAATGTAGAGGCTATCTTTCTATAAAGGAGATCGCTCTATATATACTATACTCTTTTTAATTGCTGCATAGTATTTCAGAGTTTTGAATAATAATAATTAACATATATATTTACTATTTAAAATATTTTTACTGATTTTTAGACAGAGGGGAAGGGAGAGAGTGAGAAACATCAATGGAGAGTGAAACATCAATCGGCTGCCTCCTGCACATGCCTTACAGGGGATCAGGCCCCCACCATGGGCATGTATCCTGACCAGGAATTTAACCAGTAACCTTTCAGTGCATGGGATGATGCCCAACCACCTGAGCTACACTGGCCAGGGCTACTTACTTTTTTACAGTATTTTTTTTTAATAACAAAAGTAATCCATGTCCTCATTAAACAAAAATAATTTAAGTAAAGGAATAAAATAAAAGTGAAACAATCTTTCTTTCCCTCAGTCTTTTTCCACTCCCCAGAGATATTTATGCCAAGACTTTATCTTTTTAGTTAACCAACTCTTCACCTTTATGGCTTTAGATAGAACATGTTGCCATCTATTTGGTATTTCACAACTTGAGAGCATCTTCTGGTGTCCTGTCATAAAAAAATGAGGAACAATTAATCTTCCTTTGCCATCATTCTCATGCTCCATGCACTCCTCATTTCAATGTTATTATATTTACATTTTTAGTGGTTAAAATATTTATATTTTCATATGAGACTATAATTTAGTCTCATACTTTATGCATGGGTAAAACTCACAACACACAAGAAAATCAACATTTTCATTATTATGATTTTGTAATTCAAGTTAAATTTATTTTTTTTCCTCTCCCCCCAAAATTGTAATGAGTAAGCAATTTGTGGACTTCACCATGGACATATTGTTTTCTTCAACAGTCTTTTACAGTTGATGGTCTGTGCCTGAAGCAACTTTTATATTTGGGAATTGTAAAGCAGCAATTCTCTAAATTGTTCTTTTCTTCTATACAAAAATAAAAGCTTCTTTTCCTTCTCTCTCTCTCTCTCTCTCTCTCTCTCTCTCTCTCTCTCTCTCTCTCATATACATCTTGATTATCACTAACAGCTCATAGAATTATTTTCATTCATTATTTACAATCCAATTTCTGGTTCCAGTAAAGGGGAAGTGACTTATCTTGTACTAACCCTTCCAGAGATAACAACTATAAACAATGTGGAAAAATGATAATAACTTTTTTGAAATCCCTGATGGTAGAAATTAGAAAGATGAGAATCACACTGAGTAAGACCGAATTTATCTTGCTTTCTCCCAGTTAGCATCCCCTGACCACCAGGCATTGCACAGCTAGAATTCAGAGAGCCACAGTCCTTCTGGTCTGAGGAATCAGATGTTCCTCTCATTCTCCCTCAGTTTTGTGCAATTCTCATAGTCTTATCCCCTCATTTGCAAATTGTGGACAACCATACTACCTACTTAATTATAGGGTTTTGAAAGTTAATAAACTAATTGTGTTCATACCTGTAAGGTTGGCAGAGCTTGGCACGTGCTGTGCATCCACTGGTTGAAGAGTAGTGGCTATGACTAGAATTCTCAGCAATGGCAATTCCTGAGTAGACTGTAAAAGCCCCTTAAGATTCCACAAAGCACAATCATGAACATTGTTTTCAACACTCTCATTTACAGATGAAGTAACTGAGGTGAAAAGGGTAAAGTTACTTAGCCAGAGGTCACAAAGCTAATTACTAACAAGCTACAAATGAAACCAGCTCTACTTATGACAATAATTTTCTTCCACATTTTATTTCTTTATCTCTATACAATTATTTCTTTCCTATTACATTTTTAGAAAAACATGTTTTATATACATACACCATACGCAGAATGCCCAGAATATTTTAGTTGTTAATCCAATATGTTAAAATAAAGAAATCCAATTTGACAAAAAGAATTCTAATAAGCAAGAGAAGTCCAGGGAGCTATTATAACAGACACACTCTAAACCAACCTGACTCCTCATGCCTGTCAGTGGTGGGTCTTTTCTGCATCTGCAAGGGTTCAGGAATATGGAGAAGGGCTTTGCATAAATGAATGAAGAGGCTAGACAAGAAATATGAATTTGGAAGGCATGGGGAAAGCCAGACAGAAACTTAGTTCTAGTGACTAAGCTCTCTGAATGTCCAGATCCCTAGCTTTTTATTAACACACTAGAGGCCCGATGCATGAAAATTCATGCACTGGAGGGGGGCGTCCCTCAGCCCAGCCTGTCCCCTCTCACAGTCCAGGAGCCCTAAGGGACAGGAGGCAACCCGGCGATCAGGGGAAGGCGATGCCCCCATCACACCTCTGCTGCAGTCACTGCTGGCAGTGCAAGCCTCAGCCAGCTCTGGTTACCTGAGCCTCGGGCGGCCCTGGGCGGCTGGGCAGCTGCCATACCAGGCTTGCCTTCGCTTTGGGTGTCGGCTGGGCAGCTGCCATCTGAGGCTTGCCTGCTCCTCGAGCCAGCCCTGGGTGGCTAGGGGGCTGAGGGGACTGGGGGACTCCAGAGGCAGGTGCATGGAGTGGCTAGACCCGCCTGGGGGCAGGTCCGGCCTTGCCGCGTGCCTGCCGCCCCAGCGGGGCTGAGGGGACTGGGCACTGCCATCTTTGAGGGCGTGGCAGTCAATTAGCATATGCCCTCTTTATTAGATAGGATTTTTCCCTATAGCAAAGCAGATATACATATCAAAGGTAAGATTTGGTAAACAGTAAAAGATTATCAGGTTGGGGAAACTGCCCTCAGCTGTCTGCCAGCAGGCAATAATATGTAGATCTTCAGCCCTGCTGAAGCCCCAAGGTTCATCAACCTTTTGATGAACTTCTTGCATTTATGACCTGCTGGAATTAGCCTCCAGCATGTCAGGTCATTTATCATCATTTATTCTATGTATTAAACTCTGGAACTTGTATCATTTTTCTGAAATGGTCAAGCATAACTCAGGAACAGAATTATAATACCCTCTCTCCATCTTCATGCATCTAAACTGAGAGACAAGGCATTCCAAAATACTTAGTGAAAGGTCTAGACCACAAAGACCAGGCAGTTCTACAGGTACATTTTTATCAAGCCACTAAAGGCCTGGTGTACAGGATTCGTGCACTGGTGGGGGCATGGCCTGTGGGGATTGGCCCACTGTGGGAGTGCCACTCATCTTGGTCAGCTGAGCAGTGCTCCCACTGTGGGAGCACACTGACCACCAGGGGGAAACTCCTGAATTGAGCATCTTCCCCTTGGTGGTCAGTGTGCATCATAGTGACTGGTCGACCAGTTGTTCTGGTCATTCTGCCATTAGGTCGCTGGTTTTTTATTATATACGATAAGAAAACAAATGATTTCTCTTGTGTTAAAAATAACTATTGCAGAATGTATAAAAATAAAAGATTAAACAAAAATGAATTAAAAGGTAGCAAAGTAAGTAAAGATGTAACTAATTTTATGTAAATGTAATCATTACTTATATTCTTAGCTCTTATTATATATAATATACATATTCTTAGGCCTGATGCACAAATTCGTGCATGGGTAGGGTCCCTAGGCCTGGCCAGCAATCAGGGCCGATTTGTGGGGCAACCAGCGGGGCGATCAGAGACCCCCGCTGGCACCTGCCTTGGCTGGCCTGGGGCCTGCAGGCTGGGGGCAGCTCCTGTGGTGAGCCTCTGCCCTCTGGTGATCAGTGCATGTCATAGCGACCGGTTGTTCCACTGGTCATTCTGCTGTTAGGTCGATTTGCATATTAGGCTTTTATTATATAGGATAGGGTGGGGCAAAAGTAAGTTTATAGTTGTAAGTATGTGAAACAGAGTTTATCTTTGTATTACTATTTATTAATATTGTATTATTTTTCCATACAAACAACTGTGGACCTAGTTTTTCACTATATATATATATATATATATATATATATATATATATATATATATAGTCCTTCAAAAATATTTTGTATTTTCTTTATAGGCAACCTACACAAATTTTAAGATTTATTCTGAAGAAATATGCATTATTGTTGCTATTTTTGAATATAACTAAATAATTAAAATCCTAAAGTAAAACATTATTAAATATAATTCACCATAGTAAAAGTAAAATTTATATTTCAAAATCAGAAAATCTATTAGTATCATATTGAGACAGTAAAATGGGAAAAATCACATACTAGTAATCTCAATAGATACAAGAAAAAAAAGTATTTGATGTAATACTGGAGTTGTTCATGATAAAACTCTAAGCAAACTAAGAATGGAAAATAAATTCTTAAACCTGACAAAAGCTATCAACATCCTTTATTAGATAGTATGCATCATAGTGAAACTTCAAAATATTTTCATTCAAGTTAGAAAATAATTAAAGACGCTTTTATTCCCATTTAAAATCAGTATTACACCAGTGGTCTTGGCCAATGCCGTGAGTCAATAGAAAGGAAGAGCAAGGCGTAAGAATTAAAAAGAACAAAAGTGTCAATATTTGTAAGTTTATGATTACTGCTATAACAAATCCAAAAAATCTAGGTGAACTACTGACATTAATAGTAATTAACAAGATTCCTGGATGCAGAAACCAAGTATATTCTTATATAACAATCCTAACCAAATATAATCAATTACATATATTTGACTATACCAAGTATCAAAAACCACAATAGTAAGCAAAAACTCTAAGTTACAGAGTGGTATACCTAATATTTTATCATTTAAAAAAGTTTAAAGGCCTGTGTATTATCTGGGTTTTATATAGACTTCATGGATATGACAGCCAACAAATCAGGCAAAGACAGTCTGCAGGACAGGAAGATGGGAAGACAGTGGAAGTAGGGAGGAAAATGCAGGGCCAACAGTTGCTTTAAAATGTTCTTTAGAAAATATAAAGCAAATGTGACAAAATGCTACAATTTGACAAGAGGGTAAAACTAAGTTTATTTTATTTATCTCTATAATTCTCTTACATTTGTAGTATTTCAAAGTGCTTTACTACTCACCCCCCCAAAAAAAAATTTAAGGAAGTTGTAGTAGGGAAAATATGTGTTAAATTTTAAATGGCATCAACCTCTCAACACAGGTGGGCATATTGGAAGCTTCTGCGCAAGTGAGGGATCTTTGTCTTGCTCGGTCCAGGAAATAACAATCTAAGGCTTTGGAAACTGGCATAACATTACAGAGGGTTCCCCACCTTGTCAGTAACCCATTTTCCAAAGCTGCTGGAGCAACCCTTAGGCAGCACACCTGCCAGAGCAGCAAGATCTGTTGTGCATCTGGGTCTCTTTCCCCTTGGGCCATAGCTTATTGCTTTTCTTTTTTCCTCAGAGAAAAACAGCAGGTCAATAGATACAATGCCAGATAGAGACAAATTACTTTATTGCTTAGAAAATAAATGACTTCCACTAAATGATTTTTTTCTTTCTGGTTTTGCATTAGTGTATTCCTCCTGTCTCCCGAACTGATCTGTGTCATTAAACACGGAAAGTTTCTGAATATTTGCAGAAGATGGAGTGCATGTCCTTTATCTCCTGTTGTGTAATAGAAATACTGCAGACAAATCCATTTTGTCTTTACGGTGATCTATCATGGGCACAGAGCTCCTTCCACGGTCTGTCCCGTGTGACCTCTTCCACACAAAAGTCTCCCCCTTTGGGTGTAAGAGAGCCTAAGCAAGGTCCCCTGAGACAGTCTAGGATGCAACATCTGGCATAAATTCAAGAGAGCTCAGAGAACATCCCCTGGGTAAAACAAGTTAGACAAGCAGGATCAAAGGTACTCTTCTGAGTAACTTCATGCTGAAAATGTTCAAGGCTCATATCAGAATGATTAAGGAGTGATCAATTGATACATTTCTTTTGCCACTCACCTTGTATTGGTTTATGAATTTGCTCAGAGCATTCTTTAAATCAGTCTAACATTGAGACCTCCCAAGCCATGGTAGAAAAAAATTCATCTGTCACATTGGGGGTCCTCACCTCTAGGTTCATGTAAATTCCCAGAGGGCTGAGATGGGATGGGAAGTGATCTAGTTCTTAAGGGTTCGCTGTTGGACCATCATTGCTCCTTCTGCCTTTTGGGGGTCCTACTCCTGGCATGTTGAAGTATCTTCTTGGCCCTCATGCTCTGGGCTGCCTCAGAGATTACCTCACAATGGGTTTTCTCGCTTACTACAGACAAAGCCACCCCAGGTCTATGCTGCTCTGTCATACCCCAGTACACCATGCAGTCATCCAAGTTCCTGTCAGAAACCCTAAACCCAAGTCCTAAGAAATGTCCCTTTCCTTCCCACATTGAGCCAACTCAACACTTGATTCTCTTTTGTTCCTCATTAAGGTCTCCACTGACTAAACAAAGCAGGAGATGAGTACCTCGCAAATTCCAATGTTGGTCCTGAAGCACATTGGCAGAAGAAATGGTGAGCAGCATAATTCAAATGTTGGATATTTGTATGTCTCAGGAATTTCCTTAGCAAAATGGCGTGGTTTAATCAGTGGTTTATAAATTGTGATCCTTAAAACCCTAGTGTTACTTGGGTTTTATATCTGCTTCCAAGGTCAAGACATGGCCAAGTTTTATTTCATTCACATAATTTATATAAATTTTATTTGATGAAGAGAATACATTTTCTTTATCTTCCTTTGTTTAATCAATGGGATAAATTTGTAGACAAGTCTAGAATAATTGATCTTCATGTATCCTGAATGTCAGGAGTTGTGCATTGTTAAAATCCTCTGAGCACTGTAACATCTGTAGATCTGTGTAGGATTTTTAACCACTATCCTTTAAATCATCTCCGAGTTTCTATTCCAGTCTTGACTGTGGGGCATTATACTTTTAATTCTAGCATTTTCTTTTTATAGACACTGCTAAATTTATTTAACTAGAATGTCATTAAAGATTTCTCATTTTTAAAGTAATGAACTGAGATGAGATATAAAGTATGAATGTGGTCCTATTTTTACTTAAAATGCAACCAGAAGCCAGACATGATTGGAGGAAAGTATCTATATATATAAAAGCCTAAACGGCTGTTAAGACCAAACGACCAGAACAACCAGTCGCTATGATGTGCACTGACCACCAGGGGGCAGACACTCAATGCAGGAACTGACCCCTGGTGGTCAGTGCACTCCCACAGCCAACCTCCCATGGCCAGCGGCCAGCCAACCTCCTGCAGTCCCTCCCCCCGGCTAAGGCTCTGGGCACCAGAGAATCTGGGTCCAGGAAGCCTGTAGGAGGAGAGTGACCCTGACACTGATCAAGACAGAGTAGCAGCTCAGAGGGGGCAGAAGAGGCAAGGCATCAGCCTAACTGCAAAGATGTAAAGTAAGCACCACCGCCATCTTACCTCTGCCACAGCACCATGCTGCTGGCTCTTCTGCCCCCGTCAGCCACTTCTAGCTTGGCCCTGTGTCTTTCAGGCTCCCAACTGCTAATTGACTAGCGCTCATGTGGTGGTGTGCCACCATTGGCCGAAGTCAGCTACCTAACATGCTTGGCGGGGGGGGAGGGGGGGCGAGGCGGGGGGGGGGGGAAATGTGCAGCTGACATAGGAGAGATGACCTGTCTGTCTGTCAGCAACTCCACCCCGGGGAGAGTGAGGTGGCCCAAGCGTGGGCAGTGAAGTAGAGCTGTATTTCCACCTCAGAGTGTAGCTGGTGTTCAGGCCATTTTGGGGCGCTCTGTCTGTGGTCTTTGCTTGCCGGTACCTCAGCACATCTACACAACTGTATCGGGGCCTGCTGGCCAACCTTCCGCAGTTCCTCCCTCCCCCCACCCCTGTGCATGAATTTGTGCACTGGGCCTCTAGTTAAAATATAAGGAGCTGTGAAATCACATCTGACTCCATCCATGCATCCATTAGTGAAATCATAAGAGCAGTTATTTGCTGAGATCTGTTGTAATCAATGATATCCATCCTCATTTGTTAAATTTTTCACCTGATTCTTCACTTGGTTCCTATTTTCTAGGAAACCCTAGAAGAAGAAAAAACTTCCCAGCAACAATGCCAGCCAGTGTCTCTGGCTCATGTAGAACCTTTCCAGGGTCTATAGCTGCATTGAGAGAGGGAGACAGAGAGAGAGAACATCCTCCTAGTTGAGAGCATTCTTTCTATCATTCACCATAGATGTTGGAAGTTGATTTTTATAGATTTTCAATAAACAGTGGTTTATAGATAGCCCCACTGTAAAGCCCTTCAGAAATTATCTAATAAAGGTAGTGACTCCAGGTGGCACCCAGTTAGGCCAAGTGAGGCCTCAACCCTTACAGGTTCTTGTCATGAAATGAGAAGGAATTCAAGAGTGTGACAGAAAGATTTAGCAAAACACAGTATGTTTATTAAAGCAATAGTATGCACTCGAGAAGTGAGAGCTTGTGATCTCGGAGATGGAGACATGACAATGGGGTCTGGGTGGACGGTCTTATTAAATGTGGCCAAGGTGGGGGAAGAGGGTTGTCCTTTGTTTCTGAGGCTGGTTGGTGACTACCTATGCGGCTTGTCCATGTCTCTCCTCTCCATTTAGTGATTTCTTTTTGGTCCTCCAATTATAGGAAATTAGGGAAGGGAAGTAGGAAGGTGGTTAGTGATGGTAGTATCTGTGATGTTCCAGCCAAGACAGAGAAGAGAGGAGGAGGGGTAAGAGCTTAAGGCTTAGGTTCTCTATTCTAACTTTCCTGCCTCAGTACTACAGCAAAAGTTTAGGCCATGCCAGAAAATCACTCTTCACAATTGACTATCATCTGTGTGCCCCTGGAGATGGCCTAAAGAGCTTGGGGAGAGATCTGGAAATGGAGGCCTAGGGATACTGGTCATAACACTTCTGGGCATCAGAATGAGAATGTCAAGATATTGTTTTTTATATTGTGCTGATAATTATATCTAATTTATAGGAATATCTGGTTTTTATGCTTCTGGAAAGAGAGTGGCTCTCTGGTCAGTGGCTACTGAAGGAAGACCAGTCAATTTAGAATTTCTGCCTCAGGTCATTTTCTTAGTGCACTTAAAACACATACTGACTTGTTGGGACCAACAATAAAAGAGTGGCTATGTGGATATTTTAATACATGAGGATATTTCACTCCACTCCTTAAAGGAGATCACACTCAAATTTATTAATTGCAACCTTGTATCTGCTTCAGAGGTCAAGCCATGACCAAGTTTTATTCCATTTACATAATTTATATAAATTTCATTTGATGAAGGGAGTACATTTTCTCAGAACATCTTGAGAAAAATGTTAGCAGAAAGGTGTTGTGTATTGTTTTTCACTATCCCCTTATTCCCTATAAATTACATTGCTAGACAGTATTTAAATTGTATTTTGTATGGAAGAGGTATTTTTAAAAACTATTTTTATCAATTTTAGAGAGAGGAAGGAAGAGGGAGAGAGAGAAACATCAATCGTCTGCCTCCTGCCCCTATCAGGGATTGAGCCAGCAAGCTGGGCTTGTGCCCTGACTGGGAGTCATAAAGGCAAACTTTTGGTGCATGGGACAATGGCCAATTGAGCCACACAGGCCTGGGCAAGAGGTATTTGTTTGAATAGTCCTTCTATCAATCAGGATTATATTTACCTCTGTGTATGACACACCTGAGACAACACTAGCTTAAAAAATAGGGGTTTTTAATTCCTTCTAAAATTTTATTAAATGTATTGGGATGACATTGGTTAATAGGATTATATGCTTCAAGTGTACAATTCTATAATACATCATCTGTAAATTTATTGCATTGTGTGTTCACCACCCAAAGTCAAATCACACCCATCACCATATATTTGACCTCCTTTACCCTTTTCCAGCTCCTTCCATCCCTTTTCCTTTCTGGTAACCACCATAATGTTGTTGTCTATGTGTGCAAGTTTTTTGGTTTGTTTGTTTGATTTGTTAGTGTGTTGCTTTCTGTTTTATATTCCAAGGGGTTTCTATCTCTCAGCTGACAAGCAGTTGAGAGGTAAGCAGTTGACACGGGTGCAGTGACTCTACAATGATAACAGGAACTCAGGTTCTTATCTTTCTTTTCCACAATCTTTAATGAGACTCTCATCCTATAGTGACAAGAGGGCTAACTGCCTATGTGTTCCAGAAAGGAAGCTAAGAATAGCACAAAAGATGAAATATGTGTGATAGACATGTAATCATTTTTTTTCTCAGAAAATAATAGCTCTCCTGGAATCTCCATTAAATCATTCATTCTTAGATGCTAGAACTGGGACACAGTGCCCTCCCTAGCTGCAAGGGAGTCTGAAGAGCTGGCTTTTGGGTTTTAAACTGGACACATTACTATCTCTAACAATATCAGATGATTTTTAAAATAAATACAAGTTCAAATCTATGGTAAGAAAGCACCAGTGTTAAACACAATCTTCTCCTTGAGTTACATACACTTCTTCCCAAAGTAGACAAGCCCCAAGTCTCATCCAGTTTCTTAATCCTGTTCAGAGGCTGGCTCTCTGCATTATGTGTAATCCTCTCTGCCTGGATAGGAAGAGAGTCCTCAGAGTCTCTCGATCTTTAAAACTAAAAGACAAATTATCTGCTCCTAACATACCCAATATACAATGGTAGAAAAGGAATCAGACAATAATAATGAGTCATTTTATTGGGAAAAAAAGATTAATGTGAAACCATTAATAGTGAAGGCTCTATGATGTGCTTAATGTGACAGGACTTCATTCTATTGTTTGGGCAAATCTCCCTCATTCACTATATATCATTGTCCCGGTTCTGATCTTCAGGCAAAATAGTTCTAGTCAGTTAAACTCTGAGGCAACATCTCCAATAGGAATTAGAAAAAAATGCCCTCCTTGTCTTGGCTGTTGTAAATATCTTCCTATAGGTTAAATCAGAGGTCCAGGTTTAGCCATCAGAGATCAACATGTATAAAAGCAAGGTTGGATTTTCTTTGGTTCTATCTAAAACTTAGTAAATTTTATGTGCAGGTAAAATTTTGCCTAAACTTTATCTTTTAACATGAAGACTCATATCTTGTATCCACTGACTTGTGAACTCTGCTTATCTCCATAGCCTTGACTTGCAGAACAGTAGTTACCTTGAGGCAATCCAAAATCTGTTAGATTCAGAAAGCAGCTTCTTTGCCTGTTAGCTTACCTCTTAATGGAAGGTGTTTGAGAGAGGTTGGAGGCCATAATCTAATGTTCTGTTAAGGCCCAGTACCTCATAGCAGTGCTTATAATGGTTTATGTTTAATGCACAAGAGTAAATTTTTTTCAAGGACATAAAGCTTCATATTATGGGACTTTTGGTCAATTTATACTGCAAGCCATGGGCAGAAAGCATCTCCCTTATCAAAGCTATATTTTCTTCATATCTACTTGTAGCCTTGCTAACTCTAGTCTAAATTCATCCCACTCTTGAAAAATTTTGCTAAAATAGGGAAGAAGTAACAAGCATATGCCAATGATCTAAATTTTCCCCTCACTATTCTTCAAGATTATATCTGGGGTCAACATGTGGTCCACATCCCATATACTACAAGGGACAACTTGATCAAAGGTTTTTTCTAGTACACAGCAAGGATCATCAACTTGTAAAAACTGGGTGTTCCTCACCCATAGCCTACATCATTCACTAGATTCTGTAACTGTCAGACCCCTCTAACGTCAAATTCTATATTAGTTAAATTGCATATAGCTGCATATAACAGAAACTTGACAACAGTGATTTAACCAAATTGCTCCGCATGAGACATGAAAGTAAAATAGCACATTCATGATGCCATAAAAAAAAAAAAATCAGGCTTCTTCTATTGTTCTCCTAAGCCATTTTCAGCTAGTGGCTTTCATTCTTTTGATCAAAACTTGGCTGTTTTTTAGAACTGAATCATAAGGGAGTTAGAGAGGTATTTTTAACTTTATAATATGGCCACTTCCAAACAATGTTGGGGTTCTCTTAGGAAGAAGGGAGTTGGATTTATTAGACAAATAGCAATGTTTGCCACTGAACCCAAAGCTGGCATAACACCATTGGTAAAGTGGATAGAGAGAGTTTGTCTTGTGGGCTACAGCTAAGTCCTCTGGGGGCACTTGAGTTCAAGTAAAGTGTAGTGGGAAGAGATTGTCTGATCCCCTTGGATATATACTCTGGTAAAAAAAAAATATATACAGTCATGAAAAAATCAAGTTTATTCTCTTAATATTTTGATAATATATTGCCAGTGTAATACTGTATAACAGTTCCATCGCATAAAACACCTATAATTTGTTTTCCTCCTATATCTGTGGCTTGTCTGAGACTTGGATGATCTAGGTTAGGCTTAACCAGTCTTGACTCCACGTTATAAGGTCCACGTCAGTTCCACAAGCTTATAATTCTCCTTGTGTCAGTGGACTGGCTGATACCTGTTCTTCCCAACAAAGAGGCAGAAACATCAAAGAGCACATCTACTCATGCAAGCATATTTCAAGCCTTTACCAGTATCACATCTGCTAAAGTTCTATTGACTAAACCAAGTCACATAGCTAAAACTCACTCGGCTTCCATAGGTAGAGACTCCAAGGACATATGGCAAAAGGCATAGATACAGAGAAAGGTAAAGAATTGAGGCTAATCAAATCGACCATAAGCTGGTTCAGTCATAATATCTAACACAGCATTTATTTCTCATTTAAGGTAGGAGGACCAATTTTTATGTCTTCTATAAGAGAATCATGTAAAAACAAAAAGGGATAATTTTTAAGCAAATAATTTTTAAACAACGGATTCATGATATCTTTCTTTATTTTTTGCAAGAGAAGATGATGGTTAATAGTTAATTTTACATGTTTCCTTCAAGAAAGAAAAATTACTTTATGGTTTATATCAGGAAGCTTCAGATTAATAAAGAAATCTAATCAAGGAGCTCTAGTTATTTGTAAGTACTTCTGGCAAAATGTGGTTTATATTTTTTAAAGCTAAATTTAAAATACTATGTTTTTATATATGTCATAGAGTGGTATTACTGGAAATATTTGACGTGCCCATCTATTCCAAAATCCAACCAAGCCTAGGAATTATTTTCTACTTTCCTTCTAGATGAGCATTCAAGGTATACTGTACTTTCAGTGATGAGATGGTCACATCTTCAGAAGACAGCTTATTCCATTGACCCAAGAGTCCAGTGAGCAAAGTTAACTTAGCATTTTCGTCCTTTGCCCTTAATTCTAGAAAATAGAAAAAGGTTTGCCTATTTTATTTCAAAACTGTACTAATTTCTGAAAGCTGTCATAACAAAGTACTACACACTCATAGCTTAAAGTAACACAAATGTATTATCTCGCAGTTTTGGATGATACAAGTCTGAAATCAAGGTATCAGCAAGACCATGCTTCTTAGGAAGGCTTTAGCGAAAAATCCTTCCTTACCACTTCCTAGCTTCTGGTGACTCCTGACCATTCTTGGCATTCCTTGGCTTATAGCTATGCCATTCCAATCCTGCCTCTGTTTTCATATGACCTCCCTCGCTGTGTGTGTCTCCGTGTATTCTCTTCTCCTCATATAAGAACACAAGTCTTTGGATTTAGAGCCCATCTTAATCCAGTATAACCTCATCATTTTAAAAAAGATTTTAAAATTTTATTTTTAGCGAGAAAGGAAAGGGAGGGAGGGAGGGAGGGAGGGAGGGAGGGAGAGAGAGAGAGAGAGAGAGAGAGAGAGAGAGAGAGAGAGATGAGCAAAACATTGATTTGTTGCCTCCTGCACGCCTCCGACTAGGGATCAAGCCCACCACCCAGTCATGTGCCCTGGCTGGGAATCAAACTGGCAGTCTTTTGGTGAATGGGATGATGCCAAACAAACTGAACTACATTGGCCAAAGCTAACCTCTTCTGAACTAATTACATTTGAGACTATTTCCAAATAAAGTCACATTCTGAGGTTCCAGGTGTATATGAATCAGGGGGTGGGGTGGGATGGGAGGAGCATTATTCAACAAATACAAAGACCATTTCAAATATTTAAAGAGTGACATTATTCTTTCACCTTGGTTGTCATTGTTTCTTTCTTCCTTCCTTTCTTTCTTTTTTTTCTTTCTTTCTCTTTCTTTCTTTCTTTCTTTCTTTCTTTCTTTCTTTCTTTCTTTCTTTCTTTCTTTCTCCTTCCTTCCTTCCTTCCTTCCTTTTTTTTTTTTTTTTTTTTTAGCAGAATACCCTGAATAAATTCAAATCCCCTTAAATTATATTGTTACCAGACCTTCCCCATCTAGGTCAACTTTCTTCAGTTAAATTTAAAAACATCAATAAACTGATACTGTGAACTACAAATAGATAATTTTATTTATTTATCATAACTACTAAAACAGCCTTTATACAAAGTATCTGTAAGCTTTCATACCAAGAAAATAGTATGTGATTTTGTCCAACTAATAATTTAGCCTGGTGAGCAAAATACCTACCCCCTGGCTCCTATACGTGGTGATTCAAGATGGGAAATACATTACATTAGAAATCATCTGCACTGTCCTGATGCTGACTTTTATACTCCATTGGGTGCTTTTTAGATTGTATTTTACTACCTATGTCAAAGACCAATACTGGTCAAGACTTATTACCCACCAATGAGCTGTAAAGAGGCTGCTGAAAAGGGCATTGGAGGCTACTGAAAATATAGATCACACTCTGCGAGGGCAAGAACGCTCCTGGCCCAGGACTTTATTAACATTAGAGCTTCACTACTGCCCTTTCAGCTCTGCTTCAGAGCCTCCCATGGAAACCCAGGCTTTGGTGTGTCAAGGATTGCAGAAGGATGAGCATATTGAGAATATGCCTGATCCTGCCTAAAACCCCAGAGCAGTGACCACATCTCAATTAATTCACTCCAAAGGTTTTACAACTTTCTGTAAACACTGGGAACATTAATCAATTACAGTATTTCTTTAGTGTTACTACATCTTAAACAGCTATTATCCTTGAATTGTCAATCTTATGGTGGGTGAAAAAATTGTAAGATGGTAAATAAGAGGTGGAATATGCAGCTTGTTAGATGGATGCTCAGCCTTTGGAGATACACAGACTTGGATTCAAATCCTGGATCTGTTATTTACCAGTTAAAATGACTGTGGGTAATTTGCTAATCTTTTTTGAGCCTCAAGTTGTTCATCTGGAAAATAAAATAATAATAAATATGTCTTTTATTATGTTGTTGTAAAGACTAAATGAGCAAATGCATGCAAAATACTTAGAAGAATGTTTGGTAGTCAGTATTAGTTGCTCTTATTGTAACAGTGTAAAGCAGCCTTGAAAAGAAAGAACAAAGCTGACAGACACACACTGCCTGATTGGGACAATTACTGTGATGCTACATTATCCAAGCAAGTGTGGTATTGGCAAAGGACACACATGAAGAGCAGTGATACAGAACAGAGAGACCAAATAGCCAGATACAGACACACACTTATAAGATCAATTCATTAATTTGTTTTTCAATTACAGTTGGCATTCAATATTATTTTATATTAGTTTCAGTTGTGTAAGATTAATTGATAGATGACAAAGATTCTCAAGCAATCCTATTGTGAAAGAATAGTCTTTTTAGTAAGTGGTGCTGGACAATTAGACATGCTTAAGCAAAAAACAACAAAAAAATAAAACAAAACAAAAATTCAACAAGTATCTTATATCACATACAAAAATTAACTTGAAATGTATCATGGAACCAAATGAAAGTGCTGAAACCGTGAAAATTAAAAAAGGTATTACAGGAAAAAAAGTATTTGCTACCTTGAGTTACATAAAGTTTCTTAAGACAAGAATGCACAGCTATTGTTTTTAATTTGGTAGATTAAACTTTTATCACATTGTAAACTTTGTCTTTTCAAAAAAGACTGTTAAATGAAATTACAAGTCACATACTAGGAAAAATATTTATTAAACACATATCTGATAAAGAATTTGTATCTAAAACATGTAAAGAACTTATAACTTAATAATAATAAGAGAAGCAACTTAATTTTTAAATAGTGGGAAATATTTGAAACTATATTTCACCAAAAAATACATATGTTTGGCAAATAAGCACCTGTAAAGATAGTTAACACAATTTATCACTAGGGAAATGTCCGTTAAAACCACAAGGAGCAACCACTACATTCCCACTAGAATTCCTAAAATGTATAAGATTGAAAATACCAAGTGTTGGCAAGGATGTAGAGCAACTAACTCTGACACTCATACACTACTGGGAATGTAAAATGGTACAGCCACTTTGGGAAAACCTTTGACAGTGTTTTAATTTAAACACACACTTACCATATAAACCCAGTAGTCCACTCCTATGTATTTCCCAATAAAAATAAAAATATGTCTACACAAAGACTTGTACATGAATGTTCATTGTTGCTTTATTCATAATCACTAAATGTTCATCAATGTGTGAGTAAAGGATTGCAGTAAATTCATATAATGGATTAATACTCAACAATAAAAAAAACCAAATTACTAATACATGCAATAACATGAGTGGATCTCAATAGCATTGAGCCAAGTGCAAGAACCCAGACGCAGATACTACATACTATATGATTTTATTTTATAACATTCTAGAAAAGGAAAATCTATAGAGACATAAAATAGTCAGTGGTTGCCAAGGGTTGAAGTTATGGGGAAGGGATTGACTGCAAAGGAACATGGGAGATGTTTGGAAAGTAATACAAACATTCTATATCTTGATTGTGATGTTGGATATAGATACCTACATGTATTGGTTCACACTTAAAAAGTACTAAGTTTTATTGCATATAAAGTATATTTCAACAAAAATAGTTCATTATAATAATATAAAAGATATTACAAGGCAATGATTGATTTATCATCAAAGGAGAAATAAAATTAAAGAATTACATAGTGATTAGAATATTGAAGTACATCTTGTTTCATTATCTTATTTTAAAAAAGTGGACAAACAATTCAGATAGTAGAACTAATTACTTATTAGTTACACACAAATTGACCTTCATTGTCTGGGAGGGCTCTTAAACCTAATGTAGTTGCTATGGAATTGCAGTGCCAACCCCCCTTGAATGAAATAAAGTGCACAGCCTTCCCATCACGCCCCCATGAGATGATGAATGCGTTTTAGATGAGTGAATGGAAAGGAAATGTAGAGAAGATATGTAAACAAGGAATTGGTAAGAGAAATTCCTACTGAATCCCAGAAGACTTCCTCTACACAGTAATTTTCAGCACTACTGTACTAGAGGACAACATGTTCACTTGGGAAGTCAATAATACAAACCTGAGTGGCTGGGGCAAACAGCAGAATGGATATATTATATGAAAAATAAATACCCTTGAGAGGGGAGCAGGGTGTGGTTAAAAACACAGACGGTATCAGAAAAATGTGACTTTGAAGATAAAGGAGTGGACCTTTGTCTTGTTCTGAATCAACTGGGAGGTATTTTTGTCAACATGGTCCTCAGATTCTCTCAAGCCATCTGAACTCTCTCATTTGATTGGCCTAAGGAGCCATTTGATTGAGTGTTTTCTTGATTAGAAAAATGAGATAAATTATTTGAGATGTGAGAGTACTTATTGAATTCCCTCAGATTGGTTGACTGGATAAAGTAGACATCAAAGACTGGATTCTATACCTGTCTCTGACAGTATAGAATTTCCTCAGTGGTAAAAACAAAAAAATAAAATAGGAAAGGAAAAGAAAACCTGGGGTAAGCAGGTGATGCTAAGACAGAGAATGACTGACTAGTTATTTGGGTGCTAGAGTCTTATATAAATGGTGAATTGGAATGATGATTATGGGCTGTGCCTTTCTACCTAAATCCTTACAATCTATTCTTGCAGAGAAAAATAAGTGATATCCCAGAGAGTTCATATTTGAATTTTCTCCAGTTTAGTTCAAATAAGGAATAATTCTAAATATTCTATCAAGTATTTATGTGTGTGTCCAGGTAACTCTCCAGTGAGCACTGAGGTTAAAAGGTAATGGATATACAAAAGGAGAAAATAAGGTCATATAACTAAAGATCAATAGGAGATAGTGGTTTGATCTATAAATACAGTTTCCAAGGGGTAATCTCAAATTGAGCATATAAGGTTAAAGACAACCAAATGTCACATTCATAGCAGAAAAAGATTAAAGAAATCAGAGAGGTGCTCTGTGGAGCCTTTGCTGTAATGCCAATGTATGGCATAGACAAAATTGAACTGCTCACTTCCCCAATGGCTTTTGTCCTCTGTCAAAGGAAAAAAGAAGATAGAATGGACATCCATAGAAGAATAGAATTTCAAGGTGGTGGAAAAAGGTTCTTTTATCTGGCAGGCACAATCTTTTAACAGTATGGAAAGCAGCATTCTCACCATTGCAGCTGAAGGGGAAAATGAGAATCGAAGGCCAGAAGGAATGCTGAATGCAGGGAAACACTGGCGAAACCACCTGAATGGGGAGGCTATGCAGAGAACAGATGAAGAGTCACCTCCAATAGTTTGTATTGTACTTCACAGAGTGTGGCCATATGCGAAGCTCATATCAAAAATTTAAATGTATTTAAAAGGAGGCAACCAAGGGATTCAAATAAAGCACATTCCTAAATTAAAGACAAGTTTAGTAGTTATCTCTCTAATTTGACTAATAAGTATAATGATTTTCATGAAAAGTGATGGAAAACTTCTCCACAGTAATTAATCCTATGACATGACCTTTAGACACGTACATTTATCCATAAAATCCACCCGGATAACAATAATCTAAACCTTAAATTGGAACCTGAAGCACGTAATGACAAATGCAAAGAAAGGAGCAACCCGGAGATCATTGAGGATTCCAGAAGAAAGAGAATCACAGAGCAGAGAGGTGCCAGCACTCTCCAGGTGAGACTTCCCAACAGAGCAGCCAGGGACTGTGACAGGCACAAAATGCAACAATGGCTGTGGGGGAATAATGTGCAAATGTCAGATCTGCACAAACAGAACATATTATTTTTAAATTATTTCCCTGAATTAATTATAGTCTGTCAATTATATTTTGTATGGCAATGTGGAATGTTCTGACTGGTCACTCAATATTTTATGATTTTGATCAATTTGGATCAGTTCATTGACCCATCAAAACTTGAACTAAAAAAAAAGAAAAAAAGTTTTATCTTGTTTATAATATGCTGGTAGTTCCTGAAACCTAGATGACTTAGCAGGGTAAAGATGCTGCATGAACTTAGCATAGAATACCTGCCAGCTTTTTCTAATACTGTTAAAACCATGACCCTCTATATTCATATTATTACAAAACCATTCACCATCTGTCTTGGTCTCCTTTGGTTACACATAATAAGGGAACCCTAGTACCCACTGCTGGTGGGAATGTAGACTAATGCAGGTACTCTGGGGGAAAAATATGGTGTTTCCTCAAAAAATTAAAAATGGAACTTCCATTTGACCCAGTGATCCCACTTCTGGGAATATATCCAAGAATCCTGAAACACCAATCAGAAAGAATATATGCACCCCTATGTTCACAGTGGTGCTATTTACACTGGCTAAGATCTGGAAACGGCCCAAGGGCCCATTAGTAGATGAGTGGGTAATAAAGTTGTGGTACATTTACACAATGGAATACTATGCAGCTGTGAAAATGAAGGATCTCTTACCTTTTGAGAGAGCATGAAGGGACCTGGAGAGAATTATGGTAAGTGAAAGAAGCCAGTCAGAGAAAGACAAGTATCACATGATCTCAATCATATGTGAAATCTAATGAACAAAATAAATTGATGAACACAATAGGTCCAGAGACATGGAATCATGGAACAGATCCACAGATCTCAGAGGGAAGGCGTAAGGGGGGATGGGAAGAGATTAACCAAAGAACTTATATGTATATATGCGTAGCCCATGGACACAGACAATAGTGCTGTGAAGGCCTGGGGTGGGGTGGAAGCCAGGTGGAGGGGTCAAAGGAAGAAAATGGGGGACACCTGTAATACTCTCAACAATAATAAAAAAAAACAACCTGAGTTGGATAAAAAAGAAAAACAAATAATAACAACAAAAACAAGTAAGGGAAAGGGAAGTGTACATGATTCATTTCCTCTTTTTACAGACTGGCCTTCTGTGTAATATGGCCCACCCATAATCCCCAAATTTGCATAATCTCAATTCAAAGTCAGTATATAATAAACTGAAGTCTCATACACATTTCCAAAATCTGAAATGAGAGAATTTGATGGTCCCACTTTAGATCCAGCATTCCACCCTGGGCCAAACAACTGTGGCTAAACAGGGATTTATAAAACATGACTAGGGCTGTTGTAGGATAGTGAGAAGAGACAACTTCCTGTGGGTGGATGGATATAATTCTCCCCCAAAAAGAGACTTCATGTATTTGGGAATGTAGCAAAATGTCCAGTACATCAGTGCTTCACAAGCTTTAATCTATCTATGATTCACCTTGGGGCCTTCTTATATGGATTTGGATTTAGTAGTTGGTGTGGGATCTGAATTTTCATTTCTACAAGATCCCAAATGATGCTGATGCTGCTGATCTGCAGATTTGGTTGTCATTCAACCAAAATTGCTTGCTTTCCTGTTTAGCATATCTCAATGGTTATTATCATGGGGCAGTCACGATGGTACACCACTCAGATCCCCTTTCAAATCAAACATGTCATGATAAGCTCAGCTAGCTGGTAGCCTCCCGCTGTGGGTACCTCAGGATCTCCTTAGCTTTCAAACTAAGGCAACACACTGCCTGGACAACTCCCAAACAATGAGTGAGCATGGGGTGTGGAGGTGGGGATAAGCATGGCTTGTCATTTCTGACCAGCATGGGACCCTTGTACTAGACAAGGGGGTTTGGATGATGAAGTGCATAGGAGTCAGCCTCCTAGGGCAAGAAGCAGGAAAGAGAAACACAATTCATCTGTGAGTTGAAATGGAGAAGAATCAGCCAGCAAGGTAAACAGTGAGCTTAAGGTATGAACAGGACAAGCAGTAACAGAAAAGTGAAGCAATGGTTGTGGAAAAGAATGACCTTCCTTCCTGAAGAAAGGAAGAATCAAAACATGAGCTTGTTGTCTGTCTTTAAATATTTGAAGATTGTCTCAGGGAGGATGGTTTTAAGGCTTCTGTGCTGCTTAAATAATAAGACTATATTTCAAATGGGGAACATGTTTCGTTTCAATACATATTTTACAATGAAGCTGCCATACTATTGTATGATTTATGAGAGAGGAAATTTTTTCATTGCCTAAAGGATTCATGCAGGGACTGTTGGAATGGGAACCAGATCGATGGCATGATCACATTAATTATAGTTGCCTGGCAGCAGAGGTCAGACAAGCCTTAAGGAAGCATATAGACTATTGGGCAAAGGTCCAAGGTCCTGGCATTAGGAAGAGTTTGGTCATTATTTTCAAGATCTGGCTATTTTGAGTGCCAGACATCCTGACAAGTGCTGGTTACAAAAATTTTCCTTAACAAAACTTTAGGCAGTTTCCTCTAAGCCTCCTTCTCAACTAGGCTTCCATTTCTGAATTTCTGTGTCTATCTTTGCATCATCCAATTTTAGCAAAATTCTGCTAAGTCAGTTTTGCAAGAATCCCCCCCCCTCTATATCTGATCACCCTTAAAATCTGATCAAATTCCTCATCCCCCACCTTGCCCCAAGTGACAGAAGGAAGATAGATCAATCCTGGGACACTCAGATCACATCTCTGGACACCTTCAAAGTGCAAGATTCTATAAATTAGAGAACATGAATTTGAAGTTCTTTTTTCATTGTCAGTAGCCTAATGATTTTAGAATTAAGTTGACCCCAGAAATTCCAAAGTTTTTAATGACTTGATAGGATAAGGGAATTTGTGCTGAGAACTCCATTGATTAAGAAAGCTCTTAAAAAATTGGTAATACTAAAGAGAGAAACTTGGAAACATTATTTTCCTCTGTGTTTAGTAAAAATTAAAGAATACGTTTTTATATAAAATTTCTTCTAGTTTGCATTTTTATATTACTTATGGAAAAAGTAAAATAAGTTTATTTAGTAATTGGAAATCAGCTCTGAATATTACAAAGGAAGCGAAAACTTGCTATGTGACTCACTCACCCATCATAACCAAAATGGATGGGAGAGAATATGGCATCCTTAGGATTTGCTTTGCACAAAGACTATCCTGTGTGATTTGAGGCTAGGAAATAAACTATTAAGGTTTAATTTGTGTGAATAATTGATGAATTAATCTTTATTTTAATTCATTTATTATAAATAATATAATTAACATTTATTAAGCTTATACTAGATACCGGTCACTCTGCCAAGCATTTTTATGAATTAGATCTTATTGAAACCTCATACCCATTGGTCGGCTGGTAAAGCAGTCCACTAAATTCCTGAATTTTGGACAGTAGTTTCTCAGGAGTTACCACAAGCTTGCTCCAGAAGGACACTACTTAAGATATGTATGAGTTAGCGTACTATGCAATAAACTGCTGTGACAAAGAGAACTAAGATGTACAGTTGTCCAAATAAGAGTTTATTTTTCTCTCACATAACAGTCTTGGAGGGAATAGAGGTCTCTGCTTCTCAGTTATCCTCTATCCTGGGCTGGAGGCTTGGCTCTGCCATCCTCAACAACATCCCCAACTGGAGTTCTAACAAGAGCCTTTGTAGACAGCAGAAGGCAGAGAGGGAAAAAAGATCAAATAAATCACTTTTAAGATAATCAGAGCTGCCCATAGCCTTTCCACTTTCATCATAGTCATCTGTGCCACACAGAATACCCATGAGGCAGTGGAGTCTGGGTGAAGAGTTCAGGCCACCCTCTGAACCCCAGTTATAAGGTGAATTATCTCAGTTTTCTTGTCTTTAAAATAAAGACAATGATAGTATCTACCACAGTTTTTTTTTTTTAAGGAATAAACAAGTTAATACACATTGTGACCTTGGAATAATTCATGGTACATTATAAATATTTGATTCAAGATAGCTATTAATATTCTTATTTAGTAGACACAGGAACTGAGAACATTACAAAAATGGCAAACAAAGATGATAATGAGTGTTCTCACTCTCACCTAATGCAAGAAGTTTTCAACGAATCACATTGCCAGTTTTGCTTCAGTATCCCAGTTGTCTTAGCCTATAAACAAAAGGACTTTCAAGGGAAGAATCATAATTAGATATAGCAAAGGCCAGGAGAGGTATATTCTTATTTGCAATCCTGAATAATTTTCAGGGTGGAATTTAAATGACAGTTGAAACCTGTGGAAATGAAATCCCCTGTTATGTGATTTCAGCTAAATCTCATGTCAAATAATCCAACCATAAACCTTTATACCACCCTGCAGGGGCAACCTTAACACTAGACAGATATGACTAGTGGACAGATTGACACAGTTTTGTGAAAAGTTATTCAAATACAGTATCTCAAATTTCTTATTATCTGGATTTCTAGTATTTTGTTCCCTTTGGAAAATACGAATAACTGAAAGTTAGTTGAACATACATAAAGAGTAATTTTAAGGATTAGTGGCCAGCCCTAGCCACTTTGGGTCAGTGGATAGAGGGTTGGCCTATGGACTGGAGGATCCTGGGCTCAATTCAGATCAAGAGCACATGCTTAGGTTGTGGGCTCTATCCCCAGTAGGAGGCAGCCAATCAATTATTCTCTGTCATCATTGATGTTTCTATCTCTCTCTTCCTCTCCCTTCCTCTCTGAAATCAATAAAAAATATATATATTTTAAAAAAAGGATTAATGGCCAACCGGGTATCCTGGATCATGGCAGAATAGGTGGATTTTACACTCACCTGCTAGGTCCAAACTGGAATTACAACTAAATTACAGAACTATTAAACTGAATAAATCACTGAAGACTAGCTGAACTGGTCTTAGAAGCAAGGATTTACAGAAGAAGCCACATCTAGACTGGTAGGAAGGGCAGAAACATGAATAAGGCTGGCCTGGCACCCATGTATCGTGGTTGAGAATACAAAGGGATATTTCAGCTGCAAAGGAGCCCCCTGAGGAATGTGGGGTCTCAATCCCACACTGGGCTTCAAACACCAGAGTGCCAGAGCTGGAAGAGGAGCCCACATAACATCTGGCTGTGAAAAATCAGTGGGGGTTCTGTCTACTAGGGAGATACTGGAGTCTTCTAGAGACACCAGTGCCCTCTTAAAGGGCCAGCACAGAAAATCTTGTTCATGGCCACTCACTCCTTGGAACAGATTGGAGTCATGTGAGGAGACATTGGGTTGTATGGGTCCAGGGAGAAAGTTGAAGGGACAGCTGCCAGGGACCCTGTGCTTAGGCCCTCTCTCACACTGCCCACAGATGCTATGCCCCTGGGTCTAGCAGACCTTCATACTGAATCAGCCTAAGGAATGCACTTGTCCCAAACTCCTGACTCTCTGTCATCCTGCCCTGCCTGCTCACACCCTGCAGAGGAGCCAGCCACCTGGACCTGTGGTGTAGACTTTCTTAGACTGTGCTTTAGGGTAAACTCAGGGGGTATCAGAAGGGGAGTTGTGTGGCTCTGGGGTGGGGATCATTTCCTCACCCCCCTTACCATATGCCTGAGTGGCACTGCCCCACTTGGGAGATCTACTAACCCCACCCTTTCAACGCCCAGTGGTTCTTGTCAAACTTGAGCCCTTCAGAAGAGTCAACCAGCTGTGGTGAACCTGGGCACAAGTCGCACTACCATTCCTGTGTAGAGTCCTATCTTCACATGGCCAAATCTTGGTCTGTTGAAATAGATTCATAGATACAGAGAACAGACTGATAGTTGCCAGAGGGTTGGGGGACTGGGTGGGAAAGGTGAAGGGAATAAGAAGTACAAATTGGTAGTTACAAAATAGTCACAGGGATGTAAAATACTGCATGGGCATATAGTCAATAATATTCTAATAACTATGTATGGTGCCAGATAGGTACTGGAAATATTGGGGGAATACTTTATAAAGTATACTAGAGGCCTGGTGCATGAAATTTGTGCACAGGTAGGGTCCTTAGGCCTGGCTGGAGATCAGGGCCAATTGGGGCCTTCCAGTTTCTGGCCATGGCCTTCCTTCATTCTGTGCCACCCCCTGGTAGTCAGTGCACATCATAGCGATTGATCGAACTCCCTATCTTCCAGTGGAACTCCCGAGAGGATACTTTGCATATTAGCCATTTATATATGAAGATGATTGTCTAATCACTATGCTATATACCTAAAATGAATACAGACTAATTAAAATTTTTATTTAAAAATTTAATTCAAATGATAACATGCATCTTCCCCCAAGTGAATTCCCCACAGTTTAGTCTTTAAGATCAGTTTCTTGTGATCCATTCATTTTCCTGATGTGGCAGGTACAGTTACCTGTTACAATTATGGAACATTGTCAATTAAAATTTACATTCAGTGCAAAAGCACTCTTAATTTTTTGCTGATGAATTCTACATTTTTTCCCTTGGACTCTCTTGCTTTGTTTCACAGTATTACTGATTCCATCCAACGTCTTAATGGAAATAAAAAAAGAAATAGAGAGACATCTGAGCTTTCTCTGAAACATTGTCTCCAAATTCTCCCATCATGGAACTAAGAGCAGAGCTGATAGGATATTCTAGTGCTCAAATAAATGCAGATCATTCTACTCCTCTCTTTGTGTGCATGCATTTTGTTTTTCATATCGGAGTTATTTGGATAGCAATGACACTGAACTGAGAAATGAGAGCAAATTGGAAGGTGTTTTGCCCTAAAGTTATGGTGAGGTAGCACAGACACAGGGAGAACCTACATCATGGGAGGAGATTCACGATGGAGGCAGCACACCAATTCTCTTCTGGATGGTTATGTGGTTTAGAAATGAGAGATTTAGAATTGAGGTATAAAACAACAACAAAACAAAACGGTAAGTAATCATGAAGTGGGAGGAGGATGGATCAGGTCTCATTTACTTGGGCTGTCGACAGAGACAGAGCTCAGATCTGTTTTTATTATGTGCCTGGATTGTGTCACGGGGGTGCTGGAGGCTTCGGACTGGGAAGAAGTCCTGTCTCCAATAACAAAGCCCCTTCTTCAAATCTGGATCTGAGAAGGAACCACTTTCCTGCTCTGGATCAGATGACCGATCAGTTTCACATTCTACCCACATTTCCCACGTATCAGTGCATGCACGTGTCTGCCCAGCTACCTTATGTTCCCCTCTGCGGCTGCTGTGGCTCCACCACCCTCCACTTGCACACTATGGCAAACTTTATCTGTCCGCTCCCCTATTCACTTAGCTCTTGAAGTCTGTCATGTTGACACCAGCTAACTCTCAAGCAACCAAGTTAAGTGAAATATTTGTCTGGAGTACCTATTGTTTTTAATTAGGGCACCCTTACATTCTCAGCAGTCCGGCAGTCCTGTGGCACTAAGAATTAGGCCATGTGCTACTTTTGTCATATGTGCTGTTGGTGACCAACAGCTTTTGGTATATTATTCTTCCAGCATTTCTCCGTGTATTTTAATGCACATGAATCACACCATATTTATAATTTTTATGTATTTTTTTCTGAACGAAGTCTTCACAGTTATTATTTTTAACATAAAAAACAGTGCACATACTGCAAAGTGTCCATCCACCGGCTCCCACAAGTATCAACATTCTGCTCTGTGTTATTAATTGTTGAAGATGTATGTTGTTTTTATGTCTTAAAACTATGAATTTGTTGTGAAGAGCGATGCTCAAAGTATATTATCTATTTAGATCTCTTCTCTTTGGCACAAATACCTGGAAGCAAAATTTCTGAGAGTCGCCCATCTCATCTCTATGTACTCCACATGTCGGGGGGTAAGCAAGGGACCCTTGGGTCTGTTTCCATTCATGCTTTGCCACTAAGGACAAGCCTTACTCTTTGGGTACTTTACGGATGAGGACTGACCCAAAGTGAGCTGCAGAGCTCAGGGATAAGGCCTGTGTTACACCGTGGGAGATCTTTGAGGGCCACCTTATGAATGTCACAGAGGCGGCTGCTGTGGTTGCAGAGACACGTGAGGAGCTGGGTCAGATCATGGTCAAAGTTGCAAATAGGTCTTCGTGCATTTTAACCAAAGAACAGTTTGAATGCTGGAGGTGTTTTTTTATTTTTTTCTTCTTCCTCCCCCAAGCCCTTCTTGACAACAAAACAAATGATGAACTGAAATCAAACACGACACTCTACCTGCAGGACCCAACGCTGACAGATGGAGCTGTGTTTAAATAGCTTCGTGTTGCCAGTTCCAATAAAAGAAAAGTACACAACAGCCCAAGTCTGATGGGAAAAGGGAAAGTGCTCAGAATGTGAAAGGGAGTCAGGTAATCATACCGGTGATGAGAGTCATCTGACCTGTCAGCACATGGCCACGTTGCCGCTGAGGTCAACTGGAAGAGACAGAGTGGTGGCCGGTGTCCAACTCCACAAGGCGAGGGCCGACAGTCTGAGGAAGCTCAGGGCTTTATGGAGCGGAGATGGGGCACGAGGGAAACCTGCCAGGTTTCTGATCTGTGTCTGGCTGGTGGGTGAGCAACAGCTGCTTTTGTTATCTAAGAACCAGGCATGCTGGGGCTGTGGGACTGCTCTCAGCGAAATAATTTTTAGGTTTTGTCAAATAAAGGCACTCAGATGACATTCTGGTGGATGAAGCCTCAGAAGGCTCTGAAAAGAAAAACAACCTTTACCTTAAATGTGTGAATTTAGTTCCAATGGGGATGCAGTCATGTATCAAGTTGAAAGACCTAAGAAATACTTTGTGGAAAGAAAAGCACCTTTTGTTCGCTCCCTGATTTGAATTGGTTCCAGCACCATCCGGAGAGAATGCTAAATCTGGTGTCTTTGATCCTCCACCGTCTGTGCCCTTCCTAACCCTCATCTTCCAGGAACGGGTCGGATCTATTCCGCAGAACTCACGCCTTCACGCGTGCTTGGCGAGATACTAGTATACCGTACTGGGTGCGTCAATGGTTTGGAATTGGCTCCCTCCCGATGTCCTCCAGTGGTACTGTGGACTCATCCGGTAGCACTGGCACAATCTTCAAAACCCATTGACACCAGCATTTATTGGTGAATATCCTTTTAAGGTCTGTGGGAATCACTAAGGTTGCAAAGATAAATACTAGCAAGTGTCACTAAAATGAAGGAGTTCATAGGAGGTGCAGGAAATAGACTTTAAATGCATCATTATAAAAGAACGTGTAGGAAGGAGGGCAAGTCGTGTGGCCACCAGGAGGGTTCTGAGGATACAGTGACTCTTGGGATTTTTGGTGAGATCTGCATAGGAGGTCCTTGGGGTGTCACTGACTGGTCTTTAAGAGAAAGGAAATCAACAAATAGATATTATTCATGGAGCACCCAAAATATACCAGGGATTAAACCAGACACTTTATTAATTCAACTAAATTAAGAGAACACCACCATGCATTAGATATCATAAGTCTCAATGTACAGATAAGGTAACTAACTGAGGGAGGTTCAGAGCTAAAGCACATACAGCCACAAAGGGTCAGAGCACAGACGTGAATGTAATTTTTCTATTTTAAAACCCATCTAATTTACTTACAGGATATTTTTCCTTACATGATATTCTTCTACTATCCCCTCCTTTTTTGATTTAAATGTTAGGAGGCTTTTGAAAATTTTATAATGTAGTCTTGATGGCTTTTAAATTTTAATTTTTGCACTATAATATTACTGTTTTAGGTTCATTACATGGTGCACAATTTTATCATGAGATGAAGTACCAATAAAAATTTTAGTTAACACCTTAGGAACACCTTTTTGTCCAGTACAATTAATTTTTCTAGAATATTCGCTTGTTTCAACTAGCCAACTTAAATTTGCCTGAAAACTTGACTACTATTTTACTGTCAAATTTATTACTCTAATAACAATCTTATTTTATCCTGTAAATATCAGTGGAAGGGATTATTTGCCTTCTTGAGTAGGTCCTGAGCATTCCTGGTGGTATGCTGGATTTAGATATCGTAAACCCACTTCCCCACACCATGGGTACAAGACAACTCAAACAATTCTTGTTGGAGTGAGAGGGCACTTTAGAAAATTAATTGTAAGGCTAAAAGCAAGACACCCATGAAAAACACACAAGGTGTCAAAACAAGCCAGAGGAAAATCATTTGGGCCAAAAATGAAATAGGATCCCAAGTCAAATTTATAGAAAATATTCCTTTATTAACTTTTGGTCGAGAATATGTTTGTATATTTTCAGAAAACAACTCCGAGACCATGTGGATTCCAGCAACAGAGAGGAATCGACAGAACTACTCCAGCCATGAAGACAGAAGAGAAGCATTCCAGAGATGGAAGACGCTGATGTGGCCTTCCCATACTAACAGTTAGCAGCTGTGCATCACTGCAGGTTGCCCAGGACCAAACCAGAGAGAGTCAGACCTGCATTTGTCCACCATCCAGAACTGTAATGTCAGTGCTGACATGTACACATAAGGAACTGTTGGACATTGAAATTGGGTCTCAAAAGAACTGTTGGCCCAGAAAGAAACTCACTACAGACTGATTTATTTGCCTGTCATCATAACCATTATTGCTTGTCTCATTTTCAGTTCTTATAAGTGTATTTCTAATAGCACATGATCTCACTCATCTAGGGGAAATAATGAACAACATAGACAGATGAACAAGAACAGACCCAGAAACAAGGAGGCATGGATCAGACTGTCGGGCCTCAGAGGGAGGGTAGGGAAGGGTGGGGGTAAAGGGGAGAGATCAACCAAAGGACTTGTGTGCAAGCATATGAGCCTAACCAGCGGTTAAGGACAACGTGGTGGGGGCATGTGTGGGGAGGAGTATGGGATGGGAATGGGGGGATGAGGACAAATATGTGATACCTTAATCAATAAAGAAATTAAAAAAAAAAACCCATGCTCCATGCTCAAGGCGACACTGCTTCAGAACAAAGGAAAGTGACAGAGATGGGTACCCAGGCGGAGAGATGGAGTTACTGCCACCAACTTTTCCCATCTGTTTCTTCATCTCTTTCCTCCAGGCCATACTCAGTATCCTGGCATTATTCTCTGCCTTGATTATGGCTCACTAATTCCATTTCTTTCTTCTGCTCCTTCAAAACACACTGTCTCATCAATTACTTTGCAGTTAGCCTTGAGACCAACATGGATAATAATGGTCTCTGACTGGAGTCTGAATGGCTGTCCACTAGTCACATGCCCTTATGAGGTGCCTCAATTTTCACAAGTGTTTGGCAGCCCAAAACTAACTCAGCTGGCTCCTGAGGCACTGGATTTTGTTCCTAACTGCATGACAGAGCTCAGTGTCCTTATGAGTCTCCTGGGGAAATTTCCATGCAGGTTCTGATTCCGTAGGTCGAAGGTGGGTCAAGAGCTGGCATTTCTATTAAGCTGCCAGAAACACTGCTGACACTCTGGCCCACTGAACGGCAAGGCTGAAGACTAACTGTGCTCAGGTTACTTATCAGAGAGAGATCTCTAACACATGGCCACTCGACCCCGTTTGAAGATCTAGAAATGAATGAGTTATGTATTCTTAATCCTCAGTAAATATTGTGTATATTCGCTGAGCTTTGGAGGGGTTTTATAAACCACTAAATAATACTTCAGTATATCTATATATAAAAGCCTAAGTGACCAGTTGACTCTGACCACCAGGGGGCAGACGCTCAATGCACAGGATCGGGCTCCCTCCTGTCTGGATCGGGCCTGCAGGGATAGGGTCAAAATTGGCTCTCTGACATTCCCCCAAGGGTCCCAGATTACAAGAGGGTGCAGGCCAGGCCAAAGGACCCCACCAGTGCACGAATCTGTGCACTGGGCCTCTAGTATTAATATAATTTCTCAATAACCCTCACAGTGGCCCTAAGAAATAGCTGTAGTTATTATATTTTACAGATGAGAAACTGAGGTTCAAATGGTTTAAGTAACTTGCCCACAGTCACTTAGCTCTTAAAGGACATAGCCAAACTTGGACCCAAAGTTGCTGTAATTGGTTCTGCCTAGTACTAGTAGCCCTGCGCACAAATCCGTATGCCAGTAGCTCGCCAGTAGCTCGCTGCCACCTCCAGTAGCTCCCCCACCCCTCTACCCTCCACCCTCCTCATAGCTTGTTGCCCTGCCCCCTCTTGTAGCTCTCCACCACCCACTTGTAGCTGGCTTCCCCACCCTCCTGCTGATCTGTGATCCAGTTGTTACGTGGTAGGTCATTACGCTTCATGGCATAACGGCCATTTGCATATCACATCTTTATTATATAGGACTAGTCACATGCCCTTATTAGATGCCTCAATTTTCACAAGTGTTTGGCAGTCCAAAACTAACCCAGATTTTTACTTATACTCTTTGCCTTACTTTCCTTATTTTAAACATATTTGTATTATTATATTGCATGGACTCTATGCTATCTAAAACATGTTGTTCTCCCCATTCCTTCAACTTCTTTATTATAGAAACAATGTAATGACAAGAAAATTGAACACAGAGCAAATTATAATTAAGAAAGCACAAAAATATGTCTATTTCCAGCCCATAGAGATAATTATTCTTAAAGTTTTACTTAACTATCCTTCCAAATGTTTCCTTCCTATGTCTGTGCTTAGCTTTTTTCTTGAAATAATGAAATATAATTCCATGTATATGTTTTGTAATTTCCTTTTTTTTCATTTAGCTATATAATGTAATTTCCAGAATGTTGTTCTTAATCAATAAGAAGTACTTGTGTAAATGAGTAGATTAACTTATTGACTTATCTCTTATTCCTGGGTTTTTGCATTGTCTTATTGTTTTTGTTTGTTTGTTGTTTTAAATTTAAACAACATCAAAGCCACTCTTTGACATTTGTGTTTGTGCATACTTTTAACTGATTTATTTTTAATTTTGTTCACTGAAGTAAGATGTTAAAATTATTCTTATAAAATCTTTAACTAAGGTAGGTAAAGGAAAACCCCTTTGGTTCCTAGATGAATCCAATTTTTGTCCCTAGGGTCCTCTCAATCTGGTGTTTTTCCTTCAAGGTCTTTTCACTGTGATACACAGATGTCCGTAGTGAATGGCTCTAGGACTTTTTTATATGAATGAGAGCATACCATATGCCTTTTAAAATTATGTTTCATAGGAAGCATTTTCTAAAAGAGACAGTGCTCACTCAGGATGTTAGAGCAGCCTTGTCATCCTACCCTCCTACCCTGCCATCCCTGTTCCTTTTCATTTGTTCATCTTTGTCAGGGTCATAAGTAGTAAATAGCACTTAGTGGTACTTCAAAACTTATTGTAAATCTATAAATACACACAAAGACATTTTTCTTAACATTTTTGGAACATTGCTCCTATTTTTAAAGTTCTCTTTGTCTACCCTTCCCTACAATCCTTGCCCCTTCCATCACCCTTCAGGGGTAACCACATTTAATAGCTTGTATGCATTGTCTTAGAACTTTTCCTGTATACAGGTAAGTGTACACACACCCAGACTGTGCACTCCTCAGAGTGCATGTGTGTGTCTTTTTAAAATAATTGACATAATCTACAAATTGGCTTTTGAAGTAAACAATATTTCTTAGAGAAGAATCAATATAAATATAGATCAGGATTTCTCAAATATATCACTACTAGAGGCCCGGTGCACAAAATTCGTGCACTGGGGAGGGTGTCCCTCAGCCCAGCCTGCACCCTCTCCAATATGGGACCCCTTGGGGATAGGGCCTAAACCTGCAGTTGGACATCCCTCTCACAATCCGGGACCGCTGGCTCCTAACTGCTCACCTGCCTGCCTGATTGCCCCCTAACTGCTCCCTTGCTGGCCTGATTGACACCTAACTGCCCCTCTGCAGGCCTAATTGCCCCCAAATACCCTCCCCTGCTGGCCTGATCACCCCAAGGTTTTTATTAGTTTAGATATGACCCTGCACAGAAAATTTTACTAACCCTGCTTTACAATAAGGGCTTGACGATTGAGTCATTAGGACGAGACACCAAGATTTCCTTTCTTTGAATAGTGAAGGGGACAATTATCTTGTCTTTAAGTTGCCCCAAAATTAAAATGAGATAATGACTTAGAAAAGTATAAAAGCACCATATAAAGACAACTCTTTAAAATTAAAAACACTATTTTAATTCTCCCCTTCCTTCCTTTACAGCTTTTATTTAAACTTTGAAATTTATAAAAATTTCACTCCAATTTTCATTTCTTTACATTCAATATTATTTTATATTGGTTTCAGGTTTTATATTAGTTACAGAATAGTGGTTAGAAAATCATATACTTTACAAAGTGTTCCCTGATATTTCTAGTACCCACCTGGCATCATACCATCATTACAACACTATTGACTATATTCCCTATTTAAGTGACAATGGGTTTACAGGTTCCTTTCAGTCTTTCTTTTGTGTTGCTCGTCCTTCCTTTTCTTTCTCAATTCTTCTCTCATTTTCTTTATATAGTATCTCAATTGGCCATCAAAGCTCAGTGAAGGCACTGGGACACGCTTCATCCATTTTACAGACCAGGAAACTGAGGCCAATTCCAGTTGGCTGTGGAACTTGACTCAGCACACAGGAAGCCCTCAGAGCCATGCTCTTTGCGCTTCCTAAGGGGCAGCTGCCCAGCAAACAGAACAAACCTTCCAGTCAGGCTTCCAAGCCTCTTTCTCGAGCACCTCTTCATTGCGGATGCTCCACATTCTTTCCTCTCCCCGTCCCCTGCCCCCCATTCTTTACTGCCCCTGCTTCTCTGGAGCAGGTGGAAGGCTTTGCACTCACTGCCTAGGCATGCTCTGCCATGGGGCAGGGCACCACGGGCTTGCTTTTGGGTCAAGGCAGGAGCAGGAGTCACTGCCTCTGAAGTGTGAAGGCTGCCTGAGAAATCCTGGTTAGCACTGGGAGCTTCTCTGAATCACATCAGTCAGTCCAGTACCCTGCAGTGCAGCACCCCTCCACTGAGGTGGCACCACCCCTCAACCCCTGTCTCAGGGGTGAGGGTCCTTGCCCCTCTGCCTGGAGTCCTTCCATGCCCCTTGATCCCTGGCAGGGCTCTAGTACCCACCTGGCATCTACCATCATTACAACACTATTGACTATATTCACCATTCACGGGCATCTTGGGGCCACTGCAGAACCCCTGTCTCTCTGCAGATGAGGCAGATTCCCTTGGTCTCCGTGAAGTTATGAATCTGTGGCCAGAGGCCAGGTCTGGGTCTCAGCAACCCCCTGCCTGCAATGTTCCCAGGGACCCCCGGGAGCGGCTAGGTGGGTCCGGCCTCACCTCCCCAGGGCGGCGATGTTCCCAGGGATCCCCCGGAGTGGCGGGCAGCGATGATCCCAGGGACCCCCGGGAGTGGCTAGGCAGTCCGGCCTTGCCTCCCTGGGGCGGCAATCTTCCCAGGGACCCCTGGGAGTGGCTAGGCAGTCCGGCCTTGCCTCCCTGGGGCGGCAATCTTCCCAGGGACCCCCGGGAGTGGCTAGGCAGTCCGGCCTTGCCTCCCTGGGGCGGCAATCTTCCCAGGGACCCCCGGGAGTGGCTAGGCAGTCCGGCCTCGCCTCCCCAGGGCGACGATGAACCCAGACCCTTCCTGTGCAGTCTGGCGCTGCCCACCCCACCGCCTCCCGGCCATGGGGTGGGCAGCGCCAGGGCCTACTCCGCTCCCGATGGACCCGTACCCCCCGGAAGCAGGCCATGGTGCTGCCCGCCTGCCTTCGTATGCAAATTAACCGCCATCTTTGGTGGGTTAATTTGCATACTCACTCACTCTGATTGGCTGTGGGCATAGCGAAGGTACGGTCAATTTACATATTTGTCTATTATTAGGTAAGATTGACATTTGGGCCAGATAATTCTTTGTTGTCTGAGGACTGTCCTGTGCATTGTAGGATGTTTAGCAACATTCCTAGCTTCTACCCACCAGGTGATATCAGCACCCACTCCCCTACCCCCATCTCACAATTGTTACAATCAATATTCTCCATATATACTGCCAAATGCCTCCTGAGGAGCAAAATTGCTCTTAGTCAAGAACCAATGATATAAATGCACTTAATTCGATTTTTTGTAAAGCATTACATTCCAAATCATTTAGCACTTTTTTTTCTGTTATAATGTTGCAATAAGGTGTTTTTGTTTGTTTGTTTGTTTGTTTTTTTACAAGAGGACAATTCTCTTGAGAGATTATATGGTCTAATGGGAAAGAACACCATTCCTGGAGCCAGATTACCTTGGTTCAAATCCTAAATCCTAAATTTGTAAAATGGGGATACTAATAGAAAGTAATGAGGATTAAAGGCATTTAAGCATGCAAAGCACTTAGAACAGTGGAAGCAATTTATTGATAAATGATACCTATTAGTACATGCCTCTATATGCATGTATGCAGATGTTTCCCAAAGGTAGAGATTGAGCCATTGCATAGCTAGTTGTATAAGAGGTGCATGCTTTTAATTTGAAGAGATGTTGCAAAACATCCTCCCAGAGAAGTATACTAATTTATGTCATCAATATATATTATATCGTTAGTTCCTCATGCACTCACCAACATTTTATATCATATGCAAATAATTTTTAACCTGATGGAGGATAAATAGTATTTCATTTTAATTATAGTCTGCATATCCCTAATTACTGGTGTGTTTGATCAAGTTTTTTATATATTTACTGGCCACATGTTTTCTTTTTTGGTGAATTTTTTGTTCATGTCTTTTACCATTTTCTATTTTTTAAAATATATTTTTGTTGATTTCAGAGAGGAAGGGAGAGGGAGAGAGAGATAGAAACACCAATGATGAGAAATAATCATTGATCGGCTGCCTCTTGCTTGCCCTACACTGGGGATCAAGCCCACAACCTGGGCATGTGCCCTGACCAGGAATCGAACCATGACCTCCTAGTTCATAAGTCGACACACAACCCCTGAGTCATATTGGCCAGTGGGTGTCCATTTTCATTTATTTATTTATCTTTTTCTTATAGATAAATAATAGCTCTTCAACTATTTTGCTTAATAACCCTTATTACATATGTTACAAATATTTCTCTCAGCCTGACAATGACTTTTTACTTTGCGTATGGTGGATTATTGGAATACAGAGATTTTAAATTTCAATCACATTTATTGATCTTTTCACTTTGAGTTTTGCTTTTTGGGGTCCTGTTTGAAAGAAAGCAGATTATGAACAAATTGTTAATTGATTGGAACTAGTCCAGAGAATATTTGAAGTAGAAATAATATGATAGAAAGAAATAAAAGAAGACCCTAATATCATGAAGGAGGTGAACTAACATTGATGAATCATCAACAGGCACCAGGATTTTCATATATATATTAAGTAAATTTCACTGACAGCTGATTACCTGACACTTCATGGCAAAGATAGAAGATGTAAAATGAAGATGCCATCATTGTAAGATCATAGCAATTGGGGACATTCAGTGTGGAGCCAAGTTTAGTCATAACTCCTGAACCACTATGGTACAGTTTAATCATTGGATTTGGCAATAAGTCCTGACTTACAGTCTGAGTGTTTGAGTGTGGAACTCCCTTGAATTATATTTACATTAACAGTGCCTGCAAGAAATGCTGGTGCTTTTGTTATTTTAAAAATGGAGTATTTAAAAAACTCTGCACCTCTATGAAGTTAAGTGAATGAGGTCTAAGTGTTCCTGAGTGACCTCAAAGTTGTATCCACCTTACCCTTCTGGGGTGTGGGGAATACCACCTCTTCTTTTCTGGATACCGAGAAATAGGCATGGTGTCCTAAGCAGAGAAAAGTGAGGAGAGTGACTTAGACTTTGTGAGTATCATGATGTTCTGAAGTTACATAAAATACTGGTCAATCTCACCATTTTGACTTTTTAACATTTTACCATTAGGCTGGGGCTAAAAGGAAACTTTTCTTCAACCGCTCAGACCAGGGGCAAGACATGATTCTATCTGCCCACCAGCTCTTTCAAGAATATTCTACCTCCCCTGAGGGAAAGGCTATTTATAATCATGACTTTCGTCAGGTTAGAGGCTGAGTGGAAAGAAAAATGGGACACTGGGAGGTGGGCAGGGGTTATAAGACCAAGAGACCATGAGAAAAAGGAGAGAAACCACAGATGCGGGCTCCCTATGCCTCTCTGAGGTGGGCTCAGTGTGGATTGATGGTAGACAGAAAGAGGACAAACAAAGACCTGTTTCCACCATCCCCAGAATTTGGTGCATGGCTACCTAATGACAAGGTCCTTCTGGGGATGCACTTTCTGCCTAGCTGGGGTTGCAGTGAAATACTTCTAATATATTGAAATGTCTGCAGAGGTTACGGGAGAGCTAGCCGCTGAATGCACAAACTTCTCTTTGTGTGATAGGAGGTGCAGCCTGCAGGTAATGAGGTGAAACAATATCCTTGCACAGCAGGGGTATTTCAAAAGGCCCTTCATTTCCAGTCTGCATCTGGCCTGGTTTGTGAAACTGACAGGTGGGCACAGGTCTTGGAAAAGTGCAACCATACTGTTGGAGTGTAGCAACCAACTCTTGAATAGTATTAAACTCTGCAACTGATGAAAGACTTGAATTTCAGGAAAATGCCCTTTAATAAAAAGGAAAAGGGTGACATCAAAGGAAGACATGTTTCATTTTAATGCAACTGCTGTATTCCTGTAAAGTTAGATGTAAATTAAATACATTTTTAAAGAATACAATTTTGCTGGTTTTTTTTTAATGTTTTTATTGAAGTACACATGCTCAGAAATATATACAAATGACTAGTTTCCAGCTTGATAAATATCTCAAACTAAGCATGTTCTTGTAACTTGGAACCCAGATCATGGCCAGCTCTTGGGAAGCCACCCTCATGCCTCCTCTAGTCACTACTCATCTGCCCCGAAGGAAGCTCACACTATGCCGGGGTATAACATCAGAGACCAGTGTTCCTGTTCTGAACCTGAGGGAAATGGGAACACAATATATACTCCTTGTTGTCTGGTTCAGTCACTCAACATAATTTGAAAATCATCCGCACTACGTGATGCTGTAAATTGTTCGCTCTCTTCATGGTATAGTGTTCCACTACATGAAGACATCACAATCTCACTCTGCTAATATCTATCCACTGGCCCGTGATATCCCTCCTACTGCTGATGGCAATTTTCAGTAGTTTGCAGCTGGAGACCTTTAAGAATGATGTTGCAATGAATATATTTGTACAAACCTTTTTGTGGGCCAAACAGTGAATTTTTCTTGAATACTTACCTAGGAATAAAATGTCTGAAATATATAGTCTATATAGACACATACATGCATATGTATTATCTTACCTAATAATAGACAAATATGTAAATTGACCGTACCTCCGCTATGCCCACAGCCAATCAGAGTGAGTATGCAAATTAGAAGGCCAAAGATGGTAGCCTCCCAGCTGCTCCAAGCGCAGAGTGGCCAGGCGGGGCAGGACGCCTGCTATGAAAGGGAGGATGGGGGGTGAAGGGATCTACAGGAGCAGAGTGCCTCAGCAAAGACAAGACTGCAGACTCCGGAGTCTGCAGCAAAGACAAAGACAGCAGACTCTGGCTGGAGTCTGCAGTGAAGCAGCGAAGACGAAGATGGCAGACTCTGGCCAGATCGAAGGCCTGGGTCCTGGGTGCTGGAGGAAAACCGGTGCTGGAAGCCAAGCGAAGGAAGGCCTATTGTATGAATCTCTTTATGCAACGGGCCTCTAGTCCTATATAATAAAAGGCTAATATGCAAATCAACCGAACAGTGGAACGACTGGTTGCTATGATGTGCACTGACCATCAGGGGGTAGATGTTTAATGCAGGAGCTGCCCCCTGGTGGTCAGTGCAACCCCACAGGGGAGTGCCGCTCAGCCAGAAGCCAGGCTTACAGGCTGACAAGCGCAGCGGCAGTGGCGGGAGCCTCTCCTGCCTCTGCAAGAGCACTAAGGATGTTTGACTGACGGCTTAGGTAGAAAGCAGGCCTAAGCCATCAGTCGGACATCCCCCAAGGGCTTCCAGACTGCGAGAGGGCGCAGGCTGGGCTGAGGGACACCCCCCCCCCCCGAGTGCACAAATCTCGTGCACTGGGCCTCTAGTGTGTGTGTGTGTGTATATGTATATAATATATATATATATATAATATGTGTGTGTATATATATATATGTAATATATATGTATATACATCTATACACACAGACATGCATATAGTTGTTTTCAAAATGCCAAATTTTAGAGACAAATATTTCTAAAAATTTTGATTTATTTTATCCACTTTAACTTACCTTATTTTCTGGTGTATAAGACGACTGGGTGTATAAGATGACCCCCAACTTTTCCAGTTAAAATATAGAGTTTGGGATATACCCACCCTAGAAGATGACACCCGGCATATAAGACGACCCCCGACTTTTGAGAAGATTTTCCTGGGGTAAAAAGTCATCTTATACGCTGGAAAATACGATATTATCAGATACAAAACCAAGGGGATTTTTTTTCTGGATGGTTATGGAATTATTCTGCATCTTGATTGTGATGGTACTCACATGACTACACATCTGTGGAAATTTGTAGAAATGTACAACAAAAAGTGTGAATTTTATTTTATGTATGACAGTTTATTTCCTAGTTGAAGGACATTGAGTTATTTTCAGTTTTGAGCAATTATGATATTAGTTTTATGCTGCTATAAACATTCACTTAATTTATCTAGGGTAAATGCCCAGAAGTGGGATGTCTGGGTCACATAGAACATTTATGTTACACTTTATAAGTAACTGACAAGTTATTTTCCACAGTGACCTTTCCATTTTGCGTTCTCTTCAGCAATGTCAGAGAGTTCCAGTTACTCTGCTTGCTTGCCACCTCTTGGAGTTATCAGGTTTTGTTTTGTTTGTTTTAGCCATGCTAAAAGGTAGCATGTAGTGGTACCTTAGTGTGATTTTAATTTGCGTTTCCCTACTAACTATAATGTTGGATCATTTAATGTGTTTATTTTTTGTCAATATACTTTCTTTGATGAAGTACCTTTTCTCAATATTTCACCCATTTTTATTAGGTTACTAGAGGCCCGGTGCATGAAATTCGTGCACGGAGAGGGGTTGTCCCTCAGCCCAGCCTGTACCCTCACCAATATGGGACCCCTCAAGGGATGTCCAACTGCCCGTTTAGGCCCGATCCTGGGACATTCCTCTCACAATCCAGGACTGCTGGCTCCCAACTGCTTGCCTGCCTGCCTTCCTGATTGCCCCTAACCGCTTCTGCCTGCCAGCCTGATCACCCCCTAACCACTCTGCTGACAGCCTGTTTGCCTCCAACTTCCCTCCTCTGCCAGCCTGGTCACCCCTAACTGTCCTCTCCTGCAGGGTTGATCACCTCCAACTGCCCTCCCTTGCAGGCCTGGTCCTTCTCAACTGCCCTCCCTTGCAGGCTGGGTGCCTCCCAACTGCCCTCTCCTGCTGGCCATCTTGTGGTGGCCATGTTGTGTCCACATAGGGGCAGGATCTTTGACCACATGGGGGCAGCTATATTGTGTGTTGCAGTGATGATCAATCTGCACATTACTCTTTTATTAGATAGGATAGAGGCCTGGTACAGGGGTGGGGGCCAGCTGGTTTGCCCTGAAAGGCGTCCCGGATTAGGTGGGGGTTCCCTTGGGGTGTGGGGCGGCCTGAGCGAGGGGCCTGTGGTGGTTTGCAGGCCGGCCACGCCCCCTGGCAACCCAAGGGGAGGCCCTGGTATCTGGAATTTATTTTCCTTCTACAATTGAAACTTTGTAGCCTGGAGTGGAGCCAAGCCTGGGGCTCCCTCCGAGGCCGGCAGCCATTTGTGTTGGGGTTATAATTGAAACTTTGTTGCCTTAAGCGGGTGGGCCTGGCCAGGGTGTGCGGAAAGCTTTGCTTCTCCTGTTGCCTGCAGCAACCCTGGCCTGCTCTCTCAAGCTCCATTCCGTCGCCATTTGTTTGAATTTGTTTACCTTCTATAATTGGAACTTTGTAGCTTGAGTGGAGGCTTAGGCCTGGCAAGGGCAGGTGGAAAGCTTGGCTTCCTCTGTTACCTAGGAAACCTTGCTCTCTGTGGCTGTAGCCATCGTGGTTTGGGTTAATTTGCATGCTCGCTCTGATTGGATGGTGGGTGTGGCTTGTGGGTGTGTCAGAGGTATGGCCAATTTGCATATTTGTCTATTATTAGATAGGATTTGTTTTCTTATTGTTGTTTTGAGAGTTTTTTTAAAATCAAATATATGACTTGCAGATATTTTCATCCAGTCTGGGACCTGTCTTTCCATTCTTTTAACAAATGTCTTTTGCAAAGCAAAAGCATCTTTTATTGATAAAGTCAAATTTTATCAGTTTTTCCTTTTATGGGTTATAATTTTGGAGTCTTTATTTAAGAACTCTACCTAACTTAAGGTCACAAAGACTTTTTTCTTGTTTTATTCAAAAATGGTATAGTTTTATATTTTATATTTAAGTTCATAATCCACTTTGAATTAATTTTTACCCAAGTATAAATTATATGTTGACTGTCTTATTCTAGCATATATACTAGAGGCCCAGTGCACAGGACTCATGCACTGGTGGGCGGCATGGCCTGCGGGGATCGGTCCCGCTGTGGGAGCGCTGCTCATCCCGGTCAGCCGAGCGGCACTCCCACTGTGGGAGCGCACTGACCACCAGTGGGCAGCTCCTGTGTTGAGTGTCTGCCCCCTGGTGCTTATCACGACTGGTTGACTGGTCGTTCTGCTGTTTGGTCACTGGGCTTTTATTATATAGGATGAATGTCCAACTATTTTCATACATTTTACTGAAACAAACATATGTATTTCTTGATTCTATTCTGCTCCATTTATTTATATATTCTTTCTCTAATATCTTGGTCATTATAGCTTTATAGTATTAAAATGAAGTAACATAAGTCTTCCAACTTTATTATTTTCTTTCAAAATTGTTTTGGCTATACTAAGCTTCTTTCTTTTTCAAATAAATTTTAAAACCAGCTTATTGATATCTACAAAAAATTCCGACAAGATTTTTATTGTGTTGAATCTGTAGATCAATTTGTGAAAATTGACATCTTGAATATCTTGTATCCTTTAATTCATAAACACACTATATCTTTCTATTTACTTATGTCTTAATTGGTAACTTTTATCAGTTTTTGTAGTTTTCATCATGGAAATCCTACACAGATTTTATTAGATATATACTTAAGTATTTTATTTTATTTGGTGATATCTTAAATTATATTATTTTTTATTCTGTATTTCCAATTTTTTATGTTAGTATATAAAATTTTAACTGTGTTTTGTATACTCTATGTACTCTGCAGCCTTGCTAAATTTTTTTATTCATTTTAGAAAGAGGACAGAGAAAGGAGAGGGTAAAGGGACCAGAGTTTGGGAAGGGGTCTTACTTGGAATCAGGAGAAAAACATCACTTCTGAGAAAGACAAGAAAGGAATGGAGATGGGAAGGCAGTATATTTAATACTCCTCTAACTCAACCAACATGTCACCAAAGTCTTGAAATTCTCAGAATCTGCTACCCATTGCATTATTCAGTTATATATTTCGTTCCCTTCAATTTGCTTAATATCTTCAAATTTTACCTCCTCTACTCACTGTTCTCCCTTCAAAAAATTTAGGTGTCTTTTGAAGCCAGGGACAAACCTTAACCACTGACTCGTGAGACAATCACATTGCATTATCTCACCCTCTATTAAACCCTTAATATTTTTAAAATAACTTTTGTGGTATTGGAACAAGCTTGGATTCTCATATTTAACAAACACTTATTCATCATTTATTATATGTAAACCATTATACAGGAGACTGTGGGCAGGGAAGATACAGAGCAAGTGTGACATTCAAAATATTTAACAAGTTGCACAGTATCTGACCCAGTTGAAAGATCAAAGCTATAACCTGATCTAGGACCCCTGAGACCCGGCAGTGCCAGCTGCTATCTTTTCAGTTATTTGAATGAAGGGATAGAAGTCATCCTGGGGCAAGTAATGAGAGAGCCAGGGCAGGGGAGTTCTCCATGGAGGGTATGGGGCAGTGACTATTTACCAAATGTTATGGACATATTATTTCAACATTGTGATGACTTATCTCTATTTCCAATGGTCCTAAGAACTGGAGAGTTTATTGCACTTGCTAATCAGGAAGACAATATACAAACTAATGATTACAATATCACAGGGAATATATATAGTAAGTTCCTCAAGAGGCATGTTGTGGACATTTGGGGAGGTGGAGATCACTTCTTTGGGGAAGGAGAATGAAAACATGCCCAGTGACAAAACGAAAACAACTGAGTAGTGAGCTCGATGTCTTTTATTCGAGGAAAACACCCAGGGCTGGGCGAGTGCAGAGCCTCCCAAGCAGGGCGGCACGCCTCCTGAAGGATTTGGGGCAAGAGCGAGTTTCATAGCCTTAGAAGCAGCAACGGAGACAGGGAAGGACTGGCTGGGTTGCACATGTGACCTTCATAGGAAGATCAGGAACAGAGTTGGCTGGGCATGTGGGGCTGGCTGACTGTGTTTCTAGTCAAGTGGAGCATTTATCAGAGCACCGACGTTTCCTTTGCTGACGTGCACCCCAGGTGGAAGCAGCTCCTTCTTGGGCCTAGAAATGTAGTTCAACAGACATTTGAGTTGCGTCCCAAAGACAACATGTATTTAAGTGTCAAAGAGAAGCAGCGAAGGGGAAGGGCACACAGTAAGCAAAGGCCGAGAGGTGGAAGTGCATTGTGCTTGCCAGTAACACAGAGGCTCTGAGGAAGAGGATGAGAGATGAGATGGCAGCTGCAATGACAACATGGAAAACAGAATGAACACCGCTGGGGGTGCCGATCAATTCTCTTGACGTCACATAGAGCACAGAATTTTTTAGCTGAAAGTGACTTAGAGACCACATTATACAGACCAACCCTCAACTCTGTTGTTGCGTAAATGGGGAAACTGAGGCCGGGGCAGAATTGAGCAGCCCAAGATTACGCAGTGCAACACAGCTAGGTGACATCAGAGACACAGGATTCTCAATTGAGAGCTTAGTCCCCCAGGTCTTATTGCCTATCCTCTCTCAAGGTTTTTAAAATGCAAAATAAATAAATGCCTGTAAGCAGCAGCTGCTGATGAAGAGCCTTTGATTTCTCCCCCAGAGGGCTGGTATCCTGCTTACTTCCTAAGAATGCATTCAAATAGACTGTTCTCTTCAAGTCTGCCCTCTCTCTGGGTGTTTTCATAAGAATGAGCACTGTAAGAGGATGCTCTGATCTCTCTCTGCCCCTCCATATCCACTCAGCTGAGTCAGAATCAGCTCTTTCCTTCCATAAGACCAATAGCGCAGCTCAGCTGCCTGCTGAGAGACCACGCAGAACACATGTAGGCTCCCTCTTCTCCCCCCATCTGGTCAGACACAAAGCTACCATCCTAAAGGGTTTTCTCCCTTCCCCTTGCTCTCACTCCTACTTTAGACTTGCTTGTTATGGAGCTGCATCCTCTTCCAAGGGATTCATTCTATTTCTATTATTTTCATCTCTTTTATCAGTCAAGAGGAAAACAGGTAAAAAGGCTGCTCTTAGAACAAATAAGAAACCTCAGTTTTGAACTCACTGAGTGCTCATCTCTTCCTAAAGATTTTGAGCTCAATGGACAGTCAACATATTCCAAGACCCAATAAAAAAATTATATTTTTGCCCAAACTTTCTCAAATAAAACTTTTATAATTCTAACTTTCTAACATTTAACTCTTCTGGATACCAGCTTTTGATCTATTTATAACCCTCCACAATATAGTTTTATTTCTTAAATATTATTTTACATTAGTATTATAAACTTTAGTTAGACTGTAACATTTTGAATAATTTCTGTTGATATTTCTTGCATATTTACTATGACTACAGAGTAGACTGCACTAAATGCTTAACGTGTATCAGTCCCCCAGGCCAGTAGTCGGCAAACTGCAGCTTGCGAGCCACATGCGGCTCTTTGGCCCCTTGAGTGTGGCTCTTCCACAAAATACCATGGCCTGAGTGAGTCTATTTTGAAGAAGTGGCATTAGAAGAAGTATAAGTTTTAAAAAATTTGGCTCTCAAAAGAAATTTCAATCTTTGTACTGTTGATATTTGGCTTTATTGACTAATGAGTTTGCCGACCACTGCCCCAGGTCATAATCCTCTGAGGTAGGCATTTTTATTATTCTCGTATAAAGATGGGGAAACTGAAACTTGGATACTTAATTACTCACCAAAAGTCTTCTAGATAATAATTAGTATAACCAGAACTTGACTCCAGACAGCTTGGAGTCAAGACCACAATATTTCGTGCTTGACCACAATATTATTCAGCCCCGTTCCAAGTAGTTCATTACCTTATAGCTCCATTGACCCTGAGAAAGAAGATAACTACCAAGAAGGGCTCCTTGTGGCTAACTGAGCTCAAATTTAAGAACAGAGCCTGGCACCTATTTCTAAACAGGGCCCTCTTACAACAAGCTCAATTTCAGGGGGAAGCCTGAACTGAATGCCTGCCTCCTACACTGAACTTCCTGCCTGCACTGTGTTCCTGCCATCTGAGCCTGCCCTTACAAAGGAGTTCCTGGAATCCTATTTAACCAATAAGACTGAGATTCTTATTGGTTATCCCCCCGCCACCCTCCCCACCACCACCACCACCACCACCCCCCTGCCCCAATAAGAACTGTGCAACATCTTCAACCAACCAGAGTGGCTCCATTCTGACCAATCAGGCAATCAGGACAGTGCTTTTTGGATAAAACTGTGAGGATTTGGAGTCCTCATTTGCATGAGGATGGACCAATGAAGGATCAGGGGTGGAGACTTCTCTGTATACATCAGCTCCCCTCTGGCTCTGGGTGAAAACTTGCCCTTTCCACCCCAAACTGAAGACTGTGCTTCTTAGATTGGAGCTGAACCACAGAGGCATCTCCTGGAACCAGAGCAGAGCAGAATTGTTGTGTCTGCAGACTAGAGCAAAGCAGAACAGAGCAGAGTGGACTGAGCAGTGCAGCGCTATCTAGCTGGAGAGGGCCATCTCACACAAGCGCGGCATCACAGCTGTGCTTTCCACAGTTAAGCTGTTTGCACTGGATCAAGTCTCTTCCTTCACTGAACTCCAAATTGGGGATTCCTGTTGATGTTGAATTGGCACTGATAATCATCAGTAGATAGTTTTATAAAAATCTACTCTATAAATTTTATTTACATAAACCTAGTGATTTCATAGAATAAGGTTGCATTCTCTAGTTAAAAAAGAAAGAAAGGCGAAGGAAGGAAGGAAGGAAGGAAGGAAGGAAGGAAGGAAGGAAGGAAGGAAGGAAGGAAGGAAAATTTGTGACTAGAATAACACCGATAATTTTTTACTGACATACATAATCATAATAAAACAGTACTTTATTTTTCAAGATATCATTTTTCTTGACAGTTCAGGTATTTAAGATATAATTTCAAGCAAAATGGGTTCCTTTAAAGCCCTTTGCCGTTACGATACCACATGCCAACTTCTATGCAATTTAAATAAACAAGCCAGGGACTAAGGTAATTGCTAAATAGATATCAACTTTTATTAGGCAGTGGTTATATTTGGCTACATGATATTTTTAACTCATAGGATATTAAAATAGAAAATGTGTACAGAGGAGTATGTAAGAAGCAGATACATTGAAAACAAATCACAGGAACAAGAAATTGACAATGGGGACAAGAAAGGATCTAACATTCTAGAGCAACTTAGAGAAGAAAATCAACTTAATATCCTAATAGCTAAAGACATCCTACATTATTTCAATGAGGACAACATGATATTTTGATAATAAAGAACACAAATTCTTCTGAAGAAGATTAAATATCAGTTTTAGCATTTGGATTCACTTGGGCTGAGAAGATAAGATGTGCATTATTTGTTTTTAAATTTATATGTATCTCTATTTTTCAATATTATTTATTTTCTCTTTAGCTACTTCCAATTTGTCTTCACATTTTTGATGAATTTATTATTTCTTCTACATTTTTCTTGAACTCTACTCCTACACATTCCAACTGCTTCCATTGTCTGAGAAAGTTGTCCCTGTGCTCCGGAATCTCTGTGCTGTGCTCCTGTTCATGAAGAATTACTTGGGCACAATTTTCATCTCCTCTATGGAAATATCCCAGTGAGTATTTTTAATCTTTTATTTGCTTTTCCTATTTATTTCTTTATGTTCTTTTTTTGTATTTTTGTATATATTTTTGTTGCTTCTTTTGAGGGTTAAAGACTATATTTCAGAAAAGCAAGATTTTTACTTATAATCTAACATTCTGTGTTCATATTTTTTCAGTCTCTAGTTACTCTTAGCCAAGGGAGTGAGGCAGCAGTGTGACTGCTCACATTATCTTCAACCTGCAAGAGATACTTATCATTTCTGGCATCAAAAGTATAAATAACTTTTAAAACTTGAACATTTTTATTTTAGTTTATTTTTTATTTTATTTAAAAAATTTTAATGTTTGAAAGCAACACAAATTTATTTCTTGCAGTTTTGGAATCTGGAAGTCTGAGATCAGCATTATGGCCTGGTCAGCTGAGGGCTGAGGGCTCTATTCCAGGCGGCAGACTTCTCGTTGTGTCCTCTCATGGCAGAAGCACCTGGGAAGCTTTTTCAGGCCTCTTTATAAGGCACTAATCCCATCCCTGAGGCTCTGCCCTCATGACCCAATCACCTTACAAAGACCCTACCTCCAAATACCATCACTTTGGGGCTTAAGTTTCAATACATTAATTTTATGGGGACACACATGTTCAGACCATAGCACCAATAAATTTCCTTCTTAGACAATTAGGAGTAATTCACTTTCACAATCAGTGGGTTTAGTAGGGCTTATAAGAGATGCAGCCCATCAAAATGATTCTAAAGCTGACAAAGTCAGTGGTCCATGTGAGCCAACAGCCATCTTACCTTTGTGATGGAACCTTGAGCTGGTATTTGCAGCAGAGGCCATGGGAAGTGGAGGTGGGGCCAGACTATTGCAGGGTGGTGAGATCAGGTGGTGGTAGAGATGTCCTTTTGTGTCTGACTCATTTCCCTTATCATATATTTTCAAGGCTCATCAGTGTTGTAGCATTTTTAGAATTTTATGTCCTTTTATGGCTGAAAAATACTCCATTGTATGATCTATATATATATATATATAAAACCCTAATATGCAAATAGACTGAATGGCATGAGCAACAAAGTGATCTGCAGAGCTGGGCATAGAGGTGCCTAGGCAAGGCTACACTGTGAATCAAGGCTGGCTGTTGCTAGTGCTGAAGCTGTGACTACATAGAGAGAGATACTGGGCTCACTGAGTCTAGATGCTGCTTGTTTGAGAGATTTTAGGAAAATATGAAGTATGGGTCAAAGCAGGCCATTCATATGAAAAAGCCACTGGAAACAGTTGGATAGGCCTGAAAGTTGGGTAGGGTGGGATGGGGCCTCAGGAATCACCAGAGTAGGGCCAATAGTGTGAACCAGATTGATGGAGACTCAGATATGGCACCCATGGGCTGGCTTTGTCGGGGGAGGGCCCAGAAAAAGAACTATGACCTCTGCCAGTACTTCTATCTGGTAGAAAGCTCCCCCCTCCCAGGTCTACCTCTCCTGCGGACAATTAAGTTTCTTCCTATATGTCCCTGGTGTCTTTCCAGCTGTTGCCCAGTTCTGGTGCTCAGAGGATGGGAATCTAAGTGAGTCCAAGTACAGGTCCTTTAAGAAGAACTGTCTGGGACTCCAGGAGCCTTCATCTCCCTCAGCCAAAATCTCCACTGTTTTTTACAGCCAGAAGTTATGACAACGTTTCTTCCTGGAACTGGAACCCTGGGCTGGAGGGCTTGGTATAAGTCCTAGAGCCCTCGATCCTCAGGGTGGACCACTGCAGCTTAGATATGTCTCCCAACTTTTACCCACCACACGTGGGTTGTGGGAGTAGCCTATTCCACATTTCAAACTGTTCTACTATTACTGGCATGACCTCAGTTCTTATGTTCTTGAGGGAAAGATTTCAATCAAGAAATAAAGTGTACGGCCGAAACCGGTTTGGCTCAGTGGATAGAGCGTCGCTCTGCGGACTCAAGGGTCCCAGGTTCGATTCCGGTCAAGGGCATGTACCTTGGCTGCAGGCACATCCCCAGTAGGGGGTGTGCAAGAGGCAGCGGATCGATGTTTCTCTCTCATCGATGTTTCTAACTCTCTATCCCTCTCTCTTCCTCTCTGTAAAAAATCAATAATAATAAAAAAAAGAAATAAAGTGTGGGAAAAAATGCAAGAATTTATTGATTTTAGCAAATATTAGGACAATGAAACAAGGAAGGACATAGCAGAAATAACAGGAGAGTCTAGGCTTGGCTGCTTTGGCTCTTTGGGAAGTCAGAAAAAAGGGAGCCTTGGAGACAGGTTCAGAGGGTTAGCCTGGGATGAGCTGCTGCTGCCCGTTGCTCCTCTGGTTGTAAGTCTAATGGGGTCCCTTGGAATTTAGGAGATATGTGCCTGTGGGGAAAGAAAGGGGGGAAGGGAATGGCCAATCAAACTCCGAGAGAGCCAATCAAACTCTCCCTGAGAGTGAGGCTTCCTGTCCTTAAGCTATCCACTTTTAATCAAGGACAAAGATTGAAAATGAAAGGCAAGAGTCCACCTAGAAAGACCTGCTGATTCCAGTACACAAAAGAAGGAGTAGAGAAATTCTAATTAAAGTGGTCATGTGTTTCAATCTTATAAAGCAGGCAGCATACTAACTACTCACACCAGCACCCTGATGAGAGTGGAGACAGCAGCCTTCTCCTATATTCTTTCAGTTTGGAAGGTAAGCTGGGTGTTCAAACTCTCTGTGGCCCTTTTTGAGAAGCACAACATTTTTTCCTCTTTCTATCTCTAAAACATTCATACTGAGTCTCTCCTCTTATTCTGCCTCCCTCCTTAAGAAACAAACAAAAACATGACTGGTTCCTTTTTAATCTAAATAAATTTATGTTCTTTCTCTAGTCTATTAATTATTTTCTTCCAAGTAGTGAATTTTCTATTCATGCCATTGAATTCCTGCCCTTATAATCGTGAATAAAGTTCAGCTTTCTCAATAAACCATCTGCAAAGCATGCTCTATTTACAAAGCCCTTTTAATTAGAACTTCTTTGATAACCCTGGGAAGTGGTTAGGTGACTTGAACTAGCTGCATGGGCCCTCCCTTTCTACTTTTTGCGTAAATCTCCTCCCCTGTGTCCCCACCTCCCTTCACCATTATTTGCCCGTCAGTCTATTTTTTCCAATGCATCTTCTTTAGCTTTTCAGATAGATCTTCATAAACGTCTGCTCTGGGGTCAGCTGTGTGGAACTGTAATTTCCCCAAGCTTCACCACCCTCTCGGTACATATGTGGGAGCGCTAATATTAATATCTAATTTTCTGCCTCATTTCCCCGAACCGCCAGTGCACGAACCCAGATTCCTAAAAATCCCCTCTTAAGAATGTTTAGAATCTCCAGAGTCATGTGTGACATATGCTGCCCTTTCTTGGATTCTTTGCCACTCCACTGGCCACGGCCACTCCCTCCTGCTGCTCTGCTGGGCCCATTTTTCTCCGCCACTGCTCTTTATGGTGCAGCAATTTCCGGAAATGGGCCATTGCCACAGCAGACACCATCACCACCTCGTGCTCTCCGCTGCGTGCCAAGTCTCTCTTGTTGACCCCAGAGTGGGCGTTTCTTGGTTGGTGGCACCCCTTCACCCTCCAGAAGTCAGGTCTGCTCTGTGGCGTGTGGCAGGGTGGCACAGATGAAAGTGTCCCAGCGGAGGATTACTTTATTCATTTGCTTGGCTGCCATACCAAAGTACCACAGACCAGCAGGTTTAAAGAACAGAAATTTATTTTCTCACAGTCCTGGAGGCTGGAAGTCCAAGATAAAGTTGTGGGAAGAATTAGATTCTTCTGAGGTCCCTCTCCTTGGCTTGCTGATGGCCACCTTCTCGTGTCCTCTCCCTCGTGTCCTCTCTATAAGTCCTTCCTTTGTGTGCATACATCCCGAGTGTCTCTCTCTCTCTTTGTCCTAATGTGTTTTCCTTGCAAGTGTTAAAGAAAAAAAACCAAAAAAAAAAACAAAAAAAACAACAAAAGTGCAGGCCTAAAATGTTGTCACTTGTGCTAAAAGCCCATGATACAAAACCTGTATTTAATATGTGATCTAATGCAATTTAAACCTCTCCCAGAAACATAATCTTAATCAACCAGAATGGAATTTTATGGTCAAGCATAAGCAAGGTAACCTGTCACACAGTCCCTCTCCATCCCCCGTAACAAAAAGAGCCAATCTACATAATAAAAACCCTTTTCTTTCTCTTCTCACCCAAAAGATGTTCCCACCCCCAAATAAGCTTTCTTTTTTTCACTAATAGCCCCCTTGCCCTACTCTGTTTCCTATCAACATCTTCCATTTTGTACAACCCCTCAGTGCATCCTTCTAGTTGCTAGATGGTTCACTTAATAAAGCCAATTACACCTTTAAATGTACTTAGTTCAATTTTGTTTTTAACATAGAACACCTGTTATACCAGATTAGTGACCCCCTAAAGGCCTCAATTTAACTTACCCATTTCTTTAATTATAGTTACACTAGAGGCCTGGTGCACAAAATTCGTGCATGGGTAGGGTCCCTAGGCCTGGCCGGCAATCAGGGCCAATCTGTGGGGCAACTGGCAGGATGATCGGGGACCTGCCTGGTGCCGCCCGCTCACCTGCTCCACCATCCCACCGTGGTCCTGCTCTCATCGGGCCCATCGGGGCCGCAAGTGCCTCCATTGCCATCCGCCACCAACACCCACCATGTTCTGTCCTGCACCCTGGTGGACAGTGCACGTCTAACTCCTGGTTGGTTGAACTCCCGCCTGAGGGGACAATTTGCACATTAGCCTTTTATTATATAGGATAAGAAGGTGCTGGGGTTAGGGCTTCAACACATGAATTTTGGGGAAACACAATTAAGTCCATAACAGGTGCCAATGCAATTCAGGTCATAGATGAACTTCTCTTTTGCTTTCTTTGCTTTCAGTTTCTATGGTATATATACAGTATATACATAGCTTGGAAACTAGGATTTGATAACCTCTCCAAACATCACTGAGAATTCCTACACACCTTTGAAAGCAAGGCATGTGTGACTCATGTTGATCACAACCCCCTTTTCCTAGAGACCCCATAGATCCCATGCTGAGGGCTGCGCCTGGTGCCACATCGTTCAGCACACACTCCAGAACCCTCAACAACAAAGGCCATCTGGACTGAAAATGAATCACTGTTAAATGTGTTATACAGCTGAGCTGAGTGTGCTGTTGAAAACCTTGGGCTCCGTACGTAGACTAAATAGTGCATCCTGTACCTCTGCCTACCTTAGCTGTGTGACCTCGGGAAACCCCCTCAACCTTTCTGTGCCTTAGTTCTCTTACCTTCAGCAGAGATTTGACAATAATAGTACATACCTTAAGGGTTGTGGTCAAGATTAAATTTGTTGTTACAAATAAAGCGCTTAGAACAGGATTGAAGATACAGGAAATGTTCAGTTTCCTCAGGAGCTGAGGAGGCGGGGCAGAGACTTACTCTACAATATGTCTCTAATAGGTACTAAGTAATTACATGTGGAACCAATGTATTATTATTATGTCATCTGTTTATCACATTTTCATGTTTGCTCAGTTCTTTTATAAGTTATTTCATTTAATCCACATGATAAAACTGATAACCAGAGATTTGAAAAAAGTTGACCAACGTGTTACAAAACTTACCTGCCCAGTAGCTAAGATTTGAACCTCTCCCCTCTCCCTCCTGTCTTCTCATGATTACCTTGCCTTGTAATCAGTACTGTCAACTCCAGACTCCCTAACCTGCCCACCAAAACAAAAGGGAACCGTCTCCTGAGATACATGTGTTCTTATCTGATTGTCTTTCACTGTGCCATTCAACCCTGTGCTGTAGGGAGTGATTTGGAAGGTGCACAAGGCCAGTTTGGCTGGAACACCTTGAACACATCTGTGAACAAAGAAATCTAGAGAAAATACTCCCATGTGGATAGAAAGATCCGGTCTCCCATCGGGTGGAAGAAGGGAGGGCCCTGCGCTGTATGCCAGGATCACTTCATCCACATTTTCTGGAAGTGGGCAGACAGGAAATATTTTTGGATTTTCAGGTCATACCTCCGTCTCTGGTGTGACAACACAGCTCTGCTGTTGAAGCACAAAAGCAGTCATAGAAAATACATAAATAAAGGGGCATGGCAATGCTCCAATAAGCCGTTACTTAAAAAAGTGGGCCATTCGTGCTCTGATTGCCAACCCTTGTGGTATATACATTTCCTAGTTTAATCTTCATCACAATCTTACAAATCCAGTGTGTTTATTCCTACCTGAAGGTGTGGAAGTGGGCTCAGCATAGACTGAACGCAGGGCCTACACGTTTGGGAGGGGAGGAAGCGTGGGCACCTTGGTGCTGGGAAAGTTTTGTTATGTTTCAGAGAGTTTAGAAAGTCATCCCGGCTTTCCCACTCTTCATTCCTCTTCACATCAGCCTGCGTATTTGCATAGCTGCTTATGTTACATGCAAGTCCCTTCGATGACAGCATGATCTGAGTGTCACTTGTAGGGTGTTTCCCAGCAGCAGCGATGACAGTGATATTATTTACTGTCACTTTTAGATTCACAAGTTCAGCTCTTAAAAATCTGTTTATAGCTTTCTAGCTACTTTAGGTGAAAACAGGATCAGATCCACAAGGTAGGGTGATTGCTCATTCTCACCTTTCAGTTTCTAATCAAAAAACTCCCTCCCTTTGGAGGGAGACAGTCCTATTTGTTTTTTCATAAAACTGACAATACTACCTACTTTATAGGATTGTTATGAGGAGTCAATGAAAAGATGTTGGGCAAACACTTAATATAGTGTTTGGAACCCAGTAAATGCTCATTAAATGCAGCAACTATTACTTGTCATTCTTCTTCCTCTTCTCTCATGTTCTCCCCCATACCCTTGCCAGTTCTCAGCTGGTACGCATCCATTCTCACTTTGAGATGTTGGCTCAGCTTAGGGTTTCTCAACCTCGGCACTACTGACATTTTGAGCCAGATAACTCTTTGTTGTGGGGACTTGACTGGGCAGTTTTTTATATTTAGCAGCATCCCTGGCACCTACCCACTAGATGGCAGTAGCATCCTCCCAGTTGTGGCAATCAAACATGTCTTCAAACAGCCCAGATGTCTCCAGAGGGACAGACTTGACCCCAGTTGAGAACTACAGGCCCAGCTCCTAGTGAGCTCTTGTATGGTCTCTGGTCCTTCAGACCCGCAGCCAGGAATGGGCTCCCTGAGCTCTGCCTCAATGCCCACTGATTGGATCAGGAGGGAGAAACTGACCCAAGCCAATTTCACCTCCTTGGGGCAAAATGCCCAAGAAGGTGAAATTGACATTGAGAGCCAGCTATTCTGCGTGAGCAGGACTCTTGCCCCATGGAGGTGAATACTCGGAGGGTGACAACTGGCTTCTGTTCATAGAACAGAGCAAGCCAGCCTGCAGAAACAGAGCATGGTGCTTAGAGAAGCAGAGAGGACAACCAAGGCTAATGCCCTGTGTGGGGTTTCTCATTTCCACTTGTATGTTTTAGGCTTTGAGAAGTCTGATGGTCCTTCCACCCTGAGTTCAGTTAGTCATTCCAGATTATTAGCAAGACATTCTCAACCTGCTCTCTTTCTTTATACTTAAATTCAATTGTATAGCTTTCTTATTTTAAATTAAAAATATATTTTTATTGATTTCAGAGAGGAAGGGGTAGGGAGAGATAGAAACATCAAGGATGAGAGAGAATCATTGATCAGCTGCCTCCTGCACACCCCCACTGGGGATTGAGCCCACAACCTGGGCATGCACCCTGACCGGGAACCATGATCTCTTGGTTCATAGGTTGACACTCAATCACTGAGCCATGCCTGCTGGGAATGTATAACTTCCTTTTGCTTGCACATAACATAATCTTAGCTAAGATACTGCTGAGAGAGTTGCTGGGTCTTAGAGGGACAGTAAACAGCACCACTTTCCTCTCTCGTGGATTTCCTCTCTCGTGAAGCTGTCAGTGAGGATCCAGTCAGGTAAAAAGAAAAAAGAAACCTTTCAGCAGAAACAAACAGAAATAATTTCATAGAACAAATAGGCTACAGAGCTGATGGAAGAAGTGAAAAGTCCAGGGTATAATGAAATAACCCAGAGACTAATAATACCAGGAAACCACCTCCTCACAGTTCACTGAGCAAATGGTCCCAATTATTTTCCCTCCCTGTGTCCACACTCTTGCTCACTCCCTATTCTTTGGTTGGGACCTGATCATTTGACTTGTTTTGCCTGATGACATGTGGGTGGAAGTAAAAGTTCGCCAGTTTTGAGCCTAGGTCTTAAGAAGTCTCACAAAACGTACAGTTTCTCATCTAATGTGTACAAAGTTTGAAAACAGTCACTCCCATTTTGCAACAAGAAAAAGTTAGACAAACTAAAAATCAATACTTTTCTGGGATCAATCAGAAAACTGATATTTGAAGGCAAACTGTCACCCCCAAATTCACAGAGACAGGCATATCCAGAGAGCCACAGCTGGATTCTGCTTCCCTGGAGCAGAAGCTACTGGAACCATGAATTGATAAGAACACTCAAATGATAATTTTGAGGAGTGGCTGGGGTTACCATGAGGGTGAGAAACTCCTGGGGCCACAGTTTTAAAAGACCTTCATATTTTCTGGGTTTTACTTCCAAGTATCCCACCAGGTTCTCAGTGAAAAGCTAAGAAAGATTCCCTTATGACTGTGGCAGCTGGAGAGAAACAATAGTCATTGTGGAATATGTGGAATATGCCCCGAGCATACTCCATAACAAGGGCCTGCTCTCCAAGAAAAGAGAGGTAGTCAGGGTCTTATCTCAGCTGGGAAAAGGTACTTCACACTCTATTTCCCTACAGCCTTCCTGTCTCATCTAAAGGGGGGCGGGGTGCATAATCAATAGGAGTCAAGAAAAGAGATTGAGAACACTGCAGCCAAGGAAAGAAGTAGGAGAAAGTGGAAAAAGCGATATGACTCAAGAAAGACTTGTGAAGGTCACAGCTCCACTGGACTTTTTAAATAAGACCAAATCAAAAGTAAAGACAAAATTGAGGATTCGAAAGAAATTTAAACACTTATAGCAAATGTTAAACCGAGCACAACTCCTAAAAGCATATTAATATAAGTCCTCACACTAAGGATTTGTTTGCCTCAGTTCATAATATCTGGATACATGTAACATGCTTGACTTTCAAGAAATACTATAAGGCATGCCAAAAGAAAAAAAGAATGTCTGGTGAGACAAAGCTACTGTTATTAGACTAAAAGGATTTGTTTGCCTGTGAGCACCAAAGACCAATCAAATGTAAATAGGAGTTTGCAACCAAAACAGCAAAGATTTATTTTTAAGAAAATGGAACCAAACCTGGAATCATAGTGAGCTGTTGCTTAAGACCTGACTCCCTAATGTTTTCCAGAAGATGGGTTAGACTGAGGGGAAAAAAATCATTAATCATGGTGGAGTTAGGGTCATGGTCTCTATTGATTGGGTTTTGCTAGGGTAAGGAGGTAGTTGATCATTGCATCTGGTCCTGATGTCAACCATGGCATCACTCTGTCTGGCTTCACAAGGGTTTGGTTAGTAGAGTCACAACAAAACCAAGATGCAAGAACAAACACGTAATGTAAGCAAAGAGATGAAAACTCTAAGTTATAAGGGAAATATTAGAAGGCAAAAATACTCCAACAGAAATAAAAATGGCTTTAATGGGCTCATCAGTAACTCAAAATATCCAAAGAAATAATTGGTGAGGTTGAAAAGAGATTAATAGAAAATTGCCATACTAAAATGAATAAAGAAAAACAAATTTTAAAAATCAAACAGAACATCTCAAAACTGTGAAACAATTTAAAATTTAAAAAATATAATAGAAAATTGCCATACTAAAATGAATAAAGAAAAACAAATTTTAAAAATCAAACAGAACATCCCAAAGCGCATTATATTTTTTAAAATTTAAATTGTTTCACAGTTTTAGGATGCTCTGTTTGATTTTTTAAATTTAAATTTTAAAAAATATAATGCACTTTGGGATGTTCTGTTTGATTTTTAAAATTTGTTTTTCTTTATTCATTTTAGTATGGCAATTTTCTATTAATCTCTTTTCAACCTCACCAATTATTTCTTTGGATATGTTGAGTTACTGATGATCCCATTAAAGCCATTTTTATTTCTGTTGTAGTATTTTTGCCTTCTAACATTTCCCTTATAACTTAGAGTAATATAGTAAGCAAGTTGTCAGGCTAATTGAAATTGGCTAATTGAAATAAGCGAATATTCTAGAAAAATTAATTGTACTGGACAAAAAGCAGTTCCTAAAGTGTTAACTAAAATTTTTATTGGTAGTTCATCTCATTATAAAATTGCATAACATGTAATGAACCTAAATCAGTCATATTATAGTGCAAAAAATTAAAATTTAAAAGCTATCAAGACTACATTAAAAAATTTTCAAAAGCCTCCTAATATTTAAATAAAAAAAGGGGGGATAGTAGAAGAATATTATGTAAGGAAAAATATCCTGTAAGTAAATTACATCTAGAAAATTTTTACTTTAGAAAATTAATTGTAATGCTAAAAGCAAGACACCCATGAAAAACACACATGGTGTCAAAACAAGCCAGAGAAAAATCATTTGGGCAAAAAATGAAAAAGGATCCCAAGTCACATTTATAGAAAATATTCCTTTATTAACTTTTGGTCGAGAATACGTTTGTATATTTTCAGAAAACAACTCCGAGACCATGTGGATTCTGGCAACAGAGAGGAATTGACAGGACTACTCCAGCCATGAAGACAGAAGAGAAGCAGTCCAGAGATGGAAGACGCTGATGTTGCCTTGCCATACTAGCAGTGCTGTGCGTCACTGCAGGTTGCCCAGGACCAAACCAGAGAGGGTCGGACCTGCATTACCACCATTTGTCCACCATTCAGAACTGAAATATCATTGCTGACATGTACACATAAGGAACTGTTGAACATTGAAATTGGGTCTCAAAAGAACTGTTGGCCCAGAAAGAAACTCACTACAGACTGATTCATTTGCCTTTCAGCATAACCATTATTGCTTGTCTCATTTTTGGTTCTTATAAGTGTATTCCTAGTAGGACATGATCTCCCTCATCTAGGGGAAATGATGAACAACATAGACTGATGAACAAGAACAGACCCAGAAACAAGGAGGCATGGATCAGACTGTCGGACCTCAGAGGAAGGGTAGGGGAGGGTGGGGATAAAGGGGAGAGATCAACCAAAGGACTTGTGTGCAAGCATATGAGCCTAACCAGTGGTGAAGGACAACAAGGGGGTCGGGGCATGCGTGGGGAGGGGTGTGGGATGGGTATGGGGGAATGAGGACAAATATGTGATACCTTAATCAATAAAGAAATAATATATATATATATATAATGAACTGACAAACACCAAAGCACAGTTCTGGGAAGCTCAGAGAATATCAAGCAAAATTAATATAAAAACACTTAGGCACATCATATTTAAACTGCAGAAAACTAAGGACAGAGGAATCCTGAAAGAAGTAAAAAGAATAATAATAACTTTGCTATTAAGGAATAAAGGTAAGAATTACTATAGACTTTTCATCAGAAAGCATGAAAATAAGAACAGAGTAGAGTAAAATACAGAAGTTTGAGTAAGAAAAAGTCATCGACCTAAAATTTTATATCCAACAAAATTATCCTCCAAATGTGAAGGAGCAATAAAAACTTTCTCAAACAAAATTGAAAGAATTCATTAGCCACAAACCTGCCAAGAAAGAAATGGTAAAAATTTTTCAAAGAGAATGAAAATATGTTGAAGAGCTGATTCATAAAAAGAAAAGAAAAGCATCATAGAAGAAATAAAGGGTAATCAAAGTCATTTATTTTTATTATTCTTAATCTAAAACACAACTGTTTAAGCAATAATAGCAACATAACATTGGGTGATCATAGCATATGGATAAATGGAATGAATGACAGTAGTGTCAATGAGGGGCAGGAGGGAATATTCAGTTATAAAATATTTGCACTATAAATAAAGCAGTATAGTGTTATTTGAAGACAAATTCAGATTAGTTGAAGAATTTATTTTATAAATTAGACCAATCATTAATTTTAATAACTGTAATATATTTACAAATAGAATACCACTCTGTCATAAAATAGGAGGAAATTTAACCTTTTGTGACAGCATGGCTAGACCTGGAGAGTATTATGCCAAGTGAAATAAGCCAGTCAGAGAAAGACAAATAGCAAATGGTTTCACTTATATGTGGAATGTAAAGGACAAAATAAATGAGCAAACAAAGTAGAGATAGATGTATAGATACAGAGAACATACTGATGGTTGCCAGAGGGGAAGGGAACTATGAGGCTGGATAAAAAAGATGAAGGGATTAAGCAAAAAACTTCATAGACAGATAATAGTATGGTTGTTACCAGAGGGAAATAGGGGTGGAGAGAGGCAAGAAAGATAAAGGAGGCATAAATGGTGATGGAAAAAGATATAACTTGGGGTGATGAACACACAATACAATATACAGATGAATTATACACCTTAAACCTATATAATTTTATTAACCAATGTAATCCCAATAAATTCAATACAAATGTCTATATGGTTGATATGCTGAGAAGAGATAGATTGAATCATACAAAATGCTAAATTATACCAGAGAAGCAAAAAGAGGGTGGGATGAATAAAGGGCAAATATGATGAATAATACAGTTAGAAACATGTTAGATATTAATCCAACTTGTCTTAATGGTCACTTTAAATTTGAATTGCCTAGATATACCAATTATCAGAGAATGTCCTAGTGGATAAAACAAAAACAAACAAACAAAAATCTCTTGACCCTTGGGTCCTTGAGTTAACCCTTGCTGCCTTTCTGTGATTCTCAACACAGTAACCAAGAGATCTCTTTCTTCATAATGTCAATCAGCTCATGTCCCTCCTCTTCTTAAAATTGTGCAGTGATATCCTATCTCACTCAAAGCAAAACAAAATCTTTACAGTTGTCTCTTATTGTATTTCCAACCTAGTTTTTATGGTCACACTCTTACTCTCCCCCACTCCTCTACAGACATTCTCATTTCCTTGCCCCTCTAGCTTTTAAGGGAGACAAGCAGTGAATAAATCATGAGGAAGATTTTTATGGCTCAAGCCTGGAGATAGTGCACATCTCTTCCTCTCACAATCTAATGGCCAGAATTCTGTCATATGAGCATATCCATCAGTGAAGGAGGCTACAGGGGTGATTGCCCTCTGTCTTGGAATAAGAGAAGTCCAAGGAGGCTGAGGAGCTCTTGTAATATCTGTCATGGCAATTTAAGGAAGTTACCTGCTATTCTTAGTTTGCTTTTGCTTCCTTTTAGATGATCATGTAGTTTTTCCTTTTGATATGCTAATTTAAAATGATTCAAAGGTACATTCTAAAATTAAAGACAATTTGACATGAAATCTACTTAGATTGCATTAATTTTTTAAAAAATCGAAATGCACCTATGCATTTTATTTGCTAATGTTTTGCTTGAAATTTTTGAGTCTACTTTCAGGAGTGAGCTTTGTTTGATTTTGTTACCAAATATAAATTAGAATCACAAAATGATATGAGGAGTATTTCATCTGTTTTACAATGGAATTTATCCAATTTTAAGTTATTGATTTCTAGATTATGTGACAGAATTAATAAAATCCTTGAATGTGTGGTAGAACTTACCAAGAAAATTTTAGGCCTATTTCTTCTTATATCACATTTGGTGATTTTTATTTCTCTAGGAATTAGTTCATTTCATCCAAACCTTGGCTTTTTTTAAGAAAAATATCTCTTACAATAAATTCTCACTTAACTTTTTTTCTCTGCTGTGTCTGTATTTCAATCCTCTATTTCTAATTGTTCTTTTGAAGATTCTTCTCTTTCTCTTATCTGATTTTTCATGATTATTGCTAAAAAGTTTATTTTATTTGATATGCATCTATGGATAACCCATGGACACAGACAATATTGTGGTGAACACCTGGGGGTGAGGGTAGGGGGTGGAGGGGGTCATTGGGGGGAAAAGGGGAACATCTGTAATATGTTCAACAATAAAGATACATTTTTAAATCAACTTTTATGCTTATTGTCTTTCTATGTCACTTGTTTCTTAAAACAATTTTATTAATTTTGACTTTTATTTAGTTCCTTCCTGTTGTTTTCTTTGGATTTGTTCTTCAGATTGCCCTTACTTCTTACTTTGGATTATTTTAGATATTATTTTTATAGTATACTTTTCTAACAGAGAAATATTTGTCAAACATGGGATTTTAGAGATTATTTTATATTATCTTTTGAACCTTTGATCACTTTACTACAATAGCAAGAATGCATATTTTATTATCATGTGAAGTAGAATTTAAGATTCATTCTTTTCTATTTGGATAGCCAGTTAAACAAAGGTAATTTATGTTTAAGCTGGTTTTTTCTCTCCTATAGTGCCACTTTTCCATAGATAAAAACACCTGTGTATGCGTGGGTCTCCCTCTGAATCCTCTATTCCATTTCATATTTGTTTATATTTCTTTGCATCAAACCATGCCAAAAATGACTATATTTTTGTAATAAGACTTTCTATCCAGTAGAAAAAGTTCTCCAAATCAATTCTTCTTCATGGTTGTTTGAACTCTATTTGACCCAGTGAATTACCATCAAAAATGTTAAAAGCAGCCTATGAGATTTTTAAAGAAAACACTCAACAGGATTTTAAAAATCCTGTATAATTACATATAGTGAAGTTTACAGATCTTAAGTGTATGGTTCAGTAAGTTTTGACAAATTTATTCACCTTGATTATTATGACCAACACCCTACATCTCCTCTCACTCTAGAGATTTTCCTCATGACCCTTCCCAGGCCGCTACCTGGCAACTGCTGCTTCCGCAGTTGAAGGTCCATTATTGAATGTCTCCAGAAATGTCAGATTTTGGTTTCTTAAGATAGAAAAGAGACAGATTGTGTTCTTTGGTGTATTTAGTATTTGATTTTCAACATTTCTTATGCTCTTCTTTTGCTGAAGGCATTCAGAGGATTTGTGCCTTACTGGTAGAATAACTGGGAAAGTACTTTGTGCATAGACTATAACTTTCTTCACCAAAATTCAAAGGATGCCTCTCCACAGTACCTTTGGTCTTCAAAGTCTCCCACTTGTTAGCCTTCCCTTTCCCAGCTCTGGGGCTGGACACGATGCCTCTCCTCCAAGGAGAGTCTCTCTGTGGAATGCTGGTTGGTCCTGAATATCTCACGTCTATAGTCCGTGCTGTTTGTACCTTCACTTTTCCAGTCTTTGTAAATTAAAAGTCTCTCAGTAGCATCCTTTATTATACTGTTTGTCTTTGCTAGCAGCTCTTTTTTTTTTCCTTTCCGAAAGCCCCCCCCCCCCCCCCACGCCCCAGATGTGACGAGATGAACCTGTCTGGACTTCCAGTGTTATCATTTGGATTTTCAGTGTAGCAGAAATAGATATAAGTTTGTGTATCAGATCCATTTATATTTCTTTATGGTCCTATAAAAAGTTTTTCATTTAGTAATATGCCATATAAGTATCTAAAACCTTGTTGGTTTTATTTTATATTTAGTCTTCTTTTCAATTTGAATATTAAAGACTTGAAGGGTGTAATAGTTTTAAAGTAAAGCTCAAAGATGGGTAAAGTAAATATGGGATCAGTGATGTGAACTCTAACCTTTACTTTCAGAGTGCCTATCTGCCGGGAACATGAGTGCAAATTTCAACATATGAGCTGGTCTCACACAAGACTTTCTCTAAGGTGGAATTACTCTTCATCAAAGCAGATAACTCAAATAGAAGTTATATATACAAGATGTTTGTATACAGAAAATAATATTTATTATGCTGGAGGTAGAGACCAACTGTTTTTTTTTAATTATTATTATTGCTATTGGAGACAGAAAGAAGAGTTAAATGAAAATAATCTGGGAGCAAGAACAAAGGAAAGGAAGAATACCTGGTAGTTAAAGTCTGAAACAGGCTACAGAGTGAGAACTTTTTAATATTTTGATCAAGTGGGAGAAATGGATATACATGCATATCTTCTTTGGTAATTTCCAGGGATCAGAAAAGATTGATATTCATTTTAAGTGAGAAAATCTCAATTTCAGAGAACAAGAGACTCTAATACAAAGTGCATAGTACAGGGTTCTGGAATCTGCAGGTTTAACGAAAATTACAAGGTAAGTATGATAAAAGTAGTTATTAGCCACACGTTGATAAATAGATCTAATGATATTGGTAAGTGTGGTAGGGGGTGGCCGTGTTCAGATGTTAAAGCGACTGAAGACAGGTTTTTTAAATAGACTGAAAATAAGCTTGTTTCCTTTTAGGAATTATAAGCAAAACACACCTGGAAGAGGGAGAGAGAGAGAGAAAGAGGAGGAGAATGAGGAGAAAGAGGAAGAGGAGGAAGAGGAGGGGGAGGAGAGGGAGGGAGGGAGAGAGGGAGAGGGGGAAAGAGAGAGAGAGAGAGAGAGAGAGAGAGAGAGAGAGAGAGAGAGAGAGAGTGTTTGCCTTGCCTCCCATTTCCACAATACATCATTTTCCAGGCTAATCCTCCTAAAGCCCATTTCAGGTACCTATAATGGTTGCCTATTGTGGAAAATGAGAGAAGTATCAATTTATCAATTCCTCATCCTTTAAGCCATTCAGATATTCTATCTTGTTCTGCTAAAGTACTCTTTTGAAATTTTGCAAAGAAAAATCAGATCCATAATGTATACTGAATGCTGTGTAAGATTTCACCAATGAGTTTAAGTTGTGACAGCTGCACGTTCCTTTTACTTCCAGATCAAATACACTTATATTTCAAACATGGTAGTTGAAAGAAGAATATACTCTGCATGTAACACTATGTTATCGTTCACAGATAGTCTTCCTCTTTTCTTATCCTATACCATTTCTCATAAAACAAACTGCTTATCTTATAGCTGCTATTGGCTCTGAGCGTCAAGCAACTTGTGAAAGAAAGTATAAACTTTGCCATTGTTTAATATGCTATTTTGGAATGTCCCTTTCTTATAATACATCAGAATAAGAATCACATCTGTTAATACTTAGTCTCCCATTTTAATATGGGAAAGAGAAATTGGTAACAACTTGAATGAGTGCAACCTTACACTGGCAATTGATGTGTGTTCCTCTACTTTATAGTACAACATCTAAAAATGTGGGAGACCAGGACACTCAGAAAATGACAATGACTATATGGCCCAAAATATGTTAAAAATTCAGCTTAAATATATGTTAAAAACTCCCACTAACCAGATAGGTAAAATAGAAGGTAAATTAGGATGTATAGCCCACTCAAGCCACTCCTGCCTAGTAAAGATCTTCAAGATTCAGAGTGAGGAAAACTTATAAAGCTTAAATCAAAGCTTCTGAAACCTATTCATTATCCTCAACCTACACAGAATGTAAAATCAGAAAACCATGGGAGTCAGGAAGAACTGAGCAACATTTATCTAGTTAGTTTTACGTTTAGGCTGTAAAATGAAGTTTTAGAGAAAATTGACAATTTAAATGTGATTCAATGAGTAGTGAACATATGATACACACAGTATGTTTGTCTGTGGGGAACCAAGAGCAAATTGAGTAAAATGAACACACACTAAGTAGAAGTATAGTTTTCCATCACCAAAATCAACTGCAAACTGCTCACTTGTTCCTGGGGTGTTTCTATTTTTATTTTTGGTGTAATGAGCTGTAATTGTGCTAGCAGCTATCTTCCCATTTTGAGATTATTGGCGGAGCTGCAGGGAAGCCTTGCAGGTTGGGCTTTCCAACCACCAGCTTATATGGCATTCAACTGAAGCTCCTTAGCAAGGTCCTGTGTGCCACAACCCCTCACCCCCAATTAGCTCAGGTCCCCTCAGATATATAGAAAGTGATGGAAACAAAACGACACATTGCATTAACCTTTGGGGTTAATTTCATATAGTGCAATTCTACTCCTAACAGTAAGTAAATGAACTGGAAATATTTCTCCAAGAATTATTTGTATTCAGGTGAATTACTTCCTGAATGTTTTAATCAAATAATATTGAAAATGATTGAATTTATAATATGTTTTAAGGATTATGGGTATTTTATCAAAGCAATAAAAATATGACTGGTGTGGCTCAGTAGCTGTGGCCTCCATAAACCAGGAGGCCACAGTTCGATTTCTGGTCAGGGCACATGCCTGGGTTGCTGGCTCACTCCCCAGTAGGGGGAGTGCAGGAGACAGCCGATAGATGATTCTCTCTCATCATTGATGTTTCTATCTCTCTCTCCCGCTCCCTTCTTCTGTGAAATCAATAAGAACATATTTAAAAAGAAATAAAAAAGCAATAAGGTACTTCTCCTGACTCCACAGATCTTAAAATATAGTGAGAAAAATGCAATATGTGAATTTTAAACCATGGTGAACTTTCAGGTAGCTGTGAGGAGTATCATACTTAAAATAGTTTCAAGGTGCAGATAATGAAAAAATACATGGGGACTGAAGTTTAGGGTGGGTTTCATGAAAGAGTAAAAAAATATTTAAAAAGAGTGTAAATAATATTTGTGGTTAGATACAAATTAAGAAAAGAAAAACATTTTGTAAGAGAGAAAAGAATAAGCAAACATAGTGAATATACTGGTTTTAAGAAAAATGACCATGAGTTTGAGATGATGAACATTTTGAATGCTTCATAAAGAGTAGCATAAATAACAAATGTGGGCAGGAGATAGGGAAATAGAGGTAGGTTGGTGTCAATCTGTGAAGAGGCATAAATATCATGCTAAGTAGTCTTGATTGTCGAATGTTGTGAGCAAGTATGTGATTTAAGAAGATAATTCTGAGGTAGAATGAAGTGTACAATATAAGGCATAGAAACTTGGGACAGAGTTAGGAGTATGAAATTATTCAAGAAATTCTTTAAAGGCCAATGGTTAAAAAAAGAGGCAATGATAATGGAAAATATGAAAATGTGAAAACATTATGGAGAAAGAAGAAGCAGGACTTGGTGACCAGGTAGTTATAACAAAATGGAAGATATTTCATTCACTGAGAATCCAGAATCCAGGAGAAAGCATACTGGCCAGGTGGTGCTACTCATCAAGACGAAGTAGTACTGGTTAATAATGCGGATTTTTTTCAATAGATGGAGTTACACATATGTTGATATATATGTAATTTGATATGTATGCTATTTTATTGTATTGACAGTAAGCTTCAAAACTTCACATGTCAAATTTTCTGAAGGTGTTAACATCAGATATTTTTATGCTTAAAAATGTCAAATTTCATGCCATAAAAAAAGAGCAATTGCAGGAAGTTTTAATTCATTACTTTATTTTAAAGAAAAAGTTATCATATATTTCGGGAAGCTTTTGGTGAACATGCTCTATTTCAAGATACCAGTGAATGCTGGTTTAAACACTTTCAAAGTGATGATTTCAATGTGAAAGACAAAGAACGTCCAGGTCAACTGAAAAAGTTTGAAGACCAACAATTACAAGCATTATTGGATGAAGATGTGTGTCAAACTCAAAAACAACTTGCAGAAAGATTAAATGTTCCTCAGCAAACAATTTCTGATTATTTACAATAAAATGAAAAGATTTTAAAATAAGGAAAATGGGTGCCACATCAATGAATGAAAGACAAATGGAAAACCGGAAAGTCATCAGTAAAATGTGGCTTCAATGGCACGAAAATCTTTTTTGCATTGAAGAAAAGTGGATTGATTTTGAGAATCCCAAATGCACAGAATCATGGGTTGATCCAGGTCAACCATCAACATCAACTGCAAGGCCATTTCGCTTCAGAAAGAAGACAATGCTCTGCGTTTGGTGGAATCAGAAAGGTGTGGTGTATTATGAGCTTCTAAAACCAGGTGAAACCATTAACACTGATCACTACTGACAAATAATCAATTTGAACCACACTTTGATTGTGAAATGACCAGAATGTGCCAGAAGACATGGCTTAGTAATTTTGCTTCATGATAACGCACCATCACACACCTCAAAACCAGTTAAAGACACGTTAAAAGATCTTGCCTGGGAAGTATTAACCCACCCGCCGTATTCACCAGACCTTGCTCCTTCAGATTACCACTTGTTCTGATAAATGGCACATGGACTTTCTGAGCAGCACTTCAAAACATAAGAAGAAGTGGAAAATTGAGTCTCTGAATGGTTTGCCTCAAAACAAGAAAAGTTCTATTGGGACGGTATCCACAAATTACCTGAAAGATGGGGGAAATGTGTAGCTAGGGATGGACATTACTTTGAATAAAGCACTTTTGATGTTTCTCTTGAAATTATTGGGTTTTCTTTGATTACAAAATCTGCATTATTAACTGGTACACCTAGTATGTTGGATGTGGAAGCTGAATGTGGAGGGAAAATTGCCACTCCTAACACATGGGTTTTGGAAGGGGCCCACATTGAAAGAGAGGGTGCTAACAGGGTATGGAAGCTGATGGTTGCTGGATATGGTCTTCCAAATCCTCAGGGAAGTTACTCAAGATTATTTCTGTGAACATTTTTGGGGTGAGAGGGTAACAGCTTAGATAAATAAAATATGTTGAGTTGCCGGGACTGCCCGGCAGACCACGAACAATGGATGAATGATTACTCTGACACATGTTTCTATGAAAGAGAGGCTAAGGGACTACTTGGCTATAGCCACCAAGTAGCTTCATTCACCTGCCTCCTTAGGCTTTTATTGTAACAACAGTTTGAACTAAAATTAACTATTAGATACTATCAATAAGGTAAGTATCCTTGAGAAAGCACATGCTCCTGCAAGGTTGGGTTTAAAAGACTAAAATAGAGATTTTAGCAAAATATGTGGGGGCTCTGACTTGTTTGAAAAAGTCAAGTCAGGGGCTGCCACCTTCACCACGGTCCCCCCAGAGCCCCCCCACAACCTTTCGGAGAAACCTTCTTACAGACTTTTCAATCCAGTCCTGTGCTTCCACACATCTCTCCCTTTTTTGCTTTGTTGGCTGTAGAAGATAAGAAGGATGTGGCGAACTTTCTGCTTTGGAATAGTGGGGTCCGTGAAGCGCATTCACTGCTTGAGTTCTGATTTTGTAGACTATAAGAAAAACAAAAAGAATTACAATGACAGGAATGGTTAGTTTAATTAAGAGGACAGGGTGCTTACAAGTATTAAATCTTGCCTTCTAGCAAGTTGTAGGGGACAGAATTATATACATACAATAAATATATATATATTTTAAAAAAATATATTTTATTGATTTTTTTACAGAGAGGAAGGGAGAGGGAGAGAGAGTTAGAAACATCGATGAGAGAGAAACATCGATCAGCTGCCTCCTGCACACCCCCTACTGGGGATGCGCCCGCAACCAAGGTACATGCATTTGACCGGAATCGAACCTGGGACCCTTCAGTCCACAGGCCAACGCTCTATCCACTGAGCCAAACTGGTCAGGGTGGGACAGGATTATAAAGGGGAAGGTGGTAGGGTAAGGAATGTAGCTACCTTTAGGCCTGGGGTCTGTAGACATCAGCTATTGTTAGGCGATGAGATGATGTTGAGGAGATGATGCTGACTCCTAGGTGGGTCGGTCTGACCATGCTTATTAGTTCTGCTTACTGGATTCACAGCTGAGTCACTTCCCTATTTACTTCGCACAGGCCTTGAAAAGAAAACTAAGAAAAACTTAATCCCCTATTCACATATAAGTATATGTGTTCTAAGATTTAAAAATAATATGATTACTTTTCAGAATACAATATTCCACAATATGATCTATATGTATAAAAACCAAGCGACCGGAATAACCGGAATGACCGGTTCCTATGATGTGCACTGTGGCTGGCCAACAGGCCTGATTGGGGCCAGGGCCAGCTGGCCAACCTCCTATGGCCCTTCCTTCCCCCGCCCCCCCCACCAGCCTGGCCCTGATAAGCTCCCCCCCCACCCCGATTGGGGGTGGGGCTGGCTGGCCAAACTCCCATATCCCCTCCCCCCAGCTGGCCTGGCCCTGATCAGCCCCAATTGGCCCCGATAGCCCCGATCGTGGTGGGCCAACCAGACCGCACTCATGTACGAATTTGTGCACTGGGCCTCTAGTAACTTCTAACAATTAGTTATAAATGAAAGCATATTAGAATCTATTTAATATAAATAGAATATAATTATCATTTCCTTATTTGACAGAGCTTCCCATATACCGTAAGTATAAAATTTCCTTCATAAGGAGAAAAAGCAAATCTTAAAATTCAAACCCTAGGAAGGTAGTCAAATATATTATATTATTATACTAGTGGCCTGGTGCATGAAATTCATGCACGGTGGGGGGATGTCCCTCAGCCCGGCCTGCACCCTCTCCAATCTGGGACCCCTCCAACGATGTCCTACTGCTGATTTACAGGGATCATGCCTAAACTTGCAGTCGGACATCCCTCTCACAATCCAGTACCGTTGGCTCCTAACTGCTCACCTGCTTGCCTGCCTGCCTGATTGCCCCTAAGCACTCTGCCAGGGCCGGCTGGAAGCAAGTATCTGGGATTTATTTATCTTCTATAATTGAAACTTTGTAGCCTTGAGAAGAGGCCAGGACCAGCCAGGACGGGTGGGAAGCTTGGCTTCCTCCATTGCTGGGGGCAACTCAAGCCTCCTGCTCACTCCAGCTCCATGGCAGCCGCCATCTTTGTTGGGTTAATTTACATACTAGCACTGATTGGCTGGTGGGCATAGTGGAGGTATGGTCAATTTGCATGTTTCTCTTTTATTAGTGTAGATATTATTATTAAACAGTATTAAGTAATGTATTCATTTAAAGTAATCAACTTCCTGATTAATATAACATAATCATTTTAATAACACACACACACACACACACACATACATATATATATTATAATACAATCTTGGTTTTTCTAGGAAAAACCTTTTGTTTTTCTTACTTTCAGAAATAGGCTTATTTTTCCAATGGAAAATATACTTATATTCTTAAGCATAACAGAGATAGTGAATTCTGTAGCTGAGAAACAATTCCCTCAAACTTGGAAATCCCAAGTGGGCTCCAATGACTTACTGTGCAGTTATTTTCATTTTCTTACTCTTCATTTCCAAAGGTTCATTGGGTTCCTGGCTCCTCACACAGGGAACCACCTGCCGGGGCTGACCACCAGACCCTGAACAACAGATGAATGATTACTCTGACACATGTTTCTATGAAAGAGAGGCTAAGGGACTACTTGGCTATAGCCACCAAGTAGCCTCATTCACCTGCCTCCTTAGGCTTTTATTGTGACAACAGCTTGAACTAAAATAAACTATTAGATACTATCAGTAGGGTAAGTATCCTTGAGAAAGTACATGCTTCTACAAGGTTGGGTCTAAAAGACTAAACATAGAGATTTTAGCAAAACACCCAGGGGCTTGGACTTGTTTGGAAAAGTCAAGGCAGGGGCTGCCGCCTTCGCCAAGGGTACCCTAAAGGTCCCCGACTTTTTAGAGAATCATCCTTACAGACTTTCCAACCAAGTCCCATGCTTCCCCACATTGAGTGCCTCATTCATTATAAACATTCTATCCACATTTAGTCTTTCCTTTTTTTAAAATATATTTTTATTGATTTCAGAGAGGAAGGGAGAGGGAGAGAGAGATAGAAAGAAACATCAATGATGAGAGAGAATCATTGATCTGCTATCTCTTCCACATACCCCCTAAATACCTTTTCCATCTTCTGATCCTCTTTGCTCACTTCTGCATCCCAACTGGGAGAACTTCAGACTAATTCCCGAAGTTGCTGCTGGGCCATGGAAGGTGACTGACACGTCTTGTGGTGGAAGTTGCTTCTGAGATGGTATGATTTTCCAGAATTCAATGTGGAAAGCAGGGTATAAGGCTCCTTAACCACCAGAGTCTCAAACTGACATAGAGCTTCGGTGCTGCTCCTCTCATGGCTTCAGTCTGAGGGGTGGGCAAGGTCCAACCAGCTGCCCCATTCACCAGCCTTTAGCCTCCTCTGGTGGGGTCCCTCAGTAAGCATGCAACCCGGGCCTGTTCCCTGACTGGGAATGGAATCATGACCTCCTGGTTCATAGGTCAATGCTCAACCACTGAGCAACATCAGCCAGGGCTAGTCTTTCTTTTTAAAGGCTTCTCCCACCCTCATCACTGAAGAACACAAGTGAGAATAAACCAGTTTATGACAAAACCAAAAAGATATGTACAGAATAAGAAACAGAGTTGAGAAAGTCTGAAGGAGTATGTTTTGGAATTAGAACAAAGAGTTATGAGATATTGGACTATGTGAGTTGGTAGAAATGAGTTCAGGTTACATTCACCCAAATATGCAAGTCTTACCCGACTTCTTAGTTATTTAAATATGAAGGATAATGAGCAAAAAGGCTATAAAGATAACTCAGGTTTTGAGATTAAGTTCCTGGGGAAAGGTTATGAGTTTTTAATAAATGAGGAAACATTAGGTAAGGTGTTGGAGCAAGAAAATGAATATGTTGAGCTGGAAGTGCTGGTGAGACATTAAAAGTTGTCCAAGAATACCAATCTGGTACTTCAATTAGAAGATGTTGCTAATCATGTGTACTTGTCAGTTATTAGCATGGAAGTGTCAACACTGAGGGACTAGATGAAGGACAGATGGTGGAGGACATAATGTTGAAATTCATCCAATAAATATTTATTGAACGTACAACATGTATCAGGAACTCATTTCAGTGAAAGCAGTAGACCAAGCCTGTTTTTTTCATGAGAAATTTGGCTGTTATGAAAGTTGAGTTAAGAAGATGATTTGGTAAGAGGAGAAAGTGAGAGGAGACAGACAGTAGGAATTCTTAATAAGAAGGAATGGGAACAAGAAAATTATGCAAAGGGAAAGAGCACAGGGCTTACAGCCAAGCAGAACAGTTCAATCATATCTTACCCACATTGTAGAAAGTATGAACTCCATCGAGTAATTGAGTCTTAATTTTCTCATCCTATCTAATAAAAGAGTAATATGCAAATTGACCATCACACCAAGACACAAGATAGCCGCCCCCATGTGGTCAAAGATCACTGCCCCCATGTGGAAACACGATGGCCACCACAAGATGGCCGCCACAAGATGGCCTGCAGGGGAGGGCAGTTGTGGGAAGTTAGGGGTGATCAGGCCAGCAGAGGAGGGCAGTTGGAGGAGACCAGGCCAGCAAGGGAGGGCAGTTGTGGGGGGGGACCCAGGCCTGCAGGGGAGGGCAGTTGTGGGTGATCAGGCAAGCAGGGAGGGCAGTTAGGGGTGACTGGGCTGGCAGAGGAGGGCAGTTGGGGAAGACCAGTTCAGCAGGGGAGGGCAGTAGGGGGGGACCAGGACTGCAGGGGAGGGCAATTGGGGGGAGGGACAAGGCCTGGAGGGGAGGGCAGTTGGGGGGGGGGACCCAGGCCTGCAGGGGAGGGCAGTTGGGGGGGACCAGGTCTGCAGGGTAGGGCAGTTGAGGGGGACCAGGCCAGCAGGGAGGGCAGTTAGGGGTGACCGGGCCAGCAGAGGAGGGCAGGTGGGGGAGACCAGGTCAGCAGGGGAGGGCAGTTGTGGGGGACAGGACTGCAAAGGAGGGCAGTTGCTGGGGGCAGGCCTGCAAGGTAGAACAGTTGGGGGGGACCAGGCCTGCAGGGGAGGGCAGTTGTAGGTGATCAGGCCAGCAGGGAGGGCAGTTAGGGGTGACTGGGCCAGCAGGGGAGAGCAGTTGGGGGGGGACCAGACCTACAGGGGAGGGCAGTTGAGAGGGACCCAGGCCTGTAGGAGAGGGCAGTTGGGGGAGACCAGGCCAGCAGGGGAGGGCATTTGGGGGGGGGTACCAGGCCAGCAGCGGAGGGCAGTTGGGGGGGAACAGGCCTGCAGGGGAGAGCTATTGGGGGGGACCAGGCCTACAGGGGAGGGCAGTTGGAGGGGGCCAGGCCTGCAGGGGAGGGCAGTTGGGAGCAGCAGTCCTGGATTGTGAGAGGAATGTTCGACTGCCCCTAAACGGGCAGTCGGACATCCCTCAAGGGGTCCCAGTTTGGTGAGGGTGCAGGCTGGGCTGAGGGACACCTGCCCCCCCCCCTCCCATGCATGAATTTCATGCACTGGGCCTCTAGTTTATTATGTAAAGTAATCATAATTATTCTATTATAAGGATTAAATAGATAAAACATGTTGAGTTGCCTCACTCATTGTAAACACTCCATCCATTTCCATCTTTCTTTTTAATGGCTTCCTCTCACTCTCATTACTGAAGAACACAAAAGAGAAAAAAGCACCTGTGCATCTCTACATCTCTTGGACTAGGACAATGGCTTCCTATTGCTCTCAGTATAAGTTTTAAACTTCCTCCTGTGGCTGACAAGGATGTGCACATTGATTTCTTCAGCCCCCACTTCCCACCTACCTTTGCTTCTCTCCGTGTGTGTCCTAGTAACTGGTTTTCATGTGGCAACTTCAACATTGCCATTCTTACTTGGAATGCTCCTCTGTCCTCCCTGATTCACCATTTATGGACAGGTTAATTCAGATTTCAACTTCACTTCCTCAGAAAGTCCTGACTTCCTTAAGCAGAACAGACCATACAGTTGTATTCTTTCTGAAGGCCCAGTTCTCCTTTGCAGTGCCTTTCACAATTGCAAGTAAATAATTAACAGTGTCTATATCCCCTAATAGAACATGAGCTCCAGAATTGTCTATACCCCAGTTAACTTGATGAATGGCCACAAAACAGATGAATAGCCTATACCTGTTGCATCTGTGAATAAAAGCAAAGGGTAGATATCCAATTGAAATGAATGAATGAATGAATGAATGGAAACATAGGAGTAACACAGAACAATGTCACTGTAAATACATCTTAGGTTCCAAAGGGAAGGGTCTAGTGTCATGCTATACAGGTAATTGCTCTTAATAATTTTGTATGTGTCTATCATCCATAAAATTTTCTAAACATTTAAAATACTTCTTTATGCACTTAGGCTGTAGTAAGTCTGTATAACAAGATATTATAAAAATTTACTTCCCCATTTCTGGCTTCATATTTATTTGCAACAGCTTACTCTCTCAAACTTTTATTGCAATTCTGAAGTTCTAGTGTAACCTAATAGCCTCATCAGCTTTTATATTTTTGGATGTAAGATTCTGACACTTAATCCCTGAGTTTGGCCTACTGCTCTGCACATGGTAAGCTTTCATATTGAAAGCTTTTATATTTTTACTTGCTTAATTGATTCACCTTTTCCTTGGGCTTTGCTCTTAATTCTGCACATTTATGTTAGTTCTTGGAGGTGCAAATGCAATGATACACAATGTGAATTTTGGTATTCACAGTGTCTGGGGGTAGGAGAATAATCTCTTGTTTATCCAAAATCTTCTCTGATGAGACCCTGGGGTGGATTATTGTTCCTGTCCCTGATAGTCACAAATGTCTATTCTATGTAGTCACACTGAATGTTTTCAAAAGCCAAAATAAGTAAATTATTTTAAAATAGACCATCATAATAAAACATACTGCAAAATCAAATAACTGAATTTTTATAATGAGTCCTTAATGTAAATAGAATGTCTTAAAAGCAGATAAGCATGGGCCAAAATTCTAGTTCTGCCATTTATTTGTTATGTGACTTTTACGCATTTTCTGGGCTTCAGCTTCATTTTCTCTAAAAGTAGTAATATTTCCAACAAACTTAGAGTAATGAGCTAATGATTTAACTTATTGCATTAAGTGAAGTCTTAATTACATTCATCACAATCTCTACCTAATCAGCAATAGTTACAATGAATGAGTTGGATGGGACTAAAGAGTAGGCACTGAGACTTCTGAAAATATTTCTGAAAGTAGCCAAATGCATTAATCTAGAATTAGTGTCTGTTGTTAAGATGGTATTTGGAAAGATAGGATATAATTACAATGTTGAAAACCTTAATGAGGACTGGCTCTATCTTGCCATCTTTCTGTGGTTAATACCAGTATCTAGAACTTAAGAGGAACCCAATAGATCTTCATTGCACTGAATCAGATTTTATTAATTCCTCTATTATAATCACCCAACTGTATAGAGAGTAGTTACAGATTTTAAAGCCATATACTCATTTATGAAAAATGGAATTTATTTTATTTTCCTATAATATCCTAATTTCTGTCTGGAGTCTCCATTCTGCATAATAGCAAAATATTTAATTTAGTTACGTCTATAAAGTATAAGTCAAGTTTTATGATTTCTCCTCAGTTATTTCAGACTTAAATATTACTCAAATATATTATTTTCTCTTTTCTGCTTTCTTGGATTTATATTTTCACATGGCTGAAGGGGAGAAGGAATAATTTATATGTGCCCAAATACAAGGCATAATGAATAATTTTAAATGCTTATGGAGATCATCTGGCAGAATTGTTTAAAAAATAAGCAAATAAATTTAATGCAGGTTTAGTTTAGTTTCTTGGGGGCATTAGCTCATAATTGCAAGTTAGTGGTTAGAATAAGTATGCTTTTAGTAAATATCTTTGAAAAGCAAAAGCACAAATGATTATGTTGAAGAGAACAAAATTTTATACCAATTACAAAGTAGAAAAATGTAACTATTCTAAAGTTTTACAGAAGGATGGTTGGGACTTGGGATAAAAATTTATTTTCAGTAACACAGTGTTATGCAAGATTTTAAAGAGTCTGTATTTCAAACAACTTAGATGGAAGTAAGAGTAATGTGCCCTGGAATACAATACTATTAGATTTATTAAATAAACAGTGAGTGACACCTGAGGTCATTACCTGTATTAAAGGAGCATGTGAGGAATGTGAATACATAGGGAAACAGAAAATTACCCTATGTGCTGGTAATTGTGCATGTGTAAGTAATAAATTAAGTATTATTATAAGTGGATAGTATGTGATTTCCACCAAAAATATGTATTCAAGTTGACCAAAATACATTTTTTTTTAATGAGTGGAAGAGATAGGGAAAGACAGAGAGAAATCTCACATCAATTGGTTGCGCCCTTACCAGGGCCTCAGGCCAGGGAGGAGCCTGCAACAAAGGTACATGCCCTTGACCAGAATCGAACCTGGGATGCTTCAGTCTGCAGGCTGACGCTCTATCCACTGAGCAACACTGGCTAGGGCCCAAAATGCATTAAAAAAAGTGATCTCATTGGGAAAAATAGGAAAATTGCTTCTTGATTGGGATCACCTCATGTATGGGCATATAAGTGCTCTAAAACTATCTGCTGAGAAGGAAATTTGGAGCGTTGTGGTTCCTGGCTGTTATCAATCTTCATGTGACTATCTGTTGAGACTTCTGTCCCTCTGTCTACAAGTACTTGGCCCAGGCTGACATCTGGAGCTGACCTCTCTAAATACCCTTTTCCATATTCTGATCCTCTTTGCTCACTTCTGCATCCCAACTGGGCGAACTTCAGACTAGTTTCCGAAGTTGCTGCTGGGCCATGGAAGGTGACTGACTGGTCTTATGGTGGAAGCTGCTTCTGAGATGACATGACTTTTCAGAATTCAATGTGAAAAGCAGGGTGTAAGGTTCCTTAACCACCAGAGTCTCAAACTGCCATAGAGCTTCGGTTCTGTTCCTCTCATAGCTTCAGTCTGAGGAGTGGGCAAGGTCCAACCAGCCGTTCACTGGCCTTTAGCCTCCTCTGTTAATTCTCCTTCTTTCTTCCTAATTCCAAAAAACAAACACTTATCCTTTTGATACATGTTCTTTTCAGTCACTCTTGTTCTATTACTTTTTTGAAATCTCAGATTCAGTCTTAGCATGCTACAAAAGGATTCACTACATATACATAATTCTTGGTGAGATGTAAATTGAAGAACACTTGTGTTTATAAAACAAAAAAAATCTCAATTTATTCAAGCTTCTAAATCTAGCTTTCTACCAGTTGACATAAGTTACTAGGAAAAGAGTTGGAACAAGTTAAATATACTACAATGTAACAATCAGCCACATCCAGAGTGTGATGAGTGCTCTGAGATAAATAACTCATTTTTTTTCAATAAATATATGACTTAAAATGGGAAGGAAGATTGTTAGAGACTAAAAGAGACTTAGAAAACGAAATGCAATATGTACTAGTATGCCTTGTTTGGACTCTGAATTAAACAAACCTATTATAAAATCATTATTGAGATATGCAGGCAAATATGGATATAGATAAGGTATTAAAAATAGTAAGAATTTGTTAATTTGATTAGATGTGATAATAATATTATATTTATACTATAGGCCCAGTGCACGGATTCATGCACTGGTGGGGTCCCTTGGCCTGGCCTGTGGGGATTAGGCCGAAACCAGCTCTCCGACATCCCCCAAGGGGTCCCATATTATGAGAGGGCAGTTCTCAGGTGATGCACCCCGGAATCAGGCTTCCTCCTCTCTGGTTCTGGGTGAGTCACACAAGAACCGCAGCTGCCAAGTCACTGCAGCTTGGCAGCTCCTGCATTGAGCATCTGCCCCCTGGTGGTCATTGTGCATCATAGCTACTGGTCGGACGGCCACTTATGCATATATATATATATATATATATATATATATATATATATATATGAACAACCAATAAAGAAAACAAGAGCATCAATAAAAACACTATGTGTAAATATTACCAGGATGAATACTTATCTGAGATTTGCTTTAAAATAATGAGACAAAAATGTGTCATAAAATATGACATAAGGTTGTGTTGGAGGAGGCCACTGAGAGTTCATTACTACTGGTGAGCACTGACGATGGAGGCTTCTTACCCCCACTTCTGTACTTGTGATGTGTGTTCTGTCCCTCATTCCCACTGCGGGAGCTGTTGCAGGGACACAGCCTTGAGAGGGTAATGCACTGAGATCTTCCGGATGGTGTATGAGACAGACCCCTTTTCAGGCTTCTATATAAACTTTTAAGATTCTGGCAGATTGGATGCAGAGATCCACATTTCCTTTGGTCGCTCTTTGCCCTCTGTGTACAGGACCAGTTTCAGATTTCACCCAGGGAGCTACTGAGGCTGCGAACCAACAGATTGGCAAGTGTATCTAGGAGTCGAAGCTGGGCAATGCCTGCAGATAGGTCATTTCTGTAAGCTCTCCTTTTGGAAACACTTGAATATTTCCATAGTGAAAAGTGAAAAATATAAAACCTAGAATTCAAGAATTTGACATATGTGACTCAATTCTATATTTATTCCTGCCAACCCCCTCCCGCCATTATAATGACCAGAACTTCTCCTGAAGCCTGAACTAGGGGGTTAAGGATGCAGGAAAAGAAAGGCAATGATGAAAAGTTCAACATTTTATCCCGCCACCTGTCCTTTCTTTTTCATTCTTTTCAATTAAAAGTAAAACAGACAAATACATATTTAGTCTGAATAAATACAGTATCTCAGGCTGAAATTATTTAGTGATTAATTTTATAAACATTTATTTTAAAATATAATTGGATTTGTGCAGTTATTTGGTCACAATGTTTTCTTTCAATTAACTCATAGTTGAAGATAACTAGTGTCAGGGGTCAATTTTAAAAAGGAACTCTCAGACTTGAAAAGGTTGGGATCCTCGTGTAGACAAAGGCAGCTGTTTCACAGAGGTTTTTTCATTTCTACCCTGGGAGTGTTGACCTCAAGATAAAGAGAACTTTAGAAACAGATGTCAGCTTGTTGGCTGGTGTCTGCACGGATTCTCTGGTGGGCCCCTGTGCCTGTTAGCCTTTCTGCTTGCATGTCTTCACTGAGGGGCCCAGTCAGTGCTCTTAGACTTGCCAATGGCCAGGCCTGAACCCCTGAGGATGGGGAGCGTGTTTTTTGAACTTATAGGGAGTCCTGCTGATCCTGTTGCAGCACAAGCAGGGAGGGCCAAGAGGGGCGTTGCGTGAGTTGCTATCCTGGGAACACTTTGAGCCTCATTTCCTGGTTTTGCCCCCTGGCCATGCTTAGAAGCAGCTTCTCCCCTGTCCTCTCTGTAGGCTGCAAGATGAATCTGTTCAAGGAGAAATGGGTTCCAGGATGGGTTTCCTTTCATTGCTCAAACTCCAGGCACCAGTGGCCTCCCTGGCTTATTCTTTTCTGCACTGTGCATGCGTGCCGCTGGGCTTCTTTGCACTGGTGCCTGTTTAATCACCGACACCACAAAGCGGGTCACTCTGGCAACCATCAGCTAGAAGAGTCACGTGGAGTGAAGGAGAGGACTCAGAATTCAGTAGGAACTTGTTAGAAAAGCACCAAATGAGGATCCAAGCAATCCTGCTTCTATTTTTAATTTCTTCATTATTCTCTTGTGGGACTTAGGACAAACATATGCCCTCACAAAAAATAAAATAACAAGATAAAATAAAATAAAACATATCTATCTATCTATCTACATATCTATCTATCATCTATCTATATTCTTGATAGTCTCCCTATCTAAAATTTTGGATGAGAAACTTAAAATCCAATCAAAACAAACCAAAAACATAAAAGGACAGATGTACATGTGATATATTTTAAGGGCAGGAGTTATTTGAGGGCAGAGAAACTTCATGAAAGTGATCTCTAATTACCAGGGGCTATGGAAACATTATATTTGACATTGGCTGAAAAGTTGCTTAATTATTCAGTTCCTGAAAATAACACTTGTTTGTTGACATTTAGGTCTTCATCATAAAAGACAAGAACAAAGACATTTTTAAAAAATTATAATTTAGCTGGGTTTGATATTTCTCTATGCTTTCGAACGTCTGCAAATATTTCATTTCCTGAATAACAGCAGGAGCCATTTCGGGATTACAGTTAGAAGTACACTGCCAAAGCTTGTTTCACATGCCAGGACTCTGCTTCTTTCCTGAGCTCCTTTGGAGCCTATAACTGCATGAATTACAAATGATAATCCAAGGAAGTGTAATGGCTTCATTAAAAGAACAGAATGTAAAATGTGATCCCTTTCCACCTCGGATTTGGACCAGAGAGCTTTTGGTCTTGATGGATTCATTTCACTTCCTTCTCTTTCTTATTCTGAGTGCAAAGGGCGGCAGTTACCCCAGTGGATTGTGGGCCCGCCTGCATTTCTGACTCTGGCTCCATGAACACTTGGCTTGCCTACTGCCCTTGATTTACTGCTCTGATACCTAGTTAGCATAGGTATCATTTTTGAAATCATTTCTGTGACAACTTTCCTTCTTCATGTCTTCCCACTCCATGCCCTCTCTGAGCTGCCCAAATCTATGTAAACATCATTTAGACCAGGACGTTCATAAGCAGGGACTGCCTTGGTCACCTTTCACCCAACGGGCATGCCCAGCTCCAGGGGCACCGAGCTCAGTAAGCCCTGCCTTCCCATAGGTTGGTCCTGTGATGCAGAAAGCCTCTGCCTCCAGGGACAAGAGTAATCAACTCTGAAGCGCTGGCTGCTCTGCGGATGGGAGTTAATTCCCATTGCATAGTAATGCTCATAAGATGAGGGCCCTGGGGAAATGTTCCCAGGCAGGACTTTTCAGAGAGGCTTATTGCTTTTCTCATCAGCTTCTAAGGCTGTTTACGAAGCATGGGCTTCTCTTTTCCCACAAGATAGCATTTGCAGAAAAAACAAACCCCTGGATAAACATACTTCACCAGGTATCATCCCTTTTACCCCCACACAAGGAAGGCTGATGCGTGTCTGGTTAGATGGGGTTTACATATTGTGGGCACATGGCTCAACCTGCCGAGCTGTCTCACAAACTCTCATTTTTTTCTCCTGCCCAAAAGGAAATCTCTGGCCCTGATAAATGAATTGAAGTGGCCACAAGCAGCGCCTCTTCGTTTTATCTCTTCAGTGCTGGGCAATACTTTTCTATACCTGCTCCATATAGCGCTGCTGCCTTATTCCAGTACCCTGGACACTACCGGACGTGGCTAATTGTGGTTAAATGTTACAGAAGTCTGACTGTGTTCTGCCTGTTTTCTCACCAATGGGCAAGGTGAATCCCACATGAAACAAATGGCTTTGCATGAATGTGATTTCCAAAAGAATCGGAATGCTCTTCCAGCCCAAACCTACTCACTCTACCTGTTCCTTTCAAGTGTGTATTTTATGAGGTCAGAGGAAGTGTGCATGGAACAATTGAGAAGCCTTTGGAATCATACAGATTTGGATTCAAATACTATATTAATTATCTCCTGATTAGTTGTGGAAATTTAAACATTCTTAGATTTAGTTCCCTTATCTGTTATGACAAATTATTGTTTTGTTTTATTTAAAAACTAGAGGCCCAGTGCATAAAATTCATGCATAGGGGTGGGGGGTGTCTCTCAGCCCAGCATGTACCTTTTCCAATCCAAACCCCTCAGGGATTGTCCAACTGCCGGTTTAGGCCCAATCCCAGAGACTGGGCCTAAACCAGCAGTCGGACATCACTCTCTCAATCCAGGACCACTGGCTCCTAACCACTTGCCTGCCTACTGGCTTGATAGCCGCCTAACTGCTCCCTTGCCAGCCTGATGGCCCCCAACTGCCCTCCCCTGCCAGCCTGATGGCCCCCAACTGCCCTCCCCTGCTGGCCTGGTCCCTCCCAACTGCCCTCCCCTGCTGGCCATCTTGTGGTGGCCATCTTTTGTCCACATGGGGGTAGCCATCTTTGACTACATAGGGGCAGCCATCTTGTGTGTTGGAGTGATGGTCAATTTGCATATTACTCTTTTATTAGATAGGATAGGAAAAAGCATACATATGTACTATCTTTATCTTTTTATTTTTCTGACAAAATTGTATCATGTATTATATCAAGAGGTGCTACACATACTCTTTCTAATCTATATTCTTCACTTAATTTTTATATCCCTCCCTGGAACTGCTGTAACAGGTCTAAAATATTGCAAAATCTAGATGTTCTATAGTTTATTGGAATACTACTTATTTATGGAAATTAGGTTTCCCTACTTTAAAAAGTGCTAAAACAAATGTTCCTGTAGTTACATTCTTAAGTACTGGTACTTTTTTCAGTATAGTAAATTTTTAAAAGTACAAATGATGAGTTCAAAGATTGTGAACATTTTAATATTTTTAAATTGCCAGATAACCTTCCAAAATTTGGTAGTGATCTACATGTCCATCAGCAAGGTGTGAGAGAATCTGATAGGGAGGACTTATAATCTAATAGATAGAGCACTTGAATTAATCTGAAAAGTAATCATATTATTTTAAATCTTAGAACACATATACTTATGTGAACAGGGGGTTAAGTGTCATATGTGAGTAGGGGGTTAAGTTTTTCTTAGAGTTTCCTTTTCAAGGCCCATGCGAAGCAATTGAGAAGGTGACTCAGCCGTGAATTCAGCAAGCAGAACCGATAAGCAGGGTCAGACTGACCCACCAGGAGTCAAAACATCACCTCATCAACATAATCTCATCGCCTGATGACTAATTACAATAGCTGACATCTGCAGACCTGCAGGCCTGCACATAGCTGCATTCGTCACCCCAGCCCCTTCCCCTTTATAATCCGGTCCCCTACACCTTGCTGGAAGGCAAGATTGGATGCTTGTAAGCGCCCTGTCTTCTTGGTTGGCTAGCCTTCTCAATAAGTGCCTAATATGACTCTACCCTGCCTTTGCTATTAGACACAGCGACAGGCAGCCCGAGCCCAACCGTGGGTTTCCAAGCATGTGAAAGAACAAATCTGTTCTTCCACATGCTTGGAAACTCCTGCTGTTTCACTCTTTCTAATTTTTGTCAGTTTTATGGTTGAAGATGGTATCTTTTTTTATTTTTATTTGAATTTGTACTTCCAAAAATCTAAAATATGTAACGATTCTTCATAGTAAGGTCACATAGAGGTGCTCTATAAATCAGAACTGTTAGGAAGAAATCATGTTTAGCATTTTTAATTTTTTTATTTTTTTTTTAGAGAAAGGGGATATTCCAGAGGGTGAGCTCGGTTGGCAACATTAGACAGAGTCACACCTGGGCCCATACTTTTGGTCTTGCATTTCTGACAGCAGATCAGTCAGCCCATTCAAACTTAGTTTCCCAAGTAACTTGACATTATGACCGGGGTCATGTTGTGAACTTTGGGTCACAAACCCAAATGTGGTACTTAAGAAAATAAAATTACTTCATGTATTTCATATGCTATCCTTGTTGATTTACTAACGTTTCATATGTGAAGGAAATCAATATAGTGAGATTATCTCCACAGAATAAGAGCACTGCCTTTGCCACAGACCACGGACGGACTGCTGCCACTAATTAAACTCCCACTCCCACCCTAAAGTCATAGGGACTTGGGTCAATGAGGAAAGGTGATTTGTCAGATTGCAACTCAGAGGTTAGATGAATTTTTTCAAACTTTAATGAGAAATGCATTCACCTATACTTGATATGTATTAGCAATAAGAAAATATTGTGAATTTCATGGCTAATGACAATAAGAACAGAAAATGTGCTGAGCTTTTATTTGGACCAAGTACATTTCTAATTTTTAAAAATGAACGATGTCATCTAATCCTCAGTACAATATTATGAATCATTTGTTATCTCCATTTTACAAGGTGAGGAGAGGGTGAGGCACTCACCCCAGGTTAACAGAGTAGGTAATTGGAAGAGGTATGTTTTCAAGCCAGGGAGTCCAGGTTTGAGACCAAGTGCTTCTTTGTTTACTTGTCCAAGTCACCAACTAGTGAACAGTAGTGATGTGATCACCTCCACCACCATCACCCCCCCAAAAAAAATACACACTAAAAATTAAGTGAGTTGCCCAATAAACAAGAGAAGTACAGCTGCTTAAAATTCCAGTGTGGGGTCATTAGTTAGCCTTATTTATGAAATCCATAAATGAATTCTGTAACCCAGTTTCAATGGGCAGAATTAAAATTTAAAGTCACTTCTTTTCATAAAACTTCCTTACCGCATCAACTTAGTGTCTGGTTAGGAAAGAAACTGCACAAGTTACTTTAACAAAGATAATTTAAGCCCTAGCTGGTTTGGCTCAGTGGATAGAGCATCGGCCTGCAAACAGAAAGGTCCCAGGTTCGATTCCGGTCAAGGGCACATGCCCGCGTTGTGAGCTCGATCCCCAGTGGGGGGCTTGCAGGAGGCAGCTGATCAATGATTCTCTCTCATCATTGATGTTTCTATCTCTCTCTCCCTCTTCCTTCCTCTCTGAAGTCAATAAAATATATATATATATATATATATGTATATATATATATATATATATATATATTTAAAAAAATAAAGGATTTGTTAATTATTAGAGAATTGAAATATTCAAAGGGAACATAGAAAAAGGAGCTGCAAGAAGAAACTATGGATGTTAGGGTCTTGGAGGAGGAGCCCGGAGAACTCGGGTCCAGACCCTGGCAAGCGCTGCTGTCTCCCAGACACAGCAAGGCTGGTTTTAGGGTATGGAAAAAACTGCAAGTAGGAACCCACTGCTGTCCCCACTGAGGAATAGTTGAAGAGTAATTGCTGCAGTGAGATTGATAGGGATAGGGAACAATCAGAAGGTACAACTATTTTCTCCCTTCTCCAGTCTTTCTGTCACCCTCAAGAGCCCCTATTCACAGAGACTAACAGGGACCCAGGTGACAAAGCAGAAATGAGGTACGCAGAGTTTCAGCCTCAGCATTGCAGAGCTGAGTTTGAAGCTGAGAAACAAATGCTTCATCCCCAGCACATTCCGCCCTTTCAACTTCTTGACAGTTTTTCGGGTCCTTCTACACATATCTGAATTTCCCTACCATGTCAAATATAACTTTGTGCTCACCTAACAAGATGCAATTCCTTCCTTAAAAGATTCTCTAAGCCTCTCTTTAAAATAAGGTAAAAAAGAGGAAATTTATCATTAGAAAATATTGTAAAGGTTATTATACACACACACTTGTTTTAGTTGGTTTGGGCTGCTATAATAGAACTAGAGGCCCAGTGCATGATTGAATCATGCACGTGTAGGGTCCCCTACACGCTTTTGCTTTTGATCACGGGGAGCTGGGTGCCTGTCCGCTAGTGCACCAGGCCTTTCAGAAGCCTCCAGCGCGGCGGAGGCTTCTGAAAGGCCTGGTGTCTGAGCGGACAGGCATCCAGCTGCCACGCTTTCACTTTCGATCGCTGGTGCACCAGGCCTTTCAGAAGCCTCCGGCGTGGCAGAGGCTTCTGAAAGGCCTGGTGCTTGAGTGGAAAGGCATCCAGCTGCCACACTTTTGCTTTTGATCCCGGGGAGCTGGGTGCCTGAGCGGACAGGCACCCAGCTCCCACGCTTTTGATGGTCCGTGGCAGCTGAGGGGGGCTACCCTGCTGTTGAGAGGCGCAGGGGGCGGGACTCCCACCCCCTGCACCTCTCAACGGCCGCTGAGGGGGGCTGCCGTGGACACCTGGCTACCCTGCCGTTGAGAGGCGCAGCTGGGTGTCCGCGCAGGCCCCCTCAGCGGCCGCGGATCTGACCTCGATCTGGCCGTTGAGAGTCGCAGGGGGCGGGAATCCCGCCCCCCTCAGTGGCAGCGGATCCGTGCCTCTCAATGGCCGGATAGGCCACCCCGAGTCCCGCCCCCCAGCCTCCCACCGCCCAATCGTGGGCGTAGCGGAGTGATGGTAATTTACATTTTACTCTATTATTAGATAGGATACTGTAGATTGAAAGGCTTATAAACAGCAGACATTTATTTTTCCCAGTTCTACAGTCAAGGTGCCAGTTCTACAATCTAGTGTGTGAGGGCTCATATCTGGCCTGTAGATGAGTGACTCTCTTCTTGTTGTAACCCTCACATGGTGAAGAACAGAGAGAGGTAGCCCTCTCACATCTCTTCTTATAAGGTACTAGTTCCACCCTCATAGCCTATGTACCTTCCAAGTCCCCACTTCCTAATACTATCCCATTGAGTGTTAAAATTTCAACCTTTGAATCTGGGGGGTGGGGGACATTTAGTCAATAACAACATTGAAAAGGAAATATTCAGGTGTGAATGAGTATATTAATCTTGTTGCTCTAGAAAGTTTATGAAAAAGATTAATGATAAGAAGATAGGTTGAGTCTCTTGAAGGGGATTTTAAAGACTTTAAATTTGACTCCATAGCTAACAGAAAGATAGTTAAGCTATTGGGGTAAAACAATAGTGATGTGAAAATAAACTTTCACACAATGATTATTTCAGGGATTGTGTGCAAGGCTTCATGAAAACAGCACAATAATACAGGTGTGACATGAATACATAATGTGAGGTGGAACTTTGGAGATGGGAGAAACCAAATCCAGTATGGTTATGAGCCTCATTACACCTCTACAATTGGTTGATTGGAAAGAAAGAAGCTGAAGTTGGGTCATCTCACTTTAAGAACTGGCCAATAGCGTGACTGGGACTTCAAGGTTATTGCCAACATTCTAAATCCCTTACTTCAAAAATGTGTGGAAATACTAGAGAATTATCAATCAGATTAAGACTGTAAGGAATCTGATCAGTTCATAGCAGCATAGTCCAAGCTATCATCTTTTTTTTTTAATCTAGATTACCACAATAGTTCCCTTCTCCTTGCCTATGCACCCCTTGCAGATCTGATTAATTTTCCACATGGCAGCTAAAGACATCTTTCCAAACACCAGTTGAACCACAATTCTCCCCTCCTCAGCTTTGTTTAGTGTCTTCTCATGGCACTGAGAATAAAATAACATATTATATGCTGCATGGTCTTGCCTAATTTGGCTCCTGCTGACGTATATTTTTTCCTCTTCATACTCACTTCAGCTGGAATGGCTTCTTAAAATTTTCTTGGTTATTAAATGCTTTTCTCTACTCTGTGAATTTGACCTTGCTGTTTGTGTTGTTGGAAAACTTTTCCAAAAGGCTTCAAATGCCCAACCCTAAGAGGCCTTTTCTAACTTTCACTAAACTCTGCTGATTCCTCTTAAAACCCTTTTTTTTTCCTTTCATAAGTTTTTTGTTTGTTTTGTTTTACAGTTTTGAACTATGACAAGACTAAATATAGGACTTTTATTTGCCCCTTGTCTGAATCTGCTGAAAAGGAAAGACAGAGCTTAACTTCCCATTCTTTGTCTCTTGATTGACTAGCTAAGATCAGAACTGCTTGTCATAATTGATTAGCTAAAATTAGAACTGTTCATTATAAAATAATTATGCTGAGGTAGCTATCCACAGAGAAAAACATTTCCTGTTAGATAACTGACTGCAATTTCCCTTGCCTACAGAACAACCCCACCTATAAACTGCCCCATGGGCAACTTGTTTACACCTCCTGATATAAATCTAAGGCAAAACTACCCTGCTACCTCGCTGAGATACTCCAATCTTTGGAGATGCTCTGTTAAAATAACCTGAATATAATCAACCTCCTTGCAGTTCTGGTTTTTGTCTTTGAAAATTATATATTTATTAATGTGTTTTCTTTCTTTAAAATTTTTTTTAAATCCTCACCTGAGGACATGTTTTTATTGATTTTTTTAGAGAGAGGGAGGAAGGGGGGAAGAGAGAGAAAAAGAGAGAGAAAGAGAGAGAAAGAGAGAGAGAGAGAGAGAGAGAGAGAGAGAGAGAGAGAGAGAGACATCAATGTGAGAGAGAACTATACTAGTAGATCAGCTGCTTCCTATATATGCCCAGAAGACCAAAACTACAACCTAGATATGTGCCCTGACTGGGAATTGAACCCACAACCTTTTGGTGTATGTGATGACTCTCCAACTAACTGAGCCACCCAGCCAGGGCAACTAATGTGTTTTCTTGTTTAATGTATGTTCCTACCGACATCTCTTGCCCCTTCTTTCACATGAACTAGATTCCAACCTTTGTGAGGGAAGAGACCGTGCAATTGTGTTTACACCAGTAACACCAACACCTCATGAGCCTGACCACAGGAGACACTTCATAAACATAAATGAATAAATGAATGCACACAAAAGCCTCGGGTGTCTCCAGATAGTGACAAGACTTGCAAAATGCAGGAGGCAGTATCACTGAAGTCAGTGGCCAGGAGTGTGTGGAACAGCATCTGGCCCCTGGAAAGGGGGCTGTGAGAACAAGGCAGGTTGTTATGGAATTACCCTGGAGGACTGAGTTCAGGTGAACTCTTCTATCCTAGCAGGTGATCTAGACTAGAGATCAGGAACTTTGGCCCAAGTCCAGACTAATAGGTTCCCCCATAAATAGCAAGGATAGGCTACAGCGAAAATGGTGCTAAGGCTCAAACTGTCAGGCTAAGTTTTCTACAGCAGCAAGAACAACTCTAACACACAAGCGTATGAGTCTGACTATATTGATCTGTTGGCAACCTTTGTCTAGTGTGGCTCAGAACATGCAGGTAATGATCTTGGTCTTATATCTGAACATAAATAGGGAAACATAAACATATAGTTATAATGGAAAAGAAAAAATACATAGGAAAAATATAACCTCAGGTATAATCCAAGAAGTAAAAACATTGTTTTTCTTTTATGAATTTGGAAAAGATTGGGAAAGATTGAGTGTTTAAGAAACAAGCATTCTTACACATAACTTATTGAAGTGTACATTATTTCAACTTTTTTTGAGGTCAGTTGGCTATATGTACCAGTATCCTAAAATGTTCATTTATTCAAATAATATGATTTCTAGAAATGTGTCTTGAAGATACATGTATACACAAATATTTATTGCTAAATATCATACTTACAGTTCTATGCAGAATAAAAACTTGAAAACCAGTTAATATTTAACAATAACAGAATAATTGAATTAGGTCCTATTTATGTATTCTTTAAGATCATGCTTGCTTTTCTAATAATAAACCTCAAATCTCAGTGGCTTAACAGAGTGGGAGGTATTTCTCACAACTCCCGGTGAGGGAGGTCCTGACGAATCTACTTCATGCAGTCACTCAGGGATCCAGGCTGACGGAAGCTCTGCCACTCAGGACATGTGATTTCCCAGGTGTTTCTGGATATTCATTTCCAACTGGCAGGTGGAGGAAGGAGAAAAAGTAGAAGTTTTTGGAGGAGGTTCTTGTGTGCTAGAGCAGAAGAACATACATCATTTATGTACAGAAATGGCATACATCATTTATGCACATACATAACTAGCCAATATGAAGTCACATGACCCAATTTGCATATTAGGCTTTTATTATATAGGATAATGCAAAAGATCTAAGAAAGAATGTCCCTATTTGGGGACTCTACACTATAACGGAGAAGTGTGTGTCTTCAACAAGGAGCTAGCTGTTTGGGCCACAAATGGATAATTGTACAGCCATAAAGATGTGGAACCAAAGAATATTTAATGAGATGTGTGCAAAATTAGTATGATTCTAGTTATACAAAAGCACAACAAACAAACAAAAACATGGACAAGTTTTTCCAAAGTGATTGGAGGGGTGGGCACAGAATTTCAAAGAAATGCACCAATATATTAACAGAGACTTTTTCTAGTAGTTGGATTACAGATACTATTAATTTTTTTTTCATGTTTCTCTATGCTTTTTTTCATTCTCTATAATCCACAATATTTTAATCAGATTATGAAAAGTTATAAAACGAGAAAATAAAGAAAGGATTTGGTACATTCTCTGTATCTTCTCAGATGTAATTAGAAAGCTGAAAAATTTAGCTCATGTTTTCTGCTTTCCAAGAGTCTTTAATCCTAGACAAATATGATTAACAGATATCAAACATTTGGAGAATTATATGAGAAAAGTCCATCGTGTTAATTTATTTAACTTAATATTTTTTTAGGCACTGTTTGAAAATGTTATGATCTGCCAAAACGATGCTGAGGCAAAGGTTCCTTCCATAGTGTGTTAAAATGATTGTGAGTCAACCCATTTGCTTTCTTGCCATCATGAGTGGGAGGGGTCCCTATGCTTCCCCAGAGAGCCACAAGGGCTGTGCTGAGTTCCTGGTATATCTACAGTGATCAATCCCAGCACAAGTTTATGGGCTATTCATAATTTAAAATCATATCTCAAGTCAGCCAAGTACAAGTTAGAGTCTATTACTTTTCTCCAGATATCCTTTTGAAATTTTGCCCCTCCTACACAATTTGGATCTTTTTGTAGTAACCTGGGGAGCATGTCAGGGACAGTGATGGATATTGGTGCTTTAGGAGAGCCATGTGAGTTTGATTGTCTGTAGTTGGTACATATTTGGGGGCAGATGCTTTGACTTGCAATATCTCAAAAATCAAACTTAATATTGCATAGCATTTGTGATGGTTTTAGTGCTTCCGTGCTGTTTTTGTGAAATGAATTTTTACCTCTTTCCAATTTTTTGAACAGCACCAATGATTTTCATTTTGCATTATCCTATATAATAAAAGCCTAATATGAAAATTGTTTCCTTGACCGGGAGTTTGACCGGGAGTTCAACTGCTCACAATGACGTGAGCTGACCATCAGGGGGTGGTGTGGAACATGGCAGGTGTTGGTGATGGGGCACTGGCAGCAGGCGGCAATGGAGGCACTGCCAGCCCTGATGGGACCCGATGAGAGTGGGACCGCGGCGGGATGGTGGAGCAAGTGAGCAGGTGGCACCAGGCCAAGGTGGGTGAGAGCGGGGGCCTGATCACCCTGCCAATAGCCCCACAGAAGGCAACCAGTGGTAGGGGTTCGGGACCAGCCCCAACTGATGACTCCACTGATGGCAACAAGTGACCGGCAGGCCCTGATCACCCAATCGGGGCCAGGCCCCAGGGTAGGTCGGGAAACTGGGGGTGGGTGGCAGCAATCAACCTCCTGCGGTGCCCAGGCAAGGGACTGCGACCTCTCATTGGTTACCTGGGGGCAGGGGTGACGGGGATGGAGGTGCAGTGAGAATGCAGTGTGTCCACTGAGCTCGCTGTCATGCCCCCTGCTACCCTCTGCCAGGTCACCAGGGCTCATGTACCGGGGAAACCACCAGGACTGCAGGGATTCACCCAGGAGCCAGTCTGCAAGGCTGGCCAGGAGAGAGTGCACTGCCCGCCTGGCATCTGTCTGGAGCTGCTGGGCAGCCCAGAGGTCAGCTGGGATCGGCCCTTTCACTCCAGATGCTTACGCTTCGATTGCTGGCCAGGCCTAGGGACCACACCCGTGCACAAATTTTGTGCACCGGGCCTCTAGTATACTAATACTCTTCTTTTGGTCCTTGGATAAATTAAAAAAAATGTTTTGAGAAAAAAAAAAAAAAGACTTAAAACTGTGAAACCTAATCACCATGAATGATGAACCAAATGTTTTGGTTACTAGTACCTAGTCTGTAGTTTAATTGTTTTAGCAATGATCAGTTTAAGGAGCAATAAAAATACAAGGAAATGTAGGCTATGGTAAATTAGATAATCCTTCCTTCTGATGAACTGTTTCCCTTATTCCATGATATTTCTCTATATGTGAAAAACACATCTTGAATACTAAAGCATTTGCAATGAAAAGAATAAAATTAAATACCCAGGGTCTCCCCAGCACCTCTATCTTTCTGATAACCAGGTAGTGTTTAAGTGATATAATAATTTTCATCCTCAATATTAATCCATAAGTAGATAGTAATCTATCAGTAGATGGGTGATATTTATAATTTTAATAGTCTCAGATTCAAAGATATTGTGACAAATAATAGAAAAGATATGTTTATTTTATTATAATTTTATTCAATTTTAAAAACTTATTTTTTTAACTAAGCCAGGTATAAAGCAAGCATGAGGGTGGCATATAAATTTTATCATATAAATGTTGGTAGTGTGCAGATAAAAATCAGTATGATTTATATTTAAGAAAAATTCAGATTTTTTGCATCATTATGGTACTAATATAAAAGCATAAGTTCTTAAAATAAACTTTGGAGAAGAAAACATTTATATTAATTGTGTCAAGCTGCTAGACCCTTATCCTGGATCTCCTAATATTTAAAACATTCATAACTACTTACTTAATGGCTGCAGCCTAGAATGTATATAAGTGTATGTGGGTGTTGGGAAAGTTATCTACAGTGTGTGTGTATATATATAATATCATATGCATACTGTATATATTACAGTATTTTCCGGCGTATAAGATGACTGGGTGTATAAGATTTTCCTGGGTTAAAAAAGTCATTTTATACGCCAGAAAATACGGTAGTCCAATATATCTAATCCATTATATCTAATCCCATCAATATAGTCCAATATACCGTATTTTCCAGCGTATGAAACTACTTTTTAACCCAGGAAAATCTTATACGCCCAGTCATCTTATATGCCAGAAAGTATGGTATATATGTGCATATAATATATATAATAAATATATACCATATATTTTATAATAAGTATATAATAACATACTATATAATATAATATAGACATATAATACAGTATATAATAAAAATATAATACAATACAAATATATAGTATAATAAATACAGTATTACAATTTTCTGTGTTAGCTCTGAAGAAACGTCATTCCCTTTAATTCCTTCAGAGTATTCTGAGGATTCCCCAAGACATGTCTCCTACGTGCTCCACAGGCCAGAGTTTTTGGAGATTTCACGCATACACTGTTTTTCTCCATCTCTCCTTCTGGCTTACTCTGACACCATCTACCATAGCTACACTAGCTGATGCAGCAAGTATGGAGTTAGCACCTCCAAAGGTGCCACCATTGCTGTTGCCTGCCAGGTGCCACCACAGCGGCTGGTGCTCACCCATTTCGGGATGAAGTTCTGCATGCCCAACATCAAATGTGCAGATGTGTGCAATAAGTCCTGCCGACACTGCTGGTGCAGACATTCATCCCTGCAGAAGATTTTGGCACAAATTCTTTGTGAAACGGTTCTTTCATATTTCATTAACCTTCACGTAATACTATTGATTTCAGACATGTGACCTGGGGGCTGTGCCAGAAGATAATTGAAGTGACTGAGACTTGTGTTCACAATTACTGCACTGCTCTAATGAGGACACATGGTCCTTGGACCACGCTTGTGAACTTGATTTCTTCTTCCCTCACAGTGGGTCCCTCCTTCTCAAAGAGTTTCATGATTTACCATGTAACTAGAGTCCTAAAAGACTTACCCTAAAAGTCTACCCAACATATACAGACATAGCTGAATCCTAAAATGGACAAAGCTTAACCTCAAGCTGGGAGCCTTGCTACAAATATTTATGATGGAATATGTCAAAAAGGGCCTAAGCCAAAATAAGTGGGAAATTTCAGATAAAGACCCAGCTGGTATGGCTCCGCAATTGAGCATTGACCTATGAACCAAGAGGTCATGGTTCAATTCCCAGTGAGGGCACATGCCCAGGTTTCAGGCTCAGTCCCCAGTGTGAGGTGTGCAGAAGGCAGCTGATCAATGATTCTTTCTCATCATTGATGTTTCTATCTTCCTCTTCTTTCCTCTCTGAAATCAATAAAAATATATTTTTAAAAAAATAAAATTTCAGATAAAGAGAGATTATGTTCACTGCTGCCATAACAAATATTGGCAGGATGTTGTAACATAAATTAAGTGGAGTGTATGATATCATCATTTCCAAAGGGGAGGGCATCTCTAGCAGCTTGCAAAAATAAAAATAAAAAATGTTAGCAGGGTCAACTTAGGGACCATAGTACCATACAAACTCTGTAGCTTACAATCCTGAAAATGTCTTATAAGAAAAGGAAAGGCTGGGAAATTTATCAGGGCATTGAGACATTATCCAGTCAATTCAAGTTCACTTCATTCTGTATGCATGATGTAATTTGAAAGAAAGTGGAGTGATATATGAGTAAGAATTCCAAATAAAAAAGCCTATGGACTTGGATGATAAATGCTACTTAAAATAGAACTATTTCAGCAGCAAAAGGCCTGATTTGTATAGAAGATCCTAGTTGGAGGCTATTATTCATGTTCCTGCTTTTCTATTTAGTGCAACACCTCCCTCTCCATCCATACAATCCCTTAGGAGACTTGAAGAAGGTCAGGTGAATAACCTTTGGCAGTGTATAATGGAAGAGGGAAGGGTCTAGGATTAGTGGGGAATTATTAAGGTTGTTAAGGAATTTTGAGAAAAGGCCAGAGCATCTGGGGTGGAGATTCTTGCATGCTTTTTTTGTGAGTTAAGGCAGCTAATGTCACATTACTAGAAATAAACAGCAATGTTTTTCAGTGATGTATGTCAATCCAAAAGAAAGACATCTACACTAATAAAAGAGAAACATGCAAATTGACCGTCCCTCTGCTATGCGCACCAGCCAATCAGAGCGAGTATGCACATTAACCCAACAAAGATGGCAGTTAATTTGCATACACAGGAGCGGAGCAAGACTGAAGACAGCGTAGAAGGAAGCCAAGCACTGCAGAAGGTAGTGAAGCTGCAGAGAAGCAAGCGGGGCAGCGGAAACGGGAGGGAAGCAAGTGGGGCGGCAGAGACTGGAGGGAAGCCCACCTCAGCAGGCTTCACTCCCTTCTCTGCTTTGCTCTGGCCTCAGGAAGCCTTATTCTTGCAGGAATAAGCCCGAGGAAGCCCTATTCCTGCAGGAATCTTTCTGCATAGGGCCTCTAGTAATGATAATAAATTGGCAGGTTTCCACAAATATGCCCCTAAATTATACAAAAAAGGGAGAGAATAGAAATTAAAGGGAAAGTGGACAAATCTTCCACCATAGTGGGAGATTTTATGTACCCTCACAGAAACTCATCGAACTTGCTGACAAAAATTGTTCAGGGCATAGAAGATAAAGGTAACACAATAACTAATGTTTGATCTAATCAATTTATTTTAAATGATACAGCCAACTAGAAAAATATCCCAGATGTTTGAAGTACATATGGAATAGTTACAAAATTGATCATTGGATAATCCATTAAGTGAGCCACTGCAAATTTAAAATTATTGAAAGAATTTAGATTATATTCTCTTACCCCATTGAAATTAAACTATAAATCTATTAAAAATATAACTAGAAATGCCCATGTATTTCAAAATTAGGTAAAATATTTAAAAATAACACATGGATTATAGGAGAATCCTAAGAAAATAAGAAAAATATTTTGAAGTAAGTGATTATGGAGCTGTGACATATCAAAAATTGTAGAATATAGCTAAATCAGGACTTATAGAGAAGTTTCTATATTTAGATGTTAGAAAACCAGAATGGCTGGACAATCATAATCTAAATATCCCTCTAAGAATGATTTTAAAATGGGAAAACAATTAAATCAAGTTAAATTAAAAGAAAATAAAAATATTAATTAGGGAAACTATTAATGAAATAGAAACCTATAATAGAGATAATCTACAAAGCCCAAACCTTACTCCCTAAAAAAAAGGTTAATAAATGACTGGTAACTTCAATCAAGACAGAAAGAGTGAAAGAACATGAAGGAAAAGATATAAACAGCAAATATCGGGAATGGAGAGTAACAGGTTTGCAAAATATTACAATATGACAATTTTTTATGTCAATGAATAGAAAAATGTAGGTGTAATATACATTTCTGAGAAAAGGAAACAACTTATTAAATTGTCATAAAACATTGTCATAAAAATCTCAATTATTTAATATTTAGTGAATAACTGGAATCTGTAATTTAAAGACATTGTAATTCAAAGCAAAAACAAAATAAAACAAAAGAGAATACCAGGCACAGATGGTTTCTATGGTGAATTTTTCCTAAAGGGTATAAAGAACAGGGATATTATACAAAGTCTTGCTTTAGGTAAAGGGAATACTAAGTCAATCAGTGTAGTGCATTACAATAATTGAAAACAGAAAAAAGTCAGAATTATGTGATTATCTCAAAACATTAGGCAAACATTTGAGAGAACTCAACATCCACTCAAGAATTTAAAAACAAAACAAAACTTAGATAAGTATCCATAAAGGGCTGCCTTAAACTCTAGAAAACCTATAGCTCACAATGACTACTTGTACTTAATATTTTACTTAATCTCCTAGCCAATATAATAAAGCTAGAAAAATACACAAAAATAAAAGAAAAAAAAAACACATAAAGATTGGAAGCAAAAATAAATTATTATTTCCAGACAATTACATTGTACATTAAAAACTCCAAAAAGACCTACACATTTACATGAAGCTCAGAAACAAGAAATGTTAATTTGTGGGTTCAGTAGTTGATTTTGAGAAGGAGGAAGAGTAAAAGGTTGTGAGAGTGCACAAACTGATGCTTTTCAGGGGGTGGTGATGTCCTTACTACTGACTCAGTTCCTGGTCACACTGGAAGATTCACTTTGTGAATATTCATGGAGTTGTACTCCTATTTTTTTTTCATTTTCTCTTCTGTAGATTCTAGTTTTATAAACAACTAGAGGCCCAGTGCATGAAATTCGTGCATTGGGGGGATCCCTCAGCCCGGCCTGCACCTTCTCACAGAACGGGAGCCCTCAGGGGATGTCTGACTGCTGGCTTACGCCTGCTCCCTCCAGTCCTAAACCTTCAGTCAGACATCCTTAACACTGCCGCAGAGGCGGGAGAGGCTCCTGCCACCGCCACTGCACTCGCCGACCATGAGCTGGGCTTCTGGCTGAGCAGTGCTCCTCCTGTGGGAGCGCACTGACCATCACAGGGCAACTCCTGCACTGAGTGTCTGCCCCTTGGTGGTCAGTGTGTGTCATAGTGACCAGTCGTTCCACTGTTTGGTCAATTTGCATATTAGCCTTTTATTATATTGGACTATAGAAAGGCATATCTTCTTCAACTAGATGATTTGATGTTATGAAGGCTCCATCTTTGCCTCACCCAGAATCATTGTGTCTGCTACACTATGGAACATGGCATTACAGCTGAAAGTCTCTCCTTGTCACCTTCTGGGAAAACAGAATGTGTGTCCATCATAATAACCTGGGGCTGACACCTTTCTTATTCTAGTTTCGGCCCAAATATCAATGCCTTCTTCTCTTCCTAAGTTGAGAGTTCCTCCTGCATCCCCACTCCTGGGAATCGATCCCACAACTCAGGTATGTGCCCTGACCGGGAAGCAAACTCTTGGTTCTTCTGTTTATACTCAATCGCTGAACTACACTGGCCAGGCTCACCTGTGTATTTTTTAACTGCATGACTTCGAGCAACTTACTTAAACTCACTGAGCCTCAATTTTCTAATTTCAAAATAAAAATAACAATGATTACTCAGTAATTTACAGTAAGGAATAGAATAAAATAATCTATGAGCAATGTTTTTATTGAATTTGTCTCACAGAATACTAATTCCATTACCCTCATAAATTATTTTTGAATCAAAATGGTCAATGGAAAAGTATCCTTTATGTAATAGAAAAATTAATGTCTTTTTTCTTTACAAGAATATAGACTAAAGGACATTGGTATTTTTAGGATAAAAATGCAGAATTAATTAGGTGCATTAATTTTTCATATATTCTGTAAAATTATTTTTCATATCTTGCTTGTCAAATAATATAATTAATGTAAAAAGCTTCACAAAAAATGTCAATAGGAAACAATACTCATTAATTAAAGTATTTTTAGCTCTTTAATGGGACTCCAGTTTTAATATTTATAAAAGGCTTTTTAAAAAATGTGGCTGAAATTTTATTAAAATATAATTTAAAGAAGAAAAAGAATGCTTTTCTTAAACTGAACAAATCTCTATGTATCAGTTTTCCCCTGTAAATATCAGAGATGCAAAAAGGGTGTGGAAACACACGCAGCTTCTAAGCTTCTAAGCTCTAAGAACATACTCATTGTCATTTTTTTTTTTTTTTTTACTTTATGTCATTGACCAAACAAAGAAATCCAAAAGCTGAGTCCAAAGTTAAGGGATCAGAAAAGCATTTTCACCTACATTGAGGCCATGAGTGGCTACAGGGAGAGGAGAAAAAATGAAACAGGTACCATGAATTTATGTTAGGTTAGTTAATGTATGACAACCATGGGCTTAAACAAAAAGCCACTGATTCAATCATTTACTCATTAATGCAGTCAACAACTAAATCAGTATTTAAGAGATATCTTGTATTTCTGTGAAGTTAATATATGACCAACCTTGATTTAAAACACTTTAGAATCATATCAATTATTTGTGGATTCAATAAAAATTGTTCTTGTGCCTCTACTTTATGTCATTTTATTTGTCAAACTAGTAGCCCGTTTGCACGAAGATTCGTGCAATAGACCTTCATTCACCTGGCTGCCTGCACCAGTTTTCTGCCGGCACCGGGGACCCAGGCCTTGGCTGTGGCCACCGCCTTCTGCCTTTTTCAGGGTCGGGGCTTGGCCCCGGGCAGTGGCCTTGGACTCGGCGGCACCCAGCGTCCCTGCTACCGATCGCAGGAGCCGACCCCCAGTGGTTTCCTGCGATCCGTGCAGGCTCCCCGCTGGTGCCCAAGGCTGGGAAAGCCTCGGGTGGCTTTCCCGGCCTTGGGCTCGGCCCACCCAGCGTCCCTGCTACCCATCGCAGGAGCCGACCCCCAGTGGTTTCCTGCGATCCGTGCAGGCTGCCCGCTGGTGCCCAAGGCCGGGAAAGCCTCCGCCCCAGGATTTCCCGGCGTTGGGCTTGCGGCACCCAGCGTCCCTGCTACCGATGGGAGGAGCAGACCCCCAGTGGTTTCCTGCCATCGGTGCAGGCTCCCCGCTGGTGCCCAAGGCCCGGAAAGCCTCCGCCCTGAGGCTTTCCCGGCCTTGGGGTCTGCCACACCCCAACGTCCCTGCAACGGTTTCCTGGTGGGAGTGGTTGGTGGGCGTGGCTTGGTTGGTGGGCATGGCTTGGGTGTAGCGAAGGTGCGGTCAATTTGCATATTTGTCTATTATAAGGTAAGATGCCTTTCAAAAATTAGTTGTCTCATACCAAACATTGCCTATCTATACTAATAATAGAGGAATATGCAAATTGCCAGGATGCTGTCACGCAACAACCAATCAGGATGGGGGCGAGGCTGTGGCGGAGAGCTCTCAGCATGCCTGTGCCTAGAGTCTGAAGGGCACAGAGAGGGAGAGCAGATAGGCAGTTAGAGGGATCAGACCAGGAGGGGAGAGCAGATAGGCAGTTAGGGCGATCAGGCCAGGAGGGGAGAGCAGATAGGCAGTTAGGGGGATCAGGCTGGCAGGGGAGAACAGTTGGGGCCATCAGGCTGGCAGGGGAGCAGTTAGGGGCATCAGGCAGGCAGGCAGGTGAGCGGTTAGGAGCCAGTGGTTCCTGATTGTGAGAGGGATCCCGTATTGGAGAAGGTGCAGGCTGGGTTGAAGAACTCCCCCGACCCTCCATGCATGAATTTCATGCACTGGACCTCTAGTAGTGAATAAAATAAATTCAGTGACCTAGATACATGATTTGCAACTGATTATTTTCAGAGTTCACCAGGATTTGACATTAAGTGAAAGTAAGCATTTTTAATATATGATTTCTGAGTATTTAAAATGTGGCAAATGAGAGTAGGAAGACCTCTTTTTAAAGAATTTGGGCTATCATTTTTGTGTCCTTTGTCCCAACTGTTTCCCTACTGCTCAATTTCAGCCACAGGTGAAATGTGTTTGGCAGAACATGGGAAACATTCTTGCATTTGAATATTCTTAGAGGTGGTGTGTATCTACTGGTTCACCATAGCACTCATTACGCCTATTCCAAGGACTCGATATCTCTGTATATTTAGTTGCTTTACATGCCCCCAAAGTATCTGGTTTTGTGAACTTTGCTTTATGATTGTAACACTGGAACACTGATTATCATTCACCTATGTATTTGAATTGTTCCAAAACTAGTGAGACAGATTTGAGTCCTTGTTGATTCTCTAGTCCTAATACTATATATGAGATAGCCACTCATTCATGCACCTTAGCTAAAAAAAACATGTAATATCTTTACTGGAGATGTGGAATATAAGTCAAATAAATCATGAAGGCATTGTTCTGAAAGTTAAAAATACAAAGGTAAATAAGACAGTGATTTTCCTCATTAAGCTCACTTTCCAGTAGTTAATTGACAAACTACGTCTGATAGAGAAGGACAAGGTTTCCATGTGGATGTGATGATACCTGAACTAAGTCCTGATAGCAAATAGCTTTCTGAGTAATTGGGTACTACAGGAACAGGGAGGCATATGTGACAGCAATCACATACATGATTGCTTTCAGTGAAAGGCAGGTATATTTGAAGTCCTGAGACTATATGATGGAGAGCCTTCTGTGCAATGCAGAAGTATGGTTCTCTAGCCTACTGCCCACCCACCTCGGTCATCTATACCTGGAAAGTAATGTCTCTAACAGTGACTGTTAATTGCCTATCCTATATCTATTTTGCCTGTGCTTCTTATTCAATTTTCTTTGAGAAGAGGCAGTATGTGTGAATAAAGTCTTGATTTCCCTAGATGACAACTTGTTTGGTTATGAGACCCTCCCTTCTAGGAGGTGAAATGTAAGTGGAAGCATTTCTTAGGGCCTCTAGGAAAGCTGTTACATTAAAGATAAAGAGGAACAGACTTAGCTGACACATGTCTCCTTCTCTATGCTTTGCCTTTACCCTCCCTCCAGCCTGGAACATGGCTGTGATGCCTACTATTGCTGCTGTCATCTTGACATCATGAAACTGAAAGCCAAATGCTAAGAAGGTGGGACGGGTAAACAAAATAGAAGATGTCCAGTCTCATTACGGCATTATGGAACAAACAGATCAGCCCTGAACTAGCTCTTTTTGGACCCTTTTCTTTGAGAGGTAAAAATAAACCTGCTACTTGCTTAGGCTATATTTTGTCAGGTTTTCCACTTCTTGCAATTAGATGCAGTATTCTGATAAACCATCTAGTCATATAACAAATATTGGTTATCTCACTCTGCTTAGAATTGTGGTAATTTCTATTTGTAGGAGATGCAAAGATAATCAGAATGTGGTCTTTGATGTTCTTTAAAAGTATTTTAAGTGACAGAACCTTTTGCTTCTTAACTAAATAGTTACTGGTGCCTGTGAGCCAGTTGTCCACTTACCTGAAGATATTCACTAACCTTCCAGGAAAGGTTTATTTATAGAGAATCATCTCTACACATGGTATCCAGTTGATTTAATATTCTTTATAACCACACTTTGCTTTAGGGGAGTTTCTGGATATAGAGATGTCCTAGCCATCCTGAGCAGTGATCTTGTGCACCCGCAGCACTACTGTGAATCTAACCCTTACCTAAGTAACAACTTCTATATGAAGGACCTTAAATACAGTATGTTCAGTTGGGAGTTTCATTCTACTCTGTGTATTGAAAAAAGGATGCAGATCACATATATGATGCTTGTTGGCTACGGGTATGATAGAAGAGCCTCACATGGTAAAGGGTGGATTGAAAAGTCTAGAAAGGCATTCCAAAAAGTAAGACCTAGGGACATAGTCATTTTTCAGTGAGGTTATTCTATTTCTCTGAAGTATAAAAGAAGGTAATGTAGGCAGGTTCTTGCATATCCATTAACCTTTGACATGAAGTGGAAAAATGGCTGGCATTTCTTTCCAGGTCAATCTGTTTTTTCTTCTCCCAAGAACCAGCAGAGAATCTTTTCAGTGACTTCCTGAGTACAAGTAATAGTTAGAAATGTTATTCCTCAGTTGGAAGGAACATATTTTGCTTTCTGTAACAAATCTGAGAAGAACTCAGACTTCTGGGCTTGTGTTTCTTCTACGTGACCACAGCTGGGCCATGGTGCTGGCTTTTTGTATCATTCATCTTGGGTCTTCCCAGCAGGGAAAACTAGTGCTGCCATGAGCAATGGGGCATCTTTACGCGGTTGAAACATTCTCATTTTCTTTACTGGGAATGAACATGTTTAGACAATATAAGAGATAACTGTGATCTGATAAAAAAATACAATTTTTCCGAATGGAAATGAAGTTACAAGGTAACCTTTTAAATTACTTTATCTTTTATAAGCATTTTTTGTTGACTCTATCTCCATCTAAGTTTTAAAAACCTTGCTGTAAAATCCTATATGTTTATCATTTCCTTAAAGATCAGGTGTGTCTGGTGAAAGTCTAAAAAAATAGTTTTGGCTTATAAATGTACAAAATTAATGGGGAATATTGCCTTTATATCTCATGAGAAAACTTTTATTAGAATAATGAGAAATAGGAAAAACAAATTTTCAGAAGTGAAAATAAGTCTTGAATAATTCCTATGGATTCCTAAATAATGATTTTTTTCATCATTTTGACCTAAGAATGTGTTTTTTTGTTTTGTATTCAGTTTAGCAGTCTACACAGTTTATTCAGCAATATAACAGGAGAGAACTTCCACCAAGATAGACATAAGGCAGATACAGGGTAGGTGTCTGGGGTACATTATTAATACAGACTAACAAACAGCTCAGGTTTCACAACATGTGGCAGGCATGAGTTCTCGCATAAAAACAGCCATTGATTCCCCACTTCTTCCTTCCTAAAAGAGCCCTCATTTCATTAGGGGAGACAATGTGCCCTACCCAGCCACTGCCAGCCCCATTCTCCTTTGCCTGGCTTCCCAGGCTCCCATTTGAACAGTACCTTCTAATGGGATGTAAGGAGAAATTGGTGAGGGACTTTGGGGAAAGATTTCCTTTCCAAATAAGAAAGAATCTTGAAAGGAGAAAGCTTTCACTCTCTACTTCCAAATGGGACTGAAATGCCTAGAGCAGCAACAAGCCACACTGTAAACACCGAGGACACTAAGAAGACAAAAGCTAAGGATCCCAGAGGGGAAAAACAAAAGGAACACAGTACCCTGAGAACATTGTTGAGTTGCTACACAAGCACTGGATTATCTAGCCTCTTAAGTGGAATTTTTAATTTATCCCATGGCCTCTGAGATGTTCCAACAGCTTTTTCTAAATTTCTTCTGAACAGTGAAGGCCAGAATGTGGCTAACACCCAACAAGACCGTCTTGGTTTTAAGATGCTTCCTTTAGACTGCTCATACTATTATGGAGTCAAACTGGATGTCTCCTTTTGCAGCCTGACTCATACACAGGCACTTTCCCATTTCCTGGTAGGGCATTCTAAGTTCAATCACCACAAAGACAGGACAATCTTTGTTTATGCAGAGCCAGGTAAGTATAGACAGTGGCATTTCTGCATGTTTTTGTGTAACCCATGTAGGTGTTACCCAATATAATGTGTTTTCTCTGGAGATGACCAGTTATCTATAATATCAAAGCCACACTGGGGCCAAATAGAGCCAATTATGAAAAAATGATCATATATGGATAAATTATATATAAAATCACAAGAGGTGCAATTGTGAACAATGTAGCTTCTTTTCAGAATGTCTAGTTCCTTTACCGAAATCATCTAGAAGCCAGCTATCATGAAGATGCTTTCCCACAGAAGTGATCAATAGAAATGCCATCATGGTATACACAGTATGGGGCATCTCCTGTACGACTACCTTGTCCTTTGTCAATAATTAAGCTGTGGAGCTTTTCAGGAGGGGTAAGCTAATTCTAAGACATAGGAAACATGAAATACTCTGGTTCTAGATGAAGAGTCTGGCTGGAATACTGATTAAATTCGTGCCGAACAGAATAGGTGTAGACCATGGGAGCAGAACCAACAATTTGAGCAGTTCCTTAAAGCAGTGACAGTCTAGATCAGGTTTTAAAAAGTGTCATTTTTCCATCTTCCTTGGATTACTAGCACAAAACCCTCTAGAGTCTCCATGATTGTGACTCTTTAAGAAGTTATTTGATTTGGCCAAGTTTTTTGTTTAAGGTTGTGTCTGTTCTGGCCAAGATTAATTGTAATGCTGGGTTAAAACCAGCTGTTCTAGATGCATGTATTCTTTTTCTAACCAGTAGAGGACCCAGAAGAAATGGGTGGCAAGCTTTTTCAAGGGCCCACCTCGTAAGATTTTGGGAGCACATTCAAGTGGGAAAGACCAAGGAAGGACAAGGCTTCTATTAGCAGTATTATCAGGATAATACTCAGTGCACATAATCAGCTCTGTTAACATGGTCTAAGAATACTTGGTAACATTCATTTTCAATAAGTTCAGTTTGGTACAACCAGTGGCCTAGTTCTAAACTAGGAAACCACTGTTGTCCACAGTTAGGGCAATGTGAATTATCTGAGAACATCTGGGCCTCCAGATATTACACAGAAAGCAATGTAACAGTAAGAGGCAATAATGACAAAGAGAGATATCCAAATAACCAGTCTTATCACAGGTTTGGTTTAGCAATTTCTCAGCCCAACCAATACTACTTAGAGAGAGAGTTAAATCTGGCTTGCACTTACATGCAATTCTTCAAGATTTCATTGTCTATTTTTCACTTAATTACAACTCAATCTCTCAACTCAGTGAACAATCCAGTCCATAATGTTATCAGTCACTTGCTAGGAGCACAGATCTCAGAATAGCTCCTTCAAATTACAGCTTCTCAAGAAAAGCTAGACCTCTGGTCTAAATTAGTTATTTGTGTGTGTGTGTGTGTGTGTGTTAATCAGCTGATGATCTCGTGCAGAGGCTTACTCTGCTTTGCTGGTTAGCTATTGTGTCTGCTTGGTCAAAGAGAGGAGCTGACAGATTCAATGGGTCTTTGTGGGTGCTGGCACTCTTGCCATTGTAATACACGTACTCAAGTCTTAAGGTCTTGGCACTTTACAGCGATGTAGGGGGGTCAGGAAAACCTGGGGAAGTCCTCTTGAGCATGGATCCAATGAAGTATTTCTTGGGGAGGACCTGAATCAGGATCCCATCAGAGAAGTAGCTGACACTGAATTGGTTGGAGGGTCTGGGAATGCTTCACATACAAATTCTGGCAGAGTTTTAAATCATCTGCGATCAACGTGAGGGGAGCCCTTCTGGTGTTCTTGACCTAAGAATGTTTTAACCCTGGGTGTGCTTTGAACAAAAACATCCTATATAATAAAAGCCTAATATGCTAAGTGTCCGGTTGTCTGGTCTGCCATTCAACCAATCAAAGTGTAATATGCTAATGATATGTTAAGGCCACTCAACCGCTTGCTATGATGTGCACTGACCACCAGGGGGTAGTAAACCTGTCGACCAGTTGCTAAGACATGCATTGACCACCAGGGGGCATACAGTCAACCAGTTGACCAGTCACTATGACATGCACTGACCACCAGGGGGCAGACGCTCCAACTGATAGGTTAGCTTGCCCCTGGGGTCCGGCTAATTGGGACTGAGTGAGATGGGCTGGAATGCCCTGGAGCTCTCCCACAGTCCCTACCCAGCTGGCCAACCTCCTGCATCCCTCCCTGGCCCTGATTGTGCACCGGTAGGGTCTCTTAGCCTGGCCTGTGCCCTCTCGCAATCTGGGACCCCTTCAGTGATGTTGGAGAGCTGTTTTCGGCCTGATGGTGGAATAACCAGGCGCTATGATGTGCACTGTCTACCAGGGGGCAGATGCTTAACACAGGAGCTTCCCCTTGGTGGTCAGTGCACTCCCACAGGGGGAGTGCTGCTCAGCCAGAAGCCGTGCTCATGGCTGGCAAGTACAGCAGCTGTGGCGGGATCCTCTCCACCTTCTTGACAGCACTAAGGATGTCCAACTGCTGGCTTAGGGGAGCGGGCCTAAGCCAGCAGTTGGACATCCCCTGAGGACTCCCAGACAGCAAGAGGGCACAGGTGGGCTGAGGGACCCCCTCCCCCAGTGCAGGAATTTTGTGCACCGGACCTCTAGTTTTAATATAAATCGTATAAACCCATATAAGTGTCACCTAGGATTTTTTTCCAGAAAGATTCCTTTAATCCATTTTATTCCAGATTAATTTTATATGTTCTATTTAAAAATTACTATTTATTTTTATTCTGTTGAAATTAGTTTCATTAAGTGCAAATATTTCTCAGTTAAATTACTAATGAAAATTTGATTCGATAAATTTTTAGATTAAAATCAATGGTTTTTATTTATCAATTCTGATATTTTTGTGCCATTATTTATTTCCACTAATCCTAATATTGGGTCACAATAGTAAGTGTGAGAATTTTTCTGAGACAAAGAAAAAGAGAGATAAATATGGGAAGAAGAGTAAGAGAAAGAGTGGTGAAAAGGAGAGAGAAAATAATGAGGCCATAAGAACAAAAGGAGCCAGTTAGAGAGATCTCAATACAGAGAAGAAGAGCATGGTGTCACCACACACCACAGAGCCAGAACAATCAGATTGGCAATATCATAACTGGTGGCCTGATTCAGGTTCCTCTCCTGACTAAACTCAGGTCTCCCTTAAGAAGGAACATTTGACATGTCTTCTCCCTGGCTGGGGAAAACCTGTAGTCCCATTACCCAGTATGGGCCAATACCCAGTTGTCTCTGCTAGTTTTTGGACCTGGAGCCAAACAGGTCTCTCACTTGGGCATTTATTCATCACCCAAGTTCATCATGTGTTTGAATGGAGCTGTACTTTTACTGCTGTTTGTCTCCAGTTTAGCTATTATTGTTTTAAATTTGGGTGGAAGAAAGATGGAGCCCTGAGAGTGATCTTTCATGTTATCACAAGTATAAGACAACTTAGAGTCGCATGAGTGAATGAGCACAGATACACTGTGTGCCAGGGACTTCACCATCATCATTTTAGTCACTTGATATACTTAATTTTATTCTTGGAGATTGGAAATGTTTAATACTCTTCAACCACCTTTTTATGTATCTTGGATTTTGTTTCTTTTATCACCTCATTTATCCTTCTCATTCAATATTTTGAATTAAATGAGTACTTTTTCTATAAGCATTGAGTATCAATAAGGGATACACAGTAGAGAAATAGCTCTCTTAAGTCTAACTGCTTCAATCTATAATTCAGAAAGATTGGAATCCCTACAAAATATCAAGCCTTTAGTTGTTTACAAAAATTTGAGAAGCTTAGAAAATATTTGGCACTTCAAATCACTTGCAAATCCACTTTTTATTTGCTTGGAAATCCTACTCTTTTTCAAATAAAGGAAAGACTTCTGTTGGCTTTCATTTTTACATTATCCATGGACCCTAGTCAAAATGCCAGTGTCACCCACCAGCCTTGGAATTGAGAATTCTACTCTTAGAGAGAATTCTACTCTATCATTAGAGTGATAGAGTCTGGAATTGCTCCCATGCCGTTGGCTCATAACCTGAGGGTGTCCTTAAGGGTTATGTTGTAATCAATTATCTAAAACAGAAGCACTATAGCCTATCCAAATCATAGAAAGATGAATGAGCTTACCACTGAGAGAACAGTGAAGGCGGCTGCAGGTTGAGATGCTGGCCAAGATATATAATATGCAATTCCCAGGACATCAGGGAAAGAAATAGACCGTGATCCAAAATCATGGCAAACATTGGTATGGTTTTGTTGTAAACAGGATATATTTCTGAAATTTAAGTTCTTTTCTCTGGCTATCACAGGCGAGTAGAGGGATCTGGAAGTTGGAATCAGACAACCAGGCTTTCATTTTGATAGTAATTTTCATTCATCTAATCCAACAAATATCTTTTGGGTATCCACTATAAATTTGGCACAGTGTAAGGTACTAGAGATACAATTAAGATAATGAATCTGCTTTCATAGAGCTTAATTGAATAATGATAAAAATAATCATCGAGTTATAATTGTGAAGAGCACCACACAGAAGAAGAGCATGCTAAAAGTCCCTATCATGAGAAAGTCTAACCTAGGTTAGGAGTAGAGGCTGGGAGAGGTTTAGGAAGGTTTCCATGAGGAAATAAAGTTTAAACTGACGCTTTATAGAGTTAGTTAAAGACAAGTCAGGTAAGGACAAGATGCAAAGAAGTGCTGAGAGTACCACAGGTGAAGCTGTTCTGGCAGACATGGTCGACACACTCAGAACATGCAGGGGCTGTGGGCCATGCAAGCTGCTTATCTCTCTGGGTATAAATGACCTCTTTCAGAGATGCCATAACAGTAATACCTTTCTAGAACTGACATAAAAGAAAAAAGAAAGGTTGTTTTCTGGCCCTAAATTTATTGCTCTTTTTTCTTATACACTGAGTTACAAAATAGTTTATTTCTAACACATCTTACTCCAGATTACATACTAACTGTTGAAGTTAGAATTTGAATTTAGATCTGCCCAATTTAGTAAAACCCAGGTGCTTTATACCAGCCATAGTGATGCTCAATAAATGAATGAACTAAATTATATAAGTGAATGACTGAATGAATTTACAAAATTATATATGCAACATCATGAATTAGGCAGTGTTTGATTAAGCAAAAATAATTGTTTTCAGAAGAACAGTTTTATTATTCAGAATTTTAAAAAAGATAATCCAATTCTGGTTACATGAGATAAAAAAGAATCTTATTGTAAGACCTGGATAAGGTGGGAAGCTTGGAAACAAGAATTCCAGAGTTTGGCAGCCTTCATTGTAGCCTACATGGCAATAGAGAACACATTCAGCCATTAATTCATCTCAGAGGTGCTTGCTCTAGATTCAAAGACCCTGGTGGAAATGTCTGCGTGTCAAAGCAAAGGCCAAATTCCTCTGCCAAAGAGTGAGAGACAAAAACAAACAAAAGAAAGACCCTCTTTTTTTGTTGAGGAGGTTAAGACACTATGTCTCACCGATATAAGCAATGGGGAGTTTCTGTAATGTAGGAAGATTGGATGCTTAACAACAACAAAATAATAATATATTCCACTATAGCACTTTTTTCTGAACACTGATAAAGGTAGGAAATACAGTAAAAGATAAGTTTAAGTCAACTAATCCTTTAAATGTGCTTTAGAAAAGTATTCTGCATTATGAGAAAAGAAAAGATTGATTCTAAACAATTAGCCAAAAGCAAGAGAGAAGAGAAATCAATGTCAATAGGTTTGTGATCTGAAAGCTCTATCAAAAATGCAAACAAAGACTTAAATATGCAAATCCATTTTACTTGAAATATGGTAGTCTTAGTATTCACCCACTGACCTATTACATGAGAGTACAGACATGTAGGGATAAAGAAAATACTGGTAATAAAAACTAAAACCTTAGTACATGTATATATACTTTTTGAGAATTATAGCTGTATTTTAAGGACAGTAAAGATCACTAAAAAGCACTTGAATTAAATTTTTTATGTTGTGGGAATGAATAATAAAATTGTCCATCACATTTTCAGCAAAAACAAAACAACACACAGATAGACAAAATAAGTTTTTATTTTATTGATTGACTGATATTTTAGGGGGAGAGAGAGAGGCAGAGAAAGGGGGAGAGAGGGAGAGAAACACTGATTGATTGTCTTCCACACATGCCCTGACCAGGGATCAAACCTGAGACCCCTCCAACCAACTGAGCCACACCAGCCAGGGCCAGTTATTTCTTTTTTACAAAATATTAACACTTTGTTTATATTATGTGTTTGGGTAGAATAACAGTTCGAAAACATGGGAAACAATAGTAACAGTTTTTTATTACACACAGACACCTGTATTTATAAGAAAATATTTTGTAATAATTGGCTGAAATAAGGGTGGTATTATTTGTGCATCTCAATTTCTCCTTATTCTAGATCCTCTCTCACTACCAGTAGCAAAATGCACTTTGACAAGGCGGTCTCAAGATTACTCTATGCTCACAGAACACAGAATGCTATTCTCATCCTCTCAGAGGATTTGACTACATGCCAAAGGTTATGGGCACTTTCAGCTTGTGAATTTATAGAGAGAAATGTTGTAATAAAAAATCTAGACATTCTGTTAACTGTCTGAACTTTTTCTGTGCCCCATGTGTATGCATTGATATCACAGCTTTTCCTGAATTCCACAGTACTTCCTCTCCAAAATTCTAACAAGGTAACAAAGAAAGACATACAGACCACTAAAAAGAAACATGATAAATTACAGTACAATGCACCCAGGTCTTAACATGGTACCAAGTGAGCATTTTATACAGATTCACTCATTTAATCTTTGAAAAGACCTTATAAAACAGATACTATTGTCAGAAGTTTCTATTTTTAAAAAAGGGGCTTGAGGGGGTTAAAAAAGTAAATTGCTCAATATGACATAGATTCAAAGCAGCAAATTTAAACATAGGTCCTTAAAGACATAATTCCATTATTTTAACTTCTTCCTTTTCAGCCTCCAAGCTATGATACATATATCCATCTCCAGCAATGAAGAATGCTCTCATCAGGTTCCTTTTGTGCATCCTGTCCTTGTGTTTCAGCATTTAAAATTTGAAGTTGGCTGCACAGTAAGCAAATAGAGAAGAGGCTTTGTATATCAGGGGTATAGGGGAAGCATTTTCACCAACTATGAAGACTTCGGCCTGTCACTCAAAGTAGCCTGAAATGGGCAGGTGTGACTATCTTAAGCTGCCAAATGATATTAACCAAAAGCATTAGTTTGTTTGGGGTCCCTTTCAGATTCTTCATTCCTTTCATCCTTTACTGATTATTCTCTGTGTTGTGTGTATGCCTACCTGCAGGATAACCAAAACTCTTCCAGTATTACTCTCATAAGAAGCTGTTTATTAGATGTTACTATGGTACATGTAAATACTACATAATTTTAAATATTTATTATCATAGAATCTGAAGAATGCTATGGAAATTATCCTCCTCTTACTATCAAATTAACATACTCGGATATAAATATTTAAAATCTAAATTCAGTATCTAGAAGTGAGGATTCTGGCATGGTGGCATGAAAAGATCAAAATATCATTTCTCCAGAAAATATAAAACTGAGAAAAATGATCAAAAACGACTATTGAAAAGAACTTATTAATTAACAGCTACTGGAACCCTGGTCAACACAGTGAGGTCTACAGCCTTCTTCCCTGGGCTGTTCTGACCTCCTTCGTCCAGTCCAGGTGAAGTGGTAGCTTTTCCAGCGTGCAACTGGCTCTGAAAACCGGTAGTCATGCTGTCTGAAGGGGCTGACTTAATTTACTAGTAGTGTCAAGGCCAAAGACCATGTCCACATTATTAGCAAAAGCAGCAGTATGGGATGAAATGCACAGAGATGCCAGTACCTTTGTTAATTCAAGGTTGAGAGGACATCAACAAGCCATGAATTTAATGGAGAGAACCTAGAAATTAGAGAGCCAAAGATGGACCTGAGAAGCTCATCAGAGCTCCCTGACTGAGTGGGAAAGAACAAGTACAAGGACAATCAAAGTGAGGCCAGCAGAAAGTAAAGGTCCAGGCACATTTGAAAACTGGGGGAATTTTGAATGCATGCTGCAAAGTCTTTCAGCCTTATGGGATCTATGTGTTCAAGTGAGCCTCTGCCCCAAATATTGACTGGCCACTAAGCCACAAGACACAGGGGTGGCCCTAGCTGGTTTTGCTCAGTGGACAGAGCATCAGCCTGTGGACTGAAGGTTCCCCAGTTCGATTCCAGTCAAGGGCATATGCCTGGGTTGTGGGCTCAATCCCCAGTGTGGGGTGTGCAGGAAGCAGGTGATCAATGATTCTCTGTCATTGGTGATGTCTCTATCTCCCTCTCCCTTCCTCTCTGAAATCAATAAAAATATATTTTTAAAATGGCACAGGGATGATCCTTAGCTATGTTTAAAAACAAAAATAAGGACAAAAAATGAACAAAAACATCATGGGGGTTTAAATACAGGCAAGTTACAAAGAAAACAACAGCAAAAGCACACACACACTCTAAGATGAAAATCAGAGTTGGGTAATTGTAATATATTATCTTAAATGTCTGGTTTATAAGAAAAATTATGACATTTGATAAAAAAAATTAAAAATGTAATTTATATTCAGGAATTAAAAAGTTAACTGGAAACTAAGAGGTTGTAATCAGCAAAAATATAATTATGTTGAAAGAATTAAAGGGAATAAATGAAAATAAATTAAGCCCTATTCAAATAATTTTTAAAAATATATTTTTATTAATTTTTTACAGAGAGAAAGGGAGAGGGATAGAGAGTTAGAAACATCAATGAGAGAGAAACATACATCAGCTGCCTCCTGCACACCCCCCACCAGGGATGTGCCCGCAACCAAGGTACATGCCCTTGACCGGAATCGAACCCGGGCGAACCTGGGACCCTTGAGTCCATAGGCCAACTCTCTATCCACTGAGCCAAACCTGTTAGGGCTCAAATAATTTTTCAAATAACATGATGATGATAACAAATAAGGAATACTAGTAGTAAAGTAGGAGTACATTTTTTAAAAATGGAATGAAAACTCTAGAGTTAAAAATTATAATAACTGAAATGAAAATTTTACTAAATGAGCACAAAAAATATTCAAATGGTGGAAGAATCCATGAACTTGATGATAAATGGATAAATATTATTTACTACTTTGTACTGCAAAGAAAAAATATTGAAGAAAATAAACAGAACTTCAGAGACCTGTGGTACAATGTCAAATATGCCAATACTCATGCAATGGGAATCCCAAAGGGAGAGAAGAGTAAGTGGTACAAAAAATTAGTTGAAGAAATAATGAACAAAGTCTTTTCAAATTTTATGAAAAACTTTATAGATTAAAGAAGCTTAAGAAACATGTAGTCAGATAAACACAAAAGCATTTACATCTAGACATATTATAGTCAAACTGCTGAAAGTTAAGACAATGAGAAAATCTTCAAAGCACAAGAGAAAAATGATATCACATGTAAGAGAAATGACAATACAATTTATGCCTGGCTTCTCATAGGAAATAATAGAAATTAGAAAGAAGCAGAATAATATATTCAAAGGCTTTAAAAATAAATGAACAAAAAACTATTAACCAATAATTCTATATATAAGAAAATTATCTTTCCTAAATGAAAGCAATGTGACTGTTAATATGATGTGTCAACTTGACTGGGCTAAGGGATGCACAGGTGGCTGGTAAGACATTATTTATGTGTGAGTGTCTGTGAAGTAGACTGAGTAAAGATCCACCTTCCCTAATGCAGGTAGGTGTCACCTGCATTGGATGAGGGCCTGAGTGCAACAAAAAGGTGAAGGAAGGGCGAATTCCATCTCTCTGTCTGAGCTGAGCTAGAACTTCTCCTCTCTAACACAGATGCTCTTGGTTCTTGGGCCCTTGGACCCATACTAGAATTTACACCATAGGCCCTTAATTCTCAGACTTTTGGACTCATACTTACCCCATTGGCTCCCTTGTTCTTAAGCTTTGGATTCAGACTAAATTACATCACCAGCTTTCCTGATTCTTTAACTTGTAGATAGCAGATTGTGGGACTTCTCAGCTTCCATAATAGCATGAACCAATTCCTATAATAAATCTACTATTATATTATCTATCTATCATCTACCTACTTATCATCTATCTTTATCATTTATCTCCTATTTGTTCTATTTCTTTAGAGAACTCTGCCTAATATACACACTCTGGACACAAACAATTGAGGGAATGGTAGCAGAATACAGAGCACATTTTAAGTAGTTCCACTCTAAAAGACCACCTCTAGTTTTGATGGAAGAGTCTTTTTAGCACAGCTATCTAAGAATGCTTATTTGAACTCTTTAATGGTTATGCAGACTTATGGTGCATAACAACAGAGTAGATGGTCAAATATATTATGTAATATCAATTATAGGGAGGGTGTTGCTTGGATCTCATTCCAAAGCCTCCTAACTTGAATAATGCCAAAAATGTGTTCCTTTTTTATGGTAAGAATGTACTCCTTTTAAAGGTGAAAGTGTAAAACCGACTTAAACATATTTAAAAGATCTGAAAGAACAAATGGAATTGGCATGAGAATGCTGCCTAGGCAGAGGGGGAACAGGAGATGGAGAGTAAACTCGTTTATTCCATAAAGAAGTTTGCTTGGTTGGGATGGTGATAAAAATCAAAATTCCCTTGAACTGGTAATGAGCTTTAGCAGAGTTATTATACCTGGCTCAGCCATAAACGAGGCCTATCGAGGTGAGGGTATGCTGTTGTTTTATGAATGAACTCTGTTACCCTTTAACCTAGTTCAAAATAGCTAAACATAACTTCTACTGAATTTGTGTAATAACGACTTTCTTCATAACTTGCAAACATACATTCCTAATTTCTAGATGATAACAGAGAAAAGAGGAGATAAAATAAGATGGGATTTTGGAAGCAGTGCAAATCAAATAGAAATGAGAAAATTCTACATAAATGTAATTTATTTTTTAGACAACATCAAGTGCTTTTAAGATTTAATCAGTTCCTAGCACATTTCTGAATGGTGTCTTTATCACATATAAACTCTCTTTTAAATAGGAATGAGAGGGAAGCTAATGGTTTTCTTTATCAGTGCTGGAAATGAATTATAATGCAAACATAAATGTAGGTGTATGTATGCAAGAATCTGTAAATTACAATGAAACAAGGGTTTGCTAATGTGTGGAAGCTAATATGGTTGAGTTTTCTTCTGGACCCTAGTTCTCAGTCCATAGAAACTTCTTTATGAGAAATCTATATATATAACCCTAATATGCAGATAGACTGAACGGGGGGAGGGGACAACAAATAACTGAACAACCAGTTGCTATGATGTGCGCTGACCACCAAGGGGAGTGCATGGAACACGGCGGGCATTGACAGCAGGAGGTAGAGCACAGAACATGGTGGGCATTGGCCGCGGCAGGATGGTGGAACAGGTGAGCGGGGGCACCAGACTAAGGCAGGGCGCCTGTCACTGTCATTGGGGCAAGCCTCTGGTGGTTACTGAAAATTCTTTGCTTCTGCTCACAGTGGTCCCGCTGGGTGCTTGCACCTGCTGCTGGTGCCGGCCCTGCTCGAACCCACTGCCAGCGCCGGCCCTACTTGCACCCACTGCTGGTGCCAGAGCTGCTGCTTGCACCCGCTGCGGCTGCCTGGCCTTGGCCCCAATCATTCAGCACCATCAGCAGGTGTGAGCTGCGGCTGCCAGCCTTGATCGCCCCTGAGGACTTCTCCACCTCCCCCTGCTCCTGAGGGGTGATCGGAGCAGCAGCCATCACTCGCACCTGCTGATGGTGCCAGCTCTGTTACACTCACTGCTGGCGCCAGTCCCAATCGCTCCACGCTATCAGCGGGTGCAAGCGGGGCTGGTGCAGTCAGCGGGTGGGAGCAGCAGTGGCAGGAGTGGGGCTGCTGGCAGACAGGGGACTGAGGGCCGGGGCAGGAGGGGCTGGGCAGGGGCACAGTGGATGGGCCAAGACCCGCCCACTACAGCTTTGTGGCCCACAGTTCCTTTCTAGGTGCACAAATTCATGCACTGGGCCCCTAGTGTTTAATAACAGACCAGTTATTCCTTGTAGTTTTATGGCATACTCTAAGAAGTCCTTTTAAGTTATGTTCTGTGAATCAATGATTGGACAATTATGTGAGATAAATAAGAAGTAAGAGTAACCTCACCTTCGATGGGACCATGAGATGCCACAACAGAGATGGCACTGGGAAATTTAGTGTAGACCTTAGAAGTCTGAGCTATAAAAGACCAGAGAAGAAATTCATGGATTACTGGAGTTGAGTCAATATTTAATCTTGAAAACATGATCATTGTTTTTATTTATTTACTAGAGATCTGGTGCATGAAATTAGTGCACGGGGGTGTGTGTGTCCCTCAGCCCAGCCTGCACCCTCTCCAATCTAGGACTGCTGGCTCCCAACTGTTTGCTTCCCTGCCTGCCGAATTGCCCCTAACTGCTTCTGCCTGCCTGCCTGATCACCCCCTAACTACTCCCCTGCCAACCCGATTGTCCCTAACTGCCCTCCCCTGCCAGCCTGGTCCCCTCCAACTGCACTCCCCTGCATGCCTGCTTCCCCCCAACTGCCCTCCCCTGCAGGCCCGGTCACCCCTAACTGCCCTCCCCTGCAGGCCTGATTGCCCCCAACTGCCCTCCCTTTCAGGCCTGGTTCCCCCCAACTGCCCTCCCCTGCAGGCCCAGTCACCCCTAACTGCCCTCCCCTGCTGGCCTGATCACCCACAACTGCCCTCTCCTGCTCGCCATCTTGTGGAGGCCATCTTGCGTCCACATGAGGGCGGCCATCTTTGACCATATGAGAGTGATGGTCAATTTGCATATTACCTCTTTATTAGATAGGCTTTCAAATTATTTTCACAACAATATATATAGTATCTATAATGAGTAAAACCTGTTGATAGGACAATATTGGATCTGTGCTACCCATTCTCTTGTTGAAATCCTACCCAAAGATTAAAATGTAGGAGAGACGAAATATGCCTATATTTAGAATAACCCATATTGAATAAATTTCCCCAAAGTGAACCCTAACACAGTTTAAATATATCATTGGTATTTTTTATTTGTTTGTTTATTTATTTATTTATTTTTAAATTTAATAAATCTTTATTGTGCATATTGTTACAATTGTTTCTCCTCCCCCCCCCATATCTCCCCACCACACGGTTCCCACCCCCCTCTTTCCTTACCTCCACCCCCGCTGTCCTTATCCATAGGTGTATGATTTTTGTCCAGTCTCTTCCCATACCCCCCACACAGACACCCCTTTCCCCCTGACAATTATCAATCCACTCCCATTCTATGCCTCTGATTCTATTATGTTCACCAGTTTATTCTATTCCTCAGATTTTTAATTCGCTTGATTTTAGATTCACTTGTTGATAGATATGTATTTGTTGTTCATAATTTTTATCTTTAATTTTTTCTTCTTTTTCCTCTTTTCAAAGAATACTTTTCATCATTTCATATAATACTGGTTTGGTGGTGATGAACTCCTTTAGCTTTTTCTTATCTGTGAAGCTCTTTATCTGCCCTTCAATTCTGAATGATAGCTTTGCTGGGTAGAGTAATCTTGGTTGTAGGTTCTTGCTATTCATCACTTTGAATATTTCTTGCCACTCCCATCTGGCCTGCATAGTTTCTGTTGAGAAATCAGCTGATAATCGTATGGGTGCTCCCTTGTAGGTAACTAACTGTTTTTCTCTTGCTGCTTGTAAGATTCTCTCTATGTCTTTTGCCCTTGGCATTTTAACTATGATGTGTCTTGGTGTGGTCCTCTTTGGATTCCTTTTGTTTGGGGTTCTGTGTGCTTCTTGGACTTGTAAGTCTATTTCTTTCACCAGGCGGGGGAAGTTTTCAGTCATTATTTCTTCAATTAGGTTTTCAGCATCTTGCTCTCTCTCTTCTTCTGGCACCCCCATAATTCTGATGTTGGTACGCTTGAAGTTGTCCCAGAGGCTTCTTACACTATCTTCAACTTTCTGAATTCTCTTCTCTTCTTGCTTCTCTGGAGGAGTATCCTTTGCCTCTTTGTATTCCAAATCTTTGAGTTGAATCTTCCATTCCTCTAGTCTGCTGTTGGGTCTCTGTATAATATTTTTTATTTCAGTCAGTGTATGTTTAATTTCTAGTTGGTCCTTTTTCATATCCTTGAGGGTCTCATTACATTTATCGGCCTTTTCCATGAAATTCTTGAAAAACCTTATAACCGTGGTTTTGAACCCTATGTCCATTCATTTGTTCTCCTCCATTTCTTTCGTTTGGGATCTGTTTCCTTGCTTCCTCATTTTCGCTGCTTCCCTGAGTTGGTTGGGTAGCTTTGTGTACTAGGTGTCCTATTGGTTCAATGGGTCAGCCTCCCAGTTACCTGAGGTGGACACTCTTGGTGTTCCCCTTTGTGGACTGTGTGTACAGCCTTGTTGTACTTAAGTCTTGATTGTTGTTGGTGTCACTGGGAGGAATTGACCTCCAGGCCAATTGGCTGTGAGGACCCGCTATGTCTATAATGGAAGAATTGCTATGCTGGAGACACGTTTATGGGGCAGGACTTGTTCCAGTAGGGCTTTGGTGCTCACTGAGTCTGCCTCTTGAATGTGTCCCTTATGAGAGTGGTTGAAATCTGGTGTCGTCTCACACCGACTACTAGATACACTAGTGTCTGGATCTCCAATGGGGTGCAAGTCAGCTACTGTCTGAGGCCCCCCCAGCAGGAGCTACAGCAAGAACTACAGTTTTCTCCTCTTTGCTTGGGTGGTTTTGGAGCAGTCTGACTGGAGCTGCAGTTAATTTGGTTAAGCTGCCACAGAACAGGCCATTTATATGCAAAAGCTGCTGTGTGGACCCTGGGCGGGTTTGTAGAATGTGCAGGGCGGGGTCTCAGGGTGGGGCGGGGTCTCAGGGCGTCACTACGCTAGGGCGTGGCAAACAGTGGTGGCTGAAGTCAGCAGTCTCTGCCTTTCCGCGTTTCCAAGTCCCTGCGTCCCGCACTCCAGCGCAGTAAAGAATGATTGCTGGGCACACCTCTGCAAAAAAGTCACTCTCACTTTCCGACCCAATGGCCAAGAGTCCAGCTTCTCCCCGTAGGCATCTGGATCCCCCGCGTGTCCCCAGAAACTGGATTTCAGAGTGATCGGGAACTTGTCTCCCTTCGGATTGAAGAAAAGCCGCACACCCAGTCGCCCGCCACCAGCCCGATTCATGTGCCTCCGTACCTCAGCTTTTCAGCGTTTCTGCTCCTTTCTCTTCTTAGTTGTACATCTTCCACTCAGCTAGCTTTCCCGTGGTTCTGGGTGGTAGATGTTTTTTCTTTTAGTTGTATTTTTGAAATTGTTGTGCAAGGCGGCAGTTTAGTTGTTTAACTTTGCCGCCATCTTGGTTCCTCTTATCATTGGTATTTTTTAAATGAATACACAGTAACATTATTATTTTGTCTACAGACTATTTTTCCTTAGAGATAAAATTCACCTTTTTAATATAAAAATGTTTCAACAGCTATTAATGTGATTTTTCCCCCTTAGATTTCTTAAGTATATTATTTTCACCCCAGTTGACCCATAGTACTCATATCCCTGGACTTGTGGGAAGGAAAGAGAAAATTAGAAATTTAATATTCATCTTCTTACATTAAAAATGTGATTTTACAGCAAGACAATTATATTCAACTTAAACTACTTTCTTGAGAATGAATTGCCTAACTTCCACTTCTGCTTTACCTCTTTAAATATATTAACAGGCAAGGATGTCAGATTAGAGTTGACATAAGGAAAGCTAATTAGAAAGAAGGAGGGTGAAAGTTAGACCCTTTCTTGAACTAAGGTATTAGGAGAAAAAAGAGGAGAATGAAAACAAACAAACAACAACAAAAAAAACACACAGCTAAATGTCTACCTCCGTGAAGATGAACTGAATACATATCATAAGAGGAGCACTGAGAAATGGTTTGCTGTTTTACGGAAATAGAATCATCTCATAAGTTTTCCTGTCCCATCAATTTTGTTGGGCAATGTGGTCAAGCAGAGGGAGGTGCAGGAGCTCAGACATCCTGGCTACTCTCAGTTTCCAAGTAGTATAAATGCTGATTTACCAGCCAGTCGTCTGCTGTGAGAATTACTGCTGGGAGAACAAGGTGACCCCTCAATGGAGGTTGTGAGTAGAAATCCACGGTAGGGGACAAGTTACAAGATGGACCAGGAACAAGTACCAGTTGAAGCTAGTTGAAGTGCAGTCTATAGGGATTATGCCCAAACTATTGGTGAAGCCAAGAGAGATCAGACGATGAGTCACTCTGGCTGCAGATCTCTCTACCTATGACAGTAAGGCATACAATAACAGAGAGATGCAAAGAAATGTCATTGCATAAAGAAGATCCAAACATTTGCAAGAAGTCAGAGAAATTCTACCTTCCTCTTCCCGGAGCACCTGGAGCCTGTTTTGCAGTACATTTAGATGCCAAGGCGAAGAGTCTAGAAGATAGGGCGGTTACTCCAAAGACTGAGCACTTTCATGCAAGAGTCACTGTGAACTCCCCCTTCAGGAAGTTTAATGATTAAGTTGGAGTACAGTTTACTCCAGATTAAACATTTAGTAATTTTTCCAGCTAATTGGATGTAATGCCTTATATAAAAGAACATGTTCAGTTTAGTCAAGAATAAGAAATTACCTTTCTTTTGTATGACCAAGTGATAGTGAGAGCTAAAGTTCATACAGTTTTAATTTAAAAATGATAATTACCACTGAAAAGCAACAAATATTGATAGACCATATTCTTCCCCATCCACCTCCCACCCAATCAGTTGTTTTTTATGGTCTCTCTCTCCCTCCCTCTCTGAGGAAATGAATTGCCCAGAAGTCGTCTTTCAAAACAGATACACAATCAAATAAGACAGTGTCATGACTTCCCCAGCAAGAGTTGGGGGATAGTAAAAGAAGCTCCCATTTATAGCACACATGACACGATAGGTGTGACAAAGTGATTTATACAATATGTCATGAGAACAGAGGACAGAGTGACTCCCAGTGTCAGGGAAGTTCTGCAGCTGAGGTGACATTTGACCAAGGTCTTGAAGAGCTGGTAGTAATTGGAGGGGACGAGAGGAGGCAGAAGGATATCTCAAACAGCTTATGTAAAAGCACAGAACTGAATGAACACCAGACATGCTTGGGGACTCTGAGAGCTTGTGACTGAAACACTTGCTGCTTGCATGTAGAAACGGAGAATGATTCACTATAAGGACAGAAGCAATAAGCCAAAAATACAAGCCTGTGTATAATTAAATATTGAACAGTGATCCATTTAATGAAAGTATGAGTATTATGGGAATTTAGAAAAGAGGAAAACAAATGATGACAGTGAAGGCTTCATGGAGCAGACATGATTATTTCAGATGCCCTCAGCATTATGGGTCTAATGTTAACAGTATTCTTATTATACATCACACAATCAGTGGGCACCAGCTAGTCAATTAAAGCACCAGGCTGGGAGGAACCAGCATATAGATTGAGATACATGGCTGTTAGGCTGACTGATCCAGCTATGGGTGTGGGAAAGGACCCAGCACTGACTGTCGAGGGGGCTGCAGATCAGGCCCAAAGAGAGGTCTGGAAAGAGAAGCAGGGTCTGATCCATAGCCTCCATGGCAGCTGTTGATTAGTCCTTGCCTCTCTTTCTCTCAGGGCCTGGCCAGCATCCGAGTCTCTGTTTCTCTCGTGCCTCCGCTGGGGCTGCTCATCAGCCCCACCTCTATGATCAGGCCCGTTGATAGGCCCAGACACGCTGACTGGCATAGAAACTGACCAATCAGAACCACATCTGGGTGAAGTGCGAGGAGCCAATGGCTGCCTAGAAGGTGGAGCTTTTGATGCTGACTGGCATAGAAACTGACCAATCAGAACCTAATCTGGGTGAACTTCGAAGGCAGAAACTAAGGTGGGGGCTGAAGAGGGGTTTTAAGGGCAACAGCTGTTTGGTGTAAGGTGTAAGGTTCAATTTTTTAATGACCAGTTTGGCAGTATAGTGCATATGGCTGCTATCAGTCCAGATATAGGGATTATATATTTTTGTCTGCCAAGAGCATCTCCTCCTGATGAAAAGCCTCCCCCACCCCATTTAAGCAATCCTATCCTATATAATCTTTCTATACTACTAAAAGGGTATTATGCTAATTAGACTGGGTCAACCGGCCATCTTCTGGATGTCCTACTTCCTTCCAGACAAAGCCATGGTGGTGGGGGCCAAGGCAGAGGCAGTTAGGGGCGATCAGTCCTGCAGGAGAGGGACATTGGGGGCAAGATCTGGCTGGCAGGGAAGGGCAGTTGGGGGTGAGATCAGGTCAACAGGGGAGGGCAGTTAGGGGCAATCAGGCAGGCAGAGGCAGTTAGGGGCAATCAGGCCAGCAGGGGAGAGCTATTTGTGGCAAGATCAGCCCAGCAGGGGAGGGCCATTGGGCACGATCAGGCAGGCAGGAAGAGGGGTTAGGGGCAATCAGGAAAGCAGGCAGAGGCAATCAGGGGCAACCAGGCAGCAGGCAAGTGAGCGGTTAGGCGTCAGTGGTCCCAGATTGCAAGAGAGATGTCCGACCGCCAGTTTAGGTCCGATCCCTAAACTGGCTGTCAGACATCCCCCAAGGGGTCCTCAATTGGAGAGGGTGCAGGCTGGGCTGAGGGAACCCCCCTCCCATGCACGAATTTTATGCACCAGGCCACTAGTTTTCCTACAAAAAACTACAAGTAGAGATGTTCTTTCCATATTTTTGAGTTGGCTTTTACTGAAACATTCTTTAAGCAGTCCCATTTCTGCACATGCCCAAAGATATTTCTATACAGCATTCAAGTAGTCAAATCGACACAGTTCTTAGGAGGGTAAGTTTTGATTCTTCTTTCTGTGTAATTAAATATGCCATATGCTTCACAAGTGCACTCAATAGCTGAAAAATGCTGTGGCTTAAAATGTTCTCTCTCTCCTGACATTTCCACGCAAAAGGAGCCTTGTATATCAGCTGCAGAGCTGACAGTGACATTGTTGTTGCTGCATTATTTTTAATTAATAAAGCATATGTTGGTCACAGAATATTTGTATTTAAAAATGCATAATTAAATAATCAATCCTGGCAATGATTATAATGGCCATTGACATAAAATAAGAGACAACAAGAAAGCATCTGCCTTTTATTCTTTCAGGTTTTCTCATGTTATTTTATTTTTGTTATTGTTTGGATTGTTTTTTTCCTCTTAAGTCTTTATTTTTGAAAGTATTACATAGCGACTTGTTTTGTGTCCTAACACAAGGTCTATCTTTGAGAATGACCCATGTGCACTTGAGAAGAATGTATATTCTGCAGCCTTGTGATGAAATCTATATAATAAAAGCCTAAGAGACTGTTACAGCGGAACTACCAGAATGATAGGTCACTATGATGCACACAGACCACCAGGGAACAGGCACTCAACATAGGAGCCCACTGGTGGTCAGTGTGCTCCCACCGGGGGAGCACTGCTCAGCCAGAAGCCGGCCTCATGGCTGGTGAGCACAGTGGCCGTGGCAGGAGCCTCTCCTGCCTCCACGGCAGTGTTAACGAGCAGCGAGCCAAGCAGTAAGGAGCAGCGAGCAGGCGGGTGATAAGGAGCAAGGGGTCCCAGACTGCAAGAAGGTGGAGGCTGGGCTGAGAGACCCCCTCCCTCCAGTGCACAAATTTTGTGCACCAGGCCTCTAGTGTTCTATAAATATCAATTAAATCCATCTGATCCCAGTGTGTCTTTTAGAATCACTGTTTTCTAGTGGGGTGTTACAGTCCCCTACTATGACATATTGCTATCGATCTCTCCCTAAAATGCTCTAGAAGTTTTTTGTTTTGTTTTTTTATATTTTTAGGTGCTCCTCCATTGTTTCTATATATGTTTATCAGGGTTATATCCTCTTGTTGGATTGATCTCTTTAGTATTTGTAGGATCTTTATTGTCTCTTGTGATGGCCTTCATTTTGAAGTCTATTTTGTCAGATATTAGTATTGCTACCCCAGCTTTTTAAATTTTAATTTGCATAGAAAAGTTTTTTCCATCCCTTTCCTTTCAGTCTGTGTCAGTCCTTTGTTCTGAGGTGGGTTTTGTGTAGATAGCATATAACTAGGTCATGCTTTCATGTCCATTCAGCTACCCTATTTCTTTTTATTGGAGCAGTTAATCCATTTACATTTAAGGTTATTATTGGTAGGTACTTATTTATTGCTATTTTAATTATTTATGCTCATATTTATCTCTATTTCTTCTTCTCATTAGAACAGTCCTTTTAGCATTTCTTGCAGTATTGGTTTGGTGGTGATAAACTCCTCTAGCTTTTTTTTTTCTTATTTTTTCTGGGAAGTTCTTTATTTCACTATCTATTTTGAATGATAGCCTTGCTGGATATAGTAATTTTGGATTCAGATCCTTGCTTTGCATTACCTTGAATACTTCATGCCATTCCCTTCTAGCCTATAGAGTTTCTGATGAAAAGTCAGCTGACAGCCTTATGGGAGCACCTTTGTAAGTAACAAATTGCTTTTCTCTTACTGCCTTTATGATTCTCTTTGTTTTTAATTTTTGGCATTTTAATTATGATGTGGGCCTGGGCCTATTTGGGTTCTTCTTGCTTGGGCCTCTCTGTGTCTTTTGAACTTGTGTGACTTTTTCCTTCACCGGGTTAGGGAAGTTTTCTCCCATTATCTCTTCAAAAACATTCTCTATCCCTTTCTCACTTTCTTCCCATTCTGGCATTCCTATTATGCAAATGTTATATTTCATGTTGTCCTACAGCTCCTGTAAGCTGTCCTCCTGTTTTTTAATTGTTTTTTCTTTTTGGTTCTCTGATTGAGTGATTTTTTCTACCCTGTCTTCTAATTCACTGATTCCATCCTCAGCTTCCCCTCATGTGCTGTGTATTCCTTCCAATTTGTTCTTTATTAGTGCTATGTCATTCTTAATTTCCATCTGGTCTTTTTTCATAGTTACTATATCTTTTCTCATGCTATTGAGCATCTTGCCATCATCATTCTGTACTATATATCTGCTAAATTTCTTATCTTCATTTCATTTAGCTCTTCTGGAGAATTCTCTGGTTTCTTCATTTGGGGGCTTATTATATATCTCCCCATTTTGGCTGACTTTTTGAGTTTGCATCTATGTATTAGGTAGATCTGTTATGACTCCCAATCTCTAGTGAAGGACAGTGTCAGATGTTGTTTCTGACTGGTCCTGAGTACTGTGTTTGGAGCCATCAGCAATCCACAGCTTGCGGCTCCTTCTGCTGGGGCTGGGTGCCTTTGGAAAGGACCAAGATGTGCACCAGGGTCTGATTTTCTTAGCCCTGGGCCTAGAAGGAGGTCAGGCAAAGACAAAGCCTCCAGAGATCCATCTCTGCCTGCAGTTCAATTGACACTCAGACATGATTAGCCTCAAGCTATTGACCACAGGGTTGGGCAAGAAGTCTTCCAACAGGGTGGGGCATTTGCCTCCCCCCCAGACAAAAAACACCTGAATGACAAAGGTCCACCATAGAAAGATGACATCCACAGTGTGAGGGAATGACTCAGCACAGGAAACCGGGATGGCTGCCCTTCAAGCACTAACCCCAGAGCCTCCAACACTGGACTCTCCTTACACAGTTCCAGTCTACTCTGCCCTCCCTCTGATGGAGCCCAAGGTAAGTAGCTATGCATAAGATTGTGTGCATTGGCCCTTTAAAAGGGTGCCTCTATTTCCAGCCCTCTCTTCTGGCAGACAGCAACCCTGCTGCTTTTCACAACCAGATGTTATATATGCATCTCTCTCAGTTCTCCTGCTCTGGGCTGGGGAGCTCAGCTTGGGGTTTAGACCCCAGAGTTCTCACTGGGAACCCCCCACAGCTGAGATATTTCTCCAGAACTTCAGCTGCTGTCTTTGGAAGCATGGCCATCCCTTTTGTGCCTCTGCACTTCTATCTGTCTCTATGTGGTCTCCACTTTCTGTCTTTAGTTATCAGGTTTCTCTCCAGCTAGTCTTCAGTTGATTTTTCAGGATGGTTTTTATGTATTTTAGTTGTAATTCCAGTTTGGTCCTGGGAGAGTGTCAGTGTAGCTTCCACTTACTCTGTCACCATTTTGGATATCCCAAGTATCTGCCTTTTGACCTATGTACACCTTCACTACCAAAGAATATTGCAAAAAAAAATATCAAAATAAGCCTGCAGTTCTGATTACAATAAGTACAGAGGACAGAGAAACATGTCCCATGACTCTACATCTATATAACCAGTGAAATATAGACTAGAAAACCTTGGTCAACAAACAGCTCCCCACTCCACTTTTTTTTTCTCTCAACAAATTGCAAGGAAATAAAAGATAAAAGTAGGTATAAGAAATATTATAAATAAATATAATGTGTGAGTCTTATTTGAATTCCAATAAAAATAATCAATAGTAAAAATAAAACAAATGAAATACTCTTAGGAGATAATCCTATTCAATTTAATACCTTATATTTTCCAGAAAATAATAAAGCCCACTTGAGGAGATCCAACTAAAAGGATTCATATTTCTGTATTTACTAATTGACTTTTCATACATATATTTAAAACATCATTATGCATGCAACTTACAGATGATGCAGTATAGAAAGGTACACTTGAAACTCATATAATGTTATTAATCACCATCATTCCAATAAATGTAACAAAAACCAGAATTATTTAGATACACTTAAAAAAGACATAGGATTGTAGGTCAGTATGTATAAAGACAGGTTACTAAAGACCAAAATATTTTCAGGGAAGTTGAAATTCTGAAAAATAAATCCAAAAGTCTGTAACCTAATTTCTCAGCAATTTCATGGTAATATTTATAAGAATTTTAAAGTTGTCATCATTCCTTAGGCAAACTTTTTGTATGTCTCTGGGTCTTGATGGTAATAAGTTAACATAATCTCTACTACTTACTTTACTTATAACTCTCCACTCAGAGATAGATATGCTTGCTGTGGTTTCTTTAATGTATCAAATGGGAAAAAAAAAATGTCCTAAATTTCAAACTGTTACTGGATAATCTTAGAATGTACTTTCTAGATCCTAAAGCTAAAGATTTAGACAAATGGATAGTAGTGAGATGAGAGATGTCCAGAAAACTTCAGGGAGACTGTACCTTTTTTGTGATCTATGGAAGGGAGAGACTACTAGGGACTAGGTAAGTGTCATCCACATCCACAGATGACAGCCCAACTTTATCTCCAGTCACCAACTTCTCAACCCTCAAAACTTTGGTCAAAAGTAGAAAAATAGATTTATAGTAAAGTCACCTTTTTTTTCCTCTTTCTCTTCTTACTCTCTGTGCTAAATGTTACTTCTTGGGGAAGAAATACAATGCCTTATAATAAGAAAATGAGTAATAAAAATGAACCAAAAATGAGAATATTCACCTTCTACATAATCAAGAGTTAGCTGTACTGATATTGAAATACTTTTATTCATTTGACTTCTATATATAATATGTATGTATACATCCATTATATATGTGTATAAATAAATACAAATTTATACACACATCTATCTAAATAATACACACAGAGAGAGACAAAGAGACAGAGAAACATAATTAAATTAAAAAAATATTTTATAACAAAAAAAAATAAAAGAACATTCCTTTCTCCTTAGAGAATGATTTGCTATATCTCTACTTCCTATATGATTTCATGCTGAATATATGGCATACATTTTGCTGGATATGTGACATATGTTTTTTTAAAGATATAATTGTTATACCTTTACTTTTATTAACAAGATATAATTATTTTAATACTAAATGATATTAACAGCACACTACTATTGTGATAATAAAATTTAAAAGACAATAATGTTAAAAATTTTATTTTTTCCTTATTGGGTAAAACTATCATCAAGGAAGATACTGGAGAAAAGTAATGGCCAATTCACTTAATTTATTTCCACATTTAGATACTGAAACAAGTAGACACATGAATTATAAACTACTATTTCAAACTTTTCATATAAAATTATATAAAATAGAAAACCTTTTTATTTCTAGGGTTATGAAATATAGCATGTTTAGAGCTTTGATGTGGATAAAAAAGAAGATAGAAATTTGTAATGTGAACTTTAAGTGTTTTAGAATATAATTTTAGTGCTATTATCCTGGTACTAAGACCTGTACCCAGCACATACTGGGTACCCAAGATTGATTAGATAACAAAAGAATGGCAATCTGATAAAAGAAAGAGGAAAGAAGAAAACGTGAAGATTTCAAGTGACAGGAGTAAAGTAGTGGAGCCAGAGGCTTTCAGTAGAGATGGGAACTCGCTTCAAAAATGTTTTCTCTCCCTTCTAAGTACAGATACAATGTTAGTGCTTTACTCTCTTCCCTTGAGAGAGTAGAGTGAAGTCTCAAATGACTTTCATGCCAAGTGTGGACAAGCTGATCTTTGATGCAAGGCTCTTGGTCTGCAGCCCCTACACCAGTCCTGAGCTGTGTGGTTTCACAGCCTTACCACATGTGTGACATATTACGAGAATCAAAGAAGGTGGGTTGTCAGCACTTTAAAGCAGTAAGGTTTCCACAGCCATGGGGTGCTTACTATTATTGCCACAATTATAATTATTATTAATAACAAGTGCAGAAGTGGCTCCAAAATTCATATTGCCAAGACTTAAACTCAGATATTTTCTAGAGTCATAATAGTTGTGATCCTTTTACATTTTTCTTAAATAATTACTAAATTAGTAAGTATTAATGTGCATTTACACTTGAATTTAAACCCATCATGCAACTGACAAAACAATGACAAGCCCCTTCTTGCCCCAGCCTAATAAATGCTAGGAACCTATGCCTAATGATACTCCCATATAACTTATTATCGTATAGAGTTTTTTGTTTTAGGAAACAAGGGCACTCCCATAGAAACATTTCAATTTTATTGTGCTTTTTATGTTTTAATTAGATCTCCTGGGAACATCTAGGCTCATGAATTAATAGCAGAAGTGTAGATGCAAACAGGGACACTTATTATAAGATAGCTTTAGATTTCATTATCCTTCTGGGTCGAGCATTTTACCATGAGCTTTCTAGGTGGAGATGTTAGTTGTGGCACTTACACATAAAATGCGACCCCACAGGTTTAACTTGCCTGGGAGTCCTCCACTAGGTCCAAGCTTGATCAGGCATTTGGTGGTTCAGGTTCTTAACATGCTAACTAACTTTCAGCTGCATAAGAAGTATCATCAGCTTTGTTCCATGCTGTTGTTACATGCTGATTTTTGTTTCTTAGCAATATCACTGCAGACAAAACAAATTAATGGGGTATTTTGCATTGTTTTATCTCCTAAAAAAAATTCCTTCATCCGCTTCCATTTTAATAGGCCAATATCACTTTCAAATGCACAGTTTATTTGATTTTTGCTAATCAGTTTAGGTCAACAGACTAATTAAGAACGTATATTTGAAGTTCAGTGTTGGCACAAGGATAAATAAAAAGCAACCCTTCTCATTAAGGGGCACAGGGTCAAGAAGAAGGAACTAATGTGTAATTAATCCTTTGCAATATGGCAGGATACAAGCAGTGGTTTAAGTGGCTATAGGAGAGATGCAGATAATTTGTTTACACTTTATTTTTATTGTTGACACTATTACAAATGTCCTCATCCCCACCCCACCCCCATCTTTGCCCACCTCCACCCAGCCCCCCTTCCCCCTCCTTCTGGCCATCACCACACTGTTCTGTGTCTATGGGCTATGCATATATGCCCTTTAGCTAATCCCTTCACTTTCTTTCACCCAGTCCTCCACATCCCCCCACCCCCGCCAAACTGTTTTTTACCTTTAATATGCTAACAAATTTCACAATAAAATGTGGTTTAGCTGATATCCTCCCAAATGGAACCTTCTGTGGGTTATTTATTTTCTGCTGTTTTCCAGTACAATATTAATTGGCATCTGTGATAATGAACATGAAGCATTCTAAGATTGAGAGTGACTTTGAATCATTAAGCGGCTTAATTAAGCATGGGTTATTTTTTTATTATCATTTATTATTTATTATATTCTGATCCTCTAAAAATTGAATTTGCCTATCTCATATCACTTTTTACACAGCCAGATTGTTAAGGAGGAAATAGTTCTCTAATTATGCTAGAAATCAAAACCTTTATAGTTTCTCATGTCTGGTAAGAATACATGAAATAATGATCATCTAACGGAAATTATTCACTAGCCTTTAAACTCCAGTATGCTTGTATTTTCTGGATTGAACTTAATCAGAGAGAAAAGAATATTTTGTAGGTAGCAGTAATGTATGCTTGATTCTGTCATGTTTTGGTATACAGGATTCTAACCTATCCAAATTTTCGTCTACCCATATATTTTGCTTCTTTATATTCCTCAAACTACAGCAAAAGAAAACAAAATAAACTATATGAAATATTTCTAAAACTGGGTTTTCAAATAGGATTCTCTCTATTGTCAGTTCTGATATTTACACCAGATAATGTTGTTCACTTTCCTTTTTTATTTTTCCTGTTTCTGAAGTTACGTTTACTGTTTTCTATAGTCCGCATTTTCTTGTTGTCCACTTTCAGTTCCCAAAAGGAAGCCTGAGTTAGTTCTGCTTTATCTCTGTTTGTATTCCAGATTATTGAGTTGTTACCATATCTAGGAATTGATGAAAGTTGACTTTTTCCACAGCTAACCAGAGATCTTTGCATTATCCCTAGTGATTCAATTGCAGACAGCCTGTTTCTTAAAAATATAAGATTTGATAGTGTTAAAAGAATCTATATATATAAAAGGCTAATATGCAAAGTGTCCCCTTGGGAGTTCATCCAGGAGAATGGGAGTTCGATCGCTCGCTATGATGTGCGCTGACCACCAGGGGGTGGCACAGAACATGGCAGGTGACCAGCTGCAGCAGCAGAGCGCAGAGGGAGCAAGGGAAGGAGGAGGTGGGGAGGCAGGGAGGTGGGGAACCTGATTGGCCCTGATCGCTGGCCAGGCTGAGGGACCCTACCTGTGCACGAAATTCGTGCACAGGACCTCTAGTATTTTTCATAAAAAGATGACAAATCTCCAACTTCGATATATTGTGTTGCTCCCACCTCATGCAGTGAAATTTAAAATTTGCCTAATTAACATTATAGCCAGCTAATTACTATAAAAACTATATCACTACTTTCTTGTTTCATCTTTCTTCTGTGTGCCTATGCCTAGGCTGTTGAGTTTTGATTTTTAAAAAATTCACATGGCTATGAATTTGTAGTCAAATCAAAATAATATTCACCCTGCTCATTCAGGTTCTCAATGAATCTTTCAAATTGTCACTCCAGTTTTTCAATTTCCTTCTATCCTCCTAACACTTAATATTCCAGCCATTTCAAGTCCCAGTTGTGCTCATGTTCTCCTTAATTTCATGAAATAATTTCTCCTTTTATTTATTATGAGTCAAGTTTCAGTGCAGAGACACAGATCCACTTCTTTGTACTATGGGAGAGTCCTCTGCAAATGGCTGCCACTTTTTAGAAAATAAAGTAAATTGTATCTCTTCTCTGCTAGATTATGAACTTGAAGACAGACACTGAGTCCTTTATCTTCATTTCTCTAGCCACTTTTCATATTGAGGAAAAACCTTGATGTTTGATAAATTCCTTTAAGGTAAATTGAATGCCTTTAAATACTGGGAAGATGACCTAAAAAGACTTTTAGCTCAATGACAAGCAACAATATTTTGTATACCAAAGAGTTGAAGACTTCATCTGCTAGGGCCCTAGCATTTTACTATTTTTTTTAAATTAATCTTTAGAGAGAGAGGAAGTGAGAGGAATAGATAGATAGAAACATTGATGAGAGAGAAACATCACCAATAGGCTGCCTTCCGCATGCCCACCATGCAACCTGGGCATGTGAACTGACCAGGAATCAAATCAAATCAATGGACCTGACTTGGTTCATGGGTTGATGCTCAACTGATGAGCCACACTGGCAGAGTAGGATTCTAGCATTTTGTTAAAGGCAGTGCTGAATGCCTGCAATACTGAATTAGAAACTAAATCTTATGAAATTCAGATAAAGTCAGTAGATATACTTGTGGGTCAATTTATGCTTTGCTCTTTATTAAAATCACAATTTGAGGATTAAGTTTTGTAACAAACTTGTTAAGAACTTTGATTATAAAGTTCTATATCTCCAAACAAACAGGACACATGGAGTAGAAAAATACACTGGGTGTATAAAGTAACAAAGTGCTTTCTAAGCCACTTTTACATACCTGTCTTCAAAAAAGATAGACACAGAAGATAATTTCTCAGAAATCTAACTCGCATCAAATATGATTTAGAATCTGTTTAATGTAAAATAATGCCATTTAGCTACATGTGAAAGTCAAGCCTGATGTTTTATGGTTGAATTTGCAGAAATGAAGGAGTCAGCAGTATATTTAGTGTTGATGGGAAGCCATCTTTTGGGGATTTTTAAATGATGCACATCAGTAAAGTCTACCTTCTAGTGAATATGCTCATTCACTATTTCAAATCAAAATGTTATGTGGTGACCTCAAATAAACTGAAGATGCTGCTTGTTTTCGTCGGATCTGAGCAATGGAATGGAAAGCTAAATTAGATATTTGAATGCTGTGACAAGGAGAGAGGAGAGAGAGGAGAGAGAGAGAGAGAGAGAGAGAGAGAGAGAGAGAGAGAGAGAGAGAGTTGTAAAAAAAAAAAATCCAGAAAGCCAGAGTTAGCCTTGGCTGGTGTTGCTCAGTTGATTGGGCATTGTCCCCTGCACTGAAGAGTTGCTGGTGCTGGTTTGATTCCCAGCACATACTCAGGTTGCAGGCTTGATCCCTGATAGGGGGCATACAAGAAGCAGCCAATCCAAGTTTCTCTCTCCCTTCCTCTATCTCTAAAAATCAATAAAAATATTTTTAAAAGCCAGAATTAGATTGCAATAGATATTACATAATTCCATTTTTAGGATGTTAGGATATTTTGGAGTAGAAAAAATATAGACAAGGAAACCAATCAGTGGTTGTTTGTGTGAACGAAAGAAGCCACCTGCTAACCTGACAAGCTCAGGGGAGGCCTGTGTGGCAGTCTTGAAAACCCAGAGACCTAAAATAACCACAAAAGATGGTCTGAAAATTAAATATTTAACTACAAACAGGTTATAGTGGGCAGTCATTCCTAGGCTGATATTTTCCTTGACAAAGATCAACTTAGATCTTTCCTGAGCCCATTTGCCTTTTTTGCCTCTAAGATAACATATCTGTGAGATGTCTGAATAACTTGTAACTTCCTCTTTTGATGGAGCCCCTGGGGCACAACCAAATGTGGTGGGCGCCAGGACAGATGCCTCAAATGCCTTCATTATCATGTTAATTATTCCTGTACCCACCTAAGTATGTGTCCATCATTTTACTTTTTATCCAATCCCAGGGGGTTCCCACCATTTGACTTTATCCCACCTCCTTAATCCGTCACCAATGAATTTCATTTAGCCCACCTATGTCCCTCCTTTGATGGCAATGTATAAATACAGATGTAACCTGCCATTCTTTGGAGCATTATCTCAATTCATTGAGGTTCTGCTTCCCGGCATATGTTGACAATTTGGCTCAAATAAACTCACTAAAATTCTTTACAGGTTTCAATGGTTTTTTTTTCGTTAACATTTGTCAGGAGCTGCAGGTGAAGAAAGGAGTTGATAACAAAGTGATATGAGCAAGTTTTAGGAGGGAGGCTAACACTATATCCTATTGGAGGTTATAGAACTGTATGCATTTGTAAACACATATAGAACTAAATACTAATAAGGATAAATATCTTAAGCTTTTATTTTGAAATAATCATGGATTGGCATATAGTTGTAAAATAATACAGAGAATTTCCATGTCACTTTTATTCAGTTTTCCCCAATGGTAACACCTTGAAAAACTATAATGCAATAACACCATCAGGATATTCAAATTGTTGTAGTCAAGAACTAGAACATTTCTATCATCACAAGGATTTCTAACATTGTAGATACATCTTCCTGTAGTCACCCTTTCTTCACCCATAGCAACCACTGTATGTTCTTCATTTCCATGTAGACAATCATGTGAATTGCATTATGCTGTATCTTGGCATTAATTTAATTTGGCTTATCCTGTTTGAGTTTTGATTAGCTTCTTAAATCTGTTGGTTTGTATCTGTTGCCAAATTCAGATAGTTTTCAGCCAGTACTTTTTACAGCTCTTCCTCTTTTTCTTCTCCCTGTGGGATTCTGATATGGTAAATGGTAGATTTTTTTTCAATTTTAATTTTTTAAAATATATTTTATTTATTTTTTGCAGAGAGGAAGGGAGAGAGATAGAGAGTTAGAAACATCGATGAGAGAGAAACATGGATCAGCTGCCTTCTGCACACCCTCTACTGGGGATGTGCCCGCAACCAAGGTACATGCCCTTGACCGGAATCGAACCTGGGACCTTTCAGTCCACAGGCTGACGCTCTATCCACTGAGCCAAACTGGTTTTGGCAGATTTTTTTTTTTAATAGTGCCATATGTTCTTGAGTCTTTGTGGTGTTGTTTTTTTTGTTTGTTTGTTTTGTTTTAGCCTATTAGACTGGGTGGTTTTTATTGTTTCTTCTTCCAGTTTACTGATTCTTTCCTGTTTTCATTTTATTCGTTGCATATTTTTATTTCTAAAATTTCAACTTGATTCTTCTTTATATCTTTTATTTCTTTACTGAGATATTATTTCCTTTGCTATGACTTTCTATTTAAAATTTTTTTTCCAAACATGTTTATAATGGTTTGTCAAAACAATTTGATGAAGTGGCTTTCAAAGCTGTGTTAGATAGTTCTAAAATATCTGTTATCTGAGTATTGGTATCTATCAATAGTCTTTCTAATCAGTGTGAGATGTTTCTGTTTGGGGTGAACTGTGGATATCTTACTTATTAATATAACACTCTGGGTCTTATTTAAGCTTTCGGTTTTAGTTGGGTTTTTCTGATACTACTTCAGCAGAAGGGAGTGGCACTGTACTGCCAGGTGGGAGTAAAAACCTAGGTGTCCACCAAAAGCAGGAATTCTTATTATTGCTTGATGATGGAGACAGTCCTATCTCTACAGCAGGTGTCTCTCACATCACCCTAGTCATAAGGGGTGCATCCCTGCTACAGCTGACTGGCTGTGTACTTCAGGTGTCCCCGTGTGATCTCCACTGACACTGCTAGGGGCCGGGGTTGTTGCTGGCCTGTGGTAGGAGGGAGTCTTGACTACCTACTTTGCCTTCTTGGACACCACATCAGTGGGGGTACTGAGGTATTTCCTTACACCCTGGCCAGTGTGGAGGTTAGGCTCACCACTCAGCATGTGCTCTTGTGGTTGGGGTCAGGCCACAGTTTTTTCTGTGGTATTTGGTATGAATAGAGCATTTATTATCTAAAAGGGATTATCAACAGAAACTAGTCCTATGTTCCCTTGATATGATATAAATAAAATTGTATTTTACCTTTGTGGTCTTTCTCCCTAAAACCCCCAACCCTAGTTAAATTATTAAAGAAGAGAATGGATTCCAATACAGGATCATTCTACAAAATACCTGGCCAGGAGTTCTCAAAACCATGCAGGTCATCTAAAACCATTACATCTTGAGACAGTGTCACAACTATTGGGAGCCTAAGGAGACTTGAATGTGATGTGGGATCCTGCATGGGATCCTGGAACGTAAAAGGACATTAGATAAGAACCAAGGAAATGTGAGAAAGTATAGACCTTACTTAATAATAGTATCTCAACATTGCTTCATTAATTATAACAATTATTCATACTAAAGTAAGATGTGAATGATAGAGGAAACTGGTGTGGGATATATGGTAACTCTCTGTGTTAACTTTATAATTTTTATGTAAATCTAAAACTATTCTAAAAATACATTTTATTTGAAAAAGATGAAGAGTATGTTTGACCTTAACAAAAAACTCATTTAATTATATGCTGATTTTGGCAAGCATTTGGATTTTTTAAATTAGGCAATGTAAAAAGGTGTAACAATGCATATCTTCTTGTATGGGCCCCATAATGAGTATTTTCATGTGAAAGTGCTGAGAAAGACTGACAACAGCTGGTGTTTGTAATAATGACTTTAAGGAACTGAACTTACCAAAGGACAGTCAACATATGCTCAGATAAAAAAAAAAAAATCATTGAATATATTTGTGGTGGTAGGATTCCTTGAAAGTTATTAATCATGTAAGGCATATACAGCACATTTTTATCATACCAAATCTTTTAAGAGCTAGACAGCCTTTTATTGTATTTAAATTGGTATAAATAGTTGATGACTTCTGATTAAAAACCTATTTAGGTTCTTGATTCCAAATATAAATATGCATGGTTAGTTACCTATTTAGTTAGTTTGTTAATTGATAAAGTCCAATTTCCTTCACCTCTTTAATGTTATTTCCCTTCCATTACATCTTCTCACTTTAAAATTAATTGCTGATAAATGTTTTTTTATGCTCATTCTCAATTTTTGCTTTATGGAAAGTGAGAAACTTACCTCTTGCTATTACCACTGATATTTAAGCACATTTCCATTTTCCTTTAATGATGCCTTTGTGGTATGGAGCCTGTATTTCTAATTTTTAATTCATATATTATCATTATATTACACATTCTTTGTATACAGGATCTTTTTCTCTCTAGTATTTGTATCATGCTGGTGCTAGTAACAACACTACATCAATACTAGATGTTGACAAATAATGTAATTACACAGAAATCATTTTTTGCATTAAAATTAGATTGGTGAAATTAATGCCAGTTAGTTAGAGTTTTAAAATATTAGAATGAGGCCGGACCATTGTGGCTCAGTGGTTGAGCATGGACCTATCAACCAAGAAGTCATGGTTTGATTCCTGGTCAGGCCATATGCCTAAGTTGTGGGCTTGATTCTCAGTGTGGGGCATGCAAGAGGCAGCCAATCAATGATTTTCTCTCATCATATATGTTCCTATTTCTCTCGCCCTCTTCCTTGCTCTCTGAAATAAATAAAAATAAATAAATAAGTAAAATATTAGAATGAGTCTATGTGCTGCTAAGTTGACTATTACAAAAACGGATCCAAATATTTACATCTATTTTCAAATTAAATTACAGTTTGGATGTTGCGTGTGGGTATTGATGCTAGTCTCTGGACATCCCTATATCCTTTTTCATGGTGGTGATCTTTTACAAGTTTGGGAGTTCCCACATCCATGAGACAGTTAAACTTTCTTTGCATGACATGCTCTTAAACTTGAGCAGATGGTGTTCAGTAAGTATAATTGCTCCTTTGGAATTTATATTATCATGACTTTTAAGAGGTATAAACAATTGTCTTTCCCACACTGGGAAATTTCACTTCAGAACAGTAACCTATAATTAATGTCTGTAGCAGCAATAGATAGAAATTCCTTTTATTCTCAGCATCAGTACTCAGAAGGGCAGAACTGCAACAGCAAATAAAGGAAATACATTCTTTAAAAACTTTCTCTTCTCTTGTTAGTATAAGCATAGATACTACCAACATGTATTTAATATTTTAAATCATTTTAGGCATATTCTTATTTGATTCATAATCACACTCCCTTTCTAGGTGTCCCATAATGGGTGCCCAGCCTTCCCGGTTTGCATCTGACTCCCTCAGAAACATGCAATTTCCATACTTTTTCTGAGTGGTAGTCCAGGGGGTTTTGGATGTGTGAAGGCCTCTCCTCTCTGATACTAGGATAAAATGATGCCACTGGGATGATTACAACCTGGGTAGAAGCCTTTAGTCAGCATCTCCAGCTGGGAATTTCTGAGACCATGGCCATGACCACTGGCCATTGCCACTGGCTTGCTTTGCTGGGCTTCGCTCTGACACAGGAAGTCTTGTAAGAAATCAAATGTATGCCATGCCAGGGACCCAGTGAAATCTCAAATTTACCATCCAACTAGAATATCTCCAGGAGGGGGAGAGAACACAAAACTCATCTTCTAACATCAATCAGGGAACTTAGGAGTGGAGCTAGCTGAGGTAGGAGATGGATGGCAGAACCTACCCTTATCTGTCTGCACTTGCCTAAATGGATCTGGGTTCTGATACTTTATCTCTAAGGCACATCCTTGTTAGAAAGCCATCATCAGCAATCTCTAAAATAAAGGGTGAGTAAGAAGTAGGTTTTACAGTTGTGAGTACCTGAAACATAGGATTTATTCTTGTTTAATTATTTAATAATTATTGTATTATTTTCCATATGAACAACTGTAAACCAACTTTTGCCCCACCCTGTATCTCAGTTAGCAGAGCTTTGCGTACACATATCTCCATGACAGCCAGGCCAGATCGCACCGTTCACCTGGTGCCTGGCCTTTTCACATGCTACTGTCAGAGGAAAAGTGCCCAAGGGTCAGGGCTCGACGGCGTCCAGGTGGCACATTGGAATTCCTCACAGGGCTTTTAAAACTCTGCTGCCTGTCTCTGTCTCCCCCACAGAGAGTCACATTACTGGTTTTGGGGTGAGGCCTTGCCATGAGAAGTTTTGAAAACCCTGGCCCATTGTAAGTCCTCAGCTATTCTTATTCTCCATTTCTACTACTACATCAGCTTTTTTGTCTATTCACTAATTTTTCCTTCCTTCCACATTCTCCAAAACTCAAGCAAACAAATACAAATAAGTATAAGTAGCTTCCATAAGTATTATTAGCTTATCGTTAGTGGAAAACACAGACTATGCTAAAGTTATTAAAGTACCTGTTACATTAAAGCACCTTCAAAAATGAAATACTTGCTTGAAAAGCATGATTTAGATTAATTAGTTATACAAGGATTGAGTTGTTCAAACTTATATTTATACTAGAGGCCTGGTGCACGAATTTGTGTACGGTGGGGTCCCCTGGCCTGGCCGGTGATCAGGGCTGATTGGGGCAGTCTCACCCAGTCCTGATCAGGGCCAATGGGGGCCAGCCAGCTGGGGAGGGGTCACGGGAGGTTGGCTGGCTCCCTGATCAGCGCTGATGGGGGCTGGCCAGACGGTCAACCGATCTGTCAGACACTTAGCATATTATATTTTTATTATATAGGATTACAAATTCTTAAACTTTTTTACTTTTATAACAATTCTAAACTAAAGATGAACAAGTCTTAGTCTGTAGCATTTATAAAACTAAATAACTACCTCTGTAACACTTCCAAATTTGTAGGTTAAGTTTTTTTTTAGATTCTAAGATATATGCATATTTACGTACCTAGTTCTATACCCATTTAGCCAATTAGCATATGTGGGCTATTCTTTCTCTTCCAAAGAAATCTTAATTACAATAAAATTATAAACCCAGGTCACTGTGTGGTTCCAGTGTATATGCTTGCTTATGAGCTCTGATATTATCCTGGCTAGTTTTAGGTTTCTTTGGTTAAAATCTTCAAATTCCCCTTGGAAGGATCACTTCGGAGGCCTATGAGGTCAGAGGTGAAAGGGTTCAGTAAATTTCTCTTTGACCTGTGGGCAGAACTATGGGAAGTAAACTACTTTATGATTACTGTGAGGAAAGCATGTAGATTGGCCCAGAAAGTGAGAGCGCAGTAGAATTAGAAGAACCTCTGGATATTGAACTGTTTGGAAATGATTCAATAACTGGAAAACTCAGAGGACCTGCTATCTGTGTGGAACCAGTACGTAGAACATGCTATATATATGGGGGGGGGGGGGAGAGAGAGAGAGAGAGAGAGAGAGAGAGAGAGAGAGAGAGAGAGAGAGTTAGGACTTGGCTAATTGGCTCACACAGTGGTGGGGATAGCAAGTCTGAAATTTGCAAGAAGACAGGATGATAGAGTGGTGATGCAGGAAAGAGTTAATGATGCAACTCCAGTCCTAATGCTTTCTTAAAGCAGAAGCCCTTATTTTCAGTGAACCTTCGTCCTTTCACTTAAGTCTTCCAAATGATTGGATGAGGCCCACTCACATTAAAGACAATAATCTGCTCTACTAAAAGTTTACTGGTTTAAATGTTATTTATATTTTTTAAAAAACACCTTTACAACAAAATCTATATTGGTGCTTGACCAAACAACTGGATACCATCACCTGGCCACGTTGACATATACAATTAATCATCCCAGCCTGATTCACCAAATACAGACAGAGAAAAGGAGGACCAAGACCATTCCTCAGGCCAACTCCAGGGCATCTGGGGCCAGAGATTCCACAGGCCTGACTCTGAAGTTCCTGTAACTGGTCCCTTGTTGGACATAGAATGAGGAGCATTGGTGCAATGGCCCCTCCATCCTATGCCCTCCATTTCCCTGTGATGGTTAAGGCTAGACTTACTCCTGGAGTTTGACTGAAGGTTTTTAAGAATGAAATAAAAGAGGAAATACACTTCTGACCCTGGGTAGATTAATAAATATATTTAACTTATTTGGAGGCCCTTAGAAACTTTTATATTCCAGTAAAAATTTGGTTTTGAGTTATCCAGATAATTTTTTCTCTCGTTACTTCCCCTGGGTCCTTGTAGATATAGGTTCAATAACAAACCTGTGGTTGTAATTTAGAACCATTAATGGGTCACCTAAGCATGAGCTCCTGAGTATAAGAACTAGTGAAAGGTCTTCTGTGGCTCTTAACAGGAATGTTCAGTGATATTCAGTGTTTACTCAGATTTTTACTAAAGTTTTAATTCATTCTCCTCTCTCAATGACACCTTCCTACCTAGGAAACTTATTTGAAAATCCAAGATAAGAGAAAAATAGAACCAAATGTTTAAAATATACAGCTGAAATTGAGCATTAGATAGAAAAGTTGGAAATGGCATGGGAATGGCATAAAGAATTATCACCAATTTATCACCAATGTGAAAAGTTGCAAACATTTTAATTAACTGATACAGATGGACTGTATCAGTGAAATAAACATTATTAAAATTTTTATAACATTTGGAGTAATAAATAAGTTCAAGGTTCTTTTGATAACCAAGTGTTCTGTCAAATAAATCAAGTCTGTGATGTCCCTGAATTTAAATCAGCCAGAGGAAAACGAACTGTTTATTTTGACTTATCATGCAGGATGAAAAGGCTCCCAGTTACTCTGAAAAATAGAAGAACCTAAAAAAAAAATCTTAAAGCCACTATTGGTTTGTTCACAAATAAATATACTCTTTGAGCATGTCTCTGTTCACTAAGCCCTCCTGGCCTGGTTATGGAACAAAATATTTTCTCACTTTTTGTTTAATTGGTTTTCTGAGGATGGTAATTGAAATATAACATTTAAATTTTCTAAGGCTGCTTTATAAATATAGTTTAGCAAAATTAATCCTAGGAATTATTTCACAGTATGAGGTATCCTTTATTGATCATTACTGTTTTGGCTTGTGTGTTATCCTGTGACATGAACTGGAGTTTCACATGACATTTAAACACTGAAAGGCAGGGCCTCTGAAACTGGCTGAGATATACAGTGTTTAATATTTCTCTCTATTACAGGGTGATTAATTTACACAAATTTAATTTGATCTGTTTTCAGAATTTCTCTAAAATCATAGTGCATTATGTGATTTGAAATAAAACTAAATTTTGTAAATTTCTCCTTAAGTTAAATTTAAATGCCAGCAGAGTACCAACTGCTGTGTAAACTAATGAATGAGCTTCACTATTCTTCCTTCACTTTGCACTTGACTGATATCACACCCTGAGAAAATATACAACAAACAAAATGAACTCAAATAATACAAATGACACCAAAGAAACAGTGATCTGCTATTTGGCTAAGGTACACTGACAATTCCACTTTTTTTCTGAAGATAATTCTTAGGGAAATGAAGAAACAAAATATTTATTTTTCTTGTTGCTAATCCTAGAGAGTAGTGTTTGAATGTGTTGCTTGAGTTAATATTGCATTACTTATACAAAATTATTATATTTATTATTTTTATTCAATTGTGTCATGAATTACATTCAAAGAGATCTGTAGTACCCAAGTTCTGAAATTTGACAGCCACACTCCTCTGCAGGAGAGCAAAAGGTGGAGGCGTGGGTGTCTTCATACTTGGGTTTCAATCCTGGTGCTGTCCTACCATTTCCCAGTATCTTTAGTAGCTCTCAGTATCCCTCTCCTTCTTTGTGAAGTGGAGATAAGGGCCTTAATCATATGCAGCGGATTCTGATGAGGAGTAGAGGTTACATGTATTAAGGATCATAGCAGACACTCAATAAACTACAGTGACAATAATAATAATAATTCTTATAATCATCATTATCATCTATATATATAAAAGCCTAAGTGACCATTACATCCAAACAACTGGAACAACTGGAAGGACCGGTAAACCAGTCACTATGATGGGCACTGAGCACCAGGGGCCAGATGCTCAATGCAGGAGCTGCCCCCTGGTGGTCTGTGCGCTCCCACAGCGGGAGCGCCACTCAGCCAGAAGCCGAGTTCACGGCTGGTGAGCGCAGCTACAGAGGCAGGAGCCTCTTCTACCTCTGCAGCAGCACTTCCTAGCTGGCAGTGGCAGTGGCAGTGGTGGCGGCAGACACACCGGGGCCAGGATGAGTGGTAGCAGAGCTGCTCCCGGCCCCACTGAGGCTCCTTCCGTGGCCGCCTGCCACTTCAGCACTGCTACATCCCTCAGGGGGATGTCGGACTGCCAGTTTCGGCCTGATCCCTGCAGTCCGACATCCCCCCGAGGGGTCCAGATTGCGAGAGGGTACAGGCCAGGCTGAGGGACCCCACCCGTGCACGAATCCATGCATTAGGCCTCTAGTTATATAATAAAGACAATTCCCAGAGAAATAGGAGCACATTCTTTCTGTACTAAAACTGCAATACATGTGCACATTTGTAGACAATGAACATCTGCCTCCAAATACTTCATTTAAGTATTTTTGCTCTATATGATCTCTAGCCTTAACAAAAAAAATCGAACAAACATATTAACATGAACATCAGAAAGGCATGTTTTTATATTTTTAATTTTTTTCTAATAACAATTATTTTTACTATCCTATATAATAGAGGTAATATGCAAATTGACCATCACTCCAACTCAAGATGGCCGCCCACATGTGGACACAAGATGGCCACCACAAGATGGCCAGCAGGGGAGGGCAGTTGTGGGCAATCAGGCCAGCAGAGGAAGGCAGTTGTGGGGGACCAGGCCTGCAGGGGAGGGCAGTTGGGGGCAACCAGGCTGGCAGGGGAGAAGTTAGGCGTCGATCAGGCTGGCAGGGGAGTAGTTAGGGGGTGATCAGGCTGGCAGGAAGAAGCGGTTAGGGGCAATCAGGCAGGCAGGCAGGCGAGCAGTTGGGAGCCAGCAGTCCTGGATTGTGAGAGAGATCCCAGATTGAAGAGGGTGCAGGCTGGGCTGAGGAACACCCCCCATGCCCGAATTTCGTGCACCAGGCCTCTAGTATCCTCTCTAATAAAATGGTAATATGCAAATTAACCATCACTCCGCTACATAAGCCACGCCCACCAGCCAAGCCACGCCCACCAGCCAGTCAGGGCGAGTATGCAAATTAACCCCAATCCAAGATGGCTACAGCCACAGAGAGCAAGGTTTCCCAGGTAACAGAGTAAGCCAAGCTTTCCATAGCCGTTGCAGGCCTAAGCCTCCACTCAAGCTACAAAGTTTCAGTTATAGAAGGTAAACAAATTCAAACAAATGGCGGCAGAATGGAGCTTGAGAGAGCAGGCCAGGGTTGCCGGAGGCAACAGGGGAAGCAAAGCTTTCCGCACACCCTGGCTGGGCTCACCCGCTTAAGGCAACAAAGTTTCAATTGTAGAAGGTGAATTAACTGCCACAGAAATGGCTGCCGGAGCCCCAGGCTTGGCTCTGCTCCAGGCTACAAAGTTTCAATTGTAGAAGGAAAATAAATTCCAGATACCAGGGCCTCCCCTTGGGTTGCCAGGGGGCGTGGCCGGCCTGCAAACCACCACAGGCCCCTCGCTCAGGTCGCCCCACACCCCAAGGGAACCCCCACCCTTATCTGTGACACCCTTCAGGGCAAACCAGCTGGCCCCCACCCGTGCACCAGGCCTCTATCCTATCTAATAAAAGAATAATATACAGATTGATCATCACTGCAACACACAATATAGCTGCCCCCATGTGGTCAAAGATCCTGCCCCCATGTGGACACAAGATGGCCACCACAAGATGGCCAGCAGGAGAGGGCAGTTGGGAGGCACCCGGCCTGCAAGGGAAGGCAGTTGTGAGGGACCAGGCCTGCAAGGGAGGGCAGTTGAGAGGGATCAGGCTTGCAAGGGAGGGCAGTTGGAGGTAATCAACCCTGCAGGAGAGGGCAGTTAGGGGTGACCAGGCTGGCAGAGGAGGGAAGTTGGGGGCAAACAGGCTGGCAGGGGAGCAGTTAAGCATCAACCAGGCTGGCAGCAGAGTGGTTAGGGGGTGATCAGGCTGGCAGGCAGAAGCGGTTAGGGGCAATCAGGAAGGCAGGCAGGCAAGCAGTTGGGAGCCAGCAGTCCTGGATTGTGAGAGGGATGTCCGACTGCCCGTTTAGGCCCGATCCTGGTGGGATCGGGCCTAAACGGGCAGTTGGACATCTCTCCAGGAGTCCCAGATTGGAGAGGTTACAGGCTGGGCTGAGGGACAACCCTCCGCCGTGCATGAATTTCATGCACTGGGCTTCTAGTCTATAATAATAAACATGTAATATGCTAATTAGACTGGACAACTGAATCACCTTCCAGATGTCCTTCCGGATGAAGCTGTGGTGGCAGGGGCTGAGGCAGCGGAGGTTAGGGGCAATCAGGCAGGCAGGCAGAGGCATTTAGCGGCAATCAGGCAGGCAAGCAGTTAAGGGTGATCAGGCAGGCAGGCAGGTGAGCAGTTAGGGGTGATCAGGCAGGCAGAGTGTTATGGGAGATCAGGAAGGCAGGAAGGTTAGGAGCCAGTGGTCCCGGGCTGAGGGAACCCCCCCCATGCATGAATTTTGTGCACCAGGACTCTAGTAGTAAATATAAGCATGTATGTTTTTATTTTAATTTTTCCCCCCAGGACTAAATCTGGGAAGTTAACTTTTTTCTTTACTGACCCAGACATTTTTTTTTTCTTAAGAAAATAATATATTCAGATTTAAAAAATATTTAGGGGAATAAAACATAAATTATAATATTCTGAGCACAATTTTAGCAAGACCAAATACACTCTTTTTTCCTGCATGTTAACTAAACTTCCCTGAAATATATTAATAGAAAAATCAGTTACAAAACTGATTTAAAAAAAGGCATAATTCCCAATGAATGTAAGTGGTATTATGCACATGTGTGGAATATCTAAGTAGCTATACTTACACTACTGCACAGCCACGGAATAGAAACTAGGCACTGCAGTGTAGGAAGTCTATGTGCTTCATTGAACACTGGCTTATCTGCAGCTAAAGGAAATTATGAAAGGTCAATAATGGGCTTTTTGAAGAAAAAAGTAGGTTCTAGATCTTGAGGCTATAGAATCTGAGATCCCATTCTTGTGTGGGGAAATGAAGCCCCACAAACCTTGTAGCCATGTGTGTGTGCTTCGGAGGATTATCAATTGGCTCAGGTTTGTCTTCACTTTCTGACAATTTGTTAAAAAAAAAAAAGCTGAAAATGCTTGATGCCATTTGCTTCATTTAACTCTCTTTCCCAGCCCAGCTGCAGGTGCCAGGGGATGGCCAACACAGGCCAGGAATGCATGGACAGAGACTTTTGCCTGGTTTGCTTCAGGAGTTCATATTGTTCACCCTCTGTCCTTTCTCATTTCCAGGAATGGGCACCATGGCCATGTCTGGTTTTCCAGATCTCCAGGACTTCACTTCCGGGGTTCAACAACTCTGGCTTGCTCCCCAGCTACCTCAATCTCAGGTTTCTATTTATTTATGTATTTCTCATGGAGACATTCACTCATCTGGCAAAATCTGGGATGCTTTCTTTGTATTCTCATTGCACCTAAATCTTCTTTTCTACTATAATTGTCTTTGACTCAAACAGTTTAAGCAACTAAGGAGTAAAAAAAAAACAAAAAACAAACAAACAAAAATCTGTGCTTTTGTCTATTTTATGGAAAATTTCTACCTTCTAGTTCAGTTTCTGATCACCTAGAGATTAACTAGAGCTATCATGTCACAGTACACATACAAAGAGATAATATAATCTTCAGATCATGAACCTACAATGAACTAGAGTACAATCCTACCTCTGTTATTTATTAATTGAATTAAGCCAAACTCTCCAGGCTTGAAGAAAATATCCTCATCTTTGAAATGGTGTAATGATAATATCGACCACATAGAGATGTGTTCACTAGTAGAAAATTATATATATATTTGCCACTGAAAAAGAGCCCGGTAACTAATAGCTATTATTCTGATGATCATTTTACTTTTTTATTTTACTTTCAGCTTTCTAGAGAATTTATAAAACTTTGATAGGAATTCTAGCTTTAAGCACATTTATCTGTTGTTATTTCTGATAGCCATTAATTATCTTACCTCACTGTCATTAGTCCAATATTGCACTAATTTGTTTACAAGAAAGAAATTTAGGATTCATCACTATATTTTCCTCATGTCACTCTCTATATACCAGAATTATCTGCTTGAGAAGAAATACTCTACATGCCTTTTGTATACTGTGCACTCATTGTAAAAGTCACTTGCTTTTTTTTCCAGGGTGTACTGTAGATATCCATTTTTGTATTCAACTAAATACAAATTGTTTTTTGCATTCAACTAAATACAAATTTTAATATTTATGGCATCACCATACATATTCCATATCCAAAGGCTCGTTTCCTTGCACCTGCCAACAGCATGGCTCTAGCCATCATCCCTGCATGTGTATGTCTCTAAGCATAGAAGTATGATTATTCGTCAGTAAGTGTCTTCCCAAAACAAAGTAAAATAAAATATTATGGAACTTATGAATAATATATATATATTATTACACACACACACACACACACACACACACACACACTAGAGGCCCGGTGCACGAAATTTGTGCACGGAGGGGATTGTCCCTCAGCCCAGCCTGTACCCTCTCCAATCTGGGACCCCTCAAGGGCTGTCCCACTGGGATCGGGCCTAAACGGGCAGTCGGACATCCCTCTCACAATCCAGGACTGCTGGCTCCCAACTGCTTGCCTGCCTGCCTTCCTGATTGCCCCTAACCGCTTGTGCCTGCCAGCCTGATCACCCCCTAACCACTCCGCTGCCAACCTGATTGATGCCTAACTGCTCCCCTGCCAGCCTGTTTGCCCCCAACTTCCCTCCTCTGCCAGCCTGGTCCCTCCCAACTGCCCTCCCCTGCTGGCCATCTTGTAGTGGCCATCTTGTGGGGGCAGGATCTTTGACCACATGGGGGCAACCATCTTGTGTGTTGGAGTGATGGTCAACCTGCATATTACTCTTTTATTAGATAGGATAGAGGCCTGGTGCACGGGTGGGGGCCAGGGTGTCCGGGATCAGGATGGGGGTTCCCTTGGGGCGTGGGGCAGCCTGAGCAAGGGGCCTGTGGTGGTTTGCAGGCCAGCCATGCCCCCTGGCGACCCAAGTGGAGGCCCTGGTATCTGGAATTTATTTACCTTCTACAATTGAAACTTTGTAGCCTGGAGCGGAGCCAAGCCTCCTGCTCACTTCGTGGCTGGCAGCCATTTCTGTTGGGGTTAATTCACCTTCTATAATTGAAACTTTGTAGCCTTAAGTGGAGGCCTGGGCCAGCCAGGATGTGCAGAAAGCTTTGCTTCCTTCATTGCCGGGGGCAACCCTGGCCTGCTCTCTCCAGCTTCGTGGCTGCCGCCATTTCTGTTTGGATTTGTTTACCTTCTATAATGGAAACTTTGTAGCTTGAGTGGAGGTTTAGGCCTGCAAGGGCAGGCGGAAAGCTTGGCTTCTTCCGTTGCCTGGGAAACCTTGCTCTCTGTGGCTGTAGCCATCTTGGTTGGGTTTATTTGCATATCTGCTCCTGATTGGCTGGTGGGTGTGGCTTGTGGGCGTGGCTTGTGGGTGTAGCGGAGTTAGGGTCAATTTGCATATTACTCTTTTATTAGGTAGGATATTGGAGACTTAAGAATATCCTTTCCCATCTTGAACATATTTCTATTATTATAATAATGTGTGGAGTTAAGTTTATTTACAAATTTGGCCATAGAAAGTGCCTGTGACCAATCAGGGTTAGAAAAAATTTCCTTTTCTGGGCATGGAAACAAGCTCAGGAAAGAGAAGTGACTTTCTCTATGGCAAAGTAAGTGCTGCAAACAGACCAGAATCCACTTCCATGATGATGAACTCGGATGGTTCCGCTGCTGCCACCTCTTATGTATGTTTTAATGATAGTCATTCTATTGATCCTGAACTTATTAATGGGTTCATAGCCAGGGTATATTTTCACTTCCCATTCATAGAAACATGGGGAGTTGCACTATTTTACAATTTTGAAAATTGTTGCTCTTCATAAACTGGCTATGATTCCTGGATTTTTAATACTTTAGCTAACAATTGTTGTTCCCAATAATAGCTGGTTAACCTTGTGTTACGGTCATGCTTCTGAAATGTATGAACATATAAAACCTACACAATTGAAATCTCTAAAATAAATAATTTGAAGACAGTAAGTAAAACAATATATAGACATATGATTAAATTTGCTACTTATTTCATTTAACTTATATATTTTTGAATTTGCAAATACATATTCTTTTTATTTTTAATTTATCTTTATTGTTGAAACTATTACATATGTCCCCCCTTTTTTCCTCATTAACCCCCTTTACCCTATCTCCTCCTCTCCAGGCCTCACTACACTATTGTTTGTGTCCCTGGGCTATGCATATACGCATATAAATTCTTTGGTTAATCTCTTCCCATCCCTCCCAACCCCTTCCCTTTGAGATTTGATGGTCTGTTGCATGCTTCCATATCTCTGGATCTATTTTGTTCATCAATTTAGTTGGTTCATTAGATTCCACATACAAGTGAGATCATGTGATACTTGTCTTTCTCTGACTGGCTTATTTCGCTCAGAATAACTCATATTCTGGAAAAGAGGACATTTAGTTGAATGCTGATAATTTCTTGAGCAGCTTCCACTCTGAAAATGGCACCATTGTGTTGTACTCGATATAGCAAATGAAAAGGCTATTAAGAAAATAATTTTTCTCCATGCTCTTGGTCAAGACTTGGAAAAAAAAAAAAGAAGTAATGTTTTTAGTGGTATTACAGCTCTGCTCTAATTGGGGAACAGTCAGCATTTCTTTTATGAGCCTCTTTGGCATGGCTTTGCACAAATTTCAGTTTTAAATATTCAGTAAGTGCTTGCATGCTAGTATGCTATTTTAATTGTAAAATGTACTACAATCTTCATTTATAAAGTATGAATGAGGTGTGACACGATTACATTTCTGTGTTCATATCACAGAAGGATATTTAATGACCATGCCCCCCCACCATTCCCAGGCTTCCCCAGCCTTCATATTAGTTCCCTACCCAAGTTTCTCAGCACACTCCATCCCCCAGCTCTTTGAGAAGTTCCACCCCTCCAACCAGAAATGGATGTCCCTCTTGGTTCCTTCTGGCATTTTGGAAAACTGGAGCAAAGTTAGTTTTCAGTCTGACCCTCTTTGGGGTTTCTTCCTCTGTGTCACTGATGCTTCAGAAAAGGATGAGCTAAGAATCTGTGAACCAAGGAGGATCTAGACCAGTGATGGGCAACCTTTTGAGCTTGGTGTGTCAAACTTCGCCAAAAAACTGAGCATAACTCGGGTAGTGTGTCACTTTGAGGAAAAAACTAACTCCAAGACTCTAGTCGCAAATGTTTCATCCTCAGGAGCAGCAAATGTTTTATCCTAGGCATGAGGCTGCGTGTCATCAGAAATGGCTACGCGTGTCAGTGCTGACACGTGTGTCATAGGTTCGCCATCACTGATCTAGACACTCAACTCTATTTTTTTTTTGGACACTCAACTCTAGACTATCCGGTTATCTACATCACTTGTTAAGCAAACATAGTTTGCGACAATAGCATTCATTTTTGTAAGAGACATGAGAATCAAACCCCACATCAAAAAAATTATATTTATCCTTTTAAAGTAATTTTATCATCAGTACATAACACATTAGAATATGAAAAAGGCCCTTCAGTTACGAGGCAGGGAAGCATTAGATATTTTCTGCATTGTCTGAGATGAGCTTGCCAGTTAAATGGAAATCACGCTATTAATTAAACTACAAATAGAACCATAAAACCTCTTTTGCTAAGTGTTATGTTATCTTGAATTCTTTTTCATTCTGGCTTTTCTCTTGCTAAAATAATATGGAGAAAGTTTTACTTCTTTGGTCCATTTTCTCTAAAAAATAAACAGTGACAAATGACACTAGAAGTAAAGTTCAATGATCAGCTTAGAAAGAAAAGATAAATTTTCTGGTGTCTGGATATCAGAGTATCTGACTACACTGAATTCCATTATTACCAGAAAAAAAATTAAATCCTAATCAAGACGTAGTGGAAATATGACTAACTTGTAGTCAGAGAGAACTAAGTTCACATCCTGGCCCTACCACTTGCTCACTCAGTGCATTTGTAACTGACTTCTATGGGTTCTGCATATGGGTATATAGTATCCCATATATCATATATGTTCTTTGGTTAATCTCTTTCCAACCCCTACATCCCCCTCTACTCTGAGACTTTTCAGTCTGTTCCATGTATCCATGCCTCTGGACATATTTTGTTTGTCAGTTTATTTTGTTCATTAGTTTCCCATAAAAGTGAAATCATGTGCTATTTTACTTCCTCTGACTGGTTTATTTTGCTTAGCAAAATACTCTTCAGGGCCATTCATGCTGTCGCAAAGGGTAAAGTATCCTTTTTTTACAGCCACATAGTATTCCATTGTGTACATGTATCACAGCTTTCTTTTATCTACTCATCTACTTATGGCCACTTGGGCTGTTTTCATATAAAATTTTGAAATATTTGTTTTATATCTGTGAAATATGCCATTGATATTTTAATAGGAATTATATTGGATCTATAGGTTACTTTGGGTAGTATGGGTATTTAATGATACTAATAATAACAATCCTTGAACATGGTATGTGCTTCCACTTGTTTATATCTTTCTCTATTTCGTTTTTCAATGTCCTATAGTTTTCCAACTACAGTCTTTTACCTCCTTGGTTAAGTTTGTTCCTATGTACATTTTTTTTTTTTTATTGCCATGGCAAATGAGATTGTGTTTTTAGTTTTTCTTTCCTAAAGTTCATTATTGGTGTATAAAAATGCCATCGATTTCTGGAAGTTAATTTTGTATCCTGATATTTTGTTGAATTAATTTACGAAATCTAGCAGTTTTTTTGGTGGAGCCTTTAGGGCGTTCAATATACAATATCATATCATTTGCGAATAATGACAGTTTTACTTCTTCCTTTCCAATTTTGATGTCTTTTACTTTTTCTTCTTGTCTGATTGCCATGGCTAGGACTTCTAGTACTACGTTGAATAAGAGTGAGGAAAGCAGACATCCCTGTCTTGTGCCTTATCTTAAGGGAAACACTTTTAGTTTTTGCTCATTGAGTTTGTTGTTGACTGAAGGTTTTTCACATATGGCCTTTATTATATTGAGGTGTGATCCCTCTATTCTCACCTTGCTGAGAGTTTTTAATCATAAATGAATGCTTGAATTTGTCAACTGCTTTTTCTGGATCTCTTGATATAATGTGATTTTTACCCTTAATTTGTTTATGTGATGTATCACATTTATTGATTTTTTTGAATATTGTACCAGACTTGCATCTCTGGAATAATTCTCACTTGATCATGGTGTATACTCCTTTTATTATACTGCAGGATCAAGTTGCTACTATTTTTTTTTTTGAGGATTTTGGCATCTATGGTCATTAGGGATACTGGCATATAATTTTATTTCTTTGTAGTATCTTTATCTGGTTTGGAATTAGCATAACACTGGCCTCCTAAAAAGAGCTTGGAAGTTTTTCTTCCTATTGAATTGTTTTGAACAGTTAAATTCTGGGTTGTCCTCCTAAATTGGGAAGGATAGTGTTAGTTCTTCTTTGAGTGTTTGGAAAACTTGCCTGTGAAGCCACCAGGTCCAGGACATTTGTTTGCTGGGAATTTTTCTTATTACTGCTTCAATTTAATTCCTTGCTATAATTCAGACTTTTAACATGCATTAGAAGCTTTCCCTCTGTGGTGCGGGTCACATAATGAAAATAGGCAAGATTTAGTTAACCATTCACATGCAACATCTTTACCTCTGTGATCCCATATAGATCAGGTGCTCTCTATTTTGCTTCTCCCTAATTCATGGGTGTTTTGCAGAGCCCTAATGCATCTGAAAATGCTCTGGAAACTAAAACTTACCTTTTGAAAATATGGGAACCCTTATTGTTCTGATGACATTTTTATATCTGATGTTATACTTACCTTTTATGATTTCTGTGTGCTAAATAGAACAAATAATGATCCCCATCCCATAGAGAGCAGAGACTTCTCAAAATTTACAGTACAAGATAATGGTCAATTTAGGAGTACAATCCAGAATTTTAACTGTGGCCTTTGAGTTATTTCCATTCTCAAATGTTCTTTTTTTCATGTATAAATTTAAGTTTAATTTTTAGTTAGAGAATTCAGACCCCTCACTTTTTGACCTCTTCATTCTTTACTGAGTTCAGCTGAAGGTCCACCAGGTTTTGGAGAAAATATTCACCAGGATGGGTCAGAGGAAAATCTAATGTTTGGGCTCTTCTGACTTTTTGCTGCACTGTGGCCTGTGCTGTGTTCTGGGCAGCAATGCTTCACTGTTGTAGAGACAAGTATAAGTACCAGATAATAGTAGCCATGCACTCGCCTTTCTGCCCTGGGCTGTAACCTTTCAACATGTGCACACAGAATACATGGGTCACAATTAAAGAGTTTAAAAAATGACTGCCCCTTTGAGCAACTCAAAAAAACACTGCCGTTGGACTCAATATGTCATTAAAAATAAATTCTGAAAACTGCCATTAGCAATGACAGACTACAATTACTTCTCTTTTTTTATACTATCTAAAAAAAAAGAATAAAAAGAAACAAAATAAAACTCTATCATTGAAGAAAAGGTACATATCTGTATTTCGGAAATACACTCCATTTTAAAGTTTCAAATACTACCCAAATTGTACCATAAATCTCAGTAGAGCAGCAGTGCATCATTAAAAGGGCTGGCGTGCCTAGGTAAATCCTTGTTTCATCTCTTAATAGCCACATGGCTTTGGGAAAGTTACTTGGTCACTTTCTGTGCCTCGGTTTCCTCATGTGTAAACTAGGTATAATTATTGGGTATCTCACATGGGTGTGTGAAGATTAAATGACTCATATGCAGAGTGCTCAGAACCATGTGTGTCACATAGTAAGGCCTCAAAAGTTAGTTATGTTTATTATTTTCTCCCATAGAGAAGTCATACACCAGTAATTTGAGGGCCAAAGCCAATGAGTGAGTCTAGTTTAGAATAGCAAGCATGGTGAGGGGAAGAAAGACGCCGCAGAGTGAGTGCTGTGAAACGTTGTTAGTGTCAGGGAGTCAGAGCAGATGAGGAAATCTGCAGGCGCCTCATCGCTGTAAGCAGAAAGCTGTTGGAATGACAAAATAGAGACGACCTCTTGTGAGTTATAAGCCTCGCCGTTCTTGATCTGAAGAAAAAAAAAGACTAATGCACCACGTAAAGTACTTTGACAAAAAGAGAGGGCTTCCCCTGAGCATTGGAGACTGTGCTATGCCAGAGCAGGACCATGCCTCTTGAGTCAAGTGTTAATGAGAAAATCACCATTCCAGAGACCAGAGTGTAAGCTTCTGTGAGTAATGCTTTACTCAATACTGTTTTTGTAACGATCAGGCTTGGCAAATACCTCCATTTAATTAATAATTAAAAGTAACCAGATCATGCCAGTTTTTAAATAATACCCCCAAACTGTAAGCAACCCCAATGTCAATCAAAAATAAAATTAATAAACAAATCATTGTGTATCCATATATTAAAATACAACTCACCAATAAAAGAATAAACTATTAATGCATGCAATAAAAATGATTTTTTAAAAAATATGCTGAGAAACCAGATTCACAAGAGAATATGATTCCATTTTATGAAGCTCAAGAACAGTTTAATCTACAGTGAAATAAATCAAAACTATGGTTGCCCATAAGGAGTTAGAGAATGACTATGAAGGAGCAGTCAGGAATTTCAGATCTACAAACTTACAGTATGCATATTATATCTCAGTTTAAAATGTTAAAAACAGAAACCAAAATGTTTTTTTGAGCAAAACATTTTTTAAAAAAGGAAAAAAAAACCACTACCTAAAAAATCGAAGATTATATATATATATATATATATATATATATATATATATATATATAATACCAGGATATGTACATAAAATTAAAATGAGAGCTTTATAATATATACATTCCAGTTTTATTTTGTCAGCAGACAAATAATAGATTTCCACAAAACAAAACTATAGAAAATTGGCCTCTTTTAACTAAAATGCAAAGAAGAGGTACAATATCTCAAAAAAAAAAAAATGATACCATAGGAGAAAGAGGAAGAGTGAACTGAATGAGTTTAGGATAAAAATACAAAAGAAATATAATGCCAGTCCAAATACACATCTGAAACATGATTAGAGTAATTGAAGACAGACTTGTGAAAACTGAACAAAATGACATAAACAACATCAAAGAATGATAGAGTATAGGGGACAGGGTCAAAGTAAGGAGACAGACAGAGAAAATCAACAAAAGCCTAATTGGTGCCATTATAGAAGAGTTCAGCACAAGAAAGTAGAAGAAATGTTCAAAGACGTATTGAAAAAGTAAACTCTTTATGTTGGGGAAAAATAATAATAAATGAAAACACCAAGACATAACCAAATAAATGTATTTCCATGAAATATAAAAGTTAAATTCTATGGGAATGAATAAAAAATAAAATTAAGTGCTATAACTGAGAGTATGGAAACCTGAGATTTCTTCAAAGTAACATTAAGTAATAACAAAAAGAAGACAAAAGCTCACAGAAAAAACACAATTCCCCCATATTGTATCTATCCAATTTTTATTTTTATTTTTTAAAAATATATTTTATTGATTTTTCCACAGAGAGGGAGAGGGACAGAGAGCCAGAAACATTGATGAGAGAGAAACATCTACCAGCTGCCTCCTGCACAACCCCCACAGGGGATGTGCCCGCAACCAATGTACATGCCCTTGACCTGAATCGAACCCAGGACCCCCCAATCCGCAGACCGACGCTCTATCCACTGAGCCAAACCGGTCTCGGCTGTATCTATCCAATTTTTAAATAGAAGTAACTTAGAAATAATTTCAAACATGCATAATGTTAGGGAATGTAGTTGCTATTAATTTTTGACCAGACCCAATATTAGATTATGTTCAGTTTATATTAATGCTCAGTTTACCTATGACTATTAGTCTCCTCTTATATCTCCCTCAAGCTTACTAAACTCTGAAATTTCACAAACAGAATTTGACCCAGTTGTATTGAGGCTTTTTACATCCTATTTAGATGCAAAGATCTCCTAAATAAGTCACACACCTAAATTGAAATAAGTATAATAAGTCACTTGCTAAGAAAATTCACAATTGTCAAGATATGAAAACAACCTCAGTATCTGGTGTCTGGTGGTCTGTCTATGGATGAATGGGTGAGGAAGATGTCCTCTATATATTATTCAGCCATTAGAATGAAACAAATCCTGCCTTTTGCAATAATATGGATGCACTTAGAGGATATCATGCCAGGTGAAATAAGTCAGACAGAAAAAAAAACTAATACTATATAATCTCATCTGTATGTGGAATCTAAAAAAGTAAAACATTGAACTCATAAAAACAGAGAGTAGATGGACGGTTACCAGAAGCTGAAGAGAGAGCGGGGTAATGGGGTGATCCTGAAAAAGGGTACAAACTCTCAGTTATAAGACAAATAAGTTCTGGGGATCAATTATCCAACATTAGATGACTACAGTGTTAATACTGTGTTGAGTACTTGAAATTTGCTAAAAGATTAGGTTTTTAAATTTTTCTTCTTTAATTTACAATTACAGTTGACATACAATGAGAGTAGATCTTAAGTATTCTAACAACACTAAATCACCAGATTGTAAACTTTAAATATATAGAATTTTACTTGTCAATTATACCTCAATAAAGCTGAGGAAAATAAAATAGAGAAATTTAAGAAAAAAAGTAAAAAGAGGTTAAATCTCCCAGGGACAAATTACTAATAACTGGCCCAAAGAGCCTTGTCTAACTCCAAAATGCTTTGTTTTTTCATTTTAATATGCAGAATCAAGAATTGTTAACAATAGATAACATTTCATTTCAGAACTGGAAATTTTGCCTTTCTCTTCTATTGCTTATATCAAATCATTCCTGGTGGTAAAGAAACAGAAAAGAAAGAAAAGATGATGAGAGGGGGAAAAGGAAGGAAAAGTTGAATCAAGAGGCTTCTAAAATGAGAGGATAAAATATCAGTAAGAAACTTCAAAAAGAGAAAAAGAGGGGCCCTAACTGATTTGGCTCAGTGGATAGAGCGTCGGCCTGTGGACTGAAGGGTCCCAGGTTCGATTCTGGTCAAGAACATGTACCTTGGTTGAGGGTACATCCCCAGTAGGGAGCATGCAGGAGGCAGCTGATCAATGTTTCTCTCTCATCGATGTTTCTAACTCTCTATCCCTCTCCCTTCCTCTCTGTAAACAATCAATAAAATATATTTAAAAAAAAAAAAAAGAGAGAGAGAGAGAAAGAGGGGACAAATGGCATCAAGATGATTTTTTCCTGTTTTGCCATATACAGCCAGGATTCCCATAATGTTCTTTTAAAAATGAGGCTTTCTTTTTTTAAATCTATTTTTATTGGTTTCAGAGAGGAAAGGAGAGGGAGAGAGATAGCAACATCAATGATGAGAGAGAATCATTGATCTGCTGCCTCCTGCACGGCCCACCCCTCCTCTCTGGGGATGGAGCCAGCAACCTGGGCATGTGCCCTGACTGGGAATCAAAAATCAAACCCTGACCTCCTGGGCCGGGAGGGCTGTCTTTTCATAAATAACAGTCCACAACTATGTGGATTCACACTAGAACTGAAACTCAACATTGTGCAGTGCACAGTATAATGGTGTAGGGCTATGCCTTTGGATTTGATTACATGCAACTCCATTGGCTGAAAAAAGGCAAAACGAAACACAAGAGAACTAAAATGTGGTGATACACTACGTGAGCAACCCTGAAGCCTCGCAGATACCAACGCTCTGCCTGTAGCAGAGTGGCACGTCCCTTCCCGTGGGGCTCCTGATTTCAGCACAGTGGGGCCGACGGCTCTGTTCACGTGGCTGCATGTTTCTACTTACCCTGAGGCCAGGAGAGGCAGATGGGCCCAAGTGCACTACAGCAAAGAAGGGCTGGGGGTCAGGTTAGCATGGTGGGGACAACGCTCTGCCAAACAGGACTCAGCCGCCCACCTTTCACCTCCTAAAACCACCTCTCAAATAAACTACCAGCACTCCAATCCTGGCTTCAGAGGAATTGAAATTAAAATAACTTTTAGTCTCTATAGGTTAGGTGGTCCTGGGACCAGTGAATCAAAACCAGAAATGTAAAACTAGATCTTAAAATGCGGACTTACGTATGGATGCTGGGTAACATGGATGCTGTGATGAAGAATCTAGCCACTGGAGGCAACGATTCAGCTTATAGGGGCTACAGGCAAATTTCCAGCTTAAATAAAGTCTGAAATAACTCCTAAACAGATTAGCAACTGAAATAAAATGAATGCCTCTGGCTTTCCAGGAAATGTGGTAGCACAGTCAGAATGACAAGGCCAAGTTATGACATTAGCCCGGGCCCCTTCCCAAAGAGAGGGCATAATAAATTGGATTTCATAAAACTCAGCCATTTGAAGCAATGGACGGATTGCTAATGGTGACTGCTTTCAGAAACAACAAATTAATGAGATTCCATTTAAAATGCTCCTCCAAATGCCTTCAGTGTATTTTCTCATTAAACTGAGGTCTCAGAATGGCAGCTGTGACTTTGTTGGGTTAATGATGGCTGGAAAAAAAATACAGACTTGGAGGGGATAAAAGGATGGGAGCCTGAGAGATGAAATTGTTTCAGATACTTCATCCACCCTGGAAAGTTCAAAATTGATTTATTTCTGGTAAAATGGCTTTTAAACTCTTACTTTATGTTTTTTCTAGTTTTATTTTTTATATATTTTTTCTGATCTATGCAGAGCTCGCCCCCCAAGGGAAAGTTTAGTTCAAGCTTTTATATCCCAATCTTTCAGGGAGGAAGTGTAAGGGGTTAGGATTTAAGTCTGAGGGCGGTCAAGTTCCCTCATTATCATGCTAGCTGGTCTCCAGAGGCGGGTGGGCTGGCTGTATGTCTTGATTCAAGGGACTCTTCACATGAGCCCTTTTGGAGAGAATGATGACCTCATGGACACTTGCTGACTTCTCCCATCACCCCCCCCTAACCGCCCCCCGCCCCCCACCAGTCACCAGAGCCATCAAGGGAAGAACAAAAGAAAACCAGCTCCAAATGGAATAAAAAGCTATGGGAAATCTTAATTTTCTTGAGATAGAAAGATCATAAATTTTCATGTTTATAATGCCCAAAACTAACTTTGTCTAACATCATAACTTACAAACACTTTCACATCTATAGAGGTTAGAAATAAAAACAAATTAACTTTATTAATAAAGGCACGAAAGCTCAGAAGTCAAATACTAGTAATACAGTCTCAGTATTAATAAGGAGGAAAGTAGTCCCATGATGCCTAGAAAAGGGCCATGTTTATGGGTCCTCAGTAAATGTTAGTTGTCTGAATATCATCAATCCCTTCCATGACTTGTAATCCTCTCATGACATTTATAAACAGTAAAAGACTAGTTGGAAAAAGGCATTTATACCAAAAGTAACTTCTAACTTAGAGGAAGAATTAAAAAATATATTTTGTATTTTTAATGAAAATTTATATGATGTAAGCATTGTTGTTAATTATTAATTGACTCAGTTTTAAAAATAGAGAAGTCTATGTTTCCTTTAAAGTGCTAAAATTTTTAATGTCAATTGCAACAGAACAACAGAACTTGTCATAATGTATTGAATAAACCTACTTTGTGCCATTTTCAATAAAGATATTTGGAAATTTCTAAAAATGCTTGAAAATGGGAATGATGTTCTCTCTCCCTCCCCTCGACACACAAATTTGTTAACTCATTTTACCAAAGACAGACCTGGACATGAAATAATTACTAAACACATACTTACTAATTGGTTTTTAACTCATTAAAATGTAGGACCAATGTTATGTGTAGCATGTAAAATGGTATGTGTCAGGAAACTATGTTCCTTGTTCTGCATAGATTACTGAATAGTAAATGTGTCACATGTCAATGGTGTTTTGGAGGGGACTAGCTGCTCTAAATACTTAATAATTAAAGTACTTAAATAGCAACACAATGGATTAAGGAGATCTAGCTAAGAAACTTAACCATTTTTTAAAATTGATTTTAGAGAAAGAGACAGGGAGAGAGAAACATCCACGTGAGAGAGAATCATTGATCGGTTGCCTCTGACATTTGCCTGACCAGACCAGGATCAAACCCAAAACCTAGGTATCAACTTGCAACCTTTTTGGTGTTCAGAAGACACTCCAACCAACTGAGTTCCTTGGCCATGGCAGAAACTTAACCTTTTATTGGGATACAGTAAAAAGTCCAATAGAAAATTAAAAGCATATAATTTTTAGATAACTTGTGAGGAAAAGTCCTGGACTTGATTTTATGACTCAATAGTGTCTAGAATTTGCCACTTACATACTTTAGATTCTCTCACGACATACCTATTCAGGGATAATTTCTCTTTGGCCTCCAGATGTACTCTCTACCTTCCCATTCTGTTTCATGTCCTGAGGCATGTGTGGTCAGTGACCAGGGCTTCTTTGAGCTCTGCTGTCTAGTTGGTTTGGGTGAAAGGGAGGCACTCTCTGGGGATTAGAGAGTAGAAGGAAGTGATGCATGTTTATTGGCCAAGTGTCTCCCTGCAAGGCTATTCTTTCCTCTCAGTTCCTTCATCCCAGGGATAGTCAATGGCTCCCTTGCTGGTGTGGGAGACTGAAGGGATCCAGCAGCTGACTTCTGACCTATTTCTCTCCCTTTAATGATGGCTTGTTCCTTGGACACACAGTGGCCATAGGAGACCTGGTCTAATCCTCCAGTAAACATGATGGCAACCAATCTCTCTTTTCCTTAAATTTATTACAGATTTCCCCCTTGGTTCCCCCATAGTTCTGCCTCCTCCCCATAGAGACTGCTTTAAGCATGACAACTTAGGATGACTTCAGGTAAACAAACCTAGGACCTACAGATTTGTTGGGCGTAGCTTCTTGGAAAGTCAGTGTAAATTAGGGAATTTATCTGAGAACACAATGGAGATGATTTATAACCTCAAATTGCCTTGGTGTTTGAGCAGATACCTCACTGGAAAACATTGACTTTCACTTTCACCTGGATGAGGGAATGCATGCCCAGTCCAGGAAGTAAGGATGTGGGAGAGCAGCACCGATGCCTGGGGTCTCCCTGCCTCTCCTGTGTCCTGTGACTGCCTGTATCCTTGAACCTGGATACAGTCTCTGAGCAATGTGAGCCTGATGGGAATGTTCCAGTTCTGCATCAGCCCATCTTTTTTGAATCCTATTAAAAGTTCCTTAACTAAACTCTAACCAAATACCCAGTCTGTGCCATGGGTCTCTGGCTGGTGTCCAGAATGAAAGAGTATCATTTCTTTTCAGTGTTGTTTTTAATGCTGTTGATTATTGTGTCTGTGTCTTTCTTGAAGCGATATAACATAATAGCACCAGCACCTAACTTGTTCCAGCAGTAAGACAGGAAGTCCACAGATAACCCAGGTGTCATTTCAATGTGGTGGACTCTTCCCTAACTTCTGTGATAACTAATAAAATGGGTGGTGCTTTGTTCTGTCCTGCTCAGGAAACAAGACGGATTATATACAAAGGTAAGCAACGATACAGAAGAGTATGCTGAAGTATAAAAAGATTAGGTATCTATGTGATCAAACCCCTATATTGTGACCTTATTAGCCTGAGGAAAGTTTCTTACTTGTCTCTACCCTTGATAGAAGTGATAATATTGGATTTATAGGATTGTAATGGGGAATAAATTCAATAATGGTCATGTGAGCATCCAGAGAGCTTAGCACACATGAGGGAGTCAGCATATTGCACTCCTTCCTCCCTTCTCTTTCTAGGGAACAATTCCTAGTGGAATTTACAGAGGAGATAAATCAAGGGTTAGCTAGGGTATTTGAAGTACTCTCTCAGTTTTCCAGTACCTGTAAAATGGGGACATTTTGTCACCTGAAATTGTTGTGATGGCATCTATAGTTCATTTAGGAATGACTGGAACATGCTTAAAATAAGCCAGTGTAAACATGATGGGTAAGAAGAGGGGAGTAGTTGTGAAAGTTATGATAGCAGTTTATTAGGTGGACCTCAGGACAGCAGGGGAGAAGAGATGAGGAGTATATGGAGGAGGAATAACTCATGTAGACTATAATGGTGAGAGGCAACAACAGGAACAAAGAAAATGGAACTATTTTGGGGGGATAATTAATACACACACGCACACACACACGCACACACACACACACACACACACACTATTTCCATGTTTGTTTGTGTTTTGTTTTTTTGTTTTTTTATCTACTGCTATGGAACCTGTAGGAAATAGCAAATTAAGAGCACCTTATTCTTGCCGAAACTGGTTTGGCTCAGTGGATAGAGCGTCGGCCTGCAGACTCAAGGGTCCCAGGTTCGATTCCGGTCAAGGGCATGTACCTTGGTTGCGGGCACATCCCCAGTAGGGGGTGTGCAAGAGGCAGCTGATGGATGTTTCTCTCTCATCGATGTTTCTAACTCTCTATCCCTCTCTGTAAAAAATCAATAAAATATATTTAAAAAAAGAGCACCTTATTCTTTCCTTTTAGTCTCCATGTTACTATTTTTATATCCCTTCTATTCTGCCATACTTTTCCCATTTTCAGCTACCCTTGACCCTGACCAATGTCTTGACTACTGTTCTCACCAATGTGGGGCTGGCACCATTCAAACCATTGGAGTCCTGAATAGAATAAATAGGAGAAAGGGCAAATTCTCTCTCGAGCTGGGATGTTGTTCTTGTCCTGCACTTGGGCATCAGGGATCCTGGTTCACCAGTCATTGGACTCTGGGATTTACCCCAGCAGCCAGCAGTCCCCCTGGATTTTCGGGCTTTCAACCTGAGACTAGGATTTATGCTATTGGCTCCCCTGGTTCTCAGGCTTTTGAACTCAGACTAAATTATACCACCTGGTTCTCCAGCTCACAGACAGCAGACTGTGGGACTTCTCAGCCTCCATAGCTGCATGAGCCAATTGGTCCTGTTTTGCTGGAGCTCTGACTGATACATCAGGCCATATGGTCTCTGTTGCAACAATTCTATTCTGACCTTGTAATACAAAAAAGCCATAACCATTACATAAACAATGAATGTGAATGAGTTCCAAACATCATTACTTATAAAAGCAGATGGCAGGCCAGATTTGGTCTCTGGGTCCTAGTTTGCTGACTCCCACGCTATATTCCTACCTCTGAGAGGGGATAAAGATTGGAACCACATTCAAAGAGGAACAAAGGAAATATTCTGGCAGAAAAACATCACACACAGAGGTAGGGCTGTGTAGTTAGGGCACATTTTAAGAAATACCTCCAAATTAATGTGATATTCTACCTTTTTTATTTTGTTTTTTTTTATTTTTACTTTAATGTTTTATTTTTTAACTATAATTGAAATACATTATTATGTTAGTTTCTGGTATACAACCCAGTGATTAGACATTCCATAACTTACTAAGTGATCATCCCAAAAAATCTAGTACCCATCTGATACCATATATAATTATTAAAATATTATTGACTATATTCTCTATGCTATATTTTATGTTCTCAAAACTATTCCGTAACTACCAATTTGTACCTCTTAATCCCTTCAGCATTTTCATCCATCTCTCAAACTGCCTCCCATTTGTCTACTGTCAAAATGTTCTCTGTATCTATGAGTCTGTTTCTGTTCTGCTTACTTATTTATTTGTTTATTTTTAGATTCCACATGTAAGTAAAATAACCTGGTATTTTTCTTCCTCCATCTGACTTATTTCACTCAGGACAATATCCTCTAGGTCCATCCATGTTGTTACAGATGTCAAGATTTCATTCTTTTTAATGGCTGAAGCACGTTCCCTTGTATATATGTACCATATATTCTTTATCTATTCATCTGTTGATGGATACTTAGTTTGCTCCCATATCTTTTCAGAATGTGAAGAATGCTGCAATGAACATATGGATATATATCTTTCCGATTTAGTGTTTCTTTGAATAAATATATAGAAGTGGAATTGCTGGGTCCTTCTTTATTTCCTGTTATATAGCCTTTGTTTTAAAGTTTATTTTGCCTAGTGTAAATATTGCTACCCCAGATTTTTTTGGTTTGTTTCCATTTTCATGAAATATCCTTTTCTCTCCCTTTACTTTTAGCCTCGGTGTATCTTTACTAGTAATCTGAAATGAGTTCCTTCTAGACAACATATGTGAGGAACTTGTTTTGTTAACCATTCAGCCTCCATATATCTTTTAATTGGAGCATTTAATCCATTTGCATTTAAAGGAATTGTTGATAGATATGTATGTATACTAAAATGTATTCATATTTTTTATATTTTTCTTCTTAAAGAAGAGGCTATAAAATTCCTTGTAATACTAGTTTGGTGGTGATGAACTTCTTTAGCTTCTCCTTGTCTGGAAAGTTTGTTGTCTGTACTTTGATTCTAAATGATAGTTTTGCTGGGTAGAGTAATCTTGGGTGTAGGACCTTGCTTTTCATCACTTTAGTATTTTATGCAAATCCCTTCTGTCCTGCAAAGTTTATGTTAAGAAATCAGTTGACAGCCTTATAGAGGCTCCCTTGTAGGTAACTAATTGCTTTTCTCTTGCTGCTTTTAAGATTCTCTTTTTGTTTTTATCCTTTGGTATTTTAATTCTGATGTGTCTTAGTGTGGTTCTCATTGGGTTCCTCTTGTTGGGGACTCTGTGCTTCCTGAACTTCACCAGGTTAGAGAATTTTCTATCATTTTTTTAACACATAGAAATTTTTTTCAATTTTTTGCTCTCTCTCTTCTCTTTCTGGCACCCCCATGATGTGAATATTGTTATGTTTGAAGTTGTCCCAGAGGTTCCTTATGTTACCCTCATTTTTAAAAATTCTTTTTTTGGAGAAACCAAGATGGCGGCATAAGGTATACACCTGTATGTGCTGCCTCTCACAACCACACCAAAACTACAACTAAAAGACAAAACGACTATCACCCAGAAGTTCTACAACTAGAAGGAAAGAGAAAAGCGCATTGAGACTGGGTAGGACGTGCACAGGCGTGGAAAAGCAGAGGTACAGAGGCGCGCAAATTGGACTGGCAACTGGGTGCACTGTTTTTTTTCAATCGGGAAGGAGGTACAAGCTCCCGACTGCTCTGAATTCCAGTTTCCGGCGAGACTCTGGGGACCCAGACTCCTACGGGGAGAAGCTAGACTGTCTGGCATCAGGTCAGAAAGTGAGGGTGGCTTTCTTGCAGAGGTGCTCGCAGGAATCATTATTTACTGCGCTGGGACACGGGACGCGGGGACGCAGAAACGTGGAGATGCAGAGACAGCAGACTGTCAGCCATCGATGTTTGCCACGCCCTAGTGATTCCCTGAGACCCCGCCCCACTCAGTTTACAAACCTACCCAAACTGTGTGCAGCACCTTTTGCATATGAATGGCCTGCCTTTTCACAGATTAACCTAACAAACTGCTGTTGGGTCAGACAGCTCCAAAATTTCCAAATCCCAAACAAAGATGAGAAATCTGCAGATCTCCCTGTAGCTCCTGCTGGGTGGCCTCAGGCAGTAGCTGACTTGCACCTCCTTGGAGATCCAAGACCATTGTACCTAGTGGTCAGTGTGAGATGATACCAGATTTCAACTCCTCACATCCATAAGTGACACACTCAAGAGGCAGACTCAGTGAGCACCAAAGTCCCACTGAAGCAAGTTCTGCCCCATAAGGGTGTCTCCAGCACAGCAGTTCTTCCATTATAGACACAGCAGGTCCTCACAACCAATTGGCCTGGAGATTAATTCCTCCCAGTGTACCAACAGCAATCAAGGCTTAACTACAACAAGACTGTGCACCCAGCCCACAAAGGGGTGCACCAAGAGTGTCTACCTCAGGTGATTGGGGAGGCTGAGCCACTGGGCCCTATAGGTCACCTACCACAAAGACACTCCATCAACACAAGGAAGCAGCAAAAATTCAGAGACAAAGAAACATGTCATGAATGAAAGAAAAGGAGGAAAGCAAACTACTGGATATAGAGTTCAAAACCACAGTTATAAGGTTTCAAGAATCTTCTAGAAACATCTGAGGAACTTAGTGAGACCTTCAAGGATCTTAATGAGAATGCCAAAAAAATGTAAAAGGACCAGTCAGAAATTAAGCATACACTGTCTAAAATAAAGAATAATATACATAAATTCAACAGTAGATTAGAGGACCCCAAGAATCAAACCAAAGATTTGAAATATGAGGAAGCAAAAACACCCAACCAGAAAAACAAAAAGAAAAAAGAATCCAAAAATATGAAGATAGTGTAAGGAGCCTCTGGGACAACTTCAAGCAGCCCAACATCCAAATTATGGGGGTGCCAGAAGAAGAGAGAGGGCAAAATATTGAAAACCTATTAGAGGAAATATGACAGAAAATTTTCCCTACCTGGTGAAAGAAATAGACTTACAAGTCCGGGAAGTACAGAGAACCCCAAACAAGAGGAATCCAAACAGGACCACACCAAGACACATCATAATTAAAATGCCAAGGGCAAAAGACAAAGAGAGAATCTTGAAAGCAGCAAGAGAGAAAAAGTTAGTTACATACAAGGGAGTACCCATTTGACTGTCAGCTCATTTCTCAACAGAAACTATGCAGGTCAGAAGGGAGTGGCAAGAAATATTCAAAGTGATGAACAGCAAGAACCTACAACCAGGATTACTCTACCCAGCAAAGCTATCATTTAGAATTGAAGGTCAGATAAAGAGCTTCACAGACAAGAAAAAGCTAAAGGAGTTCATCACCACCAAACCAGGATTATATGAAATGCTGAAGGGTATTCTTTAAGAAGAGGAAGAAGTAGAAAAAGGTAAAGATAAAAATTATGAACAACAAAGTGACAACAAATGCATATCTATCAACAAGTGAATCTAAAAATCAAGTGAATAAAAAATCTGATGAACAGAATAAACTGGTGTATATAATAGAATCAGGGGCATAGAAAGGGAGTGGACTGACAATTCTCAGGGGGAAGGGGGTGTAAGGGGTGTGGGTAGAGATTGGACAAAAATCTTACACCTATGGATGAGGACAGTGATGGGGGGTAAGGGTATGGGGCGGTGGGGGGGAATCGGGTAGAGGGGAGCTATGGGGGGATAAAAGAGGAACATATGTAATAATTTGAACAATAAATATTTATTAAAAATAAAAATAAATAAAATAAAAATCAATAAATAAAAATTTAAAAAAAATTCTTTGTTGTTTTGATTGGGTGTTTCCTGCTTCCTTACATTTCAAATTACTGGTTTGATCCTCTGTTTCAGCTATGCTACTGTTGTTTTCCGATAATGCATTCTTTATTTTAGTTTCTGTGTTCTTTATTTCTTACTGGTTCTTTTTTATGTTTTCTATCTTTGAATTTATGTTTTCTATGTCTTTGTTAAAGTTCTCACTAAGTTAATCTACTTTTGCCCTAAGTTCATTGAGCATCCTGTAAGCAGTGTTTTGAACTCTGCATCTTGTAGATTGCTTATCTATATTTTGTTTATTTTGTTTAGTTCTTTTTCTGGAGTTTTGTTCTGTTCTTTCATTTGGGACACATTTCTTTGTCTCCTCATTTTGGCTGTCTCCCTATGTTTGTTTTTATGTATTAGGCAGAGCTGCTACATCTCATAGGCTTGGTAGATGGCTTAATGTAGTAGGTGCCCTGTAGGGCCTAGTGGCACAGCTCCCAGATCACCCAAATGGGCCTTGTACACCCTTCTGCTATAGTTGGAACTTGATTGCAGTTGGCACCTCAATGGGAAGGATAATGAGGAAATTTCCCCTAAGCTGATTGGCTGTGAGGAGTAACTGTGACCACCATGGAGGATCAGCTGTGCAGGGGCCACCCCACAGAGCAGCACTTACTTCAGTGTGGCTCTGGTGCCCTCTAAGTCTATCCCTTGAATGTGTCACTTGTGGAGGAGGGTGAGTAGTGCTTTGACTTGGTTTGAAGCTCTCCACTAGGTGTGCTGGTTATATGGCCTTCCTGGAGGTGCAGGCCAAGGTCAGCTGCTACCTGTGCCTTGCCTGGGGCCACCTGGCATGAGCTACAAAGTGATATGCAGATGAATGATTCTTGTGCTGTTCTTAGAGGTGCCCAGGAGAGGCCAAACTGCGAACTAAGGCCAGCTGCTTCTAGTGAGAGGCCCAAAGCTACTTAGCAAGAGCTACGTGGCATGCCGAGGCCACATGCTGCTCATTTGAAAGATTTTAGGGAAGTTTTAAGTCTGAGCCAAGACAGACTATTTGTACGGAAAAGCCACTTTGAAATGGTGTGGGTGGGCCTGTAAGTTGGTTGGAGTGCAGTCTCAGGGAATCACCTGGGTGGAGCAAACAGTGTTAGCTAAGTTGAAGGGGACTCAGATATGGCACTGCCTGCTGGCTCTGGGCTCCAGCCGCCCCCCTTCTCCCTCAGCTACAATCTGAGCTATTTTTTCACAGCCACGAGTTATGGAGATTTCTCTTCCTGGCACTAGAACCCTTGGCTGGGAGGCCTAGTATGGGGCTGGCACCCCTTGTTCCTCGCGAGTGGGGGATACTTCCTTATTTATCCACTACACATTGGTGTGGGACCAGCCTGTTCATCTCCTCCCCTCCTACCAGTCTATGAGGCCTCTTTATATCCTTAGTAGGACTTCTGTTTAGCCATATTTCAGGCGGTTATGAATGATGGTTGTTCTATAGTTTAATTATACCTGATTTATTTTAGAAAGTTAAGTAAAGGCTTCTCAGAGTTCTCTCCTATCCCCACCTCCATGAAAGTGATTGTGAATTTCTGGAACTGTGTTTCCACCAGGAGGCAAGCAAATCCTTTTATATTAATTCTTATGAAAACAGTCTGAGTGTTCAAGATTTCTCTGGACTATACATGTTTGAAATGGGGAGGATAGGGCTAACTATCTGTCAAGTGTGACTTTTTATTTAAGGTTCCTAATTCTATAGCTTTTACAGGACAGAGTTTAAGCCCTCTATACGTGATCTCCAGAAAACTTTTGACTGTAGCATGCAGTCAGGAAACGTGCCCCAGGTGTGGAGAATGAGGATGTCGCTGGTTCTTCTGCAGAAAATGAGTGGTATGTAACATCTGTGGTGAGAAAGGCTCTATGTATGCAAAATACATGAAAACATGTCAGCTGAGAAGGAAGGCAGCCCCACCAGCTGGGTGCAAAGGCCCAGAATGGAAGGAGATGAAACAGTTGAGCTGGTCACTCTAGCCCCGTGAATGCAGCTGCAGGGGAGAGTGAGGCTTTGAAAGACTTTGCCAGAAGACCTGGGGGGGAAAGAGATTGATTTCAGGTTACAGATGGAATAGTGTTCTAAATGACAACATGAAGTAGCTAAGGTGAACAATACACAGAGCAAGGGAAGTCTGATCAGGACAGGGGAGAAACTAGTCCCTGCTGGAAGCAGACAAGCAAGACCTGTTTTCATAAGAATGGGCTTGTGTGAGAGCCAGGGCAGAGGGGAGGGAGGAGAGACAAAGAGGGAGGGCTACTGCATTCCCCACCTGCAGAATAGAGGGTTTCCATGGAGAACCATGATAAGGAGGACCAGGGGAAACAATGGAACGCTGGTCTCAGAGGAAATGCAGCAAAGAAGTCAAAGGGGAAAATAAAGTTCAAAGAAAGTCTCCAAAGAGCATTTCCATTGTTGGAAAATGTATCACGGAGTAGGAATATGTACTGCTGCTGACAGAGCAATAAAGAGCAGTGAGGGAAGGAAGAGAGGACAAGGAGGTGGGAAGGGAAAGCATTTGTTATATTGGGTTTGTAAGGAACCAGAATGCAATTTTGGTTTTGAGAGATTTGAGGGTGATTTGTTTGCTGTTAGGAGGCATCCCAAATAGCTCATCATCCAGTTCAACACTGACAGCAATTTTCTAAGAAGGCTCTACAAATGTAAGATGTTGTTATATATTCAAATTCATGTCCCAAAGTCCATGCTTGGTTCTGAATACTAGATTATTCAATGTGGTCCAGAAGTGTGAGTTAAGTACATATAGAATAGAAAAGTTTACACACACACACACACACACACACACACACGTATGCATGCATATATTACCATGCAAACTTAAATGATTCATTAGCAAGTATGAGTATCTACTAGATACTCAATTCATTTGTTAAAATAATGAAACAGGGAATGATAAAGAAATTAATAAAGCAATGATGTGCCTGAATCATTATCCACATAGCTTGAATACTCATTTAGTTACACATAGAGGCAGATATTAAAGTCCTACAGTTAATAATTGATGGGAATAAGAAACCATAGTTTAGCGGTGCCCTCAGTTGTCCATCTGATCTGTCTCTTGCTTCAACACTGTTTGGATGGAACAGACCCGGGGACACCCTTTCTTCCAGCCTCTGACCAACCTCCAACCTGTTTTCCAGTCACCACCAAAAGAACCACCTCAGCCATCCTCAGCCTCCGAGACCAGCCAATACAGTTTTGTTTGTTTGTTTGTTTGTTTGTTTTTTTACCTTAACTCCTTATTGTCAAACAACCATGAGCTCTCAGATTGGTCAGAATTATTCCACTGAGGTGGAGACTGCCGTTAACCGCCTGATCAACCTGCATCAGTGGGCCTCCCACACTGAACTCTCCCTGGCTTCTATTTCCACCGAGACAACGTGCCTCCACCGGGCATGGACCACTTTCTCCAAGAGTTGGCAGAGAAGAAGCTCTAGGACACTGAGCATCTCTTAAAGATACAAAACCAGCATGGTGGCCGCATTCTCTTCCAGGACATGCTGAAGCCTTCCCAAGATGAGTGGGGCAAAACTCAGAACATAATGGAAGCCAACATGGCCTCAGAGAAGAACCTGAAACAGGCCCTTTGGCTCTGCATGCCCTGGTTCTATCTGTACAAAGCCTCAACTCTGTGACTGCCTGTATGAGCAGGTGAAACTCATCAGAAAGATGGGCAAGTACCTGACTCACCACAGGCTGCTGGCCCCAGGCTGGGCTGGGTGAGTATCTCTTCAAAAGACACACCCTTAGGCATGACTAAGATGGAGCCTTTGGAGCCCAGAGGCCTTTGAGAGGCCTCTCTGTACCCCCACTGGTGTCTGGCTTTTACCTGAGCTTCTCCCTGAAACCACTAGGTGTCCTTTTAACAACTCTGGAGTCCTTTCCCATGCATTGGACCAAAGGAAACAATAAAGCTTTTTGCAGATTTAAAATTGAAAAAAAAAAAAAAAAAAAGGAAAGAAAAGGAAAAGAAACTGGAGTTTAGGCTTTATGACTGTGCATTGCTATTTCCAAAGAAAAAGTATCTTTCTCTTTTGGGACCATCACTGCTGTAATTTTTCTTTTTACACATTTCAGCTGATTTTCTTCTATTGGCTACTTTGCCTTTTTCAGTCAAAATATGAACTTACCTTACTGTTCCCAATACCAACCCAGCACTATTAGTTTCTTTTCATCAGTCACTTATTTATCACAGAAGAGAGAAATCTTGAGCCAATTTCAGGAACAAAGAGCTACTGAGTAACAGGATAGGGTAGTTGTGGCTACTGTTGTCCTAATCTCATGTAAACATCACAGAAGTTGTTGCCTCATGGTTCAATCCCCTTAGTAACTACAGTGAGACATTCTTGCTGTTTTGTCTTTCTTTTCTTTCACTATTAGGATTACTTGACATTATCAGTTAGTATAAGAAAGCAACTCCAATTTAATACTTAGAAATAATGCAGCATATAGAGGAGGCATTCTTTCATCTTAATCATTTGGGTGCTGGATGATCAATATTTCAATCTTGTTGTTTAAGTAGTTAACATTATTTTATTACAGACTTTTCCAGGCCATATTCATTCATCTTCTTGCTTCTGTACTTCTCCATAGCACTGTACATACGGCAAATGACAAAACTGGAGCACCGTTATCTCTATTTAACTTAAAGGATTGTCATCTGAGACTCAACAGTAACTCATCTCATTAATGAAGTACTAAATAAACCTCCTCAAAGATTACCTTATTTTAGAAATAAGTTTAGAGGAACAGTATTTGTGGTAAATAAGTGACATGATGTGAGAATAAATATTGCCTAAATTTCAGTAATTAGAGACCTGTAAACATTATAATCTTTCTAAACAAATTCTAGAGTATTAAACATATGGCTTTTGAACAAATATTAATTATCTATTTTTTTCCATTAATTCAATAAGTGTTTATTGAATACCTACTTCGTGTTAGGTGCACTGGATGAAGCAGACTTTATGGGACAGTATTTTTTTCCATGATCTTTCTGTTTGAAATATAAAGGTAATTCATAACTGTAATTTAATTGTATGCCTTTATTAGAAATATTATTATATAAACATATACAAGAAACTGCAGAGGGGAAAAACAACTAACTCTCAGTACTAACTTTATATTGAAATATTATGGTAACTATAATGTTGGCTATTTACCTTTGATGGAAAATAAGTTTACCCCTTGCTCCTTAGATTATTTGTTTTGTGGTTTAAAAATGTCTATGCAAATGAAAATATCCTTTGGGAAGTTTTAAAAAAAAGTGTATCTATTTTTAAATTTTATATGACTTTCAAATCCCTAAGAGAGAAACATTTTCAGAATGTAAATTTTCAAGACTTTCTCCTTAGAGTATATACTGCTCCAACTTCAAGACAATTTCTCCCTAATCATATGAATATTTTATGTAAGTATAATATTCCATCTTATTAAGATAAATCAAACTTGCCTCAAAGATTTAACTTTGGGCAGATTCTTCTTTGAACAATTTATCTGATATATTTTTCTAATTCTGAGGGAATATACTTTTCTTAGAATTCAGAATTTCATTGACTTTCTGAGAATAAAAATGCAAACAACTCATTATTTCTGCCTATGGGGAGAGGAGAGAGTGGGAGTAGATGAAATCCAAAGGTAATTCCTGAAACGCATTTTAATGATTACTTTCAACTCTTTTCTTTAATAAAGCTGCTGCGGTGAGGCACAAGATGGGCAGGCGGGAATGGTTGCTGAGCCAGTTTCCACCCCCTCTCCCTGCTTCCGGGCACACTGGACTGAAGGGGCTTCTGGGAAAGGGGACAAGAGGTGAGCCTCAGAAGAGCAGGAAAGGAAAGCCTTGGGAGGGAGCATAAATGTAAATTAAATCACTCCTCTTCCCATGCCATTCCATCGCACTTTGCTCTCGATCAAGCATGTCAAACTCAAAGGCTGACACGGGCCAAATAACAAGGTTTAAGTTGATTGATGTGGGCCACAAAAAAAAACAAAAGCTTCCATTTTCATGGAAACAGAGGTTTATTTCGATAGAGACATGCTGAATACAAAGGGCTGAAATAAATGAGTAATTGTTAACATAAAATAGTAGAACTTTTTAATAAAAATTAATATATTTTCTTGAACATTAACTTACTAGACACTGAATAACTGCACAAATTAATAAGCGTAACACAAGTAAACCTATTTTTCTTATTCTCTAAAAGTGAAATATTTCCTGTTGCGCACACCAAACAAGTCAGTCCAAGACTAATGATGTGGCAATCGGCTGCTAAAATATTCGCTGCTGGTATTAGTGGACAGAAATGGTGCGCCTGCGTGTAAGGCGCGTAAGGGAAATGAATGCAACACGATCATAGTAATCAGTCATTAGCGAACGTTGTAGTTCGTTATTAATAATTATGTATAACATGATATTGTAAAAATTAAGTTACGAAATTTTTATTAAAACCTTTCTTACATACCATTTTATTGGCTGGGCCTCAAAAATATTCCTTGTGGGCCTCTTGCGGCCTGTGGGCCGCGAGTTTGACATGCTTGCTCTAGATCCATCATATCCATTCCCACACTTCAGCATGGTTAGTTCAGTAGGCATTTGCTTAGATCCTTTGTCATCGCCAGGGAGCACCTAGAAATTTTGGAGATCGTATCTCATATGAGCATGCTTTATTTTGATTCCTTTAAGATACCCTTACAAAGGACAGACATTTCCATGGGTTCAATGTGCAGAGTAAACCTACCAGCTAAAGCAGCAAGGAGTGTGAGCTCTTTCCAAGGCCTCATGCAGGCACTTCTCTTCATTTCCATGTGACTTGTGTTTGCCTGTGAGTAGTTTGGTTTTCTGGCTATTATTTCTGACCCATTTTTATCTGTTGTTTGAAGGTACCCAGGATTTGTTTTAACCAGATGTGGTAAAATACAAACATGGAAATGACTGTCACAGAGGAAGAAGCTTTTTATACTCACAAACCCCAGAGGCAGGGGGCACACCTCACCACACAGACTGCACATGGAAGCACGGGGTCGGTCAGGAGCAGGGGCTGAGGGGAGAACATGGGCCAGAACTTGAATTGTGGTTTCCGGGGAAAGAATAGACCAAGCAGGGTAAGCAGATGTAATTAAGCAGCCCTGTGTGAAGCATGTCAGTGGGGCTGGGGCCTGGGTGCCATCCAGAGCTGTCTGGCCCTGAGTTATCAGGGCAGGGTCCTGGCCTGAGTGTGAGAGCCCCGAGGGAGGAGGCTGAGAGCTTGGGCTCTGGAGGGCTGATTTGCATGTGAAAGGCCCACTCCCTGGGATGATGTTTGCAAACTGTAGGAATTAGCTAACCTTGGGAGAGGCAGCTAGGCCCCAAGACCAGCAAAGCACCAGAACAATTTAAAAGCATGCTAATGCCTCCTTTTAGATTTATGATCTCTGTTTCTAAATGTCCCCATTACCATGAGCACTCAGCTCGAATTAAGTCCTAGCTGTGGATCTGTCTGTAGACCATTTCCATGCCCCAACTCAGTTCAGTCCTCTTCATGACAACATTTGGTTAATAAAGGTTTATACTCATCTAATCATATCCAGAAACTCAACTTTCAACTACGTGTACACACACACACACACACACACACACACACACACACACACGGGTTCTCATCAAGTACTATTAGCAAAGACAAAATTGGGGAATAATTTAATATCATTTGAGACCAGAGTGGTTAAATAAATTATGACACAGCCATGTGATGGATTTCAGTATAAAATTATTAAATTGTTTTTAGTAATATTTAAATACTTTAAAAATATTTATACTATTCAATGACAGTAAAAACAAGCAAAATGTACATGTAGTAACACTTAATGTTAATATCAATACACAGGTAGATGATAAGTAGATATTTGAACACACATTTTATTAGGAAATTAGGAGAAATATATGCCCAAATCATATCAATCAGTTTTTTCTTTATACTCCTCTGCATTTAGCATTTATTACTTTTGTTATCAGAAAAGCACAATTTACTTAGCAAGTGAAGTATTTACTGTCTAATCGAAGTAGAACTAAATTATTCAGTCAACCAACATTTTTGAGCACCCACTCCATGTAGACACTGTGATAAATAGTGCAGAATCAATATGAACAAATCCCTGCCTCCTTGGAGGCTAAAGTCATGAATACTAATAAATAAATAGGGTTATAGTATCTCAGACTGTATTTTACACATATCAGATATCCAATAAATGCTTATTGAATAATCAGAAGAGAAATAATTGTAGGTTGACTATACAGATAAGGAAATAATTAAGACTTTGATAGTCTTATCTCAAACTTTAGTGCACTACTTTTCCACCTCTTTCTACTTTGCCACTGTTTCAAAATCTTGTAAGGAAACAGATCTCATTCACTCACTCAAATAAGTCAGTATCTAGCTTCTAAACTTCCCAATGGTTTTGAGTCTCTGCTGCCCCCAACATTTGACTGATGGCAGAATCCCTGCTGACTTCCTGGTAGGTGGTGTGCTGGAGGATGGCCTTGGTGTGGAGTCTACACACTCTGGGTAAACACAGGGCACAGGGGAGGGGCCCGGAGAGGATGAATACATTTTCTGTGGAAAGAGTGAGCAGTGGGGACCCTTACCCAGGAGCAAATGTGGGTCTTATGGGAGTGTAGGCAGCAGGTCTCAGTCACAACACTCAGAGGACTTCTGGTCATGGACCCTTCAGAACAGCCCTTGGTCAGGACTCTTGGCCTGACGTGGAGGGTGGTGGGACTGAGCTGTTCTGATTCAAGGGGCTGCATGGGCGTCCAGGGGATGTTTTTTGCCCACAGAGTCTCAAAGCCAGTCTCAGGAAGGGCAGAAGGGAAGCAACCTTATTCTAAGTCTTTGGTGAAGGAGCAGCTGAGCCCTTGTGTGCAGCCTGCCCTGGCCAGTCTGCAGCAAGGACCTTGGACAGAGCCAAATCCACACTGACTGCGGCAGGTAGAAGTGGGACATCAGATTTATGCAATTTGGGGAACTGTCTTTAAGAGAAAGAATACATTATACATGTACAAAGTTAAGTATGAAAGTGAATATTTCTTTAGAATGATAAAGAAATCAAGATAAATTATAAATACAAGATATTGACAATACCACATAATCTTAAAATTCTAAAGAATAGCAAAGTATTTTCTATTAGTTAACTCTCTGACATCTCCACATATTTTTCTATTATATTTATCATGGTGACATTGGTTAAAAGGGTCATATAGGTTTCAAGTGTACATTACTATCATATATGATCTGTATGTTGCATTGTGAACCCACTATCCACAGTCAAATAATCTCTATCACCATATGTTTGGCCCACTTTACCCTTTACTATCTTCTCCATTCCCTTCTCTCTGGTAACCACTATAGTGTTGTCTGTCTGTGTCTCTGAGTTTCAGTTTTATATTCTACACTAGAGGTCCTGTGCACGAATTTGTGCACGAGTGGGGTCTGGCCAGCCCACCCCAATTGGGGCCAATTGGGCTTGGCCAGCCGGAGGGAGAGGATGCAGGAGGTTGGCCAGCCAGCCCTGCCCCCTGGTTGGAATCCTGTCGAACTCCCAGTCAATGAGACAATTTGCATATTACCCTTTTATTATATAGGATACTAGTACTAGAGGCCCAGTGCATGAAATTCTTGCACGTGTAGGGTCCCTTGGCAATCAGGGCTGATCTGTGGGGTGATTGGTGGGGTGATCAGGGGGCCCCCGCTGACACCTGCCTTGGCTGGCCTGGGGCCTATGGGCTGGGGGCAGCTCCTGTGTTGAGCATCTTCCCCCTGGTGGTCAGTGCACATCATAGTGACTGGTTGTTCCTTGGTTCGGTCGATTTGCATATTAGGCTTTTATTATATAGGATGAGTGAAATCATATGTTTCTTAGCTTTTTATTATTCACTTATTTTGCTTAGCATAACATTCTCTAGGCCAGTGATGGTGAACCTAAGACACATGTGTCAGCACTGACACACGTAGCCATTTCTGATGACACGCGGCCGCTGAGGCGGCAGCATGCCGAGGATGAAACATTTGCTGCTCCTGAGGATGAAACATTTGCGAAATAATGTTTTATCCTCAAAGTGACACACTACCCGAGTTATGCTCAGTTTCTTGGCGAAGTTTGACACACCAAGCTCAAAAGGTTGCCCATCACTGCTCTAGGCCCATCCATGTTGTCACAAATCAACACATTTTTATTTATTTCTTTTGGTGGATAATCCTATCTACATATTCATGTAAAATATAATTATGTAATATCTGTTAGAAACAATAGAAAGGTAAGTCAACTAGTCTTAATATGTAGATCAAAATATTTTATGATTAATATTGTTATTAATAGTTTATTATTATTAATATTATCCTCCTGTTGTGACTCTCCCACTTCATTCTCCTCCCTCTATCCACTCTCCTCTTTTTCCCTCCCTTCTCTCTTCCTTCTTTCCTGTTCCTCTTTGCCCCTTTCTCACCTCTCTCTCTTTTGCTCAGTCATCTGAATTCTGCACAGTGCACACCTGCACCAGCCCTACCTAAGTCTTTGCTAATATTGCAGCATATTCTGATTTGCGTAGCAGTTCCCCTTAGCTGACCAACTGCACCCCCTAACCCCCCCGCCCCTCCCACCCCCCCCTCCACACACACACACTGCTTTGGGAATATCTGTCCAAAGAGGGAGATTGAGGCAAACACTGGACTGCCTGCTTTCCTGTGTCCTGTTTTTCTCCTTTCCCCACAGTCAACCTGATTCTGAAAGGAGGCAGTCTTTCTTTTACTTCCCCTTTCTCTCTGTTTGAGGTATCAGCCTCCTGGTACACCTGCTGGGAAGAATGTGTTACACTTTCTCTCCATCGTACCCCACTTTCCTCAGGCTGTTGTGGGGTCTGGGGGTCTGAATGTGAGAGAGATCAGAGCAGAGTTTCTTATTCTCCACATTGTTGACATTTGGGGATGGATATTTCTTTCTTGTGGGGCTGGCCTATGCATTAGGCAGCATCCCTGGCCTTTACTCACCAGACACCAAGAGCAAAGCCCTTTCCTCCCAGTTGTAAAAACTAAATATATCTCCACACCTGGCCAGATGTTTCTGAGGTGTCATATTGCCCCCATTTGAAAACCACTGGTTTAGAGATAAGGGTAACTTAAAATGATGGGTTTAAAATTATATACCTATTACATTTCTCATTTTCAGGCTAAACAGTTTTTTTTTTTTTTTTTTTTTTTTTTGCCAACGATCAAAGAGGTCTTAAATAACAGAACAAGAAGTTGTAACCAAGCCTGGCTTCAATCCCCATCTCCCCTACCAATGGACAAGACAGTCTCGTTATTCATGCACTGTCTATTCCAGACCAGGTGACCTTCAGGCAACATCAGATGATGTGCAGACTGAGAGAAAGAGCCACAAGAATAAATTCACCAAGCTCAAACATTTTTGAGCACCTCGCTATTCCTGTCAGAATCACATCCGATTGTCTTAGATGAAAATGCCCCCTGGGGAAAGAGAGGGCAGAGTTTAGGTAGGGAACCCTGAGAATCTCAACCTGCTTGATTTCACGAGACTCAAGAATTGCTGGTGAATCAAGAGGCACTCCATTTCCCAGATGTAAGAGGAAATTGGCATGCCCCTGATTCATGCACACTTGGTATGTCTTCAGTAACAAAAATAGATGGTTTAAACCAATGCTCTAATTCTTTTAAAGAACATTTTCTGAATTTATTTACATGCCAGAAACTTGAGATGTAGTTCATTGGCAGCTATATGACATTGTCTCTCTGTCATCCCAGTGCCCAGCACAGGACTTGGCAGTGAGTAGGAGACTGACAAATGTTTACTAAATAAATTCATGCTGGCCCGTGCCAGCTCCTCTTGGCGTTGTCAGAAGCCACACAGGACACCTGCAATTAGGTGTTGTCCCTCCTTTTCCTACTTTTTCTTCTTAAAAATGTCAGTGTGAAGTTTGGCCAATAGTGACTACTGACTCACAGGTCAGAGTTTCCCCCTGGGGCAAGTAAAAGCATTCTCACATGCATGACAGCCTGGGAGAGCAGTTTGATGAGCAAACATCTGGAAAAGGCTGGGTCTTAATTAGCAAGATGGTTCTGCAGAGAAACACCTATGAGTGGTGAAAATTGAACCCTGAAATTCCAGATGGGGGTTCAAATGACAAGGTTCATGATTTACTGGGCAAATCGCTTAACCTTTCTAAGCTTAGTTTCTTTTCCTACAAAATGAGTAAGCTTTTAACTTTCAATAATGTTGCAAAGCGTACGTGAATTAGTTCATATAAAGTAATTAGCATGTCCTTAATATCTTCATACTCTCTTTAGTAGTGGACTTTCTTTTCAGAGCCCCCCCCTAATAAATAAAGCAATTAAACTAGCTAATTCATTTTGCTTGTATCATAATGGAAATAAAACATTAAAGCTATTTTGAGATAATTTTAGTATTTTATTTTCCTTGGCTTGTCACATTTACTAATTACTCTCCCACACTGGCCTTATAGCAAGCCAAATCAAAATGATGCCTCTGCAAAATATTTCATAAAGTTTGGAGTGGCTCAGAAGAGCTGAAATGGACAGCAGCTCATCCGAATGCCATCAAGAGTGTTGCTCTGTGGGACTTTGCAGACTTACCGCTGGGGTGACTCCCAGCTCCACCACTAGCTGTGAGACTGGGCTAGTTGCTCAGCCATCCTCTGATTCAGGGTCTCATCTGTAAAAAAGGTGGGATAGTAGCAGTACCTTCTTCACTGGGCGTTTGAAAGGATAAAGAGAGATAATGCACTTGCAGGCCTTTGATAGTGACTGGGCTATCATAAATACTCTATAAATACTCATTGTCATCATTTGGGAATACTAAGGGCACACTCTTTTTCCATTTCTAATGGGAGTGAAGAGTTGGCTTTCTCAGTCATCTTCCTTGCACCCGCCTTGCACACGCACACACATGCAGCACACTCCCTCTCTGAGCCTGTGGCCTGAGCACCTACAGGGCTCCAACCGCTCTTCATGGAGTCTGGTAACAGACTTCCCTTGAATGTCAGGCTAGAGATTTAATTCAGGAACATAAATCGTTTTCAACTTTTACGCCAATGCCAGCCTGCATTTTATAAGCCTTTCAAAGACAGGCCCTGGTTCATTGAGAAAGTGCTGTGATAGATGGAGAGTGTCTGCCATGAGAAGTGAAGGAAGTAAGGACTCAGTATTTCCATCTCTGAATTTATCCGTGGGCCTTCATGTGTGGTCAGAGATGAGAGGCCACACTTTTCAATATTTTACAGTTTAAGAAAGATCCTAAACTATGTCCTCTGTTATAAAGTACTTGGCTACACTTTTGAACCCAACTTAGCCTTTCATGGGGACTCCAAGGGCAGGCGTGTAGAGGCAGTTCACACAGGTTCATTGCCTAAATTAATAAAATAAAATTATGTAAAAGTTGGTCTAGTTTTTATTGTCACCATGTGCTGGCAACTTTAAATAATGTCAGTGAAAAAAACTGTCTCCCTAAAATAAAACATTCTATTGACATAAATGCTAGACAAGTACTATGATTACTGTGAAGTTTGATTTTTTTAAAAATATTTTTTTATTGATTTCAGAGATGAAGGGAGAGGGAGAGAGAGATAGAAACATCAATGATGAGAGAGAATTATTGATTGGCTCTCTCTTGCACACTCCATAGTGGGGATCAAGCCTGCAACCTGGGCAGGTGCCCTGACCAGGAATTGAACCATGACCTCCTGATTCATAGTCTACACTCAACCACTGAGCCACGCCAGCCAGTCTACTGTGAAGTTTTTAATAATATATACCTAAGTCCCAAATTAACACACTTTTAATATATACCCTTTGATAAACATTTTATTCTACTGGAAGTTAATTTGGAAAACCTCCAGTTTTAAAATTGGCCACAGACATCTGTGAGCTCAGCTACACACGTTCATTTGCATAATAAGCGATAAAGTAAGTAAACAGTTCAGCATGGGGCATGCTTGTCTCAGGTGCAGTCCTTGCCTCCCACCCCTGTCGTACCACATATTTCTGCACTGAGACAGCAAATAGCAGTGGCAATGATGGCACTAATTGCAAAAAAGAGGAAATGGAATTTGAGTTGCTTTGATTCTATCATTCTAAGTGCAAATCATTCTGTGAATTTTGAGGAATTTATTCACTGTTTTGGAAAAATTTGCACATTCATTTTTCCTCTTTGTATAAAAATGTTATTAAAATAATTAACCTATTTTTGTTATTATTATTATCATTTACTGCCATGGCCATATAAACAAATTTGATAAAATTTTCTGATTAGTATTATTATTATTATTATAATGAATACTGATAAAAGCATGGTCATATAGAGGACAGAGATGCTAAAATTTTATCTACCTTAAATGTGAAGTACACTTGGTATATTACTGCTCGGAATGTCCTTCTGCCCTCACTGCCACTCTGGACTGCCACTGTATTAGGGAGACACTCTTTGGTAACTGCTGACTATAACATTGTCCCCATCTAGGTTATTATGCCTTTAAGCAAGTCTGTTTTCATTTATAAAAATGGCCTTGAATCTTATAGACATGAGCCCTGTTTGCTTTGACAGTCCTACCATCACTCTTTCATATTAAACTGTAAGAGTAACTCTCCTGCTAATTTGCACAGAAGTGTAGATACATTTTTGCTAATATGTAATTTTTGTTACTAACCATAATAATCATCCATCAAAGACTACAATATGCTAAGATTTAACATAATGTATTGTTCCTTACATCAAGGAATTTACATTTAAAATAGATATAACAGAGGCATACAGATGGTAAGGAAAATGGTGCCACATGTTCCTCTCTCCTAGGGAAAATGACTTTAAAAAATGCGTGCACATAGGTACAAAAATGTACAGTGTAGCTATGAAGTCCTGGGACTGATTATTAAAAGCCATAAAACATAATTACCTAAATGTCTGGCGCTTTGTCAAATAAGGTTTTTTTTTGGGGGGGGGGGGCGCTATATACATATTGCCATGCTGCTGCTTTTGTTCATATAATTTCTGGGACGTTTCGTTGGAATGAAAAGAATCTGTGCTATATTAATTTTTGTATATTGATATATGTGTTTGACCTATCACCATGTGATACCTCCAAACTAACTCATATCTTGTAAACATTCCACTCAGATGGACTTGGCCTCTCAATCAGGGTGTACGTTTCTTAAAGTCAAAGTCTAAGTTCCATAAGTCGATGACAGTTTTAAACCAGTGAATGTTGAAAACTCATAATCATAATTAGATATAGAACAAAATATGCACAGATCCCCAACTTCGGATTTTGTGATGGAATGACTACTTGGCAGTAAATGAATTTTCATTGCAAATGGGTCTAACACCTTACGCCTGATGATAGGCCCATCCGTTCTTTCTGACTCTGCAGCAGGGAAAGCAGGGTGCTCTGGATCCTCAGCACAGGGCTCCCCCTGCACCGGTGAGAATGGATTTTCTGGGACCCGAAGAGTGAAGCTGGGGACGTATAGAACCAGGAGCTGCATTGGTAGTTTCACCAAAACCTGTATTACTTCATTGTAATGAGTGTCTGCCACATTCCCAGGTGTTGTGCAAGGGGCTGATGCCATTGAGTTCCACAATGTTTATAAAGTGTGTAATCTGCAATAGGATTTCCTCTCTCCTAGGGAAAATGACTTTAAAAATTGTGTGCACACAGGTGCAAAAATGTATCGTGTAGCTATGAAGTCCATATTAAATGTCATAAAACGTAATTACCTAAATGTCTGGTGCTTTGTAATGGGATTAGAACATGTGACAGTACGGTCTTGCTAGACACGCCAGCCACATGGGTGGAGGAAGAGGGAGAGTGGAATGAGGACCTGAATAGAAAACACAGCCACATGCACAGCGAGTGCTGACTCAGGGCTTCCCATGCTTGCTCACCAGGCCTCCCGGGCTCTCAGGGGCATCAGCTTTGAAGGAGAAGAGGCAGACGGTGCATTCTGCCTGAAGTCATGAAGAATAAAACTGGGAATATATGTTGTGAGTGGAGGGGCTGCACTGCAATCATCCGGGCTTCTTTGTAAACCCACAGCTCCTGGGAGTCTCATTCCAAATGGCAGGGAAGGAACGCTAGGAAGATGTGAGGCACTTGACTAAGTCCCCCAACTGAGGCTTGTGAACAATATTTTCCCCTTTAAAATACATTGTCATGTGCATACATATAACTTTGCACAAATACATGAATAAAATAATATCATATGCTGCCTTTAGTATTTACTTGCGATCTTTTTTTTTTTTTTTTCTGTGCTTGCCTCCCATCCCCACTCTTATTTGGATAATTCATATTAACCACCTTGGCAAGTCCTGTTATATTTTTTGTCACTCTTTTGCATATATACACTCACATAGACATAGGTATACAAACCCTGGCTTTAATACCTTATATGGTTACATATGTATATAGTGCAGTCATACCTTTTACATAATTTTATAAAATTATACATTTTTTGCATCTTTCTTTTTTTAAAGTTTTTATTTATTGATTTTAAAGTGTATGTGAGAGAGAGAGGTTTGTTATTATGCATTCATTGGTTGATTCTTATATGTGAACTGACCAAAGATTAAACTCGCATCCTGAGCGTATCAGGACAAAGCTCTAACCAACTGAGCTACCCGGCCAGGGCCCATCTTTCTTTCTTTAGCCAACCAATACTTCATCAAGCCTTTAAGTTAACTCATATAATTGTAAATGTGTTAGAACCAGTTCTAATGTGTCTGGAGGGTGTCCCACACCACTAAGCGATTCTTGGACAACAGCTGAGTGCCCCACAATTAACTCAATTCTGACACTATCTACCTGGACATAACATCAGCTTCTGCAGGTTAGGCACTGAGTCCAACAAGACTGCCCTCCACTTCAGATGCCAACCACGAATCCCGGATGTTACCATGCTCCTGACTGACTGGCAGAAATCAGAGGTTCCAAAACCCCTCCTTGGGTTTGATTACTCTCCTAGAGTGGCTTGCAAGACTCAGGAAACCAATTTAACCAATAGATTACTGGTTATTGAAAATGGATATTAAAGGATCTGAACCAACAGAGATGAAGAGACACATAGGGTGAGGTCCCCAGCAAAGGGGCTTCTATCTTTGTGGAGCTAGAATACTTGATCTCCAGATTCCCAGGGCAGTATGATTTCAGAACAACATGTGGCTCATTAGGTTGTTCATGTTCTTTAGCTCTTCTCTTTTGGCTCAAATGAGCTACATTTGAGCTGGGGTGTGAATGCTGTAATCTTTTGAATATATGTCTATTTATCTATCTACCTATCTATCTAATATCCTATCTAATAATAGAGTAACATGTAAATTACCATCACTCCGCTACGCCCACAATTGGGCAGCGGGAGGCTGGGGGATGGGACTCGGGGTGGCCTATCTGGCCATTGAGAGGCACCGATCCGCTGCCACTGAGGGGGGCTACCCTGCTGTTGAGAGGCGCAGGGGGCGGGACTCCCGCCCCCTATGATTCTCAACGGCCAGATCCGCAGCCGCTGAGGGGGCCTGCCGCGGACACCCAGCTGCGCCTCTCAACTGCAGGGTAGCCAGGTGTCTGCGGCAGCCCCCCTCAGTGGCCATTGAGAGGCGCAGGGGGCGGGAGTTCCGCCCCCTGCGCCTCTCAACAGCAGGGTAGCCCCCCTCAGTGGCCGCGGACCATCAAAAGCGTGGGAGCTGGGTGCCTGTCTGCTCAGCTCCACCCAGCTCCACAGGCACCCAGCTCCACCGCGAAAAGCGAAAGCGTGTAGGGGACCCTACACGTGCATGATTCAATCATGCACTGGGCCTCTAGTATATATATATATATACACACACATACATATATATACACACATATATATATGTGTGTGTGTGTATGTATATTGTATATATATATATATATATACACACATATATATGTGTGTGTATGTATATCTATATATATATATATACATATATATATAGATATACACACACACATACACACACTAGAGGCCCAGTGCACCAATTTGTGCATGGGTGGGGTTTGGTCGGCCCTCCCTGATTGGGCCAATTGCAGGCGGGGCCGGGCAGGGGGAGGGGCTGCGGGTAGCTGGCCAGCTGACCCCTCCCCCGAATAGGGTGGGGGGTTATCGGGGGTGGGGCCAGCTGGGGGAGGGGCTGTGGGCAGTTGGCTGGCTGGCCCTGCCCCCTGGTCAAACTCCTGGTTGAGGGGACAATTTGCATATTAGCTTTTTATTATATAGGATATATATATATATATATATATATATATATATATAGAGAGAGAGAGAGAGAGAGAGAGAGAGAGAGAGAGAGAAGGGGAATAGGTGAAGTCAGACTGGCTTCATTACAGAAGAATTTTAAAGATTTAAAAAGTAAAGTAATTAGATGGATATCTTTCAAGCTGCCAGAGCTAACAGGGAGGCTGAAGCTTTGTGTACCAGTTTCAAACTTCCTTCTGTTATTAACTCGTGGGCAGCTGAGCCCTTTAGACAGAGCTGCATGTGGACTGCCATGAGCTGCTCTTGTCCTGTATATTTGAAGTGTTTGCACTACTCACTCACGTGTCTTTAGTGACTTTGCTGCAGATTGCCAGCTTATGAGGTAAGGACAGGACAATCCTTTTGCAAAGTCAGGGTGAGGGGTATTGATTCCACACTGGGGTGTTGTCAATTTGATCCAGGCGAAACCAGAAAATGAGCTGAGAGGTGAGTCACAGACCGCAGCCTGAGGAGTGGGCAGGCTTCCCTGGACTGTCCCTGCAGTCTGCCCTCTGTGCCCCGGTGAGCATCTGCCTGGCTCAGCGTAGTACCAGCTGGCAGGCCCATCCTCCTTCCTCGCTGACCAGCTCCCCCAGTGTGTGTCCAGCCAGAAGAGCGTACAGCCTATGCTCCTACTTGATTCGACTGCTATTGTTTCCAGAGACTTCTTTTAGGTAGGTGTCCCTGGGCCTGATCGTATCATACTGTTTACCACCATAAGTGGTTACTGTTGTCTGTCTTTTTTGACTGGTCTGTGAACTATTTCAATACAGAACTGTTTTTTAAATCTGTGTACCCATCACACCTAGCGCAGTGCTGGCTACACAGTAAGCACTGTAATAAAATATGCTTGAATAAAGAAATTATTAATGGTTATAAAAACAGCCCTAACCAGTTTGTTTCTGTGAATAGAGCATCGGCCTGCGGACTCAAGGGTCCCAGGTTTGATTCTGGTCAAGGGCATTTACCTTGGTTGTGGGCACATACCCAGTAGGGAGTGTGCAGGAGGTAGCTGATCGATGTTTCTAACTCTCTATCCCTCTCCCTTCCTCTCTGTAAAAAATCATTAAAATATATTAAAAAACACACACACAAAAAAAAACAAAACAAGTGAATGTACTTTTTCATTTTACCAAATCTTATGTAAGCCTCCGTGTGCAGACCGGAGAGACTGAGGTCTCTTCACATGGCATCTTGAGTTGAGAAGGTCAGGCTGTCTGGGAAGCTGACTCTAAAATGGAGATTAAGCCCTAGCCGGCTTGGCTCAGTGGATAGAGCGTCAGCCTGCAGACTGAAGTATCCCAGGTTCGATTCTGGCCAAGGGCACATGCCTGGGTTGCGGCTCCATCCCCAGTGGGGGTGCGGGAGGCAGCCCATCAATGATTCTCTCTCATCATTGATGTTTCTATCTCTCTCTCCTTCTCTCTTCCTCTCTGAAATCAATAAATATTTAAAAAAATAAAAATAAAAATAAATAAAATGGGGATTAAGATCAGACATTTTATAGGTGGGTGTTCTCCAAATCAACACCCTTGGGGAAGTGAAGGAAGGAGGGAAGAGCAGAGGGAGAAGGTGGTTTGTGTTGCAGTCACAGAACTCAGCCACTCCCTTCTTCATCGGTGATGGCTCTGCGCAGTGTCCCCAGTTGGCCCATGCATTCTGGCCTCCACACACCCGCAGCCATTGGGGGCCTGGTACCTACACTCTCAGTAAGTGCTTACTGAACCATAAAATCCTAAAGAGAACATATAGTGAATAGTTCATCTGTTTGGGAAGTCCTCTTACAGGAGGGGTGCTGACAGAATTGTTAAGCAAGCCAAGCCTATTCCCTTGCTCAGTTCTACCCTGTCATATGCGAATCTTGGGTGGCATATCATTGTCACAGCCTGTGTATCTATGTCTCACCTGAGGCCAGGATTGGAATGGCATGCAGCCAGCTGACTGGCACCTTGGCATTGCCCCTGGCACACTAGCACAGCCCTGGTCCCAGTCTCACTTTTAAAAGGGAGCCGACTCCTTGTCAGGCAGCTGGCTTCTTCTACATGTCTTTTGTCATCCTGTCGCCAGGCCCTCATCAGAAGAGCCACTCAGTAGGAAAATTTACTACATCATAAATTCATAATCCATTTTTCTCCATATGCTCTGACCAACTTATGATGTTCGTAATTAAAACTTTATGCAGACTTACGGCTACCGAGACAGGTTGATTCAGTGCGGGTTGTAGAGCATCATAAATCACTGCGGCTCGTTGTATAATTGGGCCCCGATAATTATTCCATCAACGTTAAGCAGGGCTGGCACTGGGACGAAATGCGAGGCAGACACACTCTTTTTCAGGGTCCCTGCACCACTATGCAATGCCCGTTCAGCACCAGCCCTTGCCCCATTGCCATTGCTTTTTTTTTTTTCCTAGTATCCCAGCCTTGTTAGCATGAAACTCCTCCCCTGGTTCCAGACTCCAGGAAACATTTTCACCAAGAAAACATCTCAGCATATTCCATCCCCCAATAACCTGCATTTCATTGTGCGTAACAGCACTGCTCACATGGAGGTCCACTTCCTTTGCCCCAAGGTGCACTCTGCATACCACCTCCAGGGTCCAGCCCGTCTAGCAGCATCATATGCCTTGAATCCTTGTCTTCTGTAATCCCCATAGAAATGATCTTCTTCCTATTACTTCCAAACACATTAGAGACAGCTTGATGACCTGGGGGATACACAGGGACTGGGGCTTGATGTTGTGTAGCTCTGTCACTTATTCAATGTGCAACTCTGGGTGTTATTTAATCATAGTGTGTTTAGCTACACAACAGAGATTATGTAAATATGACAGACTCTGTCTTGGCTTTTAGCTCTGTGAATGTGCATGCATAATTTTCAATTCCTTGAATCTCATTTTTTTTTTCTTAGCTATAAAATGGCAAACATAATATATAACAACTAGAGTCCTGGTACACGAATTTGTGCATGGATGGGGTCCAGCCGGCCAGCCCCAATCAGACTGATTGGACTGGGCTGGCCAGGTGAGGGACTGCGGGTGGTTGCCCAGCCTGCCCCACTCCCTGGTTGAACTTCTGGTTGAACTACCAGTCGAACTCCAGGTCAAGGGGACAATTTGCATATTAGCCTTTTATTATATAGGCAGGTTTTTGTCTTCCTAGTGGGAATTAGAGTGAAGCAATACATGTAAAGGTCTTGTCATTAAATATGGGTTCAATAAATGATATCTCTCTCTTTTTCTTTTTACCTGTTGACATTTCAGTGTCTGATGATTTTTTTAATATTCATTTAAAAGTGACTGGTACTGGAGATTTCATAGCCCTGGAAAGATCAAGAGGTGGAAACTATCTTAACACCTTTGTGAACAATAATTGTCTCTCAATTCATTTAAATAGAGAGTAATGTTATATGGAAACACCAAAGTAAAATATTTTGAAGACAGTTTTAAAATCCATCAAAGCACTAGAGAACCAATATCTTGTGATGTTGCTGTTACAGATTTTATATATAAGTTGAATGGATCAGTTTTTAGTAAAAAACAGAAGGGGAACAAGTAGAGTACACTTGAAACAAAGGGAACAGGCTCTGTGCAATCGCCTTAGAACTGATTCATACCAGCTGGTATGTTAGTTAGAAATCAGATATGCAGACTCATCTGTTAGAAATCAGAGTGGACACTTTGTGTATGACAAGTACTAGGGCCAAATAATCTTAAGAAATCAGTCTTAAATGCCAATCATGGATGAGTATTCAGAATAGCAGTTAACATTGGAGTAAGTTCAGTGACTTAAAAAAAAAGTACTTAGTTTATTAATAAACTAGTAGCCCGTTTGCACGAAAATTCGTGCAATAGACCTTCATTCACCTGGCTGCCTGCACCAGTTTTCTGCCGGCACCAGGGACCCAGGCCTTGGCTGTGGCCACCGCCTTCTGCCTTTTTCAGGGTCGGGGCTTGGCCCCGGGCGGTGGCCTTGGGCTCGGCGGCACCCAACATCCTTGCTAAGGATCGCAGGAGCCAACCCCCAGTGGTTTCCTGCGATCCATGCAGGCTGCCCACTGGTGCCCAAGGCCGGGAAAGCCTCCGCCCCAGGCTTTCCTGGCCTTGGGCTCGCCACACCCAGCCTCCCTGATCATAGGAGCTGACCCCCAGTGGTTTCCTGCGATCGGTGCAGGCTCCCCGCTGGTGCCCAAGGCCCGGAAAGCCTCGGCCCCTGGGACCCCCGGGAGCGGCGGGAGGGGCCGGCCACGCCCCCCCCAGGTGTCCGATGGACACCCGGGACCCCTGGGAGGGGCGGGAGGGGCCGGCCACGCCCCCCCAAGTGGCCGATCGACCCCCAGACCACCGGGAGGGGCGGGAGGGGCGGGAGGGGCCCGGCCATGCCCCCCCAGGTGGCCGATGGACCCCCAGAACCCCCGGGAGGGGCAGGAGGGGCAGGGCCACGCCCCCCCTGGTGGCCAATCGCCCCCGGGACCCCCGGGAGGGGCGGGAGGGGCGGGAGGGGGCGGCCACGCCCCCTCAGGTGGCCTATAGCCCCCCGGGACCACCGGGAGGGGCGGGAGGGGCCCGGCCACGCCCCCCCGGGTGGCCTATCGCCCCCCGGAACCCCCAGGAGGGGCGGGAGGGGCCCGGCCATGCCCTCCGGGTGGCCGATCGCCCCGGAACCCCCGAGAGCAGCGGCATGGGTCCGGCCACGCCCCCCGGGTGCCTATGGGTCCGGCCACGCCCCCCCGGGGTGCCGATCGCCCCAGGCACCCCCGGGAGTGGCAGCATGGGCCAAGCCACGCCCCCCTGGGGTGCTGATGGGCCCAGCCACGTCCCCCAGGGTGCCGATTGCCCCAGGCACCCCGGGGAGTGGCGGCATGGGCCCGGCCACGTTCCCCGGGGGTGCCGATCGCCCCAGGCACCCCGGGGAGTGGCGGTATGGGCCCGGCCACGCCCCCCGCGGTGCCAATCGCCCCAGGCACCCCGGGAGCGGCGGCATGGGTCCAGCCACGCCCCCCGGGGATGCTGATCGCCCAGGAACCCCCGGGAGCGGCGGCATGGGCCCGGCCACTGGGCACTGCCATCTTGATCTTCTCAAAGGCGGATATGCCACCCAGAGTCCCGCCCCCAGCCTCCTGCCGGCCCAATCGTGGGCATAGCAGAGGTGCGGTCAATTTGCATGTTTCTCTATTATAAGGTAAGATTAGTGGTTCAGGAAATAGCTCTAGGTTAACATAGACCCGGGTTCTGTGAGAAATTCATTATTATTATTCGTAGTAGTAGTATTATATCTTTCATTGTTATTGAAGTGCTTGGCAATGTTCTTCATTCTGGCATTTTACTCTTACTCACATTTTTATTATTTTACCTAAGTTTTTGCTCATGTATCACTTTTTCAGTAAGATCTATACTGAAGAGGCCTATTTAAGATCTCAAATTTGTGCCCTGACTTTAATATTTTATATAATTTTCTTCTGCTTGATTTTAATCCATGACCCTAGCACCATCTGGAAAAATGATTTACTATATAGTCTATTCTAGTCTATTTATTTATTTATTTATTTATTTATTTATTTATTTACTAGAGGCCCGGTGCACGAAATTCGTGCACTCAGGGGGAAGGGGTCCCTCAGCCCGGCCTGTGCCCTCTCACAGTCCAGGAGCTCTCAGAGGATGTGCAACTGATGGCTGAGGCCCACTCCTTGCGGGGAGCAAGCCTAAGACATCAGTCAGACATCTTTAGCACTGCCGCAGAGGCAGGAGAGGCTCCTATCACCACTGCTGCACTCACCAGCCATGAGTCCGGCTTCTGACTGAGCAGCGCTTCCCATGTAGGGGCGCACTGACCACCGGAGGGCAGCTCCTGTGTTGAGCAGGATCAGGTCCTAACAGGCTCTCCGACATCCCCCAAGGGGTCCCGGACTGCAAGAGGGTGCAGGCCAGGCTGAGGGACCCCACCGGTGCACGATCCAGGCCGGGGAGGGTGTGGGAGGTTGACCAGCTGGGGAGAGCCCGCGGGAGGGCTCCAGGGAATGTCTGGACTGTTTCGCTCAGTTCCGATTGGCCGGACCCCAACAGCAAGCTAACCTACTGGTCGGAGTGTCTGCCCCCTGGTGGTCGGTGCATGTCATAGCAAGTGGTTGAGCGGGCTTAGCATATCATTAGCATATTTCATTAGCATATTGTGCTTTGATTGGTTGAATGGATGACCGTACTACCGTACATTTAGCATATTAGGCTTTTATTATATAGGACTTATTTATTTATTTATTTATATTATTTGTCTCATCCGATTAGAATAGAAACGCCTGTCTCAGGGATTTTTTCTCCCTGTTTTCTGCAATTACTCAGTATTAGAACAGTACCAAGCTGATGTAAATAATTGAATACTTTAATATTAAAATATCATGTGATATATAATATAATTTTAATATTAAATATTTTAAATATAATCTTTAATGTGGAGCTAGCAACTCTTTCTTCAAATAGTTATTTGTTTAGCCAAATAAAATGGTTCATGCACTTAATAAAATGCATCATTTATAATTAATACCATTATCATTCCTTAATGCAAATCTATATTTGAAAGAAAATAATTTTTTACTTCAAAATATTATTTACTTACTTCTCACCTTCTTTTCAAAGTAAATGTGTTAACTTCGCAATCTTGGACAGAGGAGAGTGTAAGGGGAGAGAATAACATTGATCAGGAAGACAAACATGGCCTTCCTGCTGCAAGGGAGAGCTTTTCTACCAGCAAAGCCAAGGGTATCTCTTACCAGTTGATAGGTGTTTGTTTTTGGTTTTTTGTTTTTTTTTTTGGGGGGGAGACTGTCGGAAATAAAGACCTCTTCTTTCTCTTCCCTCTCAAGCAGCTGCTTCAATGAGTTCTACACACAACACATACTGCCACACCTTGACTCAGGAGAGGACCGTCTGTGTGAGCACCAAAAGAAGCATCTAAGGTGAGTAGTTTAGGATAACTGTTTTCCAGTTCCAGAAACTTAAATGCTATATGAATGCAGAGGCCAAAAAGATTCTGAGTGTGAACAGTAAAAACAGGGAATGACAATGCCTGTATCCAATGGAGAGCAAATGCTCTGCCTAGATGCATCCTGATTTTCCTTCTCCTCTCTTCCTCTTCCTCCTCTGCTCCTCTTCCTCCCTTTTCCTTCTGAATACTGACTTTACAAAACACATATCTGCACAGATTATGTCAGTAAACTTTGAGATTTTGAATATGCAATCTCTCTTTGGTCAGATGGAAAGTGTGTCCCTGGAAGAAAATTATGAGGATCCAACAAATGCAACAAGATGCTTCAGATTGAAGCTGAAGGGACCAGAGCAGTCCTTACACAGATAGATGACACCACAAATGTTCCAACCCATCTCAGAGTAGGTGTCCAAACAGGGCTTGGGGCCGAAGACCTGACTAGGTAATAGTGTATGTCAATGGGCCTGGAGAGTTCTCTGATACACTTCCCAAGCACCTGAAGTCTAGGTGGCCGCTCAAGGATTAGGGGACTTACAGTGTTATCACATTTTATAAAGCCCAATTTCAAAACCAAATAAAATAAAATGCTAAGGCTTTTGAGCTATTGCCTGTTTTTATTTATCTATGTTTCACAGCTTTATTATTGCATTTCTTTCATCTCTATCTAACTCAGTGATACAGTACTTTGATTCAGCTAGAATTTACTGAGTGCCGATATGTTTGGGGATTAGTACTAGCTGCTAAGTTGCATGGTGGAAAATCACAGGTAATCAAGATATGACCCCTACGGAAGGATTGGAATAGCTAACTGAAGTGAGTTTAAATAATATTGTGTTGTAATATAGTTCAATAAAGGCTATGAAAATGTAGAATAAGCAAAGACTAATGCTGGATGAATTGAGGATATACAGGATTTTGATTGGTAGAGAGAGAAGAGAAAGGGCCATTATAAGGCACAGTCATTTGTTTTTGCTTGAATGATATTTAGAACCATCAGATGTATTATGCTTTACCTCTCACCAGATATGTGGCTCTTTCCTTAAATTCTTTTATCACAGTCACTAATATAGTGTGTAATTACTTTCACTTTTTAAATCACAAACTAGAGATAATGCTATGTGAAATATGTTAGCAAAGAATGAACTAATATTCCTCAAATACAAACTTTTTCCTTTAACCCAAAATAAGAAGTGGGAGCAATAATGAGCAATTCCATAAAAAGTTATAAGAAATTATCAGAAAATGCATACTTTATCTGTGGTAACAAATAACTCCAACAATATCACTCTCTATGCTATTTCAACTAGTCACACAGGAAACACAGTGTTTCTTTCCCCCTCACAATCATTTAAAAAAAAATCCTTTCTCAACTTCAGTTAAGTGCTTTAATAATCTCTCTGGTTTCACAAATTAGATTCTTTTAGATTTAAATCCCTGTGCAAAAAAAATTATATATAACATTTTGAATGATTTTAAAATAATTCTTTGATTGGATCTTTAAAGTTCACAATATATATGGTATCTGCAATGTTGGAATTCTTTTGGGTGGCCTTAGCATAATGCTTGGCATGCAATTGATGTTGGATTGACTGATAAATGGTATGATGGATGTCACAAATATTTGCTTCTTTGAGTGCATATAAATGACCCCTATGGCTATGTGACTGATGTTAAAACTAAAATATTGGTAAGATTTTAAATAATTATAATAGAGATCATTTATTAAATGTTTTCTGTGTGCTAGATATATATGTAATATTTATAACAGCTTTTTTTCTTGTACACGTGAAGACTCTGAGTCTATGAGAAATTATGAATGTTGCATGTCACAAATATCCTATATAATAAAAGCCTAATATGCAAATTTTCCCCTTGGACGGTCATTTGACTGGGAGTTCAACCGCTCACTATGACATGTGCTGACCACCAGGGGGCGGCGCAGAACATGGTGGGTGTTGGCGACATGGCGCTGGCAGCGGGCAGCAGTGAAGGTTCTGCCAGCCCCAATGGGTCCCAATGAGAGCAGGACCACAGCAGGATGTTGGAGCAGGTGAGTGGGCGGTGCCAGGCCAAGGCGGGTGTGAGCCGGGGCCCAATCGCCCTGCCGATCATCCCATAGATGGTGACCAATGGTGGGAGCAGGGGGCAGGGCTGCCGCCCGGCTCCCAGGCACTGAGGGAGCCAGGTGGGGGGCCCCCGGCCCCGGTTCCAGTCCCAACCCATCTCCCCACAGGCAGAATGGTTGAGCAAGTGAGGGGGCAGAGCCAGGCCAAGGCAGGGTACCATGCAGGGTTGCAGGGCTGTGAGGCTGGGGCATGAGCTGGGGCCTGATCCCCACAGGCCACCCCGAGGGACTCCACTCATGCATGAATTTGTGCACCAGGACTCTACTATAACTTAAGAAACAAGAGTAAAAATCCAAAACCAGAAATATCTGATGAAAAAAACCTATGTGTTTTTTCCCCCAGTACATCCTGTGATAGGCAAAATAATTGCCCCAAGAGTTGTTTACTTCTGATCACTTCAACCCATGAGTATGTTACATGGCCAGAAGGAACTAATTCCTAATCTCCTGACATTAAAATAAAGAGATTACACTGGAGTATCTGGGTAGTCCCAATGTAATCACATAAGTCCTTAAGTGGGGAAAAAGAAAGCAGAACAGAGCCAGTTAGAGGGCATCATGGGAAAGACTCAACTGGTGGTTACTGGGTTTGACTATGGAGGAGGGCCATGAGCCAAGGAATGTGGCCAGCTTCTAAATGCTGGAAAAGAAAGGAAATAGCTCCTTCTTAGAGCATCCCAAGAGAAACGGAGCCCTGCCAACCAACATCTTGATTTTACTAGTAGTCCGGTGAGACCCATTTTTTTTACATCTGACCTTCAGAACGGCAAGATATAAAATTTGTGTTCTTTTAACCAACTAAGTTTATTGTAATTTGTTATAGCAGCAAAACAAACTAATACAATCATGTTGCTTCCCCAATAATACAAGAGACATCATTTTTTTTTTTTTTTCCTGAGAGAAGGCCATCATGTGCATAGGAACACAATAGAAGGTAATAGGGGAATTCATGTAAAAGAAGATGGTAGGTCTATTGAGAAGCAAGAGTGAACAGGAAGTCTGGAGATATAAGATGCAGTTATGAACCTTAATCTTAGTAAATATTGAGCAAATATTTGCTTAATGGAAAGATAAAATGATGAATACATGAAAAATCTGCAGAACAGTACCAATTTATATTTCATCAACCTTACAGAAATATAATATAATTACACTAGAGGCCCGATGGACGAAATTCATGCAAAAGTAGGCCTTCCTCCCTGCAACTGCCGGCACCGGCTTCCCTCTGGCACCTGGGACCCAGGCTTCCCTCTAGCTGCCAGCAGGCACCCAGGATCCAGGCTTCCCTCATAGCCCTGGCTTTGTCTAGAACAGTGGTCGGCAAACCGTGGCTCGCAAGCCACATGCGGCTCTTTGGCCCCTTGAGTGTGGCTCTTCCACAAAAGACCATGGCCTGGGCGAGTCTATTTTGAAGAAGTAGCGTTAGAAGAAGTTTAAGTTTAAAAAATTTGGCTCTCTAAAGAAATTTCAATCGTTGTACTGTTGATATTTGGCTCTGTTGACTAATGAGTTTGCCGACCACTGGTCTAGAAAGTCGTCTGGAAGGACGTTCGGTCTATTTAGCATATTAGACTTTTATTATTTTAGATTTGGTATATTTTTCTTTCTTTTTAGATTCCTATTTTAGTTCATGGCCCTGTTTCTTTATTGTGTCATCATTTTACTGTGCTAAAAATTACTATAGCTTTGTAGCATGTTTTAATATCATTTAAAGTTGCAAGTGAGTTCTCAAGCCCCATCACATCAACCTTGCTTTAAAAATATTATTTTAAATGTTTAATTGTCTAACCTTTAAGCATCCATATAAATATGAAGTTTTTAAAATTTGATTGAGATTAGTTTAAAAGTATAAGTGAACTTATGACAATTATCATAATTACATTTTCTTTTGCTTAAGAAGCATGGTATGAGTTTCTATTATGCAAGTTTATTCATTTGGCTCTTGATATGTATATGTAATTAATATTTCCCCCTTATAATTACCTTGTTAACTAGTTTAAATTAAAGTTATGGTATTCTAATTTAAAAATAATCATGGGAAATGTTTGTTCTATATTCAAATTAGTTATTTCTATAGATATAAAATTATTAACATTTGTATATTTACCTTAAATAATTCACTTTGCTGAGATAGATTATTAATCATAATAATTCTTAAGATTACAGTTTTACATTGTTTATTTCCAACTAAAATTGTTTTTGTCTTTTTCAAAAAGATTATACAAATGATTTATTTTTCATAATTTATTTCAATGACTATTATTTCTGTGTCAATAGTAAATAATAATAAAAATAATAGCCATTTTCTCTTATTGTTAGGTCTGATGAGGGTTGCATTATTAAATCCACTGTTTACATTAGTTAAAACTACTAATTTTAAGTAATTCTTCAATCATTAATTTATTTAGTTATTTGTCATTGATAGATAATGAAATTTTATTGAATTCCACATCTACCAATTATCTGTTAGTGTGATCATTTATTAAAAGCTATTCTAGATTTCTTAGTTGCTACTTTATTCATTAATCTGGTGAACATAGTTTATTTTTATTTTCAGTAATTCAGGGTCTTCATTAGAAACTTCCACTGTTGTTATCTACATGTGATTGATCCTGTCAGAATGTATCCAGTATTCTTTTACTTTTCAAATTCTTTTACCTGCAATAAATTGTTTGTGTCTCCCTGATAGTTCTTTCTGAACTTTTAACAAGAAATTTTTCTGACGTAGGCCTAAAAGTTTTTCTGTTCTATTACACAAACAAAACTGCAAGAGTTTTGTGACAGCAATTCTACTGACTCAAAAAAAAAAAATTGAACAAAGGAAAAAGAAGAAAGCAGAAGGGAAGGAACCATGGAGGAAGCTAGCAATGGTAAGAAAGGGCTGGAGAACAGTATCAGAAGCATGGCAGATGAATTTATTTTTATCATGTTCAGTCTGTTACACATATTATCTTCCTTAATCCGCCATAATAGTAAGGAAAGAGAAGTTTAATGTAGATGCATGAATTGTCTAAAATTGTTCAGGTAGCATTTATCTTAAACAATTTTTACCAGTGGGACGTGAACAGAAAATAAAGTAATTTTTACTGCCCACTCTCATTTAAAGAGCTCAATGGGGCTACTGTTAGCCTACGCCAGTAGATGATCATTCAGGCAGCTCCTGAGTTTTTTGGTTACTTTCAGGACTATGAGATCCTAGGGTTACTTTAAGTCATAAAACAGAATTTCAGATTACAAATTAAAATATCCCATTCCATATCATTTTTATCACTCCCCTCCCCTGGCAGGGCCTCCGACAGGTGGGGATGAGCACCCATAGAAGGACAGTCCACCTTCCCTATTTTCGCTCCATTCCTCCCCTATCAGTTACTGAACTGCAGGAACCCCCCACTTTCTGAAAAGTTGCGTTTACAAAAGGCCTGCATTATATCTGCTTTCACTAACCAAAAGATATCCAAAGAGGATTTTCACTTTTACAAAAAACGCAAAGAAAATAGCATTCAGCATCTGTTTCCCACAAGGCAAGGCATACGCCCAGCAGCTAGAGTGGCCAGACCAAGCTCCTTCCCTGGGACCCACATTCCTCATCTCAGCATCAAGACCACAGAACGCTGAACTGTGTCTGCCAGCAGCTGGGCTTTGCCTCCATTGATTTTGTCTATCGGTACCAACATGTGTCCTAAGGGATCAGAAAAGCCTGAGAGCTCCTAAGCGTGTGACTGTTAGTCTAACATTAAAAGTGTTACCAGATGCAACTAAGCATTCAGATCCAGAACAAAATAGAAGCATATAAACTAATGGTAATTGCTTCTTTGTTTTGTACCATTTTGACATAGGCCAAGTTTCATAGGCATGCTCTACTTTTGGATAGCGGGTGGAACTGCTATTCATTTTGTATTCTTTGTGTCTGGCAGATCTTTAAAGCCGACTCATCCTCATTGGGGTGCTTTTGAGATTGGGATGTGGGTTCTTGGACATCTTCTGCCATCCCAGTTGCTGGTGATGTCTCCTGAAGATTTTTATTTAAGGCAGCATAGTATTGCCTGCAGTTTTATAGATGGCCTGCAAAGACTTCTGTGGAGACAGAGAGTTCAGTGGCTTACCTCTACTGGGGTCCCATTGCCCTAAGCAGCCCTTCAGGGTAGGTCCTAAATTTGGTCTGTGCAGGCTGTCTTTTTTAAAAATATCTTTTTATTGATTTCAAAGAGGGAGCGAGAGAGATAGAAACATCAATTATGAGAAAGAATCATTGATGGGCTGCCTCTTGCGTGCCTCCCAATGCGGATTTAACCCACAATCCAGGCATGTGCCCTGATCGAGAATCGAACCATGACTTTCTGGGTTCATAGGTCAACACTCAATCACTGAGCCACACTGGCCAGGCCACTCTTATCTCTCAACTGCAGAGTAGATGCTAACTTATGAAACTCACTGATTAATCTCTTTTTGAGGATTGCCTCACAGGTTTGAGTGGAGGGACCTGTGGCTCACAAATGTCCAACTGTGTGGTCTGGAACTCACAGCAATGGCTCATCCAGGCAAACCCACTCCTCCTAACTCACCAGTCTGTCTTCCTGACCTTCTCAGACTCTCAGTGGCGATGGGGGCTTGCAGGGTCACTTGTGTTGGGTCCGCTTCACGATTCACTTCGGCATTTAATGTTTGTGACATTAGGATCTCAGCAAATATTTGTAACACTCTGCTATCTGGATCTTATGAGAGATGGAGATAGGTCTTGAAATCAAGTTTTTCTACCTCCAAAAATTTCATTTTTGCCCTTAACCATACTTATGAGTTTAAAACTCTTTTCCATGTGGTAAAGATTTCCATAAATGTTTCTTTCTTGATACACTGATGGTTGTGTTGACTATAGTTATAGAAAACGTGATGCTACAATGTATTTTCTACTATAGATGAAATAATTTTGAATCCTGTCTCTATGCTCAGTACTTATAAGAAAATACATCAAGTTCCATGCTAGACTCCCAGAGAATTCAAAGTGGAATAAAAGGCTATTGTATTACCATTCATTGGGGGATATTAATTATCATTTTGCCAATTGAAAAAAATCATTAGAAGCTAGCAAGTCACTATGCATTAAAATAGGAAGACTGTGGAGGATAAAACTGTTTTATCTCACATAAGTGAAAAAATGTGTTCTTTCCTTTATTTAAAGCTGGGAGTCTTTTTTTTTTAAATCTTAGAATATTTCTCTGTTTCAGGATTAGAATTAAAATTGCAGGGTCTTTTCCCTCAAGACCCTTTTCTTAGAAATTAAACTGCATGAACAGAGTGATTTAATTTTCTCACCATATTTGTATTTCACTGAAACTCAATTGTCATTTCTCTCTCCTTTGTGGAACATCTGCAGCCTCCGTTAGTCCATTTTTCCTCTCAACTGCATTGATTTTCACACTCTAGCCATATATTGCTCTTTTTCTAAAAAAAAATCCTCCCCACTGCACACAGACAGATCAATGATGTCCTCCTTCAGAAGCCAATGGTGCAAAAGGTTTGAAAAATTAACTTTTTTCATTGACAGGTGTCTCTGGCTTAGCACGGAATCTGCTTCTGATGAAAATCTCCCTTAGGATCTGAGAAAGTAGAAATGAGGCTTCGGTAGAATAAGACCAGGACCTTTGGAAGCAAGTGACCTTACACAAGGTGTAAAGTGCTGCTGAACCTCTGAAACTTAGCAGAGAAGCATCTCAGCACCATTGTCTCTAGGTCAGACCACCGATCCATTTCCAAGGGCTCAGGCTAAAGCAGATCTTACATCCCTTAAACATAAAAATCATTTATTTGACCTTGGATCTTGAGCAAATTGTAGCCTTGATGAAATTCCAGAAGTTTTGAAGCAATTAACAGGCATGTTGGTTCTTCGCAAAAAGCCTAAATTCAGATGATTTCATTTGAATTCCTCTTTTCTTGCCTAAAGTTTTATTATTTATTTTCTGCTACTCCTCCCTGTGAATATCGGTTCCTACTGAGCAAGAAAGGCAGGTCCATGTAATGTGAGGAAGGAGGGCCTGAATAGGGTCTCATGCTTTGTCTGTGTGAAGAATTTTTTTTAGAAAAAGAGCAATATGTGGCTTGAGTGTGAAAATCAATGCAGTTGAGAGGAAAAATGTTGGCCTTGGAGAGAGTGTTCTGGAGACTTTGGACAGACAAAAGCACATTAAGATTAAATTACCTTAAATTTACATTAATTAAAATGAAATAAACTTTAACAGTTTAAGTAAAATATTGATATATGTTTACATCCATAAAATATATGCCACAATCAAGATTGTGAGCATTTACATCACCATCAATAATTTCCTTGTACCCCTTTACAATTTCTCCCTCTCATGTCTTCCCTCCCCATTTCCCAGGAAACCACTAAGGGACTTTATCTCACTGAAGATTGGTCTGCATATCCCAGGGTTTCAGTAAATGGAATCATGTGGTAAGTGTTCTAGTTTGTCGAGGTATTTTAACTCAGAATTATTATTGTGAGATTGTTGGGTTTATCAATAGTTAGTTCACTTGGTACTGGCTCAAGAACAGGCATATAGATCAATGGAACAGAACAGAGACCCCAGAAATCAACCCAAGCCACTATGCTCAATTAATATTTGACAAAGGAGGCAAGATCAGACAATAGAGCAGAGACAGTTTTGTCAATAAGTGGTGTTGGGAAAATTAGACAGGTACATGCAAAAAAATGAAACTAGACCACCAACTTACACCATACATGAGAAGAATAAACTGAAAATGGATAAAGGGCTTACATGTAAGACATGAAACCATAAAAGTCCTAGAAAAAACTATAGGCACCAAAATCTCAGACATCTCTTGTACAATATGTTTACCCATACAGTGGAAACTAAGAAAATAAACAAATGGGACTACATGAAAATAAAAAGCTCTGCACTGCAAAATAACCATCAACAAAATAACAAGAGCCCTACTACATGGGAGAACATATTTGCCAATGGTACATCTGATAAGGGGTTAATCTCCAAAATATATAGGGAACTCATACAACTTGACAAAAAGAAGACAAACAATCCAATTAAAAAATGGGCAAAGGACCAAAATAGACACTTCTCTAAAGTCGATATACAGAAAGCCAAGTGACATATGAAAAAATGCTCAAAGTCACTAATCATCTGAGAGATGCAAATCAAAACAACAATGAGATATCATCTCACACCTGTCAAAATGGCTAGAATCAACAAATCAACAAACAACAATTGTTAGCTAGGTCATGGAGAAAAGGGAACCCTAGTACACTGCTGGTGGGAATGTAGATTTGTGCAGCCATATGGAAAACAGTATGGTGTTTCCCCAAAAAATAAAAAATGGAACTCCTATTTGACCCAGTGATCCCACTTCTAGGAATATATCCTAAGAATTCTGAAACACTCATTAGAAAGAATATATGTTCATAGCAGCTCAATCTACAATAGCTAAGATTTGGAAACAGCCTAATTGCCCATCAGCAGATGAGTGGATAAAAAAAACTGTGGTACAATTACCTAATGGAATACTATGTGGCAATAAAAAAGAAAGAACTCTTACCATTTGCAACAGCATGGATGGACCCGGAGAGCATTATGCTAAGTGAAATAAGTCAGTCAGAGAAATATAAGTATAACATGATCTCACTCATATGTGGAATCTAATGAACAAAATGAACCAATGAACAAAAATAGACCCAGAGTATAGAACCATGAACAGACTGTTGAACCTCAGAGAGAAGGCAGGAGAGGGTGGGTGAGAAGAGATCAACCAATGAGCTCGTATGCATATATGCATAACCCATGGACATAGACAATGGGGTGGTGAAGACCTGAGGGGGTGGGGGACAGGAGTAGCCTGGAAGAGATCAATGGGGGGAAGGGGGCCTTACATAACACTTTCAACAATAAAGATAAAATAATAGTTAGTTCATTCCTTTTTGTTGCTGAGTTATTTTCCATTATGTGGCTATACCATCATTTACCAATTCACCTGTTAATGGACATTATGCTTTCAAATGAAGCTTTTTCTGCTTGTTTTCTGTTAGAGATCACTTCTTGACACCACTATTTCATATATTTTTTCTTTATGTTTTTATTCTTTGTTGTTTCAGGTGTGTGGGAAAGAGGTGATGTGTGGTTAATCCAGACTGTGTTACTACATCTTAGCCTAAAGTGGGAGTTACACATAAAGTTTTAAAAATATACATTGAATACATTTTTTTTATTGTGCAGCAAGTACTGTTCAAAAATTCTTATTATTAAATTTCAGTTATTCCTATGTGTTTGTCAAACTGTTTCATGTTCCTCAGAGACACACAAGAAGGCTGCATTCCCCAAACTCCTTTGCATACAGGTGGCACCCCATGACTAGTTTTGGTCAGTAAATTGAGCAGAAGAAATGGAAGTCATTTCCAGGTCTGGCTTGGATTTATCTTTCACAACACACGACTCTCTCCTCTTCACACATACATGCAGCTGGAAGTAGAGGCCTCTGGGCTTGTTGAAACACATGGTAGAAGGAACCACCAATAGAACCCCTGCTTGTAGAAAGGCCACTCAGGAAAGAGGCACAGAAGGGAATATGACTATTGGACTGCGAATGAGTGAAATACAGATGCTTATTGCAACTAGGTTAGGTTTTGTCAGTGATGCATATAACAACCTACTTTAACTGATACATGTGGATATATGGTTGGACACCTAATGTTATGAAACTGTGTTTCTCAACAAGGATGAGGGTGAATTTGACCCCCACTGGACATTTGGCAACATTGAAAGATATTTTTGATACTCCAGTTGAAGAGGGGTGAGCCAAGCATCTACTGACAGAGCCACGGATGCTGCTAAACATCCTACAGGGCACAGGGCAGCCCCCACAGCAAAGAATTATTTGGCCCAAAATGTCAATCATGCCAAGGTTGAGAAATCCTGATATATAAATACTGATGTGTACATTAAGGAATATTTCATTTGCACGTGATACTCCCCAAAGTAACTTAACTGCTCTGAACATGGCTGAAAGCCTGCAACTACACATGTACTGCTGAGCTGTTCTGGGGAAACTGGATATTTCCACACATGCACACAGTAATTAAGCCACAGATCTCAGAGGATGATGTTCATCATTGCATATTCGTGTGTGTATTCAATCAAGTTTTTAAAAAAATTATGCCATATACTAAGTGTCTGAGGCTTACAGACACTCCATGGAAGAAGATACATCTTGTTATAAAGAATCCTATATAATAAAGAGGTAATATGCAAATTGACCATCACTCCAACACACAAGATGGTCGTCACCATGTGGTCAAAGATGGTTGCCCCCATGTGGACACAAGATGGCCGCTACAAGATGGCTGGCAGGGGAGGGAACTTGGGAGGGACCAGGCCTGCAGGGGAGGGCAGTTGTGGGGGACCAGGCCTGCAGGGGAGGGCACTTGGGGGGGACCAGGCTTACAGGGGAGGGCAGTTGGGGGAGGACCAGGCCTGCAGGGGAGGGCAGTTGGGGGTGACCAGGCCTGCAGGGGAGGGCAGTTGGGGGTGACCAGGCCTGCAGGGGAGGGCAGTTGGGGGTGAACAGGCCTGCAGGGGAGGGCAGTTGAGGGGGACCAGGTCTGCAGGGAAGGGCAGTTGGGGGCAACCAGGCCTGCAGGGGAGGATAGTTAGGGGTGACCAGGCCGGCAGGGAGGGCAGTTAGGGATGACCAGGCCAGCAGGGGAGGGCAGTTAGGGGCAATCGGGCTGGCAGGGGAGCAGGTTGTGTCAATCAGGCTGGCAGGGGAGTGTTTAGGGGTGATCAGATTGGCAGGAAGAAGTGGTTAGGGGCAATCAGGCAGGCAGGCAGGTGAGCGGTTGGGAGCCAGCTGTCCTGGATTGTGAGAGGGATGCCCAACTGCCCATTTAGGCCCGATCCCAGTGGGCAGTCGGACATCCCTTGAGGGGTCCCAGATTGGAGAGGGTACAGGCTGAGCTGAGGGGCACACACACACCCCCGTGCATGAATTTCATGCACTGGGCCTCTAGTCTTACTAATTAAAGCTTAGTGTTCCTCATGCCATCACAAGATGGCTGCACTCACAGTAGAGGCGGGTCCTGGCAGCTGCTCCATGTGGTTTCTGCTTGGGTTCCCGTGCCTCTCGCCTGCCACAGAGATGGAACCCCAGGCTCTGGCCTAACTCTTTGGGGCAATCCATCAAGGAGCCCCGGATGGGTGGGTGGGGCCTATCTCTTTGGGGCGATCAATCACAGGGCTCCCACACTGTGAGAGGGCACAGGCCAGACTGGAGGACCCCCCCCCCCCCCAGTATACCGGGCCTCTAGTTATAATATAAAATGACTTGTGATAAGTACATTTAAGAAACTATACATCAGTTCTAAGCATACATAGATTAGATAGAAAATTACTCTGGTGAAAGAATTCAGAAAAGTCCTCACTTATAGTGAGCTTTAAAACATGGGTCCAATTTAGAAGCAAGGAGCTCCCAGAAACAACACTGCAAAGGAGGCACAGCACAGGTAGCCAGAGGGGGAAATGCTCGTCACGTGAAGAGCACATGAGGCTCAGTTTGGCTGGAGCTTAGGCCATGTATTGGGAAGTGCTGTGAAATCGAGTTTGGGTGGTAAAATAGAGTCACTTTGCTACGGGTTTAGGCTACAGTGTATGATTAATTGTGCAGGTCAGGAGAGCCAGGGAAAGTTTGTGAGAAGAAAGTACAGTGTACTTTATCTTCAATATGTCTTTTCAAATAGTATTTCTTTTTTTTTTTAAGTGCCCTTTATCTTCACAGCCCAGTGAGTTCAGGCTCTCAGAAGGCAATTAACAAACTGCCAGGGTTCACCACTTCCCTGGCGGTGGGTCCAGAGAAAGCAGATTGGGAGAAGAAGGAGGCCAGAATGAAGCATGTTCGATGGACTCAGGAAGCAAGTTACAGAAGCAAAGGAAGGGGCCTTAGGAGGTTTAGCCTGGGGAATCTGCTACTGCTCTCCTGGTTGCAAATTTTGTGGGGACCCTTAGGGTTTTACGAAAAGGATGGAAGGACACATGCCTGGAGGAGGAAGGCACAGGTGTGTTCTAGAGGGCAACTAACCCAAAACTGCAAGGAAAGAGATCCTAGTCATGCACCATATGTTAGTGGTGGAAACGACACCAGGTGTTAACCTCGCTTCAGCAGCCTCAGTCCTTGAGTTCTGGCTGAGAGAAGAATTCAGAGCCAAGACTCAAACTGTAAGAGAAAGTTTATTTGGAAAGTCACAGAGGTAGAAGAAGTGAGCCATAGAAGAAATGGGCTCAGGAATAAGGTTAGGGCAAAAGTTGGAGCCAGAAAGAGAGGAAGGGAGGGAGGGAGGAAAGGAGGGAGGGACGGAGGGAGGGAGGGAGGGAGGGAGGGAGGGAGGGAGAGAGAGACCTGGGGAGAGAAGAGGGTGAGGAAAGTCATGGGCATGCTCCATAGAAAGAAGTGACACAGGATGGAAATATCAGTATTGATAATGTGGATAGGTGGATAGTTAGGGATACATTTTAGATATAATTTAGAGGTGAAGGCATTGGAGTTTTGGTAATTGGTTGAATGTAATTAGCATAGATGAGAAGAAGAAAACGCTCATGGATGATGCTAAAATTTGGCCAAGGGCACTGAGAGTCAACAATATTAAAAACTGAGGTGACACAAAAAATATATTGTGGAAGGAAGATGATCAAAATAATTTTAAATATAGTGAGTTTGATGTGGTGACAGCATATTCAGGAGTCAATGCCCATTACGCATTTGAGAATGTAGACTATGACGCAAAAAGAGATCAGACAGCCAGACAGCAATTTAGGCATCATTAGAAAAGTTTTTGTGAAATCTGTGAGTCTCAATGCACTAACTTAGGACAATCTGAAGAGTACTAGCAACACCAATGTTTAAGGAAGAAGACAGGGAACCCACAAAGTGAGGCATGCAAAGAATTGTCAGAGAGATGGGAAAAATAAACAAGAACAATATTAAAACAGTATTGAACAGTTGAGTCCAAAAAGAGACTGTACTTATAAAAAACATCTTGAATACTTTAGGAAGTAGTATGTAGGAAAATGTCCAAGGAAATATCATTGAATTTAGTGTACCCTTTCAGTGGAGACAGGAAACTGAATTACAAGTTAGAAAAATTATTTGTTATAATTGGGAATTAGAATACTTTTGGACTGCCTGGAGAATTTTCGAATTATTGAGTCTAAAAGATGTGAGAGGCGCTTCTAGAAACCTGAGATTATAAAGAATATAACGACATAAAGTAGGTGCAGATGAAGCCATCCAGAGAAAGTGTACAGAGGAGAGAAGACTGGAGAGAAAGGGAAGGTGAAGGTAATGTGAAGACACACAAACTCTAGAATCTTATACATTGTACTTCCTGCTAGAATATGAGCCCCAGCAACATGAAACCTCTGAGTGGTCCTTCCACATGTTATGTGTGATTTCTTGCGTGTTGTTCCTTTTCTCAAGCAGTCTCCTTTTTCTAGAATGCGATTTTCCTTCTTCCTTTGACTTCTATCAACTTTATTTTTTATCCCTCCTGCAGGAGCTCTTCCATAAACATCTTTCTGCAGTTGAGTTAGCCATTTCTCCCTGGGGTTCTAGAATAGTTATTTTTTCCTTTTCTGTGCAGATCTCTGAGTGTCTTCTGCACAACTTTAGCTTTCCCCCCGTAGCTGTGGTCTTTCTGGAATCACCAGGAAAAATGGAAGAAGGCAGAGGCTAGTGCTGGGAAATCTGGGTATACACAGCAAAAGAATGAAGTTGGACCCTCATTTCACATCATACACAAAAAAACACAACTCAAAATTGATTAAACACTCAAAAGTAAGACCTGAAAGAGAAAAACTACTAAAACATTTTTTAAAATAGGGAAAAATCTTCTTGATCAATATGCTTTGACTAATAATTCTTTTGGATATGACACCAAAAACACAAGAAACAAAAGCAGAGCTAGACAAGTGAGATTGCATTAAACTAAAAAGCTTCTACACAGCAAAATAAATGATCAACAAAATGGAAAAGCCACCTACAGAATGGAAAAAAATATTAACAAATCATACATTTGATAAGGAGTTAATATCCAAAATATATAATAAATTAAAAAAAACTTCAATGGCAAAAATAATCGATTATAAAAGGAGATAAAGACCCTTCCCTTGTGCTTCAGTTGGCTGGGCATTGTCCTTGCACCAAAAGGTCTCTGGTTAAATTCCCTGTTAGGGCACAGCTGGGTTTCCATTCCCAACAGGGGGCATGCAGAAAGTGGCCTGCTGATCAATGTTTTACTCTCATATCAATGTTACTCTCTTACTCTTCTTCTCTTTCACTTTGTCTCTAAAAATCAATTAAAAAATGGCCATAATGCTCCAGCTGGTTTGGCTCAGTGGATAGAGCGTCGGCCTGCAGACTGAAGGGTCCTGGGTTCAATTCTGGTCAAGGGCACATGCCCAGGTTGTGGGCTTGATCCCCAGTGTGGAGCATGCAGGAGGCAGCCAATCAATGATTCACTCTCATCATTGGTGTTTCTATCTCTCTCTCCTTCTTTCCTCCTCTCTGAAATCAATAAAAATATATTTTAAAAATGGCCATAAAGACCTGAACAGACATTTCTCAGAAGAAGATTTACAAAAGGCCAACAGATACATGAAAAGCTGTTCAACCCATCAGAATGGTAGGGTCCAGAAATTGGGGGAGGAAAAATGGGTAGATATTTGTCCAATGTTTTATCATAAGTTTTCATGTTTGAGTTACACAAGGTTTAATGCATTCCAGAGATTTAATATATAGCATAGTAACTAGCGTTAACATTATTATCTTGTATACTTGACATTTGCTTAAAGGATAGATCTTGTGTTCTCACCACACACACAAAAAAGTAACTATATGAAGATATGGATATGTTAATTAGCTCGATTGTGGTGTTCACAATGTACACATATACCAAAACATCAAGTTATTTTTATTGATTTCAGAGAGAAATGAAGACAGAGAGATAGAAATATGAATTATGAGAGATGTCATTGATCAGCTGCCTCTTGCAAGCTTCACAATGGGGATAGATCCCGCAATCTAGGCCTGTGCCCTGACCAGGAATCCAACCATTCAACTACGAGGCTGGCTGGGCTGTATTTCTTAAATATATACAATTTTATTTGTCAATTATACCTCAATAAAACAAAAAATTAGTATTCTGAATTTATGCATATCATTCAACATCCCTTAATGTTAGCATTTTGTATAATCACAGGACAATGATCAAAACTAGGAAATTAACATTGGTACCATACGGCTAACATTACAATATATTTTTAATATAAAAAGTTAAGTCCACTTTATATAATTATTGATCATTTGGATATTCTTTTTATGAGGTCTGGCTCTGGCCATTAGCTAATTTTCTATTGGGTTGTCTAATTTTTCTTCCAATTAAATTTGTAGTTTCCTTATAATTCTTGTTCAATGAAAATTGTCATCAAATACTTATGTATTAATTAATTTAAAATAATAATGATAAATCCATAAATGCTAGCACAATTAAACTATTTAATGATAAATGTTTATATTTTCAAATACAAAAATCAACGTAAAAAGTGGGATTGTTGTACATTTTGCAAGTCTTTTTAATGTCTGAGTTAATGGAAGATAATTGAATTCACAAACTGGCTTTTTCATATTTGTTATATTACGTTTTTTAATTAGCCTTGTATTCAGTAGTTACGGTATATCAAATTTTATTCACTTATTATCTGATTGAGGGGTATTTGCTTTGTTTCCAGTTTCATGTTTTGTTGTTGTTTCATTTTGTTTTTTTCCACCATGAATAATGCTTTCCTAAACATCCTTGTACATTACAAAGAAAAGAAGAGGACAATGGATAGTTTGACTTTCAATATTTAAAGCTACATTATTTGCTTCACAGTGGTCCTCGGCATCTTTAAAGCATACACTTCAATGCCAAGCCTAACTCTAATAATATATTTTCTAACAGCTTTATGTATTTACATCTTTCCCAGTTTTACCACCTTCAGAATAAGCCACTTCCCTAAAGAATAAACTGCGGACAATGGAGGAGAAAGAGAAGACAAATACAATCACATCAGTTAAAGAGACTCTCCTTCCAAAACTTGTCATCTCAATATTTTATTTTAGTTTTCTTGATTTTGGGATCCTATGATATATAGTACCTACCTATTATTATGGGGAACTTGTCAAATTCCTTAGACATTTGGCACCAAGGGTATTGCCTCCTTAATATTCCATATAAGGTAAACCCTAGTAGTTTGTAAATCCTAAGAATCAGTTCTGTCTAACCATCTTACCTTATAATAGACAAATATGCAAATTGACCGCACCTTCGCTACGCCCAAGCCACGCCCACCAATCATGCCACGCCCACAACCACGCCCACCAGGAAACCATTGCAGGGACATTGGGGTGTGGTGGAGCCTGCACCGATCGCAGGAAACCACTGGGGGTCGGCTCCTGCGATCAGTAGCAGGGACGCTGGGTGCGGCGAGCCCAAGGCCAGAAAAGCCTGGGGCGGAGGCTTTCCGGGCCTTGGGCACCAGCGGGGAGCCTGCACAGATCGCAGGCAACGACCAGGGGGTCGGCTCCTACAATCCGTAGCAGGGATGTTGGGTGCCACCGAGCCCAAGGTCACCGCCCTGGGCCAAGCCCCGACCCTGACAGAAGGCAGAAGGCGGTGGCCACAGCCAAGGCCTGGGTCCCTGGTGCCGGCAGAAAACTGGTGCAGGCAGCCTGGTGAATGAAGGTCTATTGCACGAATCTTCGTGCAAACGGGCTACTAGTATACTAATAAAAAAGGAACCTAATGGTCCTGTGTGGGGTAGCACAATTGGTTAGAGTATCATCCTGAAACTCCGAGGTTGGGGGTTCGATCTCCTTCAGGGCACATATAAGAATCAACTAATGAATATATAAATAAGTTGAACTACAAATCAATGTTTCTCTCTCACACACAAAATCAATTAAAAAAAAGAAGCCTAGGGATTAAAAATAGCAATGAATTAAAAGAAGGATAAAAGGACAAAAGATAAAAGAATAATATAAGGCAACAAATGTAGTGCTTGGGAAGAAAAATTAAGAGGAACATGAACCTCACTCATGTAACATGGTTTCCCAGGTGCTGCTCCACATCCATTCAGGATGGCCTATAGCCTTCATTCACTGGCCTGTGACTTGCTTTAGCAGCACCTGTTATCTCTCCTTTTGTCTTTAATATTAGCATAGAGCCAGGCCAAGCAAATATAGATATAGATATTTTGGTTTAGAGTGGTTGTTTGGAAGAAAATAAATTATGTTAATTCATTCATTGAACACATATTTATTAAGCCCTAGATACTGTTTTCAATATATATGTGTATTATGATCTCTGAACACATAATAATCTCGCCACTCATGCCTGGTGCATGAATTTGTGCATGGGTGGGGTCTGGCCAGCCTGACCAGGGGGAGGGGACATGGGCGGTTGGCCAGCCTGCCTGCTGGTCGAACTCCTGGTCAAGGGGAAAATTTGCATATTAGCCTTTTATTATATAGGATATACACTGAGTGGCCAGATTATTATGTGTTCAGAGATCATAATAATCTTGCCCCTCAGTGTGTATATATATATATAATGAAGAGGAACATGAATATATATATATATATTCCATATTCCTGTCCTGTGGAGCTTACACTGTTAGTAGGGAGGAGATGGATAATGATTCATAAATATAAACCTGCATAAATTTTATAGTATAATAAATATTGGTTATTTTGTGAAAAAAGAAAAAGAAAAGCAATGTTAAGGCGATTGACAATGGGCTGGGGCTGTATCAGATTGCTCTGTTGAATGTGGACCTTAATGAGAGGTGAGACTTAATGAAGGACCAGAAGAGGGAGGAAAGGTGCTTCTAGGAGAGGTGGGAGCAGGGCTGGGCTGCTGCCATCACAAAGGAGCAAAGAGGCTGGTGCTCCTGCAGTGGAAGGAGCAAGGCGGAGGTCAAAGTGTGGGTCGTACCGGGGCTCCTTGGCGACTGGGGTGCGTTTTAATCAAAGTGTAAAGGAAGCATTTACAGAGAGAAGACATTCCACATTTTAAAGGACCTAATTTATATCTGATGTCTGAGGAGAGGGGAGCAAGAAAAGAAGCAGGGATTGCAGTAGTAATTTCAGTGAGCACTAAGGTGAGTCAGACAAGGTAGTCACAGCAAGGATGAAATTGTAGATGGATTTTAAAGGTAGAGCTAGCAGGATTTCCTGACAAAGATTCTTTGCTTGACCAGACTTTAGCCAGTCCTTGAACCATCTCTTAGGCCCATCTGTGCACTTCCTTATAAAATCCACTTTTAACGAGAACCCTGCTGTGTCTGTTTAGCAAGAAGCTCCCACCCTTGATACCTGATCAGCCTCAATGTCTGATCCATATTCCTCACTCCCCACCCTTGGCATCTGATCACCTGGGCCTGCCCTCAGCAGACATTCTATTGGCTGGTTCAGCTAGAATCCCCCCCTGCACTCGAAGTCTCTTCTTAGTAATTCTTCATCTGCCAACTCCCCTGCTCTTTGGTTATAAATCTCTCCTTGTCCCTGTTGTATTTGAAAGAGTCCAGTTCTACTCTGGGGTCTCCTTTCCCTCTTTACAGTAGACCTGAGTACAATTTGCCTTCATCTCTTCGCCCTCTGTCTGGCCCTGGTTGTTTGACCTTCCAGTGTGAGAGGAAGAAAAGGTGGAGGTTGCTGGATTGGGCAACAGGCGAGATGGAATAGCCCTGAGGTGAGAAGCAGAGGCCCAGGTGGAGCAGGTTTCAGTTTGAACTAACTAAAGGACACGCCTTTCTTCTCTTTTGGTGGATTCAATGCTCTTCTCATTGCCTTGCTTTTGCAATTGCTACCCAGCAGGTGCTCCTATCATCGATACTTATCAGTTGTCCAAACAAAATGTGTTTTTAGAGTTGAGGCTTTTTAAGTGTCTGGGAGGGATGTAATCAGCCCATTCCACCTGTAATTAGGAATGGCACCTAGAGAGTCAACTGTACATGAAAATAGTTATAAACATTAAGATTGATGAATGGTTATTGCTAATAGACAAGTCACCATAATATATGCTTATGGAAGAGATCAGCAACCACATACAATTACTCCCCCTCTCCCCCTAATATTAGCAAGTAGGGTTTACTTAGGGCAGAATAATTACTACTTCACCTTTCCTTTCCTGACATAGTGATTTTAGGATTAAATAGAACAAATCCTGTGATACACTAACAACCAGTTGTCAAATATAAAATCTGGGTTTTCTAAGAGTTTATTCCTCTTCCTACTTATGCCACTTCATGAATGTGCCAAATAAGAGGGAAATAAACTGCTGGCCTCTAAGAAACTCATTCTATATAATAAAAGACTAATATACAAATTGTCCCCTCCACCAGGAGTTCCACCTGGAGTTTGACCAGGGGCGGGGCTGGTCCGCCAACCACACATGGCCCCTCCCCGCAGCCGGTCCTGCCCAGCCCGGCCTGATCCAGCCCAATGGGCCCTGATAGGGGCAGGCCAGCCGGATCCCACCCATGCACGAATTTGTGCACCAAACCTTTTTTATAATATAAGGGCAATGGGGGGAAATCCACCTGATCATTTTCTGAAATTTAGAGTATCAAGGTAGACTATCCAATAAATCACTGGAATAAAACAAAGTGCAGTCAGGAGGGATGCTTTTTAAATTTGTTGCTTGTAAATTAGGAGTGTTCTGTCACAGGTTTAAATGGGAATTAGCCATTGGAAAATAACCTGAATTAGCAGCATTTGCTTGCCATGAAAGAAAAAAAAACATATGTAGTGAGTGCATAGAATAAATCAAGGCCTCTTTAGAAATCATCTGATACTACTCGCTTGTTTTACAGTAAAGGAAACTAAGATGCCGAAAAGCAGTCATTCAGCTGTAGGGTGGAACTGAGGTCATCAGAAGCTGAGCTCTAACTGGTATTGCCTGGGGCAGTGGTCGGCAAACTCATTAGTCAACAGAGCCAAATATCAACAGTACAACTATTGAAATTTCTTTTGAGAGACAAATTTTTTAAACTTAAACTTCTTCTAACACCACTTCTTCAAAATAGGCTGTGGTTTTTTGTGGAAGAGCCACACTCAAGGGGCCAAAGAGCTGCATGTGGCTCTCGAGCCGCAGTTTGCTGACCATGGGCCTGGGGCATTAAGGACTAAATAACCAGGAGACCAGGAGACAGAGTTTATTCTGTTTGGGGTTCACTAATCAGATGTTTGTTATAGTCCCCTAAGTTCCTGAGGGTTTATTTGTTTGTTTGTTTTTGTTTGTTTGTTTGGGTTATTTCTCTCTGTTGTTTAGATTGTATAATTTCTACTGTTCTATATTAAGGACCACTGATTCTTTTCTTTTTAAATTTCTTTATTGATTAAGGTGTCACATATTTGTCCTCATCCCCCCATTCCCATCCCAAACCCCTCCCCATGCATGCCCCCACACCCCTGTTGTCCGTGACCACTGGTTAGGCCTATATGCATGTATACAAGTCCTTTGGCTGATCTCTCCCCCTAACCTCCACCCTCCCCTACCTTCCCTTGAGGCTCGACAGTCTGATCGATGCCCCCCTATCTCCGGGTCTGTCTTTGTTCATCAGTCTATGTTGTTCATTATTTCCCCTAGATGAGTGAGATCTTGTGATACTAGAAATACACTTATAAGAACCGAAAATGAGACAAGCAATAATGGTTATGCTGAGAGGCAAATGAATCAGTCTGTAGTGAGTTTCTTTCTGGGCCAACAGTTCCTTTGAGTCCCAATTTCAATGTCAAACAGTTCCTTATGTGTACGTGTCAGCAATGATATTTCAGTTCTGGATGGTGGACAAATGGTGGTAATGCAGGTCCGACCCTCTCTGATTTGGTCCTGGGCAACCTGTAAGTGACGCACAGCTGCTGACTGCTAGTATGGCAAGGCGTTGTCAGCGTCTTCCATCTCTGGACTTTTTCTCTTTCTTTACTGTTTATTATAAATTGTGCTATTGATATCATTGGGTGAAGTTTTAATTTTAGTCCCTGTATTCTTCAGTTCCAAAATTTCCATTTGGTTATTTTTATATTATTTATCTTTTTGCTAAAATTTTTCTTTCTTCCTTCATCCTTTTCCTTTTTTTTGGTTTCAAGCATATTTGTAATTATTGCTGAAGTGTTTTTATGGTGATTTAACAATATGTTTGAAAACTCTAAATGCTCTGGCATCTCAGTTTTACAGTATTATCATCTATGGATTGTCTTTTTCATTCATTTTGAGATCTTCCTGTCCTTGGTATGACTGGTGTTTTTTTTTGTTTTTTTTTTTGGGGGGGGGGTTTACTTCATGAGTCTCTGGGTGCTGTTTAAATCTTCTTTTAGCTGCTTGTTCTGCACCACTCTGGCAGGAGAAGGGGAATCGACCTCCCGTTAGTGCCAGGTGTAAGTAAAATTCCCAGTGCCCCACTTGGCCTTTATTGACACCTAATGGAAGAGAGCTCTTCATTACAGCTGGGTGGGGTGGGAGCTCCAACTCCCCACCAGGCCTCTGCTGATGCCTCCCTGACTAGGAGGGATAGCACGGCCTCGTTTACTGCTCCCCTGAAGTCTCCACTGATGACAGGTGGGGGAGTGTCTGTGAGACAGTGAACTGTAGCAAAAATCCTAACTCCTCACTAGACCACCTCTGACAGCACAGACTGGAGTGATGGAAGGACCCCTCCTTACTGCCAGGTAGGGATGCATTCTCAGCTTCCATGAGGTCTCCATGGACATAGCCAGGCACGGCACCTTGTTGCTACCAAGCTGGGATTAATATATCTACTTGGCCTTCCCTGACCCTACACAGGATGCAAGGAGTGGGATCACCTGGCAAGGATGGAAATCTAAGCTCTCCACTTAGCCCACCTAGCCTTTGTTGACCTGCATGAGGATGTGTGTGTTCTTTTTTTGCTTATTCCTCTTCTTCTTTTCATGTTTGGCTGGCACAGCAGCTATTGTCTTAAGTTCTCTGTCTTAGTAGGCTGAGCCTTTCTTGGCCTTTGGCTAGAGAAAAGAGGCTTCATTGGGCCTTTTATTGTGCCTGCACCTGTTGGCACTTACGGGTTGATGGCTTCTTCAGCTCTAAGTCAGACATAGAAGAGGCAAAGAAAACTCAGGGAACTCACCACCACATCATTCCTTGGGTACCAAGGTCCCTAGCTCATGTCCTTCTTTCTTGCAACCTTTCAGAGTCTTCTTATACCTGGTTCACATGTACAGTCCAAGGTTTTAGTTGTACTTCTCAGGAGAAACAGGGACAAGTATGTCTCCTCCATATTCCCCAAAGTGATAGTCCTTATGGTGACTTTTTATACCCACTCCTTTTCCATTTACTTTACTTTTATCATGCTTTTGTTGTTATTCTATATAACGACTCTTAGATTTATTCGGACAGTGTTATATGACCCATTGTCCTGGCATTACTACACATTGAACTGACCACATGACTTATTTAATAGTATATTTATATCTTAATAGTATCGTATTGTAATTAATAGTGTTATACAGAAGTTTTAAATTCTGAGGCATCCCTCAGGAATTTAACTAGCACAACTAACTCTTCTCTTAGGATGCTAGCTAATTTATCTTTCGAAATGTATGGTTGAAACTTCTTTCTGCTTCATTGTAGGATATAACCACCTTCATTGCGGTGAATAAATGGTAAATCCCTGCTTTCTGTGTAGTATAAGGAACCACTGACACTAATTGGTACTTCCACACCCATCTCCACAATTCAAAACAAAACATAACACCAACTGTAGTTCAAAAACTAACATATATGTTTTGAAAAACAAATACTTATGCTTATTAGCACTTAATTAAATATATTTAATTAAAATGCTTATTTAACATTTTCTGTTTTCACTTGCCATATATTGCATACTTGTTTTCTTCTGAGTATTGTGTAGAATGCACAACTGTACATAAGTATTTACTAATCCCCCTACCCCGTAAGAGAGATAGCCTTTCTTGCCTCAGGAATGTTGGAATTAGTCTTGCAACTTACTTAGCCTAATGGGATGTAAGTGAACCTAACATAGGCCATGACTGAGCAAGAAACTTAAGATTTTGTGGTGTAGCCTGGTCTCTTTTACCCCTCCCCACTGTCCTTAGGTTGCCCAGATCTCACCCTGAACTGTCCCTTCACCCTGAGTCCCTTAAGAAGAACACAGGTAAACCAGGGCTGAGCAGAACTGCAGCAGCACCCATGTCATATGAATGAGAAATAAATGTTTGTTCATGTAGTTCCCAAGATTTAAGTCACTAAGTCACTAAGATTTCAAATTGTTTGATATGCATGTAACAAGACTAACCATGGTATCATTTGGTATTTACAGCCTTTAAAAAACACAGTGAAAAGGCTGGTTGCTTTGCTTTTTTTTCTGAATAACTCTTTATATTCTTGAAAATATTGTTGCTTTTTGGTAGGATAAGTGATCCAAGCCTATTTCTAATTTTTTTCCTCAAGATGCAGAAACCACTAATCTCCGAACACCCTAGCTTCCTTTTAGCAAACAGTACTAGCATAAATCAAAATCTAACCTTGCATATGGGAATTGGTGATGGGCCAAAGAACTGCTGTAGTGTCAGACAACCAATAGAAATACATCCAGAAAATATTACCTTTTAAGGAATAAGATCATGTAGATTGCTTCCAATTTAATTTGAAATAGCAAAATTTTTGTATTTGGGAAAATGTAAACTTATGTTATCTCTTTAACATAATTGCTTAGTTTTACAAATTAATTCTTTACTCTAATTATAAGAATTAATTTTTTTAATTTAATAAATCTTTATTGTTCAGATTATTACAATTGTTCCTCTTTTTCCCCCATAGCTCTCCTCCACCCAGTCCCCACCCCACACCATGCCCTTACCCGCCCCCACTGTCCTCATCCATAGGTGTACAATTTTTGTCCAGTCTCTTCCCACACCCCCACACCCTTTTCCCCCTGAGAATTGTCAGTCCACTCCCTTTCTATACACCTGATTCGATTATATTCGCCAGTTTATTCTGTTCATCAGATTTTTTTATTCACTTGATTTTTAGATTCACTTGTTTATAGATATGTATTTGTTGTTCATAATTTTTATCTTTACTTTTTTCTTCTTCCTCCTCTTCTTAAAGAATACCTTTCAGCATTTCATATAATACTGGTTTGGTGGTGATGAACTCCTTTAGCTTTTTCTTTTTTTTTTTTTTAATATATTTTATTGATTTTTTTTACAGAGAGGAAGAGAGAGGGATAGAGAGTTAGAAACATCGATCAGCTGCCTCTTGCACACCCCCTACTGGGGATGTGCCCGCAACCAAGGTACATGCCCTTGAGCGGAATCAAACCTGGGACCCTTGAGTCCGCAGGCCGACGCTCTATCCACTGAGCCAAACCGGTTTTGGCCTTTAGCTTTTTGTTATCTGTGAAGCTCTTTATCTGACCTTCAATTCTGAATGATAGCTTTGATGGGTAGAGTAATCTTGGTTGTAGGTTCTTGCTGTTCATCACTTTGAATATTTCTTGCCACTCCTTCTGGCCTGCATAGTTTCTGTTGAGAAATCAGCTAACAGTCATATGGGTGCTCCCTTGTACGTAACTAACTGTTCTTCTCTTGCTGCTTTTAAGATTCTCTCTTTGTCTTTTGCTGTTGGCATTTTAATTATGATGTGTCTTGGTGTGGTCCTCTTTGGGTTCATCTTGTTTGGGACTCTCTGCACTTCCTGGACTTGTAAGTCTATTTCTTTCACTAGGTGGGGGAAGTTTTCAATCATTATTTCTTCAAATAGGTTTTCAATATCTTGTTCTCTCTCTTCTTCTGGCACCCCCATAATCCTGATGTTGGTACGCTTGAAGTTGTCCTAGAGGCTCCTTGCACTATCTTCATATTTTTAGATTCTTTTTGCTTTTTGCTTTTCCAGTTGAGTGTTTTTTGCTTCTTTGTATTTCAAATCTTTGCCTTTATTCTTGCGATCCTCTAGTCTACTGTTAGATCTCTGTATAATATTTTTTTATTTCAGTCAGTGTATGCTTAATTTCTAGTTGGTCCTTTTTCATATCTTTGAGGGTCTCGCTAAATTTATCAGCCTTTTCTAGAAAATTCTTGAAAAACCTTATAACTGTGATTTTGAACTCTGTATCCAGTCATTTGCTTTCCTCAATTTCTTTCATTTGTGATCTGTTTCTTTGTCTCCACATTTTGGCTGCTTTCCTGAGTTGATAGAGTGGCTTTGTGTGCTAGGTGTCCTATAGGGCCCAGTGGCTCAGCCTCCCCAGTTACCTAAGGTGGACACTCTTGGTGCACCCCTTTGTGGGCTGTGTGCACAGTCTTGTTGTAGTTAAGCCTTGATTGTTATTGGTATCACTGGGAGGAATTGACCTCCAGGCCAATTGGCTATGAGGATCAGCTGTGTCTATGCTGGGAGAACTTCTGTGCTGGAGACACCCTTATGAGACAAGACTTGCAAAAGCCTTTGTGCTCAGCTTGGATGGGGCGAAGTCTCAGGGAAGAGCAGACAACATTGGTTTCCCATCAGCCCTGCCCTAATAGGCCCCTGTGTCTCAGTGTCCCGTTGTAATCATTGCAAGCACCTCTAAGTGAAAGCTGCCATCAAGTTCTGCCTGCTGCCAGCCAGTCCAGTTTCTCCCTGAATGAGTCTGGGTCCCCAGAGTCTCACCCGGAACTGGAGTTCAGGGCAGTTGGGAGCTTTTGTCTCCCTCCTGCTTGAGAAAGCCAGCCACGCACTCAGTTGCCTGCCCTCTCCGCACGCGCGTCTCAGTACCTCTGCCTCCTGCAGCTCCTCTGAGTCTCAGTGTGCTTTTCTCTTTCCTTCTATTTGTAGAATTTCCACTCAGCCAGCCTTCCTGTGATTCTGGATGATGTCAATTTTGTCTTTTAGTTGTAGTTTTGAAATTGTTGTGCGAGGCAGCAGTTTAGGTGTTTACCTATGCCGCCATCTTGGTTTCTCCTATAAGTATTCTTTATTATGTTTTATAAACTACACATATATATCATTGCCTACTACTTTTTTAATTATCAGCTGAGGATATGTTTTTATTGATTTTAGAGAGAGGAAGGGGGAGAGAGAGAGGGAGAACAAAACACTGATATGAGAGAAAAACATGGATTGGTTGCCTTCAGCTGAACATGCAACCTAGATATGTGCCCTTGCTGGAATGGAGCCTCTAACCTTTTGGTATACGTGCAATACTCCAACCAACTGAGCCCCCTGCCAGTGCTCATTTCTTCTAGTTTTAAGTCACTATTGATAGTGAACAGTTTTCACATATTCATCCAGTACTTACATTGGTTTTGGATCACCTCAGCTCCAAAATTTTCCCTTCTCTGATGTAGTTACTTTGGTTCTTTTTTTTCCTCTGTACTTTTCAAAGCTGAAACATATCTTTATGGTTATGTGTTGAAAAATCCAATGTGTTGAAAAATCCAACTTTGTTTCTTGGCCATATTCCTGTGTAGAAATAATTAAAAACAGTTGAATCTGAGGATATTTATTTTTAGTTACTCGTAACAAACAAAATAAAATAGAGATAAAACAAGTATTATCACAGAAATCTCAATTTGTAAGATAAAGAGAGTTGCACAGGTATTCTAAAGATAAAGTGCCTTCTGTAGTCTAACTCAACAGGTGACTTGGAGTATCTCCGCCTAGATGTTGATATCTGGTTGAGAAACCATGTGAGTGCCAATGAACTGGGGTCCCTTTTCTTTGGATATTTCATAGTAACATGGACAGCTGTCTTTATAATGCATATTCCTCCCTGGGATGCAGGTTGGGTAAGCAAAGTATGTGAAACCAAATTCTAATTGTGACTTATATTTGGTTATTTCTTTAAATATGCAAACTTTTGTATGAATCTTCCTTTTGAATATATTGACTGGTGCATGGGGTGGATTGGAAATAAATTGATGTTTTAGTTAGAAAACATGGATTAGAACATGAATCTTTTTTCCATGTATTTGGGCATGAAAAAATGCATTCTTGTAAGCCTCAGTTTGTTTATTAATTAGATGGGGTAATTATATGCATCTTATAAAGTTCATGAAAAGATTACATAAAAATATGTACAGACCATTTTTTGGTATAAATGAGTTCTCTCCCATTAGATTTTAAATCTCATCACTGCTGTCTTATTCATTTTTGTTTTATTAATGTTTAATGCCAGTGCCTTGCAGATACTTGATTCTCAATGAATATTATAGGACCATTAATTAACTATTTATTAAACATTAATTTTCTCCCTAAACCTTTTCCCCTCATATTAATATGCACCATAGAATCCCTTGAAAACAGTCCCAAATTTATGGCAACCACATAACACTATTTCAAAAAAGTGTCCTGAGAAAAATAAACTATGCACAAAAACATGTATAATAAACTAGAAGCCTGAGAACCAAGATGGCAGCATAGGTAAACACCTGTACTTGCTGCCTCTCACAACCACATCAAAACTACAACTAAAAGACAAAACAACTATCATCTAGAACCATGGGAAAGCTGGCTGAGTGGAAGTTCTACAACTAGAAGGAAAGAAAAAAGTGTATTGAGACTGGTAAGAGGTACGGAGGTGTGCACAGAATGGGCTGGAAACTGGGTGCATTGTGGGTTTTTTTTTTCTTTTCTTTTCTTTTCAATGGAGAGGAAAACACATGCTCCCCATTAATCTGAACTCCAGTTCTGGGCAAGACTCTGGGGACCCAGACTCATAAGGGGAGAAACAGACAGCAAGAGCATGAAAAACAAAATTGAGGATAGTTGTCACCACTGGTGGTGGGAGGAATAAGGAGTCAGGGGGACACTTGGAGCATCAAGAATTAATCATTTGGTGCATATACATACTCTTGTGTACACCGGTATGTTCTTAGCCTTTCATTTTAAGACAAATTACATATTCATCACCATGCTTTTTGAAAGTACTAAATATTACATAAGAAAGATATAATTCCTTGCCACAAGAGCTTACTGTTTAACAGAACACTCAGATATATGCACAAGTAATCATTATATCACATCATATAAATTCTATAATAAAGATTTTAAAAACACAATTGCTGTATTTTTATTAAAGTATGCATATTCAAAATGCAAGCAATTGAACAAGCACTGTAGTTTACTGATTTTAATAATGTGCAATTATATAGCACAACATCCATGACTTTCTTTAGGACAGTGCTCTTTCTTAATTAATTTTAGGAGTAGCTTAGACATGGTCGGAATTCATCTTTCTCATTTGTTCTTTCTTTGATTAATACTTCCTACGGTTTAAAAACAAGGGTTGCAAGAAAAATAACTAGATGTTCAGTAACTGATAAGTACAGAAACACTTGTCAAATATTTATTTTGAATTACTTAGGATACGGCAATATTCTATACTGTATGAAATTCAATCGCGGTTCTGTTTGTAATACTGTGTACACATTGTTCTCTGGTGCCATTCTTTATTAAATCTTGTTAGAACAGAGATTTTATTGTGATCCAGAGATTGTGATGGTTGATTATAGAATTCAAAACAAAAATAGTTACCCTAGTGTCAATTTATTTTTTCTTGTTACTCATGAAGACACCTTGTAGAAATTTAAGCAGACCCTGTAATACTGCTACTTACAAACACACATTCTCTTTTGTAAACATAAGACTGGTAAATATCCTGGAAGAATTGCCTCTTTTTTGGAAATAGAAATTTTTAGGAAGCCCAATAGATTCTCCCTGAGTCTATGTTGGCCAGTTAGGGCTAGGATTTCACTGAAGGAGAAAACCAACAGAAAAATGCTTGAATCTTATTTACTTAGAATATGTTCTTGGTAAATTATTTTTCCATGCACATTTAAATGCTTTCTACTGCAGGTACATTTGACATTCATTAGAAATATACTCTTGAGAATTTAATAAAGATATATTGTCAGAAACTGAGCTGTATTTCTGATGGATGGAGAAAGCATTTCACTTACCACATTTCACAGATATTAAGATGAGCATTTAAAAATATTTTAGCAGTCTGACCTTGGGGTGCATCATTTAATAGAATAATGTCAATATTAGCTGTAATTTTTCTTTTATAGGGATATGCAAAATAATGGTTACCCTGAAGGTCAATGTCTTAGGTTACATTAAATAAGGTGATAACTAATTGTCATAGATTAATAGGACATATTTTTATCTGTTAGATTGTTACTTCCTTCTTCATAAAATTCATGAGACTAAATTACATAATGCTAAAGAGTAGCTACTGATATGTTTTTATAATGTAATACTGCAACAATAGTTACATAAATTGGTGAATTTTATAAAACACAAGTAACCAGATTGTAATTAGAAAGAGTTCTTACTGAGTAATTGGCAGTGTTACAGTTATACAAAGCAATTAAAGTGTTTTTGTTGTGTGTTTTTTTCTCAGCCATCACCATACTAAGTAAGTTAAATGTATAGGTCAGGCTAGGATTTTGTCACAGCATTACATATGTAGATATTTGACCTTTTGGATTCATTAGAAATAATGATGATACCTTATTAATAAAAACTGGGACGCAGAAAATGCAAGCAATCTGGATGCAATGGGAAAGAATATTCATCAAAGAATAAAAGATAAGCCCTACCTGGTCCAATGATTCAGAGACCTGGAAAAGTTGAACATTTTAAGAGTCTAGTGATTTGGAGCATTCCAAGATATAAGCCCTAAGGTTACTAAGAGAGAGATATTTGGTCAACTTATTCAACTTTTAAAGATAACACATACCACCTGTTGGAATACTTTTCAACTAATTAATTTAGTGAGTCAAATGGTAACCAGTTTTTAAGTGGGGCTCAAAGCAGAATATAACTTTGCAGCAAGTTTGAAATTTAAATGACTCTGCCACTTGTGCCATATGACTCAGCAGATCCCACAGTACTAGAGGCACCAACTGTAAATACAGGCACCATATGAGTCTCTTCCAAGTCATAATATGAGAGTTGCAGTGCATACTACAACATTTTGAAGCAAGGGCAAACTATCTACACAAATAACTATAAGCATCTTCTAAGATATTGCAGGTTCAGTTCCAGACCACTGCAAAAAAAGTACGCATCAGGCATAATATTTTTGCTGTGGAGGGTCTTGCCTTCAAGTTGTAAAAAATGCAACATCTGTGAAGCTCAATAAAGCGAAGTGCAATAAAACAAGGTATACCTGTATTCAACATTAAAAAGTATCTCCTAGTAGAGAATTTAAGCATGGCTCATCAATTGACTATGCTCTTGGAGTTTCCCATCACGGGTTATGAATTATCAGGCATAAAGTCAGGTGGGCACAGCAGTAATCTATTGGGTGATATAAAGGGTGCTTTGGAAAGGGCCCAAACAGAGCTAGTGGCTCAAGTAAGGTGAACCAAGATCCTCTAGGTTCTCATGCTGCCTGTGTCTGTTGCACCAATGCTTATCTCTCACCTGGCACCTGTGTCCCTGTAGAAGAGTTCCTATGACAACCTGAAGATAAGTGTGTGTGTATGGGGGGGTTAACTCGGCTTACTAAGTTCACCTGTGCCACCTTACAGCCTCAAACATAATGGTTTAGGGGGAAATCCTCCAGTTGAGCTTTGAATTCATGTCAAGGGAGAAGTGGCCTGAGGTAAAATGTGTACAGATTGCTGGGCAGTGGCAAATGACTGGTCCGGTTCCTACAAAGGATAATACTGGGAAGTCAGAGGCAAAGCTGTATGGGGAAGAAGCATATGGATGAATTTACAGGAATGTACATAAAATATATGGCTACCTTCATTCATATTAGTGCCTGTCAGACAGCACCCATTGTAGTAGAGGCAGTGAATGGCCCAGTGAATAGGATGGCTGGTCCAGTGGAGGTCAACCAGCTTCTGGCCTTTGCCATTATAGACTTGCCCAAAGCACCATGAACAGACCTGGGGGCAGAGACAGAGTGTGTGGCTTGCTCTCCCCAGGGCCCAGTCTAACTCTCACAGCAGATGATGTCTGGTGATGAAATCTGGCTCAATATTGCTACTGGTGAGCCACCTGCCAGTCTGATAAGACAAAAGAGAGGACAGTCTTTTATAGAGAGGTAAGGGAAGTTGGGAAGGCTATTATAGAGAGGTAAGGGAAGTTGGGAAGGCTATTATAGAGAGGTAAGGGAAGTTGGGAAGGCTATTATAGAGAGGTAAGGGAAGTTGGGAAGGCTATTATAGAGAGGGGAAGGAAGTGGGGAAGGGCTATTACAAACAAACAGTTCCTCCTGTGGTGCTTTGTGATAGGCATAGGACAGGAGAGCCCCCCCACTTCTGGCCTCCCTACTTCCTTTTAAATGAGGTTTCTCTTTATAATTTTTTTACACCACATAGGATGAGGGTGTCCACTTTATATACAAGAAGGGAGGCAGTGGGCAGCTGCCGTGGGATCCATTGATTCTACCATATAGCACATCACTCCCCAGTTGTCAGTTTAATTTTACACTGAAATTGCCTTTTAAAGGTGCATCTAATGCTTCTCAGATGGGCATGACACTTTAAAGATGGTCATTGTCCTTCAAATGAGGAATATATTTTGAAACAATGGCCATTCTGTGGGGCTGTGAACCTAAAATTGGGAGCCACACACACACCTGCAATTCTCCCGAATCCCAGAAATACTCCTTGAGAGTCTATAATAGCCCCCCCCCCCAACTTCCCTTACCTCTCTATAATAGCCTTCCCCACTTCCCTTACCTCTCTATAATAGCCTTCCCCATTTCCCTTACCTCTCTATAAGGGAATGAAGGGGTGGAAATAGACCTTTGCCCTCTGTCTTAGTGATCCAGCGGTGACGTCCTTTCCTGGTTCTACAACTTCAGGTTTTGTTGCCAAATATATTCTCAATCCCAGTTATCAGGGAAAAGGGCACTTCTACTGGGGGACATAGTAATATTTCCACTAAACTTGAAGTTATAAATGGTGTCGGGATCCTTGTGCCTCTGACCCATAATTCCAAAAAGAGAGTCAATAATTGGCAGTGGAGATTACCCCTCAGTATCATGCTGCTGCATAATAGGGGAAAGGAGGAGTATTTCTGGGATTCGGGAGAATTGCAGGTGTGTGTGTGTGTGTGTGTGTGTGTGTGTGTGTGTGTGTGTGTGTGTGTTTAGGGGGAGGGTCTCTTGCTGCTTCCATGTCCAGTAGTGTCTGTAAAAGTGGATTTTCAGCAGCCATGGTCTACCAAGGGTGCAATTAGCAGGGCCTCTTGAGATTAAATATCTGTGTTGCCCTGCAGTGAAAGCCAAATAAAGCTGAGGAGCATCTAGAATGGGTGGTAGAGGAAAAATAAATATCAGTTGTCCAGCAAAAGGGGTGTAAAACTTGTCCCTCCTTCAGTTTTATAAGTGTATTTATTCTTTAAGTAATTTTGAATGACCACTGCCTTAAAGACTGAGTGGCAGGATGAAATAAATTTAGCATGCAATGTCAGTGGATCTGACTTACTGCAGCAGATTTTCTTTGGTGCTTATTCCTTTCTTCTCCCTTCCATTTTCATTGCACACCAGCCCGACTTTCTCCTGTGAGCACCTGCCCTTCTTTCCTAATGACTGACCTTGCCTTCGAAGCCACTTTATCTGCTTGTGGAGCAGGTCAGCAGTACCAGGGAGTCACATGCCCCTTACTGAGTGACTTCTTCACCAAATGACAAACAGGAGTTGGTGTATAAGTACCTGAGCTCCTGTGCCTCAGTTGGCCTCAGTCCAAGAACAGTCCCCTACTGGCTGTCAGAGTTCCCTTACAGGCGTCCTCAAACTACGGTCCGTGGGCCACATGCGGGTGTTTTTGCCGTTTTGTTTTTTTTCTTCAAAATAAGATATGTGCAGTGTGCATAGGAATTTGTTCATAGTTTTTTTTAAAACTATAGTCCGGCCCTCCAATGGTCTGAGGGACAGTGAACTGTTTAAAAAGTTTGAGGACCCCTGCTTAGGATATCAAGCAATCATAACCCACAGTAGCAGCTAACAGTGCACCCTGCTCCTACCTCCCCCTGTCTCTCTGTTGAACTTGTATATTCAGCTATTGGGATTTTCTTCTATTTTTATGTCAATTGTTTGTTTTTGAATCCTTATATCAATGTTTGCTTCTGGGGGGACCAAGCAAGGACATCAAATGTTTGAAAAGCTTCCAAAAGTAGCCTTCTTGTGTTTCTGAATCCTGGGTTCCCATACTCCTTTTTTCTCAAACCATATAGAAACAGAAATGAAGGCTTTATCATTAAGAATAAAAGTACAGAGGGGGGGATAGTGTCTGATGTAAAACAATCAAGGAGGGGAATCACTAATCTTGCTGCCCACCCCCATTTTCCATCTCTTCGCCTTGTTTTCTGCGCACAACCTCACCCCGCATGCTCCCCTTGCAGCTGCCTCCTTTAGCCCTTCCCTGATAGGACCTCCCTCTCTGAAGACATTTTTACACGCGTTCCAGGCTTGTGTTCTCTGCCTTCAGGAGGGCAGAGGGAAAGAAAGAGAGGTCGTTTTAGAAATACCTCCTTTATTCTTGCTGCCTTGACTGCATTTTTTATTGCTGGTGTTGATTCTTTGTGAGTTGATACATCATCTAGGTGGATAGGTGGTTTCTCTAAGAGAAATAACCCAGGAATGGACAGTTTCCTTCTAAAATCCTATGAGATGAATATTATTTTTATTGTTATTTTTCAGATTAAGCACTTTTTTTTCAGACAAAGCCCCTGATATTAATCTAATTCCCTCCATTTTTGCAATTTGAGCTCTTAACCATTTATGTGTGAAGAAACAAGACTTTTGACTTGGTGGCTTATGGACGTGAGCAACTTTACATTTCATCTCAATGCCTTTCTCCTTAGCTTTCTGCCCCCTCCCTCTGCCCTCACATTCTTTCTGTCCTGCTTTCCCCTCTCTGTCTGTACACGGAGGGGAGCACTGCCTCTGACTCCCATCTTTCTGGGGTTTGACTGAACACTATTGAGCATATCCTTAAGCAATCACACCTCATTTAGTTTCTAATGCCACTGCTCACAGAACTCACTTGAACACTGTCCATTGCCCATGAAGCAGCCTCAGGGAGACCCCATTTTCCCTGTGACCCCAGTGAGTACAGCCGGCTAGTGTCTCAGCCTCTTTTAAGGCCAAGCACTAATATGTCCCAATCACTGCAACTGTAAAGGTCCCATTTTACTCTGTGATTGATATTCATTAATATTACTGGGAAACGGTTATCCAGACAACTCAAAAGTATAACTATAGATTGGATGCATCTGTGTGAATGTCAATGCTCACATTTTAGGGTGCTTTCCTGCTCAAATGACATTGGAAGTGAACTAGCAGACTCTCTTCCAGCTGTGTTCGGATTCACTCATTCTCCTTTCAAATGAGCCAGAGGCTCTGTACAGTGGGGGCAGCCAGTGCACAGGAGACTGAACTGGGACTGGCCCGCCGCAGCCAGTAAACTGGCTTGACATATGTAGGATGGGCTGGGGGATGGCAGGGGCATGTACTCATAGTCTTGAGAATATTTTAGTTGTTTTAAAATAATTTTTAAAGATTTAGTTTTTATTTTATTCATTTTTAAAATAAATATAAGCATAATCAGGATCATTTCATGATTATCTATAAACCAGTGCTGGTATAGTCAAGGACTATTTTCAAACACATTTTTGGCAGAATGAGTACCAGTTGGTACTATTTTAATTGTCTCAGACTAAAAACCAACCAAATATCAGTAGAAGAAGAAGAAGAAGAAGAAGAGGAAGAAGAAGTGGAGGAGGAGGAGGAAGGAGACATAATGGTAAATATTGCTTTTTTTTTTCCTAACTAAAATCCATCACTATGTAAAACTTATGCAAGAGTTTCAAAAATGGAAAACCAAGAGATAATCAAGTAATTACCGAGCACTGGGTACTATTACCGTGTTCAAGACAAACTAAAAGCATCCCGTACTCTGAACATCAGGGTTATACTCGTATTGAGAAAAACATTTGCTGTTATCAAACAGCATCATGGACCATGTTAAATAGATACTGATATCAAATATTGCTTTTATAGTTTTGTGATTTTTAACATTTTACATTATTTTCAGTTGTGAAATGTCAATAAGCATGAAACTTTAAGCATCATTAGATAGGATTGTAGTGAAAAATTCAAATAAACACTAGAGGTCTGAGTGATTTTTTTTTCTTTTAAAGGGGATTTATGCATCATTTGCATCTGAGAAATGCTGACCTGAAGTAGAGAAGTTGAATGTTTCTCGCCCACAGCTTCTCCTCGATCATTCCTGAGGTAGGAGAGTGGGTGCATGTTGCTTCATGTAATATATTTTTGTTGTGATTTTTTTTCTTACATTCTTTGCTTTTGACACTCCAATTTTATTTCTTAAAAGCCATGTGGAGACTCTTATTATTAGAGACAACAAACCTCTCTTTATTCAGACACATTCCTGGGGTTTGAAATGCTTTGGGAACTTTGAGTTGAAGGTAGTTTGATGGAAAGGGCAGGAGCGCGTCTCTCAGAGCAGATGCAGCTCTGCCTGCCACCAGCCGCATGATTTGGGAGCAGGAATTTCATCTCTCTGCACCCTAGTTTCTCAAGTGTGATGTGCCAGTGGTAGAATTTAGCTCAAGGGGTTGCTATGCAAGTTTCTGATTCAGTTATGTGCTATGCCTGATTTATAGTGGGCGCCCAATAAGGAGAGCTTCCTTGCCTTCTCCCTAATGCTTAGAGCCAGTTTGAATTCAGCTAAGAAACTCAGTGATGCTATTATCAAGTTTGAGAAGAATACTAGATTTCATGAAGAATACTAGATTACCTTCAAACGATATTTGCTGTTATAAAACATGCCACGAAGAATTCTACAAACTCTAAACCCAAAAGCCTCGGGTTGGGAAGGAAAGAGCCTTGAAGGGAGTGGTGTTGGCAGTGTGGAGGAGAATGAGAGGGCATTCATGAGAGGGGCTCAGAACAAGGCACACACAGTCAGTTCCCTTCTGACTGCTATGCACCAGGGACACTTCCAAGAACTGAAAACAGATCACACAAAAAAATAACAGGAGAAGTGGCAGTTTTCAGCTAACCCCTTGGAGGGATGGTGGGGAGGTAGATGATAAAAAAATGAGCATATCTGTTACCCGAAGTCAGGGAATGATAGATAGGTGCTGAGGGGAAAAATATAGCAGGCTGTTCATTTCCATTCCATGGAACAGTGACACAGTGCTGGGCACATCATAGGCTCTTGGTAAATATTGTTCCCTTTATGAATGACTGATGTCAACAAATTTGTAACTCCTGCTCCAAAATTCCAAATGCATTGGTTTGGAATTGTATTATATGTGGAATTGGTTGCATTTTCACTTTCTACAAGTTATATTTAAATGCTTTTTATATGTCTCACACTGCTCTAGCCATGAAACAGTGAATAGTTCAATATGTAGCTCATGTTCTATGAAGAAAGACAACTCATAAAAAATAATTAAGAAAATTGTGTAATCTGTAATACAGTTCTATGAAGTGAAATCAAACAGGTTTAGGAGTGTCAGGTGTGGGAGTTATAGCTTTAAGTGCAGTCAAAGAAGGTTTTTGTTTTGTTTTGAGAAGCTGACACTTGAGTAAATGCTTGAAGTAGGTGAGAAGCCAGCCACATGCATATTTAGGGGGTCTGGGTAGAAAGTGTGGCAAAGACAAAAGTCATGAGATGGAAGCATGTTTAGTGAACTCATCAAACAGAGAGGGGAGCATTTTGGCTGAGGGGATTGATCAATAAGAGAGATCAACTCTGTTATGAGAAGAAAAAAAGGAGAGGGAGGGAGGGAGAGAGAAAGAGAGACCACTTATACAAGATTTCAAGAGTAAGACTTTGTTCTTTATATGAACTACATTGAAAAAGGAAAGAAGAAAAATATTCATCAACCAAGAGCTAGGAATCATCACAGCTCGATTTCTCAACACTTCAGGATTATAGGCCTTATTGCATATAAATATACACAAGACTCCCCTCAGGATTTGCCCGGTGGTCATCAGAAGAGAAGGCCAAGTGATACCTGGTAATTAGGTAGGGAAAGTGAGACCTCACAATGCTCAGCAGTGCAGAGGAGTCATAAGGTGACACACTTCAAATCAGTATTTGAAGGGTATAAATTGGAAAGAGGCCACTGGTATTTGTTCGGTAAAAGACGTACAATTTAAAAAAAAAAAAGACTGTCATACTTGTCCAGCGCAGTAACACATTGAAGATATGTGTCAGGGATCAACAAACTTTTTTCCATAAAAGACCATTTATTTCAGGCTTTTGAGCCATATGATCTGTTATAACTGTTCGACAATGTCATTGTAGCTGAAAGCAGCCATAGACATGTAAACAAGTGGCATGGCTAAGTCCCAGTAAAACTCTCTTTACAAAAACAGGTGATGGGCTGGGTTTGACCTGCAGGCCAGGGGTTGATGACTCCTGGATCTATATTAAAGAATCACAGGGTGACGACAGTGTTTACATAGAAGGGCAAAACAGTCATCCCTTTGTGAGGTAAGATTTTAAACTTTTATACTGGGTGAACCATAAATCACAGACTGTGGATTCCTCATCAGAGGATACGGGAGGGCATCAGAAGGATTTGGCTTTTACTCTGTAAAAGACGGGGAGCCATTAAAAGACTTTACTCAGAGAGGACGGCGTTACTGAATGTCATTACTGCTTTACTCTGGCTGCTAAGTGGAGAGTATGTTGTACGGAGAAAGGTGGAAACAGGGAGAACAATTACCATGTTACTGCAGTAATCTGGGTATTATGGGTTGAATTGCTTCTCCCAAATATTTTTTTTAATTTCTTTATTGATTAAGGTGTCACATATTTGTCCTCATCCCCCCATTCCCATTCCACACCCCTCCCCATGGATGCCCCCACCCCCCTGTTGTCCTTAACCATTGGTTAGGCTCGTATGCATGCACACAAGTCCTTTGGTTGATCTCTCCCCCCTACCCCCACCCTCCCCTACCCTCCCTCTGAGGCCCGATAGTCTGATCGATGCCTCCTTGTTTCTGGTTCTGTTCTTGTTCATCAGTCTATGTTGTTCATCATTTCCCCTAGATGAGCGAGATCATGTGTCACTAGAAATATACTTATAAGAACTGAATGTGAGACGAGCAATAATAGTTATGCTGACAGGCAAATGAATCAGTCTGTAGTGAGTTTCTTTCTGGACCAACAGTTCTTTTGAGACCCAATTTCAATGTCTACCAGTTCCTTGTGTGTACATGTCGGCACTGACTTTTCAGCTCTGGATGGTGGACAAATGGTGGTAATGCAGGTCCGACTCCCTCTGGTTGGTCTCGCCCGGACCCAGGGGCACGGCTTCACCCGGACTCAGGGGCGCGTGGCCTCTCCCGGACCCAGGTGCGCGCGGCCTCACCCGGGCCCGGGACCCAGCCTCACCCGGATCCAGGGGCATACGGCCTCACCCGGACCCGGGATCCAGCTTCACCCGGACCCAGGGGCGTGTGGCCTCACCCGGACTCAGGGGTGCGTGGCCTCTCCCAGACCCAGGGTCGCGTAGCCTCACCCGGACCCAGGGGCGCGCGACCTCCCCCGGACCCAGGGGGGCGGCCTCACCCGGACCCGGGACCCAGCCTCACCCGGATCCAGGGGCGCACGGCCTCACCGGGACCCGGGATCAAGCTTCACCCGGACCCAGGGGCGCGTGGCCTCTCCCGGACCCAGGGGCGTGGCCTCACCTGGACCCGGGACCCAGCCTCACCCGTATCCAGGGGTGCACGGCCTCACCCGGACCCGGGATCCAGCTTCACCTGGACCCAGGGGCGCGAGGCCTCACCCGGACCCAGGGGCGCGTGGCCTCTCCCAGACCCAGGGGCGCGCGGCCTCACCCGGGCCCGGGACCCAGCCTCACCCGGATTCAGGGGCACACAGCCTCACCCAGACCCGGGATCCAGCTTCACCCGGACCCGGTGGTTCTGGATGGTGTCTGCTCTGTTTTCCCGTTGTAGTTTCAAAATTGTTGTGGTAGGCAACAATCAGGCGTCTGCCCTATGCCTCCATCTTGGTCCTCCTTTGTGTACTTAAGTCTTGATTGTTGTTGATGTCACTGGGAGGAATTTTCCTCCAGGCCAATTGGCTGTGAGGATCCGCTGTGTCTATAAAGGAAGAGTTGCTGTGCAGGAGACACGTTTATGGGCTGGGACTTGTTGCAGCAAGGCTTTGGCGCTCACTGAGTCTGCCTCTTGAATGTATCCCTTATGCGAGTGGTTGAAATCTGGTATCATCTCACACCGACCACTAGATGCCCTCGTTTCTGGGTCTCCAATGGGGTGTAGGTCAGCTACTGTCTGAGGCCACTCAGCAGGAGTTACAGCAAAAACTGTAGCTTCCTCCTCCTGCCTGAGCGGCCCTGGAGCAGTCCGACTGGAACGTAGTCCACCTGGTCAAGCTGCCACAGGGCAGGGCATCTACATTCAAAATCCACTGCTTGGAGCCTGGGAGGGCCTGCAAAACATGCGGGGCGCGTCCCAGGGTGGGGCGGGTCTCAGGGCGGGGCGGAGTCTCAGGGCACCACCAGGCCATGGCGTGGCGAACCGCAATGGCTGCAAGTCTGCTTTTTCTGCCTTTCCGTGTTTCCAAGTCCCCTCGTCTCGCGCTCCAGTGCAGCAAACACTGATTGCTGGGAGCACCTCCGCAAGGAAGTTACTCCCACTCTCCGACACGAAGGCCGAGAGTCCAGCCTCTCCCTGCAGGCGTCTGGGTCTCCCGCGAGTCCCCAGAAGCTGGATTTCAGGGTGATGGGCAGCTTATCTCCCTTAGGGTTGGAATAAAAGCCGCGCCTCCCTTCCCCCGCCACCAGCCTGACCCACGCGCCTCCGCACCTCAGCGCCTCCAAGTTTGCTCTTTCCTCTTCCCTCTTAGTTGTAAATCCATCATTCAGCCAGCTCTCCTGTGGTTCTGGGTGGCAGATGCTCTGTCCTCCAGTTGTATTTTTGAAATTGCTGTGCGCGGCGCAGTTCATTTGTTTAACTTTGCCGCCTTCTTGGTTCTCCTCTCTCAAAATGGCTAAAGGACTTGAATGTAAGACGGCAAATCATAAAAATCCTCCAAGTCGGTGTCGGCGGCCTCCGGGGCCCCGAGGATCTCAGTGGGGAGCTGGGCCAGGTCGGTGACGTGGATGGGCCCGTCCTGCAGAAAGATGGTCTCTTCCTTCACCGAGAGCCACTGCGCCGAGTCCGCGGCTGCCGCCGCAGCAGCTGCCGCAGCCGCTGATGAGCCCATGGCCCCAGCTGAGGTGCTGACTGAGAGGAGCAGCTGCCCGGCCTGGGGAGACGCGAGCAGGAGTCGCCGCGCTCACCAGTCCATCTTTTAGTTGTATTTCCGAAACTGCCATGCGAGGCAACAGATCAGCCGTTCAACTCCGCCGCCATCTTGGCTCCCCCTGCTTCTCCCAAATAGATATTGACATCATAATTTCCATTCAAGTACCTCAGAATGGAAATAGGTTATTTACAGAGGTAGTCAAGTTTCCATGAGGTCATTAAGGTAGGGCCTAATTCAATATGACTAGTCCTATATAATAAAAGCATTGTATGCAAATTGTCCCCTCGACCAGGAGTTGTCTGGGAGTTCAACCATGGGGCGGAGCTGGCTGGGGAAAGGAAAGTGTATCTAGCCAGCAGCTGGAAGCCATTAGGGACCCTACCAGTGCACAAATTTCATGCACTGGGCCTCTAGTGTTCTTATAAAAAGGAGCAGTTTGCACACAGGCTTGCACACAGGGAGGACACCATCTGAAGCTGAAGACAGTGATTGGGATGAAGCTCTATAAGCTTAAGGATGCCTATAGGCCTCCAGAATCTAGGAGAGAGGATGGGTAGATTTGCCCGCACAGCTCTCAGCAGGAACCAACCATGCTGGCACCTTGATCTCAGACTGATAGCCTCTGGAATTGTGAATCAATGCATTTCTGTTGTTACTATGCTCAGTTCTTTGTTACAGCAGTCCTGAAACAGTAATATACCAGGTGAGAAATGATGGTGGCTCAGACAACAGGGATAGCAGTGAGCAGCTGCTGATTCTGGATACATTTTTAAAACAGACAACAATAGTTGTCACTGGATTGGATATGAAATATGAGAGAAACAGTCAAGTTAAGCATCATTCCAAACATTTTGGAAGGATATAATTGTAAATAATAAAGATGAGAAAACCTACAGAGAAGCTGAGGTTTAAGGGGAAGAGTGTAAAATTTCTGTTTTGGACATGTTGAGACTGAATGTTAATCAGACAGAAAAGTAAAAATTAATTTGAGTTCTCACTTTCAGAAGTACTGAGGCTGCCAATCTCTGAACACTTATGGGATTATGATGGGAAAATCAGCTTGGTTGTAAATGCAATATCCCAGCATCACTAACAGAATCTTTCCATGTTTTTATTTATTGTTGTTGTGTCTGTGGAGTCAGTTACTACTTGTCCATCTGCTTCCTAGTTTCCAATATTTTGTTACTTCTGTCTCTTCTTTTTTTTTTTTTATACACACGGGTTTATGCTTTTACATATATACTAGAGGCCTGGTGCACGAAATTCGTGCATGGGGGTATGTGTGTCCCTCAGCCCAGCCTGCACCCTCTCCAATCTGGGACCCCTCGAGGGATGTCTGACTGCCCGTTTAGGCCTGAGTAAGATCAAGCCTAAACGGGCAGTCGGACATCCCTCTCACAATCCAGGACTGCTGGCTCCCAACTGCTGGCCTGCCTGCCTTCCTGATTGCCCTTAACCGCTTCTGCCTGACAGCCTGATCACCCCCTAACCACTCCCCTGCCAGCCTGATTGATGCCTAACTGCTCCCCTGCCAGCCGGTTTGCCTCTAACTACCCTCCCCTGCAGGCCTGGTCAGCCCTAAATGCCCTCCCCTGCAGGCCTAGTCACCCTTAACTGCCCTTCCCTGAAGGCCTGGTCCCCCCAACTGCTCTCCCCTGCAGGCCTGGGTCCCCCCAACTTCCCTTCCCTGCAGGCCCAATCACCCCCAACTTCCCTCCTCTGCCAGCCTGGTCACCCCTAACTGCCCTCCCCTGCAGGCTTGATCGCCCCCAACTGCCCTCCCTTGCAGGCCTGGTCCCTCCCAACTGCACTCCCCTGCTGGCCATCTTGTGGCGGCCATCTTGTGTCCACATGGGGGCAGTCATCATTGACCACATGGGGGAAGCCATCTTGTGTGTTGGAGTGAAGGTCAATTTGCATATTATTCTTTTATTAGCTAGGATTAGATAGGATAGAGGCCTGATGCATGGGTGGGGGCTGGCTGGTTTGCCCTGAAGGGTGTCCCAGATCAGGATGGGGGTTCCCTTGGGACATGGGGCAGCCTGGGCGAGGGGCCTGTGGTGGTTTGCAGGTTGGCCATGCCCCCTGGCGACCTAAGCAGATGCCCTGGTATTGGATTTATCTTCTATAATTGAAACTTTGTAGCCTTGAGTGGAGCCAAGCCTCCTGCTTGCTCTGTGGCCGCAGCCATTTTTGTTGGGATTTTTTTATCTTCTATAATTGAAACTTTGTAACTTTTAGCGGAGGCCAAGGCAGGCCAGGGCAGGCGGAAAGCTTGGCTTCCTCCATTGCCAGGGAAACCCAAGCCTCCTGCTCTCTCTGTGGCCGCAGCCATCTTGGTTGGGTTAATTTGCATACTCGCTCCTGATTGGCTGGTAGGCATGTCTTGTGGGTGTAGCGTAGGTATGGTCAATTTGTGTATTACTCTTTTATTAGATAGGATAGTCCTAAAAATGTATGCACACACTTTAAATAATTATAAAGACAGTGTTTATTAAAATTATTTCATTTTCAAAATTGAGCTACCAGATTTTAAAGTGTGTATAGATTTTTTGGTACACCCTGTGTGTATGCATATATATACTGTATATACTTTAATTTTGAGGTCTTTATGAGGAATGGAGATTTTAAAAAGTATATGTTCAACATTTTTTGCTTAGCTTCATGGCAATATTGAGCTTTAAACTTATAAATGAAGAAGCCCAATTGACCTATTTTTCAATACTCCAAACTATTTAAACTAGCATTATGAGGCTACTGTGTGTGTGTGTGTGTGTGTGTGTGTGTGTGTGTGTGTGCAGTGTGTAGACATTTTGTCTTCAATTTATGCAAATGAGAGCAGGAAGAGCAATTTCACCAATATAGATAACAACTATTTTTTCAGTGCTTTTTATGATAGGCATTTTTATAAATGCTTTATATGTATAATTCTATTTAATCTTCATAACACTGCTGAAAAACAGGTTTTATGAATCTTCCCATTTTACTATGAGTGCCCTGATTCTAACTTACCTAAGCTAATAAGTGGGAGGACCAAGATTATCTTCCACTTGTATTAGAATCCATAGACAACCCTCTGAGCAATACTGCTGAACAGACTGATAGTAAGAGGCCATGGCAGCCTAATGGTGGGCATTAGTGATTGTGGACTCCCAAGCATCCTGAATTTTACGGCAGAACTCCCTGCAGCACCCTCCAGATGACACAGCAGATGCTAATCTCTGTTCTCATTTTGGTTCTGTGTATTCTCTGTTACCCACATAAGGCATAGCAGATGTGTTCCCACAGGAAGCTTTCTCATCCTCTATAGCCTCTGAAATTATGCCGTCAGCATGATCATTACACCAATATTTATGTCACCCTCTCTTTCTTGGACCACTACAGTAGGCTCCAATGCCATTTCTGAGGTTCCAGTGTCTCTTCCATTTGACCTAAAAACTCTAGAAAAATATATTTAAATACCACTGAACAAGCTATAGAGCCCTTGCAACAGACTGTTCAATCCTCACAATAAACCCACTTTGCTCATTTTACGGAGAAGCAAGATAAAGCTAACAGAAGTCTAGTAGCATCCCTTCATTAATTCAAGAAAGAAATGGTAAAACTGGAATAAAAAGGAGAAGTTTTGTCACTAAACCCAGTGCCCATTGCATTATAACAAATTGCTTTCATAATTGTAAATCCAATTGCCAAGTAAGAAACTACTACTCTATATGTCATTTCTTAGCTCACAAGTCTTCAATGGCCTCCAGTGCACAAATTAAGGAACTCAGGTTGTGTCCTGTAAATTCCTGAGGCCACTCAATTTCTGCAGCCTCCTCTTTTCTCTTTCCTCCAAATCTACCCAAACCTAAATTTTAGATAGAGGGTTGAAAATATGTATAGCAAAGGGGTTCTACAAAAAGTAACCTCACAGGTGATCGGATCATAAATTCCTAACTGAGAAGGTCATTGTAGGTAGTCCTGAGCCAGGCATATAACTTCTTTAGTAAAAGGTTTATTTTTGCCTTGGGCAAGCCCTGTCCATTGTTTCCATATATCTATGTTAACAAACCTTTGAAGTGCCTCTTTTCAGATCACTACTTCTAAAGCATGACTTCTAAAGCATGACTTCTAAAGCACTACTTCTAAAGCATGACCCAGGGTCGCGTGGCCTCACCCAGACCCAGGGGCGTGTGGCCTCACCCAGACCCAGGGGCGCATGGCCTCACCCGGACCCAGGTGCTCGAGGCCTCACCCGGAACCGGGACCCAGCCTCTCCCGGATCCAGGGGCACACGGACTCACCCGGACCCGGGATACAGCTTCACCCGGACCCAGGGGCACGTGGCCTCACCCGGACCCAGGGGCGCATGGCCTCTCCCAGACCCAGGGTCGCGTGGCCTCACCCGGTTCCAGGGGTGCACGGCCCCACCCGGACCCAGGATCCAGCCTCACCCGGACCTAGGGGCGCATAGCCTCACCCAGACCCAGGGGGGCGGCCCCACCCGGACCCGGGACCCAGCCTCACCCAGACCCAGGGGCGTGCGGCCTTACCTGGATCCAGGGGCATGTGGCCTCACCCGGACCCGGGACCCAGCCTCACCCTGACCCAGTTCCCAGCCTCACCTGGACCCAGGGGCGCGCGGCCTCACCCGGACCTGGGACCCAGTGGGGTTTCGTCTTCTTGATCCCAATTCCTGTTGGTCAATTCCCTCTCAGCAATTCCTTCGGCCATTTTCTCAGAGCTCCAGGGCGGCTGCCGCAGAACTCGTTGGGCGGCGGGCTCGGCGAAGCTCCGGTGTGCCTGGTGCGCGGCGGCGGGCTGGTCCGGGGTCGCTGCGTCAGCCCTTGGGTCTGCAGCGGTGGCCAGTCACCGAGCGTGCGCACCTGGCCGCTTCCGGGGTGTTGAGATTCTTGAAGGACTCGGAGGTCAGCAAGCGCGGAGTCTCCCACCCCCTGTCTCCCAGGGGCTCATCTGTCCGTGCTCGGCAGCGAGTGGAGCCGTCCCCTCAGCCGGAGACCGCCGGGGGAACTGCGCCGAGCACGTTCCAGGCCACCATTGTGTCACCTGAGCCGTAGTTCTTAAAGTGTGATCTTTGGGTCACCGGCATCAGCATCATCCCGCGTACCCCTCTCTTTTATTCTAGTTGTAGAGCATCTGCTCAGCCAGCCCTCCGGTGGTTCTGGATGGTGTCTGCTCTGCTCTCCCGTCATAGTCTCAAAATTGTTGTGGTAGGCAACAATCAGGCTTCCGCCCTATGCCTCCATCTTGGTCCTCCTTTGTGTAGTTAAGTCTTGATTGTTGTTGGTGTCACTGGGAGGAATTGTCCTCCAGGCCAATTGGCCGTGAGGACCCTCTGTGTCTATAAAGGAAGAGTTGCTGTGCAGGAGACACGTTTATGGGCCGGGTCTTGTTGCAGCAAGGCTTTGGCGCTCACTGAGTCTGCCTCTTGAATGTGTCCCTTATGCGAGTGGTTGAAATCTGGTGTCATCTCACACCGACCACTAGATGCCCTCGTTTCTGGGTCTCCAATGGAGTGTAGGTCAGCTACTGCCTGAAGCCACTCAGCAGGAATTACAGCAAAAACTGCATTTTCCTCCTCCTGCCTGAGCGGCCCTGGAGCAGTCCGACTAGAACCGCAGTTCATCTGGTCAAGCTGCCACAGGGCAGGCCACCCACATGCAAAAGCTGCTGCTTGGAGCCCAGGTGGGCCTGCAAAACGTGCGGGGTGGGTCTGCAAAACGTGCGGGGCGGGTCCCAGGGCGGGGCAGGTCTCAGGGCGGGGCGGGGTCTCAGGGCGCCACCAGGCCATGGCGTGGCGAACCTCAATGGCTGCAAGTCTGCTTTTTCTGCTTTCCACGTTTCTAAGCCCCCTCATTCTGCACGCGAGCACAGCAAACACTGATTGCTGGGTGCACCTCTGCAAGGAAGTTACTCCCACTCTCCGACACGAAGGCCGAGAGTCCAGCCTCTCCCCGCAGGCGTCTGGGTCTCCTGCGAGTCCCCAGAAGCTGGATTTCAGGGTGATGGGGAGCTAATCTCCCCTAGGGTTGGAAAAAAAGCCGCACGACCCTTCCCCCGCCACCAACCTGACCCACACGCCTCCGCACCTTATCCCCTCCGAGTTCGTTCTTTCCTCTTCCCTCTTAGCTGTAAATCCACCATTCAGCCAGCTCTCCTGTGGTTCTGGGTGGCAGATGCTCTGTCCTCCAGTTGTATTTTTGAAATTGCTGTGCTCGGCGCAGTTCATTTGTTTAACTTTGCCACCTTCTTGGTTCTCCTCTCTCAAAATGGCCAGCACATAATCTTGTTAACTACCCAGTAAATCTAATCCCCACCTTGCTTTTCCCCACCTTCCTGTAATCTTCCCTACATTTTGTGGTCCTTAATTTTGAACACACATAAGAAGCTGCAAACTGCCATTCTGAAAAGCATTTTTTTTCTCAGTCTGTTAAGATCTTGCTTCAAGGAGTATCCTCTGCTTGGCTCAAATAAATTTTATAAACATTCTCTATGAGTTTGGATGTTCTTAGCCTTCCTTGGACTATCTTCAGCCCACAGACATGTCAGTTTGGCTCACACACAATTGTTTAAAGAGGAAATTAATCATAACTATGTCACCAATTGGCTGGAAGTATGGAACAGCTGCTTTGTTAACCAGAATGAAGCTTCTAACTTTTCACTGTCCTCCCCACATTCCATTATTGTAACAGTGGGGAATTGTAACCCATTCCACCCCTCTTTTGACTTGTTTTTGTAAATCCTGACTCTTGTAGCTTATAGATAAACAGCATGTTTGTATAAGAAGCATAGCAACTAACTTCGGAAGATGCAAACTCCGACCTTTAGCTATCCCAGCTCTAGAATAATTGCTTACTTCAGTTATAAAACCAGGATGATGGAAAACAGGATAATGAAAACCAAGGATGACAGACCATCACTTGACCAGTTTCAAGAATGGAGTGTGCTGGTCAGCACATAGATAACTTTTTAACCCCTTGATTTCTTTGTTCTGCTTTTCTTCTTCCTCCTTATAAAAATCCCTGCCTGCACTGAGATGTGAGATGGGTTTTGCAACAAGAGTTCCCCATCAAAGTGGCCAACACTTGAATAAGCCTCTTTCCTTTTGCACCATCACCTGTTCCACAAATTTGGCTTTCATGGTGCCAGGCAGCCAAACTTTGGTTTCAATTACATTGTCACAAACCCAGCATGCTTCCCATGTGTGTACTACCTGTTGGACCCACATATACAAGTCAGATTGTGGCTGCTGCCATACAAATTCTGTTTACATCTCTTGGCTATTTGTATGTCCTCTTTGGAGAAGTGTCTATTCAGGTCCTTTGCCCATTTTTTAATTGGGTTGTTTGTCTTCCTCTTGTTGAGTTGTATGAGTTCTTTATATTTTTGGGAATTAACCCCTTATCAGATGTAACATTGGCAAATATGTTCTTTCATACAGTGGATTCCCTTTTCATTTTGGTTCTGGTTTCTTTTACTGTACATTAGCTCTTTAGTTTGACGCAGTCTCATTTGTTTGTTTTTTTATTTGTTTCTCTTGCCCTAGGTAATGTACCTATGAAAATTCTGCTATGTGAGATATTTGATATTTTGCTGCCTACATTTTCTTCTAGTATTTTTATGGTTTTACAACTTACATTTAAGTATTTTATCCATTTTGAGTTGATTTATGAAATAAGTTGATGGTCTAGTTTCATTTTTTTTTCATGTCCCTGTCCAATTTTCCCAACACTATTTATTAAAGAGACTGTCTTTACTCCATTGTATGCTCTTGCCTCCACCTCTTACAGAGATTCTACAAACAACCATGCAGATGATCTCATAAAGTGATACTTAAGGACCTCATAAGGCTTTATTATATTTCTCTTTTGATATGTTTGGTAAATAACTTACTGCAAACATAACATGGCCTAAGCCTTATTATTGTATGCTCCCCTAGGGAACATGGAAATTTCTATGTTTATAAATAAAGCAAACACTGTCCCATGGCAAATGGTCAAAATTCACTTGACCCATAAAGGCAGGATTGTACAGGGTCTTCTGGCACTCTCTTCCCCTGTCCAATAAAATACATATTTTATACAAGGAGAGAGCCTTACATATTGCACAAAAGATGACATCTACACAAAACACATTTCTAATTTGTTCATTTATATATACATTATTTTTCACTTTATTTAAACATTTAGTGTCATTGCATGCATGTTACTTTGCTATGCACTAGTAATACAGAGCTGTAGAAGACCATACTCTATCTTTTTTATTTTAAATACTTTTAAAAAATATATATTTTATTGATTTCATAGAGGAAGGGAGAGGGAGAGATAGAAACATCAATGATGAGAGAGAATCATTGATCGGCTGCCTCCTGCACGCCCCCTCCTGGGGATCAAACCCACAACCTGTGCATGTGCCCTTGGCTGGAATTGAAATTGGGACCCTTCAGTCCACAGGATGTTGCTCTATCCACTCAGCAAAACTGGCGAGGACCATAATCTAGCTTTTAAATAGCAGAGTTCTAATCATCCCCTTTATGAAACTTTTGCTGCACCCACTGAATATTTTTTTCCCTTATCTCACACTGCCTGTGTTTTTATGTATGTCTCTTTTGTCCTTTCTGCTTCCAATACCCACTTTCCAACTGCAAACTCCTTGATGGAAAGGCCCATGCTTTATTAACATCACCAAGTACAATGTCACACAAGCAATACTGCTCAATAAATATGTTCATTTGTGTTGGTATTGAACTCTCAGGAAGGACAGATATGAAATACAGAGTAAAGGCAAACACAATATCTTATTGTTTTCTATATTTCTTCAGACTAAATTTTCTCTCTGACTTTTTTAATATCCAAAGACTATACTCAGAAAAAATTGCCTGTTTTTGAAACTCACTATTATGTTATTGAGTGTCTCCTGGGCTCGTTCCATTTCTGCACTAGTTTTCCTATCTTGTTGGCATTTGGATCCCTCAAGATAGTATCTGACTTGTGGCAAGCAGCGCTCTTTCATCCTACCAAACACTATTTCCAATTTTTAATAATCAGACATAATGTTTACAACATAAGAACACTGAAAACCTAAAACCACCAATCGGAAATGTGACATTTTGCCTGCTTATCAGTCCTCTGTGTCTTGGGCCACTGACATTTATAGCATAGGCTCCCAGGAATAGCATTATTGCATGGGGCACTTAATATCGAAGCTATATATTTGTGAAGAGGGATATCCTGAGGGGTACTTTGAAGAAACCAAGAACCTTTGAAATCAAAGTGGTTTAGAATTGCTCTCTCTGTGTGTGTGTGTGCCTGCGCGTGCACACACACACACTTGTACAAGCATGTGTGCACATTTTGTGGTGATCTGAAGTGGGGCCTATCAGAGCATCCTCTCTCTCTCTCTGTCCTCCAGAGGTGAAAGGCCCCAGCCTCCCGAACAGCAGTGCACTGTTGATGAAGCTACACTTCCACACAGTTTTCTTTGTTAAGGCAAACATCAGCGTTGCTTGGAAACTTCGCAGGAAGTCAGACTTAACATACAGTTGGCTTATTAAGGAAACCCACTTTATAATGTTGTACAATTGGAAAGATACTTCTTTTGTTCTTTCCTAAAGAAGTATTGCCTCATTCCTTTACCTATCTTTATTACACTTCACCAATGACCCAGCTGTAATTTAAAGATCCTCAGGGTTCTTCGTTACTCTTAGACATTAAAGAGTTCCCCTCCTGCCTTATCTTCTTATCTCCATCTGAAAAAGAAAAAGACCCAATTCCTTTCTTGGACATCCTGATCTTCTATATATCATCACAGAATTTCATCTGGATGATGTATTGGTCTCACCCATCAAAAGCGTACAATCTCTTTGCTGATGTATTACTCACTGACTAATGCCAGCTGGCAAGCTTTTGTAATCTCACCAAGTTACCTCATTATTTAAAACAATGAATTGCTTTTGAAATGATAACTACTAGTGGGATAAATGAACAGTGTGTTATTCCCTAGCTCGACAGGCCACCAAGTCTAGCCAAGCCTATTAAAAATCAACCTTTTAATGCATGGCCATAATGTGATTATTTCATCTTGCAACGAGACCAAGTACATCTTGGTCAGGTAAAACAAATGTTTGGAAGGGATTCACTGGAGAAATGCAAGTACCCTATCTTTGCTGGCACAGATTAGAATTTAAGAAGGTATAGAACTTCTACACCTGCAAAAAAATTAGGCATACACCTTAGCTTGAAAGAAAGTTGAATCTTTGCTGATGAAATTTCTTTCTATTTAAATTTTTAATTATCCCCCATTCTCTTCCTCTTTACACTGAGTGGCCAGATTTTTATAATCTCTGAATGCATAATAATCTGGCCACTCAGTGTGTGTGTGTGTGTGTGTGTGTGTGTGTGTGTGTGTGTGTATTAGAGGCCTGGTGCATGAATTCGTTCATGGGTGGGGTCCGGCCAGCCTGGCTAGGGGGAGGGGACATGGGCAGTTGGCCGGCCTGCCTGCTGGTCCAACTCCTGGTCGAGGGGACAATTTGCATATTAGCTTTTTATTATATAGGATAAGATGATGAAGGCCTGAATGAGAGGTAGCAGGGCTCCAGCCTCAGAGAAGCCCTTCAAAGAAGGAAAGGGAAACAAAGAGGGCAAAGAGGAGATGCAGAAGTTAGATCTCAATTATAAAAATGCACTGGCTGGTGCTCTCATAGTACCCAGTCCAGTTCCACAGGATGCAGGCACTCAATAAACCTCTGTTGAGTTATTTATAAAAATAAGAATCAGCCCTAACCGGTTTGGCTCAGTGGATAGAGCATCGGCCTGCGGACTGAAGGGTTCCAGGTTTGATCCTGGTCAAGGGCATGTACCTTGGTTGTGGGCACATACCCAGTGGGGAGTGTGCAGGAGGCAGCTGATCGATGTTTCTAACTCTCTATCCCTCTCCCTTCCTCTCTATAAAAAATCAATAAAATATATTTTAAAATATTTTTTAAAATAAGAATCAACTTCAAGATGGCTATTAGACTCTTTGAAATAAAATAAGAAGTTATAAAAAGGTTATTTATATTCTTTGAATTTAAGAAAATAATAATACTATTTCAAAACCAAGTCCTTTGTGCTTGATTGTAACATCTCTCAATTCTCTAAGAGTTAAATGCTGTGACAGAGAGCAATGAATAGCAAGAGTAATGTATTTAGTATTAAACGCTTTCATCACATTGTCATTTTTACCTACACAGAGGATACAATAGGTGCAGTATTTATAATTTTTATCATCCTTAGTTTACATATAAGAAAATTGAAATATTAGGTGCCCAACCTAAGGTCACTCAGTGAGATAACAATTCAGTGGAGACTCTGGTCCAGTGTAATCATGGTCTCAATTTCATTTTACAAACATAAAAGAAAATGAAAAAAAATGTAAAATACCTAACTTTAGCAAGAGGCAAAGTAATGATGACACATGGAGAGCAAACTTTTAAGAAGTAAAAGTACACGGACGAATTGGTAACTCACTAATCTTTAGCTATTAAGATTTCTATTTTTTTCTATCTAATTAGTTTTTAATTTAATGGGAAATATTGTTTGTTTCTGCATCATTGAAGGAAGTTCCTGGGTTTGTACTAGAGCTCATAACACTTGTGTTTGGATATTTAGCAAGCAAATGTAATACCTGACTAGTTCTTTCCAAACACTACACTAGTAAGGATATTCTCTCTCTCTCTCTCTCTCTCTCTCTCTCTCTCTCTCTCTCTCTCTCATACACACACACACACACACACACACACACACACACACACACCACTGTCAAATAATACTCTTTGGTGGTAGTACCTATAAAAGTGAATATGATTCTACTTTTTAACTCCTGCCCTAAGGGGATGGAATTACAAAAAACACACACACATGAAACTATAATTTACCATAGGTATAATCTAATCTATCTTTTTCTTTTCTTCCTTTATTGAACGGACCAGAAACTGGATACGAAGGTTACATGCCTAAAATCCCGGGAGTATCAGAGGACGAGCCCTGCCTCAGGAAATAATAGAGTGTGGGGTAATGTGTGATTACATGTTCTCAGACAATTCAATTAATCACTTAGACTCTAAGTTTCACTGGTTATTGCAGAAATCAGATGGGATCACTCGAGTTTAATAGGCTATAAATGTCAATAAAATCTAAGCATCATTTGGCTTTCTTTTAATCATAATGCTTAGACAATGGAGACTTAAGCACAGCTTTGGAAACCAAACAGGGCTGAGTTCCAATGTTAGCTTCTTTATTTACTTCTTCTTTCAGAATCCATGTCCTTAAACATTAGTCATGAGGTTGAAGATAAGGGGGCACTGTCATGCGGAAGTGTACATCTGTGCATTTTTAGAATGCAATTTGTCAACCTGTATCACATTTTAAGAGGTTTTTTTATTTAGCAATCCCACTACAAGAAGTTGCCCCTGAAGATGTACTGACAAAGGGTTACAAAGGTCTTTATACCAGAACTAGGGGCCCAGTGAACCTTGAAAGGAACTGTGGGCCTCAAGGCTGTGGTGGGCACAGGGGTGGGTCTCGGCCCATCCTCCACACACCAGCCCGGCCCCTCCTGCCGTGGCCCCTGGTCCCCTGTCTTGCCAGAAACCCCACTCCTTCTGCTGCCACTCCCATGCATTGACAGTGCCAGCCCACCACGTGGAGCGATTGGGGCTGGCCACTGCAGCAGATGTGAGTGCCTAGCGGGACCATATTGCGCAAGAGCAAAGAATTTTCAGTAACCACTAGAGGCTCGCCCCAATGACAGCAACCGGTGCCCCGCCTTGGTCTGGCACCCCTGCTTACCTGCTCCACCATTCCGCCGAGGCCGATGCCCCCCATGTTCCACACTCTGCTGCCTGCTGCCAACACCTTCCACGTTCCTCGCTTGCCCCCTGGTGGTCAGTGCAGTCATAGCAACTGGTTGTTCGGTTGTTCCACCGTTTGGTCTATTTGCATATTAGGGTTTTTATATAGAGAGATGCTCATTACATCATTTTGTTGATAGTAGCAAAAACTGAAAACAAATAATGTTTTGTAGATGATTGGTAAAGGATCCATTAAATAAATAAATTTGGGGACCACTTTTTAAACAATTTAAATATGAATAAACATACAGTATGTTTAAACCAATATGAATAAATAATATGTAGCCATTCAAAACAGATAGAAAATAAAGGTTTGAAAGTTCTATTATTAAACATAAAAAGCCCTGGGCAGAACATTTTGTATAGAATAATAACCTTTATAGTAAAAAAAAGTACTATTATATAATTATAAGTTATGCATATTAATATTTTATGTATACTTATGCTAGTAAAAGCATAAAACAATTTTAGAAAGAAATAAAATAAATCCCATTATCAGTGGTTACATTAGGGAGATAAATTGGGTTAATGAATTGAGTAATTGCACTATTTGTATTGTGTGTGTGTGTGAATGATATTGCAACCCTAATAACACCTGGTTATATCTATACCTGTCTATATCTATATATCTATGTCTATGTGTATGTCTATGTCTATAGCTATCTATATCTATAGCTATGTTATCTAGCTCTATATCTCAGTTATCTGGGTTATTTTGGATCACTTTTGTTTTTAGGCTTTAAATAAAATTAGTAAGTATAAAGTATATTTTAAAAATAAACAAAAATACAAGAGGTATAACACTGTCTTAACAGCTATAATTAGTAATATGATAAATTGTAAAAGAAGCAAGGCATAGCATTGATTACATAGATGATAGAATGATTGCTCTCCTTTTCTCCTCCAACTCTTGTCTGGGAATTAAAATTCCTATCAATACATTTTTTGCAGGTGTGCCTCTAATGTGTAAATGTTTATTCTTGTCAACAACAACAAAAAAACATAAGGGGAACAAAACAGAACAAAACAGAATTACACACATTTATTCATTTAAAAAAGAATTGGCTACCATGTACACGATTCTGCTACATGCTACAGATGCAAAAATGGCAGAGCCATTCCTTGCCCTTGAAAAATTTACACACAAGTGGAAATCACATACACGATTACCTGAAGTGTGATACTTGCAAATATTCATGACATAAAAAATAATAAACAAGCAGCGGTGCAAAGTGAGGTGAAGCTTTTTAGATGGCATTGCACTTACACTTGAGGCATGCTAATGTCAGAGCCACTGAGTCAGTCCTCACATGCCATGATAATGCATTTGAACTTATTCCTTTACCAACACTGAGCCAATGAAGGTTTTGAGCATAGAAATGAGGTTATTAATTTCTTCTTTAGAAAGATCAATCAATCAATAATTTGAAATTTAGTTTATAATGGGAGAATTTATAATTGAATACAAGAGAGAAAGTCAATGATGACTTGGGATATCAAACAAAGACAATTAGATGCTTTGTGGTGCTGTCAGTTGAAAAAGAATTCAGGACAAAGTCCGGGATTGGTAAAATAGTGAACAATCACTAATTTTGGCACTAGGGTGAGGTCCTAGAGCTGTCTTCCCTTAACTGGAAACAATGGTAAGCAGGACATTATACAAGTTCAAAACTCTGTGTCCCTTCTGGGAAGTCTTTCCTGATTTTTCTTAGGAAAAAGGTTGGATATCTCAATTTAAAAGTTGTTCTTACAAAGAGAAATAAAGAAAAGAAAGGGCGAGTGACACATTTAAAGAGTAAACAAAAGAAAACAAACCAAAAATGGAGGCAGAGATGTGCTAAGATGAATGATCTTCTCTTTGGTAGAAATAAGAACACCCATGACTAAAGAAGGGAATCATTTTCCTTTTTGAAATGTGATTTAGACCCTGTCAAATCCACAAATATTATGGAACACTTTCTGCTCTTAATTGGCTCCTAGCTATTCTAGATAATTAAATGCCACTCACTGTCCTTAAAATCTGATTTAACCACTAGCAACCTTAATTTTTAAATTTCATCTTAACCAAGATTTCCTGGTTGAAGAAGTTATATAGTTCTTAACTAATTTTTTTAAAAAAGCTTTTTTATTTCTGCCAGAGTGAAACCCTTTTAGATCAACTTTTAAAATACTTCAATAAGATTTTTGGCACAATTTTAGTGTTTCATGACAAGTATTCTCTTGAAACTCCTCAAGGGTCTCAACTACCCCACCCCCAAGAAATAATACCAGATAGTTCAGTGGGGAAACGTCCTAACCAAGACCTTCATGGCCCTCTAGAAAACTGTTGGAAAAGATAATATGATATGAACGTGATCTCAACCTCAACAAGCCCTGTCTTGCCAGGATCAATAAAACAAGGAAAACCTTCAGAGTATCTGAGGTTGAATTTAATATTGTGTTCTGAGGGTGTTCCTTTATCCAGCCCACACAGGTTTCAACAAATTCATTGGCACATAAAAACGTTTTCTCATAGATTTTTTTTTAGGATACAAAAGCTCCCAATTCCAACAAAACCTCTTTCAGCAAAATACCATGTGAGTGAGTTTCTCCATAGTCAGAGCAGCTAGAATGCTCATTAAATTCTATAGCCTCTGATGTGAAAAATAAGCTACTTAGGAGACAAAACTCATCCTTCCAATGACTTCTTTTCTATCTGAAAATGATCCATTTGAAATTTTTTTTTTTTGTGATAAAATTTCATTTCCCATCAAAATCTTTCCAGTTCCACTTTCAGGGGTTTTCCATTTGGACTGACACCCACAGTACGGGGGAGGTAACTAAGGCTGTCTCCAGGCCAGATACTGCATTCCTAATTCCAAGAACAAGGTTTTCAAATGGCCCACTATTTCAGATTATTCTTCCTGCTAACACTTTTGTTCATAAAGTAAGACAATGGATATTCAGGAAAACTTTGTTGTAGCTAAAATATGAAAACCTTTAAGTAAATTGCCTGAATAGAAATCAGTTGGAAAAGGAGCGGGAAGATATGGGAAAATTTGGGGGAGAGGAGAGAGGTGCATCATAAGTTTTATTTAATTTGGAGCTAGAATCTCATTGTAATATTGTCAAGATTGGTGCTCCACAAAGTCATGAAGATTAGTGAAAATTTAATCAAGTTATGTAATAATGATACTGTTGTAATATTAACATGAAAGTAGTAAAAGGGGAAACCAGGTAATGTAGGCATGCCAGTTACACAGCTTTGCTAGAAAGCTGTTAACACCCTCCAAGTAGTTCTCCATGGATCAATGGGGAGGGGACTGGACAAAGGCAGTTTAGATGCATGCCCAGTAAGGTCTGAGCCATGTGAGAAGGCGATTCCCTGTCTGCCAGTCACACCTGGGAACAAATTAGTGGCCCTCATGGGCGTGGCCACTGCAAACGTGAGAAAACTGAATATTTAAACTTCTGAACAAAGAAGCTCACTCTTGCTCTTGCTCTCCTCTCTCTCTCTCTCTCTCTCTCTCTCTCTCTCTAGCACACTGGGCTCTTGGGACTCCTGTTGCAGGGGGATGCATTCCTCTGTACCCACATGGATCATGGCCATGTTGGACTATGCAATGGACTAAATACTTTAATTAGCTTGGATGCTGAACTAAAAACTGGCTGCAACATGGATCAGAAGCTCTGGACACTGGCCTGGCTTTTGGCTGTACTGGAACCCCAGCTGCACCTTTTCAGGACTGGGTTAAAGGACAGGGGACTTTGTAACCCAAGGAATGTAACTCTATGCAAATAAAGGCTTTTACTACATCTCATTCTCCCGAGGGGGCTTCTGAAAAATTCTTGTTTCAGTGGCACCCCAAGAGCTCCACACCCACTCATGTCTGGGAGATCTGGCCCATTCCTCCTGCAACAACAACATTGCCTCTGTTAAATAAGGAATGCAATAGACTATGTCATAAGACCAATTTTAGGCATTTGGCTTGATGTCCTATAACTCTCCTCTACCTTTCAGTAAAGATTAGCATTTACTAGAGCCAGAATATCAGGAATACCCTTTAAAAGGTACCAGAAGTCACTGTGAACAAGAGCTCTTCACCTCCACATACACACAGTTGCACAATTTTCTGAGCATCCCTGAGGGACAATTCCTAAACCATGCTAGATGATAATATCCCTGGCAGGGGGGTTTGTTAAAGAAAAACACTTGTTCAAATGGTAAGGCAGACTTGATTCAGGATTATGATGGTAGGTGCAGGGACTACTGCAATGGGGATTTGAAGTAAAGGAGAGTGATTGGGCTCAACTTGAGTAGAACGAAGAAAAGGGAATTCATAGCAAAGGAACAGAGTGAAGGGGAATTGGAGAATGGAAAATCACTTTAAAAAGGTAAAGGGGGATTCTTGTAATCTGACCTAACAGGACACTTGCTGAAGGCAGGCTGGATGATCAGATATCATGTGGGAGATGATGGAAGATGAGGAACTCAATCTGATAGGGAGGGTGATCAGATATGGAGGGTAGAAATTTCTGGCTCAACCAACCTAGCAGGGTTCTTATAAAAATTTGCTGATACTGAGACAGATAATGGAAGTATAAAAGTTGATGCCTATTTAGGAAGAGGATACAGAGGAACCTGACCGAAGTTTTGTCAAAGAGAGAATACTTGTCAAGTTGGAAGAAGAGTCATAGTTCACAGTGTCACCAAAAATGAGTCCTCTTTCCTCTGCATATAGGGCAGTGCCTACTCCAAGAAATAAAGTTTGGGCTGTCAAAGTTCCAGCTGCTTCCACTGGCCCGATGTTCTACCCCTTGACCTGCTATGCTCTGACAAAGCAGGAGACACAGGGAGGAGGCTAGATGCTCTTTATTGACCTAATGGTAAACCATCTACTCAGCTTACTGACCAGAAGTCCAGAATGCCGCTCACTCACGTACTGCTTTTATTTGCTTACATTTTTCAGTGAATTAAGTGACACAAGTCCCAGTGCTTCAGAGACAAGATTCTTTCAAGATTCCTTTGCCCTCTTTCATTCCCGGAGGAGCCATTTTACTTTTCATCTGAGGAAACCATTTATTATGTGGCCAACATGAATTTGCTGAGACCTGTGCCCCTGTGGCTGGCCTCGGAGAGCACCAGAGAGCTGAAACTCTTCAGCAGTTCAGTCTCTGTAATAAAACTATTTTTCTTGAAATTGCTTGCTCCCCTGGAGACCTAAGTCATTTCTTCTGGTTGTTCTGGTTCTTCAAAGCATACTGGTTATCACTCTGATCTTACGAGAAATTGTTTGTTAAAAAAAAAAATGTAGAGATGGATGTTGGTGTCCCAAGTCCCTCATTAATGACTTAGTGTGAATTCCTTGCATTAACAAAAAAGACTCCTACCAGATACCTTTATTTTCCATGGTTGTTTAGCCCAAACAAGGCAAAGTGCTTTTCATCTATTGTTTAATACTTATGCAGCTTTTGCCTAGCACAAAAGTGTAAGAGCTGTTACCAGAGGTAGACCGATCTGGAAATAGGTTCTGCCATGGTGTTGTAGGAAAGGAATTTCAGGGACTCACGTGTTGGGGAATGTTAAGCAATAGTGGCAGGATTTATTAGAGCACCCTGAGAAGGCTGCCACACTCAGCTTGTAGATCGAGTTCACTTCCCCCAGGGATACCACACCCCATGTCTCATTTGTTACTTGAGAATTAAACTGCTTTGTCATTTGTGGGAATGCGGTTCTGGCAATATCTTCAGAAAATTAATTTTCTAAGATTCACACAGGAGGATGGGATGTGGAAGAAGCCTTTATTGACATGGAGTTACCTTTCTCAGATTCCAAAGTCTCCATCCCCAGAAGCCAGTCCTGGAAAAGGTGCAGCTGGGGTTCCAGGAGAGCCAGGATCAAGGCCAATGCCCAGCGCCTCCGTTTCATGTTCCAGCCAGGGGAAGGTCAGCATTCAGACCAGATTGAAGTCCATTAGTCTGTTGTGTGGAGTTCAACACGGCTGTGCACCCCGTGGGCACAGAGCAGCGCATGCCCCTGCCAGAAGAGAGCCAGGAACCGGCGCCTGAGAGGGACAGAAGAGAGAAAGGGGAACTTCCTTTGTTTGAAAGTTTTAAATACTCAGGTGTTTCATGCTTGGAGTGGCCTTGCCCATCTGGGCCACTAATTTTTCCCTCAGGTAAGACTGGCAGACAGGTAGGCACCTTTCCACGTCACTCGGGCCTTACTGGACATGCGTTTAAACTGTCTTTGTCCGCTCCCTACCACCACCATTCAGTGCAGAACAGACTTGGAAAATGTTAAATGCAGCCTTTTGGCAAAGCTATATAAATGGCACGCCTAGATCTAGTCTTCCCTTTCCTTATTTCCTATTGAATAATCACCAGCTTAGTACAATGGCACTGTCTGTCTGGCTGTGGGGCAAGCCCAGTTTCCAGGCTGCAAGCTGGCATCCACCCACGCTGACTGTAGGCAGGTTATTTAAAGTCTCTGTGCCTCATTCCCTAGCTCCACATCGGTTGCCAACACTTGGTGGCACCCAGGCTGCTATTGGTGCTGTGCTCTGGCCCCCGCAATTGCCAAGGAGAGATTGGAGCCTTTGTTAAGCTTCCCTATATCTCCTTGGGCTTGGAAGAGAGCAGGTTTTCTTTCAAAGTATCCACCCTCTTTCCTGGTTTTTCCTGGGTTTGTGTCCTTACACTAACAGATCTTTCCCCCAGATTTTCCCAGGTTTGTCTCCTTCCCTTCATGATCACGATCTTGGCTTCCACTAAGTAGGTACCCAGTGAAAAGACGTCCTCTGCACCATCTTCACCCCTCCCCATTCGTGGGATGGACTCCCCGGAACAGCTGTGAAGCAATTTTCCTGCCTGCTTGGGTGCCTAGAGTGACTGTGAAACTGTCCCTTCCTGGTTAATCTGGCTGGTTCCATTTGCTCCCTTTTAGTTAATACCTAACTACCTACCTACTGTAACACCTGGACTCTGCCTCCGGCAGCTTCAAACATGATAAGGGAAGTGAGACATAGTAAGCACATAATGACATGTAAAATGAATGTGAACATGAACTCAAATTCCAGTGTCTGTAAATAAAGTTGTATTTGGACCAGCTATGGGTTTGTTTCCTTGTAGTTTATGGCTGATTTCACAACACAAGGGCAGAGTAGAATAGCTGAAACAGAGACAGTATGACCTGCAAAGCCTAAAATATTTACTATCTGACCATTAATAGAAAAAGTCTGCTAACTTCTCTATAAATTTTAATAAAAAGATTCTTCATTGAATGTTTAGTACTTTAAATGGTTGTAGCTCTTTGAAAATCTATATAATGTTATTGTTATAAAAACCCTATAAATAAGGAAAGCAGATGTTATTGTTTTCATTTGATGGCCAAGGAAGCGGTTGTAATAGATCTCAAATTAAAGCGTCTCAGGATAGCAGCCACAAAAACAAACAAACAGCAACAAAAACACCTCACAATGATGACTCATCCTAGCCAAAACCCCAAACCCTAAACTAATGCTTCTCTCTTTCAAAAGCTTCAAATTAGAATGCAAGATCCTCCTTCTCTCTTTTCCATACTCAAGTCCCTCTCTACCCATCCCCCAATGCTACCTCTCCATCGCACCCTGGGGAACAAATGGAAAATTTTGAGGACTATTAAGCACTATACATTTTCACAGCAGGGCTGCTTCTCAGCCCAGGGACTTGGGTAATTGTCACACTTTGGTAAAACTCACAGGAGTCAATTGCACTCAAATTAACAATTTCATCAGTAAAATGCAGTTGGGATTGGGAAAGGATAAGAATCCTGTCCTTAATGCTGTATATTGAATTGAGAATTTTAACTCACTCTTGCATTTGCTTGTACGCTTTTTGAAAAGTTCTTTCTGTTGTTTGGATTGGTTTATTATTATTTCATGCTTACCACTATATTCACATTAAAATACTGAAAGGAAATACAATGAATATTTTTAAAATGTTGTTTACTTTTGCTTTTGTTTCCCTTGATCAAGGGATCATATTCAGAAAGATATTACTCAGACTTATATCAAGTAGTTTTACTGTTTCCTGCTAGGAGTCTCATGGTCTTACAGTTAAGTCTTCAACTGATTTTGAATTTGTAATAGAGTGGTCTCTAAAAAATAACAAAACAAATGAACAAACAAAACAAAAACAGACCACAGGAATGGTTTCCAGAGAAGATGGGATGGGGGTGGTTGAGAAGGTGAAGTCAATAATCCTATCTAATAATAGAGTAACATGTAAATTACCATCACTCCGCTACGCCCACGATTGGGCGGCGGGAGGCTGGGGGGCGGGACTCGGGGTGGCCTATCTGGCCATTGAGAGGCACGGATCTGCTGCCACTGAGGGGGGCTACCCTACTGTAGCCCAGATCTGCGGCCGCTCAATGTCCAGATCTGCGGCCGCTGAGGGGGCCTGCCGCGGACACCCAGCTGCACCTCTCAAGGCAGGGTAGCCAGGTTTCCGCGGCAGCCCCCCTCAGGGGCCGCGGATCTGGCTGTTGAGAGGCGCAGGGGGAGGCTTCTGAAAGGCCTGGTGCACCAGTGGACAGGCACCCAGCTCCACCGCAAAAAGCGAAAGCCTGTAGGGGACCCTACACGTGCATGATTCAATCATGCACTGGGCCTCTAGTATTGTGATAAATTTGCATGTTGACAGATGATTACAAGAATTGATGGGTGGTCACATTGTAAGATATAAAAATGTTAAATCGCTGTATTTTACACCTGAAATGGATGCAGGATTTCTGGAGGTCTGGGGACCCAAAGGTCTGCGGCTCACTCTGGGCTCTTGGCTTCATGCGGGAAAGAATTCAAACTTGAGCCAGCAGAGTTTACAGTGAGAGCGCATTTATTAGGGAAGCAGTGGGACAGAGAGAAGGCTGCTCCACAGGCAGGGCAGCCCCACCCTAGTGGAATTTACTTCTTTTATTGAGGCTCATTTAATCGAGGAGTAGGGCATTCAATAAGGCAGGAGAACATTTAGAATTCATCTGGGAAAGGGGTGGGGACTTCTCAGAAGAGGACCAATGGCCATTTTGTGTCCTTTTATGGGCTTTTTGTTTCTGCTCAGGGCTGCACAGGGTATGTGGTTTAGGATGCTAATGTACCACAGTGAGCATATGATGAGGTTAGCTGTTACCACAAGGTGAAATTAGTGGCCATATTGGATCAAGCTGGTCTTCTACCAGTTCTAAGCCATAAATCCTTTGGGGGTTGGTCTTACCATCTTAGTGATAACCTTTACAACCCTTATTGGTTATAACTGTTTTACCACATACTCTATCTCAAAATTAATATAACATAATACTGTATAACGTAACTAGAAGTGAGTCATGGTGGGTAGTCATGTCTTGGGCTGGTATTTTCCTCCACAAAGATCAGTCTTTACCTTCACTGATCCTGTCTGTCAATATAAACAACATCCAAACCTGTAGAAAATTGTTACTATGAGATTATTAGAGCTAAATTTATGACAATTGCTGGGAAGCTAAATCTCCACAGACTGAGAAAAATGCCCCCAAAATGGCAGTTTTACCACATCAGAATTAAAGGAGAAGGTATAAGGAAGGTTACATGAAATTCATTGGTGATAGTTAAGGAGGTGGGAGAAATCCAAGCGGGGAAACCTCTGAGATTGGATAAAAAGTAAAACAGATAGACACATACTTCTTTTATATTGGTGGGTTGAGAATAGTTAATTAGTTAATGATGAACATTTATAGCAGATAGAGATGGTATGCAGCAGACAAGATAAAAGTGAGGAGTTCTGTGGTCTTTTGTTCTGGTGGGAGATTGTGCTTCAGGGGTCTAGAAAGAGGGGGTTACTCTGACATTCCAAAGGTATGTTATCATAGATGCAACAGGACAACAGACAGGCTTAGTGAAGGTAAAGACTGATCTTTGTGAAGGAAAATACCAGCCCAAAACATGACTACCCACCATGACTCACTTTTGTTAGGTTGCGGAAGGAGGAAAGCAGGAGGCCAGAGTGATGAGGGATTACGAATTTATTGATCATCTGCACACCAGGGAGCTGAGCCTGGATGGCTCCAGCACCCAGTGAGGGGTGTCAGCGGCTTTTAAAGGACTTTTGGCGGTATTTTTTTCTGGGTGGAGACCTCTTTATGCATACCCGGAGGGGAGAGAATGGAATGTGGTCACCACAGTGAAAAGTGGTCTTCAGCAAAGGGAAAGTCCATAGTGCAATGTCCTAAAAAGCCAGTTCCGGGGGAAGGGTATCAACTCAATTGCTCCATCAAACCTAACAACTTCTAGTTATGTTTTAAATTCAGAGCATCCCATGTGGTTACTTTAGGTCTCTGAGTTTGTGAGGCCCACTATGCAGGGCTGCCCTGAGCTTGTCAGGTTTGGTATGTGGCCCCCTTTTTGTCCCCACAACTATACTAAAATTTTAAAAAATGCAACTGCATATTTAAAAAATGTCTTTGGGTAGAGAAATAATGGCTGTTCCATTTCTAAATGTCCTATATTTACCACAATTTCTAGAAAAAGCATACTTATTTTTAAAAATTTATTTAAATATGCAAACATATACATATAAGCATATGTGTACATTTTATGGGATTCTATAAAGACTCTCTCTTTGACCAAACTTTAGACAGGCTCCTCTGAGCCCTCTTTTTGACTAGGCCTTCTCTTTGGGTCTGGTCTTCTGTTACCACACTAAAGGGGTCCATTTGCCTACAAATATCAGAACCCAATGAGATATGAACAGGAATTTGCAGCAAAGAAAATGACGGTTTATTTTCAGGAAGTGGCCCATGTCCGGGGACAGGTGAGCTAATGCTCAAAGACCTGGCTCCCATGGTTTCCAGAGGATGTTACATAGGGAGAACATGATTAATCATGGTAACTAAGGGAGTAGGGTTGTGGTCAGGGTCATGGTCTCTACTGATTGGTCAATGCTAGGTAGGGTTCATTAGTCACTGCATCTGGTCCTGATGTTAGCCATGGCCTTGCTTCATCTGGTATAGCTGCTTTTCTGGGCCTGGAGCTAAAACACAACTGAAGACTAGATGTTATCACTAGTTTGACCAAAACTCTGTGTCTGGGATCAACAGACCCAATGCTTTGTTCTTAAGGTTATTTGATGCTGATCAGAACCTCATTGACCTGAGGGCTTAATGATTAAGGGAGTGGTTGGGCAAGGGAGAATGAGGCAGGTGAGTCAGGGTGCTGGATGAGGCCAGTTTGAATAAAAAGGAGAAAAAGTCATATTAAAGAAATGTTTTTACACAGTTACATTCCTACCTGCTTTCCTCAGCCCAGTTTAAGAAAAAAAAAAAATTCTGGTAAGTCAGTTTAGTGAGAATTTACAATATCAATGTTCCCAACTTGATATCTGATCACTCTAGATATATGATCACCATCCTCTTCCGCACTCTTGCTATCTGATTAGCCTAGTCCATCTTTAACCCGTTAAATTGGTCTAGCAAGAATCCCCTGCTTGTGTGTCCTCTCTTAGTAATTTTCCATCCACTGACTTTCTCACTCTGCTGCTTAACTGTGAGTCCTCACTTGCCCTTGTTTTGTTTGGAGTTGGCTTCCTCTCTATCTTATTGTAGTAGTCTTCACACCTGTTGAAATAGTCCTGCAGAAATTCTTCTTTACCATTTTAACAAATGTCAGGATAGTTGTTTTTTTTAATGTTTTCAGAGGACCTCTATGTTTCGAGTTGTATCAAGGACCCTAAGATGCCCTGTTTCAGACATACTTATTTGTCCAGAATTTTTCAAATAAATCGTGTACCTTACCTACCTCTCTGTCTTTGCTAATCTTATTTAACCATGTGGATCTTCTTCTACTTCTTTAGTCATTACCACTATTTTAAAAATATATACATAAATAAATAAATATAATTTGTCCCTTTTCTTTGAATTTCTGAAGCTATTTCATAAAACACATCTTTGTTGTCTTTGTTGACAAAGACATCTACCTTTGCCCACATCTATCAAGTCATAATTATGGATCCAAGTATTATAAGACTTAGCTTGATAGTTGAGGACAATTATAGCCTTGGTAAATCACAATGTTGGTTCATAAAGACACAGTCATAGATCTATGACAATGTTATCTTCACTCTAAGTAATCTTCTGAGGTTAGAACAGAAGACAGTTTTTAGCAAAATGTATAGTTTCGACAATCCAGTTTTTACTGCTTGGTAAATATCTCCAAACCCAACAAGTGAGAGAAAGGAAGAGCGTGTTGGATAGGCAGCACCAAACATAGGTCTGTATATAATTCCTACAAGGTTGACACAAATGAGCCATGGTCTGAGGATGCCACTGGTGTAATTGACACAGCTTCTCCCTGCCAGTGAGACAGTAGGTCTGGGCCAGGAAGGGCTGTTACAAGTAGGTCAACTGGGTAAAATAAGAGCCATGGGATCATTTAAAGGACATTAGGAAACTTGCTCTGCTATAAAATATTCTAACCACAGTGTTAGAAACCTCTGATATCTTAAGTAAATTATTTCATTGTAAAGACATCAAGACACTAATGGCCCCCTTAAAATTCAATTAATTTCTTAAATGGAAGAAACATTAAACCATCGTTTATTATAATTCAAGGAGCCTTTGGAATACCTGCTGTAGGTATAGTTTGTGCTAAATTCAATGGGGCTTATTCATAACTTACAATATAGTTGAGAAATTAGGCACAGTAAACCTTGTATCTTGAAGAATCCATTTTTATTTTTTTCACTTCATCATAAACTGATAGGTGGCATTTGCATATGACAAATACATAGCTCTTGTGATGTAAGTGACCTTAAAAGGACCCAGCCTAGTCTTTACCCTGTTTGATGAGTGGTAATGTCATAGCAATGTAAAATTGCAATAAACTTTTCCAAATGCTCACTCTCAATTTAAGAACTCATTTCACTCATAATTTATGAAAAAAAAAATCTGCTATATTGTAAGGAGCAGTCTAGGACCAACATTGCACTTTGGTCAACCCCTGTTGATATCCAAAATTAATAAATGAATGCACATTAAAAATATCTGAGGAGCTTTAAAGGTTACCCACCCTCAGGCCCCACTTCAAACTTATTAAATCTCTGTGAATGATGCATGAACATCAGTATTTTTAGAATGCCAGAGGAGTGAAATTCCTGAAATGTAAGAACTTACAAAAGGCTCCAAGGATGCTCCACGATGCCTGTCTGAGTAGATATTTGCCTTTCATACTACACAGTTCATGTGACAAACCAATGCAAGGTGCCAACTCCTGTAAGCCTTGCTAAATAATTACTCTTGGGTGAGCACATTCCTTTGTGTTGACCAAGCCAGGTGTTCATATTTGGTCAATAGTCAGCAACTGACTATAAAGATATCTTTAAGAGTCCACAATTTTTATGGCCTATTTCCCCCTTCTGATTGAAGCAATCTATGGTCGTTGTAAAATGTTTGGACAATATAAAATAATTTAAAAAGTAAAAAAAGATTATGCATAACCCTATCGCACGAAACAGTGGTCGGCAAACTGCGGCTCGCGAGCCACATGTGCCTCTGTTGACTAATGAGTTTGCCGACCACTGCCTTAGGGAATAACACTAAAAAACATTTTAATAATGTACTAATGTCTTTAACCTGAAGTCAAAACTTCTGGGTAAGGGTAATGCCTTACAGCAGTGGTCGGCAAGCTCATTAGTCAACAGAGCAGCAAACCGCGGCTCGCGAGCCGCAGTTTGCCGACCACTGACCCAAAAGATAGCCACTGCTAATATGGTGATGCATTACTTTCCAGGTGTACAATTTTGCACAAAAACACACATTAAAAAATTATCATGTATGTATGTTATACTTTATTTTTATGTGTGCCATTATCACAAGAATTTTACCATATTAATAAATACATAGCTCATAGTTTTACTATTATTTATTTAACCTATTCCCATGTTGTTAAACACTTGGATTATGTAATTTTCCCCCATCGTATCAGCAATACTGAAATGATCACTTTATATATGTGACAAATCTTTGTTAAAATAAATATTTTCTAGAAATAGTATCATTGGCTCAAAAATGACAGGGCCCAGTCACAACTCGACAATTTCCAAGGACTGATCTAGATTGTCGGTTTGGCTGTAGTATGTGTGATACCATTTAACAGTAAAAAAACGTTTAAAAAAAGTGTGGCAACTACTCCAAAAGTATCAGTTAAATTCTCAGATGCCCCCAGCACCACAATATATACTGTATATATACTAGAGGCCCAGTGCACAAAATTTGTGCACAGGAAGGGGAGTCACTCAGCCCGGCCTGCACCCTCTTGCAATCTGGGACTGTTTGCTCCTAACCGCTTGGTTGCCTGCCTGCCTGATATCCCCTAACCACTCTGCTTGCCTGCCTGATTGCCCCTAACATGTTGCCTACCTGCCTGATAGCCCCTAACCACTCACCTGCCTGCCTGATCGCCCCTAACCACCTCTACCTCAGCCTCTGCTTCTGAGGCTTTGTCCAGAAGGACGTCCAGAAGGTCGTTCGGCTGTCTGGTCTAATTAGCATATTATGCTTTTATTATTATAGATATACTTTCTTTAAGTCCATACTTTGCTTTAAATAATCGCCATTCCTATGTCATGGTTGCTGCTATCCTCAATAAAGTTTCTCTAAAAATGTTCATGTTATCATTGGAATTTTCAATTAAGATACAAATGACACATAATATTAAATTAAGTTTCAAGTGTACAGTATCTTAGGATCATTTTATTTTGTCAATTTAATTACTAATTGCCTTTTCTCACCTGAATCTTTCATACAATGGCTGATTCACACAAGTGAACACATCTTTTAGGAAGTATTGATTAATTAAAAAACAACAGCAACAACAAAACTATCTATTTGAAGATATGCAAGAAAAGACTGCAGCAATAAAGCCCGTTGACTTTGGCATTCACTTCCTATTCTATCATTGCAATGAACTTTTTAAAAATTTCTTTATTGATTAAAGTATTACATATGTGTCCTTATCCCCCATTACCCTCCCATCCCCCCACTCATGCACTTACCCCCTATTGTCTGTGTCCATTGGTTAGGCTTATATGCACGCATACAAGTCCTTTGGTTGATCTCTCCCCCTAACCCCCACCCTCCCCTACATTCCCTCTAAGGTTTGACGGTCTGATTGATGTTTTTCTGTCTCTAGATCTGTTTTTGTTCATCAGTTTATGTTGTTCATTATATTCCATAAATGAGTGAGATTATGTGATATTTATCTTTCTCTGCCTGGCTTATTTTACTTAGCATAATTCAATGAACTTTTATTTATTCTGAGATCTAGTGTAAAGTGGGACATAGTTACTATTTAAGGCAAGCCAGACACTATGAACCTTCTGTTGACCAGAATTCTCTAGGCTTTCCTTTCAGCAGAAAAGCAACACACTCCTTGGCTTATTCAAAGAGGTTTAACAACTTGGTTCAAGCCTATAATGTTTCTGTACATCACTCACTCCCATACTGTTTGCCCCTTCATTTTAAATCCTCATCGTACCAAATCATTTATACCTCCAAGCCCTTGAGGGCTGTTCAGGTATCCAAGAATACTACCTCCTTTTCGTCTTAGAAAATTCTTTTCTTCCTTAAAAATTCTGCTAAAAAAAAAAAAAAAGATTCCTTTGCTTCCCTGTCCTAACCCAGCCCTTCTCCTCCTCCCAGACATGCCTGTAACAACATTTCTCCCATGATGTCTTCCTATTAGTATAGAAGTTATCAAATTCTGTAACAATTGTTTACTTATTTTTCAATAATAATGTCTTCTCAGCTTAAGCTCTGCACACAGCACTGTACCCAGCAAGAGAGGAGCTTGAGATAGGTATTCCCTTAGTCCTCAGTCACTTTAAACTTAATAAGTAAAAGAGTCACAGAAAAAGTTAGACGTTGTGCACTGTTTCAAGTAGAGGTATTAGAAACTTTAACACAAAGCCTCAAAATTCTAAAGCCATAAATAGGTAGGCTTAATCACAGTTTAGCACCAAAAAATGCTCCAAATACATTTCTATAAATATCTGAGTGTTTTTCATTAATGATTATTCAATATGAAATTAATGTCATCACTAACAGTATTGAAATCATTTCTCCTTTGAAGGTGGGGGTGGAGGGTGAACTCCAGAGAATTTCATTTTGGGTTATTAACAAAAAGTGATAGTGACTACATCACACAAGGATGTTCATGCACAAATTCTTGCATGTTAACTCCATAATGTTAAGAATGGAATTTGAAAAAAAATTCACAACTCAGAGTGGTTATTACACAATCTGTGTTGTGTATTGAGATAATTTTTACTTGCAGAATTTGAAATGGAGGCAAAACCAGTACAAACATTGTTTGAAGAAAATGACACATTTAACCAGAGAACTCATTCAGTTCTCTCTAATGTACTTTAAATCAGCTTATCTAAGCGCACATTGGCGGCACCATCTTCACCAGCCCATGCTCTGAAAGGCAGTTAGAGCTGGAAAGCTTTTATCCAAATACACCGAATCCCTTCAAAAGCCATTTGGGGAGGCTCTAGCCAAGATAAATTTTATCTCATTTTCTTCACTCCCACAGTTTTGTAGCTTTATCATGAAAGTTAAGATATAAAATGTTTCTGCTCAATGATTTCCCTTCCTTTGGAAGGCGTTGCTTTGCTGCTGGGTCTCCACTGAGGCCACCATGTAGCGGGCCCCTGTTTTTGCCTTTTGAGCATGAAGAGCCAGGAAGAAGAGATGACGCTGACCCGCTGTGCTACTTAGAGGTTGCCCGAGCTCTGCACTTGATACATGTTGGAGGAGACGGTGGAGAGATGTACGGTTGTCAGAGGCAAAGTTCTGGACAAATATGTCAACACATTACTGCTGCCTTTTTTAATACTTAGAATCAAAATTGAAATTAAAATTCTCTCCAGACTAGAGGATGAGAGACAGGAGGCGGGGGGAAGAAAAAGGTAAATTCCTGGAAACAGTGAGACATTTCATGGAGATATGTGCAAAGTGCAAGACCATATCAATACTCTGTTGCAAGGTGCAAGACCATATCAGTACTCTGGTAATTGGGTGCTGATGTCATAATAGAGTGTGTTCTATTATGAGGTCTAATAGACCTCTGCTTTGCTTACTCCCCAACCCCAGCAGCATAGACCAGTATCTACCTGAGAGGAGGTCTTCTGTAAATATCTGTTGAATGAATCCGTACGTTGTGTATGTTAGAAGGTAAGCGGTAGCCAAATTAGGAGCAAACAGTTGATGTCAGTGCCACAGAGATGGTAGCCCTGGGTTGTGAATTACAGTGGGGTGATCAGGTGGGCCTCATTTGGAAGGTGACGACTGAGCCAAGACTTGAAAGTGGTAAGGAGTGAGCTGTTCCTGGGAAAGGCCCAGGAGCATTCCTGCCGTCCAGTGGAACAGGAGGGGCCAGTGGGTTTGGAGCAGAGAGCACAAGGGAGAGAGAGTGAGGGACAGAGCAAAGGCAGGGGGAAGGGCTGGGGAGGCTGGAGCGGTAGTCTTTATAATCCCTTAAAAAGACTTAGGATTTTGTCCTGATTTTTTATTTTTAACTTTTGATCATATTCCAGCCTCCCCAAGGGGACATTTTGTAATGTCTGGAGACACTTTTTGTTGTTGCACCTGTGAGGAGCGGTGCTGCTAGTACCTTGTGAGTAGAGACCAGGGATGCTGCTAAATAAATCTATGTAATAAAACCCTAATATGCAAATTGACCGAACAGCAGAACGACCAGTCGCTATGACGTGCACTGACCACCAGGGGGCAGACGCTCAGCAAGAAGCCAGGCTCACAGCTGGTGAACACAGTGGTGGTGGTGGGAGCCTCTCCTGCCTCCAAGGCAGTGCTAAGGACCCCTCGGGGGATGTCCGCCTGCTGGCTTAGACCCAATCCCAGCTAAGCCAGCAGGTGGACATCCCCTGAGGGGTTCCAGACTATGAGAGGGTGCAGGCTGGGCTGAGGGCACCCTCCCCCCTCAGTGCACGAACGTCGTGCAGCGGGCTTCTAGTATTCTATAATAGACAGGACAGCCCCCATGACAAAATATCATCTGGCTCAAAGTGGCAATAGTGCTAGAGTTTAGAAACTTGATTGGACTATCAAGAGGATGATTCTGGCTACTGTGATGAGAATAAACATAGACGGGGGAAGGGGCAAGGATAAAAACAGAGAGGCCACTTAGAAGAAACTTGCAATAATCCAGTGAGGAATGCTGTTGGTTTATATGAGAGTGGTGAGAGTGGACTACTCTAAGTGGTTGGATTTCAGATATATTTGGAAGGAAGGGCCAGTACAGTGTACTGATTGTCTAGATTTGGAATATGAGAGAAAGGTTAAACTCAAGGACAACTAAGGTTTCTGGTTTGAACTTCTGTAAATAAAGAGTTGACATCAATAGTTATGAAGATAACTGGGATTGCAGTAGGATTTGGGGGATGGGGTGGAAATAAAATATTAAGTTTAGGATATGCTAAATATGAGATGCCTTTTAGACATCTAGGTAAAGATATAAGATAGGAGAGTCTGTATTTATGAAGAAATATCTAGGCTTGAGTAATATATTTGGGAGGCATGAGTATAAGGGGACATTTAAAGATCTCAATAAAAGGAATGTGGGAAGTGTAGACAAGAGAACCAGGAATTGAACCCTGGGGGACACTGGTGTGAAGAGGTTACAGAGAGCTGGGGAGGGATCACGGGGAGGTTGAAAGACTGTCATTGCCTTATACTCTCAGATAGCTCCAGGCCCTCACATAATTGGGTTTTATGTTTCATCTTCCTGCAATACCTTGGTGCACAGGGCTGTCACCATTGCGTTGAGAATCCATCTGTTCCATGAAAATGCATGTTTCATCTCTGCTTCACAGCACCTCTTTGCTCGATGTTCTCTTGCTTCTCTGCTTCCTCGCACCTGGTCATTTATGCCATTGCTTCCAGTGCCAATGTCCTCCCACCCCTGCCACAGATGCCACTGCTAAGACCATGCTTGCTGTCTCTTTATATCCACCGGCTCCATCATTAGTTCTCCAACCAGTATTCGTTGTTGGTTTGGCCTCATGATTTTACACACACACACACACACACACACACTACTTTCTTACAGTTCTGCAGACTGGAAGCCTGAGATCAAGGTGTCAGCAAGTTTGGTTTCTCCCAAGGCCTCTCTCCGTGGCTAGTGGATAGATGGCTGCCCTGTCACTGTGTCCTTGCATGACCTTTCCTCTGTGAGTGCGCTCCCATGTCCCTGGGTTTCCTATTCTTATTAAAACAACACCAGTCATATTGGACTAGGTAGGGCCTCCTTGGAGGGCACCATTTAAACCGCAATCATCGCTTTAAATGCTCTATTTCCCAATACAGTCACATTCTGAAGTTAGGGCTTCAAATAATGAATTTTTGGAGGACAATTCAGCCATGCCAGACTGGAGCGCTCTTTCTCTCCTTCTTAAACTAGGAAACTCTGTTTCACTCCTCAGATTTCAGCTAAGAGGTCACATGCTTTAGAGAGTGTTTCTGGAGTTTCCAAGATTGGTTTTGGTGACCCTGGGCTTATTTTTGTACTAATAATTGTTACAATGCATTGCAATTTTCTTTTCCCTTGCCAGCATTCTCCATGTGAATACAAGCTAGCGCCTTGAAGGTGAGGTCTGTGTCCTGTTCGCTGTTGTATCTCTGCCCTATAACACAGCATATGCGCTGTAGAAATGTGTGTTGGGTGAATAAATAAAATGAATTAATTTATCTGTTTCATATTTTTAATCAGGTTGAGGGTAATTCTTAATGGAACCACGTGAATTTATTTGCCTCAGCTCCTATAACATTGCATGACATTGGGTTGAGAGTAAGCAAATGATTATTGATCGATGCAACTGAGTCCATACCATGAACTGCTATATTCATTCGAATTTCCTTACCCACACTATTCTTGTTGAAGGAAAGGTATGCCCTGAATATTCCCGTGGGTCATCGGTCCTGAATGACACAAAATTTAAATGAAATCTGCTTCTTCTTTTGCTGTCAGCAGAGTGACAAAAATGAGAAAGGTGAGAGGAACTGAGAGACATGATCAGATTAGCAGCTTTGAAACTGTACAAAGTTGTGAAAGTTCAGCAGCCAAATATGAATATTAAAGTGTTATATAAAGGTCAGGCAGAGTAAAAATGCTTCCGGCAAAGTGGAAATGTTACTGGAGTAAACACTGTGCTTACTAAATTTGTGAAGCTCTGTAAGATAACCTCTGTGTAGCTTTGACTTTCAAACAAATCGATTGCCAATACACGTAAATATCCCTTTCTCTTTCTCAAAGGTCAATCAGCTTTAATCTCAAAAAGAAACAAAGAAAATTGAATCAAGCTATGGCAAATCCAAAGAGAGGAGCAAGGCTGTAAAATTAATGAGATGTATAATTTGCCTAACCAGAGATGTGAATCTCAATACCCTTTTGGCAGATGGAGCAAAGTGGTTTGTGGATTCCCAAATATCACTGTGTTCCCTGCCATTGAATCAGCTATTGTCTTTGTTTGCAAAGCCTTCCATCCATCCTCAAGATACAACATATACGGCTCTCTCCTACTCATCTTCAACATTTAATTGCATGATAACCCTGCTTACACACACACACACACACACACACACACACACACACACACACACTCAGAAATCTGGATTTTATTTAGATGCCTCTTCAATGGGCTTTTATAGCATCAGATCCATAGTCTTCACTAGAATTTAACTGTTTTAAACTTGTTAGCTTTCTCATCTATCTTCCCTAAAAACTGTGATCAGATGCAAATCATGAAACCATTTTTACTTCGGTGTTGTTTTTCCCTGTGCCCAGGATGATGTCAAGAACAAAATACATTTTCATGAAAAGTTGAGGGACTCTAGTCAAGAATAAACAAATCTGGGTATAAAGCTATGAAAATAAAAATTGAAGCTATTTGTTACGGTGGCCATTTAACTTGCTGATTTTGTTAGGTAACCCTTAATCTTCATTGATAGAAACACACCCATTTCTTTTTCTAATGAAATTTCCTTGGTATTATTTTAAAAAGTATTTGTTTCCTTCCACGTGAGAAAGGAAACTGACTTTACGGGGGCACTTCCGCTGGGTTGAATAGGCTGCAGGTGCCACTGTGGGCTCAGGGCCCCGAGATCTGTCAAGGATGTTCTGGAGAGCCTGGCTGTATTTCCAGGCGTTCTGCCTATCTAGCTTAATGCTATTTTTAATCTCTAACCTGTATGATTGGCCAAGTCTCCGATAACATTAAGCACTAAATAAGAAAAGGGGTGAACCTGAACCCCATTTACTCCTGCCTTTATTGCGGCATTTCTGGTTTATCCTCTTCATGCTTCACCACATAGAGTGATGCTTGTCTCCGTGGTGCTTGAAGGACACTACTGGGCCGACCAGTGGATTATTGGCCCTGAAAGCCCGACGCACAGACATTGATCCTCTGGCGGTTAACTTGTTCTGCTCATCCTCACAGAAAAGAAACGCGGCTCCTCGCAGCGCTTCATGCTTCCTGTGAGGCAGAATGGATGGTGGCCTGGTCTCACATGAGTGATTGATTCACAGGGTTGCTCCTCCTTGTGCCTCGCTGAATAACAATTGCCAGCTTACCCATGCTCTTGCCTGCCTTTTGAAAGGGGGCATTAAAGACAGATATTTCAGTGTCTCAGAGTGAGTTCCTGAATTAGCAGCAGAGGGGGGTGGGGGGAGGACACGGACTGTGTGGGGAAGCCCGCGGCTTCGCAGCAGACAGACTTGCAGCCAAGCCCTGGCCCTGGAGCTCACTGACTGGGACCCGCAGCTCCGGTGATGGCCCAGGACCAGGGCGTGTGTCTGCAGGAGGAGGGATGCTGAATTGCCGCTCATGAAAATTACCGCTCAAATCAATTAATATAAAAATTCAGAGATGATGGAGGGGAGGAAAGAAAGGTCCATTTTCTGGGAGCTTACTAGGGGGTTCCATTTCTTAAGTGAAGCATTTGCACTAGATGACAGACTTCACATGTTCTACCTCTGTGCATTCTCACAACTGGTCCCAACGCGTAGTAAGCCTTTACAAAAGAGAGTCATGTTTTCCACCAAGATTTTCCCAAATGGAATATGGCACATAAATTATTAACTTTTAAATATCTGTTATATATTTTTTATTTCTTCCTGATTTTACCTCTTGGATAGCTTAATGTTGACTTGGTGGGTAAGCCAACTTTGGTTCAATCTAGGCTCTGGCATTTATACCTGTGTGTCCTGGGACAATTTTCTATTTTATCAACAAGATCAGCTTGGGTTCCCATGCATCTCCACCTGGGTTTTCTTGTGTGTGTTTTTTTAATTGAATTAATTTGGGTGACATTGGTTTAAAAAATTATACAGGTTTCAGGTATACAATTCTACAGCACATCATCTGTATGTTGTATTGTGTGTTCACACCCTGAGTCAAGTCTCCTTTCATCACCATTTATCCCCCTATGGCAGTCACCACACTGTAGTCTGGGTCCATGAGTCTCCACCTCCTAATAGCTGCATTAACATAGGAAAGTTGCCCTTCAAATTGCAAATAAGTTAAAACTTTGTGATACCATGTCCCAAACTGCTGCCTGTTACATGTTAGAAATTGGATCAACTTCTCTTTCAATTACCTTCTATAATAAGGATGGTCTAAATTTCTTACTTTCTGAGATGGTTAGGCTATCAGGGAGTCCCTATATCTCTGAATAGAGCTAAAAGAAATGGGCACCAACTCACTGAGGTTACTATATTGACCACTGTCCAGAATATTCAACAGCTGGAACTAAAAACCACCCACAGGTGGCGCCAAACTCCAGGCCAAACCGGTAGAGATTGGGATTCCATAGCTGAGCTGACCTTCCTCACTGCCCCCAAGACCCCAGACTGTCACTGGGTTCACCACACAGACTCACATTGCTCACTCCATTACCTTGTTAATAACATGGCACCACATTTCATGTAATTTTATTTTTAAATCCACTTACTACAATATAATCGTTCTTGCTATAATATACTGGCACTAACCTCTAGGGGTGCTGTCAGGATTAAATGAGGTAATCCTTAAAAAGCACTTGCCCCTGTGACTGGCACTCAGCAAATGAAAATACAATTAACTGGTGACTAGTTATTATTAACTGAAATACAGACACAAAATAAAACAATATAATACTTTTCATGCCAACACATTAAAATCAAAGAATCTTACATAAAAACCATATATGTCTTCATCTATCTATCTATACATCAGGCCCTAAACATAATTGTTTTGAAAGTTGAGTGTTTCAGGATATAGGACTCCCAGGAAGTGGTACCATTTAGAGCAGTGGTTCTCAACCTTTCTAATGCCATGACCTTTAATACAGTTCCTCATGTTGTGGTGACCCCCAACCATAAAATTATTTTCGTTGCTACTTCATAACTGTAATTTTGCTACTGTTATGAATCGTAATGTAAATATCTGTGTTTTCCGATGGTCTTAGGCGACCCACAGGTTGAGAACCGCTGCTGTAGAGCCCAAGACCATCGGAAAACACAGATATTTACATTACGATTCATAACAGTAGCAAAATTACAGTTATGAAGTAGCAACGAAAATAATTTTATGGTTGGGGGTCACCACAACATGAGGAACTGTATTAAAGGGTCGCGGCATCAGAAAGGTTGAGAACCACTGCTTTAGAGCAATGTGCGAATTCAGCTGGAATCATCTGCACCTTCGGGGGCAAACATTCCAGAAGCATGGAGCGTGGCTGTGAGGTGGGAGGAGTGCTCCACAGTGGGAACAATCTTTGCATGAATTAAAGTTAGAATACTTATTTGAAAAAAGAGACCTCTTCTGACGAAACAACAACCTTGTGGTCCTAGTTGAGTAATTATTTTCACATATATAAGTGAAGGTTGACTCTTCTGTATAACATCAGAGTGTTTTAAGTGCCATCCGCCCAGACATTGGGAAAATAAATAAAAGGTCTGTTTGGATCTCTTGTCTCTGAACTTTTATATTGTTCAGAAATTGAATGGGAAGACGGATGTCATAAACATAAGATGCTGTGTCATTCATTAAAGTAATAATAAAAGCACATCAATATGTATAATGAGACTGTGTAGAGACAGACATATGGTGGCCCAGACATTGGGAAAGATCAAAATGAAAGACCTAACTACAGTTTGGAATTTTTCCTGCAGATGATAATTATTATCAGTTCTCTTTCCTTCTTCTCTTCCTTGTCCTTTTTCTCCTCCTTCCTGACAAGACCCTTGAAAATCAATGGAAGGTATGTTAAAACGGAATTTTTGTTTCACATAAAACATTACTTTATTTATTGCATTTGCCAATACATGAGGATTGCAAAGGGCTCCTGGAGACACAGGCCCTGGTGGGGCTGGGGTCAGGGAACCCCCATGAGTGAGCAGGACAGGATGGGACAGGGAGCTATGCAGCAGAGGCAATACCCATGCAGGGCAGCGTGGGCTCTGACCACACCAAGGTGGTCACAGGACCTATTCTCATTGAGAGTAGTGAACATGAACAATGCATAAGAAGGAGAAATGGGTCTGTGCATTAATGAAAATGCACTTTAAAAACATTTATTGTTGAAGGTATTAGAGATGCCCCCTTTTTCCCCTGTTGACCCCCTTCCACCTCTCTTCCACACTCTCCCCAGGCCTTCCCGCACTATTATTTGACCATGAGCTATGCATATATGCATATACGTTCTGTGGTTGATCTATCTCTCCCTGCTCTTCTCCCCCCACCCCCCACTCCTGCTTCCCTCTAAATATGTCAGTCTGTTGCATGTTTCAATGTCTCTGGATCTATTTTGTTCATCAGTTTATTTTGCTCATAGAGTCCACATATAAGTGGGATTATGTGATGCTTGTCTTTCTCTGACTGGTTTATTTCACTTAGCATAATACCCTTCAGGTCCCTCTATGCTGTCTCAAAGGGTAAGAGATCTTTCTTTTTTATTGCTGCATAGTATTCCATGGTATAAAGGTACCATTGCTTTTTTATCCACTTGTCTACTGATGGGAACTTGGGCTGTTTCCAGATCTTAGCTATTGCACATGATGCTACTATGAACAAAGGGGTGCATATATTCTTTCTAATTGGTTTTTCAGGCTTCTTAGGATATAGTCCTAGAAGTGGGATCACTGGGTCAAATGTCAGTTCCATTTTTAAATTTCTGGGGAAATTCCACACTGTTTTCCACAGTGGTTGTACCAGTCTGCATTCCCACCACAGTGCACAAGGTTTCCCTTTTTTCCACATACTTGCCAGTATGTTTTTGTTTTTTTGCTTTTTAATTGATGGTAGCCATTCTGCAGGTGTGAGGTAATACCTCATTGTCATTTTAATTTCCATCTCTCTGATGATCAGTGACATTGAGCATTTTTTCATATGTCTCTTGGCCATTTGCATGTTCTCTTTGGAAAAGTCTGTTTAGGTCCTCTGCACCCTCCTCCCAAAAAATACATTTTCTTCTTTACAAAGAAATCTTTCTAATACATAAAAATAAATATTGCAACATAAGCCATAAATAATTTAAAATTTCTCTTTTTAAAAATATGTTTTTAATATTTATCTTGTTCTGGTATAAAAAAAAAACCTGAGGTTTTAATAATTATTCATTAAGGAATGCAGTCCAAGACATGAAGTCAGAAGCAAGTGCCCATGAGGTATCTCTTTTCTAGTTTAAACTCTGCAAATTTAGGTGTAATTAAAGGGATGTCTGGGCTGTTCTAAATCCCATCACCAGTCCTTCCGTTCTATCTCTGCTGTAAATTAGAGTGAGGAAAGCCCAACAGCTATCATGCGTTTGATGGCACATATTACTACACTAACTGGTTAGGTTATCAACTCATCCTTCCATCTGTCCATTCAGAGATCTTTATCCCCAACCCATTTGTGAGTCTGTGCCCACATCTCTCTCTCTCTCTCTCTCTCTCTCTCTCTCTCTCTCTCTCACACACACACACACACACTTACACACACTTGTTGTGGTTATTGTCGCCTTCATTGTGTAATCTTTGATATGGTCAGTGAGGAGGCCTTGTAAGTCAATGATACTACAAAACATTGTAACTCACAATGTACCAGGTGATGAACAATGTCTATCATAGTTTATTTACAAGTTTCCTTTCACTGTTCAGAAGGAAATGTATATAAAATAAGTTATGATCAAATTAAAACTGAAATGGTAATTAATATACATGGAGTATTGCAATCTGTCTGCGGATTTTTTGTTAGCACTGCTATGAGACTATAGAGTTACCAACTATTACTAGAGTGGAAGCAAAGAAAGGTGAGGGTGATTTGTCAGAGAACCATGAACTTTGGATTAATAGCTATATGGATTTGAGTAAGTTATTTAGGTAAATATAGTAGCACCCCCTTATTCATGATTTTGCTTTGTGTAGTTTCAGTTACTGGGTCAATGGTGATGTGAAAATATTAAATGAACCATTCCAGAAATAAACTACCCATAAGTTTTAAATTGTTTTCTGTTCTGAGTAGCATGATATAATCTCACACAGTTCCACTCCATTCTGCCCAGGACACGAATTCCCCCAACCCCAGCACATCCCTTCACTGTACATTTTCCCTCACTGTATGTGCATCCCAACCATTAGTCACTGACTCACTAACTTGACTATCAGTGGACATTTGCAGTCCCAGAGTGCTGGTATTCAAATCGTCCTTATGTCACTTAATAATGGCCCCAAAGTGCAAGAGTAGTGATGCTGGCAATTCAGATATGCTGAAGAGACACTGTAAAGTGCTTCCTTTAAGTAAAAAGGTGCAAGTTCTTAACTTACTAAGGAAAAAATGGTATTCTGAGTTTGCTAGATTATGGTAAGAATGAATCTTCTGTCCATGAAATTGTAAAGAAGGAAAAAGAAATGTGTGTTAGATTTGATCCTCCTTCTGACATATCATCAGTTCAAATAGTAGCTTAATGCTACATCACATTCACTTCATCTCATCACATCATTCACTTCACTTCATCTCATCACATAAGCATTGAACCATCTCACATCATCACGAGAAGAGTGAGCAGAGTACAGTAAGGTATTTTGAGAGAGAAGAGACCGTATGCACATAACTTATTACAGTATATTACCATACTTGTTCTATTTTATTAATACTTAATGCTGTTAATTTCTTACTGTGCTTAATTTACAAATTAAACTTTCTCATAGGTATGTATGTATAGGAAAAACACACAAAATATAGTATATATAGAATGGGTAGTATTCACAGATACAGACAACCACTGGGGGTCTTGGAACATATTACACTGCACAGGTAATTGGGGGTCTATACTTTGCAAGACTTTTGGGGACATTATAGGTGATACACCAAAAGAGTTTTCTGTGTAAAAGGAAGCTGTAGCTCCACTAATTGTGAAAAACATGAGCTAGTGTGTAAAAATAGCCTAAGAGGCTTCCTGACACACAGTAGGTCCTCATGAACATTAGCATCTCCCAGTCCCACAGGGACAAAACTCCTCACACACAGACAATTTGTCTTTCTCATAGTGACAGTGCAAAGTCATCTTAGTTATACTGAGGGGATAGAAAGGTTAATCTTACTCATTTATGAGAAATATGACATGTTTTTTAAGACTATACATGATTTAAAGGAGTTCAGTTATAACTAATCTAATCTGAATCATTTGCATTTAAATTGGTTATATACCTGCATATATACTCTGATCATTTCGGGGGTGGGAGTGGGGAAATGTTCTATTTACCTAATTAAAATTTTCTACAGTGGTTTTATAAATAACACCTCTGGGGTCAGAATAAAAGTAGATTCCAAAACAGCTCCGAAGTTGCAATTCAGTGTGATTAGTATCTCAGCTTTGGCAGATGGATGAGAGACATGAATTGTCCGGACATTTGTAAACCTTGCTACCAGAGAAATCTTACCCAACAGATTTACGAGCAGTTTTATTTGCAATCAATTTCCTATAATTTCTTTGAGGATTTGAGGGAATTCTTAAAAACCATTTTTTTATCTTGTTTCAATTGAATGCTTTAAATTTATCAAGAAAGAAACAGTTTGCTATTTAAGTGTGTGAAATTACTCTGCCCAAAAGAAAATCACTGGGGGAAAATGGTAGTATTTGTCAAAATATTTCCTCCCCAGCCCAGTGGGACAACTGCTCTTGCTGCCCCATGGGCATCAAGGTGTCCTGTGACTTGCACTGGTCATGATGTAAGTGAAGTGGCCCATCGTCCCTGAGCAGCAGGGTCAGGATGTATCGTGAGATTGTGTCTTGGTCTCCATTCCTTCCACTAAAAGAACTGCATTGGTCCTGGAATGAAGAGGACAGAGAAGGCAGTGACAGCCAACTGTGACAGCCAACCATGATAGCCAACTGTGACAGCCAATCCCAGCAGATGTGCAACATGAGCACCGATCATTGGTAAACAGCTTGATGGGTTTTTACAAAGGGAATGCACATACACAGAGCCTACAAAGAGACTATTACCAACATCCCTGAAGCCCAACTCTTGGTTCTTTCCAGCCATGACTTCTCCCCAAAGATACATACTTTTCTGACTTCTATTTCCACAGATACATTTTTACAGTATGTATTCTTCTAGGTCTGACTTGCTTTGTTCAATATTGAATTTTTGATATTTATCCATGTTTTTGTGAGTAGCAGTAGTAGTTCATTCCCGTTGCTGTACAATATTCCAGTGCATGAGTATAGCTGTTTGTCGCCCATTTTAATTTTGTGGAATAATGAAGTTGTTAGCAATGTAGGGCTAATCTATCAAAAACAGGATTACTGTAAACATACTTGTGTACATCCTTTGATATATGTAGGTACACCTTTCTACTGGGTACATCCTTATGTTCCACTTCAAAGCAACAGCTTTCCAAGGTCATTATATTCGTGTTACTTCAGCCAGCGAAGTATAAGAGGTGCTACTGCTTCGTATTCTTGCCAATACTTACCTATCTTTTGTCCCTTTACCATTTGGATGATTGTATGATAGTATTTTATTGTGAACTAGAGGCCCAGTGCATGATTTAATCATGCACCTGGTGCACCAGCGGGCTGGCTGTCCGCCGGTGCACCAGACCTTCCGAAAGCCTCCGGCGCGGCGGAGGCTTTCGAAAGGCCTTGTGCCGGAGCAGACAGCCGGCCAGCTCCCCCGCTTTGGCTTTTGATCGAGGGGGAGCTGGCCGGCTGTCCGCCGGTGCACCAGGCCTTCCGAAAGCTTCCGGCTCAGCGTCCTGCTGGCCCAATCAGCTACCCCGGCCACCCTGAGTCCCGCCCCCTGTGCCTCCTGCTGGCCCAATCGTGGGCGTAGCGGAGTGATGGTAATTTACATATTACCATTTTATTATGTAGGATGTTATTTATGTGCCGTGATGAATAAGAAGGTTGCTCACATTTTAATATCTTTAATGACTGTTTGTGTATGACCTTTTCTGTTCAAGTCTTATGTTTGTATTTTATTTGAATTTTCTTTAATGCCTTTTCTTATTGATCTAGAGGACTTCATTATATATTATGGAGTCAAGGGCTTTGTGAAAGGTATGTATTGCTTATATATTCCTCTTCTCTGTGGCTTGCCTTGCCTTTCCACTCTCTAGACATCATTTTCAATAAACAAAAGTTCTTAGTTTTAAGCAGTTTAGTCCATCACCATTTTTTCATGGTTATTGCTTATTTTGTACCTACGCATGGTCATGAAAAGATGATCATGTTCGATCTTCTAGAACCCTTATTGTTTTGTCATTCATATTTAGATCTTTACTTTATCTAAAATGGATTCTGTATATGGCATGCGGTGTGATTTCCTCCTTTATTGAGATAATCACATGGTTTTCTGCTTTATTTAGGACAAATGAGAGAATTTGATAACTTTGAAATTTAAACCTGTGTTGCATTATTGGTATACATTTTAGTCACAGTAGTCACCACTTATCCATGGGGGATACATCTTTTAACTGAAACTGTGGAAAGTGATACTGCAAGTAAGGAGGATTACTGTACCTAAGTTTTAATGTTTTATTGTTATACTAGAGGCCTGATGCACAAAATTCGTGCAAGGTTAGGCCTTCCTTCCCCCAGCTGCCCTCTGGCACCCGGGACCCGGGCTTCCCTCACAGCCCCGGCTTCATCTGGAAGGTCGTCCGAAAGGACATCCAGTCTAATTAGCATATTATGCTTTTTTTTATTATAGATGTATGCATTGGAGTTTTTATTATTGGGTATGGTTTTCTAATTTTTTTTAGTGTGTTTGTATCTACAGTCATGATAAATTGATTTGAATTTTTTCCTTTGTTATAACTTCATGACATTTTCATATTGATATTTTTGGTTTGCAAAATGAGCTAAAAGTCTTTTCATTTCTTCTCTAAAGAACTGAGTTTAAGATTGATGTTACTTCTTCTTAAGAGAAAGACTGACTCTGACTATTGAGATGACATTTCCATCCTTTTTTCTGGAATTTGGGTCTTAAATTTGGGCTATCTTCATAGCTCCATGATGTCTTCAAGCAGATGTGCTTTGTCTTTTAGTCAGCATTTATTTTTGTTTTGGGTAGAAGATTGGTGCACTACAAACTAATCTGTTATAGCAATAAGCATGAGTAAGCTACTTATTTATACATTTATATTTCATTAACACAACCTGTTCAAAAGATTGAAAATTCTTCCCCTAGAGCCAACTCATAAAAATCCATTTTTTTTTCAGACTGTGCACATGACCAGAGCACCATTCTCAATTTTACTCCAATTCTCAACCACACAATAAAGGCGGTGAGATTAAACAAAGACTTCATATGCATATATGCATAGCCCATGGACAAACAATAGTGTGGGGAAGGCCTGGAGAGGGGGCGTGGTGGGGTGGGAAGGCCAATGGGGGAAAAAGGGAGACATCTGTAATACTTCAGTGGTCAAGTTACAAAACACCACAAAGTGGGATTGGTTGTGTGCAAAATCAGGGGGCAATGAAATCTAAAAGGCATTAGAAATTAAATAGTAATAGAAATAAGTATTTTTGAAGTAAGGTAAAGGTGTTGACAGCCGTTTCAAAATACTCTGTGCCCTGTGTCAAAAAAAGGAAAAAAAAATAAACTTTTATAAATTTTGACCAATGCTTAACATTACATTTAGTGGATAGTTCAAGGTTGTGTCCACTTGGTGCCCTAGAAAAAGCCTCAAAGGAGATACTTGTTGAGCCAAGGCTTTCCTCCGTTTAAATCCCAGCTCTGCTTTTTAATATCTGTGTAACTTTTGAAATGCCCCTGGCTTCTATCCGCAATGTTTTATTCCGTGTGAATGGGCTAGTCTTCCGCAATTCATTACCTCATAATGTCCTGTGAATCACGTCACTGCCACTCCCTATTTTTGAAATCCCCCAATGGATTTTTAGCACACGAAGATTCGAATACAAGTATTTGACCTTGACAATAAATGCGCTAGCTGAGCCAGTAAAGCTGCCCTTCATCCCAGGACTCTAACCTCAGTCATCTTCATCATTCCAATGCCGGCACCTTTGCTCGTGCTAATCCTTCTGCTGGGAACATTCTCCCTCCAGATCTTCAACAGGGCTTAGTATCTGCTCGTCACTCAAGTGTATGTTAACATGTCCTCTCTTCAGAAATGCCTGCCCTAACCACTCCATAAAATGTGACTCTGCTCATAACCCCGTTGTAGCACAGTTCTCTATGTTACTGTTTTGTAGCATTTATTGCTCTTTGAAATCATCTTATTTATTTAGGTATTTATTTCCTTCCTCTTAACTCCCACCTATAAGCTCCATAATACTGAAACCTTTTCTGTTTCTTTCTCGGTTAAGTCTCCAATACCTAGAACAGTATGTTACAGAACCGAGAAGAGAGTTGATGAATGAATGAATGAAGTTTGATAAAGATTGAGTAAATTAGGCATGCAATGCTTGGCTAAGTAGCAGCACTCAATAATTTATTTTCTTTTCTCTCTCAAGTCCTCTTCTTACAAAGGTCTTGCATCTGTACCTGCTGCCCCATATACAAAATATAAGTCATACCTCATGCTTTCCTTCTCTGTTGTACATGGAAGTCACTCTCTTTAGTCACCCACTTGTCAACCCAAACTTGAGCCTATCACACATTATTCATTTTCATGATTGATTAGAAAAGAGTTTGGCATCTGTGTCATTCAAAGTGACTTGCCTGGATGTACCTATTGTTTTAATCTGAGTCCCAACAGCTTGGTCACATTTATAGCCAGTGATCCATGATCAAAGGACGGAAGCATGAATATTTCCATGCAGGCTAATGAAGGAGAGCTCAGGCAGCCACAGGGGGCTCAGACACAGCCTGCCAGTTACTTTCCTGGGAGCCAGCATGAACCCCTTGCCATCACTGCTGTGATGGGCACTGCTTTGTAGAGCACATAAAATGCAATGAGTCTGGTTCTTCATTCAGAGGTGAAGTTGGATGATCCTCTTAGGGGTCCAGGACATTTATGCATGCTGAGAATAATATAAAAAAAAAAAACACCTAGAGGCCCAGTGCACAAAATTTGTGCACGGGGGGAAGGTCCCCTCAGTCCAGCCTGCACCCTCTCCAATCCAGGACTCCTCAGAGGATGTCTGACTTGCAGTCAGACATCCCTCTCACAATCCTGGACTACTGGCTCCTAATCGCTCACCTGCCTGCCTGCCTGGTCACCCCTAACTGCCCCCCCCCACCAGCCTGGTTGCCCCTAACTGCCCCCCGCTGCTGGCCAGGTCACCCCCAACTGCCCCCTCCCTGCCAGCCTGGTCACTCTTAACTACCCCCAAAACTGACCTGCTCCCCCCTTGCTGCCCCCCCCTGCCAGACTGGTTGCCCCCAACTGCCCCCCTTGCTGGCGTGATAGCCCCCAATTGCCCCCCCACCACCACCAGCCTGGTTGCTCCTCACAGCCCTCCCACCAGCCTTCTTGTTCAGTCGTTTTGTCATCCCTCACTAACCCCCCTGCTGGCCTGGTCGTAGGCAGCCATCTTGTGAGGGTGTGAGGGTTAATTTGCATATTATCGCTTTATTATATAGGATGAAACTGAGTGTGTATGTTTGTGGGGTAAAGGGTGAGTCACTGATGATAATTGAGAGTGGAGAGGGGATCAAAGTGAGTTGTCAAAAAAGAGAGGTCAGTGACAGGTGTCAGTACTTCAGAGGCAGGTATCTGTGGCCTACGTATTGGAGAAGGACAGTTCCAGGAGCAGCTACTTATTAAAACTAGGGACCCAGTGCACAGATTTGTGCACCTTGAAAGGAACTGTGGGCCACAAGGCTGCAGTGGGCATAGGAGCGGGTCTCGGCCCATCCTCCCGCCACGGCCCACGGTCCCTGCTCCCGCCACTGCCGTTCCCATGTGCTGACGGCGCCGGCCCTGCTCGCACCTACTGATGGCACAGAGCGATTGGGGCCAGTGCCAGTAGGGGTTGCAAGTGGGGCTGACACTGTCAGCAGGTGTGAGCCGCGGCTGCTGCCCCGATTGCCCCTTAGGAGCAGGGGGAGGTGGAGAAGCCCTTAGGGGCGATCAGGGCTGGCAGCCACCACTAGCACCTGCTGATGGCACCAAGTGATTGGGACCGGTGCTGGGCACCAGCAGTGAGTGTGAGTGGTGGCTCCAGCGCTGACTGTGGGTGCGAGCGATGGGTGGGACCACGGCACATACGGGAGCAAAGAATTTTCAGTAACCACCAGAGGCTCACCCCAATGACAGTGACTGGTGCCCTCTGGGTCTGGTGCCCCTGCTCACCTGCTCCACCATCCCACAGCAGCCAATGCCCGCCATGTTCTGCATATGCCCCTTGGTGGTCAGCGCACGTCATAGCAACCGGTTGTTAGGTTGTTTGGTTGTTCTGGTTGTTCTACCTTTCGGTCTATTTGCATATTAGCCTTTTATTATATAGGATGTGATTTGGACATGCAATGAAATGAGAGATAATGCATTCAAAGCTCTTAGTACTATTTCAAATATATAGTGGGCTTTCAGTACATGAGAACTTGTTATTCAGACCAATTCTACCTTCTTTACTATTGTCCATAGAGGAGTTCATAAATTGAAGCATTTATGAAAGCAGATATGTGTTTTTTCTAGAATTGTTGGATGATCTAATCTACATGCTACTAATAAGCCTGTTTGCATTGGCAGAGGCCAGCATAGATTCCAACAGGACCCTGTAGAAGGATGCCAGTTTCCTAGGCTGAGCTATCGGTTTCCTCATGGGCACCTGGTACACTCCTACCTCACACATCTAATGGCATTAGTAGAACTGAATGGAGCTCACATATAGATCAGAACCCCACCAGCCATTACTGATACTTTGTCTTCATTGACATCTTCAGGCTTCTACATGTTAAATCCTAATTTAGTAAGAACAGATTACTTCATTATAACAAAATATCCTAATGGTAATATGGGCCATGGGTTTGGATAACTCAAACCTGTATGACCCACAAAAAACTCTGTGTGTAGAATCTGTGTCTGGGTTTATATATCCATGTCTATATCTACTCATATGTTTATATACATATATGTATAGGTTTGTAATCATATTACCCTCAGCTATATGTTTGTGTGTGTACCTATACATATATATGGATATCTCACTGTTTGTGGGTATACACATTTGTGTGTGTTCACATAATTATATTCAGTTATGCCTGAAAAGTATATCTAAAATGCAGTAGAAAATACTGTATTTTAGTTTATAATATACAAAAATGAGCACAAAATTTAAAAAAAAAAGTTAAAATTTTGAGCTCTTCCACTTCCCTGAGTTTTGGGTTGCTCATATTATACCTATACTTTTTCAATCTCATTTGCAAATCTGAATTACAAGATTCCTTTGGAATTGAAAGAAAATGGCCTATCAGAACAGTATGCCTAGAGCATAGCAGACACTCAATAAATATCTTTTTTCCCTTCTTTCCTTCCTTCCTTACTTCTTCCTTTAGGAGAAGTCACTTTAACTGTAAGTTGTACCCTTGGCATTGAAAATGTATACACAATGTGACAATTGCCCTTTTGGACAGATGTAAACTTTTTTTATAAACACTAATGGCTATCTAGATGTTCAGGGGAGAAAGTTAGAATTGAGACAGCAAATAACTGTCCTGCAACTAATTATGAAGTTTATCCATGTGTTCATCCAACTCCTCTGAAAAGCAGATGCTAAGTTGGAATTAAATAGATAAGAAATGAATTAGGGAAAATGCTTTTGAAATAAAACAGATGTGATACTGGGAGAGCCTGAGAGAACTGGTGAATCATGATGCAAGTCTGACCCTTATTGAAGGAGAGACAAGGAAGGAAGGAAAGAGGAAATAGGCTGAGTGGAAGGAAAGAAAGCCGAGCAGAAGTAACTTGGACCAATGTGCAGTTCTAGTGCAAGTTAGGCAAGGAAACGGAAATATTCTTGAGCCCAAGCCACCATCAAAGGAATCCAGCATCTCCCAGGAACAATGGGAAGAACAGCCTCAGTGCAAATGCAGTGATGAATTTTTAATTATTATTTAAAAATATGTTTTATTGATTTTAATTATCATTTTAAAATAGGTATTTATTGAGTTTAGAGACAGAAATGAAGAGAGAAGGAGAACCATGGATTGTCTGCCTCCTGCACACTCCCTACTGGGGATCCAGCCAGCAACCTGGACATGTGCCCTGATTAGGAACCCAACTGGCAACCTCTAGGTGCATGAGATGATGCTCAACCAACTGGGCCACACTACCAGGGCACAGGGATGGATTTTAAAGCACAGAAGCTGGTTGCCTGCAATAGAGAATCTGATAAAGGCAAAATTCTCATGTGGCCCAGGTAGGCGAGAAAGAAACAATAGGTGTGCAGTTATGATGAAAGCCCTTTGATATACAGTTGGCCCTTGAACAATGTGAAGGTTAGGGACTCTGACCCCTCCATGCAGTCAAAAATCCTCATATAAGCCCTGGCTGGTTTGGCTCAGTGAATAGAGAGTTGGCCTGTGGACTGATGGGTCCCAGGTTCAATTCCAGCCAAGGGCACATGCCTGGGTTGTGGGCTCGATCCCCAGTAGGGGATGTGCAAGAGGCAGCCAATCAATGATTCTCTCTCATCATTAATGTCTCTATCTCTCTCTCCTTTTCCCTTCCTCTCTGAAATAAATAAAAATATATTTTTAAAAAATTCTCATATAAGTTTTGAATTCCCCAAACTCAACCTTCGGATTTTTTATTTGCAATTCAGCCAACTGCATATGGAAAGCAGCATTTTTATTCTATGGTTGGGAAACCAAGGATGCAGAAGGCTGATTATACTAATAGTCTGCTGTTGATTGGAAGACTTACCAATACATACAGTACATTAATGCACATTTTGTATGCTATGTATATTATATACTGAAGTATTAGAATAAAATGTTACAGAAAAGAAAATGTTAAGAAAACTTTTAGAAAAAGAAAATACATTTACATACTGTATTTATTGAAAAAATATCTGCATATAAGTGGACCTGTGTAGTTCAAACCCATGTTGTTCAAGTGTCAACTGAACATAGTCAAACTCCTCAGCTCTTAAGTAACTCTTTTAATTGATGATGCAGTCTCTCACTATATGTGGTTTCTGGATTATGTGCAACACACATATTAATTTATGGAGTTGTTGTTAATGTCACTGAAGTAGAGTTAGAAATAGGAAGTATTTCAGCCACTAAGTGTCATAGAATTTAAATGGATGTCGTTCAGTGATGTGAATAGTGATAGAGAAAATGGATTGGAATCTTAGCTCTACTATTTGACTACGTGACTCTGGGAAAATGACAGTCTGCCTCAATTTCTGTGTCTTCACAAATAAGGCATGATGATACCTACTTCAATAGGGCTTTTCAAAAGTTAAATTAGGGGTAAGTGCCAGAAAATTAACATTTATTAACAGATTGGTTTATGCCAGACACTGTTGAAGATCTTTATATGTATTAACTTATTAATCTTCCCACCAAACATATGGAATAGGATAGTTGTTGCTTGTTAACAATAATTTTTAATATTTTAAAACATTTAACAGGTAAGCAAGCTGAGACTCAGAGAAGTTGATGCTAATTCTTATTAGTGGCAGAGCTAGAATTAAATGTAGGCAATTTGCCCCCATCCCTCCCTCTAACCACTATTCCCACTGCCCCGCCTCACTGATAGACTTGATCCAATGACATACCCTAATGTCCACATCACAGCCTGATCCTGACCCCAGGATGGGATGAAGAGGATGTGATAGATATCTCCAGAGGAGGAGCCTGTTTTAGCACATATGTTTTCCCCCAGTATGCTTGGAACCTTGCAATAGATCAACATAATGTCCTGGATCTTCAAATTCCAAGGATCAGATCCTAGTCTGTAACAAAGGTTGAAAATAATTATTAGACTAGAGGCTTGGTACATGAATTCAGGTGGGATCCCTCGGCCTGGATTTGAACTCCTCACTGAACGAGTGGAAATTTCAGACCCTGAAGTCTAAACTGGTGCCCCAGGAACTGACACAGTGGAGGGAGAAATGGGGAGTTCAGCATTATCTTTTGTGTCTCTGGGAATTAATATCAACTGCCATCTCTCTTAGGGTGAAAAGGAAGAGATGAAGAGCTCCAAATGGATTTGGTCATGATCGACTAGACCTGAGATGGAAACAGATTGTGATGGACCCAGGAGAGTGTAATGAGTGGGGGAGGGGGTGTGCACTTGCTTACCCAAACACCCATTCTTGTGAGGTTGGCACTGGTTTATCGCACACTTTCAGGAGCGCTGTGTGATAACTGGTGTTTTTGCAGCTGTCCCTCTGCAGCAGTGAACAGTGTAGGCCACAGAGAGAGCAGAGTCACCTCTGAGCTTCCTACTCCCATGTGGTTTGTTTGAGGAGTTATTTGTGTCATGAAACTCCCTGGTGCCCAGGAAGCTGTCAGTCTATTAAAGCAAGGGAAGAGAATTAGTAACACCCTCTTATTTCCAGGGTGTAATAACCTGCCCTATAAATCTGCCCAAGCCCTGTTGTTAATCTTTAGCCTATGTAGGAAGCAGCTGCTGTTATTGATGCTGCATTAAGAATAGGGCACTCTATTACTTTGGAAGCCATAAAATAACCTCTCTAGATAGAAGTGAGGCTAATTCTCCAAGACCATTGGATGGATACACTTGGCTGGATGCCCTCCGCCCTATGACTGGTTTGGAAAGCAGAATGGTCATCCAAAGGAGCAAGTTCAGTTCCAAATGATTGGCGCTTCAAATGCACCCTCATAAAATATGCCTTAGGCTCTACAGCAGAGAGCTGATGTACGGCAGGCAGTCTTTCCCAAATGAGACCCACAGAGCTGACATCTTGCAGGACTTCTGTAAAAGTGAAAACCACAAAAATTATTCTAAGGTCAGAGTTTAAGAATCTATATTGAACATGTTTAAGCCAATTACTATAAAATTACTGGGCTTTTTGGTAAATCTCTAAGACATACATGACAGACCGTATTTTCCGAATGTGTTTGATCATGAATAAACCTTATATTTCCCTTACAAAGGACAAATAATGGGCCTTGGCTTGTGTGCTATTTAGAAAGCAGATTGAGGTATGTTTTCTGTACCAATATGAATCAGCCATCTACAATGTTTATAATCTACACTAATAAAAGAGAAACAAGCAAATTGACCATACCTCCGCTACACCCACAAGCCAATCAGGAGTGAGTATGCAAATTAACCCAACCAAGATGGCTGCAGCCACGGAGAGAGCAGTAGGCCTGGGTTTCCCTGGCCTGTCTTGGCCTCCGCTCAAGGCTACAAAGTTTCAATTATAGAAGATAAATAAATCCCAGATACCAGGGCCTCCACTTGGGTCGCTGGGGGGCATGGCCGGCCTGCAAACCACCACAGGCCCCTGACCCAGGCCACCCCATGCCCCAAGGGAACCCCACCCTGATCCAGGACACCCTTCAGGGCAAACCAGCCGACCCCCACCTGTGCACCAGGCCTCTATCCTATCTAATAAAAAAGCAATATGCAAATTGACTATCACTCCAACACACACGATGGCTGCCCCCATGTGGTCAAAGATGGTTGCCCCTATGTGAACACAAGATGGCTGCCACAAGATGGCCAGCAGGAGGGCAGTTGGGAGGGACCAGGTCTGTAAGGGAAGGCAGTTGTGGGCAATCAGGCCAGCAGGGGAGGGAAGTTGGGGGTGATCAAGACTGCAGGGGAGGGCAGGTAGGGATGACCAGGCCAGCAGAGGAGGGAAGTTGGGGGCAACCGGGCCTGCAGGGAAGGGCAGTTGGGGGGAACCCAGGCCTGCAGGGGAGGGCAGTTAGGGGCAATCAGGCTGGCAGGTGAGCAGTTAGGCATCAATCAGGCTGGCAAGGGAGTGGTTTGGGGGTGATCAGGCTGGCAGGCAGAAGCAGTTAGGGGCAATCAGGAAAGGAGGCAGGCGAGCAGTTGGGAGCCAGCAGTCCTGGATTGTGAGAGGGATGTCGGACTGCCCGTTTAGGCCCGATCCTACCTGAATCGGGCCTAAACGGGCAGTTGGACATCCCTTGAGGGGTCCCAGATTGAAGAGGGTGCAGGCTGGGCTGAGGGACACACACCCCCCCGTGCATGAATTTCGTGCACTGGGCCTCTAGTAAAAGCATAATATTCTAATTAGGCTGGACATTCTTCCAGACTATCTTCCAGACTAAGTCACGGAGGTGGGGGCTGAGCCCCTTGCACGAATTTCATGCATTGAGCCTCTAGTTATTTTATACTTTTGTGGCTATGTGAGTCTTAACAGAGCAAACGGTCTGCAGATTATGTCTCATCAGATATCATTGCACATCATCTAAGTCAGAGCCCTCCTGCCCCTGATGCATGGGTAAACAGTTTTCAGTTTGTGGCAAAGGTCTGATTGTACCCATTGGCATAGACTATTTAATTATCCAGTAACAAACTACTGGCGTGAGGCAAATGGACACCAATGGTCAGAGTGGGTGTGAGCTCCTGGTATTAGGATTTACTTTTCCATATTCTCTCAGGCATTTGGAGCCACATCCTCAAGTGTCTTTCAATAGGTGACTTTTCTGGATGTAAAATAAAATGTCTTTAATCATGAGAGAGGAAGAAAAGGCAGGAGTAGCAAGAGAGCCTGGCCATCTGGATATGTTGGTCTACATGATTATTCATAAGGAGACTCAAATAAACAGATGCCATGGAGAGTAATTAAAAACCCTTCTCGTGTTCTCCCTGGAATGTAAAAACAGTGTTTCTTTAGATGACAAAGGATCTGTGTCACATATTCAAGGGTAATCACAGAAAGAATAAATAATAACCCTGTTAATCATCAGAGCAAAGGAGCATTTTTGGCAGCCACACTTTCTCAAGGTGATCACGTCTTCTTTAGACACAGAGCCAGCTCACCTTTATGAAACACTTGTCAGACCTCAAACAGTTCAGCCACATGCCTGCTCTCGGGCTTCTAGCAATTAGCAGGTGTCCCTTTGGTCTCAAGAAAACTATTTTTGTGTTCCTTTAGGTAGTTCCACCACCTGAGAGGTGGAGTTGTATCCATCCCCAAGTGGTGCTCAGCCTGTGCTCTGAGAGCTTTTTGAACTTGCAGAGGCTGATCACGCTGGAGAGAATGGTGTTCTTTGCCTGAACTGAACATATAGGGAAGTTGGTAGCATGTCTGCACTTTTTTGTTTCTTTTTCATGTCCCTGGAAGGGCAGGTCACAAGAGAAGGATTTGCTGCTTGGGACGCAATGAGGGACAACATTTTCAGATACCTCCATGCACACAACTCTCTCCTATGACCCATAGACGAGCCAGCCACAGGCAGTGTCCCTCCATTTGGTAGCTTCAGGTAACATTTTGGACAAAGTGGGGGAGGGAGAATATAGTAGTGACATTATATGGGAAAGTACTGAATAATCTTCTTTCTTTTCTTTTCTTCTCTTATTTTGTTAATCCTCACCTGAGGATATTTTTACATTGATTTTTAGGGAGAGTGGAAGAGAGGGAAAGACAGAGAGAAACATCTCTCACATCAATTGGTTTGCCTCCTGCACATGCCCCGACCAGGGCCTAGGCCGGGAGGAGCCAGCAACCAAGGTACGTGCGCTTGACTGGAATCGAACCCAGGACCCTTGGGTCTGCAGGCTATCTCTATTCACTGAGCCAGACAAGCTAGGGCTGAATAATCCTCTTCCTTAGTCTCTTATAATTTTTAAACCTTGTTTTGAAAATGTGCTTTCCAATTGGTATCTCATGAAATTTAGGTAAGATTTGTTCAACAACCATTTCTTCATGACCTACTAGGTCTTGAATAGATAGAAGTGAACAAAACAAGACAATAATCCGCACCCCCATTCCTGATTCTATCGATAGGTGCAGGCTGTTGCTTTATAAACAATATCAGCTAATTCTTACTGAGTACATACAAGGAATTCTAATTAAATTGCACTTGTTCATAAATCTCACACCCACCTCATGAACTGGAACTATTTTATACATGGTACTACTTAACACATGGTATTATTCTGACGTATTGCACTTTATATTTTAAGGATGAGAAAATAAGAAAATTTAGGGACAAACTGCCTGAAATAATACAAATAGTAAGTAAGGGAACATCAATTAAACCAAGAAACCTGACTCCAGAGACTAGCGCTCAATGGCTGTACTTATTTCTCACCCTCAGCATTCCACCAGTCGAACTTGTTACTGAGATGGAGTCCTGCAGACCTCCCTGACATTGGAGCTGTATTTCCTGCATGTGTCGTCCCCCATGACTGTCCTTCCTTTGCCTCTGTCATAATCTTGGAAGAACATGCATTCTCCTTGTGGCTTCCTAAAACAAGTTCAGAAATATCTTCTGGGGAGGTGTTATACACAACAGTAATTAAAATCACAGAAAGTGGGGTGTTAGTTTCTGTGTGGCCATCCTAAGTAGTGGACTCCTTTGCTAAGGCTGCTATAGCAAAGCCTTTATAAGAACCTATTTAGGGCTTACCTGTTTTCTTTATCTGTGGTTTTCCTCCTCAGACCTGTTTAAGACCCTCTCCCTTTGCCCGCTCTGCTACTCCTGTTGACTGAATTTCCTGGACCTTCTCACAGTTAAACTGCCACTTTGATGCTGAGATCCTCCTCCAAGAGGACCCCTCACGGCAACCTCAGGCAGGAAGTCTACGCTGCCGGGGTGTCCAGCTCACCCCAGCAGTTCCAGCCCCACTCACTCCAGTTTCCTTCTGGTTTTCATCTGATTGTTTTGTATTATTTAAAGTTAAATACATTTGAAACAGTACTCTATTTGAAATTATTTTACATGTGAGATGTCTGTCTCCTACCTCCATTTATTTATTTCATTAAATCATTTATTTATATTAGTATAAACTATATATTTATTTAACATAGGGTTACAATCCAATACTTTGTCATTTATTTTTATCCTAAAATTGTTCCAGCTTTGTTTAATGGAAACTCTTCCAGGTTGGCTACCATGTCCTTCTCTTTTTGATCACTTCTTTACTTTCTGGACTAGAAGATGCCCAGGAGCACTTTTTATATTTCTGCCCCAATCCTAAAACCCCTAAACCCTGGTTTCTTTTACTGGAAAATGGTATTAGAAATTCAGATCATTGCAACCCAGGTGTCATTGCTTCTAGGATATTTCAATGGATAGGGCAAGGCAATATATGTATGTATACTAACCTGTCTACACACATTATGTCTATAATTATATCTTTCATTCTGTACCTATAATATGTATCTAAACATGAGTACATAATGATGTTACTGAGTCTCAACCTATTCCTTTTTCCCTTCAGTATCTGCAACTTCAGTTTCCAATAGTGAGAAACATGACTAACATCCATTTACTTATTTATCCAACTTCAGTATATTTGCAAAGCAGTTTCAGAATTTTTAATTCATACGCCCATGATATGCAACTTTCCAAAGTAGAGTACAGTGTTTATGAGCACATCCATCATTGTCTTTGTAGTCTTATAGTTTCTAGTTAAAGAATCTGATTTCCAAAGTTACTTAGGTCAGAAACTTTTTCTACCGCCACCTTCAATGAGATTATGTCATGTAGACTTTTGTCACAGTCTACAATCCATCCTGGTTGGTTCTCTATCACCTGGATGATTTTGTAAATTTGAATACATTAAGGGCTCATTTTTTTTTGTTCTGTAAAGTTCTATGGTTTCGACAATGGTACTATTCCAAAGTTTTTCATCACTCTAAGAATCCTCTATACTCTCTTCTTCAAACCACTGACAACCATTGATATATTTCTATCCTTTTTTTATTTTTAGTTTTTAGAGTGCCACATGAATTGAAGCATACTATATGTATCTTTGGTGGTCTGGCTTCTTTCATACACCCATGTCCTGGGGTGAATTAATAGCTTGTTTCACTTGATCTGTAAGTGGTAACCCAGTGCAGGGTGGGCGGATACAGTCCATCTGGTTGCCTATTGAAAGGCATCTTGGTTTCTTCTAGTTTTGGTAATTGTCAATAAAGATATCATAAATATTCGTGTGCAAGTTTAAAAACAAGTTGAATCGATAGCTAAGTGTGTGATTGCTAGATTGTATGGTAAGCACATGTTTAAAAAAAGTAAAAATTTAAAGTTCTTTTCAAATCCACTCTATTGTCACATGCCTTGGCCTCATGCACATGCTCTCTAGCCATCTTTTTATTTGTACACTTCCTTGTCATAAAACAACTGCTCAAGTGCCTCCTCTTGCAAAGTTTTCCTTCTCTCTTTGGACTAAGTTAGAGATTGTTATGTATATTCTGCATTTCATCCATCATACACCATTGTAATTGTTTACACTTTGTCTTTCTCCTTTACATGTTTACCGACCCTTTCAGAGGAAGTGACATGTTTTTTATTTTTATAACCTCAGTTTTTAGTACTAGCTTCAGTACATATTAGGAGTCTGTTAATTGAGTATTAAATCATGTGTCTTGAATAATATCACAAATAAGTTTCATCTACTTTCCCATTTGATTTTCTCAGGATCACTAGTGTTTGTTATTGGTATAATTTTTTTCAACATTTATATTTTGCTCATAAGTTAAACTATACATGATATTATTCTGACTTATTTCACTTTATATTTTACATGAGATTTTAGATATCCTTTTAAGTGAAGAGATACAGCCAGAGTTAATTTCTTATTTGCTGTTCATGTTTTCAGATGCACAAAGTTTTCTTTCTAACACTGAATGCTTTCTCCTTTCCTTAAAAGTATAGGAAACAAATATTTCTTGAGATTTATGATAGAGAAAGGTTAGGAGTAAGGTCCTACTCCTTCAGAGTACAGTATTAATCACTTAGTCATCAGTGTTACATATTATATATCTATCAGAGGTCAGGGAGGAAGAGTAGGAAAGATATGCACCTGTGAAATTGTTCAGGGGTAAGCACTGCCCTGACCTCTTTGAAAAATGCTTATATGTTCTATTAACGTTATGGGAGTTACAGGAGGGCATCAAGGGGGAGCTTAGGCCTTTGGCCATATAAAGGCAAAAATGAACAAAAATGGAAGTAATCATATAATGTCTCTTCCTTCCTAGGTGAGTGAAATAAATTATTTAAAATGCCTTAGGCAATCTTTGAGCTCAAAAGTTTGTTCATTTCTCTAAAGGTGCATATTTTGAAAGAAGCTAAGCCTTTCTTTTATCATTATTTATACACTCAGCTCATTTTTTGCTGAGATAGGGAGAAAATGTTACTGAAGGCAGACAGCTAGCTATGATCTGAGCTGGTTGATGTTGGTGAAAGCAGTGATTGTCTCTGCTCTTGTCATGAAAAAAAGAAAGCTGGAGGGACAGGGAAGGGGTGGGGGATAGACATATGCCTGAAAATTTTATTTTCAAGAAGCCACCCGCCCCAGTCCCACACCAACTGATTCCAACCATCACACACTCAATATATAGGATGAATTTAAGTTTCTGGGGAAAAGAAAATTGCCTTACTTTTTAATCAATGTCAAATACTTATTGTAATCATAGGAATATTGGCCAAGCGAGAAGAATTCAGTGATAATCTTCCCGTACGGAGAACAGTCCACTGGATGGGTGAAGTGGTGATCAGAGAAGCAGTAGAGGAAACACCCAGGCCAACAAGAGGGTGCAGGTTCTAGGTCTACACCCACCTTGTCCACACTCTGGATTTTATTGCATTGCTTTCGTTGAATCATTTTTAAGTTGGAAAATATTTTTTAAAAGTAGAACTACCCCGAGGAATTAATCAGTTATTCCATTTAAAAAAGCTTAGTGTGGCACGTCAGACCCTCAGTGTTAGTGATTCTCATTTCTTCTCCAACTTACCTTATTGGGGATGCCCCAGAACAGAAAATGCCCCCTGAGACTGAGAGGAGGTCTAAATTATTCTGTGTTAACTGAATCTTCAGATTTTTGTGCCAAAGAAGCGCCATAAAAAGGGAAGAGCTTTCTCTCAGTGCACAACTAAGAGCAGGAATCAGAAATCTTTTTTTTTTTTTTTCTTTAGAAAGGAATCAAGACAAGAAAACCCTGAAGCATCACAGAAAGGAATCCTTAAGACTTCACAATAATTGAAGCCTGCTCAAGTTTACTGCTTTTGCTTCCTGTTTCTCTGCTGTGATGCTTAAACCAAATGGCCTCTGCACTTATCTTTAGGGTCAACACAAAAGCTGGCGAGAGTGCTACTCAGCAATTGGTGTTCTTTGGAAATAGAAAGGAGGGGAGAGAGAAGATGTTGACAGTTCCTGAGGAGGGAAGGAATCAGGCTGAGTGAGAATCTGCATCTCCTTCCAGGCAATACGGAAGATGGCTTGGAGGCTCTGCACTAAAACGCCTATGGGTTGGCTCCTCAAGCATCCTTTTGTGCTTTGTTTTTGAGTAAGGGAGAGAATCACAAATCGTGAGGAGCAAGTTACTTTAGGCCATTGGCACAAACCAAACTAGCTAGTTATTTCCCCTTCTGCCCATTTCTTTCATTCTCTCTGGTGTGAAGGGAATAAGTGACACTCCCCAGAGATGAGAAAGCGGAGAGATTCAAGGGTTACCACATTTTGACACAAACTGAACTCTATGTTGTTAAAACTAGCTGATCTGCATTGTGCTGAATCCAATCTCCCTAATCAATTATTGATGGCTGGTGGGGAGTGATAAATGGCCTGCCAGTGAGAAAATCACACTGCTTCAGCTCAGCATGGAAACGGATGATGGGATTTTTCAATATACACAATGAGACCTTTCCGCTGATATTCGATATTGCTGAGTGTCATTTTAAGGCTACAGGGGTTTTCAATTTACATTCTAGATGTGTTCACAAAGCTAAAACATTAAAAGTTGCTTAACTAAAAAAAAATCACTTATACCCAATAGTATCCTTATTTAGTTGCGATTAATGATGGCATAATCTATTCTGGGGAGGAAACAGAAAAAGGTAGACAAAGGGAGAGAATATAAGTTTCTGGTCTGCTAATTCCTTGCTGTGACACCTTGAGCTGATTTACTTTCTCTGTGGCTCGGTTGTTTCATCTGTAAAATGAGGATATAATTTACTAAAGAAAAATAAAGTACTGAGCACAATCTTGCACAAAATGGGACTGAACAGGTGCTTGCTCCCATTCTATTGTCACTGGTGGGGCTTTCCCATTCATCAATGGAGTACTGATTAAAAATCTTGCCTGGATGTAACAATTACCTGGTGTATTAGTCACACAATAATTTTTTTTAAAAAATGTGTAAATAAAAAATGTTTCAGTCTCGACCCAACTTTTCTAAAGCATAATTTCCAGGAAGAGTACTGGCCACTTGAATTAAAGCCTCACCTGCAGGCAATTCTGATCCACAATCAAGTTTGGGGAAATGCTGAGTGATGCAAACCTCACCTCCCTTCACCTCCCTGGTCTAGGGTCCCTTTCTGCTGGAATAATTTTACTGTAGTAAATAGAGTGGAACACTCCTGGTGCCTCTCACGGGTTTATGTTTTATTCTTCTGCTCTAATTCCTAGACCCGTGTGTCCAGGTGCACCAGCAGCTGTTCCCTCTCCATCTAAACAGCAGATACTCAGCATCCCCCAGCTTACCAGCCTGTGCATGGATGACTCGATGAGGGACCTGTAGGAAGAATGGAGACCCTGAGGTTTAGGGTCTGGAAGACGTAGACAACCCTAACATATTATCTCATGTGGCTTTGGAGTAACAGATTCATTTAACTTCTTGTGCTTCTTTTCTCAAACGCCTAGAGATAAGGGCAGTGTATAAAAAAGTATGAACAAGAAAAAATAGCAGTTACAAAGTTAGTAATAGTTTTATTTTTTTATAAATGTTAACTACAAATACTGTGTTCTTAAAGGATATTAAACAACTCTGAATACTTATTAGAAATAACTTTTTAAATGAATTATTGCTTATCTTGCAAGATTTTTCCAGAAGTTAACCCTAGAGGGAAGGTAGTTTTCTTTCATAAGGTAGGAAAAAAAGTATAGGAGAAAATAATATATTTATTCTAACTCCATTTCTCTTCTTGTGGGAGATTTTTACTCATTTCACAGTTCAAATGTCTTTAAATTTACAAGTATTCAGGTTACTCATATAATGTCCCGAATTGACTTTCTTAGTATCATTTGGTTGAACTCCACTTGCATTCTGTCTCCTTCTGATGGTTCTTTACACCTTCTCAAAGTTTTTAATGCTTTCAGAAGTAGGTGAAGTTTAGTCAGATAGATGGTGAAGAGAGCTTGAGCCTCTAGCTTCTCTCCATTTGACTGGAGTAGTGGTAATTCACAGAGAAAAATCCCATCACCAGAGCTCTGCATTCAGGAGGCACCTTTCACATTCCCCCACCCTCCTCCTTTCTGTGTGATATGACAGGGAGTTGCATTTGCAATATTGCAGAGATCATGGAGAAGAATGCCTGGGGAAACAGATTGTATTGGAAACTGATTTAAACCTATAATGCCTCATGGTTTTATGAACCAAGAAGTTGATATCAATGACCTTGTGGTAGTAGACAGCAACTGAAGCTTCAGAAGAAGCCATTGAAGTGAAATAATAGACAAAATTCTTGTATATTAAGATATATATTGATGTTCTCAATATAAATGTAGAGAAATGTGAGTTTCATAGCTAACAAGAAAAAAGGTAAAAGCATTTCAAAATTATAGAAAATTGGAATGTTAAATGTATTTCTATCTTTTATCAGAGACATTGATACATTACTGGTTCATTTTTTTATAACATTAGGTTTAATCATGTAATTCTAAAACTTAAGTTTAACTGTGGTTTTCTTCAGTTATCACATGGTTAGCAAAAATATCAAAATGTTATTATAAAACTTTTAAATATTGTGAGATGATTGCATTTCCCTCAGTTTGTCAATTTCCCAATTAACATGATTTTTTAATCAGGAATGTATCACATACATTAAGCATAGAGTCACTTAGTTGGATACAAATTTTACACAAAATAATAAGTCAAAAGAGCTTGCTTGTCAGAGTTGGCTCTACATGCCAAAGAAATCACTCCCACAGTCTATAGAAGGAAAGATTCAATGACCTAAAATATTTCTTCCATTGATCCTAAATGATGCTGAATTCTCAACAATGGTTTTTAGGTTAAATCACTAACATCTGTTAAAATGGATTTACTTCAAAGGAAAGGGAATACATTAAATCAGGGTTGGTCACTCATTTATTTTAATTATGATTAACAGATTTTGCCTTTAGTGAAGATCAAATAGGGGTAGATAGAGAACATTTTGTAGGACAACTTTGCATGCTGGGATGCTCTTCTGATCCTCATAAGAAAGGAGATCCTAAAATCACACTGGGAAGAATAGAAAGATTAAAGAAAGTGACATGTTGGAATCTCCAAAGTATGTCCTTATTAAAATTGACATATGTCAATGTGAAAAGATTCCACAAGATTGGCACATAATGTAGAGTGGGAATGAGTGAATGGCAAATGGATGACATATTTAACAAGAGGAATATTCAAGGATTCTTTTACACAAAGAACAAAAATTACAAACAAGATAATTCTTTATAATAAAGAGGTAATATGCAAATTGACTATCACGCCCTTGCACAAGATGGCCACCCCCATGTGGCCACAAGATGGCCAGCAGGGGAGGGCAATTAGGGGCAACCAGGCCTGCAGGGGAGGGAAGTTGGGGGTGACTGGGCCAGCAGGGGAGGGCAGTTGGGGGCAATCGTGCCGGCAGGGGAGCAGTTAGGCATTGATCAAGCTGGCAGGGGAGTGGTTAGGGGGTGATCAGGCTAGCAGGCAGAAGCTGTTAGGGGCAATCATGCAGGCAGGCAGGTGAGCAGTTGGGAGCCAGCAGTCCCGGATTGTGCGACTGGCAGTTAGACATCCCCCGAGGGGTCCCAGATTGGAGAGGGTGCAGGCTGGGCTGAGGGACACCCTCCGCCCAGTGCATGAATTTCATGTACCGGGCCTCTAGTTTTGTTATAAAAAACACCAGTGCATAAGACAAAGTGGTAAAAGGAGCTGATCCATTTGTAATGACAGAGATGTCAGATTTTTGGTTCTTATCAAACTTTTTGGTTTCTGTAGAAACTAGTTAACAAAATTATGAATGCATTGAAGATGTTTATGTTTCACACTTAAAAGGTAGCACAATATTGTGTTGTCATTTTTTTAAGCTCTAGTGTTAGGGAGTATTCACAGAGTGCTTGCTGTGTCATTTGTGGGAGTACAGGTCCTTTATCCTGCCCTACTATGCCAACTGTTTGGTCTGAGCCCCTCTACCAGGGACTGGACCTTCTTATACACCGGATATTCGATGGAGAAGACATGAGAAGTTGTAAATAAATAAGAGAGTCTTTATTATAGCCCAAGTAGCCATTACTACTAAGGAGCCATCAGATAAAGCAGTCCAGTAAAGCAGTCCTTGCTAATACAGTAGCAAACACAGGAGCCATCCTAGTAAAACAGCCACACCAGCTAGTCAGTAATACATTTTCCCCACAGTGCAGCCTCACATAACAGTAGCTTCTCAGTGGCTGGTTAGTAACATACTTTATACTAACTTAGATAAAAGAGGCTCCTTGCCAAATAGTGACCTCAGTTTTCTGGGTTATAGAAGAGCATGTTTACACAGTGTATACAGTGAAGTTGCTGTGTCCTTGCACCTGCCTATGGCAACTTGGCCTTGAACATTCTGATTAGGATTCCCACGCTCAGAGTGGCCTTGAACATCTGGAGCACCCTAGACAGGGGTCCTATACCCCAGGGTGCTTTTAAAAATGTTTTTAATTCAAGTTGTCATTTTCTTCCTAACACACCTCGCATGGTTCCTGATGCACACATTTCTATTTCATTCTGTTTTGAGTCTGTTAATGGGGGGTTGGGGGGGGGGTGGTGGAAGGACTCTCAGGCATATTATTTTCTATTGTTCCTCCCTGGGGCTCATGCCCAGCTGTTGGAGTATCATAGGTAGAGGCAGTTTCACAAGTGCTAGATGACACCACAGTGTCTAAGTTTGTGGGCCAGCTGAAGGCAACAGCCAAGGTATAAGTACTCTGCCCAAAACCAGGAGTTTGTCTTAGTCATGTCATTTCAAGCTCTTTAAACTTAAGAAAAATAAAAATCAGTTCAACTTTTACCTTCTCTTTAGCATCTTGAAGGCCAAGCTCTCCCATCTCAAGAATCTCCAGGGTCAAACATCTCTCAGGATGAGCAACTTCTGTGCCTTTTCATGGGACCTTCTGTTGTGGTTGCCTGAAACTGTGACAGGGAGTAGATGAAATGTGAGAAGGGGTCAAAAATACAAGCTTCCAGTTACATAACAAATCAGAGGATGTTTGGTAGCATGGTAGCTGTAGTTGATCATATTGTATTGCATATTTGAAAGTTGCTAAAATAATAGATCTTGACAGGAGCAGAGACAATGACTTGGCAGTCTGAGACCTCTTTGTTGTGGTTACAGTGCAACAACTGCAAGGATCGACATTTCACGAACAAGCTAAATCATCTTTCAAGAGCAAGGCTCCTGGCTTCAGTTCACAATGGCAGAGTAGGGTGATCCTGAGCTCACCTCCTCTCATACACATCAAAACTACAACTGCATACAGAACAGCTATCTCTGACAACAACCTGAAGACTAGGAGAACAGTTTCTACAACTAAGAATAGGAAGAAAAAAAACCATTGAGATGGGTAGGAGGGGTAGAGACTAAGTCTAGTCACCCACCTACCCTCCACTCTCCATGTGGTGACTCACAAGTGAAAGGGATGCCACAACCTCAGAGGTCCCCCATAAAGAGCGAGGGGGTCCCAACCCCAGCATGGGGAACCTGCACCAGGAAGAGGAGTCGGCATAACATCTGGCTTTGAAAAACAGCAGGACTTATATCCGAGAGAGCCAAAGGGCTGTAGGAAACCAAAGTTGCACTCATTCTGATTCCCAGCACAGAGGCAGAAATTTGACAAACACCTGGCTCACGCCTGAAGGTGATACCTTGACTAATTTTAGGGCAGATGCTGTTGTAACAGAGGGAATGTTTGATCCATTATAATGTACTGTCAAAACGGTCTCACACTGAAGTGTGTATGACATTTTCTTAACATATGAATAGCCCAAGGGGTGAGAATATATTTCAATGCATTTATTATGCAAAGGAAGATTATGCTATGTACATTTTTGCATTTGAGAAACAGCTTGTGATCGATCACTGGGTGAAAACCAGTTCTCCTAATAGATAAGTTTCAATGAAAATTACAGTCATTATCTACCTCACATAAGCAAGCTGAAACATATGAAGCAAATAGCCCTTATACTACAATCAACTACAGAATGCCAGAGCTTTGGAGATATAACATACTAAAGCACCCAGAGGGCACATGTTATCCTTCAGGAGTTCCTCCATCTCCTTTTCGGAGCGAACCCCCTTTCTGTGGTACACTGTTACCTTCACTGTAGCATGAAAACTGGACTGTCTGTGCTCACCAGGTTGGTAACAAGCTATGGATTAGTACAATTCCTGTGAGTCTTTCTCTTATTCCTCATGCCTCTTCTTTTAGAAGATATCTGGACCTTTGTTAAAGTGACTGAAGCTAATCTAAGTAGTATTCCATGTTAGAGAGTAATAGAATTTTAGGACAGAAAGGATCCAAGATTGATTTAGGACAATTATTGTCATTTTATACAAGGGGAAATTAAAGGACAACGTAACAAAGGCGACACAGATTACCAGCAGAGTTTCTATCATAGCCTAGATTCCAATATTTTGTTTTGTTTTGTTTTGTTTTGTTTTCATTATGCTACAGAGACAGGCTGTCATGTGATGATGAATTAATGTTTGACCCTTTCAAGTGATGTAATACATTCTTGCACTTTATCTTAGCTTTCAGATCCTTAACCAGAGTTGATCTGTGATAGAAATAAAATTAATGGTGGCATAATTAATTGGGGTGGTGTGTATATTAGGGTTCTTTGGGTGCCAAGAAAAGCATATCAGAAACCCAATAAAATTACTTTAGAAAAAAAAAGATTTTTTTTTGGCTCATATTACCAAAAATGTACAAGGATGGAGCTCCAAAGATGACTAAATCCAGGGAATAAAAGTAGAAGCTCATTTTCTCTTTTTCTTTATTTCTTTCTATTGTTCTCTTTGTGTCTTCTTTTCTCCTGATTTTATTTTTTTTACCTCTACCTCATTCCCATGATGAACTGGCAGCTATATTTTCCTTTATGCTGCCTTAATTGTTTTTAAAACGGTATACATTACTATTAAAGCTGATGGACTTTCGGCATAAGTCATGGAATATGGTCAATTGGAATTCCATGACCCAAGAGACAAGAGAGGTATTTCCATGACACTAGCAAAAATGTCCCAGAGTAGGATTCTAATTAACCTGACTCATCTCAAGAGCCCATCTGGAGATCAATCATCATGTCCAGGGATAGGAGATGTTATGATTGACTCAGCTTAGCCTGGGTACAGACCACACAAATGGGTGCAATAGAGGCAGCCATTGTTTCCAAATAAGTGGGGGTACAGGTGAGAAAGATACTACACCAAGGTACTGCATGATGCTTTTGCTAACTCTCAAATAAAAGCTTGTGGGCTGATATATTCAAGTGTAGACTCGGTCCTGGTTAAAGCTGGGGCGTTAAAAAGTAAAACCTTTATTACTTTTGCACTCAATCCCGAGTACCAGCCTTTAGTAAGATGATCTAGAATTCATACACAACTTATTATCAAGAGCCAATGTGATAAGCCACAGGCTTAGGTTTCAAACTCAGCTTCAAACTAGAGTTAAGACACCTACCTACACTTTGGATGTCATTTGAGCAAACTATGTAACACCTCTGAATGTTTAGCTTTACAAAAGGGGAACCTCCTCCTTTGCAGTTTGTGAGGGTAGGAAATTCCTGACAGCATGGGGACTTCCATAATTTCCTTACATGCTTCCCATCCTCTACTTCTTCTAAAGATAAAGACAGTTTTATAGACAGCTGTAGGAAAGCACTCTGGTCGAATCTAAAGTGATGACTTCATACAACTGAAGAAAAGAGGATCTCAGAGAAAAAGCCAAAAATGAGGCAAACTGACAAAGGTGAAAACAAACTAAAATGCTTGTGAACAGTAAAACTGTCAAAGAGATAAAGCAATGCCATAAAACAAGAGAACACCCATCATTCTCTGAGAGATTAACTGGGTCACTGCAAAGGCACTGCATCTCGGAAGAAGACAAATTAATCAACTTTGTTCGCAGAAAGAGACCTGTTAAAACTGTAGGTGAGAGTGAGTGTCAACTGTCTTTCTGGAAGAGCCAGTTTCTATTTCACGTTACCTAAACTGTCTGTTCTTTTGGGAATAAAAGGACAAATAGGGCTTTCATGAGAATGAGGGCAGACCTCTTGGGGCTCATACTTAGACTCTGTTCTGAGTCCACATCATCATCAAATCCATGGAGGAGCCCACACAAAAGGGCTGACAAATCACTGGACAGAGTACACATTCAGATAAAGTTGGTCTACAAAGCAATTTTGAAGATGGAAAGAAGACACTGGACAGTAGCAGCATTGGGGATGAACTGCAAATGGGAGGAAAGTAGTGCCACTCACATTCCCTTCAGATCTAGGAAGGAAAGCATGAAGGGAGCTGACTTACTGTTTACATGGTAAAATAGTTATATTTTAAGGGCCAGACCTCAAAACCATGAATTTGTATGGAAGCCAGTTCTGCATTCCATGTGCACCCACTACAAGGATCTAGATCTCCCAGGAGCTCCCTCCCTCTAAGTGGAAAACATGATCTCATTATCAATACTGCTGTGGTAAATGTGCTTTTTTGGTCATTTCATAAGGCCCTTTTCAATGTAGTTAATGACTACACTAAGAATACCTACATTGTACCAACGACCAGAGCAGAGCACTGAGAATTTTGGGGGGAAGGGGGGAAGAAGAATCCATGTAATTATGATATGCAGATCTAATTTGTCAATGCTAATAGAAAATAAAAGTAATATGAATATGATAAGCCTATCATGAACTGGCAGTGATATTCTCCATAATGTTGGCCTAATTTGTTTTGTAAACATATATTTCCACTAAAGCTGAACTATTTGATACAAAATCCCCATGAAGTAAAATTAGTGCCATAGCCTCCAACTTTGAACTTATACTTTTTAATTGGTCTATCTATGTAAGTTAATAGTTCTTTCTGGCTCTTGTGCCATACTAATTTCTTTCTCAAGTGAGCTGTTACTAATAGTAATTCTTTGTAAGTGTAAAAGAAAACAAAAAAATCACAAAGGCAGTAATATATTTTGGTCAATGAATAGGGAATACATCTTTTTATAAATTATTTTTTATAAAGCAATAAATTAAAGATTAAGAAATGTAAAGTAGGTATCAGTTGGTAGAGGATTTAAAAGACATCTTATTTCCTAGTCATTAAATACTGAGGTATATCATCTACATTCAACATCATGGTAAATAGCCTCTTCTTTTTTTATAAGTTTCAAATATCTGAGCATATCTGGCAGCTGTCTCTCTGAAAAGTGGCCTATCACCAGATCTAAGTGGCTAACCAGCTTCTACATATATATGAGAAACATTAAAAAGAATGGTAAATATTTAGTAAAAAGAGAATGAACAGTTTTGCTAATTTTTAAGGGCAAATAGAGATTAGTGTGTGTGGTTTTAAGGACTCTTATGGTGTATTTGGTACCTATAAAAACAGTATATGTATAGAAAATGTGGCCAATATGAACATAGAAGTTTAAAAAATACTTTCCTGTTCATTAGGTTATCATAATGAATAAGCAAAGTTAAGGAATACTTCTGACCCAATATAGTAAATTTTATGATAGCAATATGCTTCAAAATTCTCAGTTGGTGAAGTCAGGTGTTTTAGGTGTTTTGTAAAAGTGGTAGAGTCTTCTTTTTGGCTCCAATTATTTTATGAAAATTGTAGTCCTATGCAGTATTAAAAAATAAAACTATAAGAGAAAGATATATAGGCTTAAGGGAGAATATTTTCCTATCTGTGACATATTATAAAAATGTAAATTAGATGGCAGATTATTGCTCAGACATTGCAATCTCTTACATAGAAAATATAAGTGTATAACATGCTCATATTTGAGAATGCATGGCAAACTATTAATATTTTAATATTTCAGCCTATAAAGTACACATGAGATTCGATATATTAGAGAACATCTTCACAATTAACCACCAGGAAGATGAAATTGTAGTACATTTTATGAAGATGTAATATGGCAACTATTATCAACTACACACTTTTTCAATAGCTTCTTCCCTCCCCTTAGAATTCCCTGTAGCTATATTGACTGAAGGAATTACCAAGGAAAAGGAGATGACAGTAAGAGAGCATTTATAATGAACATAATCTTGTGGGATTGGTCATACCCCCAAGAGACTTGGCATCTTTGCTGATATGACCATGACTAACTGTCACTGTAATAATGGCAGATACTAGTAATAGTGATGGGAATAATAAATTACAGTAAATAGATTTTAATGATCACATGTTTTGGCCAGTCCAATCTTTGGTATTAGGTCTCAAAAGGGTTAGTAAGTGGAAATTAAATAACAGTATTCTTATACTTACTGTGGTCCCTTCTTTTGTCATCTTATCCTCTAAGATTAGGTTAGATCGGAGGGTAAGAAAAGTATATAAGAATGAGAATGAGAATGATCTGTATGTATTAAAAAGCAGATCTAGAGCTTATAGAAGAAAACTGGGCATTGCTTGAGCAATCAATTTGAAATAAAGGGTTGGAAAAAGTAGATCTACAATTGTGAGTATGCAAAACACAATTATTTTTGTATTATCCTATATAATAAAGATGTAATATGCAAATGGTGGTTATGCCGTGAAGCATAATGACTGACTGCCTAACGACGGGATCACGGATCAGCAGGAGAGTGGGGCAGCGAGCTACAAGCAGGCAGCTGAGAGTTACAGAAGGGGGCAGGGCAGTAAGCTATGGGGGTTTGGGGGGAGGGGGAGCAGGGGGAGCTACAGGAGGGCGGGGCAGCAGGCAGAGAGCTACTGGAGAGTGGCAGCGAGCTACTGGTGAGATACTGGTGCACAAATTCGTGTGCAGGGCTACTAGTTACTTAATAATTATTATTGTTCTCCATACAATAAACTGTAAACCTAATTTTCCTCACCCTGTATTTATCTGTTGATATAGTACATAAGCCAGGAAAGTGCACCTTTGATTTTAATTAAGCTTATATTTTCTTTTTGCTCAGGAAATCCTTGCCTTTTTCATGCCTTTTCCACTTTCCTTTTCCCCTCCCCCTTAGAATTCTCTGCAGTTCTAAGTTTCCTGTTTGTTTTTATTTTATATTTTCTTTTTTTTAATTCTTATTGATTTTAGAGAGAGGGAGGAAAACATGGATGAGGGAGAGAGAGAGAGAGAGAGAGAGAGAGAGAGAGAGAGAGAGAAGAGCAAAACATCATTGGTTGCTTCTGTTAAGAACTATCAGAAAGTGGAGGAGTCTTTGCCCTTTTACATTTACTCTCAAGGATAGAAAAGTATTTTAAAGAATTAAAAAGAATTTAAAAAACAATACTAGTCAGCCATCTTACTGAAAATCTAAAACCAAAATGTTCCTTATTTCTTTCTTTCCTTCTTTTATGGAGGATATGGAGCAGAGAAAATGACAGATTGGTCACTGATGGAATTACTTAGTACTTCCTGAATGAGGGTGTAATTTTTATATCAGGCATCAATAGTCTATGTGGCTCTGGGGATTGAGCTGAATGTTCAACTTCTATTTCTGGACCTCTGATGGGTTTGTTGGGTGACCTTTGGATAGTTAATGAGTTACCAGTGTTGACAAGGGTATGGTAAAGATTGATGATATGGATTCTGTGAATTGCTCAGAACTCTTTGGAGAAAATTATATGTCATTTTCTTTCTCATATTTAATAACTTTATATCATTAAATAACCGAGGGGAGAGACATACACTTCTGTCAATGACAAAGTGGCTTCTATCAGACCAGTATTGTGGCTGTCAACAACTATAAAAGCTATATAAAATTAATTTTACAAAATAACTATTGGAAGGAATAAGAGTAGAAGCCAGGACATTCATAATTTGAAGGACTAATACCCCAGATAGAAATGTATTGAGGTGAGCCCAACTTTCTCTACCACTTTTGCATTTGAGAAGTTTGCTGATTTTTAACCTGTGAATGATGATATGGTTAGAAGCCAACAGTCAGATTAAAAGCTAAAAATATAGGTAAGGTTTTTGGTAGTTTCATGTCACTAGAATGAAAAATAATTAGAGTTTGAATATAAGCAAGAATGAGAGGACCTGATTAACATTTCAGACTTTGAATTGTGGTTACTAAAAGTCTGCACCACAAGAAAGAGGGCAAACTAAAACAGAAAAGCCTCAAAAATGGTTTAAAGCTTTCCTAAAACTATCACAATTCCTTTGGATTTGGGGTTGTCTGTTTCTACTATAATTGTCTGTCAAACAAAAATAAATTCTCCTGAATGAATATAATATCATGCAGAGTCACTGCAAATTTATAGACACAATTTCTTGCACTCCATGAAAATTACTAAAAATGCCAGTAGACAAGACCAGTTGATCAAAATAAAACTCACAGATAATTCAGATATTGGAATTACAAGAAGATAAAGACCCATCAAATGTTGATAGATTTTAATATATTCTCGATATATCTTTTATTAGATACATGATTTGCAATTATTTTCTACTAAACAGTGGCTTGTCTTTTTATTTTCTTAACAGTATCTTTCAAAGAACAAAATATTTTGTTTTATGAAGTCCAATTAATTACTTTATGGTTTGTGTTTTTTGTATATTGTTTAAGAAATCTTTGCTTAACTCTAGATCACAAATATGTTCATTTTCAGAAGTATTAAAGTTTTAGGTTTGACAATTATGTGTAAAATTCATTTGAGTTTATTTTTATATATGGCAGGTATTATGGATTCAATCTTGTTTGTTTTAAATGTGTTTCAGCACTGCTTGTTGAAAAGACTTTCATGTCTCTATTTAATTGCCTTTACACCTTTGTGGGAAATTGTTGTCCTTATATCCGTGGGTCTAATCTGAACTTTATTTTGTTCAATTGGTCTATTTGTTGATCTTTAATAAAAACTTAAATAGAAATTTGCTAGCATTTTGATTAAGTTGAAAAACTCTTTATTTGGAGGAGAATTGACATTTTGACAATATTGATACTTCTGAGTCTTGAACATGGGATAGCTCTTTATTTATTTGGTTTCATTTCTAATATTACTATCTTATACAGGTCTTATACAACTTTTGTCAGTTTTTATACTTTTCACATTTTTAATGCCATAGTATATAGTTTTTAAAATTTTCAATTTGAATTTTTCATCAATGGCCTATGAAAATAAAATTGAATGTTGTATATCGATCTTAAAGTATATAAACTTAAACTCACTTATTTAACAGTTTTAAAATAAAAGATCAGCAAAATACTGGGAAACACACTTCATCAAAGAAGATGCATGAACGGCAAATAACCACATGAAAATATATTAATATTTTTTAAATTTAAGTAATTGGAAATAAAAACCACACAGCCTTATGATTGACTAAGATTAAAAAGACTAACCATAGCAAAGGTCCATAAAGTCGTGGAGCCACTGGAGCTCTCATATGCTGAGGACAATGTGAAATAGCACACTCACTTTTTAAATCATTTGTATGTTTTAAAAAATGTTCTACATACATTTACCATATCACCACGCCATTTCACTCCTAGGTATTTATTGACCCAAGAGGAAAGAAGGAAAATGTCCATAAAAAGAAAATTGTATGCAAATGTTTGTATCAGCTTTATTTGCAATAATCCAGTATGGGAAACCAACCAAACAATCATCAAATGGTGAATGGATAAGCAGCCTGGCCATACTGTGGAATATTACTCATAAAAAAAATATTAAACTATTGAAATCTGGAACAATTTGGATAAATTTCAAAATAATAATGCAGGGTTTTAAAAGACACATGAAACAAATGTATAATTCATGAATCTATATTTATAAAATTTAGAATATGGAAACCAGTTAATAGTTACAGAAAACAAATCAGTGGTATTTCCACAACATCAGTGTTTTGAAAACTTTGGAATTATTAATATGTTGATTATCTTGATTATGATCTTGGCTTAATAGGTATGTGTATGACAAACTTCATACTTTTGTATACTTCAATCAAATTGTATCAAACTATTACTTTTAATATTCCCAGTTTATTATGTCACTTATACTTCAATAAAGCTGCTTAAAAATTAAACAAAACAGCACACATAAAATAGATGTTGTTTTGTTTAAAATATATAAGCAAATATATGACAAATAAGATAATTAAATTAGTTATAAAATAATCATATAGGAATCTACAATTTAAAATACATAACTAACAGAAATTAAGAACTTCATATCTATATTTACAACAAATAAGAAAGAATCAAAGAGAGGATTTGCAAAGTAGAAGAAAATTTAGTGCAAATTATCTGGCTAGAGTTTAAGGGAAATAAAAATTTCTCAACAACATGGATGGATCATCGTTTATGCTTTCTTATTCCTCTCCGTCTTTCTCCTTCTCCTCATTTTTGCCATTCTGCTCCTTTCTCTATATAAGTGAGTCAGAAAAAAGCTAAGAACCATATGATTTCACTCATATGTGAGATATAGAATTGAAACTCATGAACACAAACAGCAGTGTGGTGATTGCCAGAGGAGAGAGGGTGATAGGATGTGAAAGAAGTCCTAACATATGATGACTGGAGAAGATTTGACTTTGGGTGGTGGGCACACAGTGCAATATACAGATCTTGTAACATAGAAACCCCACACCTGAAACCGATATGATCATATTAACCACTGTCACCCCATTAAGTTTAATTTTTTTAAATAAAGAAACATAAGAAAGACATATGGAAAATTATAAGACATTTTACATATGTATAATTAGCATCCCTGAAAGAAAAGCTCAAGAGAATAGGGCAAAAGCATTATTTTTAAAAATAATGCTGAGAACTTTTAAAAATAAACAATAAACATAAAAATATACACTCAAGGTGTTCTACAATGCCAAAGTAAAACACCACACCTAAGTACATCATAATTAATTTATTAAGTTCAAAGAAAGTAGATAAAGCCGAAACCGGTTTGGCTCAATGGATAGAGCATCGGTCTGCGGACTGAAAGGTCCCAGGTTCGATTCCGGTCAAGGGCATGTACATTGGCTGCGGGCACATCCCCAGTAGAAGGTGTGCAGGAGGCAGCTGGTCGATGATTCTCTCTCATCGATGTTTCTAGCTCTCTATCCCTCTCCCTTCCTCTCTGTAAAAAATCAATAAAATATATTTTAAAAAAAAAGTAGATAAAGAGGAATCCATGAAGTTTGGAAGAATAAGGATAAAGAATAATATATCAGGCTATTCAAAACCATTAAACTAGAGTTTAATTTGATTTATAAAAATAGATATTTTATAATGCTAAAAAGTCAATCCACCAGGAAGACATAACTACTGGTATTCTAAATTTGTATGCATTTAATAGATGGCCTCAAAATATGTAACATAATATGGGTTTCTATAAAAGAGAGAAAAGTACTAGTAATATGACATAAGTAAGGGTGGGTTAATAATGGAAATTAAATGAATCCATTTTATTGCATTAGTTAAAATTAAAAAATAAATAAATAAAAACTATCATCTCCAGAGCCAAAAAAAATTAAGTAAAATTTGACATTCATCATAATAAAAAAAACCTATAGCAAAGATTATCCTTAGTGATTAGTAATTTTGAGAGTTTTTCCTCTGTAATCAAAAGCTATACAATGAGACCCATTATAATCACTCTTATTGAACATCACTGGAATTGATAAGAAAGTTTGGCAAAGTGGTTGAATACAAGGTAAATTTAATTTAAAATATATATTTATGTACGATCAGTATGAAACATATACAAAATAAAATCTAATTAAATATAATATTCAATATTATACTTAAAATATAAAATATCCAAGAATAAATATCTATATTGAAAAATAAAACCCAAAATTATTTAAAAATTAAAGAAGACTTGAATGAATGTAAGAATAGATCATATTTACTTCTCAGAAGACATAATATTATAAAGCTCTCAATTCTTCCCAAGTTAATTCTTAGATTCAATATAGTCCTAGTAAAACCCATTTTGTAGGAGATAAGGATGGGTAATAGCAAATATTGGTGAGGACGTGGAGTGATTGGGACTTTTCTACATTGCAGGTGGAAGTTTGAGTGGATTAAACCATTTTGGATAATTGTGTGTCAGTATCTACCAGTATTAAAGTTGCCTACAAACAAACCCTGTTACCTAGTATTTCCTCTCAAGTAAAAGAAATATGTAAATATGTACAGTTAAGGTCATACACAAATTTATTCATAGAAGCACAATTAATAATATTAAAATATTATTAATAACCCAAATGTTCATCTATAGCAATTTTTTAAAAATTTCTTTATTGGTTATGGTATCACATAATTGTCCTCATCCCCCTATTCCCATCCCGAACCCCTCCCCACGTATGCCCCCACCCCCCCCTGTTGTCCATGACCACTGGTTAGGCTTATATGTATGCATACAAGTCCTTTGGTTGATCTCTTCCCCTTTCCCCCACCCTCCCCTGCCTTCCCTCTGAGATTTGACAGTCTGGTCTATGCTTCCCTGTCGCTGGGTCTGTTTTTGTTCTTCAGCTTATGTTGTTCATTATTTCCCTTAGATGAGTGAGATCATGTGATACAAGAAATACACTTATAAGAACCGAAAATGAGACAAGTCATAATGGTTATTTGCTGGGAGGCAAATGAATCAGTCTGTAGTGAGTTTCTTTCTGGGCCAACAGTTCTTTTGAGTCCCAATTTCAATGTCGAACATTTCCTTATGTGTACATATCAGCAATGATATTTCAGTTCTGGGTGGTGGACAAATGGTAGTGATGCAGGTCCGACCATCTCTGGTTTGGTCCTGGGCATCCTTCAGCAGTAAAATTTTTAAATAAATTTTAGTATATTCAATGCAATCTATATAATAAAAGCCTAAGCGACCATTATGGTGGAATGACCAGAACAACTGGTTGCTATGATGTGCACTGACTACCAGGGGGCAGATGCTCAATGCAGAAGCTGCCCCTGGTGGTCAGTGCGCTCCCACAGGGGGAATGCCGCTCAGTCAGAAGACGGGCTCAGGGCTGGCAAGCGTAGCGGTGGTGGTGGGAGCCTCTCCTGCCTCCTTGGCAGTGTTACTGTGTGGCAAGCTGAGTGGTAAGGAGCCTGCCACTAAGGAGCAGCAAGCCAAGTGGTAAGGAGTGAGCAGGTGGTCGGTAAGCGTGAGAGGGATTATGAGAGGGATGTCCCACTGCTTGGGGACCGGGCCAAAGCCAGCAGTTGGACATCCCCCAAGGGGTCCCAGACTGTGAGAGGGCACAGGCCGGGCTGAGGGACCACCCCCACCCCAGTTCACGAATTTTGTGCACCAGGCCTCTAGTATTATATAATGATAAGGAAATAAACTATTGCTAATATAAAAGCATGACTTAATCCTCCAAACATCATGTTGTACTGGTGAAGTCTCAAAGTTATACCCTGTATGATTTTATTTATACAAAATTGAGAAAGAGGCAAAACTAACCCATAGCAATAAAAGTCAAAAGAGTGGTAATTTTTTGTGTGGGTATGAAGTGGGTAGACTGATGATTAGCTGAAAAAATGATGGAGGATTTTGGCAATGCTGATAATCTATTCTTGATCTCAGTGATGAAAGTTTCATCAATGTGTTTACTTGCAAAATTTCACTGAGCTGTATATTTTTAAGTGTATGTACTTTAAATAAAATATTTACTTAGCCCAACTGGCATGGCTCAGTGGTTGAGTGTTGACCTAAGACCAGGAGGTCAAGGTTTGATTCCTGGTCAGGGCACATGCCCAGGTTGTGGGCTCGATCCCCAGTACGGGGAGTGCAGGAAGCAGCTGATCAATGATTCTCTCTCATCATTAATGTTTCTAGCTCTCTCTCTCTCTCTCTCTCTCTCTCTCTCTCTATCTCTCTCTCTCTTTTTTCCTCTCTGAAATCAATAAAAAATATTTACTTAAAAATATAAATAACAAAATTTAATCACATAATTCCTATTAATCTAAAATTTTAGTATTATATGAAAATCCTATATAATAGAAGCCTAATATGCAAATTGTCCCCTTGGGCGGTTGTTTGACAAAGAGTTCAACTGGGGCATCAGGAATTCGACTGCTCGCTATGTCGTGCACTGACCACCGAGGGACAGCACAGAACATGGTGGGCGTTGGCGATGCAGTGCTTGCGGCAGGCAGCAGTGGAGGCACTGCCAGCCCAGATGGGCCTCAAAAAGAGCGGGACAGGGACAGTGGGTGCAAGCTGGGGCCTGATCACCCCACCGATCGCCCCGCAGACAGAGACCAGCGGCAGCGGCGGGGGGCGGGGCTGCCACCCACCTCCCAGGTGCTGAGGGAGCCAGGCAGGGGGCCTGGCCCAGACAGATCTCCCAGCAGGCGGGATGGTGGAGCAGGTGAGGGGCTGGCGCCAGGCCAAGGCGGGGTACCAGGCGGGGCGCCAGGTGGGGTTGCAGGGCTGCGAGGCTGGGGGCACGAGTTGGAGCCTGATCTTTATCTGCCACCCCAAGGGACCCCACCCTTGCACAAATTTGTGCACTGGGCCTCTAGTATAATATAAAATACTTCAGACCATATGATCAGGTTTCAGTTATCCATGCGAGCAGTATGTGGTTTTTCAAACATCTTAAAAAAAATAATTCCATATAATTTATCTACATTACTAGTGACATGCTTCTTTGTCTCTGCATAATTTTTGTGTGTTTTTGTTTTTCATTTGAATTTAACAACTAACAAATTCAGAGTATAATTTCTAAGGCATAGCATTTTCAGAAAATACACAGATATTGTATGTCAAAATAAATATAAATTAATTTCAGATTATTACTAGTAGCCTTTTGGGGTTTTCATCTTATGTTTAGCAACAAAACCAGAACTTGACAATCTCATAGCATATTGTTTCCTTGAGAAATAACATTTCTGAAGGCTTATCTGATGTATCTACCTTCAATACACTCCTCTAGGTCTATAAACACAGATGCCTACAGGGACCAGCCGGAAACAGAAATGAGGTAAATGGGCTGTGTAAAATGGCAGAAAATCACTAAATACAAAATAAATAGAACCATTGCAAGAATGATGATGAATGACATCCACACAAGGCATTGATGGGAACCATTGTAAAATGGAGAACACGTAGTCTCTCTAAGGGATGGCCACTCAGCTTCATGCAGGAACAAAGGCATGATATGTCCAAATGTTTTGAATTGTGAAGAGCAATTTGGAACCAAGAATTTAGTATATAAGTATCTTGATGTTTAAATATTAATAATTAATTCAAAATTTTGTAAAAACTCGTGTAACAAAACCAAGCCAAACAAATCTGAGTGTGAGATGCAGCCTGTTTCTATCCTCTGTTCTAATACAAAAACATTTCCAAATCCCAGTCTACAAGTCACTGTGTTTCCAAACAATAGGTGGCTGTTTTTTATGTTATAGATACTGAATTGGGTTATGGTAGAGTTTTCCATTTTGCTCTGGTTGCTAGAATACAGATGTAAATGTATGGTCTGCCTTTACATGATACATTAAAACAACATATCTATTCAATTTGTTAAACTTACCTACAGTTTCATACAATAATTTCCTTTAATTTCTTCACCTACTTGGCTTTATATTTTAAAGCTTCTTTAAATATTTTTGGAATAAGGATTGATTTTGTATATGTCAATAAAATTAATTATGATAAAATAGCAGGGTATTTAAGTAGTCAATAAATATATGAGAAGGTGCTTAACTCACTAGTCATTGGGGAAAATCAAATTATATTACAATGAGGAATCACAATATCATCAAAATAGCAAGCCTAGAAAAGAAAAAGATATGATGATATAGACAAATTCTTTATAAAGACATAAGAGGTGTCCTAGGATAATAATGCTTGAGAGTATATCTAAGAAAGATTTATCCAACAAGAAATGTCTGAAATACGTCTAGAAAAGGAAAATTGTACAGCCATTTACATACACTTTAGGAAAAAGAGTGCCTGGTCCAGGGATCAGTACGTTGGGGGTGCCCATCTCAAGAACCACAGGTACCTCATTTGTGTGGAGATGCCCACAACAGCTAACAGGGAATAATATTAAAATAGTAAAATCAGATATCCCTGTCCAACTATAATTATGCAATCATAATCCAATAATCCCCATAAGTATACATTATTGTCTCACACAGAATTCCCAGAGGAAAGATTTCACTGGACAGAGGATCTATTCTTATTGCAATTATATACAGCTCTCTTGTTAGCATCTGTGCTCTGAAATGGCATGCTCCACCCTTGGATCATTGAGAAGCTCTTGCCTCTGGTCTCTCAAAGTTCAGGTAGGCTTATAAATTTGGGAAGGTGATGTCTCTTTTAAAGCCAGTCAGCTAGTTCTCATTGTGAAATTATTTCAAAGGCTTACTATAAGCATACCTATACACATACACATTTATTCAAGAAACAAGAAAATACCAAATAACAAATATATATTGTATGACAATATATACACAAAGTTTTATTTAATCTTTTCAATGACAATGATAAATATGTACATATACATAATTTCAATTTTGCTCATGAAATAAATGAAAGGAGAAAATAAACTGACTGCCCAAGAACACACAATTTGTATGTAGTAGACTGAATTTCAATTTAGATCTGCTTCATTTTAAAACCCTTATTTTTTAAATTTTTATTGAATTTATTGGGGAGAAATCTACACTAATAAAAGAGAAACATGCAAATTGACCGTCCCTCTGCTACGCCCACCAGCCAATCAGGAGTGCGTATGCAAATTAACCCAACAAAGATGGCGGTGGCCATGGAGTTGGAGTGAGTAGGAGGTTTGGGTTGCCCCCGGCGATGGAGGAAGCCAAGCTTCCCACCCACCCTGGCTGCCATTGAAGGAGTGGCTGGGGGCCTGGGTCGCCGGGGGGGGGGGGGTGGCCAGCCTGAAAATGGCCCTCAGCCCCTTACCCAGGCTGGCCACACCCCCATGGAGTAAGAGTCCCAGCTAGGGGGTGTGGCCAGCCTGCAAACAGCCATCAGCCCCTCACCCAAGCTGCCCCACACCCCAAGGGAACCTCCACCCTGATCCGGGACACCCTTCAGGGCAAACCAGCTGGCCCCCACCCATGCACCAGGCCTCTATCTATACTAATAAAAGGGTAATATGCTAATTAGACTGGGAGACCTTCCAGGAGACCTTCTGAATGTTCTTCTGGACAAAGCCATGGTGGCGGGGCTGAGGTAGAGGTGGTTAGAGGCCAAGAGGGGAAGGAAGTTGTGGGTGATCATGCGGGATAGGACGGCATTTGTGGGTGATCAGGCCGGTGTGGGGGGCCGTTGGGGGTGATCAGGCCGGAGGGGGCAGTTGGGGGTGAACACACCAGCAGGGGGGCCAGTTGGGGGCAAGCAGGCCATCAGTGGGGGTCAGTTGGGGGTGATCAGGACAGCGGGAGGATAGTTTGGAGTGAGCAGCAAGGGGGCAGAAGGGGGCAAGCAGGCCAGCGGGGGGGCAGTTGGGGCCAAGCAGGCTGGCAGAGGGGGCAGTTGGGGGTGAGCACGCTGGCATGGGGGGCAGTTGGGGGTGATCAGGCTGGTGGGGGGGCACTTGGGGGCGAGCAGGTCGGTGGCAGGGGGCACTTGGGGGCAAGCAGGCCGGCAGGCAGAGTGGTTAGGGGCAATCAGGCAGGCAGGCAGGTGAGCAGTTAGGAGCCAGCAGTCCTGGATTGCGAGAGGGATGTCCGACTGCTGGTTTAGGCCCTATCCCTGTAAACCGGCAGTAAGACATCCTTCCAGGGGTCCCAGATTGGAGAGGGTGCAGGCCGGGCTGAGGGACACTCTCCCCCCGGTGCACGAATTTCATTCACTGGGCCAATCCTATCTAATAATAGAGTAACATGTAAATTACCATCACTCCGCTACGCCCACGATTGGGCGGCGGGAGGCTGGGGGGCGGGACTCGGGGTGGCCTATCCAGCCATTGAGAGGCATGGATCCGCTGCCACTGAGGAGGGCTACCCTGTTGTTGAGAGGCGCAGGGGGCGGGACTCCCGCCCCCTGCGCCTCTCAACGGCCAGATCCGCGGCCGCTGAGGGGGCCTGCCACGGACACCCGGATGCACCTCTCAATGGCAGAGTAGCCAGGTGTCTGCGGCAGCCCCCCTCAGCGGCCATTGAGAGGCGCAGGAGGCGGGAGTCCCGCCCCCTGCGCCTCTCAACAGCAGGGTAGCCCCCCTCAGCGGCCGCGGACCATCATAAGCGTGGGAGCTGGGTGCCTGTCTGCTCCGGCACCAGGCCTTTCAGAAGCCTCTGCCGAGCCAGAGGCTTCTGAAAGGTCTGGTGCACCAGCGGACAGGCACCCAGCTCCGTGAAAAGTGAAAGCATGTAGGGGACCCTACACGTGCATGATTCAATCATGCACTGGGCCTCTAGTAGTCTATAATAATAAAAGCGTAATATGCTAATTAGTCCAGACAGCCAAACAACCTTCTGGATGTCATTCCGGACATCCTTTCAGACGAAGCCGTGGTTGTGGGGGGCCAAGGCAGAGGTGGTTGGGGCAATCAGGCAGGCAGGCAAGCAATTAGGGCTGGTCAGGCAGGCAGGCAGGCAAGCAGTTAGGAGCCAGCAGTCCCAGATTGCAAAAGGGATGTCCCAGATTGCGAGAGGCTACAGGCTGGGCTAAAGGTCTGGAATTTTGTGCACTGGAACTCTAGTTCATTAATAAAATTATATACTTTTCAGGTGAACAATGCTATAATACATCACCTGTATATTATGTTGTGTGTTCACCACCCAAAGTCAAGTTTCTTTCCATCACCATTTATCTATCCCCACTTTATGCTCTTCTACCTCCCTCTACACCGTTTCCCTGTGGTAATCACCATACTGCTGTGTATGAGTTATTTTTTGTGTGTGATCTCTTCAACTTTTTCACTCAGGCCCCCAACCTCCCTTCCCTCTGACACCTGTCTGTTCTCTGTATCTAAGAATCTGTTTCTATTTTGTTTGTTTGTTTGTGTTGTTTATTAGATTGCACATATAAGTGAAGTCATATGGTATTTGCCTTTCTCTGAATGGCTTATTACACTTAGCATAATACTCTCCAGGTCTATCCATGCTGTTGGCAAAGTTAAGATTTCTATCTTTTTTACGGTTGAATATTATTCCATTGTGAAATGTATCATGGCTATTTTATTCACCCATCTACTGCTGGGCATGTGGTCAGCTTCCAAACCTTGGCTATTGTAAGTAATGCTGCAATGAATATAGGGGTGCATATATTCTTCAGAATTAGTGTTTTGGATTTCTTCGGATATATTCCCACAAATGGAAACTCTGGGTCAAAAGGTAGTTCCAGTGGCTACACCAATATGCATTTTCACCAACAGTGCATGCACAAGGATTCCCTTTTCTCCATATTGTGGCCAACACTTGTTTGTTGGTTTATTGATGATAGCTCTTCTGACAGGTGTGAAGTGATATCTCATTGTGATTTTAATTAGCATTTCTTTAATGATTAGAGATATTGAGAATCTTTTCATATGTCTATTGGCCATCTATATGACCTATTTGGAGAAGTGTCTATTCAGGTCTTTTGGCCATTTCTTAATTGGATGTGTGTGTGTGTGTGTGTGTGTGTGTGTGTGTGTGTGTGTGTGTGTATGTGCGCGCACACACACACTGAATTGGATATTAACCAATTATCAGATGTATCAGTGGCAAATATATTTTCCCACTCAGTGGATTGTCTTTTCATTATGTTGATGGTTTCCTTTGCTATGCAAAGCCTTTTTAGTTTGATTAGTCCCGTTTGTTTATTTTTTTCTTATATTTCCCTTACCCAATGAGATATATCAGAAAAAAATCTATATAGCTATGAGAAAGGCCCAGAATTATACTGCCTAATGTTTCTTCTAGGATCTTTATGGTTTCAAGACTAACATTTAAGTAACCCATTTTTTGTTTACTCTTGTGTATAGTTATGAAGGTTGTCTACTTTCATATTTTTGCACATATCTGTCCAATTTTCTCAACACCATTTATTGAATAAACTATTTTACCCCATTATGTTTTGCTTCCTTTATCAAATATTAATTGACTACTGCGGTGTGGATTTGCTTCTGAGCTCTATATTCTGTCCTATTGATCTACATGTCTATTTTTACACCTCTAACATGCTGTTTTATTACTATGGCCTTATAGTCTAATTTGATATTAGTTACCACAATAACTCCAACTTTGTTCTTCTTTCTCAACATTGCTGTGACTATTTTGGGGCCTTTTTTGGTTCCTCATAAATTTTTGGAATATTTGTTTTAGCTCTGTGTAATATGCCATTGGTATTCTGATAGCAATTGCATTGAATCTATACATTGCTTTGGATAGTATGGGTATTTTCATGATGTTAATTCTTCCTATCCATGAACATGGTATATACTTCCACTTATTTGTATCTTCTATAATTTTTTTTCCTCAGCATTTTATAACTTCTGAGTGCAGGTTGATCTTTTACTTCTTTGATTAAATTTATTCCTAGATATTTTGTTTTTTGTTTTTTATAGCAATTGTGAATGGAATTATTTTTTTTAGTTTCCCTTTCTGATATTTTATTATCTAAATATATAAGACCCTAATATGCAAATAGACTGAACAGAGGAATAACCAAACAACTGGTCGCTATGACGTGCACTGACCAAAAGGGGACATGTGCGTGGAACATGGTGGGCATCGGCAGCAGGTGGCAGAGCAAGGAACATGACGGGCATCGGCCATGGCGGGATGGTATAACAAGTGAGTGGGGGCGCTAGACCAACGTGGGGCGTCGGTCACAGTCATTGGGGCAAGCCTCTGGTGGTTACTGAAAATTCTTTGCTACCATGCACTGTGGTCCTGCCTGGTGCTTCCACCTGCTGCCAGCACCGTCCCCAATTGCTCGGCGCTGTCAGCAGATGCGAGCGACAACTGCTGGCCCCAATCACCCTTCAGGGCTTCTCCACCTCCCCCTGCTCCTGAGAGGCAATTGGGGCTGACAGCCACTGCTTGCACCCACTGCCGGTGCCGGCCCCGCTCTCACCTGCAGCCTGCGCCAGAGCTGCTGCTCCCATCCCCTGCCGGCTCCCGGCGCGGGTTCCAATCGCTCAGTGCTATCAGAAGATGCGGGCGGTGGCTGCCAGCCCCAATCACCCCTGGGGGCTTCTCCACCTTCCCCTGCTCTTGAGGGGTGATTGGGGCAGCAGCCACCTCCACTGGCATCCACTGATGGCGCTGGCCCCAATCACTCTGCACCGTCAGTGGGTAGGTGCAGGGCTGGCACAGTCAGTGCATGGGAGCGGCAGCAGCAGGAGCGGGGCTGCAGGCAGACAGGGGACCTTGGCGGGAGGGGCTGGGCAGGGGCACAGAGGGTGGGCAGAAACCCGCCCCTGTGTCTACCATAGCCTCGCCGCCCACAGTTCCTTACAAGGTGCACAAATTTGTGCACTGGGCCCCTAGTTGGTGTATAAAATTGCAATTGATTTATGAATATTTATTTTGTCTCTATTTTACTGAATTTATTTATCAGTTATAGTATTTTTTTTGGTGTAACCTTTAGGTTTCTCTATATACAGTTTCATGTCATCTGCAAATAATGACAGTTTTATTTCTTCCTTTTCAACTTGGATGCCTTTTATTTCTTTTTCTTGCCTGATAGCTATGGCTAGGATTTCCAACACTAAGTAGAGTAAGAGTGGTGAAAGCAGACATTCTTGTTTTGTTCTCAATTTTAAGGAAAATGCTTGTAATTTTAGCCCATTGAGTATGGTGTTGCCTGTGGGTTTGTCATATTTGGCCTTTATTATGTTGAGGTATGCTTCCTCTATTCCCACTTTGCTGATAGATTTCATCATAAATGGTGCTGGGTTTTGTCAAATGCTTTTTCTTGCATCTATTGATATGACTATGTGATTTTTATCCTTCGTTTTGTTTATGTGGTGTATCATGTTTATTGATTAGTACATAATGTATCAACCTTGCATTCCTGGAATAAATCTCACTTGATCATGCTGTATGATCTGTTAATGTATTGCTGGATTTGGTTTGCTAATATTTTGTTGAGATTTTTAGTGTATATGTTCTTCAGGGATATTGACTTGTATTTCTTTTCTTTTTAGTGTCTTTATCTGGCATTGCAATTAGCATAATGGTGGCCTCATAAAATGAGCTTGGGAGTCTTTCCCTCCTGTTAAGTTTTTGGAATATTTTGAGAAGTATAGGTTTTAATTTTTCTTTAAATGTTTGATGAAATTCACCTGCTAAGCCATCTGGTCCAGGACCTTTGTGGGGACATTTTTTTAAATTACAGCTTCAATTTCATTAGTTGTAATCTGTCTATTCAGATATTCTGATTCTTCCTGATTCAGTTTTGGAGGATTGTATGTTTCTAGGAATTTATCCATTTCATCCAGACTGTTCAATTGCTGGCATATAGTTGTTTGTAATAGTTTCTTACAATCCTTTGTTTCTTGGACTTCTTCTCTTTTATTACTGATCTTATTTATTTGGTCCTCTACCTTTTTTTCTTGGTGAGTCTGGTTAAAGTTTTGTCAATCTTGTTTATCTGTTCAAAGAACCAACTCTTGGTTTCGTTGATCTTTTGTATTTTTTTTTTAGACTGCATTTCATTTTTTCAGCACTGATTTTTATTATTTTCTTTCTTCTATTTACTTTGTGGGTTCCTTTTGTTGTTGTTTGTCTAGTTCCTTTAAATGTAAATTTAGATTGTTATTTACTTAAGATTTTTCTTGTTTTGTCTTTTTGTTTTTTTACATAGGACTGTAATGCTATGAATTTTCCACTTAAACTGCATCTCATAGATTTTTGGGTGCATGTTGTATTCTGATTTTCATTTGTTTCAAGACATCTTTTTATTTATTCCTTGATATCATTGTTAACCCATTCATTGTTTAGGAACATGTTATTTAGCCTCCAAGCCTTTGTCTGATTTTCAGTTTTATTTTTTGTGATTGATTTCCAGTTTCGTACCATTATTTTCAGAAGTGATGCTTGATATGATTTCAAACTTTTTAAATGTATCAAGACTTGTTTTATGGCCTAACACAGTGGTCAGCAAACCACGGCTCACGAGTCACATGTGGCTCGCGAGCCGTGGTTTGCCGCTCTGTTGACTAATGAGTTTGCTGACCACAGTCATATACTATCCTTTACCTCTTTGCACACAATATGCCACAATTGCCTAATCCTCACAGCTTCCAACTGCATGGTAACATTTAGTCTAGTCCAGTGGTTGGCAAACTCATTAGTCAACAGAGCAGCAAACTGCGGCTCACGAGCCGCGGTTTGCTGACCACTGGCCTAACATATGGTCTATCCTAGAAAATGTTCCATATGCACTTGAAAACAATGTATATTCTTCTGCTTTGGGGTGAAATGCTCTGGCGTGAAATGCTCTGGCAATAGCAATTAAATTCATTTAAGCTAGTGTGTCATTTAAGGCTGCTGTGTGTTTTTAAAATTTTTTTAATTTTCTGTCTGAAAAATCTATCTATTGTTTTTACTGGGGTTTTAAAATTCCCTACTGTGACTATTTTACTGTCAATCTTTCCTTTCATGTTCATCAAGGTTCACTTTGCATCAAGGTTCGCTTAGGTGGCTCTATATTGGGTGCATAAACGTTTAAAAGGTTTATGTCTTCTTAATGGATTGCTCTTATTACCATTATTACTTTCCTTCTTTATCTCTTACTATAGCTTTTGTTTTAAAGTCTATTTTGTCAGTTATAAGTTTTTTTTCTACCCCAGCTTTTGCTCTTCCATTTCCATTTGCATTAAATATTTTTTCCACCACTTTACTTTTAGTCTGTATCTTTCATTCTGAGGTTGCTCTTCTGCAGACAGCAAATATGTGGGTCTTGTTTTCTTATCCTTTTAACTACCCCATGTCTTTTTATTGGAACATGAAGCCATTTACATTTTAAATGACTATGGATAGGTACATAGTTATTGGCATTTTATTTGGAGGTTACAAACCATTTTAGCTTTTTTTCTGTCTGGGAAGCTCTTTATCATACTTTCAGTTTTATAATGAGAGCCTTGCTGGGTCAATAGTCTTAATCATTGGTCTTTGCTTTTTATCACTTTGAATATTTCATTCCAATCACTTCTGGCCTGAAAGGTTTCTGTTTAGAAATCAATTGACAGTCATGGGAGCTCCATTGTAGGTAACTCTCTTTCTCTTACTACTTTTAAGATTCTCTATTTGCCATTTTAATTATTATGTATCTTGGTATGGGCCTCTTTGGGTTCATCTTGTTTGGGACTCTCTGCACTTCCTGGACTTGTGTGTCTTTTTCCTTCACCAGATTAGGAAAGTTTTCAGTAATCATTTTTTCAAATAAATTCCCTTGCTCTCTCTCATCTTTTTCTGGTATCCCTGTGATGTGGATGTTATTACACTTCATGTTTTGCCAAAGGTCCCTTTAACTATCCTCCTCATTTAAAACTGTTTTCTTTATGCTGCTCTGATTTCGTGTTTTCAGTGACTGTTTATTTCTTCTAGTGTATTCTTCATTTTAGATATTGTATTCTTTATTTCTTACTGGTTCTTTATTAAGGTTTGTATGTTTTTTAATGCTTGTTCCCTCTTTGTTTAAGTTCTCACTAAGTTTCTTAAGCATACTTATTATCATATTTTTAAAAACTCTGTATCTGGTAAATTGCTTGCCTCCATTTCATTTAGCTCTTTTTTTTTTTTTTTTTTTTTTTTTTTACTATTTGGAAATCTCTCCTATTTCTCAGTTGGGGCATGTTTCTTCATCTCCCCATTTTGATTGCCAACTTGTGTGTGTGTTTTCTTCCTATGTATCAGGTAGATCTTCTATGACTTCTAGAATTGTAGGGTGGCCTTATATAATAGGTGTCCTGTGGGACCCAGCGAAACCCTCCTCTTGTGCACCTGATCCTGATGCTTCCATATGTCCCTTGTGGGTTATTTAGGCATTCCTGTTGTAATTCAAAATAGATTTCTATTGGACTGTTTGTATGTGGGGTCAACTCTCAGACTGGCTGACTGTATCAACCTGTACTTTAGTGTATGAGCTGCTGTTTAAGTGTTGACCATATGAAATGGAATTTATTTCTGCAGGGTCTGGTATCTGGATCTTCCATCAGATGTGCTGTTTGTAAAGCTTATTAGATCCCACTTTGATGTTATCTGATGCTGGGCACTGGGTGTGTTGGTGCTAGGGCCTCTTGACAGTGATTGTGTTGTATATCAATGTCAGATGCTGCTCGTGACTGGTCCTATGCAACCTGTTTGGAGCTACAAAATTTGTGGCTTCCTCTGCTGGGCCTGAATGTGCATGGGAAGGACCAAGCTGAACACCAAGGCCATCTTTTACCAGCACTGGGCTCAGTGGCAGGTCAGCAAAGTTCCAGGGCACCTCGAGATCTGCCTCCATCTGCCTCTGCCTGCTAGCTGCCTAAGCTCAGTCACTGAACAGAGCCTCTGCCGGCATTCAAGTTGCATGAGGTAGTTTCTCAGTGAGTCACCAGGCAAGGCAGGTGGTGTTCATCTGATGGATACAGGTTCAAACTTGGTGCCAGTGCTGGGTCTGAGGCCACTCACCAAATGTCCCAAGGTATACCAAGTCTAGCTGCCAATTGCTGGGTACTTGCACAGCTTTGTTGTGAGTCAGGGTCTCAGCGAGCCATCAGGGTGAGACCAGCAGAACTGATCAGGCCCAAAGAGACCAAGATTTGTCTGTTTGAAGGCATGTCTCTGCACTGTTCAGGAGTGAGGGAATAGTGTCTTCCATCCTAGAGTCACAAAAGCCAGTCTGTCCCAGATTCTTCCAGGAGCCGATCTCAGCAGGGAAGGGCTGCTGAGAGTTGGGAGAATGGGGCTAGTGGATCTCCTATGAGGAGGAGGTGCTGGTCAGGCTTGGGAAGAAGTGAGCCACATAGAGATTGGCAGGAAGGGCAGAGATGACTTCCACTGGTGGTGGCTGAGATTCCAGAAGGATATCTTTTGGGCAGTAGTCCCTGCCCAAAGCCATACAACTCAGTCACTGACATGCCAAGCCTGCCTAAACCTTTACAGCTAGCCAAGGCTGCTCAGTGAGGCACAAACTTTGCAAGGTGGGAGCTATAGGGAGTCCAGAGGATGATGCTATTCCTTTCCCCCAGGTTGATGCCATGTGTAGGGGAGTGGCCCACCCAAGAAAGTTGGCTTCTACAATAGGGGAGAGTGACTCAGCCTAGGTATTTTGACAGCTGTCCCTTCAGCTCTCTCCCCAGAGCCAAAAACCCAAGTCTGTCCTCATTGACTCTAGTCCCCTTTGACTTTCTTCTTCAGGAACCCTGGGTGAGTGGCTGCAAATGATATTTTTTTCATTGGCCCTTTTAGAGTGTGCCTATGTCTCTACCTTGTCTTTCCCTGGCTGTCATAATCCCACTGATTTTGACAGCCAGGTGCTATGTGGGTGCTGCTTTTGGGCTCTGGTGCTCTGGACTGGGGAGCCTGGCTTGGAGTTCAGACCCCAGACTTCTCAGGGAGAACCTTTGCAGCTGAGATATCCTTCTGGAATCTCAGCCACCACCAGTGGAAGTCATCTCTGCCCTTCCTGCCAATCTCTATGTGGCTTCTTCTGTAAATCCTTGGTTTTAAGACTTCTTTCAGCTAGTCTTCAGTTAGCTATTCAGGTTGATTTGTCTATATTTTAGTTGTAATTGCAGTTTGTTCCTGGGAGGTGGTGAGTGTAATATCCACCTACTCAGCCATTATCTTGCATCTCTAAAACTTTAAATTACTCCTCAAGACTCTTCACATTGTGACTTCAGGAATGGATGGAAGTGATTTACAGAACAGAAGAATCATTTAGGGCCCAGAAGACCTCAATTATGTTTGAAGAGTTCTTTAATTGATCTGTTATAGACATTGTAATAAACAACTCTTATATAACTAGGAACTTTAAAACCCAGACCAGAGATTCCTGCTGTTGCAGGCCTCTAAAACAATTTGGAAGAAAACATTAAAAGAATGTTTATAGACTAAATAGCAATTTGTGCAAAATCATAGAGAAAATTTCAAAATCAGGTATGGATGCCTAATATTTATTTTTTTCCATACTTTACTCTCTGGGAGTTATTTTGCATGTAGGTATTGTAGGAAATGCTGACAGAGTAAATTTAACATCTTCAAAGGCTGTAGTGATATTTAGGAGGACAGATCTCTGTATCTGTTTACTGGGTTTCCAAAGCCTTTGGATATTTTATGACAGATCCCCATGGTTTCTACTTACAGAAATATCTTTTGAAAAGAGGCCCCATTCATTATAACTTGATTTATGGTAGGAACACATTGTCTTACATCCTGTTTTTTCCCCCCATTGTCCCTATTAATAAGTGACAGAAAACAATTTTTAAAGGAATAAAGGGGGGGGGGTATTCTAGGCAAATATTACTAACAATTCTAGCATACTTGCCATAATGAAGAAGAAAAAGAAAACACAGAAGGGTGCCATGTACATAAATTAACCTTCAATTAATGTGTAGATACTACATTATTTGTGTCCAATGACAAAATCTGGTTTGAGCATTTTAGCTTGAAATATAATTGTGACTGATTTAAAGAAGGCAAAAAAAAAATGTTACCTTTCATCCTTCATTTCTGAATAGAAACTAAGGAATTTTTATTTTGTAAATGAAGCTTCTTTAGAAGTTCCCTCAGTGTGTCAGCTCTGAAAGAAAGTCAGATTACCTCCTTTTTGACATGGTTTTTTTTATTAGGAATGCTGACAGTTAAATTTTCGCCTTTTCTTGGCATATTGCTGCCCATCACTTGTTGCTTTCATTCACTTAACAACTGTAGGGGGTAAAACTTTAGTCAACACTTGCAATTATTTTCTGATTTCTAGATGCAGAAGCCAATTTGAAAAGATTTTAAGGAATTTCTTTGGCAGTAATCCTGTTAAGCAGTTATTGCAAGTGTAACATATAATTTTTTGATCATTAGAAAGTATTTAGGATATCTGTGCAACCACAATAGTTTGTATCTGCTTTCTAACTACAAAATTCTAGAAAAACAAGGTCATATTGGATTAGTCATTTAGAAATATATAACTACATATGTTTCCTCCTTTCTTGCTTACAAATTTAATTAAATAACTTAGTCAAAATAAATTCCTATGACTGCTTTCCTTCTTAAAAACTGTTTAGAAAATGGCCATTACATTGGCAGAATAGTGGTCTCAATAACAAAATGATTTTTTATTAAATGACACAAAATATCCTACATAATAAAATGGTAATATGTAAATTACCATCACTCCGCTACGCCCACGATTGGGCCAGCAGGAGGCGCAGGGGGCGGGACTCAGGGTGGCCAGGGTAGCTGATTGGGCCAGCAGGACGCTGAGCTCGCGGCGCCACTGGCGCCGCGAGCTCAGCGTCTGTGCCATGGCTGCCGGAGGCTTTCGCAAGGCCTGGGGCACGGGCGGACAGCCGGCCGGGTCCCCCGCGATCAAAGGCCAAAGCGGGGGACCCGGCCGGCTGTCTACTCCGGCGCAAGGCCTTTCGAAAGCCTCCGCAGCGCCGGAGGCTTTCGGAAGGCCTGGGGCACCCGCGGACAGCCGGCCGGGTCCCTCGCGATCAAAGGCCAAAGCGGGGGACCTGGCCGGCTGTCTGCTCCGGCGCAAGGCCTTTCGAAAGCCTCCGCAGCGCCGGAGGCTTTCGGAAGGCCTGGGGCACCCGCGGACAGCCAGCCCGCTGGTGCACCAGATGCATGATTGAATCATGCACTGGGCCTCTAGTTTTTAAATATAATTCACTCTATTAAATACTATCTGTTTTGTGATATTGATTCTTTTATTTAATAAAAATAAAATCTTAATTGCAAAGCTACATCAATATGAAGAATAAATAACATATTATTAAATTATTGGGAGTATTACTTATGCTTGTTTTCTCTCCTTTAATCAGAGTATTACTCATGCTTCTGTTTTCTGTCTTACAATTTGAAGAAATAACACATTATTAAATTATAGAGTATTACTTATGCTTCTGTTTTCTCTCTCTTAATCAGGTTGTTGAAAATAAAGAATTATAGAAAGCATTAATGCTTTTACTTTAAACATTCTCACATTGTTGAGAATCTTCCAACTCATGCCACACTTAGGAGGAGGAGTAGAGTTGTTAGATTGCCCTGTGGATGATTCTCTTCTTTGGAGAATGTGCTCTTTACAGAAAAGAATAATTACACTTCCTGGTTGGAGATAGACAAGTGTCCTTTAAATCCAAGGGTGCTGGAGGGGCACACTTGAGGCTAGCCCTGAACTAGAATACATGCAAACCCCCAATCATTGCATTTTCTACCTGCCTGTCATCAAGTTGCATCAGATACCAAGTCAGAAACAGAAGTCTGTTTTGTTTTTCCCCATTAAAAATGAAAAATACCTATCAGAACTATATTGTTGATATAGCTAGCACAGTCATGCCCTGTTATTCAGATTTATATTGAGAACTAGGCAATACTTTCAAGAAAAATACATCAATTATAGAAGGATAAATAGTCCTGATGCATATATATTAAAACAGTTATGATATTGGCATTTGATGTAGAGTATACCAAAGCTTCAGACAACCCCCTCCCCTCAATGTGTAGGTGAGATTGAGGTACAGTTATAATTATTTATTAGCCATGGGTCAAGGATCCCCACAATCAATTACATTTTGGTAGAGTCCCCATGATAGCTATATGAACAAAACAGTCACATAAGGCAAATTACAGTGAAAGTTATGTTGGCTCATTAACTGAACAATGCCCAAATGCTAATGAAGAATGCTAGGAAGTTGGTCAGGGCAATATGGAGGGATCCTTTGTCCAAACCTCATTCAGCCAAATTGACTTAGTTCAAAGCAGAAAATAAAGATTGCTCTATCTCTCTGCTTCCGTACAGTTTCTGTCCTAGACTATGCCTTATCTTTGCAAAGGAAATGAACCCAGAGATAGTCCAAGGGATGAAAACTGTGTCCTGGATGTCTAATGTAAATCCAGCATAGGTTACAACAGGTTCAGCGTTGGCCATTATGTGGGAGAATGAGAGTCCCAAAAGAGAGACCATCTGACCATGTAGTTATTCTAAAGGAAAACTTTGCCAGATAGAGTATTCTTAGTTGGCAGTTTTTGTTTATTTGTTTTGTTTTGTTTTTCTTTCAGCACTTTGAATATAGCATACCACCCTCTCCTGGCCAATAAGTTTTCTGGTGAGAAATCTGCGGATTACCTTATGGAGGTTCCCTTGTAAGTTATAAGCTTCTTTCCTCTTGCTGCTTTTAAGATTCTTTGTCTTTATTTTTTCAGTTTTACATAATGTGTCTTGGAGAAGGTGCCTTTAGTTGAATTTCTTAAATGTGAGTTACGTGAACTTGGACATCTACTCTCTCCCCAGATTTAGGAAATTCCTCGCCATGATTTCTTTAAATAAGTTTTCTGCTCCTCCCTCCCCATCTTCTTCTGGGACACCAATGATTCACAGGTTGCTTTTTGTTTTGCTTTTTTTTTTTTTTATGGTATCCAACAGCTCATGTAGGCTTTCTTCTCTCTTATAAATTCTTTTTAGTTTGTTCTCCTCTAGTTGGAGAATTATAAAGTTCCTGTCTTCAATTAGAGACTTTTTTTTCTGTCATTTCTCTCTATCGCATTTTTTCATCTCACTCTCTGTATATTTTAGTTCCAGAATTTCTGTTTGGTTTCTCTCTCTCTCTTTTTTTTTTTCCTTTTCCTTTGTTAGTTCTCTTATTTTGTCTCTGTATTATTTTCCTGATTTCATTGAATTGCCTTTCTGTGTTTTCTTGTAGCCCATTGAGCTTCCTTAAAACAGCTATTTTGAATTCTTTATTGAGTGCATCACAAATCTCCATGTCTTTGGGATTGGTCTCTGGAAGATTATTTTGATTCTATGGTGTTATCAGTTTTCCTTGATTTTTCATGTTACTTAAAGTCCTGCATTGCTGTCTTCACTTCTAAAGTAGCAGTCACCCTCTTCAGTTTTCACTAACTGAAACCAGGATAGAATCACCTCTTTTTAATCCGGCTAGGAATCCTGAGGCTTTACCAGGCCTTCTATGGATATGCTTCCTCCACACTCCCTCCCTCCCTCTGCCACAGAATCCTCAGGCTTGCGGGCTTCTCTCCTTCCTGCAACACCCAGGTCAGGGGCTGACAACCTCCCTTTTGCTTCCCCACAGGTTAAAGTCTTTGACTGTCTTCCCTCTGCATCTCTGTCTTCTCCTCAACTTATAAAAACACCAGGCATATTGGATTGTAGCCCTACTCTACTTCAAATGACCACATCCTGACTAATTACATATATGACGACCTTATTTCTAAGTTTCCATTCTGTGTTACTGGGATTTAGGATTTTAAGTTATGTATTTTGGAGAGAAATTACTAAATTCATAACATGAATGGAAGGGAAAAACAAATGCAAGGAATAAAGGAGGGAAATAGAGAGAGAGAGAAGTAGGAGGGAAGGAAGTAAAGGAATGTAAGTCAGACAAGCAGACAATAGTAAGGAAGAAAGGGAAAAAGAAAAGAAGACAGGAATCATCAAAACAGATCAGAAGTTTTGTTCTTCCCCATGTGGGTTGAGGTATTCCAGAAGGAATGATTTCAGACAATAAAAAACACATTTGATATTACTTGGTTAAGACATTAAAAAATGAGTCAAAATAGTAGTTCAGAAACATATTAAAAATATCATACATTTCACAGAATTAATAAATTTGTGTTTATTCATTGATTACTTATTGACTTAATGATTTATGGTTGGAATACAGAGCCCAGACAGTATAAAAATATATTTAAACAATTTTGGAAGAAAAAAATGGAACTTTAAAATGGTATGTAGATTGATAGTTATCAATCCCAGAAACTTTCTCTCTTTTTATTTTTCTTGCTCTCTCTCTCTCTCTCTCTCTCTCTCTCTCTCTCTCTGTCTCTGTCTATCTCTCTCTCCTAATCTTTTTTCTTAATATATTTTTATTGATTTTAGAGAAAGAGTAGGAGAGGGAGGGAGAAAGAGAGAGAAAAACATCAATGAGAGCATGAGGGAGAATTATTCATCATTGCCTCCTGCATGCCCCCACCCCCTGGGTATCGAGCCCACAACCTGGGGAATATGCCCTGACCAGGAATCAAAGCAGCAACCTCACAGTGCCTAGGATGATAATGCTCTACCAACTTAGCCACACAGGCCAGGTCTTTCCTAATATTTTTATATCTTAATCTAGGAACAAAACATAACATGTGACTCTACTCTGTAAAATGAATTTGAGGATACATATGCTGTAAGATTGTAATCCATGTCTTTTTTAAACTTATTGCCCACTTGTCTCATTGTCTACAAAGACACAGTTTCCCCATCTAAATAGCACAGTAAGACATATATAACAAAGTAACATAAGAATAATACAGATAACACAGTATCGGGGAGTTAAAAGAGAAAGGTATAGCTTTTGGGAGTTGTGATTGAAATTAAAAGGCTCAAAACATTTTGCAACAATATATGGGAAATGCCACAGAATATTGATCTGGAAAAGCTTTGTAATTAAGGTAGAAATTTAAGTGTGTAGGGTTTGTATAAAGTATATTTATAAGGTATCTAGAAGGGAAGTCCCCACAGGGTCTCAAGTTTGCCTACAACTCCATACACATTCATGACTTTTCCAGCCTTGCTGTCTGATATCTTAGTTGTGAGACTATACATTTATGAGAGTAACCATGTATAAATGACCGAAGGCAGACCCTCAGAAGTCGGATGGGGTTCTAAGAGTCCATCCTCTAAGTGTGATGTCTGCCGATGAGCCTTCTCTCCATGGTGATAAGGACTAGCACCGTCATCCAATAACTAAGGTTCTGTGGTTTTGATAAAGCAGTCTACATGAAGCTTGTGCTGGCCCAGATGTGCTGTCATGGTGCTAAAAGACTGGCTGGCTATTGGTCCAGCACCACTTGGCCCTGAGTCTGGTTGTGTGAGCTAAGAATCTCGGGAATTGCTCTCTGTCCCTGCTGTCAGGACTAATCTCTTTTCTGGCATCTACTAAAACCAAGGACATTTGGTCCCTAGTTCCAGCAGCATGCTGTTTCATCTAGTATATGTCCTAGATCTCGTTCATTTGAAAATTCCTTATTTATGGACCCTCAGCCTTCATAAGTTCACGAACCCAAAATATTTAAACTATTTGAAGGGATGTCCTGCCTTTGTGCCTTACTTTCTCTGTGGTGTTCTATTCATTGGATCGGTAAAATTTGCAGTTATAAATAAGAAGGTGATTACGCTTTGTTTTAATTTTCAACTGATTTTTGGCTTTGCTAAGGTATAATAACTTAAAATAAATTGCATTCATTGAAAATATACATTTCAATGAGTTTCAACATACATAGATACTATTCATAAAACCATCATCTCAATAAAGATAATAAACATATTTATTTACCCTTTAAGTGTCCTATGTTCTTTTGGAATTTCTACCTCCAATGCCACCCCATCAATCTCCATCCCCCATTCTCCAGTAAACACTGATCTGCTTTCTCTCACTAGAGATTAGTTTTAATTTTCTAGTGATTTATATAAATGGAATCCCATAAGTATGTTGTTTTTGGTGGGATTTGTCTTCTTTCACATTGTGATAAATGCTCACTTGTCTGAACTCAAATAACAGACTCAGAGACAGACGTATGGCAAAAATGAGACTTTTAATATGCTCTCAAGAGCAGGCGTCCATCCCACCTTACAGGTACACCTGGGGCAGCAAACACAGCCATTCAATCCCTCCTCCGGTTCTCACGGCTGAGCACCATGGGGTCACCTGTTTCCACATACGTGTAGGTCTCGCTGTCTCCCATTGGGCCATTTAAAAAAAAAGGGGGGGGCTGAGGCCTTCTCTAGCTGCCTCCACCTCCCCCTGTCTAGCCGAGGCAGGCGCTTGGGGGTTTCCACCATGATGCTGGCCCGCGTGCACAGTTCTTTGTTCTTGCATCCTCTTCCCTCCTCCCTACATTCTGTTTGCCCTGGGGAAATTCAGCAAATTCCATCAAAAGCCGACCATGCTGGAGACGGATCACAGAGGTCCATTTCCTACATTATTTTGAAATTCACCTATGTTGCTGTATATATCAATATTCCTTTATATTGCTGATTATTTTCCAGATCATCTTGCGTATACCAACATTTGTTGATCTTTTGATGGATTTTTGGGTAATTTCTAGTATTTAGCTATTACAATGAAAGCTGTCTTGAACATTCTTGTAGAAGTCTTTGTATAGGCATATATTTTATTTTTATTTTTATTGGGTAAATCTATGCAGGTAAAATGGATAAGTTTTAAAGTTGATGTACGTTTAATTTTTAAAGAAACATCTTACCTATTTTACAAAGTGGTTGTACTCTTTTATATCTACCAGCAGTGTATAGGAGTTCAACATGCACTGAAACAATTTGTTCAATTTCTTCAGTTTTAGCTCTCCGGTGGTAATGTACTGATAAATCATTGTGGGTTTAAGTTAGCTTTCATTTTTAAAAGGTTTTTTTTTTTCTTTCTTTCTTAATGGAATTAGAGAAAAGTGAAACAATTCTGGAAGGGACTAAACTAAGATGAGAGAAGAAATTGTAAGGCATGAATCAAATATGTAAAGGAATTAGAAAACAATAGATCTAATTTTAAATGATTCTATTAAATGTAAGCGGCAGTTGGAAAGGTAGAAAATGTTTAAATGGAGTATAGACATTATCCCTACAAAACAGAAAAAAATTTTAAGGGTATATATGGGAGAGCAGCATAAAATAGTGGTGTTTGGAGAGACTAGCCACAGGGTTTCAGGACTGGCTGGAGAAATAGTGGTGTGACAATAACAAAAAGGAAAAACTTTATCATGAAGACCTCCAGCACTTGCTTATCTGACAAGAAGGACTATGGGTTATGCTTTTGGGTTTGTTTCTTTGTACTTGTTAATGTTTTTTATATCTTTTATGATAAACATGTATCCTTTTCTCCCTGTGTTAGGAAAGCAAAAGATAAAAAGATTTACATTTAAATACCCCAAATCAATCTGCAACTGTTTAGTCAATACAGTATAGTGATGGACCGGTTGGCAATGAGGTAGAACAAAACCATGGGCGGGTCTTTCTGCCTTGGTTGGAGCTGAAACAATGCTGTTGGTTCATCTCTTGGAGGCTCCGTTTTGAATGCTTCCCACCCCCTTCTCCTCCGAGGGCCTGCCTCTGTGCTTTGTGAGAGTGAACAGCCTTGTTCTTGGCATTTCAGAAAAATGAATTGTGAATTCTCAATGACTTCCTGCCTTCCAGTCTAGCCGCACTTCCCCGGGGTGTAAGTGCTGAGATTTTTAACAGTTTTGCATGTCAGAGATTGGTAACCATATACATCTGAAGTGTTTTGAAAGCCTGTGGCTTCCTGTCTCTTGGTACTGCAGCAAAAAGTTGGAGCTGAGCAGAAATTAAACAGAGGCAGGGCTCTCTGTGGATTTGACCTACAGAAAGAATTTGGCTGAAAATACAATAACGTTTTGACAATAAAGTTGCTAGCAGTGGCATCTTAATGTTGGCCAGAGCAGACAAGAAGACGATGTCAATAGCACAAACCCTAAGCAAGAGTTCCAAGAGCAGCTAATGAATCCTGAAGTCCTCACTTACTTAAGCTGAAAGGCTGAAACGTGAGGGCCTGTTTTTAGTATCATAAAGAGAAGCAGCGTTCAGCACAGACCACATGTCACATCAGCAGAAGAGGGAGAGATTGCTGGGGTATTTTTAAACTAGAGGAGACCCAGGAACTCCTGGGAGAGAGGCATGCCTATAGAGCATACTCGTAAAGAATGAATGTACCCAGACACCTGGGCAATTCTTTATGAAAAACTCCAGTAGGACAATGTAGCAAGCAACACTTTGAAAGTATATTGAGGCAAGTATTAAGCAATGTGACATACTTGCGAATTTCTGGTTATTATCTGCATCCAAAAAGTAGCTACATAGAAGAGACAAGTGCTATCAAAGACGAGTATGAATGTAAGAAGTACATTTTGGTACCTGTTTTTGATGTTTTCATTAAGAGAGGTGGCTGTCAGGCATAAACTGTTGAATATTCAAGCTCTTACCTACTATCTAAAGAAAGTAATATCTAAAGAACCAACAAAATGTCATTTCTGTTGGTTCATGTCCCCAGTAGATCCCGGGAAAGGATCTGGGGTGTTTACCTAAGGCGTCCTTTTTGATAAACTTTAACTGTGCAGGAGTTGGGACATTCAAGTAGTTGCTAGCAAAGAGACTACTCTACACAAGCAAGACCAAGGGCAGGCCTAGGACCGAAAAGACCAGAAGCTTTAATTTAAATTTTAAGCATACGCAAAATAATTCAATTAACCGCCGGAGGAATTACACCACGTGAAACATATGCAGTTGCAAATCACACAGCACTTTATTACTCACACAAGTTCCTGATGCTGCGGGTACAGGCTTAATGGGGATCCCGGTGGTGCTGTCCTCTGGGGCCCGGCAGCTGGGCTGGGCTGGTCCGGCTGCAGGGGGCTGGCATTCCTCACCTGAGAGCTTGGTCACGTCTAGATCGGGAGGTACTAGCCGTTCTTCTGTCGTCTGGGAGGAAGAGGAGCGTGGAGCAGCGTCGCTTCCTGGACTGACAAATGGACGTGCCTTTGTGGCTGTCTCAACAGGCAAGCGCCATTAGCTGGCCAGGACCTATTTATAAATCCTGTTTCGTACCCACAGCTGTTCAGGTGGCTATCAATGAATGACGTCACTGCACACATATTAATCTCAAACAGGGCGAGGGGCTACAGGTGGTTATCTAGGGAGAGTACCTCACTCACACAAGTGGGTATCTTAGCAAGTCACTCTGAGTCAGTAACTGAAGTTCAAATCCTTATCTATGGGGCACACACGCTTCAGGGCAGTGGGGAATGTGTCCTTAATATCACACTTTAAGTTTCAAGGAAACATTTCAAAACCTTCCTAACGTTTGTAGACATTCTCTAAGCATTTTAAAACATTTCTATATTTTACTACAACAGTTCAGAAAGCCTTTCTTCCAATGTGAAAAATATTGGTGAAAGTGCCATAGTCTGAAATAATGTTAGCAGATATCAACACCACAGCTACCAACGCTCAATTTAGCCTTTTTAGCCAAACCTGCACAAATAGATTTTAATCATTAATAGTGGCAAGCTTCCTAAAACTAGCCCATATCATAAATTACTTCCATTTCACCATTACAAATATGCCCACCTTCTTTGATTTTAATTGGGATTGGGGAACACATATTTTGGCAAAAGAACCAGATTTGGTGGTTCTGTGATTGAAGGTGAATCCCATTTTTCTTCCTTGAGAAGCTTATACCATATGAATTCAGACATGAAGCTCTCGCTAGTTGAATCTCCATTTTATTAACCTAAAAATAGCAACATAAAACATATTTTAGAGAAATCGTAAATCAGGTAATGCAAAATAGTTAGCACCTTGTTTTGGGGCATGTAGGATTGACTCATTCCAATCCAAACAAGCATTTTGCCTGAAATGGCCATTAGCCTGGTTCTGCTTTGAAAAGACATAAGCAGGGAGACTTTCCCTTCTATATCCCAAGGGAGGAATGCAGGTAGGGCTAGAGAAATGCAAACAAATCTAATTTTGCCAATTGCCTGCAGACTATGGCTTCCAGCTTTCTTAGTAGTCTCTAGACCTTTTGTGTAGATAGACTTACACAACCATGATTAATTACCTGCCTCCTGCTAGCGTTTGTGGGTAAGAAAATTTGCTCATAGTATATGCCTGGGTTCCTATATCTAGATGCCATGAATCTCTTTCTTTCTTAGCAGAGTAAACTTTTGAGAAGTAGATTTTCCATTCTGTGTAGGAGAATAGTCACTTCTGTCCCTTGCATAGTGTAGTTACTTCAATTATACATAAACATGGACCCTTTAAGAGAGTACCTCCCTTCAGGCAGTACACTTAGGAAATTTTCTAATCTCTCAGATAGATGGTTGGCCTGAGCTATCTTATATATCTTTATTAGATTCTCACAGGATAAAGTCTATGAGAGTGTCTTAAAATGTATCAGGTGATAGAAAGAGAGACAGCACTAATAAATAACCCTTCTTCATTAGATTTGCAGGTCATGTTTGCTTTTTCTAACCCCGTAATTAAGTGTCCAGGATTGTTTTCCTTGGCTGTATAGGTTTTACCTTTCCACGTCTGTTAATGTGAAATAGTTACCCAAAAGCCTTTGTGCTTATGAAAAGTATTGTGGATTCGAATGTGGGTGGCTGTGTGCTATGCACTTTCATGTGGAAGAACTAGAAATAAAACTAGAAATTCATAAGTGATTTATTGTAAATTGTTTTGGAAACGGATAGATTTCTGTTTATCATCCTGTTTCCACTTGTTGTGGATATGTAATACAAAGGAGAGCCAAACCCCCTTGCAGATTAATGAAGGTGGCCTAGAGATTCTAATTTCCCAAGTAGAACACTGTTTACACTGTGGTAGCTTTGGGAGACAGGTCTGAACCTCATTAAACTTACTGTGTGTTATACATGTACAACCTAATTCAATTCCTCTAAAAACAGTCAAATAGGCTGTCAATGTAAATTAAACCCAAAGGCAAACGAGTGTCACTATGGCACGATAGTACATGAGCATTTATCTCATGGGTGGAAAAGTGAATTAAACTGTTAATTTCAATATCAATATTAGAAAAACAAGTCCTAACCTGTAGGAGTCCAAAAGAGAAGATTTTTTTTTCATGTGAATTACAATACTCCCCAACTTGCCTCCTAATGAGGTTCACATTTAGTCTGCAGTCTCTCCCTTTTAAAATCTGATTTCCCATACCTTCCATTTTGTCTTCATTTAAAATTTTTTAATTTGCTTTTGGACCCCCAGGGTAACCGTCTCTGAACCATTCTGCTCATCATGACTAGTGATGTGCAAACATGACACTTATTTCAAAATATACCAGCCCCCTATTCAGCATCTTTGATGACTATTTAAAACCTTCACGAAGTACTATAAAAATCTAGGGCACAAAAGACTATGTGATTGTGCACCAACAGGCTGCTCCCTCATCCCCATCTCATGTCTCTGTCTACTCTGTCCCTCCCCACCAAACATTCTAAATTTAAGACACATTGAGTTACTCAAAATTCTTTGATTTAGGCCATTGTGTTGCCTCCCTCCCCCCCCCCCCCCCCCCACACACACACTGGTAGCCTTTGTCTTGGATTTTGTCCTTGTTTACCTTTTTAAACTAGAACACAATATTCCATATCTCAAGATTTAAACAGTGTATGTTTCTTTGACCATGAACCTTTCCATGGAGAAATTGACTTGCAGTGTGGCCCCATACTGCTCCCAGTATGCAATTCTGTCACAGCACTCACTATCAGACCACCTTCCTCATCACTCTTCTGTCTCCATGATGAAAAGGTAATGTATCTTGCTTATCTTTGTTTTTTAAAAATATCAAGCACCATGACTGGCACAGTGTATGGTCAGTAAATTAATCAATAATTTTGCATTGAATGACTAAAAGTTGATAAATATGAAGAAGGTAATAGATCTTTATTTTCAGGCTCAATAACTAAAATAAGCTTGATCACAGCCCTGATCTTTGTTGGGAAAAACTGGCCCTGAGTGCATCCCAGAGACTTTGCATGTCCCCTGAAGTCACAGTCGCAAACCACAGCTCATCTGAACCTAAGTAGAACACCGGATCCTCCCTGGACAGGAGAGGAGGGTGGGCTGCAAGGAGCTGCTAAGAGGCCATCTCCCACTTGTCCTCCTAACTTGTGTTGGAGGCTGTTATGAGATAGTTTCTCATGGTCTCTGGGAGGTTTTCTACTTCACTCCCATTAAAATAGAGGTACAGAATTAAAGCAAAAACAAAAACAATACATTTAGCTACCATCTAGATTTGACTCCAGTTAATGGACATATCCCATAATTTGTGTGGCAGTAAACTTTTGCTTCATGTGATCCTTTTTGGGGTATGGGACAAGGACCTCAAAAAGTATGTTTGGCTTATTCTTTTCACTGTCTATTCAAGTAATACGTTGCCCATTGTCCATCCACATCTGAAAGTAGCTGTTACCTTTACAGGTGAAGTCAAGTCATTCTTGTGAACTTGACAATTCTTTCTCAATTCCTTTCTTTTTAAAATTTTCTATTTCCTTCTTTTTTTTTTAACCTTTTCCTCCCTCCCTGCTTTCCTTCCCTTTGTTTTTCTCTCTCTTCCTTCTCTCTCTCTCTCTGTCTCTGATCTTTACTAGTACACCAGTGCTATCTGGTTTAGACAATATATGTTTAGTGCTCAGAAATAATATTTCCTTTATTTAAGTCATCAAATGAGACCCTATCCTCATGTGTACATTAGCAATGTCAGAGAAACAAGTCCTAAGATGCAGGAGTCAAAAAGAGAAGAGTTTTCTTTCACCTGAATTATATGACAAGGAAAAGATACTAGAGAACAAAAATTTGTTGTTTATAGGAAAACTTCAGATACTTCTGCTTTATACCTTAACATAACTTTTGTTTTCCCTATTGACTAAAAGTACCTCCACTTAAGAATTAGGAAATAAAAAAATATTATTTAATAGTTGTGGAGGCCTAGAGGTAATTCACTGGAGCACTCACCATTGTCCAAAAAAAACAAAGTTTGTTGAGCATTAATCACACACACAAAAAAACAAAAAGCACAGAAGGTACCCAATGTAACCAATATTATTTAATAGTCATTTTATTTTTCTTGTTCATTAAAGACTGAAACTAGACTAGAAAAATCATTGTCACTTGGAAGTTAATTGTTTCTGTGGACATCAGAAATATTGCTTAATCCCTCAGCTACCATTTTTTCTTTCATAAAATGAGGATAACAATGTCATATTTACAAGTTATGAAAAAGAGTAATTAGGTTACAATTATAACCAAAAATTAAGCCAGCTAAGTTTTACGCAATGACATTACTTTCAGACTTTCTCTAATCAGTAGTAAAAAGGAATAAGTTACATTGAAAATTCACAACACTAGTCCCTCCATTTCCCTTTTGTGGGATGACTGTCTTAACAGACTCATGGAAATGCCCAAAGGACTATGAAAGCTTTCTTTATGCAGGTGACCACTGCACGCTAGAAGGGATCTATGGTACATCAATGCAGGCTTAGTAAAAACCAAAATAACCTGGCCAAGTATTTAGCACCTGCCCCAGAAGCCTAGAATGTCTATTTTAGAGAGTAATTCAACTTGGGAACTTTAGATGTAGTGAAGGCATGTTGACCTTCCTTTGTCTTAGAAGCATGTTTCTGAAATTATTTGTTTTGCTCTGCTATTGTTTTGAAATTGAATATTACAATGTAAATGAGTAAGAAAATACTTTTATAAACATTCATTATATAGTAGATAATTTGATAAAGGTAGCTACATCTCCAGTATAAAGTACCCTTATAGATAATTTGATCCCTCATCACTAGTTTGGCAGCTGAGATCATCCCAGAAGTTCTAACTGCTGGCCCATTGTGTCAACTCACAAATTATAGAAATTGGTAAGCAATACCTCTTTTCACCTTATAAACTCCTATAGAGTGTATGACAATTTTATGTTAGTGCTGTTTCCAAGTAGATCATTAACTGAGGGCAATAACTATGTCCTCCAAATTTCTTGTTTTACATGTTGATCACATAATTGCTACTCAATAAACTCTATTGGGTTTGAGTCCTTTTTTATTTTCATGCTAATGTAGTTAACCTGTCCATGCCCAACTATGGCAAAGACATGAGGCCATGAACCAAGTAAATAATGGGTGTGCTAAGGAACTGTTATAGTAATAGTAATAAGAATAATATAGAATAAGTATCCAAGTGTGGAATTACAGTGTGATATTAAGGTGTGATATTAAAAAGTATTGAATGTAATGTAAACAGGTTGATAAACACCCTTGAATGGCATGTATGTAGAAAATAGATAAAGTGATCTGTTCCCCATATGTAAAACCAGATATGCAAGGCTCCTGGGACCCGTGGAAAAGACACACTGAAGACGCCCATCTGGGCACATAAAAAGAGGAAGCACCTGAGGAAGATCAGAGAGGCCTGCTCTGCTCCTCCACAGACGGTCACTCTCCACCCCCCTTCCTGCATCTGCCCAAGCTCTGCCGTGGACTGTGAGTCCAAACAGTGAGCCGGAAACTGAGACCTCAAGCAAGACGCCAAACCGCAGCTACAACGTCCAACATCCAGTGTGTGTGTCTGTCGGCACGGATCCCCGGGTAACCTGCCGAGGTCTGGAAACCACCAGGACTCTGGTAAATAAACCATGAATGATTCGTGCATTGCATGTCTGTCTCCTGTGTAACTTATGCTCAGCCAATATTAAGTAAGTACCTTGAGTCGTACGTGTCAGTGTCTGTTTAGAGACTGGCTGAGGCACCCTTGGTCACTTGTGCTTACGTCCCTAAAAGAGAAATTGGGACAATAACAGTGTGTATGGTGGTCACTTCAGGCTTCAGACAATATCACTGGGAGAGGGCAAATGAGGATTGGGTAAGAAATCTAACCAGTGCCACTCAAATGATACAATTCACACAGGCACCTATTCTGCCTATCCAAATGCCAGCTGTCAAGCCTTTTTATAATCATCACATGTGATAATTTATATGCTAATCTCAGTTTATCCAAAAATAAACTACCCTTTCAGCCAGCAAATCCAAACAGCAGTGTGTTTCCCAATTGGTGGCATGTCTGTGACAAGAAGTTAATTCCCCCTGTCAATGTCTTGAAAGCATCTCTTCCCCTGGAGTAGGAATTGAGTCATGTAGAAGATACCTCTTAAACTGGTCAAATGAATTAAGAAACTGTCTGTGAAGTCAGCTAACAGAAATCCTTTAACTCAAGTTGGAGTAAGTAAGTTAATGACTCTGAGATTAACTTCAAGTGCTGGCTTCAGCTTGTTATTCGAGGCCTGGCTTGTTGGAGAGAGTTGGCATCTTTTCTCTGGGAACTGGCTTCGTGCAAGGCGCTCAGTGCCTGCAGCTGCCATGTCCACAATCTGCCTGGTGGAGTGGCATATGCTGGGCCTCGGGTGAATCGCATCGGGCAATTTACAGAAAACGTTGAGAGCAAGAGGATGATCACTGTCTTTTAGTGAGAGTAATGGATATACATTTTAATGCCTTGTAATAACTTTAGAAAAAATTACCAGTACAACTACTTGTTTCCCTTTGTGCATGCTGGCTGAAATGCAGTGCTTAGTACCTGGTTGACCTCTCCCATAAAGTCTTTGGAACTAACTTGGGCCACCCTTCTCCAGTTCCCCATATCAAGTGTTCCTTCATTCTGGGTACCAGCTATTGAATACATTTATTTGTTTGATAGATTATATTGTTATCTTCACAAAGACACAACTTTCTCCTGGGCTGTAGTTAGGTGTTAGAACTTTATGCTCACTGATAATAGTCCTGCACATCTTTATAGCTCCAACATCACACAATCCCTGGCCTTCTTCTAATACCACTTTGCTTCCAGATACTGTCTCATTTTTCTTCTTTTTATTTAAAAAAAACACACCAACAACACAAACTTTAAAAAGACTTTCAACACACTATTTCCAATTTCTCCCCTCCTGTTCTCCACTGGGCCATGTCCTATCAGGCTTTGGCTGCCACCATTTACAAAATTACCTTATTAAGATCACCAATAACTTGCACATTGCTAAATCCAAAGTTCAATACTAAATCCTCCTCCTACTTAACCTATCAGTTCTATATGTTATAGCTGTTAATTTTCTCTTGCCTGAATCCATTTTCCAATTAGCTTCAAGGATACCATATTCTTTTGGCATCTCTCCAGGTTTTCTTTCTTAGTCTCCTTAACATTTACCTTCTCATTTCTCTTCATCATTAAATAAGTAGGGCCTCAACACCTTTCCACACTGATTCCTTGAAGATCTCCCCTCATTTTAAATCCTTACAAATCATCTATATTCCGGTGACTTCTAAATTTATATGGCTACCTAGATGTTTCCCATGAATTACAGTTTTCTTTTATTCTATCAACTACTTTATATCCCTACTGACTATCAAATAGGCATTTAAAGTTAACATGTTAAAAACTGACATTCTGATTACCCACTCCCAAAATCTACTGTTCCTATAATCTTGTTCATCTCAGTAATCTCAGTAAGTGGTACCTCTCATCATCCACTTGTGCAGATCAAATTATTTAGTGCAATTCTTGACCCCTCTATGTCTCTCACACCCATCTCTCAGCATCTAATCCATAAGCAAATAATTTAGATTCTACCCTCAAAATATATCCATAATCCAATCCCTTATTATTATATTCACTTGTTATCACTCCACTGCAAACCGCTATCAGTCTCTCACTTGGTTTACTGGGATAACTCCACAGTCTCCATGATTCTTCCCCTGTCCTTTTTCAATCAATTCTGATTCTCAACACAGTAGTAGCTGTTGTCATATTTGTAAAACTTAAGTCAGTTCATGACACAAATCTATTTAAAACCTTCCAATACTTTCCAATCTTAGAGTAAAAGCCAAAGAACGTCCTTAAGAATTGTGTTACTCCATTGCTGTCTCTAGTTATTTCTATAACTCTAGTTTTAACTCACCTTATCCAGTCAGACTTCTATCTTATAGTTCTGCAAATACGTCAATTGCCCTATTTTAAGACCTTACTCTTGCTTTTCTCCCTTCCTGAAACACACTTCCCTAGATGAGTCCAATTCTTTTTCTCTTGTTTTCATTAAGTCTTTTTCAAATGCTGCTTTTTCAGTGACAATCCTGTCGAATACTGTTGCACCCTCCCTTTTTTATTTATCTCTATAGAATCTATCTCCATCCGTAAGATCATGCATTACACTTATTTGCTTTGTTTAAATTTCGCCTGTTTTTTTTTACTGGGATATGCTCCATCATGTACAATGTTTGTTCTGTTTACTTATTGTTGTATACCCAGCATCCAGAGTTATGCTGGAAGATAGTAGTCACTCAATGAAAAGTCATCAAATATGAATAAGTGAGGACATTATGTGTTTGATTAATTTCAGGGTGCTGACCAGGAATTAATTACATAGAAGATTAATGGATGGTTGCTTCTCCCTGAAAGATGGAGCTTGAAAGACCTAGGCTCTAAGTTCTAGAACCACCATTCATTAGCTATTAGCTGTGGGCAATTTATCTTCTCTATGTCCCATGGCATCTATAAAATATATTTAGTGATATATACATTTTATTATTATGGAAAATATAAAATACATAAATATCTGCCTCAGTTCCAGTGGGGCTACTCTTTTAAAGTATGGCAATTTTCTGGGAGCCAATTTATTGAATAGTAAGAAGCCACAGGTGTGAAAAGACGAAATTAAGTATTTTGGGAAAATATATACAAAATAAGTTAAGGTTTTTCTAAAACTTCTCAGCAAAACCTAACTCTTATGAATACTGTTTTGCATCTGAGTTGTTATATCCATGTTTTTCCACAGAGTGTCCTCCTGTTTTGTTCCATCGAGAGCATTTGAGGAGCAGTCTGTCCTCACAGTATGCTCTCAAATTCCTCTAATGCACACCCTGCAGATTTGACTGTGCATTACTTGTGCAAAAAAATGACAACTATATCATGACTTCACCTGGATAAAAAAGTGATTGTAAACTGCATGCTAATTCCAGAGCTGCAAAGATGTGAAAAGTAAAACAATAAAACCACCAAAAACATGATTTAGAATTAATGAACTTTAGTAGTAAAGGAATTATTTTGGCAGTGGTGGAATAAAAACTGAGAGATACATTTCACTTATTTTGAAAACAAAATAATATAATTAAGATTGAATTTGTATTTTCAAAATATTTACTTCTGAAAAAAATAATACGGCTTTAGTCCTTTTTTTATTTCATTGTCTCAAAGATATTTTCAAAAATATGTTCTCTTAGGCCTTTTGTGTTCCTAATCCAGATATATGTTAACAACACATTTTAAGGCATTTATTTTATTTTTTGCATACATAATTAGAAATGTGATAAAAGAAGAAAGACCTGAAAATAACACCTCTTGGAATTTATTACCAGCAATGACTACCTTTATTGTGCATTGCTGGTGCATCGTTTCCTTTTTCTTTAGTCAACCTACAAGCTCTTCCCTGTTTACTAGCATTTCAAGGGAAGCCCAAGACGATTAGTCCAATCTCTGATAAAGAAGATTCTCTCCTTGATCAAACTCCACTCAATCTTCCTTAAACTCTTTCAACTGGGCTCTACTTTTGGACTTGCGTGTTCACCTCTGCATTTTTTATTAGTGATAATCCTGCTAACTCACTTTACCTAGCCTTTTGCACTCGGATGTCGAGTGTGACTCGACACGGTTAGCATCGGTAGCAGCTCATGTGTCGAGCCACACTCGACACGTAGTTTCACCGCGGGGGGAAGGGGGATTTTTGTCTATTTTTCCAGTATCTTTTCTTGTTTTCATTAGCATGAAAGGACAAGTAAAATGTAAATGCCGTCTCAACAGAAAAAATGAAAAACCGATAACGCATGTGAAATTCATTAGGAAACTAGTACACGATCTTGTTGGAGAATTCAGAGATGGTACACTAACTTCCAGGGGTAGATTATTATCCACTAACTTAGAGCAACGTTTAGATGGAAAGCTCCATATAATCACACCTCACCCTAACAAAAAACACAAAGATTTTGTTGTTTGTTCTAACAGAAAAATCAAAGGAGGAAGAAGAGAGACGATTTATATTTGCGAAACATGTGAATGTAAACCAGGTCTTCATGTGGGTGAATGTTTCAAAAAATATCACACCATGAAAAATTATAGAGATTAAAATTACTCTTTGAATGTATCAATAACTTGAAATATAAAAAATCCAAATAAATAAGTTTGTATGAAAAGAAACTCCAGTTTTTTATTCTACTGCCGCGCTTTGTAAAATCTGGGGTATTTAAAAAATTAAATCCCGAGTAGAATAAAGGAATCGAGAAAAAGCAAGCGAGTGCAAAGGGCTAGAATCCCCATCCTCCATATCTGCTCACTCTGGATATCCAATTGGGTTCCTCATCTCCTACCACGTCCTTGGTGATGTCTGATCACCCGGGCCTGCCTTCAGCAAAAGTACTGTTAGGCTGGTTTGGCTGGAATCTCCCATCGCCCTGATGTTTTCTCTTAGTGATTTTGATCCTTCGATCCTCATTCTGCTCCTTGGCTATAAATTCCCATTTGTCCATGCTGCAGCATTTGTAATTGAGCCTGGTTCTATGCTGAACTCTCTTTCTCCTATTGAAATAGTTGTGAACAAAATTTGTTTGTGCCTCCTTGACTACTACTGCTCCACTCTGAAGACAAAGGACAGACTTACAAAGATTTTCCTAGCAGAATAAAAAAGCTGCACATAAGAATCTATTATAGGGAGGTTCAAAGGAGGTGGCTACTTCTCTGAATTCCTACCTCCTTTCCAATTTGATTTAGGCTATTGCTGAGCCTGGTAAGAGATAAAGGGACTGATTGCCTGTGGGTTATTATTAGCGACCACATTCATCACAATTTTCTGAAATTCAAAATGAACTTTAAGAAAAGGAATAACCCTGTTCTTCATGAGAGCAAGGAGACTGAGCTATAGAGATGTGCTGCACTTAGATAAAGGCCAGTTGTAAAGAGAATATGCATTGTTCAGAGGCTGCCTCTTTAAATAGAGGTGTTTCCATTGTACTTGTGAAGCAGTTTGAAAATAATTATATAAAGTAAATGTCTTCTTACTTTCCTTTTGCCTTCACTCATTTAATCAATTAAGAAATAATTATTTAATGATGACTACTAAGGTGCTGAGAAAACATAAAAACAATTTATAATACTTCACTACTTAAAATTTTCATAAACAGTTCTAAAGAAATATTTCTCATTAAATGCAAATAATAATAAAAATCCCAGGTTGCTTTCAGCCACTGGGGCTGCTATAGCAAAAATACTATAAACTGAGTGGCTTACAAGCAACACATATTTATTTCTCCCAATTCTGGAGGCAAGAAAGTTCAAGATCATGGTGCTGGCAGATACAGTGTCTGGTGAGAGTCTGCTTCCCCAGAGACGGCTGCCTTTTCACTGTGACCACACACGGCAGAAGGGAACAAGTTGGCTCTCCGGGGTCTCTTTTATAAGGACATTAACCCCAATTATGAGGATACATCCTCATGATTGAATCCTTTCCCAAAGACCCCCAGCTCCTAATATCATTATCTGTAAGGTTAGCAATTCAACATATGAATTTTGAGGGGACACAAACATCTGCACCATAGTACAGGGCAATCATTTCCCCACCAGTTGGTCAATGCACCACTTCTGGGTGGTTTTTGTTTTTAATCTAAGAAAAAGAAAATATTGAGAAAGTGCACATTTTAATGCAATGTACTTGTTGCTTGGCAGGGCCATTCTGCCTCTTGTTTTCGGTAAGGAAATACACAAATAAGTGCAAGGAATGCCTCCGGTATCCATTTACAGGTCTTGTGAGGGTAAACTGATATTAACATTTGTATAAGAGATATCAGTTATTTTTTGTTAGAAATTCCCCTTTCTAAATATAGCCCAAGGCATTTCTCTGTGAACTGTAAATGTATTCTCTTCAAAAGTATCTACATCTCAAGTTGGATAATCCATATTTGGTGCATATTAGAAATGTGGTAGAAAAATGAGTAACAGCAGGTGCTATTGCTATGCAGATACACACATAAAGAAGCAAAATTAATTGCAGCCTGTACATTAAAAAAAGACAATATACTTAATCATCTCTATTGCTTAATGTCAATTATTGAAAATCTATGAAGACAATGTCATATGTTAGAAATGTTAGTAAAGGGATTAGAAAACATCTCTGCATTTCAGAGTTATCCAGCATGGGATAGAGTTTATAATATTCCCTATACACTGGAGTTTTTCCAATTAATTTCTATACCTTTGAAATTTTTCACTGACATATGCTACACAATCTTTAGGTAATGATGGGGGGGGGGGGAAGTCCCCCCTCTATCCTTCTAAGGTTTTTATGGCTGGACTAATAATAAAAGGGACACGAGACCAGATCAGCAGGAAAATAACCAATTAATACAGGCACACAGGAGATTCTGTTACCCGAAATGATAAAACAGACAGCTTTTTATATTTTTTTAACATAAAACATAACAACACCAGCAAGCTTTTATACTTTTTAACAGAAAACATAACATTGTTTCTTTAAAGAAAATAAAACTATGAAGAAAAAGCAGGGCAAAGACACTTAGGTTGGGTATGCATTAGGAATTTGGACTTGGATAGTAAATTAGTCAAGAAGCAACAAGGTTTATTTTTATATAACACTAGAGGCCCAGCATGTGATTGAAATTGCGTGAGGAGGCACCCCGCAGGGGGCCGGGACCCGCGCCTGACCTGCATAGGACCTGCTGCTGCCTTGTGTCTGCTAGGGTGGGGGCAGGCGCTCCTGTGTGTTGTGTCTCCACTCTGGCCCGCCCTCAGCCCCAGCTTCCCCGAAGCCGCTGGGACTGGGGGCGGCATGCAGTCCCCTCCTGCCCATCTGCGTGCACAGCTCCTCCTGAGGGGTCGTGATGCAGCCTCCTCCTGAGCAGTTGTGATGCCTGGTTAATTAGCATATTCCCTGTTTATATATATATATATAGATATAGATATATATAGATATATAGATTTTGGCCTTGGTTTCCTCAGTTCTGGTGGTAAAGTCTCTCTCAGGCCTTTGTAGCAAGGAGGGCACCTTTCACTGAGGGATATTTAGTTCCTGCATGCAAAGAGACAAGGGAGGTCCATGTGCCCTTCTTGCACTGGTTGATGGTCAAGGTCAAATAACATAAATTCAAAGAAATTAGTATGCCATTTGGGAGCAGCCTGTCCTGGAACCCAACAGTAAATAGCCATATTTGAAATGATGAAACTAGTTTTATTAAACTTATAATTTTAGGATCCAAAATAAACCCGTCTGCCTATACCAAATTCTAAAGTTACTACTAATGAATTTAGGTCCAACTATCTCATGAGAAATTATTTGAACAGATTATATAGTAAGAAGAAAGATCATGAGTGATAGCTTGTCCTAAGATTAGTGGATACATTTTAAAAGACATACATTTTATCTATTATAAAATTTCTCTCTTGTGTCTACTAGTAAACACTTTCAGTTAAATTATAGAATAGAGCAATCTTGGGGTTTCATCTAAGCTATGGTTCATGAACCAGGTTGCTATTCCCAATACAAATAGTTCAGACTCAAGTAATTCTAAGAGTTATTTGAAATTTATTAGTGTCTGCAAAGATGGCTTAGAGACCATGGCCGGCCTTTTCAGGGATAGATGGGTGACTTTGTGGAAGCCCGGGGATTTTAATGGTCCTTAAAGAGAAAACATCTGAACCAAGTCAGAACTGATGCTGGCTTAAAGGCAAAAAGTCACCACATAGAGTTGACTCTGATGGCATGGTGGGCCATGTGATTTGAGTGGGTGCTTAAAGAGAAGCAGAGAAGAGAGAAAAGAGGAGTGTGGCACATGTTCACAAGCACTTGTTTGATGGCAGTTTATTCCTGGTTCTTTGCTATTGTGATCTCACTTTATACTAACAATAAACCTGTCATTTGTTACTTCAGTTAGTTTGAATGGGCTTATGTTCAAAGCATAAAGAAAAAGCATCTTGACTAGAAAAAGATTTTATATTTGGATAAGTGAGAAAATTGCAGTAAGATATTTCATGTGGAGAGACATAAATAAAAGACAGGTCCAGGGATATGGAAATTTGTAAAGCATGTTTGTGAATATGAGGGGCATGTATCTATAATGGAGATATTTCTTTTGTTGTTGTTTTTAGTTTTTATTTCATGACTAGAAGCCCGGTGTATGAAATTCATGCACGGGTAGGGTCCCTAGGCCTGGCCAGCGATCAGGGCCAGTTGGGGCCTTCATTCCCCAGCTGCAGGCTACCAGCCAGGGCTTTCCATCATTCCTCACCGCCCCCTCATGGTCAGCACATGTCATAATGAGCGGTGGAACTCCCGGTCAGTCGAACTCCTGAGGAGACAATTTGCATATTAGCCTTTTATTATATAGGATCATAACTTTAACTCTGCAATCCAGCTATACTGGGAAGGGGTAAAGAAGTTATGGAACCCAATGAACTGCAGCCAGAGCACAAAGAATATAGAACATTCCAAGCAGATGGGGGTGCAGGGGTGCTCTCCTGAGCTACAGAAGGAATAGTCTGGAATTAAGATAAAACACAAGTCAAATTTATTAGAGCTGTCCACAGTCAGCAGTGGTGATCTTCTTGCTGGTCTTGCCATTCCTGGGCCCCAGCACTCCATGGCTGCCACAATATGCATGCCTTCTGTCTCCTGGCCGAAGACCACAGTCCATCCACCCACTCAGCCTTGGCAGTGCAGGTGAAAAACTGGGGACCGTTTGTGCTGGGTCCAGCATTTGCCATGGACAAGACGCCAGGGCCTATATGTTTCAGGATGAAGTTCTCATCCTCAAATTTCTCCCCACTGAAGGACTTGCCGCCTGTGCCATCATGGCGTGTGAAGTCACCACCCTGGCACATAAATCCCGGAATAATTCTGTGAAAGCAGGAACCTTTATAACCAAATCCTTTCTCCCCAGTGCTCAGAGCACGGAAGTTTTCTGCTGTCTTTGGAACTTTGCCTACAAACAGCTTGAAGGAGACGAGGCCCAAGGGCTCGCTGTGGACAGTGATGTGAAGTACCCAGTGGGGTTCACCATGGTTGATCTCAGCGGGGGGGTTCCGGGGCGGCGGAGTCTGCAAAGCCTGGAAATGTTTCTATGGGGCAGTTTTTGACAATAAACTTACAAGTAAAGTTTGGAGACAGATTAATATCTTTGTATGCAAATTGGGTGTTTGTATTGGATTCCCACAAAGTAGATGTGTCTTCTAAGAGCTCTGAACCAGGTGAATAGCACCGTTAAATTACCTGATACTTGAAAAGAAGGGGCCAGAATTTTAGTTGAGCTGCCATATTAAGATTATCCAAAAATAAGTGCCAAGAAAAATGGAAAATATAACAATTGGAACAAATGGAAGCGAGGGCAGTTGCATTTTAGGTACACTGAAGTAGAAAAGTAGGCGAAAAGAGACAGATCACGGGAACAAGTGATTTTATTCAGCATGCACTTGAATTTTGTTCATATGTTCTTTAAAATGTAAAGGGTCAAAGAAATAGTCAATTCCAAGAGACTTTTCAGAACCTGGCAAGCTCTGTAATGGAAGGGAAATGAGAGGACGGATAGATCAAGTCTGAGTCGTTTCCTGGATTCAGCTGAAGCAGTTCCTATTTCACTTTTGTTTCTATGCTGAGGTTACACGTAACTTCTTTCAATGGTTCCATTAATTTAAAAAGTTTAAACAGTGCATATTTGTCCACATCATAGGGAGAAAATGAGGAAAACCAAGTTCCTCAGGTTAGGACAGAGCCTCTCTGGACTCTCGAGTCCTGTGTCCACTGCCCTTCTAGAGCCCTGACTTGAGGTTGGCTTCTGCTTCCCCGCGTTGCCTGTGTACAGGTGGCATCAAATGGCAATGGATGAACTGAATATTTGGTATTTGTAATTAGCATGGGGATTTATTCTTTTCCTCTTTTTCTTATATATGTAAAAGATGTTTATTGATAACATATTTCATTTGGCATAATTTTTTAAGTTCTCTGGGTAATGTTATTTGCTTTATCTTCATAAATGAGAAAAATAAGTTGGTAAATTAAATTTATACAGAACATTACTTGCTGAAGCATATAAGCTTTGCCAGGTTTTTGTGAGATATAAAGGAATAGCTTATTTTCGGTTCTCAACATCTAGGGTTTGGAGGTAATGATGAACTAATGATGGAAGGGCCATTTATTTATTTAGGTTTCACAGAAACACATTCAAGGGAAAATAAGAAACATTCCTCTTGTAAATGAAATATCAAAGGACTTTAAATGTCAGTTAATATGCTCACTTTCTGTTTTCCAGTTAGGTTGTCATGCATTGTGATCACAGCATATTTTCATTTGTTTTAGGAAATTAAATGCTGAAGAAAATGAGGAAGGGCAACAGAGCAAATTGCCTAATTTATTTTTAATACAGATGAAAATAATAGAGGAACATTAGATGAAAATTCCAGTGAACATAAAATTATGTTTGTGGGGGTTGGCAGTGATTAGAAGTTCTGTTTGCCTGTCCACCTGCTCAAAATTGTTACATCATTCAAGTCTAGCCATTTTTGAGACAGCTGGGGGTTTAATAACCACTTTTGCTTCAATTTTGAAGAATATTTTTTGGCAATTTTGGGTCAAGCTGTTTTTTTGCCCTTACCTGTTTTGGTGTTTTGATTTCCCAAATTATAACCAAGGCTGAGCTTATCAAATACTCTCCAGGTACAACCTGAATCTAGCTCTCCTGCATACAGCAATCTACATCAGTCTGCTCAAATCTTGACACTGCTCCTGGCTTATGTTCCCACTGAGGAATGGGAAGAGTATTGCCACCGTGATATCCCCTCTACATGGGTTCAGATTAAGTTCTCAAACTCTTCTATATAAAAACAAAACAAAAACAGTACCATAATATTGTTTCTCTGTCTTTCTCTACATACTAATTTTGAGAAATAATTATATAGAGAACTAGAGGCCTGCTGCACGAAAATTCATTCACTCAGGGGTGGGAGGTCCCTCAACCTGGCCTGTGCCCTCTCCCAGTCTGGGACTCCTCGGGGGATGTCCACCTGCCAGCTTATGCTCACTCCCTGGGGGACTGGGACTAAGCTGGCAATCAGACATCCCTCTGGCAGCCTGGGAGCCCTTGGGGGATGTCAGTTGGACATCGTTTGCATTGCCGAGGAGGCGGGAGAGGCTCCCGCCACTGCTGCTGCACTTGCAGCCATCAGCCCGGCTTGTGGCTGAGCAGAGCTCCCCCTGGGTGGTCAGTGCTGGTCATAGCGACCAGTCATTCCCGGTTGTTTCACCTTTAGGGTCAATTTGCATATTACCCTTTTATTTATAGAATGTTGTTGTTACTTAATTTTTATGTGTAAAACTTATTCCTAGGTCAGGAATCATTCCTCACTTCACATTTGCTATTTTCCTCTTAGATACCCCTCCAGTAGGTGACAAGGTGCTTAACTGTGACAGATAGTCATTGCTTGGCGCCATGTACTCAAGGAGTGCATTCATGCTTAGGCCTTCAGAGTTATTAAGTTAAAACAAGGCCCTTAGCGTGGCCTTAATTCAACCTGACTGGTGAGAACTTCAGAACTCTGGGCACAGAATGATTCTGCCAGAACCTCTGCACTGAGTGAGATTCCACCAAACTCTAACCTGGCTTTTCTAGCAGCACAAGGCTACGTCCCTTGAATAACACCAGCCCCCATTTAAAAATCTGCCTGAGAAACTAACTCAAAGCTGCCAGGAAAACTTATTTACTGTTTGTTCCAGTCAATACCTGAGGCTAATCCTGAATTCACAATAGTAAATGCTCTAAGAACCCTTTCTTATTCTGCCCCTTAGAGTTTATGTGTAACTCCGACAACTCAGGAGTGTCTTTCTCAGGAACCTGAACATCATTCCTTGAAATGTGATCATCAGAAATGATAGGGCCTCAGTCTCCCAGTTTCCATGGGAGGGCAGGATACAATCCTAACTTCCATATTTGCCATAGTAGGTCCAGCTGCCCCAATTTAATTTACATTGACCAAGCCTTTGTAATTATTTACTTGAGTCCCTACTCTCTCCTCCTACATCCTTATTCTCCCTTTAAAAACCCAGTAACCTCTGGGCAAACCAGAATGGATCTCAGTTCTTTCCCCCACTCTCAGTAGTTACTGAATAAAATCTGGTTTCGCTCATTTAATGTCTGGCTTTATTTATCTTTGACACTGGTGTCCTTTAAGAAGAATGAATATCAACATATAAGAACACTGGGAATGATGTGCACATCTACAAGCCAAGGAGAGAGTTTTCAGAAGAAACCAAGTCTTCTGACACTTTGATTTTGGACTTTGAGACTCCAACGCTGTGATAAGTATCTGTTGTTTAAGCCACCCAGTCTATGGTATTTTGTTATGTCAGCCCTAGTAAACTAACACAGGCCTCAAAGCCTATATTTAAACATTTTAAATATTAAACAAAAAGACCTGTTAAAGAATAATATCCCATCTTCCTACCTTGTCACATATGTTTTCATAACAAACTAGACTGGATATGAATTTAGCATGACTGGATTCCTCAGAGTTCTGCCTTGGAATGTGGCTATAAGGGAAGAGAAAGCCCTTGCCCTAGGCCAAACCTAGGCTGTCTCTTTCTCTTCCATCACCTATCTTCATCTCACACTTTATGTGCAGGCTTTGAGTACATGACACACAAATAGCCAGTACTTAGTCCACCCTGACACCTAGGAGCATGACCACTGTCCCCATGAAGATGGAATTGAGGCTGAGGCCCAATGTGAGGCCCAGATACACAGCAGGGCCATTTGAGCAGGAAACTCAGGGTCCTAAGTATGCAAGCCCTGTGCTAGAAGAGGAGTCATACACTCCAGACAAACACATCCACTTTGCCCTGTGAACTCCTCACTCTGTATGACATGGTGCTGTCAGAAAAGGATACGAGTAGAACCTCTCAGAGGAAGCCCGACAGCAAGGACTTCCCTGGTCAGCATGGGGAGAAAGATCTGCAGATTCCCCTTCTTTACGCTTGTAAAATGCTTCTCAGAATATTAAAAATTCATTGTTGTATATGTGGCTTCTGGACATGGATACACTGGGAGCATTTTATTGCAGTGATACAATTCTGAAAAACACAATACAGAAATTATTATTTATATCTGCAGTTCCCTTTTCTTATTCTGCTCTCAAATGCTAGAAGATGTTGGAAGAATATTTTATGAGAAATTTTATCAGGTCAAGAGAAGAAACTAAAGATACAAATATCAGGATTTTTCTCAAAAACTGTTCAAATCTAGATCTCCCATGCCCCCCTCTCCAGAATGAGATTTCACAGTAAAAAACAAAGTTCATAGGCTCAGAGCTTCCATCTATAACAATAAAAGCATAATATGCTAATTAGACTGGACAGCCAAATGACCTTCCAGACGTCATTCTGGACATCCTTCCTGACAAAGCCCTGGCGGTGGGGGCCAAGGTAGAGGTGGTTAGGGGTGATCAGGCTGGCAGGCGAGCAGTTAGGGACAATCAGGCAGGAAGAGTGGTTAGGGGAGATCAAGCAGGTAGGCAGAGTGGTTAGGGGAGATCAAGCAGGCAGGCGAGTGGTTAGTGGTGATCAGGCAGGCAGCCAGAGTGGTTAAGGGCAATGAGGCAGGCATGCAGAGTGGTTAAGGGTGGTCATGCAGGCAAACAGGTGAGTGGTTAGGAGCCTGCAGTCCTGGATTGCGAGAGGGTGCAGGCTGGGCTGAGGGACCCCCCCATGCATGAATTTTGTGCACCAGGCCTCTAGTTCTTAAATATGAGCAGACAACCAAGGATTACCATACACCAGAAAAAGGACCTTAAAAAAAAGATGGAGGTAAAAATAAAAAGAAACTCAATAAAACAACAAACTTAGAGGAAACATGAGACATAAAAAAAAAACTAGAAAACAAACAAAAAATTTTAAAAATATGTTGATATTCTTAGATAGAGTGTAATTTTTTACATTCATGAAACATACTTAGGAATATATATATGTTTTTTATTTGTTTTTTTCTAGATATAGAATACAAAAGAAAGTGCTGAACATGTGCAAATGTAAAAGCAAAAATAAAAATCTTAATATAAAGACTGAAGAAATACAGAAACTAGGTTAAAATAACAAAAACACAGAAAATAGGTAAGTATAAGCCAGTTCTAGGAGATCCAAAAACCAAATAACAGTTCCAGAAAGATGACAGGAGAGAGAGAAAGAGAGAGAGGGGAGAGAGAGAGAGAGAGAGAGAGAGAGAGAGAGAGAGAAAGAGAGAGAGAGAGAGAAGAGAGTGATAGAGAAGAGAGAGATAGACAGAGAGAAAGATTATCAACAACAAATAATGAATCTTTCAAAATATGCATGTTGCACTGCTTTTTTTCTGCATATTTTTATTCAATAATAATTTAGAATGTTCAACTTGGTGCTTATGTAAATATTTATGTATACACAATTGATTCTTATAATCATCTTATATAATAAAAAGCTAATATGCAAATAGACCGAACGGCGGAACAACCAGTCCCAAACAACCAGTCGCTATGATGTGTGTTGACCACCAGGGGGCATGTGTGGAACATGGTGGGAGTTGGCCACGGCGATATGGTGGAGCAGGTGAGTGGGGGTGCCAGATCAAGGGGGAGCACTGGTTGCTGTCATCAGGGTGAGCCTCTGGTGGTTACTGAAAATTCTTTGCTCCCATGCACCATGGTCCCTCTCGACACTCGCACCTGCTGCCAGAGCCAGCCCCGTTCACACCCACTGCCGGCGTCAGAGCCACTGCTTGCACCCACTGCCAGCACCAGCCCTGATCACACCCTCAGCCGGAGCTAGAGCCGCTGCTCCCACCCACTGCCAGTGCCTGGTGCCAGTTCCAATCACTCGGCGCCATCAGTGGTTGCGTATGGCAGCTACCGGCCTAATCTCCCCTGAGAGCTTCTCCACCTTCCCCTGCTCCTGAGGGGCAATCAGGGCAGCAGCCACCACTCACACCTGCTGATGGCGCTGGCCCCAATCACTCCGCGCCATCAGCTGGTGTGAGTGGGAGCGGCGGCGGCAGCAGGAGCATGGCTACCAGCAGACAGGGGACCGGGGCCATGGCAGGAGGGGGTGGGCGGGGGTGAGGAAGATGGGCCGAGACCCGCCCCTGTGCCCACCTCAACCTCATAGCCCACAGTTCCTTTCAAGTGCACGAATTCGTGCACTGGGCCCCTAGTTTTTATATATGACATCTTTGTTTCAATTTCACTTTCAAATAAAATTTTGCTAATTTATATAAAAGTAATTCATTTCTACATATTGATCTTTTATCAAGTGATTTTTTTTTTTAATTTACTGATTAGTTTGAATAGTTGGTTTAATTGTTTTGGAGTGTTTAGTTAACAGATTATGTCATATGCAAATAAAAGTAGCTTTACTTCTTTCTAACATTTTGTACCTAATATTTATTTATCTTGCTCTATTATATAGGTAACCTTTCCAGTGTAAGGAAAAAAAAAGATCATAATAGATATCCTTATTTTAAGCACAGATTTAAACATTTCAACATTAAAAATATAGAAGCCATAGTTTTCCTTTATTTTAGATACTCTTTATAAGATTAAGAATGAGATTTTAATCAAGTATGGGTAAAGTGTTATATGCTCTCTCTGTACCTATGTAAAGGGATAGATAAAAATAGAAAGATAGCTAGAAAGATAATAGACAGATACATAGATAGATAGATAGATAGATAGATAGATAGATAGATAGACAGATAGATAGAAAGATAGACAGACAGACAGACAGACAGACAGACAGACAGACAGACAGATAGATAGATAGATAGATAGATAGATAGATAGATGATAGATAATTTAGATAGATAATAGATGGAATAAACTTCATTTAACCAGATGCATTATCCTTCTCAAAAATCATCGTATTGAATTTTACTTTATTTTATTTTGTCTAAGAATTTGAAATGGACTTGTAATTTGCTTTTCTTGGAATACCCTTTGCAGGCTTTAGTGGCAGGATTATGTTTACTTCAAAAATAAGTTGGGAGGTGTTCTCTCTCTACTTTCTAAAACTTTTTGAAGATTTGTATTATTTAAAACTTAAATATTTGAAAGTATTCAACTGTGCAGCCATATATGCCCAAGGTTTTCCTTGTGGGGAGATTTTAAATTATTGACTACATTTATTCAATATATTATTCATTTTTTTGTTTCTGTTTAGGTCAGTTTTGATAGACAAAAGTGTGTTTTGAAAGAAATTCATTCACTTTATCTAGGTTGACAAACTTATTGATACTGTTATTCATACCATCATCTTATGTATTTTAGTCTGCAGAATTTTTGCTGATACTTGATTTTATATTTTCTTATATATTTTATATTGGTAATTAATGTTCTCTCTCTTGATCAAATTTACTATGGGCATATCAATTTTATTAATTTGATATTCTCAGTATCACAAAAGTACAAATGTCCATATATCTCACAAATTTTAAACATTTTCTCATTGTTAAGATATAGGAATGTGTGAATGTGGAATATTACAGTAGCCATTTTAGGCCATTATAAAGTTCCTTCTATTACAGGCATCCAACATAGAAATATAACATTTACATTTAGTTTCATAGAACCAAACAACAAAGTTCTAAAGAAGAGTATTAATGTTCATTTCTAATTGGAAGGTTAAGAACCATAGAGTAAGCAATACTTCTGCTTACAGTGGATACCAATGTGTGTTAATACCACATGCATTGAATGGAACTAAACTTAGTATAGTAGTCCACCCTTATTTGCACTTTTTATTGTCAGAAAATATTAAATGAAAAATTCCAGAAATAAACAATTAGTAAGTTTTAAATTGTACTGTGTTCTGAGTAGCATGATCAAACCTTGTAGACATCCGTCCCCATCCTGTGCAGGGTGTGAATCACCCCTTTTGTGAGAGTACCCACATTTTAGATCCTATCCACCCATTAGTCTCTTAGTAGCCATCTCAGTTATCTTATCAGCTGCCACGCATTAAGTGTTTGTGTTTAAGCAATCCTTATTTTACTTAATGGCCCCAAAGCACAAGAGTAGTGATGTTGACAATTTAGTTATGCCAAAGTCATGGCTCAATAATCCAGGATCACCCAAAGTAGATGATCGTCTTTCTTATGTATGGTCAAAAGGTCAATAGTAGCCAAACACTATGTCACATGTCTGTATTATTCACCTCACTTCATTTCAACAGAGGCATTTTATCATCTCCCATCATCACAAGGAAAGGAGAGTAGGGTAAATAAGATATTCTGAGAAAGACCACGCCTATGTAATTTACTATTGTATATTGTTGTATTGTTCTCTTGTCTAATTTTATTATTGGCTATTATTGTTAATATTTATTGTGCCTAATATATAAATTAAATTTTATAATAGGTGTGTATAGGAAAAAAACATATATGTAGACTTTGGTATCACCCATGGTTTGGGGCATTCCCGGGGGTCTAGGAACATATCCCCATGGATAAGAGGGACCCGCTGTAAATGAAAGCGATTTTGACTTATTTCTATAGCCAGTGCAAATATTTTCCTTATTTTGAGAGGAAGGAGAACAGGGCAATATGTTGATATTGATACATGTAGTTGCAAAGTAGAAGTCTCTGCAGCTTTGGAATGATTCCCAACAGAATCCATAAATTATGTAGTTAAGAGAAAAAACAAATAATAAATCTGTGTTCTTAATTTCTGTAGATTACTAATTTGGTTGTTTTTATATCTTAAATTTTCTTCTCTAGGACATTAATTGAAATAATATATCTCAGGTATTTTAGAAATTTAATTTATTATATGTAAATAAATATTTTTGTCAGGTTTGAGTTTCTAAAACTTAGAAAAAACTATGAATAACAGATACTGTTATATTTTTCTAAATTTGGAAACTAGCCCAAATGATCAGTATAAGGCAGAGTAAATAAATAAAAAAATAAAAAAACAGAAAAAACAGCAACAACAAAAACCAAACTGTTATTGAGTTAGCAGGAATTTTTAGGAATAACAATGCATTGCAAAATTATAATGTACTCAGTAGCAATTGTTGTAACCATATGTAAGAAGATTCATTTAAAATGTTCTCACAATGATTTTTAAATAGCAACACATCCCAGTGGTTCTTTCCTTTGTAGATCTAGACCTCTCTATGTAAGATACAACTTTTAATTGTTTCCTATAGAGAGATTATTCATTAGTCAGATCTCAATTCAGTAAGTGAAAGTGAATATTTATAAGTTATTATAAACAATGTTCTATTTCTATAATTATGAATTCATGGTCTATGGCTTACCATAAATTCTAAGAATCCTAAAACACTGAGAGGTAGGGGTTGAAGGGAGACAGAGAATTAGAGAAAGATAGAATAAGTGTGAGAAAAAGGAAAAGGGAAAAGGGGAAATAAGAAAAGAAAGGAAGACAAAGAAAGAATAAAAACAATAGAGAATATTTCAATTGGGGTGGAATAAGACTAACACAATATTGACAATCAGCTGATGACTTTTTAAAACCTCAAACTGGAGTGTCATTTTTAATTTAATGCATCATCCTCACTCCTATGTATATTAAAGGTTCTATTAACAGGCAATGTGAATTTTGAGTCATAGCCCTATAAAGATCAAGTTTAAAATCACACTAATGATCCAAGACTTAGCCAAAATTTTCTTGAATCAATTTATATTTTATCTATATTAGTTGAATTAATATTTTGCAGTCTATATTTGTCTCTTATCACAATTTATCAACTCAACCCAAGATACTACGCTTTAAAAATCAATTTCCATTACTATGGCACTATCTTAGTCTTCTTATTCCTCCAGTCACTAATAATAGAGATTTCATTGTATTATAAAAATACTGCTCCATTTTCTTCTGATGCTAGATATGAAAGAAAATCTAGAAAAAAGTAGTTTCCTCAAAATTGACATGTTCATAAATTTTTTGAGTAGAGAGAATTGTCATGTATATATAACAAGAGTATTAACTATATTTAGAAAACTTGAAAGTATTATCTGCTAAGAATATTTTCAAATGGCTAGAAAATATATGAATGCTAGATATGTAAGCTCAGCACATGCATTCTACAAGTTTCTACTTTTGCAGATGGGAAAGGTGGGTAAGCCTTTCAATGGCTTCTGGAAATATTTGAATCTCAAAATAAACATCTTAGTACAAAAATATGAAAAATGTTAATTAGAAATGAATGGTTAATTAAATGTCTACAAAAGATAGCAGTGTTCCAACTTAAAACTCTTTTATTTATTTACTAGCCAGATTTTGACATTATTATTTTTATTAATGCACAAAGAAATAAGCAATATTGATTTTATTAATAGCCAAATAAAAATGACATAAACAAATTTAACTGGAATTTTATGTTATCATGAATGATTCAATATGATCTCTAGAATTATGTTATGTCACCAGTCATCCTCCACCTACAATTGTGCCATCTCTTCCTATCAGGAGATAATTTTTGTTGTTGTTGTTAAAAGAAGAAATAGTAAAATATTTTGGGGATTTGCACAAGAAATATCCTAAGTAAAAACTTTGAAAATAGGAAATGTAAAACTAATCTATAGTGGCAAGAAGTAGAGATTGGTTAAAAAGAGGCATAGAGGAAGGTTGGAAGTATTGGAAATATTATATATCTTAATTTTTGTGTGAGTATATAGTATACACACTTGTCAAAACTCACTAACTATACCATAAAGTGGGTACAGTTAATTTCATGTATATTTCAATACAATTGATAATATTAGAAGAGAACTTAAAGAAAAAGTTAAGCTAGGGAAGACACCCCTAAAATATCCCTGTCCTCAAGTCAGTTACGTATTAAAAAAGCCATCAGTGCCTCCGGCCTCACAACACTCTCTGCATTGTGCCTCAGACTCCATCTCCTGTCATGCACCTACACAAACTCCGTGTTCTATAGTGCAAACTCTTTCCCTCTCCCTAAAATATACCTTCTTCATTCCTACCTTTTCCTTCTTCATGGCATTCCCTCACCTCTGGCTAAAATCCTCGGTACTTAGCCAGTAAACACCCGTTCATCATGTTCTCTTATCTGAAACTTCTGTCCCATGAAACTCCTCGGATGCTCCTCATATTTAAGATTTCATCTCCATTGGTCTTTTATATATAACTAGGAGCCCGTTGCACGAAGTTTCGTGCAATAGACTTTTCCTTCACCTGGCTGCCGGCACCAGTTTTCCGCCAGCAGCAGTTTTCCTCTGGCCACCCGCTGATCAGAGCTCCTCCCGCCAGCACAATTGGCCACCTCGAGAGGAACTCCGATCAGGAGGTGCTCCGATCGGGCGGGTGGCCAGAGGAAAACTGCTGCTGGCGGAAAACTGGTGCCGGCAGCCACGCAATCGGCCACCCCGAGTTCCGCCACCAGCGTCTTCTGCCGGCCCCGTGGGTCCTTCCGCAGCGCTGGCCTCAGCAGCGCTGGCCGTTTAGGCCGGCGGGAGGAGCAGGGGTCCGGGACTCGCGAGTCCCCGCCCGCTGCTCCTACCGCTAGCCAATCGGCCACCCTGAGTCCCGCCCCCCGCGCCTCCAGCCGGCCCAATCGTGGGCATAGCGGAGTGATGCAATTTGCATATTACCTTTTTATTATGTAGGAAGGCTTCTAATGCATGCTTCATTATCCTACCTGGACTATAACCTCCCTTATCTCAAGTAGCTCATTTTACAACTATCAGATTTTCTATTATGTTTGGATCTGATAGGTGCTCACTCATTATCTGTTGATTGAGAACCTACAAGCTATAAAAGCTTTACATTGCATGGAAATAAAAGATGTCAAGGAGCCAAAGACATATTGTTTCTACTTTTACTGATGGGAAAGGTAGGTAACTATAATTAGGAAGGAAAGAGAAATATAATGAATCAATTTGCTAGCAAATAATAACACATGAAGAATAGTAGGCTTTCCTTTTCTCATATAGTTCATGGAATGATATAGATGAAGAATGATGGAGAAAGATATAAAAATATTGTAATTACAGTTGCCTCCAATTACATCATATTAATTTAGAAACCTTGGCAACTATGCTCCACAGCAGACAGAAAATGATGGATGTGGCAAATTACTGCTTCCTATAGCAATGTGTTTTGTTTTTTTCTTAAATTGATTCTTATCAATGGACAAAGCAGGAACAGCAAATTAGTGTCACTGAAGTGAAACCTTTCCACTTTAATTATATCAGGTAAAATGATAAAATCAAAGCCAATTATTTTCTAAACACAATGTATAACTTTCAAGAAATTGGATAGAAAAATAATTTTGGCAAACAAGCCGGTTATACACATCTAATAATAGAGTAATATGCAAATTAACCATCACTCCGCGACAAAATGGCGGCGCCCATGGCCACAAGATGGCGGCGCCCAGTGCTCTCAGGCCCACCGAAGTCCCCCAGTCCCAGAGAGGGCTACCGCTGAGAGCAGGCAGCATGCGACCGGGGCTGTTGGCCTGGGAGGGTCCCGAATACCCCTGGCTGATCTGCTCCCAGCCTCGGCCCTGGCTGTTGGCCTGGAGGGCTGCCGACGCTTCCTCCTGGCCACCCCCACATCACTCCCAGCCGCGACCTGGCAGTAGCCTGGGAGACTGCGAACAACCCCCTTGTGATCTGCTCCCAGCCGAGAGCCAGGCAGTGGGCTGGGAGAAGGAAACCCCTGCCCCGTGTGATCTTCGACTTGGGTAGTGGCCTGGGAGATGGCGCACACCCCGCCCCGCGTGATCTCCCAGCCAGCCGCGACCCGGGCAGTGGCCTGGGAGACGGCGCGCACCCCTCCCCCACCCCCCGCGTGATCTCCCAGCCAGCCACAACCCGGGCAGTGGCCTGGGAGACGGTGTGCACACCCCCCCCCCCCGTGTGACCTCCCAGCCAGCCGCGACCCGGGCAGTGGCCTGGAAGACGGCGCGCACACCCCCCCCCCGCGTGATCTCCCAGCCGCGACCTGGGCAGTGGCCTGGGAGACGGCGCGCACACCCCCCCGCATGATCTCCCAGCCGCGACCCGGGCAGTGGCCTGGGAGACGGCGCGCACACCCCGCCCCGCGTGATCTCCCAGCCAGCCGCGACCCAGGCAGTGGCCTGGGAGATGGCGCACACACACCCCGCGTGATCTCCCAGCCGCGACCTGGGCAGTGGCCTGGGATATGACGCGCACCCCCAGCATGATCTGCTTCCAGCCTGAGACCCGGGCAGTGGCCTGGGAGAAGGCGCACACACCCATCCCCCATCCCACCCCACCCCCCACTCCCCTGCGTGATATTCTCCCAGCCACAACCTGGGTAGTGGCCTGGGAGGCCGCGCGTACCTTCCCCTACCTCCCCCCCCCCCCACAATCTGCACTCAGCTGTGACCGGGGCATTGGCTTGGGAGGCTGCACGCACCTCCTCCCCCTCCCCTCCTTCCCCCCAATCTGCTCCCAGCCTCGACCGGGGCAGTGGCCTGGGAGAAGTCACACATCCCCCGGCGTGATCTTCTCCCAGCTGCAACCTGGGCAGTGGCCTGGGAGACAGCGCAAACCCCCTGGCGTGATCTCCCAGCCATGACATGGGCAGTGGCCTGGGAGATGGCACGCACCCCGGGCGTGATCTGCTCCCAGCTGCGACCCAGGCAGTGGCCTGGGAGAAGGCACACAACCCGGGCGGATCTGCTTCCAGCTGAGACCCCGGCAGTGGCCTGGGAGATGGCACACACCCCCACATGATCTGCTCCCAGCTGAGACCTAGGTCCCAGCTGGGAGCAGATCGTGGGGTGGGGGGAGGTGCACAGTCTCCCAGGCCACTGCCCAGGTCCTGGCTGGGAGCAGGGGAGCGCATTTGGGGGTGACCGGGCTTTCAGGGGAGGGCAGTTAGGGATGATCAGGCTGGCAGGGGAACACTTAGGTATAGATCAGGCTGGCAGGGGAGTGGTTAGGGGGTGATCAGGCTGGCAGGCAGAAGCAGTTAGGGGTAATCAGGCAGGCAGGTGAGTAGTTGGGAGCCAGCAGTCCCGGATTGTGAAAGGGATGTCCGACTGCCTGTTTTTAAACAGGCAGTCGGACATCCCCCGAGGGGTCCCAGATTGGAGAGGGTGCAGGTTGAGCTGAGGGACACCCCCCACCAGTGCATGAATTTCATGCACCGGGCCTCTAGTTGGAGGATAAAAGCCATGAGAAATAATGTATTTAAAGAAGGTACACTATTTGGAATAGTCTTTATTCTCATATATATTTTTTATTTTGAAGAAAATTTGCATTAAATAATTGTCAATTAATATTTGCAGAATACCTACTGTTTTACTGTGTGAGGTCTTGTGTGGTTGAGTTATAAACTTGACACAGCTCCTTCCTTTAAATAAAGTTAGTGGGTGATTTTAAAAAAAGAAATTAGAAATTTTAATAGAAGGAGGTAGAGTCCAATGGTCCAAGCAAGTACAGTGATATGGAAGCAGATAGACGAGGCTGGAGTGTCAGTAGGTAAAATAGGAAAGGTGTTCCCAATGGAAAAAGAAGACAGGACTGGCAGACAGAACATATGTGCACAAGAGTAGAGTAATGTAATATCGTGTTTATTCATAAGACTTTATTTTTATTATTTTAATTAAAATATTTTTTATTGATTTTTAGAGAGAAAAAGGGAGAGGGAGAGAGAAAGGAACATCAATGTGAGAGCGACGCATCGATTGGCTGCCTTCTACATGCACCCTACCAGAGACTTGAGATCGCAACCTAGGCATGTGCCCTGACTGGAAATCGAACTAGCAACTTCAGTGCATGGGACTATGCCAAATCAACTGAGCCACACCAGCCATGGCATGTAAGCCATTAATGATTTGTGTTGTAAACTGAGCAAAGCTAGCTTTGGCCATTCAAAATCTTTGTCTTTTTGTGAGATATTTTAAAAATTCTTCTGTGACGTCTTTTATTTATTTACTTTTGAATGGATTAACAAAATGGCATATCCATGCAATGGAATATTGCCATTTAATCATTTTTTCAATTACAGTTGGCATACAATATTATATTAGTTATAGTTGTATACCCCAGTGATTAGACATTATATAATTTACTAAGTGGTCATCCCAATATAAAGCTTGCATCCATCTGACACCACAGAATTATTAGAATATTATTGACTGTATTCCCTATGCTAGACTTTGTATCCCAATAACTATTCTGTAACAACCAATTTGAATTTCTTAATTACTTCACCTTTTTCACCCATCCCCCTAATCCCTCTCCCATCTGGCAACCATCAACATGTTCCCTGTAACTATGAGTTATTTTATGTTCTGATTGTTCCTTTATTTTATATTTTTTTTAGTTTCAATTGTTGATAAATATGCATTTATTGCCATTTTATTGTTCATATTTCTTTTTCTTCTTCAAGAAAACCACTTAATATTTTATATAATACTGGTTTGGTAATGAACTCCTTTATTTTTTTCTTGTCTGAGAAGCTCTTTATCTGTCTTTTGATTCTAAATGATAACTTTGCTGGGTAGAGTAATCTTGGTGGTAGGTCCCTGCTTTCATCACTGTGAATATTTCTTATCACTCCCTTCTGGCTTGCAAAGTTTCTGTTAAGATATCAGCTGATATTCTTTTCTTTTTTTTTTAATTTAATAAATCTTTATTGTTCAGATTATTACAATTGTTTCTCTTTTTTTCCCCCCATAGCTCCCCTCCACCCGGTTCCCACTCCACCCTCTTCCCTTACCTCCCCCCCTACTGTCCTCATCCATAGGTGTACGATTTTTGTCCAGTCTCTTCCCATACCCCCCACACCCTTTTCCCCCTGAGAATTATCTATCCACTCCTATTCTATGTGCCTGATTATATTATATTCACAAGTTTATTCTGTTCCTCAGATTTTTAATTCACTTGATTTTTAGATTCACTTGTTGTTAGATATGTATTTTTTGTTCATAATTTTTATCTTTACCTTTTCTTTTTCTTCCTCTTCTTAAAGAATACCTTTCAGCATTTCATATAATACTGGTTTGGTGGTGATGAACTCCTTTAGCTTTTTCTTGTCTGTGAAGCTCTTTATCTGACCTTATATTCTGAATGATAACTTTGCTGGGTAGAGTAATCTTGTTTGTAGGTTCTTGCTATTCATCACTTTGAATATTTCTTGCCACTCCCATCTGGCCTACATAGTTTCTGTTGAGAAATCAGCTGACAATCATATGGGTGCTCCCTTGTAGGTAATTAACTGTTTTTCTCTTGCTGCTTTTAATATTCTCTCTTTGTCTTTTGCCCTTGGCATTTTAATTGTGATGTGTCTTGGTGTGGTCCTCTTTGGATTCCTTTTGTTTGGGGTTCTGTGCACTTCCTGGACTTGTAAGTCTATTTCTTTCACCAGGTGGGGGAAGTTTTCTGTCATTATTTCTTCAAATAGGTTTTCAGTATCTTGCTCTCTCTCTTCTTCTGGCACCCCCATATTCTGATGTTGGTATGCTTCAAGTTATCCCAGAGGCTTCTTACACTATCTTCAACTTTTTGGGTTGTTTTTTCTTTTTGCTTTCCCAGTTGAGTGTTTTTTGCTTCTTTGTATTTCAAATCTTTGACTTGATTCTTGTGTTCCTCTAGTCTGCTGTTGGGTCTCTGTATAATATTTTTTATTTCAGTCAGTGTATGTTTAATTTCTAGTTGGTCCTTTTTCATATCCTTGAGGGTCTCATTAAATTTATCAGCCTTTTCCATGAAATTCTTGAAAAACCTTATAACCGTGGTTTTGAACTCTATGTCCATTCATTTGTTCTCCTCCATTTCTTTCGTTTGGGATCTGTTTCCTTGTCTCCTCATTTTCGCTGCTTCCCTGAGTTGGTAAGGTGGCTTTGTGTGCTAGGTGTCCTATATGGTCCGATGGGTCAGCCTCCCAGTTACCTGAGGTGAACACTCTTGGTGTACCCCTTTGTGGACTGTGTGTACAGCCTTGTTGTAGTTAAGTCTTGATTGTTGTTGGTGTCACTGGGAGTAATTGACCTCCAGGCCAATTGGCTGTGAGGATCTGCTGTGTCTATAACAGAAGAATTGCTGTGCTGGAGACACGCTTATGGGGCAGGACTTGTTTCAGCGGAGCTTTGGTGCTCACTGAGTCTGCCTCTTGAATGTGTCCCTTATGAGAGTAGTTGAAATCTGGTGTCATCTCACACAGACCACTAGATACACTAGTTTCTGGATCTCCAATGGGGTGCAGGTCAGCTACTGTCTGAGGCCACCCAGTAGGAGCTATAGCAAGAACTACAGTTTTTTCCTCTTTGCTTGGGGTTTGGAGGTTTTGGAGCTGTCTGACCCGGAGCTGCAGTTTGTTTGGTTAAGCTGCGATAGGGCAGGCCATTTATATGCAAAAGCCGCTGCACAGAGCTTTGGTGTGTTTGTAGATTGTGCGGGGCGAAGTCTCAGGACATCACTAGGCTAGGGCATGGCAAACAGCGATGGCTTTCAGTCAGCCTTCTCTGCGTTTCCACGTTTCCAAGTCCCCGCATCCCATGCTCCAGCACAGTAAACAATGATTGCAGGGCGCACCTCTGCAAGAAAGTCACCCTCCCTTTCCGACCCAATGGCAGACAGTCCAGCTTCTCCCCGTAGGAGTTTGGGTCCCCTGCGTCTCCCCAGAAACTGGATTTCAGAGTAATCGGGAGCTTATCTCCCTTCAGGTTGAAAAAAAGCAGTACATCCAATCTCCCGCCACCAGCCCGATTCGTATGCCTCCGTACCTCAGCTTTTCAGCATTTGTGCACATCTCAATGCTCTTTTCTCTTTTCTTCTAGTTGTAGAACTTCCACTCAGCCAGCTTTCCCATGGTTCTGGGTGATAGACATTTTGTCTTTTAGTTGTAGTTTTGAAATTGTTGTGCGAGGCAGCAGTTTAGGTGTTTACCTATGCCGCCATCTTGGTTTCTCCTCTCAGCTGATAGTCTTATGGGGAGCTCCCTTGTTGGTAACTAACTGCTTTTCTTTTGCCGCTTTTAAGATTCTCTCTTTGTCTTTAACCATCAGCATTTTAATTATGATGTGTCTTGGTGTGGACCTCTTTGGATTCATCTTGTTTGGGACTCTCTGCCTTTCCTGACTTGTATGTCTATTTCCTTCACCAGGTTAGGGAAGTTTTCTATATTTATTTTTTTCAAATAGGCTTCAATTTCTTTCTCTCTCTCTTCCCAATCTAGCACCCCCAAGATGCAAATGTTGGTATTCCTTGAAGTTTTCCCAGAACTTCCTTATACTATCTTTGTTTTTCTGGTTTACTTTTTTCTTTTTTGTGTTATGATTATTTATTTTTTGCTTCCTTATATTCCAAATCACTGATTTGATTCTTGGCTTCATCTAATATACATTTGATTCCCTATAAATTATTCTTCATTTCAGTTAGTGTATATTTCATTTTTGACTGGTTCTTTTGTGTGGTTTCTATGCCTTTTTTTATGCAAGTTCCTTGAACATTTAATCATTGTTTTGAATGCTGTATCTGGCCTTTGCTTGCCTTCATTTCATATAGTTGTTTTCCTAGAGATATCTTATGTTTTTTGTTTGTTTGTTTTGTTTTATTTGGGACCTATTTCTTTGTCTTTGCATTTTTGGCTCCTTCCCTATTTGTTTCTATGTATTAGGTTGAGCTTCTATGTCTCCTGGACGTGGTAGAGTGGCCTAGTGTAGTGCGTGTCCTGTATGGCCTAGTGTCGTAGCCTCCCCAGTCACCTGAAGTAAGCATTTTTACAAAAAGAACAGGTGGGCCTCTGTGTGGCCTGTGTGCACTCAACTTCAAGAGAAACCTCCTCCTTTCCCTGTCACCTAGCAATAGCAAATGATTACTCTTTAAAAGTGGAAGCCACTCTGTCCCTTGCCCTGTACTGACTAGCAATACTTGGCCCTATCTTTTCTTGGAAAGTGAAATAAACTTCCTCTCTGCATCTTTTCTTTTAGTTGTGAATTATTTCATAGCCCCTGTCACTGGCAAACCCTAACAAACAGAGAGATCCAAAGTGTTTACAAAAGAAGTTGACTTCATTTTCAATAGAGTATCAAGAAGTCAAAGCCTAAAGCACTCTCAAAAACAGTGGAAGTTTGGTGAAAAACAATTAAGGGGAGGTTGGTATATTCCTTTAAGAAATTAAACCAAAGGCCAGTGAGCTTATCAGAAAGCATCAGGAAAAAGGTAGATAAGAAGAGTCCTCCTGAAGTCAGAACAAATGTCAAATGCTGACCTCCAAAACTATCCTTGTAAAGAAGCTCAAATTTAGTTGGATTAGACTGTAAAGAATCTATGCCCAGAGAATTGTTAAATACAATAGACAGATCAACCAGCAATTAGTGGTCATGGAAAAAGAGAGTCAAAGAGGACCCTGTTATCACAGTAATCATGCTTCATATTGCTGAGGGGGCGGTTGGGGAGGGGGCAGCTAAGCTGCACTAAAGATATTAATTCAGTCAATAAACACATAAACAAGTAAATAACAAATGTTTGTGCCACACACATACACATATGGGAGCAAAAACATTGTTGCTGCAATATTATCTAAAATGTCTAGATTCCAACCAAACAACAAAAATGAGACATGCAATGAAAGGAGAAATTTTGACCCATACCTTGGGGAAAAAAAACAGGCAATAGAAACTGTCTACATGAACACTAGATATCTGATTTAGTAATAAAAATTTCAAAATAGCTATTATAAATATGTTCCAAGAACAAGAGAACTATACTTAAAGAAATAAAGAAAAACATGATGATACGATCTTATAAAACAGAGAACAGCAATAAATAGATACAAACATTAATTTAAACAAAGTCAAATGGAAATAAAAAGTACAATAGCTGAAATAAATAACTCACTAGAGGGCCTTAACATTAGAATTGAACTTGCAGAAGAAACAATTAGTATACTTGAAAATTGAAAGAAACGGCTTTTGCAATCCAAAGAACAGAGAGTAAAATGAATGAACAAAAATGAATAGATCCTCTGAGAAATGCAAGGCACCATTAAGTGCACCAACATATGTATGTAATGGGAGTACCAAAAGGAGAGGAAAGAGGAAAAAAAAAAGATAAGAAAAAATATTCAAGTAACTAATGACTGAAAACATCCCCAATTTATTTTAAAATGTTAATTACACATTTAAAAATATAAATATGCATTTAAATACACATTTTTACCATAATAAAGTCTGAAAAATATAGAGTAGCATAAACAATATTTGCTGGGCAATACTATTTTTCATTGACTTTTATGGCTAAATCATGAATTACTGAGAGTAGAAGAACTAACATAATTTTAGAGTATACTCTAAGAAAGGGATTGTTCAAATTATACAGTTCATGAGAGCATCACATACAAAGGAAATGGTTACTGGAGTATCAAGATAATGGTGATTCGGGTTGTTTTCCTGAGCAGGATGCAAGGGTGACTTCTTTCCCAGATCCTTGTCCAGATGGTTTCAAAGAATGAAGCCATGGACAAAAGGTGTTAGATGAAAAGGGTGGAAATTTATTGGAAGCAAATATAAACTCCCACGTAGGGAGGGGGTCCCATGGGGTAAACCCCTAAGCTCTTTTTTCCTAAAGTGTATAAAGGCTGTAGTTCTTTGTTTCTTCATTCTCCCTTCTAATAGGTCACTCTTTCTGCAGAATATCAGCTTTAAAGCCCAAACCCCATGTGGTGCCCCTCCTGTCCCGCTCCCCCTTATCTTGTAACATTTCTTTATCTCCTGTGAAAATCTGTTTTCCTCTTTCTCCCATTTGTTGGCATTTCTCTATCCTCTGTGAAAGTTTGTCTCCTCTTTCTCCCCATACCTTGTGGCTTTTCCCTATCTTCTGTGAATGGATGTCTTCCTCTCCCCTTATCCTGTGGCACCATTTTTTCTTTTTTTCTCTGTGAATGTATGCCCTGTGGCAGCTCCAAGCCCTCACCTATGCCTTCCTCCCCAATGGACCCTCTTTATTCCTGAAACTCCCTAAACCTGCCTATTTTATCCCTCAAATTCCTTTCAATGGCACAGCACTTTTTCAGATATGGCAAAATTTTGCCCTAAAGAGGGTTGACTAAGTACACATGTAATAGAGTGAAATGCTGGTCTAACTCCATCTTGTTTAAGCTCGCTTTGTTCCTATGCCTTCAAGCTAATAGCTCCTGTTTTAGACATGTTCATCATTAGAGGAATTTGGCTTTGGGCTTGCATTTTTTTTACAAAAAGAGCCCTGCCCATTTTTCATTCTCATGACATAAAAAAGCCTTTACTCTGTACTTTCTTAAGGTGGATTTGAGGATTAGTGCTCTCACCTTCTGAGTTGTCATCTTCTTGATCAATAAAACTTTCCTTACTCCAAACTCTGATGTTTTGAGTTTAGGCCTTTCGAAGCATTGAGCACATGGGCTTTGGACCATGTTGTGGGGTCGAACCCTGGAGTCAAAAATAAGACCACCGGAGGCTGCTGATTGATTAAACAAAGCAGGCAAGGATTTATTGAACTGGCCAGGACGGCTGCGAGAGCACCACACGCAGGTGGAGTCCACACGACCGCACTGTCCCAGGTGTAGGCAGTCCTTTTAAAGGTCCAAACCACAAAAATTTTCCTTTGTTCTAAATTCTAAATTCTAAAATCTGGGAACAGCCTGCAGGGGGGTTCCCAGCCCCTGCTGGACATTATTGGAATGTGGCCCTATCTTGGGAAAGCAGGTTTTTACAGAAGCAGACCCAAGCGGAGTCAGTAATCTCTAAAGGTTATCTACAGTTTCTACTCCTGGAGCCACTGAGTCAGTGGGAATCAATCTCCTGTAGTCCTGGTCCACAGGCACAGGAATATTACCTCTGTGTCTCCAGGTCTCAGTCTGGAAGCTGAGGTAACCACCCTATTGTCCAAGCAAGCAAGTGTGTACAGAAGCCAGAATAGCAGGGTTAAAATTCAAACAGCAGTTTTTACCTAAGTATGGTTGCTACCATACTTCAGACCAGTAATACAATCTGCAACTGAGGCTGAGACTTCACTGGGAGAATCAGCTCTTAGAAGTGAGGGATGAGTGCAAGGAACTTTAGAGTTAGAGGTAGGTAGAGTGCAGCCCTTTGGACCAGTCAGGCTTTGGTTGACTTATTTCTATTCTGACATTACATGCATTGGAACCATCCCTACATATAAGGCCAACTAGGCCGTATGGTAAAAAAAAACAACAACTATAAACTCTTAAAGACTTTCAAGGGACTATATCTTATATTTGGCCTCATTAACACTATGTTCTATTCAACTAATTTAGATAAACGATTACCCAGTTGCATCTTTCTGTTTAATATTTGCTTAATTTTATTTTTGTTGTAATTCAATATATCAAATATACATTTTAGGTCTTTAGGAATTCAATTATTTTTCAAAGGATTTTTTTTTTTTTTTTTTGCAGCTGAGTATAAGATAAATATGAAAGAAAACGCCCTGGAAGAAAAAATGTTCCTATAATTGCTTCTGTGAATGAAAATTTAAAAAATAATACTCTTCAAAGCGGTTTTTATTTTGTGTGTTTTCATGTGTGCACGTGCATATCCATATGCATACCTGCAAATCCTTGCAGGTATGTGTTTTTTGGCCTGAAAATCCTTGATCTTTCTGCTTTGTTTAAGCTTAATACAGCTGTGAATGGCCTTGCATGACAGTGTTTGCAAACCATGGCTCTGAGGATTTTTCATTTCATACATCATTTACAACTGGCCTAAGTGATCCCATATATTCTGGACCTATACTCTTCCATCACAGAAAGTTAAAGTAAAAAGTATATTTGTCTATAAAAAAATTTAGTCCAATCATGCATTGCCTCTTTCCATTTCACCCCATCAAACTGTTAGCTAACTGGAAAGAAAAAGCCTGAGGCTGCACCAAGTTACAAAACAAACTTAAGGTTTCAGTACTGCCACTTGTTTATATGATGGAATTCATCTTTCTCCTGAATTCTAATTTGCTGCCTAAAAACTAAAACTGGGAGAGAAAAAAATGGAAGAGAAATATCAGACTTTTTTTCTAGTCACAAACTCCTGTGTCCACTGTCTCAGAGTCTAATATGAGTTCTTTGCCAAGTCAACAACCTAGAATTGCCACAACTGAAGGATCTACCTTTCCTTGTAGGACTGAAAAGATTTTAGTCCAAAAACAAGTTTTAGGAATTGTGTGGAATTGATGCGTATCAGAAATGAGAAGCTTGGAGCTTCCTGACTCACTAAGACAGCCTGTTAGTTAACCTGTTGATCTATGTGTACAATAAAAAGTCAAAACTTTTGGCTCCTGATGTGACATGGATGGTTTGTTTAAGAAAAGGCACCATAAGTCTACAGGCTATTCAAAGGTTAGAGAGGCTGGTAGAATTTATTGAAAATGGCATGATTTATAGAACTTTTTTCTCCACCTTCATACACTCAAGGAACACAAACTTGTGCTTTCAACCCAAGACTTTAATGCACCCTAGAAGTATCTACCTCACCTCCAACATTGAGAATCATTGTTTCTTTTGGGAATCCCCACCACACCAAATGACAAGATTTTGTTGTTAATTTTACTATAGTTCGTATTATTAAATGTGTATTTATCTCTTTTTTTATACTTTCTAAACTTCTATATTTTATATGTAAATAATAATAATAGTTAACATTTACATAAAACTCACTATTAGAAGGCACAGTAATATGTAAGATTTGTTAATTTATTTAATCCTCAGAAAAACTCTAGAAGTGGGTACTTATAGGAACTCCATTTATCAAAGAGAAGACTACGACTCAAAGCTGTTATGTGATTGGCTCAAATTCAGTGACTTAAAAGTAGCAAAGCCAGGATTAGAACCCAGGGAGATTGTCCCCAGAGCTTATGGTTCTATGTATTATACTACGTTGCTTATAAAACTAGGAGCCCAGCGCACAAAATTGCGCAGCCCGCCCACCCACCCGCCGCCCTGCCTTGACACCCGAACCTCTCCACGCAGAGTTCCAGCATGCCTGGCCCAACCCCCCGGCCCCTCTGGCCTTCTCTGGCCACTTCAAACCCCGCCCTCAGTCCCTCAGGTCCCGCCTTCTCGGGCGTCTCCCTGCTTCTGCCCTGTCCAGAGCAACGCGGCTGCTCTGCCTCATTATGGCGCCAGAGGAGAGCATGGAAACCTCCTGTCTGCTGCGCTGTGCTCCTTCCCCAGGCAGGTGAGCAGCGGAGCACTCTGACTGCGAGTGGTGGGTGGCGAAGGACTGGTGAGGAGGGTGCTACAGGCTCTCACCCCTGCCCTCCCGGGCATGGGCCTCCTCTGGCGCCTCCCCGCTCCCACCCCATCTTCGGGAGCAACACCCTGCTATGCACACACAGGCAGCCTCCTCCTTAGCGGTTGTGACTGCGACACCATTAGGACCAATTAGCATATTACCTCTTTATATATATAGAGATTATACAAATTTCCTTCTAATAGAGTCTGGTAATTTCAATTTCCTTTCAAGATCCTCTAACCCTCATAGCTACACACACACACACATACAAACATACACACACACACAACTTTCACAACATTTCTTTTTCCAACCCACATGAATCTTCCTTTTCATACTATGATTGCTTCACCTGCTGTTTTTGTTAATGAACATATTGGAATTCAATTATTTATATGCTTGCCTTCTCTACCCCAAATTGTGAGCTCTTTTTAGGTCAAGGAAAGTATTTTATTTTTATTACCAGTATCTAGCTGAGAGACTCAAATAAAATAGGTCCTCAATCACTGTTTGTGGAATGGATAAAGCCTATTTTCCACATTTGACATTAGACATATTTCTTACATATAGTCACACACTAAGAGCAGAATCTACTATGAATCAAACCTTGACTTCAGGCAGTCAACAACTAAAATAGTAGAGTAAAAACTTCTGCAAACTCTCTCTTCAAAAAAAGCAAAGAGAAAACTGGATAAACTGTCAAAGTCAAGTTTACAGAATTCTGGAAATTAACCAGAGGCTTCAAAAGAATATCTCAGGGGAAAGCAATAATGCAAGCATTTATTCAAGAAAATTGGCGGAGGCATGCTTTAAAAAAAGTGTTCTTCATAGCCTTACAACTTCTCTTGTCTCTCCTGCACCCATGATAACCCTGATAAACAATGGCTCACAATACAGTAAAAACCAGGAGCCTGGAAGCCACTGAGGAGGATAGGGGAGGGCAGGGTTGCAATTCTTTCAAAGCCTCATTCCAAGAGAACTGTCATTATTAGACTCACCTGGTACTTCCCTGAAAGTTGCTACTTACAGGGCTCTTTTTATTTGACCTGTATTTGACCTCAGTAAGTGTGAAAATATTTTCTCTAGGGCTGATTTAAAAAAGAAAAAGAAATTTACAGTAATTGTTTAACATTGTAATAGTCTGACACAGTGGTTAATAGTTAGAGCAAACAATAAGCTAACCAAAAAAGCTTAAAAGGAAAAGCTGACCAATGAGATATTCATGAAGACTTTAAAACTCAAAGATGTTCCTGAAAATCTAGCAGACCACAGGCATGTGTAAAGCTGTGTGCATACGCAGGGCTATGCACATGATGGAGAAAGACCAGAAGAAAGTCCTAAATCTTAACTCTGGCTGTCCTTGAGACGCTGTGCAAGCAGAACGTTGAGGCTAAGTAGAGTTGTAAACTGCTGGTTTGAGTGTTGAAGATGTATCCCGAATTACAAAGACAGGCCCTTAGAAAAGGTTAGGAAATGTATTGATTCCAGGAAATAAAGAAAATCCCTGTCCAAGCATTAGCTGGTTAATAAGCTGAGTGGAAACTTCAGTGGCCACTCACAACAAATAATACAAAGTCTGTAAACAATAAGTTCAGTAGACTCACTAAAAAACAACAAACAGAAACAACAACAGATGCTGGGGAAAGGGGAGAATATGATTTCCAGAGTTTCCACTTTATGTTACTTAAATGTATATTTTTTCTTTTTGTTAATCCACACCTGAGGATATTTTTTTCCCATTGATTTTTAGAAAGGGTGGAAGGGAGAGAGAGAGATAAAGAGAAACATCCATGTGAGAGAGACACATTGATTAGTTGCCTCTTGCATGAACCCTGACCAGGACCAGCGAACCTGCAACTAAGATACATGCTCTTGACTAGAATTGAACCCAACACCCTTCAGTCTGAGGGCCAACACTCTATCCACTGAGCCAAAGAGGCTAGGGCTGAAATTTATATTTTTCAATAAAAAGTATAATACATGTAAAGAAACAAGAAAGTATAGCTTACATATAAGAAAAAATTAACAACCAGTAGAAACCTAGAGAAAATGAGATGTTAGACTTACCAAGCAAAGACCCTCAATTTTCTATTTTAAAAAACTAAGAACTAAGGAATCTATATATTTAAGTAAGTAAAATAAAGGAGACAACAATATCTTATCAAACAATGGTATCAATAAAGTGATAAAAAACATAAGTAATAACAGAAGAGAAATTCTGAATTTGAAATATCTGGAATGAAAAATTTGCTAGAGAGAATAGAGGACAGATTGGTTCTGGCAGAAGAAAGCATCATTGAACTGGAAAATATATCCATTATTATTGTCCAGTCTGAGGAAAAGAAAAAAAAATAGGATGAATACAAATGAACAGAGCCTCAGACACAAGTGGGACAATATCAAGCATACCAACATATGCATCGTGAAATCTCAGAAGAAGAGGAATGAGAGAATATGGTACAAACAATATATTTTTTTTAATAATGGCTGAAACCTTACCACATTGATAAAAACCTTAATCTGCAACAGACAAGAATATCTGTGAAATCTGAGTAGGTAAACTCAAAGAGATCCATACTAAAAACAACATAATCAAACTGTTTAAAGCCAAAGACAGAAACATTTTTATTGCCTTTTGATTAAATTTATTGGGATAACACTGGTTAACAAAATTATACAGATTTTTAATGCACAATTCTATAACACATAATCACACACTGTGTTGTATGTTCACCACCCTAAAGCAAGTCTCTGTCCATTACTATTTATTCCCCCTCCAGTGATGGCGAACCTATGACACGTGTGTCAGCACTGACACGCATAGCCATTTCTGATGACACGCGGCCGCATGCCGAGGATGAAACATTTGCTGCTCCTGAGGATGAAACATTTGCGACTAGAGTCTTGGAGTTAGTTTTTTCCTCAAAGTGACACACTACCCGAGTTATGCTCAGTTTTTTGGCGAAGTTTGACACACCAAGCTCAAAAGGTTGCCCATATACACTCCTCTACCTCCTCCCCCTTTACCCTCAGCAATCACCATACTGTTGTACCCACATGTTTTCTCTTACTTTTTTTTCTTTTTACTCAAACCTTCCACACCCAGCCCCCAAACCCTGAGAGCTGGTAGCCTGATCTCTGTGTTTATGAGTCTACTTTTATTTTATTAGTTTATTTGTTTATTAGATTCCACATATAAGTAAATCATATGGTGCTGGTGCTTGTCTTTCTCTAACTGGCTTATTTCACATAGCATAATGTTCTGCAGGTCCATCCATGCTGTTGCAAAGGGTAAAATTTCCTTCCTTTTTATGGCCAAGTAGTATTCCATTGTCTAAATGTACCGCTAGTTTTTTATCTACTCATCTACTGATGGACACGTGGGCTGCTTCCAAATCTTGGCTATGTTAAGTAATGCTGCAATGAACACAGTGGTGCATATATTCTTTCAAATTAGGGTTTTAGGTTTCTTTGGATAAATTCCCTGAAGTGGGTCATAAGGCAGTTTCATTTTTAATTTTTTGAGGTAACTCCATACTGCTTTCCACAGCGTCAACACCAATCTGCAGTCCTGCCAACTGTGCACAAGTTTCCCTTTTCTCCACGTGCTTGCCAACACTTGATGTTTGTTGATTAATTGATACTAGCCATTCAGAGAGGTCTGAGGTGATGCCTCATTGTGGTTTTAATTTACATTTATATGAGGATTAATGACATTGAGCAACTTTTCATAAGTCGATTGGCCATCTGTATGTCCTCTTTGAAGAAGTGTCTATTAAAGTCCTTTATTTAATTAGATTGTATTTTTGGTGTTGAGTTTTATAGGTTCTTTATAAATTTTGGATATTAAGTCCTTATCAGATGTATCAGGGAATATGTTCTCACATTCACTGGGTTGCCTTTTCATTTTTGTTGATGGTTTCATTTGCTGTGCAAAACTTTTTAGTTTGAAATAATCTAATTTGTTTATTTTTTTCATTTGTTTCCTTTGCCCTAGGACCATGGTCGGCAAACTGCAGCTCGCGAGCCACATGCGGCTCTTTGGCCCCTTGAGTGTGGCTCTTCCACAAAATACCACGGCCTGGGTGAGTCTATTTTGAAGAAGTGGCATTAGAAAAAGTTTAAGTTTAAAAAATTTGGCTCTCAAAAGAAATTTCAATCATTGTACTATTGATATTTGGCTCTGTTGACTAATGAGTTTGCCGACCACTGCCCTAGGAGATAGATCAGAAAAAGAAAATGTTGCTACTAGCAATGTGAGAGATTTTACTGCCTATGTTTTCTTTTAGGATATTTATGGTCAAATCTTACCTTTAAGATTTTAATTTATTTTGAGCTTACTCTTGTGTATGGTGTAAGGAGGTGGTCTAGTTTCATTTTTTCACCTATCTGTCCAATATTTCCATCACTATTTACTGAATATACAATTTTTATGAGCTTGCATGTTTTTGCATCCTTTATCAAATATTAATTGATTATAATGGCATGGGTTTATTTGAGGGATTTCCTTTCTGTTCTATTGATCTATTTCCTTTCTGTTCTATTGATCTGTCTTTTTTTATGCCTGTACCATGCTGTTTTGATTATTATGTCTTTGTAGTATAGTTTGATATCAGGTAGCATTATTCCTCCAATTTTATTCTTGTTTTTCAAGATCACTGTTGTTAGTTGGGATCTTTTGTGGTTCCCTATATATTTTTTGAATATTTTTTTCTGTTCTGTGAAATACATCATTGGTATCTTGATAGGAATTGCATGAATATATACAGTAGATTGCTTTGGATAGTATGAGCATTTTAATGATGCGAATTCTTCCTACCTAGGAACGTAGTATATGCTTTCATTATTTGTATCTTCTTTAATTTTTTTCAGCATCTTATAATTTTCAGAGTACAGGTATTTTATATCCTTGATTAAATTTATTCCTAGATATTTTATTATTTTGGAAACAATTGTGAATGGAATTGTTTTCTTAGTTTCCCTTTCTGATAGTTCATTATTGGTATATAAAAATGCAACTGATTTCTGGATATTTCTTTTGTATCCTATTATTTTACTGAATTAAATGATCAGTTCTAGCACTTTTTGTGGAATCTTTAGGGTTCTGTATATACAATATCATGTTATCTGCAAATATTAATAATTTTAATTCTTCCTTTCCCATTTGAATGCCTTATATTTCTTCTTTTCTGTCTGATTTCTGTGGCTTGGATTTCCAGTATTATATTGAACAAGAGTAATGAATGTGGACATCCCTGTCTTGTTCCTGATCTTAAGGGAAATGCTTGTAGTTTTTTTTGTGTGTGTGTGTTTTTTTTCCATTGAGTATAATGTGTGAAGTTCTAGCTAAGGCAATTAGTAAAGGAAAATAAATAAATGGTATCCAAACTGAAAAGGAATAAAGAAAGCTATTTTAATTTGCATATAAGGGGATATTCTAAGAAATATACACATGCACACAATTAAAGGTAATAAATGAGGCCCTAGCCAGTTTTGCTCGGATAGAGTGTTGACCTGTGGACCGAAGGATCCTGGATTCGATTGTGGTCCAGGGTACCTATCTCAGTTGCAGGTTCCTCCCTGGCCTGGGTGCTGTTCAGGGTATGTGCAGGAGGCAACCAATCGATGATTTTCTCTCACATTGATATTTCTCTCTGTCTTTCCCTCTCTCTTCTACTCTCTTTAAAAATCAATGGGAAAATATCCACGGGTTAGGATTAAAAAAAAAAAAGTAGTAAATGAGTTCATCAAGGTGACATGATACACAGCCAGATATAAAAATCAAATACATTTCTATATCCTGTCAATGAACTATACAAACATTAAATTCCAAAAATATTTCCATTTACAGTAGAATAAAAAGAAATAAAATACTTAAAATAGATTTAACAAAAGAACTGCATGGCATACACTAAAAACTATAAAATATCAATTTTAAAAAAACAACTAAATAAATGAAAAGACATCCTATGTTCATGAGTTGGGAAAAAAATATTGTTATAAGTAATGTTAGAACTCTTCAAATTGAGATTCAGCTTCAATGCAATCTCTTTTACAATTATTATGAAAACCTCAACTATCTTTATTTAGAAACTGACCATCCAATCCTAAAACTTGCCGGGGTTCTTTTTCCCTTGCCTTACAAAGGGTTCAGCATTCTGGAGAAAGGGCTGTGCGTAGATGATTAAGAAGGAGTCCGTGGGCGAGAGATATTTTTGATAGGCATTGGGGGTCAGAGGAGCTTCCAGCTGAAGGAGCTAGAAGACTCTCCTCCTTGACCAAGGACCCGTGCTTTTATTAAACACAGTTTGTCCCAAGGCAAGGTGGAAATATACACTTCAAAGGGTATGGTATCAAAGGGTTTACAGAGGTTGTCAGTTTCAGGAATAGCCTACAGCTGTTCAGGTGTTTGGCCAACAGGAGGCAATAAAATGCCCTGAGCTGTCTGGCAGTTAACAATAGCATTCAGGTTTGGGAGAGATGCTTCAAGGTTTGGCCAGAAGAGATGGTGAGACTCTCAGGTGATAGGTGTCTGAACTATAGGTTATAGAATGTCAGGGAAAGAGAAGGGAGCCAGAGCTGGGCAAAGAAGACTTTTTTTCTAGCGGATATAGACCCAAGAGAGAGGGCTAGTCTGAAGGCCCATCAGTTGTCTGTAAGGCTTTCATTCAGAGTGTTCTTCCTTGACTGCTGCTAAGGTTAAATCACCATCACAGCTGCAACTTATCAAAGTGAGGCAGTTCATTTACTCGAAACTTTAATCACAGAGCCTTATTCCTGTCTCTATAATGAACAGTATGTAAGAGCTTAAGTATAAGTAACTAAATGTTTTAAAAGAGCGAGGCACAATATAACTGTACACAGTAGTATCCCCTTATCTGCAGTTATGCTTTCTTCAGCTTCAGTTACTAGTGGTCAGCTCTGGTCTTAAAATATTAAATGGAAAATTACAGAAATAATAATTCATAAGTTTTAAATTGTGTGTCGTTCTGAGTAGTGTGATGAAATTTCACACCATCCTGTTCCATCTCACCCTGCGAGCGAATCCTTCTTTTGTCCAGCATATCCAGGCTGTATATACTACCCACCCATTAGTCACTTAGTAGATGTGCTGGTTATCAGATTGCTTGTTGTAGTATTGCAGTGCTTGTGTTCAAGTAACCCTTATAATGGCCTAATGTTACATGACAATGCCTACGTCATTCGCCTTACTTCATCTCATCACATAGGCATTTTATCATCTCACATCATCACAAGAAGAAGGGTGAGTACAGTACAATATTTTGAGAGAGGTCAATTTCATTATGTTATTATAATTGTTGTATTTTATTACGAGTCATTGTTGTTAATCTCTTATGGTTCCTAATTTATAAATTAAACTAGAGGCCCATTGCATGAAGATTTGTGCAATAGGCCTTCCTTTACCTGGCTGCCGGCACCAGTTTTCCTCTGGCACCTGGGACCCAGGCCTTCGCTCTGTCCAGGGTCTTCGCTGACTTCTGCAGGCTTCTCATTGACTCCGGCCAGAGTCTTCGCTTTGCTCCAGCTGGAGCACCACTCATGTAGCTCCCTCCGCCACCTCCCCCCGCCCCGCCCCGCCCCGCGCTCTCCCCTTCATAGCAGGCATCCTGCCCCACCCAGCCGCTCTGCACCTGGAGTGGCTGGTGGATGGGGCCGCCACCATCTTTGTCCTGCTAATTTGCATATTCCTTCCTGATTGGCTGGTGGGCATTATGAGGTACAGCCAATTTACATATTTCTATTTTATTAGTGTAGATGTTATCATAGGTATGTATATATGTATGTATGCATGTATAGGAAGAAAACATAGTATCTGTAGGGCTCTATACCATCCGCTATTTCAGGGGATCTTGGATAGTATCCTCTGTGGATAAGGGCGGCTATGTATACACTCATGAAGGCCAGCAGACAGTGAACATTTGAATGTAGATACAGCTTTGAGTTCATGAGTTTGGGTGGGGCACTGATTTCAGGTGGAATGGGATATTTTCAGTTCAGTTTTATGGCAGGGGGGAAGCATACTGATTATTTCTCAAGGAATTGTATCCTTCTTCAAAACCTGGCCTAAAGCTACTAAACCAAATGTATATCCATCAAACACAGTGACTATACAAGGAGAGCAAAATACAAAATCAAAATTCTAATGGCAAAGGCATGGTGTTGGCCAAAGAAGTCTGCCTTGTGAAAATGGTGATGGAGGCCAATTCTGTTCACATAAGTTGCCTCTCTCCCCCTCTCTTTATCCTTCCCTTGGTTTCTCCCTCTATCTTTCTGATTTGCCCCACATAAACTGTGTGATTATATGATTATGGGCAACTCTCTCAACCTTTTTGCATTTCTCCATTTGTAAAAATGGTGGAATTTAACCATGGGACTTTTAAAGCTCTTTTCAGTTCTAAAATACTGCACTTATATACAATAATTAGTGATTGGTCTATTTTTCCAATAACCCAAATCTAAATAGAGAAAAGCTAAAGAATTGAAAGATTGATAACAGTCTGATTGTGCTCAGTTTAATTTCAGAAGTTCTCATATTAGATATTATAAGATTTCAGCTATTTTAATAAAAATAAAGGGAAAATATTGAGGAATCCATCTCTATATTTTGCAGTATGTTGTATTTGAAATAGTTTCAATGACTTCTTATATTTTTTCATACCAAATGATAGGCCCCAAACAAAACCTAAAATTGAAAAGTTACTTCACACACACCACCCGCACCCCCAAAAAAGGGGACATAGCTTTTCATAGATTTCCTCTCGAAGCAGATTTTCATGACAAATTTACTATCCATCTTGACTTAAGCAAAACAAAACTTACATCATTAATTATTATCAAGAACTTATTGTAAATCATTGCAAAGTAAAATTTAAGGAATACAAGGGGTTTTAAAGGACACCCTAGCCTTGGAAGTGCCTAAGATCCATTTGGAGAAAGAGAACATATGTTCATGAAAAACAGCAAACAATACATCAACTAATAGCCCCATACAAGCACATAAAAACAAGACACATGAAGATGGGGGATGGGGCACCCTGGATCCTATTGTCTCTGGTGCAAAGCTTTCAGCAAGTTCAGATTATTCTGCGTCAGTTAAAAAAAATCCCCAAGAAGAAATTTCTAACCTCCCTTCTTCACCACCTTCGATGACAATGCTGAAAATGAATCACACTGTCCAGAGCTTCAAAAGTCCGTTGTTATAGACGTGGCAGAGTTTTACCTTGAGGCCCATGCTATGACTGGCTGAGCCCAGGGATCAAGACTAAAGCTGCCCTCCCAGCCCCAGCATCTGACTTAATTACCGCTGAGGGCGTGGCCAAAGCCTCTGATGGCCTCCTGACAGGCAAACTCTTGTTTCTGGAGGATTCAAATCAAAAGAAAGAAGGGCAAAAAGTTAGGCTCCCAAATCTAAAATGTTTGATTGCTGTCAGTAGACTCTAGGGAAAACAAAAAGAAGGTATGCAGGTGGAAAGTTTTTCTTTCTTTCTTCCTTATTTCTTCCTTTCTCTCTCTCTCCTGTTTTTTCTTTCTCCTCTCTCCCATCCTTCCTTTTTAAATTTAATTGAAAAGTATCTCAATAATCCATGGGTAGAGAATAAAAGGCAGTATTTTTTAAAATTTTAGACAAACCAGTTTCTCTTAGGCCCAAGCACCTCCCTCAACTTCTGATAAAGCCAGCCAAAAAAGAAAGGTTAAAACCAACAAAAAAATAATAATATGTTGGGAGGTCAGCAGCCTATCAGGGAGGCACTGAGACATCAGGGACATTTTAAATGCATTCCTGAGTTCCAGGAGCTCCTTCCCTCACAGAAGCCCATAAAGCTCTCTGAATTCAATGGGAAAAGAAACTTCCATTTCAAAAATAAACTTTGAAGTGTTTTGAAGATGAAAGGAATCTTGCCTCTGAGCCTTTGCTGAAGCAGTGGGGAGGGACTACCAGTATTTTGAAATATTCTTGGGAGAAACTTATTAGAATTTAAAAGGACTGTGCAAACGGGTTCCCTATGGCTCTGTCCCCCTGAAAGTATGTGACCGGTTTTAAGAGCATAACCGAAGCTAAGGTTGATTCTGATGACTATTGAAGTCTTATTTGATTATACTAAATGATTTTTTATTCAACTAAGAAGATAAAAATCAATTATTTCAGAAACTTATCTGTGAATTTTACTCACTCTCAGTCTGATTTAATATTAGAGGAAAGAAGGGAGTGACATTGCATGTAGCATGACCATGGGACATCTCACATATTACAATGTTCCCTTTGACAGTCCTTTGCTTTGTTGGTATCAAATGGAACTATACTAACTTATAAAATGACAAATAAAAAACTGTGCTGTTTGTAATGAATGACTTTAGGAATCATTAAAAAAAAGAAATTTTATATAAGCTCCCATTAACTGGGCACTTACTATATATATTTTATATATATATGTACTAGTATGTCTACATATCAGTATATCTATCTATATATAAAACCCTTATATGCAAATAGACCAAACGGCAGAACAACTGAACAACCAGTCACTATGACGTGCATTGACCACCAGGGGGTATATGTGGAACATAGCAGGCGTTGACAGCAGGCGGCAGAGCGCGGAACATAGTGGGTATTGGCCACAGTGGCATGGTGGAGCAGTTGAGCGGGGTTGCCAGACCAAGGCGGGGCACTGGTCGCTGTCATTGGGGCGAGCCTCTGGTGTTACTGAAAATGCTTTGCTCCCATGCACCGCAGTCCCACTGGGCACTCACACCTGCTGCCAGTGCCATCCCCACTCACATCTGCTGCCAGCAAAAGAGCAACCATTCGCACTCGCTGCCGGCTCCCAGCACCAGCCCCGATCGCCCCTCAGGGCTTCTTCACCTCCCCCTACTCCTGAGAGGCTATTGGGATTGGCAGCCACCTCTCGCACCCATTGCTGGCACCAGCCCTGCTCACACCTGCAGCCAGCGCCCAGCACCGGTCCTGATCATTTGATGCCATCAGCAGGTGTGAACAGGGACAGTGCCGTCAGCACATGGTAGCAACAGCAATGGGAGCGGGGCTGCTGACAGACAGGGGGCTGCAGTGGGAGGGGCCAGGCGGGGGCGCGGAGGATGGGCTGAGACCCGCCCCTGTGCCCACCACAGCCTTGCGGCCCACAGTTCCTTTCAAGGTGCATAAATTCATGCACTGGGCCCCTAGTCTATAATAATAAAAGTGTAATATGGTAATTAGACTGGACGTCCTTCTGAACAACCTTCCAGACGAAGCCAGGGCTGTGGGGGAAGCCTGAGTCCCAGGTGCTAGAGGGAAGCCAGTGATGACAGCTGGGGCAAAGAAGGCCTATTCTTGCACAAATTTTGTGCATTGGGCCTCTAGTCTATAATAATAAAAGCGTAATATGCTAATTAGACCGGACAGCTGAACAACCTTCCAGACATCCTTCTGGATGACCTTCTGGATGAAGCCGGGGCTGCGAAGGCCGAGGCAAGCCACCATGGTTGTGAGGGTTGAGCCCCTTGCATGATTTCATGCATCAGGCCTCTAGTATATATATAAAAGCCTAATATGCTAATTGTCCCTCTGACTCTTCGACCAGTTGCTATGATGTGCACTGACCACCAGGGGGCAGATGCTCTGACAGGTAAGTTAACTTGCTGCTGGGGTCCAGGCGATTGGGACTGGGCGAGATGAGCCAAATGTGCCCTGGAGCCCTTCTGTGGTCCCTCCCTGGCCCTGATTGTGCACCAGTGGGGTCCCTTGGCCTGGCCTGCACCATCTTGCAATCTGGGACCCCTTGGGGGATATCAGAGAGCCAGTTTCAGCCTGATCCCTGAAGGCCAGGCCAAGGGACCTCACCAGTGCAGTAATCCATGCACTGGGCCTCTAGTATATTCATATGTATGTAAAAACACTTATACATATACACATATATATTCCCTCCTCATACCAATCTTGAAAGGTGGATGTTATTAACCCTATTACACAGATGAAGAAATTGAGACTCAGAAAAATGAAGCAATGCCTTCCAGTACATTCATCTGTAAGACTGTAACAAGCTTCCCAGAGAACTGCAACCCAGGATCCAGCCAGAACTCAGAAAGCAGCAGAGTTCTAGGACTCTGAGCATCCATCTTGGCCTATAGCATGAGTTCATTGTCTTGGGGGATAAAAGGTTGCAGAGGACATGGGCCTGAGGACTAGAGAATATGGTGGAGAACATGGACTTCAGAGGTGTGTGCCGTATCATTTGCAAATTCAGCAGGAGTCTCGGGACACACAAGTCAGGAAACATCACAGCAGGTCTCACACTGACCAAATAGGTAGAGAAACATGTTCTAGGAGGTGAGCAAGGATGGAAAGAACAGCATGTAGACCAACGGCATATTGGAACTCCCTCTGTCTGATATTAGGATTGATTATATTAATGTTCCTCCTATTATCTCCCCCACATTTTACTCATTATGTGATCATTTTTATTACATACATATATGTCCATACATACAGGCAAGTAGAAGCGAAGGAATACTAACATTTATGGAATAATATTCCTTTTGTAAAATTATGTTATATGTGTAAATTAAGTGTGATACTTTACTTTGCCTTGGTGAGACCAGTAGCCTCATTCCAGTAGTTAATAAAGGTCCCATGCTTGAGCCCTCACATGCCTCAATTTGCAGGGATTAATCCTACCTTCTTCATCTAGACGGCTCCCATCCAATATGCTTAAGGATCCCTGTGCACCCATCAGTGTCTGGGATGTCCTCAGGCTACTCATTCTCACTCCTACTTCATCAATTTAAAAACAAGCTCAGGCTCTGCTTCATGGGCTGAGGGGATGGTTTTAACACAGGAAAGTGCTCTTGTAAATAACATGGTTTCCAGGATTCATCTGCCATATTAGGGCATTATCTATAATTCATCCCTTCAAAGAACAAGGATCCCTTTATCTCCTTGTCTATTCAGACAAAAGCTCACTCTCTGGTATGATGCACCAGAGACAGATCTACACAGTGGCTAACAATATAAGGAAAAACATAAACTGATGAACAAAAATAGAACCAGAGACATGGAAGCATTGAACAGACTGCCCAACCTATGAGGGAAGGTGGGGGATGAGGAGGTAAGAGATCAACTAAAAGACTCATATCCAAGCATATGAGCATGACCAATGGACACAGACAGTAGTGGGGTGAGGGCATGTGCTGGGGAGAGTGGCTGAGGAAAGGTCAATGGGGGAAAAAGGAGATTTTCATGTAATACTAAAAAAAGGTAGGCTCTGGATTCAATTTGTCTGGGTTAAAATGTTGACCACCCAGCTATTATGAGCTGTGTGTCTTTGAAAGAGTCACCTAACTTTCTGTGTGCCTCAATGCCCTTATCTATGAAATAGATATAAACAGAATGCATCACAGATTTTAAAGCCTTTAGAACCAATTCTGACATACAGAATTTTCCAATAAATGGTAGATAATATTGTCGATATAACAATCTTTTTCTTTACTCATGGTAATTTCACCATTCCTCATCAGTGTTGATAAAGGGTTATATTACTCCACTTTGCCCAGTGTCCTTGAGTTTGACACTTCTGAGGAAGGTTTGGTGTCTATATCCTTTCCTTTTATTAGGTTGTTGGGGTTCTTAAGGAAATTGGTTCACACCCCCTTTCCAAAGCTTTACTTCCCAACATGTATGAGGATGAAGAACCTTTTAAAATCTCTTCCACATAAATACCTAAGCCTTCATAACAAAAAGTGCTTCTTTACATACCTATCCTTTAGGAAAATGTGTGCCTATTTTTCTTGAAGGAATGTTGCTGAGAAGTCACTCAAATGATTTGTGTTTTGTAATGGAAAACATAATTTGTCTCTACTTCTATAAAAGAAACAACAGCTGGAACAAATTTTATGTTTCTCCTTATAAAGAACATGACTCTACATACCTCATCACACTTACACATCTTTGTGAGTTGCGTTATAATGTTTTCATTTTATAGATGAAAAAATTAGAGTTCAGATCTATCAAAGGGGAAGTTAACATTATCAGGTACAAGTAGTATGTTGGACACTTTATACACATAATTGCACTGAAATTTGAAAGGCAATTATCATTGTCTCCATTTCATTATGTGGAAACAGATTAAAAACTGAGGGTCACATAAGAATTTATAGAGGAAAGCTGTGAACCAAGATCTTTGGACATGATAAATGCTAGCTTTCACTATTCTTTGGTACCTCTCTAATGAAGTAGTCACAGTGGTTTCCCATTGCCTATTACAGTTTTTCAAACTTGAGTACTGAGTGGACAATCTACTAGTATTATAATAAAAGCATAATATGCTAATTAGACTGGACAGCCGAATGACCTTCCGGCCGTCATTCTGAAAGTCCCTCCGGAGGAAGCTGTGGCAGCGGGGGCTAAGACAGAGGCGGTTAGGGGCAATCAGGCAGGCAGAGTGGTTGAGGGCGATCAGGCAGGCAGGCAGGCAAGAGGTTAGGAGACTTCAGGCCTGGATTGTGAGAGGGATGTCCAACTGCCGGGCCTAAACCGGCAGTTGGACATCCCCTGAGGTGTCCTGGATTGTGAGAGGGTGCAGGCTGGGCTGAGGAACCCCCCACCCCCATGCACAAATTTTGTGCACCGGGCCTCTAGTTAAATAATAATTATCACAGATATACCAATTATATTTAAATTATTTACTTACACTGTTACTTAAATATGTGTAAAAATGACATATAAACTACTGATGTTTATATGTCTTATTAAATTATTAAAAACAAAATAATATAATAAATATAAATATAATAAAAACATAAGATTTAATTTTAACTATTTTAATTTAGTGTCATTGTTGATGTCATCTATCATAAGACAAAGGAAGGCTTGAATCCTAATATATAAAAACCCAGGGTCCATAACATCCAAAACGACCGAAGGCTCAAGCAACCGGAAGTCAGTGCTGAGTTGCTGTGGTGACCCAGGACTGACTGCCCGCCCCTGCAGGTGCCATGACCCAGCACTGACTGCCAAGGGGGCTGTGGATCAGGCCTGAAGAGAGGCCTGGAGAGAGAATTAGGGTCTGATCCGTAGCCTCCATGGCAGCTGTTGATCAGCCGTTGCCTCACTCTTTTGCTTCAGATCTGGCCAGCAGCCACACCTCTCTTTCTCTTGGGCTCCACTGGGGCAGCTGATCAGCCCTGCCTCTCTGATCAGGCCTGTTGATAGGTCTGGAGACACTGACTGGCATAGAAACCAACCAATCAGAACCAAATCTGGGTGAAGTGCGAAGGCAGAACCTAAGGTGGAGGCTGAGGAGGGGTTTTAAGGGCAACAGCTATTTGGTGTAAGGTGTAAGAAAGCGGTTCAATTTTTTAATGACCAGTTTGGCAGTATAGTGCATATGGCTGGCTATCAGTCCAGATATAGGGATTAGGTATTTTTGTCTGCCAAGAGTAACTCCTCCTGATAAAAAAGGCTTCCCCCCCCTCCATTTAAGCAATCTTATCCTAAATAATCTATCTATACTACTAAAAGGGTAATATGCTAATTAGACGGGGTCGACTGGCCATCTTCTAGATGTCTGACTTCCTTCCAGACAAAGCTGTGGTGGTGGGGGACAAGGCAGTGGCCATTAGGGGCAATCAGGCAGGTAGGGGAGGGCAGTTGGGGGCAACCAGGCCAGCAGGGGAGGGCAGTTGGGGCAATAAGGCAGGCAGAGGCAGTTAGGGGTGATCAGGCTGGCAGGGGAGGGCAGTTAGGGGCAGTCAGGCAGACAGGCAGAGGCAGTTAGGGGTGATCAGGCAGGCAGGCAGGTGAGCGGTTAGGAGCCAGCAGTCCCAGATTGTGAGAGGAATGTCCGACCCCCAAGGGGTCCCCAATTGGAAAGAGTGCAGGCTGGGCTGAAGGAACCCCCTACCCCGTGCACGAATTTTGTGTACCAGGCCACTAGTATAAATATAAAACTTTGTGCAAGAGACAGGTTTTTGTGATCCACCGTGCCTCATTGGACCAGCAGGTTCTCCACTCCCCACCATGATCTCCACACCGACTACAGAGGGCCTGTATTCAGGTGGCATCCCTATTTGTCATCATCTGTCCTTGGCATGGTGTAACAAACAATCATTCAGGTACCATTCAGCCTCTAATTTTGTTTTGTCATAACCTGAAGCAATGAAAGAAAAGAATTCCAAAACATTATACACTTTTATGATCCCAAATAAAAAATCTCAGTTTATTAAGTTTAGGAACTGAAGTATGAAGTATGTGAAAAGATCAATTGCGCACTGTTAGTAGAAAAGAAAAAAAGCTTTATCATTAAGATAACTAATTATGCATATGAGGGTGAATGGGATAGTTTTTCCTATTAGTATACATTAAACTAATAAGAGTTAAATATCCTGACAAGATAGTAAATGTTGTCACTTTAAGTGATAATTTACTTCTGTCTTGACTGCAAGTAACAGTCTCATTCCCCCCAAAGTGTAATGTTTTCTATGCCAGTACGTATTTATATCGTCCTTATGCAGGTGATTCAGTATTTGCATGTGTGCACATCCATGATCATGATTTGTGTATGAAAAAGAGTAAAGTGCTCATATTGTTTTCTAAATTATTGTTAAAATGAACATACAAAAACATGACAACATGTTAGCTAGATAAACTCTTGTCTATGTAAAAGTTCAAACTTCTTAGAATGACATATGAAGACTCCAAACTGGACTCTATGAATGGAATTCTTCAACTGGCCTTATTCTTTACTGACACGAAACTGCTTGCATTTCTCTGCACATGTGAGTTATTGCAAGACTTCATATCTTTGCACATGCTGCTTGTTCACATACAATGCCCTACTTTTCTTCACATGCTTTGCTAACTCCACCAAGACCAATTAAGATATATGCTTTATAAAAACTTTCCTCACCCAAACCAGAGAATAGTTGAGAGCTTCCTGCTTTGTCATACTCTAATCCTTCTTTGGCCATCTCTACCATCAGACAGTTTATTCCTTGAAAATAGAGATCATCTTATTCATTTGTGCTTATGTCACACAGAGCAAGAGATAGCATATAGTAGGTGCTCACTAAATGCTCAGAGAATGAATAGATGCATTCGATTCTGCAAAGACAAATCAAAGAAGACATGGTCTTTACCAATAATGAGTTAAAATCTAACTTATGTAATGATTATTAACAGAGGGCAGATATCTCATTGAGTAAGACTCAGAACAAAATTGCTATGGGAGATTTGGAGAAAAAAGCTATGGATCATAGAATGCTTTGTGTTGGAGAGATATTGTAAAGCAAAATAGAGTATATGCAAAATAAGCTTTTCTATCCTCATGGCTTCTATCTATGGGTCAAAATGTAAAATAGAGATAATGACAATAAGTAAGAGACAGAAAAAAAAACCACAAAGAATTGTGTGTGCACGTATTTGAATAATATGCAGAACTTTTCAGAGGTTTGCAGTGCATAAAATATCTATTACGACTCAACAATTCTCTCATTTAGCATGAAAAACACAATCTCTCTCTGTTATGCTGCCAATATGCTGGCTCTCAAGTGGGAATACACAGATTGTCAACACTGTTGGTTATTCATGTCCGCAAACCAGCCAAAGATAAAACATGTGCAGAGCGAGGAAAGAAGTGAGTTTGGGGATTCTAGAAAACTATTTTTGCTCACTCACTGAACAATATTGGTGTGTAAAAACTCATAAACCACATAAGTCACGTCAGGAAAGTGACTCAGAGCAGATTTACAGAAGTTAAACAAGGGACCTTTGCAGGGAGACCATTTCAAAGCAATTTGCTCTGAATTTTACAGCCTGGGGCCTGACATATGCAGACAGCCAAATGCCTGCAGGATACAAACACAGAGAACATATAAATTAAAGCACACCATCTAAATATATAATATTTCTTGAGAGAAGTAAAAAACATTATCAAAAGGAAAAAACAGGGGACAAAGTAGATGCAAATTATTTCAGCTTATTTTATTGTATTATTATCTGCAGGCTTTGTACCTGGATACAAGTACTTCCTTTAGAGAAAGTGACACTTTTTTCCTCTTCTGTAATAAGGACAATATATTAGAGAAAAGGCTCTGGAATTAGATAGGGCTGGGCTCAATCCCTGGTTCCATGCACAACAAATAGTGTTTTCCTTGAGCCACTGATTCTCAGTTGCAAAATGAACAAAATGACCCCTACTTTCCAGAACTGTTGTAAAGATTAAAGATAAAATTTGCAGCAATTCAAACATAGAAAATGGAACTTGGCACTTGAAAAATAGTAGCTACTAATATAACCATTTTCATTATCCTAAGAGAATAAGACTTTTTAAACATTGCACTAAGAATTGCAAGTCCCTAACTTAATGCACCCCCCGTTTTTTTTTCTTGCTAAACTGAAAATGGCGGAACACAATTTTTGGTTCTTTTTCAGACTTACTTATCTTATGTCATTTACTTCTGAACTGATCAGGGAACATGTGATTTGTCCCTCAATTTTATTCTTATTTTCTATTTTCTCTCAGCCAAAACCTAAATCTTTTCTCTTATTGTGCTATGTTGGTGGTCTTTATCAAGGACCCTAGATATTATCATTACTTCTTCAACCTTTCATAATAAATAACCACTAGACAGCAATTCAAAGCAATTTACAAACAAGAGCGATTTTAATTATTAGTGTGTGTTAGTGATGAGTTCTAACTTGTTGAAGGGAATTCGGAGGCCGTTAGTGTGTCTCACCTATTTCCACACGTAACATGGGATTCCAGACGGCCATTCCCATGCCGTCTCTTTACTTGGGCAATGTTCACATTAAAGTAGCTCATAGCTAACCAGGCCTTGGTGGCACGGGTCTATAATGCCAGTTTGCCTCTTGGGAGGCTTAAGCTTTCGCTTCTTCTTGGAGATCTTTCTAACCATTTCTGAAGCATGTTCACACTGAAATTTTCTTTGGAAAATTTTTTACTGCAGAATGAACATAATATTTTCTTTATTTCTACCATTCTTCTCGGCACTTCTTGCACAACACTTACTGTGTGTGACAAAGTAGTGTCTCTGTTTGTGCTCAGTTTTTCCCTCATGTGCTGCTTAGTCCTCTAGGCAGGTATGTCTTTGAGTTCTCAGTGACTAACTACCAGATGCCACTGCTTTTTGATGATAATGATGATGATTATATTGTTGGATTATTCTACAAAATTTAATCTTTTCCCAGAGGTCTTAGGAATCTATCTTGTATTACTCTTAAATGTATGATTAAGCTTTTGTGTGTATATTTAATTTATTCTTTAGATTTATATAAAGCAAATTAATTATAATAAACAATTTGAAACATACAGAAATATAAGGAATATAAAAATAATACATAGGACCCATAGATGACCAATCCTAACATTTACATGAGTATATAAAACAGTGTACTATATATATATATATACATATATATATATATATATATATATATATATATATATATTAAAAGCATAATATGCTAATTAACCGGATAGCTGAACGACCTTCCAGACATCATTCCAGACATCCTTTCTGATAAAGCTGTGGCAGCAAAGGCCGAGGAAGAGGTGGTTAGGGGCAATCAGGCAGGCAGGCGAGCAGTTAGGGGAGATCAGGCAGGCAGGCAGGTGAGTGGTAGGAGCCAGTGGTCCCGGATTGTGAGAGGGATGTCTATCGGTTTAGGCCTGATCCCTGAGGGATCCTGGATTGAAGAGGGTGCAGGCCGGGTTGAGGGTCCCGCTCCCTGTGCACGAATTTCATGTGCCGGCCTCTAGTATCTTACCAAATAATAGACAAACATGTAAATTGACCATACCTCCACCATGCCACCAGCCAATTAGGAGTGATATGCAAATTAACCCAACAATGATGGAGGTTAATTTGCATACACAGGCACTGAGTGACTAAGGTGGGATGCTTGCATTGTCTCTATAGCGATGATGCAGGCGTTCTGCCCCACCCCTGGTCTCTCAGGGCCTCTGGGCAGCGTGGGAAGGCAGGGCTGGAGCAGAAAGAGGCGGCTCCCAGAGCGGAAAGAGGCAGCTCCGGGGCCTGAGCGGAAAGGGTCTGGGCAGGAGGGGAAAGGCGGTGCCAGTAGCCAGGGATAGGAAAGCCCATTCTAGCACGAATCTTCATGCATCGGGCTTCTAGTATGTATATATAAAGCAAATTTATATATATGCTAGAGGCCCAGCGCACAAAATTCATGCATGGGGTGGGGGGTGTCCCATCAGCCCGGCCTATACCCTCTCGCAATCTGGGACCCCTCGGGGCATGTCTGACTGCTGGTTTAGGCCCAATCCCTGGGATCGGACCTAAACCAGCAGTTGGCTATCCCTCTTGTAATCTGGGACTGCTGGCTCCTTACCACTCGCCTGCCTGCCTGCCCGATTGCCCCTAATCACCTCTGCCTGCTGGCCTGATTGTTCCCTAACTGCCCCCCTGCCGGCCTGGTTGCCCCTAACTGCCCTACACTGTTGTCCTGATTTCCCCTAACAGCCTCTGCCTTGGCCCCTGCCACCATTGCTTTGTCTAGAGGGACGTCTGGAAGATGTCAAGTCTAATTACCATATTACCCTTTTGTTAGTATAGGCTAGAGGCCTGATGCACAAATTCATGCACAGGTGGGGTCCCTTGAGATGGGCTGTGGAAATCAGGCCCCAACTCATGCCCCCAGCCTCGCAGCCCCACCTGACACCCCGCCTTGGCCTGGCACCACCCTCTCACCTGCTCCACCATCCAGCCTGTGGGACAATCAATCAGGGCTGGGCACTCCGCCCAGCTCCCTCAGCACCTAGGAGCCAGGCGGTGGCCATGTCCCCCACTGCTGCCACTGGTCACTCTCTGCAGGATGATCGGCTGGGCATTTGTGCCCCTGCTCATACCCGCCTTGACCTAGTGCCATCCACTCACCTGCTCCACCATCCTGCCATGGTCCCCCTCTCATGGAGACCCATCAGGGCTGGCAGCATCTCCACTGCCACCCGCTGCCAGAACCCTGTCGCTGACACCCGCCATGGTCCGCACCTCCCCCTGGTACATGTCATAACAAGCGGTTGAACTCCCAATCCAATGACTGCCCGAGGGGACAATTTGCATATTAGGCTTTTATTATATAGGATATCCCGAAAATGTATACCCACTTTGTTGATTCTATTATGTTTTAAATATATTTTTATTGATTTCAGAGACGAAAGGAGAGGGAGAGAGAGAAATATCAATGATGAAAGAGAATCATTGATTGGCTGCCTCCTCCATGCCCTCTCCTGGGGATCAAGCCCACAACCCGGGCATGTGCCCTGGCTGGGAAGCAAACCTGGAAACTGTTGGTCCATGGGACAACACTCAATCCACTGAGCCACTACAGCTGGGCTGATTCTATTACATTTTGAAAATTAAATGTATTTTAATAAACACTGCTTTTAAAATTATTCAAAGTGTGTATACATTTTTTGGTAGATGTGTGTGTGTTTGTGTGTGTGTGTGTGTGTGTGTGTGTGTGTGTATAAAATGGTGTTTTTTACAGTGTAACTGGTATTAAAAATACTGGCAATAACACAATATTAGTACTTCCTTAACTTATTATTCATTTTTTAGAAACACAAATTTTAGTGATTGCGAGTGTACCCCCCACATCCCGCATGGTTCAGGGTTCAGGTTCAGGGTTTGGGTTCTGGAGGAGGCCACACACAAATGAAAGAGACAAGACAAGAAAATACTAATTTGGGAATTGGCCAGGTGGAAGCCCAAGAGAGGACTCCACTTTGCTCTGGCCTTGCTATCCCTTTTATTCAGGTTTTGGGTTACACCCAGAGCCCTTAGACAGGCAATTCCAGTAATAGCTCCATGATAGCCCGTCAGCAAGGATTTACATAAGACTAAAAGGTGGAAGTTGCTTCAGTTCCCTTTGTCTCCACCAGACAGTGGGTGTATGGCTCTGACCCTTGCCAGAGCCTCAAGGTTGACCAGCCTTCTGGGTTCCTTGTCCACACCTCTCTGCTAGTGAAGGCAATGGGCAGCTTCCAACAATTGTCTATTTTATTATATAAATGCACCATAATGAACTGAATTCTTCTATTCAGCATGGATGGAGGAACCACAGTCTCTCCCATCACTAGTGAGGACATTTCTCCTATTCACCCTCAATGGAGGAGGAGCACTGATATGAACACTTCCAGTCTCTGTCTCGCAGAGGCTAATCATTGGGTCCCATTTGCAGTAAGTGGAGTCATGGTGTTATAGATTATGGATCCTGGGAGGAATTGTTTCTTATTTATTTTGATTTCTCGGGGCCCACTGGCACACTCTTTTCCTTCCTGCTTCTTGCTCGCAGCACTTTTCTGAGGGGAAAAAAAAGGCCAATCCTCCCTGGGGGATGGACAGCTGGCTATGTCAGCAGTTTTTTGTCTACAACTCTGAGGTAACTTAAGGATTGCTCCCACAGCTTGTTCTCGAGATCAGATTGACTAGAAGCAAAGTTCTCCAGTCTAGTCATAACATGAGAGTACTGCATTTTGAGGCAGTGGTAAGTGGTCATTTCCCCCCAAACATTACTAAAGGTAATATTTGGATTTTATTAAGAAATGATTATTTGGACAGTTTTATTAGGTAGACACCGAAAAGAACCTTCCCTTCCAGCATGTTGATACAAATGAATATTGAAAGACAAGTTTGGAACCTAATGTCATAGCTCAAAATACTTCATGGTAATATCTTTTATAAACAGCAAAATGCACAGTCTTAAGAGTATAGTTCAGTGTATCCAGCTGAATAACCCCCACCACAACCATCTTAGAAAAAAATTTCTGCATGGCCCTTTCCAGTGAGCATCCTGCTCACAAGAAGAAGCCACCGCCCTATTTATAGTGCCATAAATTACTTTCACTTTTTCTTGGAATTTGTATAAATGATGTCAGATAGTGCACTCTATTTTGTGTATCTTCTTTCACTGAACATATTAATGAGATGCATTCTTCTTGCTGTATATTTCAGGAGATTATCCCTTTGTTCCATTGAATACATGAAAATTTATCCGTTCTTTTGTTGATGCTCATTTGTATTATTTCTAGTACATTCTTGTGCATGCGTTTTAATGCACACCTGTTTTTTTCACTTCTCTTGAAGAAACTCTTAGATCTGGAATTGCTAAATGATAAGATAGTTATAGTTTTAACTTTTTGGAAACTGTTAGTTTTTTAAAACGGTTGTACCATTTACAATGCTACTAGTAAGGTATGAAAGTACTGTTTGCTGCAAATCCTCATGAATATTCATCAGGAATTTGAATTTTAACCATGTGTGTAAAGTACATTTCATTGATTTAATTGTGGTCTTAATATATATATCTCCATAAAGATTAATAATGTACAGTGGAGTGAATTGAATGAAAATTATAAACAGAAGATATAGAGAAAATTTGAGGTTAGAGAAGTTAATAACTAATTGTATATAAAACACCGGAGAGATTGGAGATGATGACATACTAGTGTGAAATCCTTTTAACGGAGAAGCAAGTAGAGGGAAAATGACTATATTAGCCACCCTTTGGAAAGATTAATTATAAAACCAGAAATAAAGTTATTCTTCAAGAACAAATCAATGTTGTTTAAAGGGGAATTTAGAGCCAATATCTTGGAAATAAACAAATCTTCCAAGTGTCCATTCTAGTTTTAAATCCAGTGTTAGTACTATAGGATTTGTGGCCTGCAATCACATTTTACTTTACAGATACTATTAAAAACCTCACTAATTTTTTTGAAAGGGCCAAAATTTTCTCTCTTGACTTCCTGATCAGTTGTTTGCAACAAGCTTATACCAAATACAAATATTTCTGACAGTTTCTAATGCAAACCTTCAATGGGATGCTTTGTTTCTTACACAATACAATATCCAGATTGCATTCAATTAGGGAGTAATTATGCAGCAAAAACATTGACACAAGGAGGCTCATTTTATAATTTTTCTTCCAAATTAAATTTGAAGGCATGTGTGAAGATTAGAGTGCAACATTTTATATCTCACCTTATCCCCTAGGTGGTCTGCGTGCACCCTGGCATGCGCACACAATCTAAGGAGGAATCTCCATCCAACCTTGGAGAGGAAACAAGCTATCCCCGAGCCTAGACAGTTGTATCAGTTAAATAAATGAGCATTAATGGGTGATTAGCATCATTTGAAATTTTGAAGGATACTTTGGTTCTGCATTTTTAAAAAGACAAATATAAATCAGATATCTAGTAAATCAGATATCTAGTGGAATTGGAAGAGTTATGGAATTGTTTTGTTTTGTTTTGTATGATACTTTTTTTCTTTCGGGGTAAGGGAGATAAACAATTGTAAATGGAAGCAGAGAGGATACATTAAAAATGCTGAGAAGACATGATTTAAAAATGAAGAAGCTGGAGGAGAAAAAAAGAATGGATTTGAATCACATATAGAAGCAACTTGAGAAGGCGTTTTGACGGCCAAGTGTGTAGGCTATTTTCACTATGTTTTCCTAATACATAAATAATTATAATATGACTATTTTTTATTTCTGTGGCTATTACAAATATGATTTCCCAGTAAAGCATCCAGGAATCTATCTATCTATACTAATAAAAGGGTAATATGCTAATTAGACCAAATAGACCAGATGTCTTCCGGTCGTCCTTCTAAACAAAGCCGCAGCGGCTGCAAGTATTGAGGAGGGCCAGCAGCCACAGCAGCCAGCAGTGGGAGCAGCAGCTGGGTGATGGGGGCGGCACTTTCCCCTGATCGGTCCGGTCACCTCCTGCAGAGTGTGGCTTAGACCCGCTTCCCATGGGGAGCAGGCCTAAGCCTTCGGTAGGACATCACCTGAGGGCTCCTGGACTGTGAGAGGGGGCAGGCTGGGCTGAGGGACCCACACCCCAGTGCAAAAATTTTCATGCACCAGGCCTCTAGTCCCATATAATAAAGAGCTAATATGCAAATGGTTATTGCACCCTTGTGCCCTTGCACCCTCATGGCCTCACGGCCTCACACCGGGGCGAGGGAACCTGTGGCTGGGCCGGGGGACCTGAGGCCAGGCCAGTGGACCTGAGGTCGAGCCCGGGGACTTGAGCCTGCGCCCCCTGCCCAGCAAGGCTTGACGGGGGACCTGAGGCCACGACCCCCACCTGGTGGGGCTTGACAGGGGTGGGGCCTGCCGGGTCTGGGTCTCGCGTGATTTCGAGGTGCACGCGGGGGGGCGGGGACTTGACTCTGGGTCCCGTGGCATGCTCCAGACTCTGACAGGAGGAAGATTTTCATATATATTTTACTAATTTTCTTTCATCTCTGACACTTTTTTTATAGAGAAAGGGTAAAGAGCAATATTAAAATATTTCCTCTAATTAATTGCCTTTTAATGTGCATGATTTCGTGCAACAGGCCACTAGTCCTATCTAATAAAAGAGAAACATGCAAATTGACTGTACCTCTGCTACGCCCACCACCCAATCAGAGCGAGTATGCAAATTAACACAACAAAGATGGCGGCAGCATGGAGCTGGAGCTAGCAGGAGGCTTGGGTTGCTCCTGGCTATGGAGGAAGCCAAGCTTCCCGCCTGTCTGCCCTGGCCGACCCTGGCCTGTGCTCAAGGCTACAAAGTTTCAATTATAGAGGATAAATAAGTCCCAGATACCTGCTTCTAGCCGTCCCTAGCCTCCACTCAAGGAGGTGCTGAAAAAAAAAAAAAAAAGGAAAAGTAAAAAAGGAGGGGCTGGGAGCTTGGGTTGCCAGGGGGCATGGCCAGCCTGCAAACAGCCATCAGTCCCTCACCCAGGCTGGCCAGGCACCCCAGTGGGGACCCCCACCCAGAAGGGGGTGTGGCCAGCTTGAAAACAGCCTTCAGCCCCTCACCAAGGCTGGCCATGCCCCCATGGGGTGAGGGTCCCTGCTGGGAGGCTTGGCTAGCCTGCAAACGGCTCTCAGCCTCTCACCCAGGCTGGCCAGGCACCCCAGTGGGGATCCCCACCCTGAAGGGGGTGTGGCCAGCCTGAAAACAGCACTCAGCCCCTCACCCAGGCTGGCTATGCCCCCCCAGCGGGGACCCTCACCCCATGGGGGCATGGCCAGCTTGCAAACCACCACAGGCCCCTCGCCCAGGTCGCCCCACGCCCCAAGGTAACCCCCACACTGATCCAGGACACCCTTCAGGGCAAACCAGCGGGACCCCATCCGTGCACCAGGCCTCTATCTATACTGATAAAAGGGTAATATGCTAATCAGACTGGGAGACATTCCAGGAGACCTTCCGGACATTCTTCTGGACAAAGCCATGGTGGCGGGGCCAAGGTAGAGGCAGTTAGAAGCCAAGAAGGGAGGGCAGTTGTGGGTGATCAGGCCAGGATGGGACGGCAGTTGTGGGTGATCAGGCTGGTGGGGGGCAGGGCCGTTGGGGGTAAGTAGACCAGCAGGGGAGCCAGTTGGGGGTGAGCAGGCCATCAGTGGGGGTCAGTTGGAAGTGATCAGGCCAGCAGAGGGGCAGTTGGGGTTGAGCAGGCCGGCAAGCAGAGTGGTTAGGGGTAATCAGGCAGGCAGGTAGGTAGGTGAGCGGTTAGGAGCCAGCAGTCCCAGATTGCAAGAGGGATGTCCGACTGCCAGTTTAGGCTCGATCCCTGTAAACTGGCAGTAGGACATACTTCGGGGGGCTCCAGATTGGAGAGGGTGCAGGCTGGGCTGAGGAACATCCCCCCGCACCATGCACAAATTTTGTGCACCAGGCCACTAATATGTGTATAAAAGCCTAAGCAACTGAATGACTGAACAACCGAACACTGAACAAACGGTCACTGTGATGTGCACTGACCTCCAGGGGGCAGGCGCTCAACACAGGAGCTGCTCCCTGGTGGTCAGTGTGCTCCCACAGTGGTAGCATCGCTCAGCTGACCAACAGGTGCCAGACGCCGGGCTCACAGCTGGCAAGGGCAGCTGCGGCAGCGTGCGCCTCTTCCACCTCCACAGCAGCGCTACCAAGTGGTGGCGGAGGCAGGCACAGCGGGGCTGGGATGACCAGGAGCATCCCTGGCTGCCTGCCACGTCGCACAGTACTGCATTCCTCAGGGGATGTTGGACTGCCAGTTTTGGCCCGATCCCCACAGGCCTGGCCAAAAGTGGCAGTCCAACATCACTCGAAGGATCCCAGATTATGAGAGGGTGCAGGCCAGGCTGAGGGACCCAGACCAGTGTACAAATCCATGCACTGGGCCTCTAGTGAGTTTATAAAAGAAGAACTCACTGTTCTCAGTGTTTTATTTTATGAAATATGTGTGTATATCTGTATGCATTTTTACCAAGAATATTATATATAGAACTAGAGGCCCGGTGCACGAAATTCGTGCACGGGGAGGGTGGGGAGTGTCCCTCAGCCCAGACTGCACCCTCTCCAATCTGGGACCTCTTGAGGGATGTTCGACTGCCCTAAATGGGACAGGACTGCTGGCTCCCAACTGCTCACCTGCCTGCCTTCCTGATTACCCCTAACCACTTCTGTCTGCCAGCCCGATCACCCCCTAACCACTCCCCTGCCAGCCTGATTGATGTCTAACTGCTCCCCTGTCAGCCGGTTTGCCGCCAACTTCCCTCCTCTGCTGGCCTGGTCACCCCTAACTGCCCTCCCCTGCAGGCTTGATCGCCCCCAACTGCCCTCCCTTGCAGGCGTGGTTCCTCCCAACTGCCCTCCCCTGCTGGCCATCTGTGGTGGCCATCTTGTGTCCACATGGGGGCAGGATCTTTAACCACATGGGGGCAGCCATCTTGTGTATTGGAGTGATGGTCAATCTGCATATTACTCTTTTATTAGATAAGATAGAGGTCTGATGCATGGGTGGGGGCCAGCTGGTTTGCCCTGAAGGGTGTCCCGGATCAGGGTGCGGGTTCCCATGGGGTGTGGGGCGGCCTGGGCGAGGGGCCTGTGGTGGTTTGCAGGCTGGCCACACCCCCTGGTGACCCAAGCGGAGGCCCTGGTATCTGGGAAATATTTATCTTCTATAATTGAAACTTTGTAGCCTGGAGTGGAGCCAAGCCTTCTGCTCTCTCCATGGCGGCAGCCATTTCTGTTGGGGTTTATTCACCTTCTATAATTGAAACTTTGTAGCCTGGAGTGGAGGCCTAGGCTGGCCAGGGCAGGTAGAAAGCTTGGCTTTCTCTGTCGCCGGGGGCAACCCTAGCCTGCTCTCTCCAGCTTCGTGGCTACCGCCATTTTTCTTGGGATTTATCTTCTATAATTGAAAATTTGTAGCCTTAAGTGGAGGCCTGGGCCGGCCAGGGTGTGCGGAAAGCTTGGCTTCCTCCATCGCTGGGGAAACCCAAGCCTCCCTCCTGCTCTCTCCATGGCTGCAGCCATCTTGGTTGGATTAATTTGCATAAGTGCTCCTGATTGGCTGGCGGGCGTGGCTGGTGGGCGTAGCGGAGTGATGGTTAATTTGCATATTACTCTTTTATTAAATAGGGTTATTAGAAACTTAGCATATTTTCTAAGGAAATGAACTAATATCCTAAGGATAAAGCTAATCTCTCTCAGGCAAGTAGAAGTTGGGTTTAATTTTGTTTATTTAGCTTAACACACTTTTTCTCATTTATAGTCATTGTCTGAAATATTGAAACATATTAATTTTGTTATGGAATAAATATAGATGCACAATTGTCCATTTGTATTGAAGGGGCTAACTCTACTCCATTTGTGACATATGCTACTTTTCTGCTCTTGAGCCAGGGGTCCTGGTTAGAGATAATGTAGAAAATAATTTAAAAGATATTCTTCAGAAGATTTTTGTGGTTTACTAGAGCCAATGTTTTTCAAATACTTTATCAACTACCACAATAAAAAATATAAATAAATGTTTTGGCTAAGGAAAGAAAGATGTGGTCTAGAATAAAATTAATTCAAAGTCACAGTAGTACTGCCTTTTTAGACAACTCAACTCTAAGCTATTTGGAACTCTTGCTTATGCAAACACTTGAAAACTATATACTAACTAGTTTCAAGATATTCTGCACATAACTAAATAATATTTTTGATGCATTATTTGGATACTAGATTATTCCTACTTGCAAACTAGAGCAGGAGCTCTTAGAGTACCTCCCCTCAAGATCACAAAGGCCATGCCTAAAATCTCATTCATTTTCTTGTAATTATCAAATTCTCTCAAAGCCTATGTACTTTTGTTTTACTGATAGGCCTATTTTGTGTTAACCTCAACAAAATCACATTAAAATTATAAGATATAAAGCTATAGATGCATTAGAGAAAGAAACAGTAATATCAAATATCTGTTTAAACTGCATATGAATCTAAAATTAATTAAAATCCTATGTAATAAAAGAGAAACATGCAAATTGACCATACCTTCACTACATCCACCAGCCAATCAGGAGCGAGTATGCAAATTAACCCAACCAATATGGTGGTTACTTTGCATATCTAGGCACAGAGTGAAGACTGAAGACAGTGTAGAAGGAAGCCAAACAATGCAGAAGGGAGCGAACCTGCAGAGAAGCAAGCAGGGCAGCAGGGAAGTAGGCGGAGCTGTGAAGAGAGGGAAACAGGCTGGACAGGAAGCAGGCGGGGCTGCAGAGAAGGGAGGGAAGTAGGTGGGGTGGCAGAGAAGGCCACAGGAAGCCCTATTCTTGCAGGAATCTTCCTGCAACTGACCTCTAGTTATTTAATAAAGAAGGTAACAAATAAGGAAACAAATCAATGAAAATAAAACAAACACGGTTGGCTCAGTGGTTGAGCGTAGACCTATGAAACAGGAGATCATGGTTCAATTCCCAATCAGGGCATATGCCCTGGTTGAGGCCTTGATCCTTAGTGTGTGGTGTGCAGGTGGCAGCCAATCAATGATTCTCTCTCATCATTGATGTCTCTAGCTCTCTCACCCTCTCTCTTCCTCTCTGAAATCAATAAAATTATATTTTAAAAAAACAAAAAATAATAAAGATTACAATTTAAAAATATGAGGCAAAAGCATAATAAGATACCACTGCATATTCATCAAAATGGCTAAAATATTTATAAAAGAACTAATGTTTGGCAAAGCAAAGTTATTAGTAAGGATATGGGAATGTTGGGATTCACACATTGCAGTTGGAAATAAAAATCATTACAGATATTTTGTAATACTAGTTGGCAGAATTTATTAAATACTACCTATTCTTAGGGTAAATGCTCAAGAAAATAGAGTGTATATGTCTACTAAACATAAGTGCATAGCAGTTTTATCCAAAAATTGGAAACAAAAATATCTATAAATAAAAGAATAGATAAAATGGGGTGTTTTATACACTAGACTGATACACAGCAATAAAAATATAATAATTACTGATTCATGCAACGACATGGGTGGACCTCAGAGATATTTTTATTATGCAAAGCAAAAATGTCATTGCAAAAAAATACATACCATATCCTCCAATTTATATGATGTTCAAGAACAGGTAGAAACCAATTGATAGTGGAAGTTAGGATAACAATTACCTCTTGGAGATATCAGTTATGATAAATAAGCTCAGGGGAACATTCTAGTGTAGCAGTGTAGTTTCTGGATCTGGTTTGTAGTTATTTTGCCCTACAATGTGGTTACATGGCTTAAATTACAGATAAGATTTGTTAATTCTAAAAATTATATTGTATGTGTTTTACACATTTTAAAAAGTTTTTTTAATGAATAAATACACTATACCTAGAAACCAAACACAGAAAAAATGCCATTTTCATTCAATCAAGTAACTTACAAAGTTTTTATTATAGCAATTTTTCTTACCTCAATTTAAATTTTTAGTAATTGTGAACGAATACTTTTAAATTATAGAAAATTATAAATTTCTATGTGTAAAAATTTTACAATGTGGAAATATAGTATGGGAGAAAGAAGTTCTACATTGCTCTAATTCTGGAGTGTATCACTCTATGATTGCGTGTAGCAGGAAATATGCTTGTAGTGACAACTCTGTCTCAAGGACATTCATTTTTTATTTATTTTATTTTTATTATATATTTTGTAGTATTACAGATATGTCACATCTCCCCTCTACCCTCTAACCCTTCAGGACATTCATTTTTTAAATGCTCAAATGAAGAAGGTAAGAAATTATATAATACATTTCACAAATATTTTCATAAAAAAAAAAGGATAGTTCGAAGGGTGTGCTTTAGTGTCTCAGAATGTTGACTACTTGTATTCTTTCCTTGCTGAGTGAATAAGGTTTCCTTAAGGTTATCTTCAACTAAAAAAAAACTGTTATTTGGAGAAATAGATGCCATTGCGAAACTTCCTGGGAGTTCAGGACACCACTGTGTGGCAAGAGATTGACCACCTGCTGGTTTCCACCTTAGTTAGCCTTTCGGAGGGTTCCAACTGACCTTTGTATAATCTTGTTTACTGTCTTTGATCTACGCTGCTAGACAGAGTTGTTACTGTGGGAACTACCTAGTTAATATTAATAATAGGAAGAGAGCAAAGGGAAGGCCAGACGTTATAAGCAAGGTCATCTGTACAACTTCACCAGGAAGCGCAACTTTACACACTCCCCAGGGAATCTGCAGTCCATTACCTGCAGGTCACTAGGGAAAGGGATCAAACAAAGGGGGAGGTGGGCACATGTGCAGTGAAGTTGGGGTAATGTAGGGAAGGTGCTTGTCTGTCAGTCTAAACTGGGAAGAAGATAATTGCCTGGTGGGAGGGGAGGGGAGTGGAGCTACTGCAAGCACAGGGATCCAGAAGGGCTATTGGTTAAGCTCCTAGTTATAAGAGTTCTTGCTCTCATGCTTGCTCTTGCATTCCTGTTCCCTGATGGCTCTGTGACCAGCACATGTGCCTCCATAGCCACATGGCCCATGGCCATGCCATCCCACACATAATGGACTGCAGCTGGGGACACAAGCTATGCTACCCGGATACCGGACTGAGCTGGACTTTAATATGGAGCAGAGTCCTGGGCAGTGGCTTTGATATGAGCCCTGCTGAAGAACACATGGGACTTTTTCTATGGCAGAACAGAGGGAAATGGAACAATGGAAACCTAGGGGTTTAATTCCACAGAAACAGAGCTTTCAACCGTACCTCATTGTCCCAGGGGGCTTCAGGAAGTGCCTTTCCCTGTGGCACCTCAAGAGCTCCACTTCCACCAGTAACAGGTGGGGTCACAGAGGGCAAGAGTGAGAGGGAGAGGAAGAAAGATGGAGAAAGAAGCAAGAAAGAAAGCAAGAAAGCAAGAAGGAAGGAAGGAAGGAAGGAAGGAAGGAAGGAAGGAAGGAAGGAAGGAAGGAAGGAAGGAAGGAAGGGAGAAAGAAAGGAAGGAAGGAAGGAAGGAAGGAAGGAAGGAAGGAAGGAAGGAAGGAAGGAAGGAAGGAAGGAAGGAAGGAAAAGAAAGAAAGAAGAAAGAAAGAAAGAAAGAAAGAAAGAAAGAAAGAAAGAAAGAAAGAAAGAAAGAAAGAAAGAAAGAAAGAAAGAAAGAAAGAAAAGAAAGAAAGACTTAAAAGGAAGGGTCAAATTAACCTCTCCCATCTACAAAAGGATTTCAAAAGCAGAAATTTGTTCCTGACATCTTTAATAATAAAAGCATAATATGCTAATTAGACCGGACAGTTGAATGACCTTCCAGACAAAGCCGCAGCTGGGAGGGCTGAGCCCCTTTAACGAATTTTGTGCATCGGGCCTCTAGTAGGTTTATAAAATTAAAATCTTTAGGAGATTTAGAGGCTGATGGTATCTACAGAAACATCCTTTCCTTGCCCTTCTTTCTCCACTAAGGGTTGGGAGAGGTAAAGAATTGTTGATAGAAAAAGAATGAAAGATAAAATGATCAAAGATTACACAGGGGAAAATGCAGGGAGCAGTCTGAAGTCTGCTGTTCCTCCGTGGGAGACCAGATGGCTGATGTCACACACCTGTCACATGCAGTCTCAACAATTGATTTCAGAACTGGAGACTGACTTATAGCCTAGGAGCTACAGCAGGCACAGCGGTACGCATGCAACTCAGGGGCATCTTGTCCTCAGAGTGAAGGGCTACTGATGGCGGCTCTTTGAACCTGACAACTCAGGGTCAGGAACAGTGAAGGTTAGGTAAACTTTGAGGATGAAAATGTCTTTCCCTCAGTTTACCACCATCCACTCTCCAGATGTTCCTTGATATATGATGAGGTTACATCTCAGGAAACTCATTGTAAGTTGAAAATGGATCCAATACACCAAACCTACTCAATATCATAGTAGTAGCTTATCCTAACTTATCTTAAATGTGCTCATTGCATTAGCCTAAGGTGGGGCAATATAATCTTGAGTTTCAGTTTAAGAATAATTGCCTTCCTGTTCTCACCAAAAGCAGGAGACACAGGTGGGCATTTTGTAGATATGATTGGATGCGAAACACAAAGCGCAATATCAAAAAGAAAAAAGTGATGGCAACACAGTACATTATAGAGTAGCAGCTTTTACCCTCCTGATCATGTGGCTGACTGGGAGCTGCAGTTCTGAGCTGCTGCTTCCCAGCATCACAGTGAGTGTTATACTGCATATCACTAACCTGGGAAAAAGCAAATTCAAAATCTAAAGCATGGTTTATAATGAATGTGTATCACTTTCGCACCACCATAAAGTAAAGAAATTGTTAGTTGAATCATGGTAAGGCTGGGACCATCTACATTTAGAAGCTGCAAGAAGAGTCCACTACCACTGATCTTTAACCTGAACAAAAGCCACAGCACAGTAGCCCCACAGTGAATATGCCCAATCCAAAGAAAAAGCAATAGGATTGGAGAGATGGGTGAGGGCAATTTTTTCTCTAACCACCCCTGATTAACTGAATATAAATATTAGACCCAACTTTTCCTGATCAAAAATTAAATATCATAAATCATGTCCCTCATATTTTCCAGGCCTTAATACAATTTGAGAACTTGCTGGACACATGGACTACAATGAGTATTGGTGTTACTTCATCTCTATACTCTGTTTTTGGTAGTTATCTGAACTCATCATTTTATGGAATTTTAAAATGTTATAAATGGAGGTAACTCCATACCCAAGATCCTCATCTTATGGGATTGCCCAAGGTGTGTAGGTGGAAAGGGAATAAAGTGACGAGAAGAATGAAAATACAAGGCATCTCCTCCTCTGTGGCTGGGTTGATGCTTTCCTCTGTGCTCCCACTGGAGCCTGTGATTATCTGGGTTATCAGTTGTGTGGGATTGAGATAATCACACTCTTCAGTTCATGGCACACAGAGTCACTAGTCCCTCCAAGACTCCTCTCTATGGCATTTTATTATAAATTTTTTATTTCTCCTTTATACTCCTTAAATGTTTTTTCCCTTGATTTTTAAAAAATATATTTTTATTGATTTCATAGAAGAAGGGAGAAGGAAAGAGAGATAGAAACATCAATGATGAGAGAATCATTGATCAGCTGCCTCCTGCATGCCCCCGACTGGGGATGTGCCCCTGACCAGGAATCGAACCATGACTTCCTGGTTCATAGGTCGATGCTCAACCACTGAGCCATATCAGTCTGGCTCCCCTTGATTTTTTTTAAAGTTCCATGGTACATTTTTATATTGCAACTAGAGGCCCGGTGCACGAAATTCGTACACGGAGGAGGGTTGTCCCTCAGCCCAGCCTGTACCCTCTCCAATCTGGGATCCCTCTCACAATCCAGGACTGCTGGCTCCCAACTGCTTGCCTCCCTTCCTTCCTTATTGCCCCTAACCTCTTCTGCCTGCCAGTAAGGTCACCCCCTAACCACTCTGCTGCCAGCCTGTTTGCCCCCAACTTCCCTCCTCTGCCGGCCTGGTCACCCCTAACTGCCCTCTCCTGCAGGGTTTATCACCTCCAACTGCACTCCCTTGCAGGCTTGGTCCCTCTCAACTGCCCTCCCTTGCAGGCTGGGTGCCTCCCAACTGCCCTCTCCTGCTGCCCATCTTGTGGTGGCCATCTTGTGTCCACATGGGGGCAGGATCTTTGAACACATGGGGGCAGCTATATTGTGTGTTGCAGTGATGATCAATCTGCATATTACTCTTTTATTAGATAGGATAGAGGCCTGGTACAGGGGTGGGGGCCAGCTGGTTTGCCCTGAAGGGTGTCCCTGATCAGGGTGGGGGTTCCCTTGGGGTGTGGGGCGGCCTGAGCGAGGGGCCTGTGGTGGTTTGCAGGCCGGCCACGCCCCCTGGCAACCCAAGCAGAGGCCCTGGTATCTGGAATTTATTTTCCTTCTACAATTGAAACTTTGTAGCCTGGAGTGGAGCCAAGCCTGGGGCTCCCTCCGCCGGCAGCCATTTGTGTTGGGGTTATGATTGAAACTTTGTTGCCTTAAGCGGGTGGGCCCGGCCAGGGTGTGCGGAAAGCTTTGCTTCCCCTTTTGCTGGCGGCAACCCTGGCCTGCTCTCTCAAGCTCCATTCTGCTGCCATTTGTTTGAATTTGTTTACCTTCTATAATTGAAACTTTGTAGCTTGAGTGGAGGCTTAGGCCTGGCCAGGGCAGGCGGAAAGCTTGGCTTCCTCTGTTACCTAGGAAACCTTACTCTCTGTGGCTGTAGCCATCTTGGTTTGGGTTAATTTGCATACTTGCTCTGATTGGATGGTGGGCGTGGCTTGTGGGCGTGTCGGAGGTATGGTCAATTTGCATATTTGTCTATTATTAGATAGGCTATAATATGTATTTAATTTTATACATTTTTGAGAGTTATGCAGATATAGTTTTCTATACATTTTTTTACTCAATATCATGTTCCTGGGAACCATCCATGTTATCAGGTATCAGTTTAATTCATTTATTTTCACTGTTGTTTAGCTTTTCATGCTATAAACATTTGTTATTTTATTTAGCCTATTATTGGTGAACATTTAAGGTGTTTCAATTTTTTTTGCTATTATACACAGTGCTGTAATGGAGATCCTGTACCTATATTATGAGATACACAAAAGTATCTCAATGGTATGAAAATAAAAGGAAAATTCCTAGATCTTATGGTATAAATATTTAAATTTTTCCAACTTAATGGAATTTTTCCCCTGACATGTTTTTGTTTGTTTCTTTTACTTTTTCTTTTTCAAGTTGCACTCACACTAGCCATATGTTAGTATTCTTCTCAATCCTAACCTACACTATATATTGCCAGACTTAGTTTTTGCCAATCTGTTGAGTGTAAAATGCTATTTCTTTGTGGGCTTAATTTGAAAAATCCCTGATTATGTTGAAGTTGAGTATCTTTTAATTTTTTAATTAATTAATTAATTTTTTGTAATCTTCACCAGAAGTTATGTTATATTGATTTATTAGAGAGAGAGGTTTGAAAGAGGAGAGAGAGAGAGAGAGAGAGAGAGAGAGAGAGAGAGAGAGAGAATCACCAATGTGAGAAATATTGATTGGTTGCCTCCCATTGACCTGCCACCTAGGTATATGCCCTGACCAAGAATTAAACCCTTTTTGGTATATGGACGATGTTCCAACCAACTGAGCCACCAGGCTGGGACAAGGATAAGTATCTTTTTACATATGAATTAGCTTCTTGTGAATTCTCTGTAAGGTACCCTATCAATTCTTTTAATCATTTTTAAATGTTTCCTTTATTGATATACAGAAGTTGTTATAGGTTCTGAATACTAATTCATTGTCAGTTATACATGTTCTTAAATTCTGTTCCCATTGTGAGTTGTCTTTTTTTATTCTTTTGTGTGGTTTGGTAAGCTGGAAGAATTAATATTTTATATAGTTAAATTTATCATTTTTCCCCTCTTTTAGTTGATTCTATACTATCTTGTTTAAGAATCACTTCTCTATGCAATGTATATATATTCACCTATTCTAAAATTTTATTTTTGTTTTGACATATATCTTTTAGTCCAACTGGAATTTATATTTGTATGTGGTACAGAATAGGGACCTATTTTATTTTTTTACTAGAGGCTCATTGCATGAAAAGATTCATGCAATAGGCCTTCCTGCCCTTGGCTTCCAGCACCAGTCTTCCTCTGGCACCTGGGACCCAAGCCTTCGCTCCAGCCAGAGTCTGCCTTCTTCACTGCAGATTCAGGCCAGAGTCTGCTGTCTTCGTCTTCGCTGAAGACTCTGACTGGAGTCTGCCATCTTTGCTGCAGATTCAGGCCAGAGTCTGCCATCTTCGTCTTCGCTGCAGACTCTGGAGTCTGCAGTCTTCGTCTTCCCTGTGGCCAAGTGCTGCTCCTGTAGATCCCTTCGCCCCCCGCCCTCCCTCTCATAGCAGGCGTCCTGCCCTGCCCAGCCACTCTGCACCTGGAGCAGCTGGGTGGCTGCCATCTTTCTTTCCTCCTGATTGGCTGGTGGGCATAGCAGAGTGATGGTTAATTTGTATTTATCCTTTATTAGTGTAGATATCTACACTAGAGGCCCAGTGCATGAAATTCCTGCACTTGGGCAGGGGTGTCCCTCAGCCCGGCCTGCGCCCTCTCGCAGTCCGGGAGCCTTTGGGGGATGTCCATCAGTTAGACATCCTTAGCATGGAGGCGGGGGAGGCAAAGTTTTTGTTGAGAAATCAGCTGACAGTTTTTTTCCCTTGAAGATAACTAACTAGGTAACTAGTTGGAGCTCACTTGTAGGTAATTAATGGCTTTTCTCATGCTGCTTGTAAGATTCTCTCTTTGTCTTTAATGTTTGGCATTTTTAATTATTATGTGTCTTGGTGTGGGTCTTTTTGGGTTCATCTTGTTTTGGATTTCTGCACTTCCTGGACTTGTATGTCTAGTTCCTTCACCGGGAAGTGTTCTGTCATTACTTTTTCACATAGGTTTTAATTTCTTTCTCTCTCTCGTTCCCTTTTGGCTCCCCCATGATGTGAATGTTAGTATGTTTGAAGTTGTCCCAGAGATTCTTAATGCTATCCTTACTTTTTTGGATTCTTTTTCTTTTTATTGTTCTGATTGCTTTTTGTTTGTTTGTTTTTTGCGTCTGTATGTTCCACATCTCTGATTTGATCCCTTGCTTCATTTACTCTACTGTTATTCCTGTAATGTATTCTTCATTTCAGTTAATGTATTCTTCATTTTTGACTGGTTCTTTTTCATGTTTTCTACTTTTTTTGCTTCCTACTTGTTGAAATTTTTACTAAGTTCATTCACTCTTTCCCTAAGTTCATTGAGCATCCTTATAACCAATGTTTGAACTTTGCTTCTAGTAGATTACTTGTCTCCGTTTTGTTTAGCTCTTTTTCTTATTTATTTCCTATTTATTTATTTATTTATTTATTTATTTATTTATATTTGTTATTTCATTTGGAACATATTTCTTTGTCTTCTCATTTTGGCAGCCTCCTTGTGTTTCTTCGTATATTTTAAATAGAGCTGCTATGTCTCCTAGGCTGGGTAAAATTGACTTATGCAGTAGATGTTCTGTAGGGTCCCATGGCACAGCCTTCCCAATCACATCAACTGGGTATTCCATGTGCATCCTCCCATTCCTCCCCTACTTCCCATCCCATGTGGGCTGTGTACACCCTCCTGTTGTAGTAGAGCCTTGAATGTTGTTGTCATGTTGGTGAGAGAGATTTACCCTAAGGTGAATCAGCTGCATGGACTAGCTGAGACCACCCCATTGAGCAGGACTTACACATCTTCAGGGTTCTGGTTCCTGCTGAGTCCACCCCTTTACTGTGTTGACTGTAGAGGTGGTTGGGTGGTGTTTCAATGTGGTCTGAAGCTGTCCACCAGGTTCACTGACTCTGGGGTCTACTAGTAGGTGCAGGTCAAACTCAGCCACTATCTGTGTTCTGCCTAGAGCCATACAGCATGAACTACAAAATGATTTGCAATGGCTGCTACTTGTGCTGGACCTGGAGGTGCCCAGTAAAGGGCAAGCTGCAAACTTAGGTTGACTGCCACTATTGCCATCCCTGGGGCCTCTTAGTGAGAGGTATGGGCCTTGCCAAGGCCAAATGCTGCTTTTTTGAGAGATTTTAGGCAAATGTGAAGCATGAGTCAAGGAATGACATTTGTATGGAAAATCCACTGGAAATAAATTGAGTAGGTCTACAATTTGGGTGGTTTGTGGTTTCAAGGAATCACTGGCTTGCCAGCTCTGTGGTGAGTAGGCTCAGAGAAAGAATAATGACCTCTGCTAGCACTTCTGTCTGGGAGAAAGATATCCCTCCAGCTCTCACTCTGATTCTAGACACTTCAATTCTTCCTCACATGTTCCTGATGCCCTTTGAGCTGCCACCCCAACACTGGATCTCAGAAGTAGTGAGTCCAAGTAATTCCATGTGGGGGTCCTTTAAGAGGAACTGCCTGGGACTCCAGCCTCCCTCCTTCTCACTAAGCCACAACCCTCACTGGTTTTTAAGCTGAAGTTATGGGGACTTCTCTTCCTGGCACTGAAACCCTGGGCTCACCCCTCACAGGGGACCTCTGCAGCCTAGATATTCCTCCTAATTTTTATCTGCCACACGTGGTGTGGGATCAGCCCTTTATGTGTCTCCTCACCTCATACAATGTTGATGAGGTTTTTCTTTTGTATCCTTAGTTGTAGGACTTCTGTTTAGCTAGAATTCATGTAGTTCTGAATGATGGTTTTCTGTAGTTAGTTGTAATTTTGCTATGGTTATAGGAGGATTTGCATGCCACATTTACCTACACTGTCATTTTGACCAAAAACCCTAATAAGCCATTTTAATAAGGTTATTTTCAGCTTTAATGTATGACACATAAAAAATGATATAATTATTTTTGTATAGATGTAAGTATACACATAGAATTGAAATTTATATGCTTAGGGTATTATATATTCAATATTAGTAAATAATTCTAGTTTCCAATGTGGTTAATAAATTTGCACTATCATTAGTGGTGAATGAAAATCCTATTGCTATAAATTCTTACCAAAGCTTAATAATATCAATCTTTTTAGTTTAACCATTTTTGTGTGTGTGTGAAAATGTAATGGTATGTTTTTTTATTTGAAATTTGAATGTATCTGATAGTTAGTGTATCTAAGAAATGTAGACACAGGCCATGTTCATGGATAAAAAAGCTAAATATTGTAAAGACATACATTTTCTCCCTATTCATCAATAAGCTTAATGGATTCACAACCAAAATTGATTATTACACCATGGCATAGGCAATGTTTGTCTCCACATAGATTAAAGAATTTTATGAGTACTGTAAAATAATAAAAATAACAATAGAACATACAAATTGGGAAGAATTTAATAGATTTTAAAACATGATATTTAGAAAAAATATTTGAACTTGAAAGAATACTAATAAAATATTTCTTTTCAACAAAGGACAGCAAAGGTAAAGTCATCACAAGAGTGGATAGTTGAGAAGATATGGACATTGCTTACAAATGAGAAATGACTATTTTTTTTTTTTTTACTTTACTAGGAACTCCTCTAAATTAGCAAACAACACAGAAAATACAATAGAAGAAATGGGAAAGCACTATAAAAAGGCAGAATCTTTTATCTATAGCTTGCCACCCTATTTTGACACTGTCCAGTTCTGGGCATGGGGAAGATTGGGAGAAGGGAACACTCAACAGTAGGCCTTTCCATCTGCTCCCATTGTCAACTTTCCACCCCAGCAAAGCTCTAGCACAGTCCTGAAGTGACCCACCTACCTCTGGTTGGCATTGACTATCACTGCTGCATTTCTACCTCACATGATAGAAAGGATAATAAGACCTGCTCTCTTCCAACATATAATGCATCTGTGGCATCTGACCATTTTGCATTCTAGGCTGCAATTCCCTTATATATGAAGATGCTTCTGGCTTCCACCTGTACATACAAGTGATAAAATCTAGAGTGACTCTCAATTCTGTGACCTCTCCAGATTTTTTTTTAGGCCAGGTTCTAGCATCTCATGCCTATCTTTCTTCACATTCTTCATCATGGCACTTCCCACAGTGTTGTGTTATGGTTAGTGCATTTATGTATCTTTCATTTGACTGTCATCTGCATCATGTCTGGGGCCAGGCCTTCCATGGATCTATTATTCTTAACTTATAGATTTGGTTTTGAACACAAAGTAGGACTTGACATGTTTGTTCAGTGATTGAGAAAAATTGAGTTTAATGAAATGAAATAATTCATCTGAGTTTACATATAAGCTGAGCCAGGGCTCGAACACTACTTCAACATAATACAATTCAATATATTCAGTAATGTAAGGTGATCTGCTAGGTATTTTCAGATAAATAATAAGACCCATTCTTGATTTCCCCTAAGGTAGCTGGCAGAATGTTTCAATAACATGTATCTACACATTAATAAATTATAGGTACATTTATAACAACAATCAGATTATAGATAATAAAAGTAGCCTAAAGAAGAACACTTACAAATTTTACCATTAGCTAACCTGTATTTAAAAAACAACAACTAAAATGGAACATTAAATACATATCAAGTTCCTTATATTGCTTCTGCCTCAAAGCAGTCATCTTGAAATGACTACATGTATTTTTTAAAATATATTTTTACTGATTTAAGAGAGGAAGGGAGAGGGAGAAGAAACTAGAAATATCAATGGTGAGAGAAAATCATTGATTGCCTGCCTCCTGCACACCCAAGATGGAAATTATTTTTGTCTAATTTTAAGTTATCTTAAATAAAATTGCTATGGATATTTGAATACAAGTCTTTGTTTTTACATGATTTTATTTCTCAGGTAAACAAGTACCCAGGGATGACATTATTCAATCATATGGTAGATCTATGTCTATAAGATACTATCAAATAATTTCAAAGAATTGTACCTTCTTACATTACTCCCAGCAATATATGAGGGTTCCAGTTGTATATCCTTGTCTACATTTGATATTCTAGATATTAGTCTGATTTGTTCTTAGAGACCAACAATATTTTTCATATTGGCTAGATGACTATCAGGAGAGGGACAAAAATGATATATCTTGTAATAAAGAAGCAGGCTTTCGGATTTATGAACACAATAGCTTCTCACCCAAGTTTGAATAAGTAGGAGAAATACAACAGAATTGGCCAAAGGTTCCAAACACTTTTATTTAAAATTTCTCTTGGCCAGTGAATAAAAGAAGGCCAAATGTTACAAGTTTTTCATAAATTTAATTTTAAAACTATGTGCTTTATTCTGATACTTTTTATTCCTTTATTATATTAAAATTTTCTCATGGTTTACACAAGGAAGTTAGATGATATATGATAGCTTTATTTATTTTTATTCTACAATTTTCATAAGTCTCCTGACTGAAAAAAGTAAAATATGGTCACACTAATTAAGCAAAATGTGGCTTTCAAACTTTATTCTTTTATGAAATCTAAATTCTGGGAAATCTTGACATAGGCACTAACTAGTCTCTATGACACTTACAAGCAACTTTCTCAGGCTCAGGATGAGCTGGAAAGGTGTGTAAAAAATTACCAAATTCAAGTAACTCCATTTTTAGATTAGGAAACTGAGGCCTCAACTGAAGAAATAGCTTGCCATTATGCTTCTTTTGGCTGTGTTAGGGGTAGAAATGACGTGGTGTTTTTTGTTTGTTTGTTTGATTGTGTTTTGTTTTGTGTTGTTTTTACTTAGCTCTCATTAGGTTGGAACATATCAGAATAGTAAGCTGTGTCTTAGCGTTTCTTTGTCTCCACAATGATGTTACTTTTATTAGTGTGATCCTAATGAACTCTGTATTTTTTATAGTATTAGCGTATGTCTGAAACCAAAATCCATTCTCTTAGGAGGAACTAATTATAAAGGTAACAACAGCCAAGATGAAAAAAAAGTATCTCTCTCTCTCTTTCCTTTTTAAAATCAGTCTTTAGACATATGATTTAGAAGAGAAATTAGAGAGGGTTTTTTGATCACTAACTCTTGGCTCTATCCAGGCCAAAAATACATTTTTATATAGCTGGATCTCCCCACTTGAACTTGTTTTTTGTTTGTTTTTACATTAATCCAGTTTTCAAATAAAATATGATGTGGCTTGGAAGAGTCTGTGGATTTTCTGTCTGACTCATTATATCCCCAGATTCTCCACTCTTTTCAGTGTACACAGTTTCCTAGCTTCACTTATCTGGTTCCTAGTCACAATGCAAATCACTTTCTTGCAAGATAGAAATACTTAGCATCTGATGAAAAACTGTAGACTTAGGAAATTACTTGTGTTGTCCTCTGTCTGCCATCATTAAAGAGGAGGTGCACCCCAACCTCCAATCTCTCTGTTTTTGTTTGCTCTCCAGTATTTTCAGTAGTTGTTTTTGTATTAGGTTTTTCGGTTGTTTTTTGAAGTGAATGGGAGTCATTCTGCACTTAGACGTGAAAATGTGTGCTGATAAGAATTTTCACCTTTGGTTTGGCTCAAAGGAGTAATTATTTGGAAAGTTTATTCCTATCTTTATTTTATCAGCATATTCCTCAGAAACTTAAGGAGGCTTATAAATACTCAAACATTCAGATTTTGGAAAAAGATTTTGACATATATATATGTGTGTGTATAATATATATATATATATATATATATATATATATATATATATATATATATATATATACTAGTGGCCTGGTGCATGAAATTCGTGCATGGGGGGGTGGTGGTGGTGGTCCCTCAGCCTGGCCTGCACCCTCTCCAATTCGGCAGTCGGACATCCCTCTCTCAATCCGGGACTGCTGGCTCCTAACCACTCACCTGCCTGTCTGCCTCATTGCTTCTAACCACTCTGCCTGCCAGCCTGCTCACCCCCAACTGCCCCCCTACCAGCCTGATCACCCCCAACTGCCTCCCCCTCACTAGCCTGATCACCCACAACTGCTGTCCCATCCTGGCCTGATCACCTACAACTGCCCTCCCTTCTTGGCCCCTAACCGCTTCTACCTCGACACTGCCACCATGGCTTTGTCAAGAGGAATGTCCAGAAGGTCTTCTGGAAGGTCTCCCAGTCTAATTAGCATATTACCCTTTTATTAGTATAGATAGAGGCCTGGTGCACAGGTGGGGGCCGGCTGGTTTGCTCTGAAGGGTGTCCCAGATCAGGGTGGGGGTTCCCTTGGAGGCAGGATGGCCTGGGCAAGAGGCCTGTGGTGGTTTGCAGGCCAGCCACGCCCCCATTGGAGTGGGGGTCCCCACTGGGGACGGTGCCGGCCTGGGCAAGGGGCTGGGGCAGTTTACAGGCCAGCCACACCCCCATGGGGTGAGGGTCCCCACTGGGGGGGCGTGGCCAGCCTGGGTGAGGGACTGAGGGCCATTTGCAGGCCCCTCCCTTGGCGGCCGGCATGGGACACCCAAGCCTCCCACTCTGTGGCTGCCACCCACATGCCCCTCCTTTGGCGGCCGGCCCAGGTGAGCAGGAAGCTTGGCTTCCTCCATCACCAGGGGAGACCCAAACCTCCCGCATGCTCCAGCTGGCTCCATGGCCACAGCCATCTTTGTCCCGCTAAATTGCATATTCCCTCTGACTGGCTGTGGGCGTTCTGGAGTGACGGTCAATTACCATATTTCTCTCTTATTAGTATAGATATATGTCACATTTTTTCCTCAAGAGTTCAATTAGTAATTATCAGCCCCCAGTCAAAAGCTATGAATCCTTTCTATATCTTAAATAAAATAGATTGTGGTACAATCTTGTTTAATGATTAGAGTGCAAATTCTAGACCTAATCTATCTGGATTTGGGTATTAGCTACACACTTTGTTAGTTAGATAGCCTTGGGGGTTTCATTTAACATCTCTAGACCTTTATTTTTCAACTGTTGACAGGGACCTTAATAGTACATATCTGATAGGGTGGCTGTTAGAATTAAATTAGTTAATAGACTTAAAGGGCTTAAAATTGTGTCTGGCACATAGTAAATACTCAATAAATTTGGACAATTTGATTTCCTTAATAGAAAGTTAGAAAGAGATACAAATAAAATAATTAAAAAGAAATAGATCTAATGGCATGATATCTTAATATTTTGACTAGAATAATACAACCAAAGAAATTTTAAAAATATTTGTAGAAAGAGGTTTACTATTTAAGATTCTAATAAAAATGTCTGGTGGCATCGTAATTTTTTAAAATGGCTTTTCCCTCTCATTCCTAGTGGTAGTTGGAGGGGTGGAAAGGATTGATGGTATCCCTGGCATGAGTTTATAAATATAGTAGATACTAATAGTTATTCTATCAGTCAAAATAGGTTAGTAATGTGGTGATGACAAATAAGAACTAAACAAATGAAAACAACAGATGTTTATTTATGGTCATGTTCCTTCCCTCTGATTGATGGGCTGGGGTTTTGCTGTACATCTTCACTATCTTTACTCTAGAATCTAGACTGATAAAAGAACTCCCATCTATCACATCCACATTGTGGCAGAGGGAACAGTGCTGAAAGCTCACAATTGGCAATTAGTTGTATAGCCAGGAAGTAATACTCATCAATTGTGCACCTAACTCATTGGGCTGAATGCACATGGTCCTATCTACCCAGAGGAAGACAGGTAGTGCAATCTCTTCATGAGCCTAGATGGTAAGTGGAAGGGAACAATTCTGGGAATCATTAATGACTACTGCAGTTATCACGTATTAGCAAATGGCATCCTATCTAATAAAATAGTAATATGCAAATTGACCATACCTCCACTACACCCACAAGCCATGTCCACCAGCCAATCAGGAGCAGGTAGGATCGGGCCTAAACGGTCAGTCAGACATCCCTCGAGGGATTCCACATTGGAGAGGGTGCAGGCTGTGCTGAGGGACACCCCCCGCCCCCCATGCATGAATTTTGTGCACCAGGCCTCTAGTATTATACATTTACTTTATTTTATTTTTTTTTTCAATTTTTTTATTAAGGTATTATATGTGTACATATCTTACCATTGCCCTCCCCACACCCCCCTCCCATATATGCCCCCACCCCCCAGAGTTTTGCATCCATTGGTTATGCTTATATGCATGCGTACAAGTCCTTTGATTGATCTCTTATCTCCCCCACCTCTCCCTAACCTTCCCCTTGTAATTTGACAGTCTGTTTGATGCTTTACTGTCTCTGTATCTATATTTTTGTTCAAGATTATAATGTTCTTTATTATCCATAAATGAGTGAGATCATGTGGTATTTTTCTTTCATTGACTGACTTATTTCACTTAACATAATGTTCTCCAATTCCTCCCAGGTTGCTGCAAATGATGAGAATTCCTTCTTTTTTATGGCAGCATAGTATTCCATTGTGTAGATGTACCACAGTTTTCTGATCCAGTCATCTGCTGACGGGCACCTAGGCTGTTTCCAAATCTTAGCTATGGTGAATTGTGCTGCTATGAACATAGGGGTGCATATATCCTTTCTGATTGGTGTTTCTAGTTTCTTCGGATATATTCCCAGGAGTGGGATTACTGGGTCAAATGGGAGTTCCATTTTCAGTTTTTTGAGGAAACTCCATACTGTTCTCCACAGTGGCTGCACCAGTCTGCAATCCCACCAGCAGTGCACGAGGGTTCCTTTTTCTCCGCATCCTCGCCAACACTTGTCGTTTGTTGATTTGTTGATGATAGCCATTCTGACAGGTGTGAGATGGTACCGCATTGTTGTTTTGATTTGCATCTCTCGGATAATTAGTGACGTTGAGCATGTTTTCATGTGTCTCTTGGCCTTCCTTCTGTCTTCTTTTGAAAAGATTCTATTTAGGTCTGTTGCCCATTTTTTTATTGGATCATTTATCTTCCTTTTATTAAGTTGTATAAGCTGCCTGTAGATGTTGGAGATTAAACCTTTATCAGTGATGCCATTTGCAAATATGTTCTCCCATGCAGTGGGCCTTCTTGTTGTTTTGTTGATGGTTTCTTTTGCTGTGAAAAAGCTTTTTATTTTGATGTAGTCCCATTTGTTAATTTTCTCTTTAGCTTCCATTGCCCTAGGGGCAGTGTCAGTGAAGAATTTCTTTTGGCATATGTCTGACATTTTGCTGCCTGTGGATTGCTCTAGTATTTTTATGGTTTCCCGTCTTATGTTTAAGTCCTGTATCCATTTTGAGTTTATTTTTGTGTATGGCGTAAGTTGGTGATCAAGCTTCATTTTTTTGCATGTATCTGTCCAATTTTCCCAACACCATTTATTGAAGAGACTGTCTTTATTCCATTGTATGTTCATGCCTCCTTTGTCAAATATTAATTGAGCATAGTGGTTTGGGTCAATATCTGGATTCTCTATTCTGTTCCATTGATCTATATGTCTGTTCTTGTGCCAGTACCAGGCTGTTTTGAGAACAGTGGCTTTGTAATACAGCTTGAAATCTGGTATTGAGATCCCTCCTACTTTATTCTTCTTTCTCAGGATTGCTGTGGCTATTCGGGGTCTTTTTTTATTCCAGATGAATTTTTGGAGAGTTCTTTCAAGGTCTGTGAAATATGCCGTTGGTATTTTAATGGGGAGTGCATTGAATCTATAGATTGCTTTGGGTAGTATGGACATTTTAATGATGTTGATTCTACCAATCCATGAACATGGTATGTTCTTCCATCTGTTTACGTCTTCCTCTATCTCTTTTTTCAGTGTCCTGTAGTTTTCCGTGTATAGGTCTTTTACCTCCTTAGTTAAGTTTATTCCTAGGTATCTTAATTTTTTTGGTGCGATGGTAAATGGGATTGCCTTTTTAGTCTCTCTGTCTGTAAGTTTACTATTGGTGTATAGAAAGGCCATAGATTTCTTGGCGTTAATTTTGTATCCTGCTACATTGCCGAATTCATTTATTAAGTCTATGAGTTTTTTGACGGAGTCTTTCGGATTTTTTATGTACAATATCATGTCGTCTGCAAATAAAGACAGCTTTACTTGTTCTTTTCCAATTTGGATGCCTTTTATTTCTTCTTCTTGTCTAATTGCAATGGCTAATACTTCCAGTACTATGTCAAACAGGAGTGGTGAGAGTGGGCATCCCTGTCTTGTTCCTGTTCTTAGGGGAAATGTTTTTAGTTTTTGTCCATTGAGTATGATGTTTGCTGTGGGTTTATCATATATAGCTTTTATTATGTTGAGGTATGAGCCATCTATTCCCACCTTGTTGAGAGTTTTTATCAAGAAAGGGTGTTGGATTTTGTCAAATGCTTTTTCTGCATCAATTGATATGACTATGTGATTTTTATCTTTCAATTTGTTTATGTGATGTATCACGTTTATTGATTTGCGGATATTGTACCATCCTTGCATTCCTGGGATAAATCCTACTTGGTCATGGTGTATGATCTTTCTGATGTACTGCTGGAGCCGATTTGCTAGAATTTTGTTGAGGATTTTGGCATCTATGTTCATGAGGGATATTGGTCTGTAATTCTCTTTCATTGTGTTGTCTTTATCTGGTTTTGGTATTAGGGTGATGCTGGCTTCATAGAAGGAGCTTGGAAGTGTTCCTTCCACTTGAATTTTTTGGAATAGTCTGAGGAGGATAGGTTTTAGTTCTTCCTTGAATGTTTGGTAAAACTCTCCTGTGAATCCATCAGGCCCCGGGCTTTTGTTTGCCGGAAGCTTTTTGATGACTGCTTCAATTTCGTCCATAGTTATTGGCCTATTGAGCTGTTTAGATTCTTCTTGATTGATTTTTGGAAGGTTATATTTTTCTAGGAATATGTCCATTTCCTCCAGATTGTCCAGTTTGTTGGAATAGAGTTGTTCGTAGTATTTTGTAACAATCCTTTGTATCTCAGCGGGGTCTGTTGTTATTTCACCTCTTTCATTTCTGATTTTGTTTATTTGGGTCCTCTCTCTTTGCTTCTTGGTGAGCCTGGCTAGAGGTCCATCAATCTTGTTTATCCTTTCAAAGAACCAGCTCTTGGTTTTGTTGATCTTATGTATTGTTTCTTTGGTCTCTATGTCATTTATCTCCGCTCTGATCTTTGTTATTTCCTTCCTTCTGGTTACACTGGGCTTTTCTTGCTGCTCTTTTTCTAGCTCTTTGAGTTGTAGGGTTAAGTAATTTATTACCATTGTTTCTTGTTTTTTGCAATAGGCCTGTAGAGCTATGAACTTCCCTCTCAAGACTGCTTTCGCTGTGTCCCATAGATTTTGGATTGTTGTGTTTTCATTGTCATTTGTTGCCATGATGTTTTTTATTTCTTCCTTGATCTCTCTGGTGACCCAGTCCTTGTTTAATAGCATGCTGTTTAGTCTCCATGTGTTTGATTTCTTTGGATTGTATTTATTGTAGTTGATTTCCAGTTTTATGCCACTGTGATCTGAGAAGATGCTTGATATAATTTCTATCTTCTTGAATTTGAAGAGACTTTGCCTGTGACCCAGCATATGGTCTATCTTTGAAAATGACCCATGTGCACTTGAGAAGAATGTATATTCTGTGGCTTTGGGGTGAAATGTTCTGAAGATGTCAATTAATTCCATCTGGTCTAGTGAGTCATTTAGGATTGCTGTTTCTTTGCTGATTTTTTGTTTAGAGGATTTGTCCAGTGGTGATAGTGGGGTATTAAAGTCTCCTACTATGATTGTGTTGCTATTAATCTCTCCCTTGATATCCTCCAGGAGTTTTTTTATGTATTTGGGTGCTCCTATATTGGGAGCATATATGTTTACCAGAATTATTTCTTCTTGTTGGATTTCTCCCTTTAGTATTATGAAGTGGCCTTCCTTATCTCTTGTTATGGCATTTACTTTGAGGTCTATTTTGTCAGATATAAGTATTGCTACCCCAGCTTTTTTTTCATTTCCATTTGCCTGAAAGATATTTTTCCATCCCTTCACTTTCAATCTGTGTGAGTCTCTTGTTCTGAGGTGGGTCTCTTGTAGACAGCATATATATGGGTCGTGTTTTTTTATCCATTCAGCTACTCGATGTCTTTTGATTGGAGCATTTAGTCCGTTTACATTTAAAGTTATTACTGAAAGGTATTTGTTTGCAGTCATATCTATTTTTGTGTCTGTATTCCTTCTTACCTGTTTATTTCTTCTTTTTACAGTATTCCCTTTAGCAATTCTTGCATTGCTGGTTTGGTGGTGATAAACTCCCTGAGGCTTTTTTTGTCTGCAAAGCTCCTGATTTCCCCTTCAATTTTGATTGATAGTCTTGCTGGATATAGTATTCTTGGATTCAGTCCTTTGCTTTGCAACACTTTGTATACCTCCTTCCATTCACTTCTAGCTTGTTGTGTTTCTGATGAGTAATCATTTGACAATCTGATGGGTGTTCCTTTGTAGGTAACTCTCTGTCTCTCTCTTGCCGCCTTTAGGATTCTCTCTTTATCATTTATATTTGCCATTGAAATTATGACATGTCTTGGTGTGGGTCTTTTGGGGTTGATCCTGCTTGGGACTCTCTTTACTTGCATAACTTTTATCTTTCCCATATCCGGGAAGTTTTCTGTCATTATTTCTTCAAATAGATTTTCTAATCCCTGCTGCTCTTCTTGTCCTTCTGGCAGCCCTATTATACGCATGTTACTTCGTTTCATGTTGTCCCGAAGCTCCCTTAGGCTTTCCTCCTGCTTTTTAAGTTTTTTCTCCAATTGCTGTTCAGCTTGAGCTTGTTTCTGTACCTGATCTTCTAACTCACTAATTCGGTCCTCTGCTTCTTGTAGTCTACTGTTGAAACTTTCCATGGTGTTTTTGATTGTAGCTATATCACTTTTCATTTCTTCCTGATTCTTGCATAAGTTGTTGATTTTCTCATCCATCCGATGTATAAATTCCATGACCATTACTCTGAATTCCTTTTCGGTCATGTTGCAAGCTTCATTTTCACTAATTTCCTTTCTTGGCGACTCCACATTTTCTTTCCTCTGTGAGTTATTTCGTTTCCCCATTCTGGCTATTACCAGAAAGCTCAAGCTTATGTTTGCGTGGACCTGGGCCGTGTGCTGTGGGGACTTCGCTCCACCCGAGTTTCACTGAAGTGCTCTGACACTAGGACGTGTGGCTGTCTTTGGTTGGTGGGAACCAGACTTGCCCAGGATCAGTGTCCCCAGTGTTCTGTGTGGTCTCGTGTGCACATTTAGAATCAGGGGCCCTGTCTGCACCACACTGTTGGTATGTGCCGAGAATGAGATCCTTAGCATGTGCCAGGAGTCAGAGTTTCCCTGTGTCTGCACCAAGACTCGAGTGTCAAAGTCTCTGTTGCCTTGTGCGGTTTCTCGTTGAGAATCAGGGTCCCTGTGTGTGCACGCACCAACAATTGGGGTCGCTGGCTCTTAGTGTGAATGCGCTGTGAGTCAGGGATCCCAGGCAGCTGTGTCCGGCGTGCCAAATTCCCTGAAGCGGAGCTGCGTCCTGTGTGTGCTCTCTCTGCTGAGCCAAACCGGCTAGAGCGCACTTTCTTAAAAACCTGAAGGTGAGCCGGCTCAGTGCACTCTCCCAAAGTCCCAGAAGGGGGGCGGAGTCCGTCCTGCGCGCCAAATTCCCCAAAGGGAAGCCCCTCTGTGCAGGCTCTTAAGAATCTCCGAAGGGGGAGCTGTGACCCGCGAGCCAAATTCCCCCAAATTCCCCGAAGGGGAGCCCTCTGTGCGCACTGACAGATTTCCCCGACGGGGAGCTGCTTCTGTCCCGTGCGCGAGCGCGCGCCAAGTTCCCTAAGAGGGAGCACGTCCCTGCGCAGAGCTAGGCAGCTTGGGCTGGGGGCGGGTCTATCAGTTACTATGGCGCTGTCTGTGCGCGCTCCTGTGAGCAGCTTGGGCGAAGGGCGCGTCTATCAGTTACTATGGCGCTTTCCGCGCACCTGTGGGCGCTCAGCAGCTTGGGGGAGGGGCAGCTCTATCAGTTACTATGGCGCTATCAGCGTGCCTGCGAGGAGGGGAATAGGCTCTTTGACTCACGGAAATCTGCCGGGAAGTCTGGATTCTTGTTGTTTGTTTGTCTGAAGTTGTGATAGCAGTTCTCTGTCCCCGGTGGCTGCAGGGTCCTGGTTTGTGTCAGAAGCCAGGATCCGAGTCTCAGGCAGCTCTGCTTCTCAAGATGGCGTGGTCTCTGCGTCCGCACCAGCCGCCGAGAAGTGTCCGCTTTGTGCGCGGGGCTCCGCCGTCTAGGGCTGCCCTGTTCGGGAGCCCCTTGGAAGACCTGCAGAATCTAACTGACCCTATCTCATACACACACACACACCACACACATCTACACTCTCCTCTATGGGTTCCTCACTCACACTCTCTCTCTCCCTACCTTCCTGCCGGTCGCCATCTTTTCACCATCTACATTTACTTTAGAACAATAAAAAAGCATCCTTCCAACATACAAGAGTTAATGCATCTAATCTAGTTAGTAGTCCTTTGTGAACACATGGTTTGCAAATATTTTCTCTCAGTCTGTAGCTTTCCTCTGCATCCTCCTACAGAATTTCCACAGAATAAAAGTTCTTAATTTTGATAAAGTCTAATTTATCAGTTTTTCTTTTTTAAAATTTATCTTTATTGATTAAAGTATTACAGATGTCTGCTTTTCCCCCCATTGACCCCCTCCTCCCTTCACCTGGCCCTCCCAAGCCTTTGCCACACTATTGTCTGTGTCCATGCGTTATGCATATCTATATAATAAAAGCCTAAGTGACCTAAGTGGAACAACCAAAAGGCCAGTCACTATGATGTGCACTGATTACCGGGGGCAGACGCTCAATTCAGTAGCTGACCACTGGTGGTCAGTGAGCTCCCACAGGGGGAGTGCCACTCATCCAGAAGCTGGGCTCATGGCTGGTGAGCACAGCGATTGTCGTGGAAGCCACTCCTGTCTCCGCTGCAGAAGGGCAGTAAGGAGCAAGGGGTTCAGGACTACGAGAGCCATGGACTGTGAGAGGGATGTCTGACTGCTGGCAGACATCCCTCAAGGGGTCCTGGACTGCGAGTGGGCACAGGCCAGGCTGAGGGCCCCCCTCCCACACGCCAGTGCACGAATTTCATGCACCAGTCCTCTAGTATGTATATAAGTTCCCTGGTTAATCTCTCCCCCCCCCCACCTTCCCTCTGAAATTCATCTCTCAAAACTCAATAGTAAAATACAAACAATCCAATTAGAATATGAACAGACATTTTGCTGAAGAGAATATTTAGATGGCAAAAATGTGTTCAACATCATGAACCATTAAAAAATGCAAATTAAAACTTCAATGAGTTACTATACCTTCAGAACAGCTAATATAAAAAATACTGACAATACCAAATGTTTGCAAGGATGTACAGAAACTGGATGACTTATAAACTATTGATGGGGTTGTAAATTGGAACATTTACTTTAGAACATAGTTTGTCAATTAGTATAAAAAAATGAAACATGCAACTATCACATGATTCAGCAATTTCACTAGTGGGCATTTGTCGCAGAAAAATGAAAATTATGTTCACACAAAAACCTGTACATGAATGTCCATAGAAGTTTTATTCATAGTAGCCCCAAACTGAAAACAACTCAGATATCCTACCACAGGTGAATGGTTAAACAAGCTATGGTACTACTCAACAATAAAAAGGAATGAACTATTGAAACACACATACAAAAAAAACTTTGGGTGAATCTTCAGGGGATTATGCTGAGTGAAAAAAAAAAGCCAATCTTCCAAATTACAAGCTGTATGATAACATTTACATAACATTTTTGAAATGGCAAAATTTTAGAAATGTATAACAAAGTAATAGTTGCTGGTGGGTAAGGATGAGGAGGAAAAAAGGCAGATATGGTTATAAAGGGGTAATAGAGTGATCCTTGCAGTGACTGAAAAGTGCTGCAACTTGACCATATATATCAATGTCTATATCCTTGCTGTGATATTGTACTATAGTTGGGAGAAACAATGGAACTCTCGTATTATTTTTTAACTGTAGAGGAATCTACAATTATCTTAAGTAAAAAGTTTCAATAAATAAAAAATAAAAAAAATGTATATGAAAATCTTCCTCCTGTCAGAGTCTGGGGCATGCCTTGGGACCCAGAGTCAAGTCCCCACCCACCCGAGGCACCTCAATATCATGCGAGACCCAGACCTAGCTAGCCCCACTGGGCGAGATCCAGACCCAACCAGCCCCATACTTGTCAAGCCCCACCGGGCGGGGGTGAAGCCTCAGGTCTCCTGTCAAGCCCCACTGGGAAGGCGGCACAGCCTCAGGGCCCGTCAATCCCTGCAGGTTGGGGGGCATAGCCTCAGTTCCCCCATCAAGCCCCGCCGGGCAGGGGGTGCAGCCTCAGGTCCTCCAGCACACCCTCGGCCTGGCACCAGGGCAGGTGGTGTGGCCTGAGGTCCCCAGGCCTGGCACTGGGGCGGGGGTTGAGCCTTGAGGTCCTCCGTCAAGCCCCACTGGGCCAGGGGCATGGCTGAGGTCCCTCTTCAAGCCCCACCAGGCAGGGGGTGCGGCCTGAGGTCCCCCAGCCTGATGCTGGGGCGGGAGTCGGGGACATGGCCTGAAGTCCCCCAGCCCAGGCCTGGCTGGGGTGCACGCCTTGAGGTCCCCTGTCAAGCCCCGCCGGGTGGGGGATGTGGCCTGAGATCCCCCATCAAGTCCCACTGGGCAGGGGGCACAGCCTGAGGTCCCCTGTCAAGCCCTGCCAGGTGGGGGGCACAGCATGAGGTCCCCCAGCCTGGTGCTGGGGTAGGGGTGTGGCCTGAGGTTCCCCGTCAAGCCCTACCGGGCAGGGGGGCATGGCTTAAGGTCCCCTGTTAAGCCCTGCTGGGCGGGGGTTCTAGCCTGAGGTCCCCCGGCCTGGTGCTGGGGTGGGTGGCATGGCCTGAGGTCCCATGTCAAGCCCCACTGGGTGGGGGACGCAGACTTAGGTCCCTTGCCCCAACCCAGTGCCACAAAGACTCAGGTCCCTGCTGATTGCTTGTTAAGGCTTGTTATGGGAACTTGGCCTCCACTGTGAGTGCCATCTTACGTTATGGAAACCCCGCCTCCTGCAGGGGCCTGATGCAGCGGGGATCTCCCTTTTCCGTGTCCTGCTCGGAAAGAGAGATGAACGAACTGGTTCTAAATGGAGGCGGCCAGGGATTGAGAAATAATAGAAATAAAGAAAACAAGACGCAAAAATAGATTCATGAAGCTGGGGCTGGGTGGGACGCCATCTTTCCTCTCTGATGGAGAGGCAGCATGAGGACAACCCTGAGCCACCCAGCAGGTTTATCTTATATCCCAAAAATCCAGGAAGTAACACCAAAACTTAGGATCAAAGGAGCTTATTTGCATTTTTAACTAGGCCCTAGCATTACTGGATTTACATATCTAGACCCGCCCCTGCTGACACCTGGGCTGCTATGAAGTCAGAACTGATTAACATGTCCAGCCTCATTGGGGAAGCATGTTCTCAGGGCATGACTTAGCCTATGCCCTGAGTTCAGCTGATGATAATTAAGGAAATGCCCAGGTGCCTCCCAGGCGGCCCTCTACAGCCTCCGCTGTGGGCGCTGCCATATTTGTGATGACGTGACGGTCAATTTTCATATTCCCTCTTTATTAGATAGGATAATAAATAAATATATATATATATATATATATATATATATATGCTGAATAAATATTAATATTGTATTTGAAGAATATTAGTATTGTGTTTGATACATAAATATATTAAGAGAAAAAGTATTCAATTCTTAAGCGTTTATGTGAATTATAGAATAAATTTCTTGTTTAGCAATTATAAAATAACTAGAGGCCCTATGCACAAAATTCGTGCATGGGAGGGGGGTCCCTCAGCCCTGACTGCACCCTGGCAATCCAGGACCCCTTGTGGAATGTCCAACTGTCAGTTTAGGCCTGATCCCAGGATTGAGCCTAAACCGGCAGTTGGACATCTATCTCACAATCCGGGACTGCTGGCTCCTAACTGCTCACCTGACTGCCTGCCTAATTGCCCCTAACCACTCTGTCTGCCTGCCTGATTGCCACCTAACCACCTGTGCCTGCCTGTCTGATCACCCCTAACTGCCTCTGCCTGCCTGATGCCCCTAACTGTTCTTCTGGTGACTTGACCACCCCTGACTGCCCTCCCCTGCCAGCCTGGTTGTTTCTAACTGCCCACCCCTGATGGCCTGGTCACCCCTAACTACCCTTCCCTGATGGCCTGATCACCCCTAATCACCTCTGCCTTGGTCCCTGCCACCGTGGCTTTGTCCGGAAGGACGTCTGGAAGATGTCTGGTCTAATTAGCATATTACCCTTTTATTATATAGATGGGCATGGTTTTTCCATCACTATTGGAAGTTCAATGTTTATTGGAAGAAATGACTATGTGAAAATCATTTCCAATTGAGTCTTGGAAAATACTCCTACTACTAATAATAAAAGTAATGATCAGATGTGCCTCATCAAATTTTCCTAAAAATCTTTCAAAATAATAATTGGAAAGATCAGAAAATGAAAAAAGTTTGAATGAAGTGAAAAGGTCAGTATGTGAGAAATGAAAACTAATAAAATCAGAGAACAGTAAACCTAAGAGAAATTTAAGGTCATGTCTATTTTGATGCCTCCTTTTACACACTACAAAATTGAGGTTGTAGTCTTAATTGAGGTTCAACTAACTGGTAGTATAGCTAAGGTAGTACTGAGCTCTAGTTACTACCAATTAAGTGCTAGTTTTATTCAGCATGGTTTGCACTAGGAAGTAAAATAAAATAAAGTAAATGAACTTTATTCTCATTTATTCAACCCAGTAAATTTACCATGTGCTGTTGAATCTCTGCTACACTCACCAAAGCACTTTTTTTTTTTTTTTAATGGAAAGTAACTAAACTTTCACAGCCAAAATTCATCATGCAGAATGATTTCTGACCTGGAAAATATGTGCTTGGAGAGCATGATTTCTTTTTTTTTTAAATTTTATTTTAACACATATCTCCTATTGAGTGAACTGGAAAATAGTAGCATCAGAATTGAGTTTAACATTTCCAACAATTCACTCTCTTTTGTCTTGATTATTTGAATTTATATTTATTAAAAATTATTTGTTGACCTGTGGAGTGCAGATTGAATTATTTTGAGAAGAGGCCAAATAAAGTTAGAAGAATCTCCATAATGTTATTTATGTAAAATATAAACTCAAGCAAATATAGTTAGTGGTAAGCATAGGAATTGAAAAAAAAATGGGTTTATGGTTTTTTGGGAAGTCTATGGCATAGTTGAAATGGGGAATATAGTAACATATAAGATAAAATATTCAGAGAAAAATTACACTCATCAGACCTTGAGGAGCTGAAACATTTATCAGAATATATGCAAGACAGACTGAATTTGTCCTTCCCACCTCTCTTGCTAAAGTATATCCAACCATTGGCTGCTAATCTGTGATATCAGGCTTTCTACATCTTCCATTATATCCTGTGTTAATACAACCTACATGTCCCATTCCTTCTATGAATTTGAACGACTAACACTTCACTGACCAAAATTAAACTGTGAATAACATTTCTTACTCTTTCCTGGCAAATATTTAAGTTTCTTACTTCTCTTTAAACATAGATCTTAAAGATGTTCTTATGTTGGGACGTTTTAATTAAGACAAATAAATGGCCTTTTTTCATGCCATCAAGAACACCTATCGCCTGTGTTACATGTTGAACACTAAGATACACAGATGCGGTATAACATGGCTTTTAAGCCACAGGCTCTGCATCCACTGACTAGATTTGAATCCTGATTTTGCTACTCAAAATCTGTACAACCTGGGTACAAACCTGAATTATTCAGGCTTTGCTTTCCATTGCACATCTATAAAACAAGGACAGTTGGTATATTTACCATATAAGGTTGTAGTAAGAATTGAATAATGGGCCACATATCAGGAATAGAGTAGAATATAGTAGACAGGTATGATAGAATGTCACTTCCAAGATTAGGTTGCAAAAGACTATGACTTCTGTGTTGGATGCTTTCCCCTTCATTGCTCTCTTATGCTGGGAGAAGCCAACTGCCATATTATGAGGCACCTCTCTGAAAAGATCCATGCAGTGAAAGCCAACAATGAGGGTGGCCAACAATCATGTGAATGAGCTTAGAAGCCACTCCTTCCACAAATCCATCTGAACATTCAAATCCTCATGGCTGTGAACTCATGAGAAACCTTGAGCCAAAAGCATGCAGCTAAGCCATGACCAGATTCCTCATCCATAGAAACTATGAGATAATAAATATTTGTTGTTTATGGCACTAAATTTCTGGATAATTTGACATACAGTGATATAAAACTAATACAGTAAATGTGCAAAAGTTTTATTTTTTATATTTTTAAAAATTTAAATTATTGTCTAAGTATTGCATATGTCTCCTTTTTCCCCCATTGACCTCCACCCCTGCTGCTGACAACCCCCCCCCCCCAGCATATGACCTAACCCCCATACTCTCTGTGTCCATTGGCTATGCTTATAGGCATGCATTCAAGCCCTTTGGTTGATCTCTTACCCTCCCCCAACACACACACTCTTCCCTGCCTTCCCTCTGAGGTTGGACAGTCTGTTCGATGTTTCTATGTCTCTGGATCTATTTTTGTTCATCAGTTTTTGCTGTTCATCATATTCCACAAATGATTGAGATCATGTGATATTTATCTATCTCTGTCTGGCTTATTTTGCATAGCATAATGCTCTCCAGGTCCATCCATCTGTTGCAAATGGTAAGAGTCTTTTTTTTTTTTTTTATAGCTGTGTAGTATTCAATTGTGAAGATGTACCACTGTTTTTTAAACCACTCATCTGCTGATGGGCACTTAGGCTGTTTCCAAATATTAGCTATTGTAAATTGTGCTGCTATGAACATAGGGGTGGATATATCCTTTCTGACTGATGTCTCTGGTTTCTTGGGATATATTCCTAGAAGTGGGATTACTGGGTCAAATGGGAGTTCCATTTTTAACTTTTTCAGGAAACTCCATACTGTTCTCCACAGTGGCTGCACCAGTCTGCATTCCCACCAGCATGCACGAGGGTTCCCTTTTCTCCTCATCCTTGCCAGCACTTGTCATTTGTTGATTTGTTGGGGTGTGCAAAATTTTTAAAATAATTTTCTCCCCATATTTTTATATCAGTAATTCTTCATCATTTTAAATTTTTTTATATGTAGCAAATCTTATTATCAAGTCACTAGAGGCCTGGTGCACGAATTCTTGCACCAGGGGGGTCCATCGTCCTGGCCTGTGGGATCGGGCTGAAACCAGCTCTCCAATATCTCCTGAGGGGTCCCAGATTGCGGAAGGGTGCAGACCAGGCTGAGTGACCCCACTAGAGCACGACTGGGGCCAGGGAGGGACCAAAGGAGTGCTCCAGGGTGTGTCCGGCCCATCTCGCTCAGTCCTGATCAGCCAGCCCCAACAGCAAGATAACCTACAGGTCCAAGCGTCTACCCCCTGGTGGTTAGTGCACATCATAGCAAGTGGTTGACTGGCCTTAGCATATCATTAGCATATTATGCTTTGATTGGTTGAACAGCCGACGGGTCGACCGGACACTTAGCATATTAGGCTTTTATTATATAGGACTTGAGGTCCAGTGCAGGAAATTCATGCACGGGGGTGTGTGTCCCTCAGCCCAGCCTGCACCCTCTCCAATCTGGGACCCCTTGAAGGATGTCCGACTGCCCGTTTAGGCACGATCCCAGTAGGATAGGGCCTAAACGGGCAGTCAGACATCCCTCTCACAATCTAGGACTGCTGGCTCCCAACTGCTCGCCTGCCTGCCTTCCTGATCGCCCCTTAAACACTCCCCTGCCAGCCTGATTGATGCCTAACTGCTCCCCTGCCAGCATGTTTGCCCCTAACTGCCCTCCCCTGCAGGCCTGGTCACCCTTAACTGCCATCCTCTGAAGTTCTGGTCACCCCTAACTGCCCCCCCTGCAGGCCTAGTCCCCCCCAACTGCCCTCCCCTGCAGGCCTAGTCCCCACAACTTCCCTCCCCTGCTGGCCATCTTGTGGCGGCCATCTTGTGTCCACATGGGGGCAGCTATCTTTGACCACATGGGGGAAGCCATCTTGTGTGTTGGAGTGATGGTCAATTTGCATATTACCCTTTTATTAGATAGGATAGAGGCCTGGTGCATGGGTGGGAGCCAGCTGGTTTGCCCTGAAGGGTGTCCTGGATCAGGGTGGGGGTTCCCATGGGGCGTGCGGCGGCCTGGGTGAGGGGCCTGTGGTGGTTTGCAGGCCAGCCATGTCCTGCGGCAACCCAAGCGGAGGCCCTGGTATCTGGGATTTATTTATCTTCTATAATTGAAACTTTGTAGCCTTGAGCGGAGGCCTGGGCTGGCCAGGGTGTGCAGAAAGTTTGGCTTCCTCCATTGCCGGGGAAACCCAAGCCTCCTGCTTGCTCCGTGGCTGCAGCCATCTTGTTTGGGTTAACTTGCATACTCTCTCCTGATTGGCTGATGGATGTGGTTTGTTGGTTTAGTGGAGTGATGGTTAATTTGTATATTGCTCTTTTATTAGATAGGATATGTCTTTACTATATTGATTTTTAACTGTTTTTCAATATTAATATAGACTGTCAGTGATTTTCAACCCTTTGCATCTCATGGCACACATAAACTAATTACTAAATTTCTACGGCACACCAAAAAATATATTTTTGCCTATCTGACAAAAAAATAGATATAATTTTAAGTCATTTATGCCAGATGGCTATCATTGTGTTGCTTGTTGTCATTTTTTTATTTGACAATCTAAGGCAAAAAAGGTTAGTGTCCCTCACTAAACTATCAGGTATTGCATGTTTTAAAAATTCCTGAGGCATGCTGGTTGAAAAATCACTTATCTAAGTATGTTAAATCCAGCATTTGCTCCTTATTCTTTTCTCATACCTCCTCTAACTGGGTACAATCTGTCCATCATAAAAATGACAGGAAGAGCAAAGACATGAGCCACATCAGTAAGTCTAATCTCGTCATTTTAACAGGCCACTCAGAGAAAGAGCTTCCTCCACTTTGCAGTCTTGGAGTTCCTTTCTGAACAGTGCTGCAAAAAAATAGAATGAATTATTGATCACACAAATGAAGAAAAATGGTTAGTAGGTGAAATAAAAGAAAAAATATCTGGTACCAGAATTTGCCTCAGGCATACAGAATAAATTTAACACCCACCCCCACCCCCCGGCCTTAACATAAAATTCCCTTTATTTATGGCTTAATTTTTGTGGCCCCATCCTTCTTAAATTCCTCTCCAAATCTCCTCCCAAGAAAAAGCTTGCTACACAATTTTTATGTCATCCTCTTCTTTTCTTACTCTATATCTATATAATGTTATTTACAACTAGAGGCCCAGTACACAAAATTCGTGAACGGGGGTGTGTGCCCCTCAGCCCAGCCTGCACCCTCTCAAATATGGGACCCCTCGAGGGATCGGGCCTAAACGGAAAGTCGGACATCCCTCTCACAATCCAGGACTGCTGGCTCCCAACTGCTCACCTACCTGCCTTCCTGATTGCCCCTAACCACTTCTTCTTGCAAGCCTGATCACCTCCTAACCACTCCCCTGCCAGCCTGATTGCCCCTAACTGCCCTCCCCTACAGGCCTGGTCACCCTTAACTGCCCTCTCCTGCAGGCTTGGTCCCCCCCAACTGCTCTCCCCTGCAGGCCTGGGTCCCCCCAACTGCCCTTCCCTGCAGGCCTGGTCGCCCCCAACTTCCCTCCCTTGCAGGCCTGGTCCCTCCCAACTGCCCTACCCTGCTGGCCATCTTATAACAGCCATCTTGTGTCCACATGGGGGTAGAAACTTTGACCACATAGGGGCAGCCATCTTGTGTGTTGGAATGATGGTCAATTTGCATATTACTCTTTTATTAGATAGGATAGAGGCCTGGTGCATGGGTGGGGGCCGTCTGGTTTGCCCTGAAGTGTGTCCTGGATCAGGGTGGGGGTTCCCTTGAGGCATGGGGTGGCCTGGGCGAGGGGCCTGTGGTGGTTTGCATGCTGGCCATGCCCCCTGTCGACCCAAGCAGATGCCCTGGTATCTGGGATTTATTTATCTTCTATAATTGAAACTTTGTAGCCTTGAGTGAAGGCCTGGGCCCACCAGGATGTGTGGAAAGCTTGGCTTCCTCCATTGCCAGAGAAACCCAAGCCTCCTGCTCGCTCCGTGGCCACACCCATCTTGGTTGGGTTAATTTGCATACTCTCTCCTGATTGGCTGGTGGGTGTGGCTTGTGGGTTTAGCAGAGTGGTGGTTAATTTGCATATTACTCTTTTATTAGATAGGATAATCTGAGTTGTCAATTGGCTATGCAATTAGGAACATAGTGACACAGTGCAATTTTTGCTGAGAGAGTAACTCTATTTGATTCAACAGTCACTGAGTATTTTGATCATCTCAATTTGGAGTCACAAGGAAGTAAATATTCTTGCTTCCTGTGTGTGTGTGTTTGTGTGATTTAAATATTTTTAATTTTAATTTTTTAGTTTTGTTTACCAGTATAATTTCTACTAAATTTACAAATGCAGCTCTATTGATTTATAATAACTAAGCCTGATATATTTAATTTTCCTAAATACTAAGCCATAGATACGCCTTCCGAATAACTTTTATAATGACTATTAGACAGTCCCTATTTTCCTAAAAGGTTATCTCCTTATAAAACAGTGCTAGTTAATGACTATTTCCCTGTCTGACTTTCTAATTTTGTTTTTTCTCATATTATGTCTAATATTATATTAATGAAATATTACTTATTTTTATTATTACAATGCCCCATACCATATCACAAAAGTTACTAAGTACTCCTATCCTTTCTTTCAAGGGTTGACATTCTCATATCCAGGCCAAATTACTGCATTCAAAACAATATATTTTGGCCTCCAAAAATAGCTCTAACCTTCCTCTTTCTGAATTGTTCAAAGGCTTTCCCAGTTTTTACCTAGCTCCTAATTTTATTTTTGCCCACTTAAATAATAATGCTATCCCAAATTTTCCCATATAGCTACTGCTCAATGTTTTTTACCTCTAATCACTCAAATCTGTTCTCAGGGAGAAGTTCAGATGTCAGGTTATCAGGTATATCCACTTAAAATGAATCTGCTTTATATATTTCCTCTGACTATGAGGGTTGCATGTTGCAGTCTTTAGATGTTTGTATCATGCCTCCCACAAGTGCCAGATGCTCTGTGCTTAGGCTCCCCACTCTAGTACCCATTGGGCATGTAACAGAGCTTTTGTTTCTACCAAGAGGTTCTAAATTCCACATCTTTAGTATTGGATTCAAAACTACAGTACCTCTTGCCCAACCATCATTTCAGGCTTGATTACATGAGAATTTTATGTTGTATAAGAGTGACTCATGTGATATTTTCTAGCATTGTCAACATTTGTCCTAAATGGGTTTCCTTTATAGTCAACCAATGAAAAGCCAACAAGACTATCACAATTTATTATATGAAACATAGTTATGGCCAGACAATACATAACAACTATCTCAAGTACAACAGCTTTCTTGTTGGTATGTTAAAATAAATTACACCACGGACTTGGGCCTAAATTAACTTAAAATGTATTAATTAATTCCAAACAATGGCCAGTATAATAGCCTCTGTAATAACTCTAATAAAGTTGTGAGCCAGATAGAAACCAATTTAAGAGGGAGATGGAGACTACCTCTACTTAAAGTCATAATTATGGAAGTTTTACATAAAAAAGTATAACATAGTTGCCAACTATTTTTATACTATCATTAATGAAAAGACAATGTAGTTAGATGAAAGAGCTACTGGATTTGGAATCATGACAGCAAGATTCTGTTTCTTCAACTCATTAGTCATGGGTACTTGGGTACCATATTTTCTGGCGTATAAGACGACTGGGCGTATAAGATTTTCCTGGGTTAAAAATTTGTCTTTCCGAAACCGGTTTGGCTCAGTGGATAGAGTGTCGGCCTGTGGACTGAAAGGTCCCAGGTTCGATTCCAGTCAAGGGCATGTACCTTGGTTGTGGGCACATCCCCAGTAGGGGTTGTGCAAGAGGCAGCTGATTGATGTTTCTCTATCATCGATGTTTCTAACTCTCTATCCCTCTCTCTTCCTCTCTGTGAAAAATCAATAAAATATATTTTTTTAAAAAATTAAAAAAAATTTGTCTTATACGCTGGAAAATACGGTATACACACACACACACACACACACACCGTATTTTCCGGCGTATAAGATGACTTTTTAACCCAGGAAAATCTTATACGCCCAGTCGTCTTATACGCCGGAAAATACGGTAAATCAAATTCACCACCTGGATTCTACCTTCCTTGTTCGTAAAATATGAAGGTTAGACCAGCTCATACTCTATGTACCTTCTAGCTTTGAAATGTGTGATTCCATTTTATCCTAAGCATTGTGTCTATTTAAGCCATGCTCATAACCAAGCCAATGAAATAAATATTTACAAGTTAAACTCAGTGACTTCTCAGTGACTGCTATACATTAAATGTCTGTGTCCTCCCAAAATTCATATGTTGAGAACTTTATGCTCTCAGTGATCGTATTAAGAGTGGGATTGGTGCACTTATAAAGCGGCCTGAGAGATCCCTCCCCCTTCGGCAAAGAGAGGACACAGCAAGAACACCGCCATTTATGAACCAGCAGGCAGAACATCACCAGGCACAGATGCTGACCATATGGACACTCTGATTTTAAATGTCCACACTCCAGACTGTGAGAAATAAATTTGTTGTTTTTAAGCCACCCAGTCTGTGCTCTTTTACCATAACAATCCTAATAGACAAAGACAGAGACCAATCAATGCGTTGGATCATCTGTTCAGTTACTTTCATTAGCTTTGATGAATAAAAATCGCCTCTTTCTAGTACGTGTATTCATAAGCTAGTCTTTCTAAGAAAAAAAACTCTCCTCCCATTTTAGTTATGAAGGCAGGACACTGGCACAATATATCATATTGGAGCATTGGCCACGTGGCCTTTGTAACATTTTATGGGGCAACCTGAAGCTTTATCTGCCTTGAGTATGTTCATTGCTTCTAAATGTTTTGAAAGTATTAAAACCACTTTATCAAGTGACTTCCTTATTGCAAGACTTCTTCCTAAAGCACAATAGGAAATGCCTTACATGGAACATCAATGCCACTATTACAGCACGTATGGATGGTTATTACTTTTGATTAAAATTAAATTAAATAGCACTTGAGAAATAAGGAGAGATTTAATTATGCTGTAAAAACTGTCAGCCTTTCATTTTTAACATCTGTTAGACATGCATGCCAGTAGCAATGGCCTGGAGTATTTGCCAGACATTTAGACAACAAACCCTATGAATCATCTGAGAGCTGAGGCAATATGATTTCAAATAGCATGGCTTTCCAAACATGATGACTGGATCCAAATTAAATACACTTGATGACTTCCTGGTTCTAATTTTTCTCCATTTTACGAGGACAAAAAAGTGTTTCCAGACTTGTTTTTTCTGTTCATTGTGTTGCTTTTAATCTGGCAGGAATGTCTGTGCTGCGGCACAGAGCTGGAGTTCTGCGAAGACCGTGCTTGCCTGGAAGGTGCCAAATGTGAAGGGTTTTACTCCTGTGTGAAGTTCTATAAAGGTTATTTTTAACTTTGATATTTAAAAGTCAAAATCACTGGGACTCTCAGCTCTGGAAAATGTTTTTGGCCTGAACAGTTTTGGACCAATGCTAACTGATTAGCATACAGGAGGAACCCAGGCAGCAGCTGGAGATGCATTTCTGGTAAGTACACTTTTCTTTCAGTTATTTCCTTAGTCATCAATATATGGATAGTGAACTGGAATATGACTTTGTGAAAGTAATAGACTCTCCCAGCTTCTCTTTCTTCATTTGTAAAAACAGGATTTTGAGTAGATTAGCATTCTGAGCTTTAAAATTCAGTGATCCTTAAGAGACTTTATCTCAAGATGGTGAAGTTTATAACTCTTATTTTCTTCTTTCCTCTTAATTTTTTTTCTTGATTTAGGGCCCCCTTCCCTTCCCTTCCCTTCCCTTCCCTTCCCTTCCCTTCCCTTCCCTTCCCTTCCCTTCCCTTCCCTTCCCTTCCCTTCCCTTCCCTTCCCTTCCCTTCCCTTCCCTTCCCTTCCCTCCCCTCCCCTCCCCTCCCTCCCCTCCCCTCCCCTCCCCTCCCCTCTCCCCTCCCCTCCCCTCCCCTCCCTCCCTCCCTCCCTCCCTCCCTCCCTCCCTCCCTCCCTCTCTCTCTCTCTCTCTCTCTCTCTCTCTTCTCCTTCCTTCCTTCCTTCCTTCCTTCCTTCCTTCCTTCCTTCCTTCCTTCCTTCCTTCCTTCCTTCCTTCCTTCTTTCTTTCTTTCTTTCTTTCTTTCTTTCTTTCTTTCTTTCTTTCTTTCTTTCTTTCTTCTTTCTTTCTCTTTCTTTCATTTTTTCCCTTCATTTTTTAACCAAATAAGTTTATGTTGCTTAAACATAACAAAAATACTATTTATTTTCCTTTTGTAAAAAATAATAAAGTTTGCCTGGCTGGTGTGGTTGAGTGTCGACCCATGAACAATGAGGTCACCAGTTCAATTTCTGGTCAGGGTACATGCCCGACATGCATGCTCAATCCCCAGTTGGGGGGGTGTGCAGGAGGCAGCTGATCCATGTTTCTATCCCTCTCCTTTCCTCTTTCTCTAAAAGCAATAAAAATATTTTTAAAAAGAATAACTTTTTTAATTTCTGAGTTATGATCTGCCTTTATTTTGTGTTCAGGTATACCTAAGAGACATCTGAATTCCAATTCCTCTGTGGCCTCCATCCCATTACTACAGATGCGTAACCCAGGCCTTTGGCAATTATGAACTACACAAAGGTCCTTCCTCTGATTGTGCTGCAATCTATACTATTCCCCGCCAGTACTTCTACCTCAGAGGTAACTCCTACTTTCTTGTGCCCCAGGACAACCTTGTGCCACCATGGCTGTCATAGGGGCACGAATTCAGTGATATCCATCATAGGTTTATTTGAATCTCATCTCCGAATTTTGCTCTCAGAACTCCTGGAATTAAAATCCAAAGTATCCAGGCCATTTATTTACTATTTCATTTAGTAAATATTTACTGAGTATCTTTTGTGTGCTAGGCATTGCCCTAATGCCTGAGTGTAGGGCAGAATTCATGTCCTGGAGCGACTATCTAATTACGAAGTCACTTTGTGCTCCACAGTCATGTCCTGTGTGCTCCCCCTTTGGTAAACTGAGATAAACTAGAAGCCATGGGCCTCTGTATGTTTTTGCCAAAAAGAACCAGTAATACCTATTTGTGAAATGATAATGGAAGCTGTCATTTACTGAGTTATTTGAATATGTAAAATAAACCACAAATTTTTCTAATACTCAAAATAATGCAGTCCGATTTGTGTCATTACATTTAACAATTTATCACCTTTTTAAAGATAAGCAACTGAAACTAATAAAACTATATCACTTGCCCAAAGTTGCACAAATTAGAAGCTCTTCAATCACAATTGGACTTGGTCTCTTTAACTTCAAAGCCAAGTTCTTAACTTTTTACCATATTGCAGCTGAGATAAACAGCTGGCTGAAGCATGTGAACTGTGGGAAGTCTGACATCTCTGCCGTAAAATATTTTCTCATTCATTTGCTTAATCCTGCAGTTACCCATGGGTTGTTTATTATTTGGATTAAGGCATTTTCTCTTATTACAAATTACAAAGCATGAAAGGGATAATGAATTAAACTATTACCATTTATTAGCATTTTGGTAAGTATTTATCATAACATTTCCTACTATGCATAATAAAACACAATACTAACTATGGGGTTCAGTAATCTATATTATTTTCTCCCCCTTTTCTTAATAATGGATGACACATAAACAGACTTCCCAAGACAAACAACTTTACTTTGGTGTTTATTATAAATACTAGAAGCCCGATGCACAAAATTGTGCAAGGGGCTCGGCCCTCACAGCCCAGCTGCCTCGTGGCTCTGGCTGCCTCTCTGCCCCACAGCCCTGCCCACTGGTCATTCCAGAAGGTTGTTCTGGAAGGTGGTTCTGCTGTCTGGTCTAATTAGCATATTAGCTCTTTATTGGATAGGATGTTTTGGAAGACTTCATTGTATGTTTGTTTGGATTCATTTTTTGTGTTTGTTTTTTTTTTAACTTGAGGGGGAGAGAGAGAGAAACAGAGAGAGAGAGAGAGAGAGAGAGAGAGAGAGAGAGAGAGAGAGAAGAGAGAGAGAGATTTGTTGTTCCACTTATTTATGCATTCATTGGTTACTTCTTGTGTGTGCCCTGATTGAGCATCAAACCTGCAACCTTGGCATATCGGGACAATGCTATAAACCAACCCATCCAAGCACCCAGCCAGGACTTAGAAGATCTCATTGTTAAAACTACAAAATATTTGAGGTTTCTTTTCTTTTTACAAGCTAACAAGCTTGCCTGCTGGAGTTTCATGGATACTTAGAGATGACACAAGATTCCTGGGTCAGAGACAAATGACTTTATTACTCACAGGACAGCAAGCACCCAGCATCAGCATGTTTGACACTGGTTTCCTTAGCCTCAGTTCAGAGGAGCAGATGATTTCTGCACACCGTGTGGGTTGTCTTACAGAAATGGAAACCTGCGTTTAAGGAAACTGAGTATTTATACTCATTGTAAGCAAGTGTTTCTTTGCTCCTCTAAGAGGATATTGCCTCTATCTTCCAAAGCTCTTCACTATATAAACAGTTTTGAAAAGATAGTCCAAAACAAAGGCAGTGCCCCTTCTAGTAAAACATGAAGTGTGAGAACCCCAGGAAGAATGGTTTTCCAACATTCACGAGGTCTAGTGTCCCTTCTTCATGGAGTGGCATCTCTCAGGTGCCTCTGACTTCTCTTGAGTAGCTCATATGCTTTTGTTTAGGCCACTGTTAACCATATGCCTGGATATGAGTCTATATTTTTCTCTACCTATACACATCTTTTTTTCTTACTACCTTTACTGTTTTCTTCATCTTGATATTTTAAATTGTTTGCCTTGCTTTTGAACATTTGTACACATTTTTATAGGCCACCTGAAATGTCCTTATTTTGGAAAATCAGTTAACTGCTATGCATAAGGTGACCAGATTTTAACATTGGTAAAGCGGGACACCATTGGGGGGGGGGGGGGAGGGGGGGTTCTTGTTAAAAATTTGGTCTATATGGAGCAACAAAAATTTTCATAGAATGCAAAAATAGTATTGTAATATATTTTTTAAATTTCAACTTAAGTACAATTTACAAATATAATAAATAAATAAAAATATGTATAGTATTATTTTATTCTTTGGCATATTTCTCATTTGAGTGAATTTTTTTTAGTAGATTGCTGTCGTTGTTTAGACAGTCATAAAATTTTTCACAAGAATTTGTTAAATTATATTTCACACATAAAATGGCTTTCAAAGTCTCAACACTTAATTGTGATTTTTCTGATGTCCACACTTTATTTACCGTAGAAAAAACACGTTCAGTCGCAGCATTAGTTCCTGGTAAGGACAGCGCATATTCCACAATTTTTAGTGCATTATTGTATGGAACATGGTTTGTTTCAAAATGATGAAATATTTCTTACCATTTGTTCTCTATTGTGATTTTTGCTGATGCCCAAGATTTAACCTTTTCCTTATCAATATATTTTTTAAATAATGATACCTCATTAAAAAGATCATTTCAGAAATATTACTATATGGGAAATTTTGAGTAATATGATCGAATGATTTTTGCACATCATTCCAATTAAGTTATTGTTTTAATGTAACCCAATGAAAATGTTCAATATCATTGTAATGTACCGTCCACTCTTCTAAATAATCTATGCAGTTACTATAGAACTTTTTGACGTGATTCATGATATCTGCACGATTTATTGCACCTTGTTCTTCTAGCTGGCTTATACTATTACAGATAGTTAATGGAAGAAAATTATTTTCTAACCGCTCTTGACACTGACATTTTAAATTATTAACTTCATTTGCTACTTCGATTACCGAAATTTTGTCACCTTCAATAAGTTTTATAGCATTTTGAAAAAGAGCTGCTTGATTGTATACAAACTCTAGCCAAATTTTTGAAGATTCTTTTTCAAAAATCTCTTCTAAAATTCTAGGACATTTATCCTGTGATAGAAAATAGGATTTCAAAGGATCGTATATTTTCAAAATTCTTTCGACAGCTGGCAAAAGAGCTAACCAGCGCGTTTTACTGTATTTTCTGATATTCGACTTCCACAGTTTCACAAAATTCTTTAAGCATTTCAACGCACACAGTGTATATATAGAAATAAGAATATATTTTAATAACAATATTTTCCACATCTACGGGCAACAATCAGCAGCTGTTTGAATGGCGTTATGTATTATGTGCGCTGCACAACCAACACCAATAATGTTTTGATTAAGGTTTTTGTTTAATTTATAAAAAATATTATGTGTACCTTTTCTCACTTTTCCTCCAAAATTTGCGTTCGTGCTGTCTGCACAATATGCAATTATTTTATGTTTTAAATTGTTTTTTCCAAAATATTAATAATGGAACTGAAAATTATTTCAGAAGTTTCGCAGGGCAAAGAAACAAAATCTAAAATTCTAATTTTTATTCCAGTTTCCTAATCAAAAAATCTAATAATGGCTGGAAGTAACTTTATATCCTTATGATTAGATGCGTCAGAATATATGGATATAAAATTAATTTTTTTCTAGATTTTTGTTTAATTCTGAAAATGCATATGGGGAAAGCACATTACACACAATTGCCTCGGATTTTGTTCTAGCACAGGCAAATTTTTTGTTGAATAAGTTTTTGACAACTTGTGATGTACAGTCCATAGATCTGAAGGAATGATTGTGATTAATAGCATGAAAAGACATAAGTCCTTCTGCTAATGCTAATTTCTTTTCTTCGTCTCCATGAGTTGTTTTCCGAAAAAATTCCTGTATTTTGGAAGAAGATGCAGCAGTATTTAAATATCTTTTATGTTTCTGTGTCTCCAAGTGCTTTGAAATATCATTCTTCCCGCCGTGCGAAATAGAAAATTCACCATTACATTTCTCACATTTTACCATATAATCGCTTTTGGTTTTTTTAATAAAAGGAAATTCACTTCTTAGGCCATCGTTGAATTTGCATCCTCTTTTCTTACTCATTATGTTAAAAATCTAAAACAATATATTTTAAAATTATATTATAAATTATTATATACATATTGCTTAAAAACACAGTAAGTAGGTACATAATTACATGAACATATTTTATTGTTAGTGTATAAATTAAATTGATTTGATTGTTATAAAGTAACTATATTTTAAAAATTATTTTAATTTTAATCCTAGCTTTCTTTCTAAATAATAAAAATACTAACTTGTATTATTTTTCCTCTGAATTTGCCATAACGTAAGTCATAAGTGTCACTTTCAAGGCCGGCGCTAGACTTTTTGCTGCCACTATAAAATATAAATAATACTAGTACTATCTGCTAAATTCAAGAAAATTTATGTATTTATGAAATAAATAAATAAATTACTTACCTAAATTATCTGAATAGCTGATTTGTAATGACATCACTTGTTTAACTAGCTCACTAGCACGCAGTACGATGTGTATTGTCTGAGAGACAGTTACAAAATGTTTTCGTCGTTGCCAATCCCAAAAAATGCCATTGTTCATCAAGTCCAAACAATGGTGGTCGAACTCTAACAACTGATCAACAATGCGAACTTTGATAAGCAGTTCTCGATAATCAGTTCTCAACAATTATTTGTTATTATTAAAGTTTAACATTATAAAATTAACAAAAATAATATAAAACTCATATCCTGGCTAAATAGCCACATGGCCGCCGAAAACCGTATATTCCCTTCTCGTTCTCCTGCCGTTCCCTAGCTTGTGGTGCATTCTTTCCAAAAATCGGGACTTTTTTAAAACACCGCGGGACGCGGGACAAATTGTTAAAAATCGGGACTGTCCCGCCAAAAGCGGGACGTCTGGTCACCTTAGCTATGCACCACACCAGCTCAAAATAGTGACTTAAAAAAAATGGGAATCTATTAATTCTCACAATTCCAAAGGTTAGTTGCTAGTTACTTTGCTGCTTCATCTGGGCTCATTCCATGCTACTTCATTCAGCTGGTCTGGACCGGCCAGGATGGCCCTGCGGCTATGTTGGGAAGTTGGTGCTGGTCCTGATTCTCCTTCCTGTGGTCTCTCATCCTCCAGCTGGCTAAGTGGCCTTTCTTACCTGGTGTGCTCAAGGCAATAAGAGGGAAACAGCAGAGTCTGAAGGGCCTGTGAATCCTAGGCTCTAGAACTTACACAACACAACTCCTTTCTTAGTCTATTTGTCAGATCAAGTAACAAGACGAAGCAAGATTCAAGAGGATAAAGAAACAGAGTTCATTTTTTTTTTTTTGAGTGGAGCTATAGAAAATGATGAGCATAAATATTCTATCCATAGTGAAATTCTGATGAATAAAGTCACTTCCCTATTACTTTCTGTAAATCACTTCACTTATTTGGAATGTAGTCTCATCACCAATAAAATTCAATTTAAATTAAATGACATGCTGAAGTTTGTTTCAGATCTCTCAGTATGTATACTTCTAAGATACTTTCTAATGTGCCATTTCCTGAGACTAATTAAGCTGAGAAGAAAGTACAGTGTAGGTGTTGAGCTGAGGGGTGTGTTTAAGCTTGCAAGTAGATGAAAGCATAAACCTGTATTACAGAAAAACTACAGATGGCCACTGACAGGGAATTAGGGATAGAGATTAGACAGACTATATTTAATAATTGTGTTCAGAGTGATTTATGTAAGTTAAATCATGCCTAGATAGTTCTAAGTGGACTATAAACCAGAGAATTTATATCCTATATTTTCCTAGTTCTTCTATCCCTAATGGGAAGAATTACATTTAAAATAACTAGATAAAATTATTTGACAATAGACCTTAAAAATGGCTGAAAGTTTATATCAAGACCTCAATGAGTAGAACAACAGATATTTCTCTCTCTCTCTCTTTCTCTCTACCTCTTTCTCATTCTCTCTACCTCTCTCTATCTCTCGCTATCTCTCATCCTCTCTACCTCTCAATATAAATTTAAATAATTAAAAAATATTTTTTAAAAGTGACTAAATCTGCTATTATTCATAGTTTCTGTGTTTCAGGATAGTCAGATATAAAACACATAAATATAATAACAATGATAAGAATAAATAAAAACAATTCACTGAAAAATCGATTTGCTTGTTGATTAAAATAGCAAATTATTCTATTGCCAAATTGATTAGGATTTCTTTTCAAAGTTTAATTATTCATTGCCACTCAGCATTTTAGCTACATAGTTCTGAGTCTAGTTTGGTTAAATGTCAGGATCATGGGTGTTACATATTCCAGGTAGCATATTTTATATTCCAATGGGTTTTCCCATATGTGCAAGTGCCTATCTTTTTTTATATTTTAAGCTTATCTTGTTTTGCCCCTGCATTTGCTTGCCACTAAAAACACAATGACCACAGAAATTGTCCTAGTTTCTCTTTAAGATATTTGATATGTTTTGTAAGCAATGTCACTTGGGAATTGATTATATGGCTTATTTATTTATTTATTTATTTTGCAACTTACCTTCTGGAAAATTGGCTTTTAATAAATTTGCCATCTTGTGAATCAGTTATTTAACATATTTACTATTTGATGAGTTAATCATTTGCTGCATTTGTCATTTAGTGAATTGGCCATTCCAATAATTGGCTACTATTTAATTGACCTAGAGCCAGTGTGAGCTAGTCTATGAAACCCGACTGTGCATGTCTTGCAAATTTCTGATGTAGTGACATGACATTGGCCATGGAGGGAGAGTTTAAATTACAGTAATCTGAAAAAACTACACATAAAAGCAATTTCTTTTTTTGAGAACAAGTTTACCAGTTGGCCATTGCCTAGAATCCATCAATTCTTAATATTAATATCAATTCTTAATATTAAAAATAGAACTTCCTACAAAAATTTCTAAAAATAAATAAAATACTTATGGCATCTAGAATTACCAAAAAAGTAAATTTGGTATATTTCTACCACAGGTGGCAATAATTATTATAAAGATTATTATAATAAAGTGTAAAATGCTAATTAGACCAGATGATCTTCTGGACGAAGCCGGGGCTGCAAGAATAAACTCTGTTTCATGTGGTCACAACTGTACACTTACTTTTCCTGAGGAGGAAAGGCCCTGATTCAATAGCCTACATGCTATTCTATTATCAGTTATAGCATTTTTCACTGGCAACGTGACTATGCTGTTGCTTCAAAAATTGTTCCTTCTTGTTTCTGTCATTTTTATTTTTAATTCAGGGACTTTAAATATATATAGGATGTGTGTGTGTGTGTGTGTGTGTGTGTGTGTGTGTTTCCAAGTGAGAAGTGAGAAATTTGCATGACTAGTTAGATTTACCTTGAGGACAAGAACATTATAGGTAGCAAGATTGCTTCATGTGCAACCTGTCACATTCTTTTCTTTTGTTTTCTGTGTTGCAAATGCAATTACTACAGTGAAATGTGATTTTCGTTTGAGTGTCCTGAGGCGAAGCCTATAAAAATGTTCTCCTTCTGTTCACCCACATAAGCCTTATGGAATCATGCTACCCCGTGGGGAAATCCAAGATCTCTTGAGTTTGTCTCTGTTGATTAGTCATCTCTGGAATGTTAATCAGCCTCTGATCTGGTGACATCTGCCTGCATAGGAAAATGGGGAAACACAAACAAACTTTATTTGCTTTCACATGAAACTTATTGGTAGTTAAAATTCTTCACCATGGCTCAGATATTACTGTTAGGGACTCTGCTTCCTCTTAGTGACTTTTGCTGGTTTCAGCTGAATGGCTTAGAGTTCTGATATTATTTACATCTGTTTTGACTGGGTCATTTTGCATATTACTTGGGGACTCTCTTCTACCCACTGTGTAGTAAGTCTGGTGAGTAAGGCTGGGCCATTATCATGTTCTTTAAAGGCTATGCACCTTTCCAGATCCTGCTTCAGTGCCCAAGTGTAAAAGCAATCTTGTGACAGATTGCCCTAAACATGAGAGAAGAAAGCTGCCTGGTACATGAGTAAAAAGATTTTTGTTCATATTTTCTGAAGTTACTGGTCTAATCCTGCTTTGGGCGATTCTTTCTACAGAATCAGCAGTCTACAGGCTGATCTGGCTGGGGTTTTATACCTCATTCATACCTGGAGCCTTCAAAGGATTTTCACAATACGCTGCTTATTCGAATTTACATCAGAGATGGGAGAATTGTTTTATTCTGGATGTCTGCTTTGATCAGTTGATAATAACTTCTTAGTTTATTGTATTGTGAAAGCTTCTGAGATCACGACTGGAATCAGGAGAAATGTGCCATGGTTAGTTTTTGATGTCTGTCGTCAAGCAAGGCTTTTGAAATGGCAGAAGTCTGCGCTGGTATTTGTCCAATAAAGCATTTTGAATTTTTAAATTCAAGTTATATTCATTCTTAAGTTTCAGAGGGAAAATGAAAACCCTCAGACGTTTTAAGGTTAGAACTCATAGGGTTATTTTTCTATTTCTTTCATTCTTCCTCTTGCCCATTCTGATGGTTCTGCATGGAGCAGAAACTTAATGAAAACTGAATGAATGAGGACACTCTTTTCTGAGGCACTACGTGTGAAGCTCCAAAAGAAAATATGAATAACTGAAGGACTTCTGTGGCTATCCCTTTTATATGAATACTAGAGGCCTGATGCACAAAATTCGTGCAAGGGCCTTGGCCCCGGCCCCCACCCACCACCGGGGCCCAAGGGGCCTCTGCCACCTCTGCCTCAGCCCCTGTCCGCTGCGGCTTTGTCCAGAAGGAAAGACGTCTGATCTAATTAGCATATTACGCTGTTATTATTATAGAGATTACTCATGGGCCCATGAGCTAAAAGCACATTCACAAGTGGGTTTGAGACCTAACAGTAAATCCAATACGGTATTCTGCAATAGAGCCGGTCCAAGAGTAAAACAACTGCTGCAAAGAGCACCCTGCCCCAATCAGGGATGTGTGCCTCAGAGGGGTCTGAGCAGAAGCAGCTCCCTCTGAAAAACACTTTGGGGCAGCCGGGAATCTGGCCGAGACACCTTTTAGCTGAGTCCCCCTTTTTTTTTTTTTTTTTTGCTAACCTTTCACAATATTGTTCAAATTTAGAGGTGAGTTACTCAACTACAATGATATAAATGAACTTTCTACCATTACAAACCAAAATAAAATGTGTTCCAGTCTTTCAGCCTTCCACTTTTGAATCTGTGCTATTTTCCCCACAGTCTTATTTTAAAAATGTTCAAACATAAAAAAAAACATTATTAGAATAATTGAAAAATAAAGTTAATATGAACTATAGACCACTGTTTCAATGCTAAATTTCCTAAACTTAGTATAGTTATGTAAAAGACTATGTTTGTTAGAAAGAAGACACATTAAAGTATTATAGGAAATGGTTTATACAAATTAATTTTATAAATATATATTCATATGTAGTATGAATATGCTAAAACAAATATAATAAGATGATAAATTGGTGAATTTAGATGAAAGATCATAAGATTTCTCATATCAAGTTTTAAAATTACCTATACTTTTAAAATCCTTTTAAAATTAAAGATTTAACAAAAGGTGGGTGCAAGTAAACAGAGCTTAAAGAAGGGGGTGGTGTGGTAAAGCAAAACCAACAAAAATAATAAAACATGCCCTGGCTGCTCAGTGGCTCAGTTGGTTGGAGCATCATCCAGTGCACCAAAAGGTTGCTGGTTTGATTCCTGGTCAGGGCAATACACACAAGTTGGGAGTTCGGTCCCCAGTCAGGGCATGTAATGAAGGCAACCGATTGGTGTTTCTCCTCCTCACATCAATGCTCCTCTCTCTCTCTCAAAAAAAGTTATAAAAACACCCCAGCACTAATAACAACAAGAAAGCTACACTAACTCGTGGTCTGAAGGTCCAATTGGAGGGAACTTTACCAGGAGAATCCAGAAGACTGTGTGGAGGAATACAAGCCAGAGCTGAGATGTAGCTGAGGAAACAAATGCTATGGTGTTTCTTTTCCTGTCCTCTACTGTCTTGCTGGGGCCTCTCTCTGGGTGAACTCAACCAAAACCTGGAGAGCAGAAAAGCTCAGTTGATACATTCCATAGACATCAGTCATTTGGGACACAGAATGGGTTGGGATGGGGTGGAGAGTGGAACTGAAGGGAACAGAAAGACTGTCCAGCACATGGAGTGGACCCTTGCATCTTGCACTTTTTATTCCTTCCTGAGGCTGGAGAGACCCAGCCTGTGAGAATCTGCCTTTATCTTTCTTTGTATCTGCCAACCTGCGGAGAAGGTGTGTTCTCATCTACTCCCGTGGCCGAGCAATCTCCCAGGTGGAACTCAGGGCAGCGCGGGCCGGCCCCCGGGATAGAGGTCAGTGCTTCTAGGACTACTTGTGTCAGAGCCGTTAAATCTGCTTAATCTTGGATCAAGGAGTAGCAAACTGTTTCATTTTCCAGATTGCATTTAACCTGTATCCTGTAGCAAGCCCACTTACCTGTGGGTGTGAGTGTATTTGCCTCAGTCCGATCTTTCCTCTGATCCTGTTTTTTGCTCTTAACTGCTTCAGAATTCAGGTATAGAGAAGTTCTTAATAATTGTCAACTAAATTGTTTCGACTAAATCCTTTATAGCCCTGTTTGCTCCCCAGGGCACATTTGGCAACCTCTGGAGAGATTTTTGGTGGTCACCACTGAGAGTGGGTGGACTGGCATCTGGTGGGTAGAGGCCAGGGGTGCTGCTACACATCCTGCAAGTACAGACCAGCCGGCCCGGGATGTTGACAGTGCTGAAGTTGGGAAGCCTTCTCTTAGAGTTTAAGGAGGAAGAGTTTTTATAAATTACATCATCAGAGCTCAGTATCTCACACATCTGTGTTGGGAAAATAAAGATGGAAATCGGTAAAATCCAAAACTAGAAAAAGCAATGCCCATGGAACATGCATTTTAGTAAAAGCAGCTTGAAAACCAAACATAAACCTATAAATATATGATAAAATTACAAAGTGCTATGGACAAAAAAAAAAAAAAAAAAAAAAAAAAAAGGAATAAGGGAAGTATAGAGTGTGCAGGTGAGAGAATAGCAGAGAGAAATGGAGGTTTAATATTTTAGGCAGTGTGGTGAGGTGTTACTTTTCTATTTTTACTAGACGTGATTGTTTTCAAGTTAGGAATTCCATATTCAACTGCCTTCCGCTCCTCTACTGAGAAAAGAAAGATGCCATAGACACATGCAAAGGAGGAGCCATGCTTCGGGCCCAGCGTTCTTCAGAATTCTCAAGCATTTGGTGCCCTTCGCTGATCATCCTTCATGGGTTTGTTTCTCTCACTTTTAGATTTTATAGGATATTGTTTGTTTTCACTTTTGTCTGGTTTTAAACTTTAGGATCTTTAAAATTATATTCCCAAGGCTTTTAAAGTTCTTCAGATTAAATTTCTAGAGATTACACAGATCTATGATGCTAAACTAATGTTCAGGCTGTATTTTCCAAACTATGTTATAAATATCCACTTTTCTTTAAATGAGATTGGACATAAACTAGACTATTACCAAAAATGTCATTGCTTTGGACAATTTGTGATACAAAGTGCTGTTATTTCAGAAATGTTAAATCATTTAACTTTTTTTCGGAAGGATTGAAGATATTTTACATGTCATTTGATGGCACTGCAAGGTGCATGGTGTTTCATTATACAGGGCAAGAATGCAAAAACGGAGAGGATAAGAATATTGTAACAGGAAGCCTTGCAAAAACTGAATTTATAAAGCAAAGTTTCTGGATTCAACTACAAGTATTCCTTCCATAAACATAAAAGTTAGAGCATTTGCTGTTAAGGCTTTTAAAAACTATCAATAAGTGTGCCTGTGGGTAAATAAGGTAGGGCTGCTAGTAAGCTGAAATTCTATTACTGTAAGTAGAAAGAGTGGTTGAAGTCATATTTCAACTTTTAAATAAAAATTTAGCAATTTAAAATGTTTCCTTTTCCAAATCGCATTTACCCTGTATTCCATTTCTTGAAGTTCTTTTCTGTTGACTCCATTAAGGACAGGTTTGTTCTGCACTTTTCCTGCTGTGGGTGCTGTGCTGTGGCTGTGCCGCTCAGGGCCTCTTCAGAACTGCCCCCTTCAAACTTGTAACATTTCAAATCACATATTAGCTACCAGTCTAATCGATATGATAGCTAGCCTAGGATTGATTGTCAGAAATGAAAAAAAAAAGTTTTTTTTTTTAATTTTTAAATGTTCACATTAATTTTATATTCTGGAATGCAACAGCTATTGTATAGTAGATGCACAATAAATGGTAGCTGCTTTTCTTTTCGTGTAGAGCAAAAATTGCCAAACTACAGCCCCCTGTCCAAACCCATCGATTGCTTCCTTTTTTAATTGTATTGCAACAGAATATTGCCTATTCCTTTTTGTGTTGTCTATGGCTGCCTTTGTGCTACAATGGCAGGGCTGGGGTGTTGCGATAGAGACCCTATGGTCTGAAAGGCATCTATCTGGCGCTTTACAGAAAAAGATTGTAATTCTTGCCTTAGTGCATTATGTAGGGTTTCTCATTTTTTCATTAATTAAGAAGTATAGACCAAGTCAAATTTGAATCAGTTAAACATATACAATAAAAGTGTTTTTGTTTTAGAGCTTCTTTTTTTTTCTCTCTCTCTTTCATGTTAAGAAAACACAGGTAATAATTTTGTTAAAAAGAAGCAAATTCTAATAATATTACTGTGTTCCCTTCACTTATTATACTGGTGCTTAGGAAACCATTTCTTCACTTTTATTTTGTTCAACAAAGATAAAAACATAGAACTGCTAATTGGGATGAAGCATAGAGCTAAATCTAAAAAGTTTTAAAAAACTACCTTATAAAAGTAAACCTCACACCAACAAGTGCTAGTGAAGATGTGGAGAAAAGGGAATGATCATGCACTGCTGGTGGGAACGTAGATTAGCGCAGCCACTGTGGGAAGCAGTCTGGAGTTTCCTCAAATAATTTAAAATGGAACTGTCTCATGACCCAGCAATTCCACTTCTTGGAATGAATCCTAAGGAATCCAAAGCACTAATTTAAAAGACTATATGTATCCCTATGCTCATTGCAGTATTGTTTAAAATAGACAAGATTTGGAAGCAGCCCAAGTGGCCCTGAGTGGATAAAATAGCTATGGTACTTTTTTATAATGGGACTAGTAGCCCATTTGCAGGAAGAACCCTGCAAGCGGCCGCTTCGGCCGTGTGCGCGGCTGCTGCCGCCGCTGTTTCGGCCGCCGCACCTTCACCCGTGGGCCGCTGCCACCCGCCCCGCCCCACCCCGCCCTGCCTGGGCTTTCCCTCTGGCAGCCACCTTGCTTTCTGCTTTTCCTCCCTCTTCCTTCTAAGTTGTCTTCAGTCTTCACTCCTCCCTCCCTCAGCTTATGGAAATTAACCTACATCTTTGTTGGGTAATTTGCATACTCGCCCTGATTGGCTGGTGGGTGTGGCTTTGGCTGGTGGGCATGTCTTGGGCGTAGCGAAGGTGCGGTCAATTTGTATATTACTATTTTCTTAGGTAGGATACTCCTTGGCCATAAAAAGGAAGGAAATGTTACCTTTTGCAACTGCATGGATAGACTTGGAGAACATTATGCTAAGTGGAATAACCCAGTTAGAGGAAAAACAAGTACCATATGATTTCATTCATATGTGGAATTTAATGAACAAACTAAACTACCAAGCAAAATAGAGACAGACTCATAGATAGAAAGCAGGCAGACAGCTCTGGTGTGTGTTGGGGAAAGTGAGTGTGGGATGGGTTTGTTGGGGTGGTGTAGGGATTGAGCAAAGAAGAAAAAAAAAAGAACTCATGGACATGGACAACAGTGGTGATTGTGGTGGGGACGGGTGGGTGGAGGTGGAAAAGGGCATAGAAGGGATAAATGGTAATGGAAAAAAGAAAATAAAAAGATCAAAACAGAAAAGTATCTTCAAGTCTAAAGAGGAAGCAAAAATGTCATGGTGCTTTATGCTAAATGTATTTTAGCCACATTTTAAACAATAAAAGTTAATATACAATTTAGATTAAATTCAGAATTACAAAAAAAAATCTAATAATTGCAATTAAAGTGCTGGAACCAAGAGACTTCAGGGATTCTCTATTTTAGTGTCTCACAATTACTGTGCTGAGTTAGCCCAGGACTTGGTACAAGTGCCTCAAGACCCAGGTGAGTAGTGGCTGGGAGCATCAAGCATACAGGCCTCTTCCTGCCCTTCAGTCTTTCATTATTCCATTTTCATCTACTTAATATGTTGTCATTCATAAGATTTCATTTGACAAACTGTTAAAAGAAGACTGAAAATCACAGATTTATTTAAATACCCTGAAGTTCTTTGGATACAGATTTAAATATGCTTAAACATACTGAACTTCAACATGGCAGTGTTTCTGTCACTGCTGTTTGGTCCACCACCTCCTTTAGCAAGAAATCCATATGGAAGGAACCTAACAAAATCAAATAAGGTGGAGTTGGAATGGAATGGGGGGTGCTTTAATAAATTATAAATACATTAGAGGCCCGGTATATGAAATTCATGCACTCGGTGGGGGGCGGGGGCAGGTCCTTCAGCCTGGCCTGCGCCCTCTCACAGTCTGGGAGCCCCGCGATTGATCACCCCACAAAGGGAGGCCCCGCCCACCACTGCCGGCCAGGTAGCCTGGGCCTCCTTCTTTGGGGCAATGGCGGGGCCCCGCATCCAATCACATCGCACCCACCTTGGCAGCAGCAGTCAGTGTTGGGTCACCACAGCACCCGTGGCGGCGACCCAGCAGGGACCAAGAGGTCAGCAGTTCAGCCTGCTCGCCAGTCCCCGCCCACCTGAGCCTGCTGCATGTGCAGCCTGGCGTTCGGTCATCTATTGGGTCGTTTTGGACATTATGGACCCTGGCTCTTTATATATTAGGATGTAGAAGGAGGATAATTGCCAAAATTATCTCTGAGAAATCATTTTCTATTCATCTGAGGAATGGAACTAGAGTGAACAGCAGAGTCAAATAGACTTGATATGAATATTAATATCTAACAAATAGAGCTTGAACATTTAGTAAAAATAAACCAATAGATTGGTGTGACTTTAATAGACTCTGCATTTATGGGGCTTATGTCTCCATATCTTTGTGAATGATTATAAAATTCCATTAGATGGATAAATTATTTTGTTGAGGTATAGAATTAATTATGTAAAATTAATATATAAGTACAAATTATTTAGGTCTTGAATAAATCAACCTATTTTCTAACCAGCACCAATTCTAAGTAAGATTTCCAATTCTCATTTAATGTATTATCTTATTTAAATCAGTATAAGATTATTTTATTGACCCAGAAAATTTAAAAATTGTATACCATATGTTTGTTTTGAAGATTCTTGAAGTTCTTCAAACATATTAGTTGGAAATTTTGAAAAGATCCTGTAATGGAAACAACATACTAATGCAAAATATTTGAGCCATTATGAATTAGTAAATGTGTTATTGTGTTTATATTTTGGTGATGGGGATTGAACCAGGCATGAGATGGACATCTGATGATCAAGCCTTTCAACTTGCTATTTTATAGCGACAGCAGTCAGAAATTGATACAGATCACAAACAATTCCAAAACTGTTAGCTATAACCATCTCAAGATTAATTTCTTTATAACCATAAGTTTAGATAAGCATGAATGATCATCAGCTCTTTGAGTTCCCATAAGTGGTTGCCTTACCAATCAATAGCCATGTAGTTGAAGTTGACATGACAAATTAAATAAATATATTTTAATGATATGGTAGCATAACAGATATAAGTTGATTTAAATAGGACAAAGTAGCAGAGATCACTCTGTAAAGTCTTATAATCACATTAATGCATCAAATTTGGAAAATTATGAAAACCACTTTGTGGTTTTATAGCCTGTCTTTGCTTGTCTTTCATAGACAGGTAATAAGAATTTATCTAATCAAATTTAAAAAAAAAAACTACAAGTACAATACTTACGTACATGTAATCAGTATCAGGTTAAAATATTCTTGCCACCTGCGTGCTTTGTGTACAGGTTGAATACTCATCTCCACTGATAGACTTGGGCTCAGACACATCTCTGTGTTGCCTTGTCCTTCAGCAAGCTGATTCAGCATATTTGGAAATACTGCTTTGGAAATGCATATTTCTGGAAATATAGCTGGCATAGCCCAGAACGCTGATTCAGCAAACTGAGGATAAGCTGTGTGTGGAAAAGTGAGAATTTATTGCAGCTTTTAAGATGAGAGCCTAATCTTTGGGATGAGGTAAGTTGATAGTTAGCTCGATATTAGTCCACTTGTGCTGTGTACTGAAGATGCAGGGTGTGGAAATTTAGACAAACATGGTTACGAGTTCCAAAAGAAGCTACTGGGAAACAGTTTTCTTATTTTAAGTACTAAATACATTTTATGATTTAGCTTTTTGTTTTTTGCAATTTCCTTTTATTGTTGTTGTTGTTAATCCTCACCCAAGGATATCCCCCCCCCCCCCCCTGGATTGTTAGTGAGAGTGGAAGGGAGGGGGAGAGACAGAGAGAAAAAAACATCAATGTGAGAGACACTCATTAATTGGTTGCCTCCTGCAGGAACCCTAACCAGGGTCAAGGATCAAGCTTGGAATTCAGGTAAGTGTCCTTGACCAGAATCAAACCTGGGACTCTTCAGTCTGTGGGGCCCATGCTCTGATCACTGAGCCAAACTGGCAATTTAATTTTTAAATAAATTAGAAATCATATTATACATTTTGGAAATGTGCTTTTTTCCCCCCACATTTGACAACCATTTACGTTACTAAGGAACCAAAACATACATTTTGTTTCTGATACAAGCATATGTTAATGTTAACAATGCCAGATTTTCTTAGCATAGTTGGAGCTATAATTTTGAGCCATAAAACATAGAAAATAGGATTTTATGTGAAAAGCAATCTGTGGGAATTAAGAAAAGAAAAAAGCCAGTGTGTTCAAAGAGATTAGAAGAGTCATACAGGATTTGAGTAGGATTTTATGCTGTCTTCTACACAATATGCAATCAATGATCATTTTAAAATTTAATTGCAAAATGAAAAAATCATGTTATTGCAAAAGTACAACTCAATTTTTTGAGCATTATTTAAAGCAAGTTAAATTTAAATTGATATTAGCACTACCAAGAAATACTTAAACATTCAAAGATAGATGACATAGCATAAGATATTGTAACTTAGATACTGCCAAGTTTAAAACATGTTTAAGAGTCATATTCAAAGACTAGTTTTTCTTTATCAAAACTGAGAATAATGACAAGTTGCTAAAAGACCAGAGACAACCAGAACACACAGGATAGTTCAGCTTGAAAATGAGATCTGCTAGAGACCTTAGCTGTGTAAACTGAGGAGCCATTAGCAGGAAAGCATGAGAAACTAAATAAGATATATTTTCAAAAATTACTTAGGAGAGCATTGTATCTTAACCCTAATAGGATGAGCCTGGGGCCTCTTTCAACTTTCTGAGTTGAGAAGCTAAATATAAGTGGACAGTTAGCTGATTTAAAGACAACATGTAAAAATTAATGCTGGAGAAAAACTGAGAGTTTAAAATGCTAGGCAGGAAGATTATTTAGAATTTGGTTTAGACATGGCCTTCAATGTTTTTGAGAAATGGGAAGAAAGTGAAGAATAGCAGAATATGCAGCCCCAGAATGTGCTTTTCTGGATAAGGATTATTTTGAGAAATTGCAGATATAGAAGCTCTAAAAACAATAGAGGTCACCCTTTGTAAGGAGCCTTACATTCATAAAGAAAGTTCCTGTATGTAAGGGTCTCTCTCTCTCTCTCTGTGCCAGAAGGAAAAAGATGACTAAATCATAAGAGAATCTGATCAACAGAGAAGGTGACTTACATAACAAACTCTATCCTCATTTACCATGCTTTCCCTGGTAATCTCTCACAACTGCCACTCCCTCCTGTCCCAACATCTGTCTTTTGTCTCAGCTGAAGATGACATTTAAGATGGTGGCCTGGACATCTAGGGAGTTACTTAGTTTTCCTGGGCATCTCCCATGTGTACTTGAGGTATACATGTTAATAAACTTTTGTTAACTTTTCTCATGTTAATCTGTGTTTTATTACAGATGGTTTCAGCTAAGAACTCAAACAGGTAGAGAGAAAATACGTTTTTCTCCTCTGTTTAAAAAAAAAACAATATTGAGAAAATACAATGTGATTAATTAAATTATGTTTCAGGGAAAGACAATTGCTGTAATAGCTATTTTAGCTAAAGCATATGATCCATAGCTTTACATTCCCTCTGTCATAACATAACTAAGAAAGGGAGAAGCATTTTGGCGGAAATGCAGATATAAATGCTACCTTTTCTTCCTGATGCTCAACTACTTAGAGAATCATCTAAAACAAGTTTTTGTTTTACTGTAATTATTATCCAACCCAGCCCTGAACCTATAATCAAGCCGATATACTCACATCAATCTTTTTAAAGACAAGCTCAAATTCTGAACTTTCTAGATGATTTCAGGACATCTGTCTGCTTTTCACACTCCCAAATTGCTTACACTGCATCTATATTCTTTCTGCTCTTACACTGATTATTCTCCCTACCTTTCAACTCTCCAGGATTTGATTCCCTTGTGAATCTCGCATCATAGAACAGTGGAAAGAGCTCCCAGGCTTTGGAGTTAAAAAAACATGCATCAAAATCCTATCATAATGTGTTGTTTCTGTGTGACATTGGAAGAAGGACCCAACTTCAATGAACTTCACTTAATGTGTCTACAAAATGTGGATTGTTAATAATACTAATGAGATAACCTCAATCTTATTCAGAGAAAGTACTGTATTCATGGTATTATTATATTTAATGCTATGGTGATTTTGAAATCACAGGCAGCAGTCTTTATTTTTCCCTCTTTCTGAAATATGTGGTTCTTTCATGAATAATGCCTATGTCAGTCTTCAATCATCTGGAATCTTTCCCCAAGTTTCCCCAAGTCACTGCCTATTGGGGAAGATAATTCCTTAAAAATATTTAACTTTCATCACTTGTCATCTGTCTGTCTATCTATCCATCATCTATCTATCTATAAGTCATCTATCATCTTTTCTCTTATCTAAGTACCTACTATCTCTACTTATTGCACTTCTAAAGTATGTAAAATTTTTATGCATTGTTAGAATCCAAACAAAAAGTGTACATTTAGAAGGATTAGCTAATGTTAGAAGTTTATTGATAAATTTTTTTTCTTTGAAGCTACCATTTATCATCAAGCAAAAAGCTATCTTTTTCAAGATACCAGATAGGACCCATTTGACCCACCAGTCAGCTGAATAAGATATATAACAGTCGTTATTTTTGAGATGTGGATATCAAATTCTTTGCCTGTTAGAGAAAGTTACAATTTTATGGTTGTCAATTGAGAAGTGATTTTAAGTGAACATAAATGAGTGTCCTTATGTGTTTACTGAATAAGAAAACGAAGTAGTAAAACACTTTTCATTTCAATGTGGTTGACTGATTACCTTGTATTTATAAAGAAAGGAGTTTCAAATGAATAATCTTATAATAACTTTTCAATGTCTTTAAAGCATTATATATATAATGCTTTAAAGACATTGAAAAGACATTATATATATATATATATATATATATATATATATATATATATATATTCCTAAGGCTGAATGATTTGCTACTGGTATAGGTGACAATAAATACTTCATTCTGGTTAAAGGGGTAGAAATATTTTCACAAATATTTAAATCATTTCAAAATAACAACCTTCTGCACCCTAGACCATATAACCAACCTCAACCAGAGGAAAAAAGTCATAATTATTATCTACTTTAGTTACAAAGGCCTGTGTGTCAAGTTTCTCGTTAGGAATTACTCTTCTAAAATGTTTACATTCTTGAAGCACAATTTTGAATATTAAATCCAGCTGTATCTTGGTATAAAATTTGAACAAATGCTAACATGTGTACAGGTAAATGTGGTGGGTGAAATTCTAGTTCACAAGAAAAACAGACTTAGAGAGCTTCCAGCTCTATGGGAATAAGAAATGCAGAGGAGACCAACATGGTGACATAAGTAAACTCAGCCTCCTACCCACCCCCCCCCCCACAAAGATCAATGATTGGATAGCTACCTTCAAACAAAAACAGCTTCAGAAACTTCCAGAGTTCACTTTGGAAATTTTAGTGACATAATAGAATGAAAACATCTGAGAATAATTGCACAAGAAAAGTAGGACGATAACTACATTTTGGCCTGCATCACCCCACCTGCCCCAAGCTGGCGTCGTTCAACAACACAAAGGAACTCCTCAGCCAGAGAGAGTCTCCCTCGCCAGGATAGGAAGCGCTGGGTGAATTACCAGCTTCCCCAGCCAGTTCAAGGTACTGCAGGAAAGTCTTCTCAAATTCGCCCCACCCAGGCTAATGCAGCTGAAATGTATAGGAGGAGGAATAAGAAAAGCAGAAACTCTTACCAGCACACATGCAGCAGGAGTGACTGCGTTCACAGAAGCCTGCTCTGCAGACAAAACTCAGCAGATTTCACCACTGACTAAGCCAACAGCCAACACAGCCACTGTGAACCCCCTACAGACTTCACCCATTTTTGCCCCATAGTTATTTGGGCCACTGGTGCCAGCTGCCTGAGTCTCCCCAATCCCTCCTCCCAACCTTGCACCCCAGGAGCCCAGGACCACTCCAGCAGCCATCCCTGGCCCCTGGGCTATCCTGGGGTAAGAAGCTGGCCACTTGAGTACCTCCCTATCCCTGCAAGAAAGCAGCAGAGTTTACTCAGGCCTCTGTGGCCCTGCAAATGCAAGATGCTGGCCTCCACACTTGAGGCTGATCGCCACAGCTGTGCTGTACTCAGGGTTAGCCCCTGCAGCTGTGCATCTGAATCCCACCAGCCTAATACTCATTATCAGTCTCCACTGCAGTGCACTTGCTCAGCGGGAAAGTGTGCAGCCAACAACCAGGATCCCTGCAACTGCTCGTGGGCTCCCCTCCGGCCCTGCTTTCTGTTATTGGCCAGCACTACCATGCCCACCTGTGCTAAGCCCCTCCTACTGCATACCTCCAGTCTAATACCCATCAACAGCCTCCATCGCAGAGTGCATACTTAAAGGAAGAGTGGGAAACCACAGGACAGCATGCTGACAGCCAGGACCTCTGCACCTGCAGGTGGCCCTGGCACATCACTTCATGTGTGCCTACAGCCAGCCCCCATCACTACACAGCACCTGCACCTGAGTGTGTACACACCACTAGCTCTGGTCACCAATTCTGTTTGCCCTGATTCCTAGCCACTTGTCTTGAAGAGCTGCTGAGGACCCCACCAGTCCTTGCAACCACTGCACACTTCCCACGTTACTTGCTAAAACCACACAGTTGTCGGTGCTATGGACCCTCACAGCTTGAGCTGAAGAGATATCACATCCCCCACACATGGTGCGACTGCAGCACCAGACCTGTGGTCAGAGCCAAGCCCCTACGTGCCCACCCCCTTCAGTTGAAAGGCTTCCCTTACTGAAGTCAGTCCAAAAAGTACGGAGGAGGTAACAGAAAACTATGCAAGATGGCAAAGATCAAAAAGAATGAGGGAAAAATGACTCCACTAAAGGAATACAGAAAAAAAAAAAGTCTGTCACTAACTCCAAAGAAATGGAGATACAGGAATTGCTTGATAAAAAATTCAAAATAATTACTTTAAACCTAATCAGAAAGCTATAAGAGCACACAGACGAACACTTTAACAATACCAGAAAAACATACAAGAACAAAACGGAGAATGCAATGACTGAACTGAAGAATTTAATAGGGAGTTACACCAGACTTGAATAAGAAGAAAGAATCAATGAGTTATATGAAAGATCTATTAAAATGGCCCAACCAAAAGAGCAATAATTAAAAAGAACAGAAAGGAATGAAGACAGTCTGTGAGACTTATGGAAAACCATCAAGGAAATGATGTATGTATCACTGGAGTCCAAGAAGAAGAGAGGGAGAAATGGGTAGAAAGCTCACTTAAAGAAAAAGGCTGGGAAATTCCCAACCTTGGGGAGAGATTTGAACAACCAAATACATGAAACCAATAGGTCGTCCAAAAATCCTAATCTGAAACCAGTATCTCTATACAAATTATAATTAAAACTGTCTAAAATCAAAGACAAAGAAAAAAAATTTAAAGCAGTAGTGAAAAGAAAAGTCCCTTACGAGGGAATCCCCAAAGACAATAAAATAAATGGTGTTGGGAACTGGATATTCACATGTAAAACAATGAAACTAGACCCTACTTTTCACCACTCACAAAAATTAATTCAAAATGGAGTAGACCTAAATGTGATAACCTGAAACAATGAAACTCCTAGAAGAAAACATGGGGAAACCTCTTACATTAGGCTTGGCAACATTATTTTGGACATAAAATCAAAATCACAAGCACCAAAAAATAAATAAATAAGTGGAAAATATGTACAGAAAAAGTGAATAGATCTTTTTTTCTAAATTAGACATACAAATGGCCAACAGGTATACGAAAATATGTGGGACAATCCTAATTATCAGGGAAATGCAAATCAAAACCACAATGAGATATCACCTCACACTTGTTAGAATGGCTGTCATAAAAAAGACAAGCTATACAGGTATTGGTAAAGATGTGGGAAAAAGAGAACCCTTGTGTGCTGTGGTGTGGGAATTTAAATTTGTGCAACCACTATGGAAAGTAGTATGTCATTTTCTCAAAAATTAAAAATAAAACTGCCATGTGACCCAACAATCCCATTTATAAGTAAAAGCAATAAATAAATGAAACATGGTATTAAAGAGATATATGCACTCCCATGTTTATGGCAGTTTTATTTACAATAGCCAAGGTAGGGAAACAACTTTAGTGTATATCTTTGGATATATTAACAAAGAATTTGATACATACACATACACACAAATACACACACACACAATGGAACCTTATTCAGCCATGAGAAAAAAGAAAATCCTACCATTTGCTACAACCTGCATGAAAGTTAAAGGCATTATGCTTGGTGAAATATGTCAGAGAAAGACAGATACTGTATGATATCAATTATATGTGGAATCTAAGCAAGTCAAATTCATAGAAACAAATCACAGACTACTGGTTATCAAGACTAGGGTGTGTGTGGAATAGTGGTCAAAGTGTGCAACCTTTTTTATAAGTTGAGTATGTTCTGGGCATCTAATGCACACCATGACGACTATAGCTAATACCATATTACGCAGTTGCAAGTTACTATGATAGTAGATTGATAAATGTCTTACCATAAAAAAAAAGATAGTTATGTAATGTATTGGAGATGTTAGCTAACACTAGGTGGTAATCATTTTGCAATATATAAGTGTATCAAATAAACACATTGTATACCTTTACACTTAAAAAATGTTGTATGTCAATTATACCTCAATAAAGCTGCAAACATAAATTTTAAAGTTAGAGATTGAAAAAGGAATTGTTGAACCTGAGAAAAAGAATGTCACCCAGGGAAATATGCTGACTCCTTAGTTCTCAACAAGAAAACTAAGTTTAGTGAATTATATATCAGAATTCTAAGTCTTTTTGTTCTGGCCTTTCTAATAATTATATCAGAATCAGACTTAGGGATGGATGCTAAGCTAACTAGAGACCTGTGCAAAACATATTTGCTGGAGGGACTCTTCAACAGTATGAATTATGTGATGGTAAGTTTCTTATATATCTGTTATATTTCCCTACTCCTATTTCTTCCAGCCTGCCATTAAAGGCAGGATAAAGCCATCAGTGTGCACCCGTCGAGGACTGGATGAACTCCAAGAGAACCTCTGTTCTAAGGCCAATGAACAGGAAGGTTAGTCCCTTTGGGGCAGTCCTGCTCCTAGCGCTGCAATTCTGTGGTCGCAGTAACCATGCAGGCACAGGAAACACTGACACACAGAAGTCCTTCTTTCCAACCAGAGAAACTGTGGCCCAGAAAATTCTGCGGGGGATCACTGTTTTTTACTTCTCTGTATCCTCCTGCCACGTGGACACAGCCCAGTCTAGTCTGAGGAACTGCACAGCAAAATGGTTATTTCATAGCCTTGGCTTACTAGCCAGAGAACTAGGAAAGGGAGTCTTCGGAATCCGGAGAATGTTGGGCCCATCAAAGAAAGGAGTTCAAGAATAGAATCCAGAACAGAAATCAGATCCATCAAAGCAGCAAAGAAAACTTGTCATATAATTCATCAAAGAACCAGAATAATTGGCTAAAAGTGCTTTTTTTAAAGTTTTAGGCTGAAAGATGGCTCTTAAAATAGAAATACTCTGAAGAAGAAACTAGGTTAATTTTTCTACCATTTTCCAGTAGATATAAAAATCCATCCTTTTATACAAGAAGACAGTGTGGTGTAGGGAAATGGAATAAAATTGTGAAGTAGAATCTGAATTATAATCTGATTATTATTGCTGACTAATTATATCGCTTAAACAAGCCAGCTGTCCCTGCTGTTCTTTTATTTTTTAATCATTTTTTTATTTTTCAATTACAGTTGATGTGCAATATTATATTAGTTTCAGGTGTACATCCTAGTGATTAAATATAACTTACTAAGTAATGGTACCAATAAATCTTGTACCTATCTAACCCATTCATAGTTGTTAGAATACTATTGACTATATCCGCTATGCTATACTTTACAACCCCATGACTATTTTTTCACAACCAATTTGTACTTCTTAATCCCTTCACCTTTTTAAAAAAAATTAATATTAGGGAGAGGGAGAAAAATATGCCCCCACACTGGAGCTCAGAGGGAATGAGTCCCAGTAAGTCTGTGTGCTGGGCCTTTAAGAGAAACTGCCTGGGACTCCAGCATCCTTCTGTCTTAGCCACAATTCCCACAATTCCCACTGGTTTTTACATCCAAAAGTTGTGGAAACTTCTCTTTCTGGCACTTGGACTCTGAGTTGGGATGCCTAGTGTAGGGATGAGACCCCCTCACTCTTCACGGGGGACTTCCATAATTGATATACCCATCCCAATGTTCATCCACCACATGTGGGTGTCAGACCAACCCTTTCGGCATCTCTGTCCCTTCTGCCATTCTTGATGAGGATTCTTTTTTTATCTTTTAAAATATATATATTTATTGATTTCAGAGAGGAAGGAAAAGGGAGAAAGAGATAGAAGCATCAATGATGAGAAAGAATCATTGATTGGTTGCCTCCTGCACACCTCCTACTGGGGATTGAGCCTGCAACCTGGGCATGTGCCCTTGGCCAGAATCAAACCTGGGACCATTTAGTCTGCAGGCCCACACTCTATCCACTGAGCCAAACCAGCTAGGGGTGGCTTCTTTTATTTTATCCCTAGTTATAGCACTTTCATTTGGCTAGATTTCAGGCAATTCTAAATGATGGCTTTTCTGCAGTATAGTTGTAATTTTGATATGGTTGTGGGAGGATTTGAGTACCACCTTTTCCTATGCCACCATCTTGAGTGAAAGTCTCCCATTGTTTTCTTTATGTTAAAAATATAGAATTCATGATAAATATAATTGTTTTAAAAATCATTTGATCATATAACAGTAAGAACATAAAGCACACCAATTACCTTTCCATATAAATATTCATACATCTACATATGTTACAGGAATGGTTACACTTATCCTTAATGATTCTTGATTTTTCATTAGAATTGGATAGCATTTTCATATGTATTAACCTATTTTATTCAAATGTAACTCCAGGGAGATAGGCAAAAATAATGTCACATTTGCATATTATCTTTGAATTTATGTAGTTCCTATTCATGATTTCATTACAGTGGAAGATATGGGAAATATTATTCTCATATTTTACAACTGAGGATACTGAGGGTCAAATAGTTTAATTGAATGATATGTCCAAGGCTGCATTTTATAACATGAAGCAAAACTAGAGACAAAGAATAGTTTGTCAGTGTCAAGTGCTCTTTCTTCCCGTCATGCTGCTATATATTGAAAGATAAAATGGTCTACTGAAGGCTTTACTAATTCTCAGTTATGAATAGAATTCAGTTGCCCTGCCTCTAGGCCAAGCCTCTTTAATTTCTAATATATGTGATTTTTATGCCATTATTTAATCACAGGACCTTGGGCAAATTATAGTATCTTTTAGAACCTTAAATTTTAGTTCTATAAAATAGGAATGCCAACATCAGCCTTGCAGGGTTATTATAAAAATTAGAGTTACTATGAGGAAGGCATTTTTACAGTGTTTAAAATAGAAGCACAATGCTATAATAAATATGATTACTTCATTATTGTTACAGTGCCTATCTATTTTATATTGTTTTCATGGTTGTTGAGACAGTCTGAGAGTCACTGGCGCTCTGCTTCTTGGGCGTATTCTGTCAACACCAGTCTTTGATTTCTCTACCCGGATGTCCATGGTCACTTGTACAAACACTCATGAACTGAGACCCTGACATTTATTTATGTCTCACCCTGGTGGGAAGTCCCCAAGGATTTCCTGTGGAAATAATTTTTACTGAAGAATCATAGATATATCAGTGCTCTCAAATGCAGTCTGGTCACTGCCATGAGCCTATATGCATATGTATTACCTAGAGCTTCCTAATCTGAGCATGCCTGATATTTAATATTGGCTTGTGTGAAAAAAAAAAAAAAAAGACTTTAAATCAGACAGACACAGGATCATATGCTAACTCTGTACCACAATAGCGATGTAATCTTGGGTATGTTGTTTAATTTCTTTGTTTCTCAGATTCTTTTTTGTTAAAATAAGTTTCATACAATTTTTTTTCTTTAAAAGGTTTGTTAGAATTCAATTTAATGAGACAATGTGTGTTACATTTTCTCCTCCCTTTGGTAATTGGGTGGTTTCCTTTCTTTGTTTTATTTTTCTGGGTTTCTGCACACTCCTTGTGTGTTCCCAAATCTGATAAATTTGTTATCCTCAGGTCACAGGCCCTGCCAAGATACTTCTAATCTTGACTGTGGTAAACAACAATTTACATGTATCAAGATATTGCTAAATATCAGACATGGTAAACATTTCATTACTTGCATTGAGTTTTTAAATACTCATTACAACCACTTAAGGTATGGACCAAGATTATCCTATACTAGAGGCCTGTTGCATGAAATTCATGCACGGGGGAGGGGGGTGTCCCTCAGCCCAGCCTGCACCCTCTCCAATCTGGGACTCCCATTTAGGGCAGTCAGACATCCCTCTCTCAATCTAGGACTGCTGGCTCCCAACTGCTCACCTGCCTGTCTTCCTGATTGCCCCTAACCACTTCTGCCTGCCAGCCTGATCACCCCCTAACGGCTTCCCTGCCAGCCTGATTGATGTCTAACTGCTCCCCTGCCAGCCTGTTTGCCCCCAACTTCCCTCCTCTGCTGGCCTGGTCACCCCTAACTGCCCTCCCCTGCAGGCTTGATCGCCCCCAACTGCCCTCCCTTGCATGCTTGGTCCCTCCCAACTGCCCTCCCCTGCTGGCCTGATTGCTCACAACTGCCCTCCCTTGCAGGCCTGGTCCCTCCAAACTGCCCTCCCCTGCTGGCCATCTTGTGGTGGCCATCTTGTGTCCACATGGGGGCAGGATCTTTGACCACATGGGGGCAGCTATATTTTGTGTTGGAGTGATGGTCAATCTGCATATTACTCTTTTATTAGATAGGATAGAGGCCTGGTGCATGGGTGGGGGTCAGCTGGTTTGCCCTGAAGGGTGTCCTGGATCAGGGTGGGGGTTCCCTTGGGGCGTGGGGCGGCCTGGGCAAGTGGCCTGTGGTGTTTTGCAGGCCGGCCACACCCCCCCGTGACCCAAGCGGAGGCCCTGGTATCTGGGATATATTTATCTTCTACAATTGAAACTTTGTAGCCTGGAGCGGAGCTAAGCTTTCTGCTCGCTGTGGGGCGGCAGCCATTTCTGTTGGAGTTTATTCACCTTCTATAATTGAAACTTTGTAGCATGGAGTGGAGGCCTGGGACAGCCAGGGCAGGTGGAAAGCTTGGCTTCCTCCATCGCCTGGGAAACCCAATCCTCCCTCCTGCTCTCTCCATGGCTGCAGCCATCTTGGTTGGGTTAATTTGCATACTCACTCCTGATTGGCTGGTGGGTGTGGCTGGTGGGCGTGGCTTGTGGATGTAGTGGGGTGATGCTTAATTTGCATATTAGTCTTTTATTAGATAGGATTATTAAAAAGGTAATATGCAAATTGACCGAACAGTGGAACGACCAATTGCTATGATGCACACTGATCACCAGGGGGCAGACACTCAATGCAGAAGCTGCCTTCTGGTGGTCAGTGTGTTCCCACAGGTGGAGCACTACTCAGCCAGAAGCCGGGCTCATGGCTGGTGTGTGCAACAGTGGTGGCAGGACCATCTCCTGCCACTGCGACAGCACTAAGGATGTCTGGCGTCTCCATGGGGTTCCCAGAGACATCCCCCGAGGGTTCCTGGACTGTGAGAGGGCACAGACCGGACCGAGGGACACTCCCCCCCCTGGAATGCATGAATTCCATGCACCAGGCCTCTAGTTTCATTATATAATTTAAGAAACTAAATCTTAGGAAGTCAAATAAATAAAGGCAAAGCCAGGACACAACCTATTAGTGTCTGAATAAAATTGTGTGTTTAAACTACCTAGCTAAATGACTTCCTCTACCAAATATGAGCAGCCTTCCCCACTCCTCAGTTTCCAGAACCTGCTGAGGGACCCCTGGGGTCCTTAAGGCCACATCCTCAGCACAGCACTTTAAGATAACAGGTAGACAATACAATGCTAAATATGCAGCACAAGGAACTCCCTAATTTTGAAAAGAGAAACACAGGGTGAGCTTGGCGTCTCCAATTACCATATGAAAATGATCAATGAAGAAAGATGCCAAATAGTTCTTACCTGGCGCTCATCACACCACGTATTTTGAGAAGTCATTTCTTAGCCATTTAGAAACATCAATAGAACAGCAGAGACAATTTCACAACAAATGTGTCATGATGGATTTGCTAGTTGAGACTCCTAAATGGTTTGATTTCCTGCATTTATTATAGGAATTGGAGACATTTCCTCTTCTGAAGTGCAAGCATCAATTGTTCTCTAACATCCAAAACAATGATAATTTGTTGTCTTTCTGTCACTGTGCAGTTTAATTCCAGAATAAGCAAAACAATGAAGCATCATCATCCCAATTCATATAATTTGAGAAAGCAAAACAGTTGCATAATAAGGAAAAGCAAGATCAGAAAGGAACATTGTGTACTTTGTATTAACTTTGAAAGTTAATACAGAGAAAAAAGTATATCACAGGACTGAAGGTGGAGATTGTTAAAAATTATATACAGTAGTCCCCCCTTATCCCTAGGGCTATGTTCTAAGACCCCTACTGGATGTCTGAAACTACAGATGGTACTGAATCCTATATATACTATGTTGTCTTCCTACACATGCATACAGTAAAGTTTGATTTTTAAATTAGAAAGAGTAAGAAATTAACAGCAATAACTAATAATAAAATAGAACAATTATAAAATACAATGTACTAAAAGCAATGTGAATGTGGTCTTTCTTTCTCTCCAAATATCTTGTGCTGTAGCTACAGCATGGATACTCTGGACAAGGGGATGATTTGCGTCCTGGCAGGACAGAGAAAGATGAAGCAAGATTTCATTATGTTACTCATTACATAAATCGTGGGTAATTTATGAGTTGTTTATTTCTAGAATATTCTATCTAATAGCTTTGGATCACAGTTGACTACAATAGTGGAAACTGTGGAAAGAGAAGTTGCAGATAAAGTAGGCTGCTATACCTGATTCTCCTTTGCAAATTGGATCACATTTGATCTGCTCAGTATATTATATATTAATATTATTTTGAAACTCTGGAGTTAAATATTAGGACTAAACTATATATCAGGAAATGATGTATTAATTAAGATATTTGAATAAACCTACATAATGTGTATATTGCTTTAAATTTTACAAACTACTACTTTATCTGTATATCCTTAGTAAACTGGTACATAACATAGTATCAGTAAATGCTTCTTGAATAAATATAAGAACATTTTCGCATTATTCTACTCATTTTTATTATAACCCCGTGAAGTATGTATTACTGCCATTTCCTAGTTTGGGGGAGGAGCAGGAGTTGCTTAGGTGACCCAGTGGCAGGTGAGAACTTGAGCACAGTAAGTTCTCTAACTTCAAAACAAAAACCAGGTTCTGAGAAAGACAAGTACCACATGATTTCAGTCATATGTGGAATCTAATGAACAAAATAAACTAATTAACGTAATAGAAACAGCCTCATGGATAGAGAACAGACTGACAGCTGTCAGACGGGGTCAGGTTGCAGGGCTGGGTGAAATAGGTGAAAGGATTAAGCAAAATAAACAAATAAAAAATTCTTAGACAGAGAACAGTATGGTGATTACCAGAGGGAAAAGGAGGTGGGGGAGGGAGGGTGAAGGGTAGATAAATGGTGATGGGAGGAGACTTGACTTTGGACGGTAACACACAATACAATGTATAGATGATGTATTATAGAATTGTACACTAGTGTCACCCCAATAAAATAAAACAAAGAAACAAAAAACAGGTTATTTCCATCACACTTTGCAGCTTAGCTCTGGAGAGAATATCACCTAATCTGCAAAACGCTAGACATCATAACCAACATTTATATAAACATAGCTTTATGTTTTCATCCCAGAATTCCAATGTAAAATATAATTTCCAGATGCCTTTTGTTATCTTGTTTCAAAGCTTTAGATATATCCTAGGGATCAGGTATGCTAAAAACAGGATGAAAAATCCTATTAATTATAACTTGAATAAAAAAGACTTTCCTTTGGAAACTCACTTAAGAAGAAAGGATTAAGTGTTTACATATATTGATTTTTTGTAAAGTTTGACCCCCAAAAAATGTAAAAATTGGTATATATATATATATATATATATATATATATATATATATATATATATAAATGTATGCTAAAATCCTTGAAATAATACTCAATTGACTGCTTATTAAATTCAGGTGCAGCAAATTCACTCTATTTTATTAAATCGTATTTTTTGATCCAAGAAATTACTGCAAGGTCCAAACACTATATAGTAAGTTTTTAAAAAATAAATACAAGATATTTGCTGAAGGGTGCAAATACCATGAAATAATCAAATTGTGAAGTTTGGAAAATCACCATCATAGAAGACCAAGGTCTGTAGTCGCACTAATGAAAGATGTTTGAGGAAATTGAGTGGAAAAATAATTTCTGTGAATATATTTGTAATTGGGATGATGGAATTTTGATCACAGAAAAGAGTAGTTGATAAAAGTAACCATTGTTCTTCATAATAATCTGAATTTCTACTTATTCAAGATTTCTCCCATTAAGGTTTTCTGTACCATGTTTTCTTACCTAATAAGGAAGAATCAAATGCCCAATCATATCTCCTTTCTGGTTTAGATTTATCTTGCCCAGGTGTCTTGCCATAAGACAAAAAATTTTACAAATAACATAGCACAGATAATCACTCTTTAAATTCCCAACATGTGCTGGGATTCCCTCCACAGCACCTTGGAGAGCAGTGGCACATCTTTGCTTGGATGTATCCTGGTGGAAAGTATCATTAGGATAAGAAGTGGCTTATACTGAGTTTTGCTTTCACTGAACATACTGCCTCTCTGAAATCTCTGCCCATTTGTCCTGGAACAGGTCAGGACATGCTACTCCTAAATATGCCACTTTGGCATATTGATTATTTTGCATGGAGGGAATTTGAAGAAAGCACACACACACACACACACACACACACACACACACACACACGTGCGCGCGCACACACACAAAGTAATGCAGGTAGAAGCTTTCTCTGAGAGCTTCTTATCTCCCTAAAGTCAGAACCTCCAAAAAAACAAACAACAAAGGAAACTCAATTGTCATCAAGCCCCTTCTCAGGAATTTCATCCGTCGGAGAAGATTGGCTCTGATCACAGGAGAGGAAACTGCAAGCTGACATGGCACCCAGACAAACTTTGACACAAACTGTCACATCCCCCATCTCTTCTCCTAAGGGCCCGTTCATCTTTCCTAAAAGTATTTATTTTCCCTTAAGTTGCCTCTTTACCCCTCCCCTTCCCCTATTAAGATGATTAATAAGTTCCCAAATCTCACTGCTGTTCTGGGTATTATGCCTTTTTCTTCCTGTGATGCCCTTGTGTACATAACATTTAAAAATAATAAATGTATGTACCTTTTCTTCTGTTAATCTGCCTGCTGTCAGTAATTTCACAGACTCAGCTATCAATCCTAGGAAGATAGAGGAAAAGGTTTTCATTCTCTACAGTCCTAATTCCATTCTTTTAAGAGCACAGAAGCTGTTTTGTTTTGTTTTCCCTTCATGGGATGATGAGGGGGAAAACACACACACACACACAAAATAAATAAATAAATAAACAAAATGACTTGATACTTATAAAAGACTTGGAATACTACCTGGCATCTAGTAAGCTTCTGATAAAAGGTAACTATTATTATTACTAGTTGCCTAATTTGAGGGAAGGTACAAAGTGTTCCTAAGAACCAGGTTCTTCTATTGTAGAATGAAGATTCATTCATCAGTCATTCTAGAAATATTTAGGAGTCTAATAAGGATCAATCCTTGTGTGGGACAGTGGTACTAGTAGCTACTTCACATTGATTTTAGAAAGACTAAGTGAGGTAATAAATATTAGGTCATCAACACCATGCTTGCTGGTGGGTAAGAATTCGGTACATATTAGTTGGTGATAGGGAATGGTGGTGGCTGTCATGGAAAAATTATGTATTGCTGTTATACAAATTCAAGAGAATTGCAAAAAAAACAAAAAACCAACAAAACAAACAAACAAAAAACAAAGTCAAGCAGAGATCCAGGAAATAAATCCAAGGAAGGGTAAAGGACAACAGAAGGGCATGCAGGAATACAATGAAGAGGGTGATGGAGGTGACAGAAACTAGATGATACTAAGGATCAGAGCAAAATTGGAGATAGAATGTAGTTGACCACATCAAAGTACAGAAGCAAAAAAAAAAAAAAGAAGAAGAAAACAAAAACCCACCAATGACATAAAAATGTTTGATTAAAATAATATAGTGCCCTGGCTGGTGTGGCTAAGTTGGTTGGAACATCATCTCATACACCAAAAGGTTGTGAGTTCGATTCTTGGTCAGGGCACATACCTAGGTTGCAGGTTAAGCTTCTGGTTGTAGTACATACAGGAGGCAACCAATTGATGTTTCTCTCTCACATCGATGTTTCTCTCTCTCTCTCTCTTCCTTCATCTCTATCTAAAAATCAATAAACAAACAAATAAATATAGTGGGTGTTGGTGGGCACTGAGATCCATACATTCAAATGAGGCAGGAGATAGGAAATGCTAATTCAGCATCACTGGTGAGATACCCAGACTCTAGCGGCCTTATCCTGGTGTCTGCTCTTGATATGGTCACTGCATGTGTGAATCCTGGAACTCTGTTAAGGCTTCTATCTCCTCCACTGTGCTTAAGCAAAAGCACATTTGGACAACAGAGCAAGGGTGCATGAGCTTGACATGAGATGAGAGGGTTTGGAGAGATACAGCTTTCTGTTAAGTGAGTGAATTTGTTGAATGAATGAATGAACCAAGTAGAAAAAGTGGGAAAGTACTAGTAGACATCCTTGTCTAATGGCAAGAGCCCAGGATTAGGAAACAATAACCATGGTGGAAGTAGTTATTAAACTTTTTTTTTCCTCATTAGAGGGTTATATTGAATTAGATGTTAATTACCAAATAAACATGATGCCATATATATGTGGTCTTAAAATCTCTCATCTATAAAAAGAGTCTCGTAATAGGGAATACCTCAGATGATTTCAATTAGTAAATTAAAAAAAGAATAACCAGTGATCACAGGAGAACCACTCTAATCTCTATAATGCTAGCATCGAGGGATAGAGGAAACATCTGTGATATAGATTCATTGTGCAATATTTTTTTAGCTTCCAAAAGGTGGTGATATTCATAGACTCACTTAGAAAATGGCAAATCCTGTCTACCTCATAAATATTTTAGAAAAGTGTCTATTATTACATCTAAATATTAACCATTCAACAAATCCATCAAAAGAAAGTTTCTCTCTCTCTGTCTCTCCCTCATTTTCTGGATTTTTGTCAGTCTCAACCCTGCCAACACGCCGTGGTGCCGGAGGCTTTCCCCATCACTGCCCCTCAGATGCCAGGAATGCATGTGTGCAGCCTCGTGGGAGCCATTAAGTGGTATGGCTAGCAGAAACCTGGGCCACAGTGTTAGGGATTTCCCTTTTGAGAGGAAGAAATATAAATGGGTTGGAATTATTGGCAAACACTGCTGTGCTCCTTGATCATTCCATTTCTGTTCTCCCTCTCTTTTAAGCATTTTGAGGCCCTGTGAGTCAGGATCGAGGCAGAAGAGAATGCTTTGGCCTAAGTGTTCTCAACCTGGCATCAGCATTGTTGAGCTTATACAATTAGGTAGCATGTATTTCCCCAGCTAAATGGGTTCATTCAGGAACAACGTGGAGTCTCATGATGAACCACACGCATGTCTAAAGAAACAAAAGAGAGGAAGGCTCTTGTATGGATGTGCCAGGGGCTTTTGAAAACAAAGAGTCCTTAGGAGGAAACTAAAATTTTAAAGGGCAGTGACTTATTGGCTGAGTTATGGCCAGCTGCCATTGGCTGAGCTGTTACTGGACAAAGAGGAACCTTTATTTCTTCCTGCTGAGACAGTACCCTAGTGCCACTTCCTATCAGAGATGCAAGGTACATCTGCTGTAGGGGTCAGGAGTGTGCTGACATGTGCATGAGCTTTCTCTCTTCTAGGCTCCCTACTCCATTTTAAATTAGGTTTCTGTTTATTAATTTTTTCAAATAGTAAAGTTTTAGGTGTTCAGGGCCAAACATCAGGCAAACTATGAGAAATATGTACATCTCGGAAACCTATGGCAGAGAGCTTGGGGATTCAGAATTATCTGTCAATTATTTTGTACTCCTTTTTTTTTTTTTTTTTTAGATTCAACATGAAAATGCTTCCTAGCTTATCTTGACTCTGTAATCATTGCTTGGGACCACTCTTTACAAAGGGCAACTGTCACGACATTACTCTGTCTACAAGTTTTAGCTTACAAATTGACAGCCCAGAGGTCAAGATAAAATCAAACAAACAGAGAAATTCCTTTTAAAATATAATTTTAACTTAATTTGACCATAAGAGGGAACATTGTTGCCATTGGAGTAAGAAATAAAGCAAAGTTATGCCCTAGCTGGTTTAGCTCAGTGGATAGAGTGTCCGCCTGTGGACCAAAGAGTCCTGGGTTCGATTCCAGTCAAGGGCACGTATCTTGGTTTCAGGCTCCTCCCTGGCCTGGGCCCTGGTTGGGGCTCCTGCAGGAGGCAACCAATCTATGTGTGGCTCTCACGTCGATGTTTCTCTCAGTCTTTCCCTCTCTCTTCTACTCTCCCTAAAAATCAATGGAAAAATATTCTCGGGTAAGGATTAATAAAAAATAATAATAATAAAAATAAAGCAAAGTTATGGAAACTTTTATATTTGTTCATTTTCAAGTAATAGAAGGGCAGGAGAGTTCTCTGACAGTGGCATTGTGATTGGCTTCATACAGACTCATCTCATGCTGGGTTTCTGACAGTTTGCCAGCTTCTGTATCTTGCTTGAAAATCTGAGCCTGCGGAGAACCTTTTGATGGCATGGTTATATTCTCCTCTGGGAACATCATTCCTTTCAAGGCAGTTCCTGCGGGTGACCCAACACAGGTGTTTCTGTAGTAGAGGTGTTTCTGCAGGTGACCTAGCTAAACTAGTGGCATGTGCATGAATTCCAGAGAGGGCGCCAGAGGGCAGCAGGGCACCCTGCATTCCGGAACCATGCGCTGAGCCGGTGGCATGCAGAAGCAAGAGGACGAAATCGCCATGAAGGCAGATCACAGTGGAGGGCACACCCTTGTAATTCAACCAGTAACATCACACAAACCAGGCACAGTGTGCCCCGCCGCCTCGTGCACTGATACGTACACATTTTCTAAAATAATACAGACGATGAAATATGTGAAAGATTGCTTTCACGTGTAACCCCATGTATAAGGTGACCAGATTTTAACATTGGTAAAGCGGGACACCACACCATTGACCGGGGGGGGGGGGGTCTTTTTTAAAAATATATATATTTTATTGATTTTTTTACAGAGAGGAAGAGAGAGGGATAGAGAGTTAGAAACATCGATGGGAGAGAAACATTGATCAGCTGCCTCTTGCACACCCCCTACTGGGGATGTGCCCACAACCAAGGTACATGCCCTTGACCTGGAATCAAACCTGGGACCCTTGAGTCCGCAGGCTGACGCTCTATCCACTGAGCCAAACCGGTTTCGGCCGGGGGGGGGGGGGGGGGGATTTAAAAATTTGGTCTATATTGTAATCGCTTTTGGCCTTTTTAATAAAAGGAAATTCACTTCTTAGATCATCGTTGAATTTGCATCCTCTTTTCTTACTCATTATGTTAAAAATCTAAAAAAAAATAATTTAAAATTATATTATAAGTTATATACATATTGCTTAAAAACACAGTAAGTAGGTACGTAATTACATGAACATATTTTATTGTTAGTTTATAAATAAAATTAATTTGATTGTCATAAAGTAACTATATTTTAAAAATTATTTTAATTTTAATCCTATCTTTCTTTCTAAATAATAACAATACTAACTTGTATTATTTTTCCTCTGAATTTGCCGTAACGTAAGTCATAAGTGTCACTTTCAAGGCCGACGCTAGACTTTTTGCCGCCACTATAAAATATAAATAATACGAGTACTGTCTGCTAAATTCAAGAAAATTTATGTATTTATGAAATAAATAAATAAATTACTTACCTAAATTATCTGAATAGCTGATTTGTAATGACATCACTTGTTTAAATAGCTCACTATCAGCAGTACAATGTGTATCGTCTGAGAGACAGTTACAAAATGTTTTCGTCGTTGCCAATCCCAAAAAATGCCATTGTTCATTAAGTCCAAACAATGGTGGTCGAATTCTAACAACTGATCAACAATGCGAACTTTGATAAGCAGTTCTCGATAATCAGTTCTCAACAATTATTTGTTATTATTAAAGTTTAACATTATAAAATTAACAAAAATAGTATAAAACTCATATCCTGGCTAAATAGCCACATGGCCGCTGAAAACCGTATATTCCCTTCCCGTTCTCCCGCCGTTCCCTAGCTTGTCGTGCATTCTTTCCAAAAATCGGGACTTTTTTAAAACGCCGCGGGACGCGGGACAAATTGTTAAAAATCAGGATTGTCCCGCCAAAAGCGGGACGTCTGGTCACCTTACCCATGTAGGATAGAAAGGGAAAAAGACAGAGTACCCAGAGAGGATCCCTTTTCCAGTCCTGATCACATCTTACTGAAATGAACTTTTTGCCTATTTCCAAAATAAATGACTCATCCCTTTTTGGTAGAATGTTTGTTTCATTATTCTATTTGTAGCAATTCTGGTACATAATAGACATCTACAATATTGTGATTTTACTGATCAAGAAACACAAAATAACACGTAGAATGATATAGAATAAATGGGAAAATAAGTTATTTGATAGAAAAAATTTTGAGTTGGGTATGTTCCTTATGTGAAATGGATTTCAGCTAAATTACAGACTTAGGGAAATACTGTGGCATTAATACACAACCAGAGAGAAATGTCAGTATTTGACTTGGGGACAGAAACATTTCAAGGATGTTTTATGCATTAACGCACCAACAGGAATCACAACAAACAGAAAGAAATAAATTTGCACAAAAATAAAATTGCAAAGTAAAAATTGCAATAATCAGTAAGTAATAAATGATGAAATAGAAAATATAGCACACATGGAAGATCACAAGTTGATACTCTCAATTTACAAAAAAATACCACCTTTATAAATTTAGTAAAGCAAACATCCCAGTAGAAACGTAGGCAAAGGAGACATACAAATGGTCAATGATCATGTTTTACAAATGAAATCTCTGCTCCTCCCAGCTGCCGGAAGGTGCTCGGCCGGGAGAAGCTAAGGCCACATTGCGGTGAGGCCCTCATCTGACCCTGCGACTAGCACCTTGCTGGGCAGCACTCAGCCACTACATGGCCTCTGGCTGGGAGCTCGCCTGCATCTGCTGGGCCCTTGTCCTGCATGACGGTGACAGAGGGCAAGATTTATGCCCTGGGAGGCTCATCTGCAAGGAGGGGCAGGTGGACCTGCCCCAGCAGCTGGTGCGGCCCCAGCAGGAGGTCCTGCCCCCACCGCTGCTGCCCCAGCTGAGGAGAAGGAAGTGGAGGCAAAGAAAGAAGAATCTGAGGAGGCTGCTGATGACATGGGCTTTGGGCTTTTTGACTGAAACCTCTTTTGTAACACATTCAATAAAAAGCTGAACTCTGGAATAAAAATTAATCTCTGTAGTAATCCAAGAAATACAATTTTAACTAAAATGTATTGTTCCATATGAAATTAGAAATAAAAGTTTGCAACATAAGACATCCAGGGGCGGTAAGAGCACAGTGAACTGGGCTGTTTAATATGCAGCTGTGGGATGTGCTTCTCGCGAAGGCGGCTGCCCGTTATATAAATTAGGAATTAAATTGTCCATAGCAAAGCTAAAGTGGTAGTGACTTAAACGATTTAGGTGTTTGATTGTCTCACATAATGAGAAACCTGGAGATGGAGAATCTGGGGATGGAATGGCAGCTCCTTATCAATACATTCTCATTCCCCGTTCTGTCTCTCTCCCTCCCGCGTTGCAGTTCCTCTGTGTGCAGGCTCTCCAAGCCATTCCCAGGTTGCTGTTTATTTTCCTTGTGCAGCTGCTGAAACTCCAGGCCCGTGACAACATTTCGTCACATTCCAATGCAGAAGGCCAAAGGGGACAGTGCCAAGATGGTCAGTCTTCTCTGAACAGAACCTTCCAGGGGTCCATCTTCAGTTAGGTTTTACTGCCAGAGCTGCGCCGCATGACAGTCTGCAGGCGTGGAGAGAGTGGAAGTGGATAGACAATTAGCAGTCCCTATCATAGCCTCAAAAGTTCATGCATATCCAACCCATCAGTATCTCAATACCACTTATCAGTTATATAATCCAATATATAATTTTTAGAAAGGTTTTTAATAATATGTTATTCAAAATAATAGTTACAACAGTAAAACTAGAAACAATGTGATTGTTCAATAGTGGAATGGTTAATTTAATCGAAGTATGTTCACATAATTTATATACTAATATATGGCTTACAAATATTGCAGCAAATAAAGCTTAACAACTTATAATATTATGGGGGGGAATACCTTAAATCTCTACCTATATATATTTACACACATACACAAAATGACTCATAAAATATAAACAGTGCTTTTGATTGATTTGCGAGGTTGTATCAATGTTTATTTACTTATCTTCACTTATTTATGTTTTCCCAAATATTATACAACTAGAGTCCCGGTGCATGAAAATTCATGCACTGGAGCGAGGGTCCCTCAGCTCGGCCAGCCCCCTCTCACAGTCCGGGAGCCCTCGGGGTGGGAGGGGACCTGGCAATCAGGGGACAGCCATGCCCCATCACACCTCTGCTGCTGCCACTGCCGACAGCACAAGCCTCAGCCGGCCCTGGTTACCTGAGCCTCGAGCCGGCCCTGGGCGGCTGGGCAGCTGCATCCAAGGCTTGCCTGTGCCTCAGGCTGGCCCTGAGCAGCTGGCAGGGCTGAGGGGACTGGGCATTGCTATCTTGTGGCTGTGGGCGCCGCCATCTTTGAGGGAGGGGCAATCAATTAGCATATTCCCTCCTTATTGTCTGTGGGTGCCACCATCTTTGAGGGTGGGACAGTCAATTAGCATATTCCTCTTTATTAGATAGGAGGATTGTATTACAGGGTGAGACAAAAGTAGAGTTATCATTTTTGTATGTAAAATAATATAATAATTGATAAAAAATAATACAAGAATCAACTTTGTTTCATATACTCACAACTGTGTACCTACTTTTGCTCTACCCTGTATTTTGGTGTTAAACATGATAAATATATTTCTAATGAAAAATAGTCAATGTTTATAATAGGTTCACTTCAATGAAATTTTCAGACGTGTGAGAATGCATATTGGCTATTTTTTGTGGAGGCATAGTTGAGAAGATTTATCTTTATCTTTTAAATGTCACGCCTCTCACCTTCTTTGACAAACTGTTCATTGTTCCCTAGTTACACAGTGCCCTCTAGTGACAGGACCAGTTCTGCCCTCTCGCAAACAGTGCTGGGTTTAGCTTTGTGATTCTATATCTTAAATATCTTAGATGTGATTTGCTTTTCAATTGTAAAATAATTTTACTTAGCATGAAATGCCTGTATTTTAATTATTTGTAATAGAAAAAATACAATTTGTTGAAAAATCCATGAATAAAAAATACATACTTTAAAGTAAAATTTCACTTTATCAATTACAAAATTTAAATATGTTTGAAAATGGTAAAAAATATATTGCAAACTCATTAGGTGGGAAGATGTACCCAAATACATTAGTCAATTATGATAAGGAAGTGATAATTAAAAAAACAGGTGAACTTTAAATTTTATTTAAATAATGGAAAAATAATCAAATTAAAATATCTTATATAATAAAACCCTAATATGTAAATTGACCAAAAAGCAGAACAACCATTCACTATGACATGCACTGACCACCAGGGGGCAGACGCTCAATGCCGGAGCTGTCTCCTGGTGGTCAGTGTGCTCCCACAGCAGGAGCACCACTCAGTCAGAAGCCAGGCTCACAGCTGGCGAGTGCAGCAGCCTCTCCCGCCTCCACTGCAGGTGGACAGTAAGGAGTGAGGGGTCCCAGAGTGTGAGAACCCAGGACTGTAAGAGGGATGTCTGCCTGCTGGCTTAGGCCTGATCCTTGAGGTTATCGGGCCTAAACCAGCAAGCAGACATCCCCCAAGGGGTCCCGGACTGTGAGAGGGCACAGGCCAGGCTGAGGGACAGCCCCTCCCAGTGCACAAATGTTGTGTACCAGACCTCTAGTTTGCATAGCTTATGAGAGCTTTTCAAATTACATTTAGAAATATTTTATATATATTTTTTGAAAAACATAAATATAAAAACATTATAATTGAAAGAGAAGGTCTTATTCACCAAGAAAAAATATATCGTTGCAGGATAATATGAGATTCGATTCAGTAAAGATACTAACAGAGATGGCACATGTTTTAACATTCCTGGGATGCTTTTGAAAAGAAAATGTTCAAAGGACAATTATTGAGATTTTATACCCCCAAAAAATGTGATGAGGATAAAATAAAATGAGTAAAGTCTATTTGCTTAAGAGTCATGGGTATAATGCCTGCCTATCTTTGCTCTCACTGGAAGACTTAACCAGAGTACTTGAATCAAATGTTTAATACAAATTGCCTCCTATGTCTTGCCTCTTACCATCTTTAATTTTTAAAAAATAGGGTTCAAGAGTTAATACCTCATAAATGTACTGAGATGTATTAATTATTCAGCAAAGAGATGATGTATCATAGACTTCTGGAAACTTAGACTGCTCTTATTAACTCCCAGGGAACAGTATAACACACATTTACAAACCATACCTAAGCTAGTTTCTCCTTCCTTTATATACTCAGCTAGAGGCCCGGTGCACAAAATTTGTGTGGGGGGGGTGGGGGGGGGAATCCCTCAGCCCGGCCTGCACCCTTTCCAATCTGGGACCCTTCCGGGGATGTCCGACTGCTGATTAGGCCCGATCCCACAGGGCAGTCAGACATCCCTCTCACAATCCGGGACTGCTGGCTCCTAACGACTCGCCTGCCTGCCTGCCTGCCTGATTGCCCAAAACCACTTCTGCCTGCAAGCCTGATTGCCCCTTAACTGCTCCCCTGCCAGCCTGATTGACACCTAACTGCTCCCCTGATGGCCCGATTGCCCCAAACTGCCCTCCCCTGCAGGCCTGGTCCCCCACAACTGCCCTTCCCTGCCAGTCTGATGGCCCCCAACTGCCCTCCCTTTCCAGGCCAATCACCCCCAACTGCCCTCCCCTGCAGGCCTGGTCCCCCACAACTGCCCTCCCCTGCTGGTCTGATCACCCACAACTGCCCTCCTCTGCTGGCCATTTTATGGCGGCCATCTTGTGATGATGTGAGGCGTCGCGTGAGGGCGCGAGGACCACTTAGGCTTTTATTAGTATAGATTATTGACCACAGGTGTAATAACTTTATAATCCAAAAAAAATTGTAACCCTACAAATGAATTTAGGTTCGGTTGTTAATAACAAAGTCAATCTAAAGGTTGTGAGTTATAGTAGTAATTTGGCATAAGTCCAAGCACAAATCTCTTTATTTCTCTTTCTAAATCCTTGAAATAACCAGAGGAATAAATGAGGCCCCCACAATTTACACATTCACAGATACTAGGTGGGTATACAGACAGTCCTCACGTTGCATCAGACTTGACGTACATTGTTTTGTGGTTACGTCGCCATCTCCCATTTATTTATTAAAAACAAAAGTTCCATCATTTTGACGTATGTACACATGTGCTTTATGTTTTTTATTATTTATTTACCACAAGAAAAGGTCAGGAATTGTTATCTTTCTTTAAAAAAATTTTTACTGTTTCACTTCATTACTGCTGTATATGTGTTCCATGTGAGTGATGTAGGTGCTTATGTAGGTGGGTTCCGACTTATGGCAAAAATCACGTTACGTAGCGCCCTAGGAATGGATCTCCAATGTAACCCAAGGACCTACTGTAAATTGCAAAAGTCACAGAAACCAAAAATTGTATGAATTGTGGGAAATGTTCCCAAAACCAATAAAATAGGAGTAGGAAACTACAATACAGTGGGCTAGTGGTGGAGTGATAAATACTGCACATTGGGGACAGTCCAGAAGCGCTAAGGGAACCTGGAGAGTGGACTTAGAACACAAAGCAAACACACACCTTTGCCAGAAGAAGCTGCCCTGTTCTGGGTGGGCAATACTGTGGGCATGTCTAAGTAGAAAAAGGCAAGATAGTGCATGGGTGCTGGAAGTGATGGAGAGGAAAGAGGATAAACATTTAAGAAAAACAATATTAATAGTTGCCATCGCTCAAAGAACTGTCCATTCCACTGTAGAAATAGCAGAGGCAGCCCTTTAAGAGAGAAGCCGGGAAGCTCTCCTAAGCTGTTCTCTAGCTGTCCTCTCTCTCCATGGCCTTCTACTAAGAGCTATTTTCAAATATAATTATGCAATAGAAGTATTGTTCTCAATGACTTTATAACATGAAAGTTTGATTCTACCGCCTTAGTGGAAAATGGTATAAATATAAAAGGAAATATGCTATTTCAAAATTTCCTTCCAAGTTTTACTTCTTATAATATAGATATGTTATTTTTAAACCATTTTCTTTATATTGTCTGATATGCCAAAGAAGTAATTATTTTGAATGACATTAAAACTCAAGATTTTCCAATATAGGGTTAGGGTTAGGGTTAGGGTTAGGGTTAGGGTTAGGGTTAGTGTTAGGGACCAAGGCTGCCACCTTCCTGAGAGCCTGACCAGCACCTCCCCCACCCCCAAAGGGAAACCTATTGCCCCTCCCTCCTAACTCATGGTGGCCCCTCCTTGCTGAATTTGGGCTCTATAGGAGGTCTGAGCACAATCAGAAAGTGACAAGGTTGTGTGACTCTAAGATTGGGGCCATTTCTCTCACGTGCCTGACTGGTGCAGAGCCCTCCCTTTACATGGCCAAATCTTGGTCTGTTTGAACCTGATAAACTCTGCTGAGACTGCATAGTTACAAAGGTTTGCAAACACTTGGCAGATAAACTTAGCATATCCTGGGACTTTTGTTAAGTGGCCACAGACCCAACACTGGCACTTAGTTTAAATATGTTTAAATGTGGTGAACACCACTCGTTCCTATCTGGTGACTCACTGATAACCTACCTTATGCAACTCCAGTACCAGCAAAGGCTCTTCCAGTGACTGAGCCTAACAGGCAAACAACAGGCAAAGGCAGGCAGAAGCTAATCTTAGGGTTTCTTCCACCTTTTGATGACCTGCCTCTGGGTTCAGTGCTGGTGGAAGCTGGGGTTGATGTGCATCTTGGTCCTTTCTGTGCACACCCAGGCCCAGCTGCAAACTGTGGACTGCTTTGTAACTCTAAATAGGTTGCCCAGACCTAGTCTCAGGCAGTGTCTGTCATTTACCTACACCAGAGTACCTCCCAAGAGTGTCCAGAACCAACATACCCAGTTTTCAGATTTAGACAACATCAGAGCAGGATCCAGTTAATCTTCTCCAAGTAAAAGGAGATCTCAGCAGGCACCAGATCCTGCTGAGGCAAATTTTGCTTCCTCTGGACAGAACCTGAGCAGCAGCTTGTACACTATGGTGGGGGTCTAGCGATCAAGACTCAATTACAACAGGAGGGCTTGCATAACGTACAAAAGGGATATTCTTGCAGCCCCCAGCTCAGGTGATCAAGGAAATTGCACAATTAGGTCCCATAGAACACCTACTACTTAAGGCCACCCTACCAAGACAAGGAGACACAACAGTTCTAGCTAATACTTAGAAACAAACACCAGGAGGCAGCCAAGGCAAGAAGGAAAATAAAAAGCCACTAATAGAAGAACAGAAGAAATCTCCAGAAAATGAGCTAAATGAAATGGAGGTGAGAAATTTTCCCGATATGGAGTTCAAAAAAGTGGTTATAAGTATGCTCAGGGAACTTGGTGAGAAATTCAACAGCATGATAAAGGTTATAGAAACCATAAAAAAAGAACAGTCAAACATGAAGACTGCAATAGCTGAAATGAAAGATACATAGCAAGGAATAAACAGTAGGTTAGATGAAGCAGAGGATGAAATCAGCAATTAGGAAGACAAGGAAGCAGAAACCACTGAATCAGAGCAGAAAAAAAAGAAGTATTAAAAAATGAGAAAGTTTAAGGGATATTTGGGATACTATGAAGCTCAACAAATTATGTACATAGGGGTACCAGAAAAAGAAGAGAGCAAGGGATCAAAAACTTATTTGAAGAAAAAATGACTGAAAAATTCCTTAGCCTGGTGAAAGGAAAATATGCACAAATCCAGAAAGCAAAGAGAATCTCAAACAAATAAACCCAAAGAGGCCCATAAAAAGACACATCATAATTAAAATGACAAGGGTGAAAGACAAAAAAGAATTCTTTAAGCAGCAGGAGGAAGACAGTTACCTACAAGGTAGCTCCCATCAGACAGTCAGCTAATTTCTCAACAGGAACATTTCAGGCCATAAGGGATTGGCATAAAATATTCAAAGTTATGGAAAGCAAACACTTATAATTAAAACTTCTATGGGATATCGTTTAAAATTAAAGGAGAAATAAAGAGCTTTCCAGATAAGAAAAAGCTGAGGGAGTCCATTTCCACCAAACAAGTATTACAATAAATGTTAAAGGGTCTTCTTTAAAAAAAAGAAGAAGAAGAAGAAGAAGAAAAATAAAGAAACATACTTATAAATAATAAAATAGCAATAAACACATACATATCAATAATTTCTTTAAATGTAAATGGCTGAAATGCTTCCCAATCAAAAGACAGAGGGTTGCTGAATGGCTAAGAAAATAAGACCCATAATATGCTGTCTACAAGGGACCCACCTCAGAATGAAAGATACACACAGACTAAAAATAAAGGGGTGCACAAAGATATTTATGAAATAGAAATGAAAGAATAGCTGAGGTAGATATAACAGACAAAATATATTTTAAAACAACAGCTATAATAAAAGACAAAAGACACTACATAGTGATAAAGAGAGCAATTCAACAAGAGGATATAAACCTTATAAACATTTATACACCCAAAATAAGAGCAGCTAAATATATAAAGCAAATCTTGATGGACATAAAGGAAGAGACTGACAATAATACAGTCATAGTCAGAATTTTAACATTCCATTGACATTAATGGGTAGATCTTCCAGACAGAAAATCAACAAGAAAAGAGCAGCATTAAATGACACAATAGAGAAGATGGAGTTAATTGATATTTTCAGAGCATTTCACCACAAAGCAGCAGAATATACATTCTTTTCAAGTGCACATAAAACCTTTTCTAGGATAGACCACATGTTAGGCCAAAAAGCAAGTCTCAGTAAATTTCAGAAGATTGAAATCATCTGACCATAATGGTATGAAACTAGAAATTAATCACACAAAAAAACTTAAAAACACAGAAAGACATTGAGGCTAAATAACATATTCCTCAACAATGAATGGGTTAAGAATGAGATAAAAGAAGAAATCAACAGAAATCTTGAAATAAACAAAAATGAAATACAACACTAAAATATATGGGACACAGCACAAGTAGTCCCAAGAGGGAAATTCATAGCATTTCAGGCCTACTTCAAGAAATTAATAAAATATCTAAAAAAAAATTTAACTTACACTTATAGGATCTAGAAAAAGTACAAACAAAGCCAAATGTGAGTAGCAGAAAGAAAATAATAAAGATCACAGTAGAAATAAATAAAATAGAGTCTAAAAAATTAATGAAACCAAGAGCTGGTTCTTCAAAATTAAACAAGGTGTGCCAAAACTTTAACCAGACTCATCAAGAAAAGAATAGAGATGACCCAAAATAATAATACCAGTACTGAATGAAGATAACTAAAAACTGACATAACAGAAATACAAAAAATTATAAGAAAATATTATAAACAAATGTATGCCAACAAGTTTCACAGTGTGAACAAAATACATTCTTGCAAACATACAATCTTCCAAAACTGAATCAGGAATAATCATAAAATATGAATAGACAGTTTAAAACAATTGAAATTTAAGCAGTAACAACAACAGCAACAAAAACCATACACACACACACACACACACACACAAATAAAAACCCTCCAACAAACAAAAGTCCTATACCAAATGGCTTCACAGGTGAATTTTATAAAACATTCAAAGAAGAACTACACCTATCCTTCTCAAACTATTCCAAAATTTCAAGAGGAGAGAAAACTCCCAAACTCATTTAGTAAGACAGCATTATCCTAATTCCAAAACCAGATATAGGTACTATAAAGAAAGAAAATTATAGGCCAACATCCCTAACGAACATAGATACAAAAATCCTCAACAAAATATTATCAAACTGAATCCAGCGATCCATTGAAAAGATCAAACACCATTTTCAAGTGAGTTTTATTTTCTGGATGCAAAGTTAGTACAATAGCCACAAGTCAATAAATGTGATACACCACATGAACAAAATGAAGGATAAAAATCACATGATCATTAAATAGATACAGAAAAAAAGAAAGTGATAAAATCCAGCACCATTTAGGATAAAAACTCTCAGCAAAGTAAAAATAGAGGAAAAATACCTCAATGTAATAAAAGCCATACATGAAAAACAGTCTACATCATGCTGAAAGGGCAAAAACTGAAAGCATTTCTCTTAATATCAGGAAAAAGATAGGAATGTCTGCTTTCCCCACTCTTATTCAACCCAGTACTTAAAGTCTTAGCCATACCAATCAGACAAGAAGAAATAAAAGGAATTCAAATTGGAAAGAAAGAAGTAAAACTGACATTTACAGATGGCAAGACACTGTATACAGAAAACTGAAGATTCTACAGAAAGAAAAAGAAAACTACAAGGACTGATGAATCAATTCAGTAAAGTAACGGGACACAAAATAAATATCAAGAAATCAGTTGCATTTTAATAAATCAATAATGAACTATTTGAAAGAGAATCTAAGAAAACAATTTCATTTATAATTGCATTAAAAATAAAATAACTAAAAACAATTTAATAGTAAGATATGTACACATATAATACCTCAATAAAAAAATGTCATTGAGAAAAAAAAAGAAAAAGAAAAAGAAATAAATAAATAAAATAAAATAAAAACAATTTAGAGAAGGATATAAAAGACCTGTACTCAGAAAATTATAAGATACTGAAAAAAGAAACTGAGGAAGATACAAATGAATGAGAGTACAAATATATACCATGTTCTAAAATAGGAAGAATTAGCATCATTATAATGTCTATACTGCCCAAACAAATCTATAGATTCAGCTGAATTCTCATCAAGCTACCAATGATGTATTTCAAAGAATTACAGCAGATATTCCAAGATCTATATGGAACCACAATGACTGTGAATAGCCACAGCAATCTTGAGAAAGAAGAACAAAGTTGGAGGTATAGCAATGCCTGATATAAAACTATACTACAGGGCCATAATAACCAAAAAATCATGGTACTGGCATAAAAACAGACATATAGATCAATGGAGCAGAACAGAGAACCCACAAATAAACCCACACTTTATGGTCAATTAATATTTGACAAAGGAGGCAAGAACATACAATGGTGTAAAGACAGTCTATCAATAAATGATGTTGGGGGAGAAACCAAGATGGCAGCATAGGTAAACATCTGAACTGCTGCCTCGCACAACAATTTCAAAACTACAACTAAAAGGCAGAACGGACATCATCCAGAACCACAGAAAGGCTGGCTGAGTGGAAATTCTACAACTAGAAGGAAAGAGAAAAGCACACTGAGACTCACAGGAGCTGCGGAAGGCAGAGGTATGGAGGTGCGTGTGCGGAGAGGGCTGGCAACTGAGTACGCGGCTGGCTTTCTCAATCGGGAAGAAACAAAAGCTCCCAACTGCTCTGAACTCCAGTTCCAGGCGAGACTCTGGGGACCCAGACTCATACAGGGAGAAACTGGACTGTCTAGCAGTGGGTGAAACTCGAGGGCGGCTTTCTCTCAGAGGTGCTTGCAGCGATTACCGTGGGACACTGAGACCCAGGGCCTCTTAGAGCAGGGCTGACAGAAAGTCATTGCTGTTTGCTCCGCCCTGAGACTCCGCCCCATCCAAGCTGAGCGCAGAGGCTTTTGCATATGAATGGCCTGGTCCTTTGAAAACTAAACTTACCTATCAAACTGCAGCTGAGTCAGTGAGACCCAGAACATCCAAAAGAAGACCAAAGGCCCCACAGCAGCTTGCATTGCTTCATAGCTGGATCTCATCTGGGCACCTCCAAAACCCAAACAAAGAAGAGGAATCTACAGATCTCTCCGTAGCTCCTGCTGAGTGGCCTCAGGCAGAGGTTAAATTAGCACCTCCTTGGAGATCCAAGAGCCAGTGTACCAAGGGGTCAGAGTAGGACCATCTAGATTACAACTCCTCAGATCCATAAGGGACACACTCAGGGGGCAGACTCAGTGAGCACCAAAGCTCCACTGAAGCAAGTCTTGTCTCATAAGGGTGTCTCCAGCACAGAAGTTCTCCCATCATAGACACAGCTGATCCTCACAGCCAATTGGCCTGGAGGTCAATTCATCCCAGTGATACCAACAACAATCAAGACTTAACTACAACAAGACTGTGCACACAGCCCACAAAGGGGTTCACCAAGAGTGTGCACCTCAGGTAACTCAGGAGGCTGAGCCACTGGGCCCTATACAACACCTAGCACACAAAACCACTCTATCAATTCAGGGAAGCAGCCAAAATGCCGAAACAAAGAAACATGTCACAAATGAAAGAAATGGAGGAAAGCAAATGACTGGATATAGAGTTCAAAACCATGGTTATAAGGTTTTTCAAGAATTTTCTAGAAAAGGCTGATAAATATAGTGAGACCCTCAAGGATATGAAAACGTACCAACTAGAAATTAACCATACACTGACTGAAATAAAAAATAATATACAGAGATCCAACAGAGGACTAGAGGATCGCAAAAATCAAGTCAAAGATCTGAAATACAAAGAAGCAAAAAACACACAACCAGAAAAGCAAAAAGCAAAAAGAATCCAAAAATATGAAGATAGTGTAAGGAGCCTCTGGGACAACTTCAAGCGTGCCAACATCCGAATTATGGAGGTGCCAGAAGAAGAGAGAGAGCAAGATACTGAAAACCTATTTGAAGAAATAATGACAGAAAACTTCCCCCACCTGGTGAAAGAAATAGACTTACAAGTCTTGGAGGCACACAGAACCCCAAACAAAAGGAATCCAAAGAGGACCACACTAAGACACATCATAATTAAAATGCCAAGAGCAAAAGACAAAGAGAGAATACTAAAAGCAGCAAGAGAAAAACAGTTAGTTACCTACAAGGGAGCACTCATATGATTGTCACCTGATTTCTCAACAGAAACTATGCAGGCCAGACGGAAGTGACAAGAAAAATTCAAAGTGATGAATAGCAAGAACCTAGAACCAAGATTACTCTACACAGCAAAGCTATCATTCAGAATTGAAGGACAGATAAAGAGCTTCACAAACAAGAAAAAGCTAAAGGAGTTCATCACCGCCAAACCAGTATTATATGAAATGTTGAAAGGTATTTTTAAGAAGAGGAAGAAGAAGAAAAGGTAAAGATAAAAATTATGAACAACAAATATATCTATCAACAAGTGAATCTAAAAATCAAGTGAATAAAAAATCTGATGAACAGAATAAACTGGTGAATATAATAGAATCAGGGGAATAGAAAGGGAGTGGACTGACAATTCTCAGGGGGAAAGGGGTGTGGGGGGTGGGGGAAGAGACTGGACAAAAATCATACACCTATGGATGAGGACAGTGGGGGATGGGTAAGGGCAGAGGGTGGGGTGTGAACCGGGTGAAGGGGAGCTATGGGGGGGGGGGGTGCGGAAAAGAGGAACAATTGTAATAATCTGAAGAATAAAGATTTATTTAAAAAATAAATGATGTTGGGAAAACTGGAGAGATATGTGCAAAACTAGACCACCCTCTCACACCGTACACAAGAATCAACTCAATATGGATTTAAGATTAAATGTAAGATTTGAAATCATAACAATCCTAGAACTGAACACAAGCAGTAAAATCTTGGTCAGTTCTCATAGCAATATTTTTTTCTGATATATCTCCTTGGGCAAACAAAACAAAAGGGACTACATCAAACTATGAAGTTTTTGCACAGCAAAAAAATTACCAACAAAATAAAAAGACAACCCACGGAATGGGAGTACATATTTGCCAATGATACATTTGATAAGGGGTTAATATCCAGATTTTATAAATAACTTATACAACTCATCATCAAAAAAACAAACAATCTAACTGAAAGGGGGCAAAGGACCTGAACAGATACTTCTCCAAAGCGGATGTAAATATGAAAATTTGCTCAATGTCACTAATAGTCAGAGAAATGCAAAGTAAAACTACAAGGGATACCAAACACTTGTCAGAACGACTATCACCAATAAATCAACAATCAAGTGTTAGTGAGGATGTGGAGCAAAGGAACCCACATATGTGTTCTGTTGGCGGGAATGAAGATTGGTGTGGTCACTGTGCAAAACAGTATGCCAGCAGTAGATTAGTGGATAATGAAGCCTTGGTACATTTACACAATGGAGTACTAATTGGCCATAAAATAGAAGAAAATCTTACCTTTTGGGAGAGTATGGATGGACCTGGAGAGTATTATGCTAAGTAAAATTAAGCCAGTCAAAAAAAGACAAGTACCATATGATTTCACTTACAAGTGTGAATAAACAAACAAAATAGAAACAAACAAACAAAATAGAAACAGACTCATAGATAAAGAGAGCAGACTGACAGGTATCAGAAATGAGGAGGATTGGGGTAAAAAATTGAAGGAATTAAGCAAAAACAAACAAACAACAAAAAACGTCTCATAGACACAATATGGTGATTATCAGAGGGAAAGATAGAAGTGTGTAAAGTGGGGATAAATGGTGATGGAAAGAGACTTGACTTTGGTTGTTGAAAACTCAATGCAGTGTACAGATGATGTATTATAGAATTGATGACTTGAAAGCTATATAATTTTGTTAACCAATGTCACCCTAATAAATTCAATACAATTTTTAAAAAGACAGAAATTTAACCACTGACAAGATATTTAATAATATTTAAGAAATTGTTGTTCATAGATTTTTAGATATGTTATGAGGTTTGATAGTTGTCCTAATAGTCCTTGTCTTTTAGAATATATTTATGCATTAAATGAAATTATATATTTGGAATTTGCTTTCAAAGAATATAAGGAGGGGAGTGGTTAAAACTGTAGAAGAAACAAATTTGGATGTGTGTTGATAATTGTGGAGGCTTGGTGCAGAGCAGTGTGGAGTTCTTTCTTCTATTCTATTTTCTATATGTTTAAAATATTTCAAAACAGAAATTAAGAGACAGTAACAGCTGAGTTAAGAGGACACAACAACCATCATGACAAGGCTTATCAACTTGGAATTATACTATTTAAATTGTAAAACATTTGAGAATAAAATATTAGTCAATTGAAACATTAACCCAATGACATTTTATGAGTCCAAAATGTTAAAAAGATAATAGGAGCCAGAAATTGCCATTTGAGATAGCAATAAAACAGTCCAGCTCTTTGAATATAAGTAACCTAAAGAAGATAAGGCAAGTATCCTAATTTTGAATTAAGAACTATAACCAAATAAACCCATGATGAGGGAAAACTATTTTACAGAATGACAGCTAATAAATAAGAACAAAAAATGATCATTCTACAATCCCCTTTAATGAATATATTAATTCAAAAAAGGATTCTGAATAAATGTCAAATCCATTGGGCATATGGTAGATGATAAAACTGGAAAATCATATCGTGATACAAAAGTTATACCACATTTTAGCTTCTAGTTGCAAGGGTGGGAATGTTTGGGAACAATTGAGGGCTCAGTCTGTTATCACTCTGATCAAGCAGTATCATTGGTATAAATGGTGGCACAAACCAGGTAATACATGTTTCTTGATGAGATGCGATATAAAGTAAACAACATCACTTAGAATGTATTTTAGAAAACTTACTTAACTTAGATTCTCTAGCCTTTACATCTAGCTTTCAGATTTCAGGATCCACAAAAGCTGTTTAACTTACATGTAAGTTGTTTAACTTACATGATACCATGAGGAAGCAGCACACAAATGCAGAAGGATTGACCTTCTGTAGGACATCAGACCAGGTCTTATAAAAAAATGAGTGTCATTCACTGGGAGCGGGGGAGGGCATGTACCAAGGGTTAGGGGAGGCTGGGGTAAGGTCAATTGAAAAAAAAAAAAAAGAGGAAACATATATACTACTATGTGTAATACTTTAAACAATAAAAAAAAAAAAATTAAAAAAATGAGTGTCATTAAAAGTGACCTGCTAGGGAAAAAGGAGCTGAGAGAACACAAATACCAATGGAATATGTGTTTCTGGAATAGATCATCTTTAGAAGAAACCAGTTGTAAAGGATATTTTAGGGACTTTTGAGGAAATTTGATTGCAGAACTAAGTGTAATATAAGGAAAAATATATTGCCATGGAATAATGGAGATCATTAACTGAAGAAAGAATGTTATAAATCAGCACATACAGTATAATCTCATTTTGCAACAACAACAAAAAAATACATAGTCATATATAAACATAAAAAAATTCTGGGAGGATATACCAAGAAGAAAAATGATAGTTTCTTAGGGATGAAAATATGTTTTGTTTTGTGGGTTTTATTTGTTTGTTTGTTTGTTTGTATTTTCATGACCTATGTCCTCAAAGATTATACAAAGAAGAATTTATTTTTGTAATAAAAGCATTTGATTAAAGAAAAAAAATATTATCACTCCTGTATGAGACATTGGACTATTAAGAGACTTTTTCACTTATGTAAGGTGGTAACTAACTATGGGCTAAGTTAATGATATGCAGAGCTACATGAAGATGATTTTGAGAAGACTGAAAGGAGGCATTTGGACATGTGTGAAATCACAGTTCACAAACAGAAAAAATTGGAAAAACAAACAAACATACGTATACAGCTGGCTCCAACTACAGTTTTCCTTATGGACCTTTAAAACATTAAGGGTCCCTGGGACATTGTGGCTGACAATTATTCCATCAAGTGCCAGAGGTTTGTTTGTATGCTTTTATCATGTCTTTGAAGACTGAACTATATGGAGGGTAAATCCTGACACCCTCTGAATGGTGACAGGTCATAAAACATTCAGGATCTAGACATCTTACCAGTACCTCTCAATCTCATTAACATGTTGTGTTGGTTTTTGTGGCTCTGTGCATCTGGACAGCTTTATGCTACAGGAAGGAAATATCTGTACTTCCTGATTTCCAAAGCAATAGAGAAGAAATGCTTCCATTGGTGTTTCCTGTCTGGGCCCTTTCTGAATTATTATATTCCTTTATTTATATTAATTAGTTTTTTTTTTAAGTTTCTTTTTTTTTTCTATTGTATAAAGTTTTACATATGTCTCCTTTTTCCCCAATCAACCCCTCTCCCCCAGACATTCCCACCCTGGGCAAGCCCCCATTTCCCCAGTGTCTGTGTCCATTGGTAATACTAATATGCATGCATACAAGTCCTTAGGTTGCTCTCTAACCCCCTCCCCTCTCCTGCCATTTGTCTCTGGATCTATTCTTGTTCATCAAATTATGTTGATCATTATATCTTACATATGAGTGAGATCAGGTGATATTTCTCTTTCTCCGACTGGCTTATTTCACTTAGCATAATTAATGCTCTCCGGTCCCATCCATGCTGTTGCAAATGGTAAAAATTCATTCTTTTTTATAGCAGCACTAGAGGCCCGATGAATGAAATTCATGCACGGGGGTGTGTGTCCCTCAGCCCAGCCTACACCCTCTCCAATCTGGGACCCCTCAAGGGATGTCCGACTGCCCGTTTAGGCCCGATCCCAGTAGGATATCCATTTCACAATTCAGGACTGCTGGCTCCCAAACATGCCCCTGCCAGCCTTCTTAATTGCCCCTAACTGTTTCTGCCTGAAAGCCTGATCACCCCCTAACCACTCCCCTAGCAGTCTGATTGATGCCTAACTGCTCCCCTGCCACCCTGTTTGCCCCTAACTGCCCACCCCTGTAGGCCTGGGTCGCCCCCCACAACTGCCCTTCCCTGCAGGCCCGGTCGCCTCCAGCTTCCCTCCTCTGCCAGCCTGGTCACCCCTAATTGCCCTCCCTGCAGGCTTGATCGCCCCCAACTGCCCTCCCTTGCAGGCCTGGTCCCTCCCAACTGCCCGCCCCTGCTGACCTGATCGCCCACAACTGCCCTCCCTTGCAGGCCTGGTCTCTCCCGACTGCCCTCCCCTGCTGACCATCTTGTGGTGTCCATCTTGTGTCCACATGGGGGCAGCCATCTTTGACCACATGGGGGCAGCCATCTTGTGTGTTAGAGTGATGGTCAATTTGCATATTACTCTTTTATTAGATAAGATAGAGGCCTGGTGCAGGGGTGGGGGCTGGATGGTTTGCCCTGAAGGGTGTCCCGGATCAGAGTGGGGGTTCCCTTGGGGTGTGGGGTGGCCTGGGCCAGGGGCCTGTGGTGGTTTGCAGGCCGGCCACACCCCCCGACAACCCAAGCAGAGGCCCTGGTATCTGGGATTTATTTATCTTCTATAATTGAAACTTTGTAGCCTTGAGTGGAGGCCTGGGCCTGCTAGGGTGTGCGGAAAGCTTGGCTTCCTCCATTAACAGGGAAACCAAAGCCTCCTTCTCGCTCCATGGCCTCAGCCATCTTGGTTGGGTTAATTTGCATACTTGCTCCTGATTGGCTGGTGGACGTGGCTTGTGGGTGTAGCGGAGTGATGGTTAATTTGCTCATCACTCTTTTATTAGGTAGGATAGTATCCCATTGTGTAGATGTACCATAATTTTTTAATCCACTCATCTGCTGATGGGCACTTAGTCTGTTTCCAAATCTTAGCTATTGTAAATTGTGCTTCTATGAACATAGGGGTGCATATATCCTTTCTGATTGGTGTTTCTGGTTTCTTGGCATATATTTCTAGCAGTGGGATTACTGGGTCAAATGGGAGTTCCATTTTTAACTTTTTGGGGAAACTCCATACTGTCTTCCACAGTGGCAGCACCAGTCTGCATTCCCACCAGCAGTGCATGAGGGTCCCTTTTTCTCCACATCCTCACCAGCACTTGTCATTTGTTGATTTGTTGATGATAGCCATTCTGACAGGTGTGAGATGGTATCTTATTGTTGTTTTGATTTGCATCTCTCAGGTGATTAGTGACTTTGAGCATGTTTTCATATGTCTCTGGGCCTTCTGTATGTCCTCTTTGCCTATTTAGATCCTTTGCCCATTTTTTTATTGGATTGTTTATCATCCTTTTATTAAGTTGTATAAGTTCTCTGTAAATTTTTGAGATTAAACCCTTATCTGAAATATCATTGGCAAATATGTTCTCCCATGCAGTGGGTTTTCTTGTTTTGTTGATGGTTTCTTTTGCTGTGCAGAAGCTTTTTATTTTGATGTAGTCCCATTTCTTTATTTTCTCCTTAGTCTCCATTGCCCTAGGAGCTATGTTTGTAAAGATATTGCTATGACATATGTCTGCTATTTTGCTGCCTATGGAGTCTTGTAGGATTTTTATGGTTTCCCATCTTACATTTAAGTCCTTGAGCCATTTTGAGTTTGTTTTTGTGTATGGTGTAAGTTGGTGATCTAGTTTCATTTTTTTGTAGGTATCTGAACAATTTTCCCAGCACCATTTATTGAAGAGAGACGGTCTTGACTCCATTGTATGCTCTTGTCTCCTTTGTCAAATATTATTTGAGCATAATGGCTTGTGTCGATTTCTGGGTTCTCTGTTCTGTTCCATTGGTCTATATGTCTGTTCTTATGTCAGTACCAGGCAGTTTTGAGAACCATGGCTTGGTAATATAGCTTGATATCTGGTATTGTGATCCCTCCAACTTTGTTCTTCTTTCTCAGGATTGCTATGGCTATTCAGGGTCTTTTTTTATGACAGATGAATTTTTGGAGAGTTGTTCTAGATCTTTCAAATATGCTGTTGGTATTTTAATGGGGATTGCATTGAATCTGTAGATTGCTTTAGGTAGTATGGACATTTTAATGATATTGATTCTACCAATTCATGAACATGGTATGTTCTTCCATTTGTTTATGTCTTCCTCTATCTCTTTTTTCAATGCCCTGTAGTTTTCTGAGTACAGGTCTTTTACCTCCTTAGTTAAGTTTATTCTAAAGTATCTTAATTTTTTTGGTGCAATGGTAAATGAAATTGTTTATTTCATTTATCTTTCTGTGAGTTCATTATTGGTGTATAAAATGGCCATAGACTTCTGGGTGTTAATTTTGTATTCTGCTACATTGCCGAATTCATTTATTAGGTCTAGTAGTTTTTTGATGGAGTCTTTGGGGTTTTCTATGTACAATATCATGTCATCTGAGAATAATGACAGTTTTACTTCTTCTTTTCCAATTTGGATGCCTTTTATTTCTTCTTCTGTGCATCTGGAATAAGCAAGCTGATAAGTGCTATGGTTAGCACTTCCAGTACTATATTGAACAGGAGTAGTGAGAGTGGGCATCCCTGTCTTGTTGATGTTCTTAGGGGAAATGAGTTTAGTTTTTGCCCATTGAGTATGATGTTGGCTGTAGGTTTGTCATATAAGGCTTTTATTATGTTGAATTATGAACCCACTATTCCCACTTTGCTGAGAGTTTTTATCAAGAAAGGGTGTTGGGTTTTGTCGAATGCTTTTTCTGCATCGATTGATATGATTATGTGATTTTTGTCTCTCAATTTGTTTATGTGATGTATCACATTTATTGATTTGTGTATATTGTACCATCCTTGAATCCCCAGAATAAATCCCACTTTAGTCATGATGTATGATCTTTCTAATGTAATGCTGAATCTGATTTGCTAGAATTTTGTTGAGGGTTTAGCATCTATGTTTATCAAGGATATTGGCCTGAAGTTCTCTTTTTTTGTGTGTGTGTGGTTTCTTTATCTGGTTTTGGGATTAGGGTAATGCTGGCTTCAAAAAGAGCTTAGAAGTGTGCCTTCTTCTTGAATCTTTTGGAATAGTCTGAGGAGGATAGGTTTTATTTTAAAATTTTCTTAACTGTGCATCTGTAATAAGCAAGCTGATAGTAACACATAGTTCAACTGCTCCTATAAATAAAACACCTCAAAAATTTAACTTAAAGAGGAAGTGGCAACAGGAGCTGCATCTATCTGGGCCACAAGTGTGCTGAGTTGCTCTGATGGAACTCAGGGAAGAAGAAAAAAATCACAGGAAAAGGTATAAAGACATCACAAGAAAAGAACAGATTTCACAAACAATGAATCAAAGACGTTCCCAAGAAATGTTGTTAAAGGGGGTGGACCTAAAAATCACATCTAAGAACTTGGAGAAAAGTGCCATACAACCAGGCAAAACAGGTGTGACGCAGTCCAGGAATAAGCAACAAGGGGATAAAATATCAAAGAACAAATCCCAGCAGGCAAATAAAGTCAACAGGAAGAGAAAATTTCAGACAGACTGTAAAAGTGATGGATTAGCACCCAAGAAACAGAAATGGGATGATTTCAAAAAGAACTGAAGCAAAGCAGACAACTCAGTGATAAAACCAACTATGGCACTGTTGCTCAGGCAAAGCAGATTTGGGGGATCTTAAGAAAAGACTGTGACAAAGAAAAAGAGTGAAGTTGATGAGTGATTTGTAGCAGTTGATTCGAGAAAAAATGAGACATTGAATTTGCTCATGTGATCCAGTGTCATATTAATTATGGCAATGAAGAACAGAGAAAATAGGCTTTTGAAGAACTGTGAGATGGAAACACACACAGTAAGAAAGATACAGAGGTCCATCACAGAGAGCTCTTAGAACCCACCTCTCCAGCTTTGTTACGTTACCTGCAAGGGCATGTCCAGAAGTGGTGCTGGGTAAGTCTGCATGTGTGTTGGTGTCTGACTTTCTGGGAACTGCCATTGGAGACGGTCAACCTGCCCTGAATGTTATAACCAGCTTGGCGGCAGGAGAATTGCATCCAGGTAGCAAGGAGGGAGAGCTTCACCTTGCAGAACATCCTACAGGACATCTTCTCCTGCAGTGGTTAATAGAGCAAAATAAAAAGGTGAAAGAACACAGAAGACAAGACTGTTTTGGGACAACATAGAGCATTTGGGTATGAAGGGCCTGAAGTCTGGGGCTAGTATAATTTGAGGTGCCTTTATTTTTTCTAGCCTTCTCCAGAGTCTTATCCGGAAGTTGCAAACAAAGTCAAAGCTGGATTGAACTAATCCCACATTGGAAAAAACACACACAAAAATACCAGCAAAGGAATAGTAATGCTACTTGAAAAACTGTCTGCATGGAAATAATTAACAAGATGGAATAACTTTTTCTCTTCTTATCTGTTTTCCCAGAATGGAAAAGAGGGGGTGGAGTCCCCCTTACTGGTAATTTGTGCACTCTGTGTATGTGTTTCTTCTTCGTATAGAAATTTATGCATAAAATGCTTTCTACATAAAAAGTTTACTTTTATAAAGTTAGTCTGCACATCTATTTGCCTGTAAGAAGAAAGTAAGTCATTTCTGAAGCCTGAGTTTCTAAACTAATACATGAACCTCCCATAAATAATAAATATATCTTAATGGCCCCATAGAACCTTTTTCTTTGAAAATGGAGCCATTTGTCAGTTTTCTACTGTTCCAGAAACTTACAGTCTAAACTTCTATTTTTGGAGAAAAATGCTCTCCAGAGGATTTTTATGGTTTAGTTATGATGCCTGAAAATCAGCAGACAGCATCTTCCCCAGTAAAGTTCTTGCTCCCAAGGTTGAGACCTCGGCAATAATGGCAAGGGGGAATATATCATGTATATATTCATATATATATACATATATATGTAGATACACATTTAAAAATAGCTATAACTTTATAATTTAAATGCCCTATTTATGTATGCCTTATTGCCTTATTCCAGGATATTATATGAGACACCGCTAAATATTTGTGTACAATAATATTTATCACAGCATTCTGATTATAAATTTTAAACCAAAATATTCATTTAGCATTTTAAAATGTTAAAAATAAGAAAGAAATTAAATATTCAATGATCAAGGAATAGTTAAATATATCTTGGTACCTCTGTGGAAAGACAGTACAGCCATTGGGAAAAATTAGTAGATATTTATCAGTGTATCTCAACAAGCAGCAATTTTTGCCTCCTCCTTCCAGCCCAGAGGACCTTGGTAATGTCTTGGAGACATTATTGGTTGTTGAAGTTGGGGAATGAAGGCCCTGCTGCTGGTATCCAATGGGTGAAGCCCAGGATGCGGGGAGATATCTGGCAATGCCCTGGACAGTCCCTAACAACAAAGAATTATCATACCCAAAATACCAATAGTGAAGATTGGAAAAACTTGATCAATAGCTATACTGACAGAGAAAATGTGCATCTTATATATTTAAGTAAAAGCAAATAGTAAGTCAGTATCCTATATGATAAAAGCCTAGTATGCAAATTGACCAAACGGCAGAATGTCTGGTCAGTGGGGGACAGGACCGGCAAGCGGGAAGCACCAGGCCAGCCAAGGTGGGTGCCAGCGGGCAGAGGGAGGGGATGGCAATTAGGGGGGCAGCGGTGACTGGTGGTGGCGGAAGGGCAATTGGGGGGCAGGGCTGGCTGCCCACTGGCTGGTGCTGTCCCCCAGTCAGCTGTGGGTTGCCTCCCGCAGAGGGAAGCCAGACTGTGGCTTAGGCCCACCGCAGGGAGTGGGCCTAAGCTGTCAGTCAGACATCCCCCCAAGAGCTCCTGGTCTACAAGAGGGCACAGGCTGGGCTGAGGGAACTGCCCCCTCCCCAAGTGCACAAATTTTCGTGCACCAGACCTCTAGTATTGTATAAGTTCTCACATTAGAAGTTCTATGACAACAACAAACCTAACATCTTTGTGAAGACAGAATGAATGGAGGCATTCTAGGCACTCCACCCTGTGTCTTACATGTATTATTTTATTAGACTCTCATAACAAAGTTGTGAGGTTTGGGATGCTTCAAATACTGGACCCTGTGTACCAAGGGCAAGCAGAAATGAATGAAGGAGACAGAGCACACAGAGTGCTAGGTGGCAGGTTTCATAAGCAAGGGAACTTACATATAAGGCTTGTCTTGGTGGACCTTAAAATGAGATCTCCACGCCCACTTGCCAGAGTCTTAAGAGTTTATATAGAGGCCGTAACGGGCTCAGTCCCTTACACCACCCAGATGGTTTCATTAACACATTGCACTCTCAGAGCTGCGTCCTTGAAACGGCTGCTGGTGTGGGAATAGTAGGCAGCAGGTGCACTCCAAGGACCCGGGAGGGGTGAGGAGCCTCTGATTCCGGTTGCCTGAGTCCAGCTGGTGGGTCCACCAGAGGTCACACCTTCCCAATTACCTTCTCCAACAGTGTGTTTACTAATTAACTTCACAGAAGGAAACTGTTTCAAAACTGGCGAAGGAACAGCAACTGACAAACTGCACTTAGATGTAGGCACAGAATTTATGCAAATGGTAAAATAGTGTGATCTCTGAAGGAAGAATTGGAGGAAATATTCATTTTTTAGGTTTATTAATTTTTATTAGTTTATCGAGTGAATATATTTTTTCACACTATGTGGTATCTAACCTAAAAAGGTAATCCTTTCTCACTCTGCACTCCTCCCATCTCCATGCCCCTTCTTAGAAACAACCATTTTTAACTTATTTAGCTATTTCTGTTGTATTTACTTCTATATTTCTAAACAATGTCATAGCTTTATTTATGGTCTTTCTGCTATAGAATATGAAGGATTAAATTCCTTTTCCCTCTCCACAAATAGTAAAAACCCATCTCTTGGCCTTCCACTATAGCTATATTACAGTTTTAATTAAGTCAATATTATTGTCTTCTCATACAACTAAATTAATATTGTAGATGAAATTTACTTTTTATTAACTTTGTGTTTTGTCTCAAGTTAATAATTAATTAATTACATTGTTGGCTTTTCTTTTTTATTATCACTAATTTATCTCCAGTCTCTCAACTAAAACGTTTATTCTAATATCACTAATTATAGCAGGTAAATTATCTGCACCTTCTTTTCCCTCCAAAATCCAAAATCTATCTATATAAAACTCTAATATGCAAATCGACTTAATGGTGGAACGACCAGCAGAATGACCGGTTGCTATGATGTGCATTGACCACCAGGGGGCAGACGCTCAACAGAGGAGCAGCCCCCAGCCCACAGGCCCTGACCAGCAGTGGTGGTGGGGGGCGGGTCCGGCGAGCGGGCAGTGCCAGGCCAAGGCGGGTGCAAGCAGGAGCCCCAATCACCCAGCTGGTCACCTCACAGATGGGCCCTGATCGCTGAACAGGCCTAGGGACCCTACCCATGAACGAATTTCATGCACTGGGGTTCTAGTTCTATCTAATAAAAGCATAATATGCAAATTGACTGTCACTCCAACACAAGATGGCTGCCCCCATGTGGTCAAAGATGGCTGCTCCCATGTGGACATAAGATGGCTGACACAGATGGCCAGCAGGGAAGGGCAGTTGGGAGGGACCAGGCCTGTAAGAGAGGGCAGTTGTGGGTGATCAGGCCAGCAAGGGAGGGCAGTTGGGAGGGACCAGGTCTGCAAGGGAGGGCAGTTGGGAGTGATCAAGCCTGCAGGGAAGGGTAGTTGCGGGGGTACCAGGCCTACAGGACAGGGCAGTTAGGGGTGACCAGGCCTGCAGGGGAGGGCAGTTTGGGGGAACCAGGACTGCAGGGGAGGGCAGTTGCGGGGGGAGACCAGACCAGCAGGGGAGAGCAGTTAGGGGCAATGAGCTGGCAGGGGAGGGCAGTTAGGGGTGACCAGGCCAGCAGGGGAGAACAGTTAGGGGCAATCGGGCTGGCAGGGGAGAAGTTAGGCATCTATCAGGCTGGCGGGGGAGTGGTTAGGGAGTGATCAGGCTGGCAGGCAGAAGCAGTTAGGTGCAATCAGGAAGGCAGGCAGGTGAGCAGTTGGAAGCCAGCAGTCCTGGATTGTGAGAGGGTGCAGGCTGGGCTTAGGGACACCCCCCCCCCCCCGCCCCGTGCACAAATTTCGGGCACTGGGCCTATAGTCTTCTAAATAAGAAGATAGGAGCTGGGGTTAGTTTTGTAGCCACAGCTGGCCAGTTTGCCTATTTTGCCCTTGAACTTCCAGCCCTTGGAAGGTAGGCAGGGTTTGGTGTGGCTGTGAGGGCATCCTGGGGCCTTGCTGAAATGCCTTTACACCTCTCGGCCCTTGCGAGGACCAGAAAACAGGAAAGTGGGCGCCACAGCCTCTGGTTGAAGGTGAGGATCTTGCCCCTGGTCTTGAGGATGAGGCTCCGGGTGCAGCTGCTCACACAAAGTTCACATACTGTACCTTCAGGTTGGGCACCTCCTGGACATGCACCTCATGGGTTATAGTCCCACAACCATAGCGGTTTTTCCCTCCCAGCCAGGAAGCTTCCTCTTCCAGATCATCCAGGAAAAGGACATAAGTGACTGGTTGGTGCCACTTATAAGCAGCCTCTCAGCACCAGTTGGTGGAGTTGGTTTGTCTGGCTGGAAACCTGTACAGCTTGACCAAGGGCCTTGTGTAGATGTCCTGGCTCTTGGGCTCCTTGGCAGACACTTTCAGTCATCATGGTGGCCGATCTCGGCTCCCATCATGGCACCTCCTGCTCCACCAGGTCAGGAAAGAGAGGCTTTTTTGTTTTCCTTGAAATCTTTTCTCTTTAGTTTCTTTATTCTCTTCTCCTCCTCCAATGGGTACCGATTGTTCCCTAGGCCAGATGCAGAGCATTCAGCTCAGCATATGGAACCATGGAAATTAAACCGGAACATGTGGTTTTACCTCTGGGCAGGATGCAAAGGTGATTTCCTGGGTTCTTGTCCAGATGGATTCGAAGAATGAAGCCATGGACAAAAGGTGTTACAGGAAAAGGTGGAAGTTTATTGAGAAACAAGCACAGACTCCCAGTTGGGGAAGGGGGGAGAGACTCACCAAGTCCCTCTTTCTTAAGGTTTATAAAGGCTGCAGTTCTTTGTGTCCTGATAGCCCCTCTGATTGGTCACTATAGAAGCTTCAGAGCTCAAACTCCACGTGGGGTCCCCTTTTTTTCTCCCTTTTGTTTTTCTATTCCCTGTGGCCTTTCTCCTCATTCTGTAAATTTATACCTTTGGCAGCTCCCAGCTTTGCAACCCTGTGGTTCTCTCCCAGGGACCGCCCCCCCCCCCAATTCCTAAAACTCCCTAAACCTGCTCCCCCCCCCCTAAAAACTCCTTTCAATATCCCTCCCCATCAACCTGAAGATTTCCTTCTTCTCTCTCCTTTGTTGGCTCCTACCCCCGTTTCCTTGACATCTGACTAACTTTACGGGGTCTAAAGTGAGTTTCTAGAAACTCTGTATGCATGGGCAGGTCATGCAGAGTGAGATGATCTCATGAGATGTGTTAGTTTTGTTGGGGGAAAGTCCACATATCATTAAATGTAAGTGCTTATCTATCGTCCAATCTCGTGTAATCTTGAAACCTACATTTCGGGAAGTAAGAAGAAAAATTAGAATACAGTATTAAGCGTAGGTTTCTACACAAACTCTTTGTTTTCACTGTGGTGCTTCCTTCTTCCCTCCATTTTCCTAGTGACCTAGCCTGCAAGGCCTCTTCAACATCTCTGTCTCAGTTTTCTTTCTGGATTTCTGGGGAGAGACATTGTTTTTATATAATCAAAGTGCATTGTTTCCAGAAAATAAACCTGTAGGCCTTCTTTAGGGCATAAAGTGGTACAGTCTTTAAGTATGGGGATACATGGGTTCCCTAAATGTTTTTCAGACAAACCGCCCTTTTTATTACACCTAAAGGCAGTGTTTCCGATTTTTTGTACTTTCTGGTGGTCTGTGACACAAATTAACCTCTCTGCTTCCCTTCCTTCTTTCAGCCTTTAACATAAAATTTGCTTGATAATTCACAATGGTTTTAGGTTGGGATTACCAATCAAATTCAGAAGACACAATGAAGTCTATCTAGTATTTACTGAGTTTAAAAAAGAGTATAGAACAGGGAGGAGAGGGTGCACAGCAAGAGCTAGCAGATGTCTTATGATTCTCAGGGGCAGATTCCAAATGTCCTAGTCTTTCCCTGTTGGATGCAAATCAGGCATGTGAGATGAGGTTCAGGAAAGCTGTACCCGAGGTGTATTTATACCTCATTAGTCATGTATCACTCTCAGGGGTACTTGACTAGCTCTCATTCCCTGGTGAAACTACATCTCATCAGTTGCACATTACTTTTCAATTACAGCTTATTTATCAATTTCAGGTTACTCATCAATAACAGGGTATTTAACAAATGATCTCAATGACCAGGTTCAGAATCTTAGTCTGCTGCAAAGCAAACTCAACAACACCTTCCTTGATCTTGGAGACAGAATGCCCCTATACTTTCCTTGCTTGGTCTTTCCAGGAGGGTTTATCTAAGGGTCAAATCCTTAGGCATCCCTAAGGCTAGAGGAAAGACTACAGATTAGCTATTAATCCTGCCCCAAGCACTTAATTGATTGCAAAGGCTAACGCATAAATTTGCAGCTCCTTATCCACCAATTTTTATCTTCTAAACCTTTTTTGACATTTTTCATCTGCCTTCCATCCTCTCCTCCTCCATTCTCATGTCCTTGCTGACTGAATCCCTCTGCTGTCCTTTTGTTGGGAATTCATGGAGGGAGCAGAGAAACATGTGCATGTTTAATCTGTCACATTTAAGTATAATGACTGTACCAATGCTTTGGCTACGCACATTTTAAATGTGAAGAAAATGGACTAAAAAGAAAAATGCCTCGCAGGCCTATAAGTCAAGTTTATATGAAAGATTTTTAAAAATTCATATTCTTTCACTGGTCACCCAATAGTGATTTTTAAAGTAGTTTTAGAAGTAAGACATTGGTTGATGTAAAAATATTTATCTAAATTAGAATAACATAGCATATATATTCTGCATATCTACTGATTCCTTAATAAATTGTGCAATCATAAAATGAAAAAAATATTAACTGTAGTTAATGTTGAAACATTTCTAAGTAATTATATATAATGATCCAAGTTGTACTCTACTTGTAAACATCACTAGAGGCATATCATTTAGATTATTTGTGTTATGTTTGCCTATGGAATAGCTTCTGGTTGTTAATATCTGAACTTTATAGAACTTAATAAGGGAAAAAAGCATATTTACACCCCATATTCTCTATATAATGTTTTAATAAAATAAAGAAGTTGGAAAAAATTTTTTAGTAATATTCTAAATAAAATGAAAATAGATACTTTTCCCAAGAAGACATACAAATGGCCAACAGATATGTGAAAAGATGCTCAATTTCACTAGCTGTAAAATAATTGCAAATCAAAAATCACAATAATATACCACCTCACACCTGTTAGAATGTCTGTTATCAATAAAACAGGAAATAACAAGGGTTGGAACGGATGTGGAGAAAAGAAAACACTCATCCACTGCTGACGGGAATGTAGCAGCCAATATGGAAAACAGTGTGGAGACTCCTTAAAACACTAATAAAAAAAAAAACAAAAAACAAACAAACAAAAAAACCAACAACGTTAATTAAGCTACTATATAAACCAGCAATCACTCTTTGGGTATCAATTGAATTAGAAAGTATTTATTAATCAAGACATATATGCCACTACATTCATTGCAACATTATTCATTGTCATGAATACGACATTGATAAAGACGTATAGTCCCATACACAGGGTGTCCCCCAAAAAATGCATACACACTTTAACAGCTGATAGCTCAATTTTGAAAATAAAATGTATTTTAATAAATACTGCTTTTATAATTATTCAAAGTGTGTGTGTACATTTTTGGGGGACAAGTTTTATATGATGAAATACTAACTGAGCCATAGGAAAGGGTGAAATTCTGACATTTGTGACAACTTGGATGGATCTTGAGAACATCACATTAAGCCAAATAAGATAAATGGAAAAGGATGAACCATATAATTTTCTTATATGTAAGATATAAAACAGAAGGCAACAAATAAGCCAACAAAACAAACAAACTCAGAAAGACAGACAAAATGAAGGTTACCACAGGGCAAGGGGAGTGGAGGGAGAACTAAGAGGGTGTAGACACTTTAAACAGTCAAATATATGGTGATGAAGGAAGATTAGGCTACAGTTGGTGAGAACACAATGCAATATATAATTGATGAATTTTAGAATTGTACACTTGAAACTTATATAATGTTATTAACTAGTGTCATCCCAATAAACTTAATTTAAAAAATTAGAAAAAAGGACATCTGAACCACCTATAAAAATCTTGGATTGAATATCAGAAAAGGGAGACTGTGCTTGAGTGTTAATGGTATTGTTGCCCTAGACCAGTGGTCGGCAGACTCATTAGTGAACAGAGCCAAATATCAACAGTACAATGATTGAAATTTCTTTTGAGAGCCGAAAACCGACTTCTGCGCATGGGCCACGAAGTTTCAATCGCACTGTACGTGCGCACCCGCACGTGATATTTTGTGGAAGAGCCACACTCAAAGGGCCAAAGAGCCGCATGTGGCTCATGAGCTGCAGTTTGCTGACCACTGCGGGCCTAGACAGTCAGTCAGAGCATCCAGGAATCTTCCCCACTTGGAGAGTATATTATACTGAGCTCACAAAAAGCTAGAAACTTGAGTGGACAGGGACTGAGCAGGAAAAAGTTAGTAAGGTGAATGGATATAAACCCTAATGCACCAAAAACTATCAAGATAACCCTATCCATATAAGCACCACAAGCTGGAGCAGGCAGGAATGGGAGTCCACCATTCTCCCAGGTCCTGTTACTCCTGAATGAAACCTCTTTCCTTTTGCATCAGCACCTGCATCCAAGTTTAGCTTTCTATGGGGCAGGGAGCCAAACCCCGTTTTTGTTGTTGTTGTTCAGTTATTCTAAGAGGTATCATCACATCAGTTTTTGTGAGAGGCACTCTGTCATGCTATTTGTTCTGATCTCTTTTCTATTGGTGCTTTTAAAAATTTGGCCTTTGCTAAATTCTGTTTTAAAATGAATCATCAAAACATGTTAGAGAACATTATACAGAGATAACGTTTTTTTTAAAATGCGGTTATATACACATACATTGACACACACACGTTTTCTGTGTTTTAGTGCTATTTTAGAAATTGGAAGTTTGGTATTTGAGAGTTTGGAGGATTAACTGCTAATTCATTATAAATTTCTTCAAATGATGGCAAACAGGTTTTTGGTTAGTACTTGTATCTAGAACAGATTGCTCATGTTAAGTGGGAAATGCTTTTGTTGTATTTCAGTACATACTAGTATCTAAAAGATAAAACAAACTGTCAAATTTGAATTAATTCCCAAAGAGTACATGTATTTAAAACAAATAAAGACAAAAATAGCACAAAACAAGATATTTCCATTACATTTGATGGAATTGCTTTATATTAGCAAATACTTATTTTAGTAAAATCTTGTATAAAATATTATTTTTTATTTAAATTCTTTATTGTTTAAAGTATTACATATGTGTCCTTTTTCCCCCATTGACCTCTTCCCAACTGTTCCCACCCTCCCCCCTCCCCCACATGCCCTTACCCCCTAGTGTCTGTGTCCATGGGTTATGCTTATATGCATGCATATAAGTCCTTTGGTTGATCTCTTGCCTCCTCTCCTCCCCACCCCAGCCTCTTGCCTTCCCTCTGAGGTTGGATGGTCTGTTTGATGCTTCTATATCTCTGGATCTATTTTTCTTCATCAGTTTATGTTGTTCATTATACTCCACAAATGAGAGAGATCATGTGATATTTATCTTTCTCCGACTGGCTTATTTTGCTTAGCATCATGCTCTCCAGGTCCATCCATGCTGCTGAGATTGGTAAGAGTTCCTTCTTTCTTTTGTACAGCAGCATAGCATTCCATTGTGTAGGTGTACCACTATTTTTAATCCACTTATCTGCTGATGGGCACTTAGGCTGTTTCCAAATCTTAGCTATTGTAAATTGTGCTGCTATAAACATAGGGGTGCATACATCCTTTCTGATTGATGTTTCTGGTTCCTTAGGATATATTCATAGAAGTGGCGTTACTGGGTCAAATGGGAGTTCCATTTTTAGTTTTTTGAGGAAACTCCATACTGTCTTCCACAGTGGCTGCACCAGTCTGCATTCCCACCAGCATGCAAGAGGGTTCCTTTTTCTCCACATCCTCACCAGCACTTGTCATTTGTTGATTTGTTGATGATAGCCATTCTGACAGGTGTGAGATGGTAGTCACTGTCATTTTGATTTGCATCTCTCAGATGATTAATGACTTAGAGCATATTTTCATATGTCTCTTGGCCTTCTGTATGTCCTCTTTTGAAAAGTGTCTATTTAGGTCCTTTGCCCATTTTTTTATTTGGATCGTTTATCTTCCTTTTGTTAAGTTGTATGAGTTCCCTATAAATTTTGGAAATTAAACCCTTATCGGAGATAACATTGGCAAATATGTTCTCCCATGTAGTGGTCTTTCTTGTTATTTTGTGGATGGTTTCTTTTGCTGTTTAGAAGCTTTTTATTTTGATGTAGTCCCATTTGTTTATTTTCTCCTTAGCTTTCATTGCCCTAAGAGCTGTATCAGTAAAGATATTGCTACAACATATGTCTGATATTTTGCTGCCTATGAATTCTTCTAAGATTTTTATGGTTTTCCATCTTATATTTAAGTCCTTTATCCATTTTGAGTTTATAAAATAATATATTCTTTATAGCTTATAAAATTTCATCTTTTAGATCATGCTAATTCACTGTAATTCAACACTTTTTATCTTAACTTTTATTGATCGATCTGCATACATGCTTTTACACATATATTTAAAATCTTTTACTATAATTATGGAATTTTAAAATTCTTTTTGAAATACTGTTATTGTATATAGTTCAGACTATGTATATCATATCATATGAAATTGTCATGTTATGTTGATAAATTGTTTTATAGGAATTATCTTAATGTTTTTTGCTTTTTGTGCTTAATTCTTTGTGCTTTTTGCTTTAATATACATTCTTTCTGATATTAATTTTGGTATTCCAGATTTTTATTTGTAATTGGTATTTAGCTAATATATATTTTTCCTATCATCTTATTTATATATGTTTTATGTGGTTTTCCTTTGGATGGGTATATGATAAGCAACATAAAGTTGTCAGTTTTCATTATGTTATTGTTATCCAACTTGATAATCCATGTACATTTAATGTGTTTCCTGATATAGAAATAAATTCTCTGCTCATTTTGTGTTGTCTGTTTACCATCTGTTTTGTTTGCTTTTTAATGTTTTCTCTGCCTTATGTTTTATTAAGACATTTTTCTCTATTCCCTTTCTTTCCTTTTCCTGATTTCTAGGCTATTGGTTGCTTTTCTTTGGTTTCTGTGATTACACTTATTTTTAAGATGCACCCGTAATAAGCTTGTTCAAATAAGGCCACTGTCCTGTCTATTCTTCTGATAAGAAATGGAGATCTTGGCAGTTGATTCATAGAAAGGCTCACTCTCTGCCCTAAATTGTATTACTGTTATGTAAAATTTTTGTTCTATGCCTTTCAAAAAAATTACAAAATTATTGTGTTTTGCCAGTTTCTTTGCTCATGTTTCTAGTATCCCATCTTTTTTTTATCTGAAATCACTTTCTTCTTGTTGGAGTGCAAAAACTCATGATATTTTAAAATCAAATCTGTGATAAAGGATGACTTTTGCCCGTGAAAATGACTATATGTTGTATTTCTTGCATACTAATTGTGTTTGAGTATGTGGTTCTAATTTAGGAGAGGGTCATGAGAACTACGTATATGACCTAAAGTCAAACAAAGTTAAGTCAGGGGCCTGCCACATGCTGCCTCACAGGGAACTCGGCTGACCAGAGGTGCAAGCAGACACGAAGAGCCTCAGGACAAAGAGAATTCCCCCAAACACTGATTCCTAGCGACTCACCTGCACCTGATCCTTTACCCATACCATCAAGAGAAAACAAAAAATGCAGCTTGTAAAGGTAAAAAGTTAATCCCGGCGTTGTCCACTTTCTATTTCCCCATACCTGCAACTTCCCATAGAAATTACAGATAAAAGCTCAACATCTACAGATGGCTGGGGTCTCCCTTCCTTCTCTTGTGAGGAGAGGCCGCTTCTCTGTCTGGAGTGGCTTTTCTTGCTGTCCTCTCAGCCCAAAAGCCTGCTTTTCCACTTTTACCGCTTATCTGGCTCATGTCTTGAATTCTTTCCTGCGGGAAGCCAAGGACCCTCTTGGCTTGGGGCTCAAGTCTCCACTGGGGACTCGCACTCCTCTGGCATCAGTCATCTAATATCTTCAGGCTTTTATTGTTGCTGATGAAAATGTGTCATAGGCCCTACTGTTACTGCTTGAAAAATAATCTTGTTTCATTCTCTGGGAGAATTAATACTCTCTTTAATCATAATGTTATGAGCTGTCTAACCCCAACTGTGATTGGAGCTTCCTGGCCCACATGAGATTATCTGTGATAGATCCTCCCTCCCCCCAACTGATGGACGGAGTATGACATAAACTCCACCTGCAGCCCGAACATTCCTGAACACCTTATATGGACTGTATATTGAACCACCAGTCAGCACCTGCCAAATACCCTAAGCCCCCAATTCCTAAGTCCCTAGGTCCCTAATCATGTACCTGACATGAAACCACCAATCAGCGTGTGCTGAGTGCCCTAAGCCCGTCCCCTCTTCCTCCCCTCAAAAGGCGCTTTCACCCCGGCATGCCCTCTCTTTTTCCCTCTGGAAGGGAGCCGGCAGGGTCATCTCCTCCAATAAAGCCTGTGTCCTGGTCTCCGGCCCTCTGTTTCATCTTTCCATCTGAGCATCCCAAAATGTATCAAGTCAGAATGGGGAAAGGGATTGGTTTGTCGTCCACACCTGTAGCGAGACTCACTTTTGCTGTTCCTGCAGCTGTTATCACACACTTCCTAATTTTCACACCCTGCAGGGCTCCCAGCACACCAATGCAGAGAAATCTCCAGAGGCCCAGTCCCTTTATAGTGTTGACTATGAGGAATATTCTTGGCTGCTGCTCTAGTACTCTCATTGAGAGCCCAGGTATGGATAGAATTTGAATGGGAACCACACGCATTCCCCACAGTTTATCACCTCTTTGTATTCCCAGGCTTAGGGAATCCTTCTCTCTCAGGGTCAACCAGAGTTTATTTCCTTGATGGGCTAACCCAGCAGTTTTCCCATCTATCCTTTAAAGTCAGTTTTAAAATATATTGATGCCCAGGTTGCACTACAGACCAATTAAGGGTTAGTGGTAATTTTTTCTTTAAGTGAGCTCAGTAAGCTCCCACAGCCAGGGATGAGAACCAAATGTTGCAAATGAAAGCCTTCTTGCAAGGTTCTCAAATATTAGCAGATATCAGAGTGACCTGTAGGGCTGGCTAATGATGTGGAAACAAACTGAAACACGTGGTTTCTTCTGAGCAGGATGCAAAGGTGATTTCTTTCCCAGGTTCTTGTCCAGGTGGATTCGAGGAATGAAGCCACAGACAAAAAGTGGTGTATGAAAAGGTGGAAATTTATTGGAAACAGGTACAGACTCCCACAGAGGGGGTCTCAATGGAGGTAGCCCACTAAGCTCCTTTTTCCTAAGGTTTATAAAGGCTGCAGTGCTTTGTCTCTTAATGCTCACTTCTTATTTGTCACTATAGCAGCTTAAAGCTCAAAGTTCACATGGGGCACCCTTCGGTTTCTCCCCCTTCAGTGGTAGAATCCTGTCTCCTGTGAAAATCTGTTTTCCTCTTTCTCACTTTTGTCAGCATTTCTCTACTCCCCCTGGCTTTCCCAGTATCTTCTGTGAATGTATGTCTTCCCCTCCCTTATCCTCTGGCGCCTTTTGTTCTTTGTGAATGTATGTATTTTTTTTTTAATTTCTTTATTGATTAAGGTATCACATATTTGTCCTCATCCCCCCATTCCCATCCCACACCCCTCCCCACACATGCTCCCACCCCCCTGTTGTCATTAACCGCTGGTTAGGCTCATATGCTTGCATACAAGTCCCTTGGTTGATCTCTCCCCTTTACCCTCACCCTCCCCTACCCTCCCTCTGAGGCCCGACAGTCTGATCCATGCCTCCTTGTTTCTGGGTCTGTTCTTGTTCATCAGTCTATGTTGTTCATTATTTCCCCTAGATGAGTGAGATCATGTGCTATTAGAAATACACTTATAAGAACCAAAAATGAGACAAGCAATAATGGTTATGCTGACAGGCAAATGAATCAGTCTGTAGTGAGTTTCTTTCTGGGCCAACAGTTCTTTTGAGACCCAATTTCAATGTCCAACAGTTCCTTATGTGTACATGTCATCACTGACATTTTAGTTCTGGATGGTGGACATATGGTGGTAATGCAGGTCTGACCCTCTCTGGTTTGGTCCTGAGCAACCTGTAGTGACGCACAGCTGTTAACTGCTAGTATGGCAAGGCGACGTCAGTGTCTTCCATCTCTGGACTGCTTCTCTTCTGTCTTCATGGCTGGAGTAGTCCTGTCGATTCCTCTCTGTTGCTGGAATCCACATGGTCTCGGAGTTGTTTTTGCTTTCAGCGGCGCGCTTTTGGAGGTGAAGTTCTCAGGGTTTGCGCGTCTGCAGCTGGGGTGGCAGGTCTTCTCCAGAGTGGCTGTAGTGTCCAGGTTTGCTTCCGAGACCAGACTGGGTGGTGGCAAGGCTAGGATTCTAGTCTCTAGCAGTTCTGTTCTTAAAGATGGCGGGGTCTCTGTCGAATGTATGCCTTTTGGCAGCTCCGAGTCCCCAGGCAACTATGCCTCCCTCCCGCCATGGGCCCCCGAATTCCCATACCTCTCTAAACCCGCCTATTTTACCCCTAAAAACTCCCTTCACTAATTTGCAAATAATTGAGCCCCATTCCCAGAATGCAAGCTAAACAAAACAAACAACAAAACATTAAAATGTTCTGCAACAATAGTGATCTTTTGAATATGTAAATATAATCTTGTTTCCCAAACCTACCAGAGAAATTCAATAATTTTTTCTTGTTCTAAAGATTGATATCATTATCACCCAATCCCATTCATAAAATTCAGTGGATTCCTGTTGTTCTATATACCAGTGTCTGTATTAACAATGTTTAAAAGACCCCTGGGTTTCCACCCTGTCTGCATCACTCTGCCTTCACCTCTCACTTTCAAACACTGTGAACTGACTGTTCCTTAAGCAAGATCCACCTGCCCTTTAGGGTCCACACTCTGCAGATTGGTCACAGCACCATGCTATTTGCTCCCCAGAACTTTCAGAACTCCTTCGTATTTCTTAAATGTCTCCACAAAAGCTTACATATTCATCCACACAATTGTATTTATCATTCTCTATCTCTACATTAGATTCTCCATGGCGATTCCCATCACTGCCACAGTGCCTGGAAAATAACACATGCTCTTCATATGACCAGGATAGAAGAAGCAAAGAGAAAGCAAAGCAGTTTAAATGTATTAACTTTTGCACCACAGAATGCATTCAGATAACAGTTCTAATAGTGTTAGGCCGCAGGGTCTCCATGACAATGCCTAGATGTATGGACTTCCACACATTCTTAAAGTTTTATAAGGTTTAGTGTACTTAAATATGAAGTAAGAATAATGCTCATCTTGGAAGATTGATTTGTCAATTTTATTTGGGAGCAATTACACAGAAGAGTCATTATCTTTGCATTTTGTGATTCAAAAAATAAAGATCAAAATTTTAAATATTATGGGATAAAAAATGTTATAAATTTCAAAGAACAATGATTGTAATTAGATCTGGGCAAAAAGAGAATGCAGTGGCTCAATACATAATGTGACCTCATAGGTGGACCCCTTATAGAAGAGCTCTATGACTATCAGCTAAGAATTAGGTTACTGCTTAGGAATGCTTCACAGAGTCAACATTTTCATAACCCTGTGAATTTAATTCATTAAACAAAAATAACCCTTAATGTTTGTTTATAGGCATAATACCCAGCGCATTGGCTGTCTTTTGTTATTGTAACTGAAGATTTTATGACCTTTCAAACTCTGCAGCTTTGCTTCAATATGCTAACACCTGCAGGCTCACTCTTATTGAAAAGAATGAAGACAAAGAGGTCTGACAATTTACACTCTACATTTAAATATTGGTGTCAGGGAATTATTGGCTTTAACCCTTAACTCCATTGTGTTAGGATCAAACAATATCCTTCAAATGTTGTTACTTAGCTGTCCAGAGGGAGATTCTTTTTTTTTCCCCCCAAAGAAAAGACTCTTACAGTCAAGCTGTTATTACATGAAACAAAGAAACTGACTAAAATGATAAAATGATTGAACCCTTCCTTGTAATTTGAAGGGATACTGAGAATTATGGAGCCCAAGGAAGAATGTTTCAAATTAAGAATCATGATCTTAAGTGCCATTTCTCTATTACTTATTTTGGAGTTTAATTTATCTGTGTAACCATCTTTGAGGCCATGCATATTCCAGGCAGAAAGAAGAAAAAGAAAGCGAGCTTTCTTGCGATTCTCATAAGGGCACTGACCCCATTCATGAAGAATCCATCTTAATTTCCTCTCAAAGGTTTCACCTCCTAATACCATCACCAGGGGATGTGGCCGTGAACATAAAAATATGGAGGGGACACACATATTCAGCCCATAATGGTCGATGGGAGCTAAATGTCTGAGAGCATCATGGATACGGAACTAAGTCCACTGCACCGGTTCTTGGTATTCCATAGCTATCAAACTCAAACTGGGGGAGAGAAGTATTTCAGTAAGGATGGTTATCCACTTACAAGACAGGTACAATATAAAGGAATGGTCAGGTAGGATATTTGATCAGGGCTCCTACCCCTGTTTCTCAGCCATTGTCTTAGTTTAAAACATCCTTCCCATCTGTTCACACACTAACTGTGAAACCAGATAACTAAGGGGTCTGGGCTGCCTGTCACTACTTGAGCCAATTCAGCAAAGACAGGATTGAGTCATATATGAACATTTATTCCAATAATGGCAGCAGTATGGGACAGCAGGTCATCCACAAAAATCTGTTTTCCTCGCCCCCATAAGCCAGTTGCTTCTATTGGGTAGAAGGGCAAAGATTACAGAGAGAAATGGTCAAGAGGAATAAGAATGGGTATGCAAAATGGGTATAATGGTTACAGTTTTCAGGCAATACAGAATGGGGGTTTGCAAAGGACTGGGGGCTTGCAAAAGGCTCGGAATTTGCAAAGGGCTGGCACCTCTGGTTTCTGCAACAAGGTTGTTCATCTTTCCAGCTCCTGGAAAGGGAGGATGGGCCGCATTTGCAGGTGAGCTCCCAGATCTCACGCGCAACTCCCAGTCAGGTTAGAATGCGCTTCATTTTTATGTTACGTTTGTACTTTTATACGTGGAGTTCCCCTGGGCAGGATGTCCCAGATTCTTTTTCCACCAGAGTCCAAGAATGAATCCACGGACAGAAGGTGGAATAGCAAAGGTGGAGATTCATTAAAGAACAAGCACAGACTCCCACGTGGGGAGGGGGGAAGGGTCCCACTGAGCTCCTTTTCCCTCTGTCTTATAAAGGCTGCAGATCCTGGTGCCTTGATATCCCCTCTGGTTGGTCACTATTCCTTAGACTGGTTACTATAGTAACTCCTGGGCTCAAAGGTTGAATCTCACATGGGACATGTGAGGTTCTCCCCCCCCCCCTCCTTCCTTATTGTTTTTCTATTCCCTTTGGGCTTTCTTCTTCTCCTTCTGGATGAAGGGCTTCCTTCCCTTTATTTTGTAAATATAGACCTTTTGCTGTTCCCAGCTCCCTCATTCTATGGAAATGTACCTGTTGCAGCTTTTCGCTTCTCCTAGTCTATGGAAATATACCTTCTGCTGCTCTGCAGCCCTGTGCTTCTTCCTTAAATTTCTAAAATTTCCTAAAACCCGTCTTTTTCACCCCTAAAAATTTCTGTTTCACTAACAGGAAAGGGTCAGGTTTTCTCCCTGTATCCCTTGAAAGAAAATGCCAAGGAACCTGACTTCTCAAGTTATCATTTATATCTTTTAGCAAAAATGTGTAGCTTAATTCGTAGATCTTTAACAATTTTAGCAATGTTTATGGTAATTCATAAATACTTTATAATTTGTCCTTATAAATAATATATTTGTCCTTTAAAAAGTTTTTATAGAAGTACAACACACATAGATAAAAGTGATTTTGTCATCATAGGAATTATAAGAATCAACGAATATTAAGGAAATACGCACACCTATGGGACCAAGTCACCCCGGTAAGGAAATGGAATACTCCCAGGAGGCACAGAAGCACCTCCACCTCGAGAGTCCCTCCAGGGACCGTTCTTAAACGCATCGCCACTTACCTGCCTTCCAACCCTATCATTTGCCTGTTTTCAAGATTTATGAAAATGGAAGCAGACAATATGACTGCTCTTGTTTCAGGCTTCTTTTGCTCACCATGTTTTATATTTATCCATGATTATTCCAAGTTTTTGTTTTAATTCTAAGGTAAAATACATTTTAATACAGTCTATTTGATGAGTCAGGTTTTTTTTGTATTTCTTGTATTATGCATTTTAGGCTTTAGCATTCTGAACATTTTTATGTTACCTTTGTACTTTTATTATTGTCTCTCATTTGTACATTGTACATGGATTTTCTCTATAGTGTCTTGGAAAATATACATCCTTTAAAATTCTGCTAGTAGTTATTTAAATCTAATTTTTTCTAAGTATCAATGTTGAAAATGAAAAGATTTTAAATTTAAGACCCCTACTTAAATAATACAAGGGAATTATAATGTACAAATTTTCATCAGTAATATATGCTGGTTCAAACTGCAGTCTTGTACCCAGCTATTGCTTCGAATTATTATTAATTTTTAAAAAATCAATAATTAAAAAGAAAACACAAGGGAACAAAAGCATTAGAAATTAATAAGTACTGATAATATTTATAATCTTTTTTTCCATAACTGTTACAGAAACTGCCTTTCTCCCCCACCAAACCTTTTCTGTTTAGCTGTTGTGTACGGAAGTAGGCTGTATTTCTAAGACAGATGTAATAATAAGAATTGTGGCTAATAGAAAGCATGTGAATATGATAGTTGATTTCCAGGTTCTGCCAATAAAAACTTCGTGTGATGTGATAATCTTGTTCTTTTCCCACTGTCCATCAGAACACATAAGGCCCAACAGAAGATTCTGAGATCTTAAGAGATGAAAAAGTCAGAGGGCAGAAGATCACTCACCAATTGCCTGCATTCAAACATTTCGCAGCCAGAAACCAACGTATCTTGCTTCCTGCTTCACACCTACCCACTGACTTATTAACTCAGTTAATTAAAATTAAGTATGCCACTCAGAGTTGTCACTGCTAATCAATTATTCTATTAGACTACTAGAGGCCCGATGCATGAAGATTCGTGCAAGAATGGGCCTTCGCTCTGGCTGGAGCCACCTTTTCACTCCACCCAGAGCTGCCTTTCTGCCTTCCCACGCTGCCCAGAGGCCTGGAGCGGATGTGGTGGTGCGGAACGCCTGCATCATTGCCATGGCGACAATGCAAGCATCCCGCCCCGCCCCTGGCCTCTCAGCGCCTGTGCGTGCAAATTAACCTGCCATCTTTGTTGGATTAATTTGCATACTCACTCCTGATTGGCTGGTGGGTGTCACGTAGGTATGGTCAATTAGCGTGTTGCCCTTTTATTAGTGTAGAGGGTTCCTTTGATTTGGGATTTTTAAAATTGATTTTTAGAGAAAGCACAAGGGAGAGGGAGAGAGAGAGAAACATCAATGAGTGAAACATTAATCAGTTGCCTCCTGCACACCCCCTACTGGGTACTGAGTCCACAACCTGGCATGTGCCCTGGCCAGGAATAGAAGTGGCAACCCCTCCTTTGACAGGACGATATCCAACCAACTGAGCCATACCAGCCAGGGCTAATTTGGGATTTTTTAATTATGCTTTAACCTGTGTTAATTTGAAACTTTCTTTGAAGAACATTATTCATTATTAATAACTGAGCAATATGCTTTAATTTATATATATATATATATATATATATATATATATATATATATATATAAAATGTAGTTTTTATTTGAGTGGAATTTTAATATATCTATTTGTTGGTTATAATTTTCCTATGTCTAAACCATCAAATTCTCTTCAAGGAATAGGTTCTCTTCAGACAACTGCTTCATCCCCATGTTATTTCACAAGGCTTCCTCTGGCTCTTGTTCTGCTGTAAGTTTATTGAACTATCCTGTGCACTCATGGCCCATCTCTGTTAGATCTGTTCATTAAAGATAATGCATTTCGTTATTTAGGGTAATTTTAGTGGAAATTTACCAGAGAAAAAAGATAAATGCTTGTTGTTTCCTGAACTGGAAGCCTCCTTGATATTCTTAAGACTACAGAAGTAGTTCATACCTTTGCCACGCACCCTCTACCATGACAAATATTTACATGTTATTTTTGAACCTAATGTATATTGATCTCTCTCTCTCTTTAAAAATGTGTCTTATTGAATAGGCTCTAATAAAGAAATTTAAAAATCTGAACTGATTGAATTTAGAAAACTAAAAAATATTTTTATATTTCTTTGCTTTTGGGCTGTTTAAGTTTTTCTAATTATTTATCATGTTAACTAAATGCTCTTTTGATTGTTATTCTATTTTTATTTTAAATATAATTTTACTTTATTTTATATTTTACAAAAAAAGATATTAAGAATTACATTATTTGGTTTGTTGTAGTAAAATATAGAAATGTTTAAAAATGCTTAAAGAATGTCTAAAAACGTTAGGAAGGTTTTGAAATGTTTCCTTGAAACTTAAAGTGTGATATTAAGGACACATTCCCCACTGCCCTGAAGCATGTGTGCCCCATAGATAAGGATTTGAACTTCAGTTACTGACTCAGAGTGACTTGCTAAGATACCCACTTGTGTAAGTGATGTACTCTCCCTAGATAACCACCTGTAGCCCCTCGCCCTGTTTGAGATTAATATGTGTGCAGTGACGTCATTCATTGATAGCCACCTGAACAGCTGTGGGTACGAAACAGGATTTATAAATAGGTCCTGGCCAGCTAATGGCGCTTGCCTGTCGAGACAGCCACAAAGGCACGTCCATTTGTCAGTCCGGCAAGCAACGCTGCTCCACGCTCCTCTTCCTCCCAGACGACAGAAGAACGGCTAGTACCTCCCGATCTAGACGTGACCAAGCTCTCAGGTGAGGAACGCCAGCCCCCTGCAGCCGAACCAGCCCAGCCCAGCTGCCGGGCCCCAGAGGACAGCACCGCTGGGATCCCCATTAAGCCTGTGCCCGCAGCATCAGGAACTTGTGTGAGGAATAAAGTGCTGTGTGATTTGCAACTGCATATGTTTCATGTGGTGTAATTCCTCTGGAGGTTAATTGAATTATTTTGCGTATGCTTAAAATTTAACTTAAAGCTTCTGGTCTTTTCGGTCCTAGGCCTGCCCTTGGTCCTGCTTGCGAAGAGTAGCCTCTTCACTAGCAACTACTTGAATGTCCCAACTCCTGCACAGTTAAAGTTTATCAAAAGGGATGCCTTATGTGAACACCCCAGATCCTTTCCTGGGATCTACTTGGGACATGGTTTATTTTAGAGAACTTGTATTTAAGAGTTTATTTTTTTATCTTTCTGTAAAAACTACTTTGTTTGAGTCTGATCTCTTAAACTATGTCACAACTTTTTTCTTCAGATATATGCAGCTAATATTCCTTTGTAATCTACCATGGTTACGGTTAAGATCAACTTCATTTATCTTCTTCTACAGGCTAGTGAGTCATTACTTATTTATATAAACATACATTTTTACCTTAATATGACTAGATTGCATACTTTTACTAGTTGTTTTTTTTTTTCCCCCTGAAACTCAGTGAGCACTTATTATTTTGAAACCTCTTTGAAGGAACATTTAGTACCTACTTTTCTGAACTCCAGCATCCAGTCTCTGTATATATTATATGCATTCTTAATAGTTTGAACTGTGTCATTTCATGGGTTGCATAAAAATTCCAGCTTTGTTATTTATTTAATTATTTGGCTATTTTATAGAATTTAGCTTTTCCAATGCCTCTTTTAAAAATTATTTTTGTGGCTTTTGTGTCTCCGAATTTCTTTCTTTCCTATGATTCTCCCCTTCTCATGTCTTTTCAAACTAATTTCATGGAAGCTATATGCTCTTGATCCTCTTTGAGGGCATATATCAAATACAAGGTGGGTCAAAAGTAGGTTTATAGTTATTTGTATGGAAAATAATACAATCATTATAAATAATAATATAAAAATAAATTCTTTGTTTTGCATACTCACAACTATAAACCTACTTTTGCCCTACCCTGTATTTTCTAACATTTTCTTCTAAATCATCATGCAAATACTTTTTTAAGGAGAAAATTACAATAATTAGTTATAGATTTGGTGGTCTTTTTCCCACATTGAGAAATTCTCCATAGGCTATTCATACTCACTGAAGGAAATAATCTGTTTAGAATTGATTTATAATGCTGTAGGAGTGGACTTGGACTTAGTAAAATGTTATTTTACATTTCTTTTCAAAATACTTCACAGTGAGTCACAGATCTAGGTTCTGAATATCTCTGGTTTTGGCTCTGGAGAGGAGTAAGAAAAATTGGAAGGTACCCAAACAGAATTGTATATATATTTTTTAACAACCTGATGCTATTGTAATGGCATATATTAGAAATGTGTGCAGATTTTCTTACTTGGTTGATTTCTCTATGTAGATTTTGATTCCCATTAAAGTTTTAAAATTTGTATATATCTCATACATATATATACTAGGGGCCCAGTGCACAAATTCGTGCACCTTGAAAGGAACTGTGGGCCACGAGGGTACGATGGGCACAGGTGGGTTTCAGCCCATCCTCTGTGCCCCCGCCTGTCCCCTCCCGCCGTGGCTCCTGGTCCCCCTCTGCTGGCAGCCCCGCTCCCACCACCACCACTCCCACACACTGATGGCGCCGGCCCTGCTTTCATTCACTGATGGTGCCAGCAGCTGGTGCAAGTGGGGCCGGTGCTTTCAGCGGGTACAAGTGGTGGCTGCTGCCCCGATCACCTCTCAAGAGCAGGGGGAGGTGGAGAAGCCCTCAGGAGTGATCAGGGCCAACAGCCGCTGCTCGCACCCACTGACAGCACTGAGCGATTGGGACTGGCTCCAGGTGCCGGCAGTGGGTGCGAGTGCCAGGAGGGACCATGGTGTGCAGAAGCAAAGACTTTTCAGTAACCACCAGATGCTCACCCCAATGACAGAGACTGGCACCTTGGTCTGGCACCCCTACTCACCGGCTCCACCATCCTGCCGCAGCTGATGCCTACCATGATCCACGCGTGCCCCCTGTTGGTCAGCACACGTCATAGTGACTGGTTGTTCAGTTGTTCCACCGTTTGGTCTATTTGCATATTAGGGTTTTATATATAGATATAGATAATATTATATGTATAGTAAGTGTGCTGGAATAAATGGAAAAAACATATCAATGTCTATAAACATATGGTCATTATATGAAAATCAAATTTGAAAAAAAATTATTTGAAGGTATATGTTTGTTATAGAGATAACAGAAGTAATTATTAGCACAGCCCTGAGTAAAGTTATGGAACACATATGCTCATAAATAATATACTGGGATAGGAACTTCTATCCCAGAAGTTTGGTTATATTAATATCTAAAAGCCTAGGTGACCAACTGACCATATGACCAGTAGCTATGGCATGCAATGATCACCAGGGGGCAGACACCGCCAACTGCGGTGACTTGGCAGCTGCAGTTCTAGGGTGATGCACCTGGAACCAGAGAGGAGGGAGCCTGATTCTGGGGTGAGTCACCCGAGAACCACCCTCTTGTAATCCAGGACCCTTCAGGAGATGTCAGAGAGCCGGTTTTGGCCCGATCCCCACAGGCCAGGCTGAAGGACCCCACCGGTGCATGAATCTGTGCACTGGGCCTCAAGTATTAATATAAAAAAGTATATAAATAAATGAGAAACTGTATTCATTTATAAAGTGGGGTTCTGAATATTTTTGATGCTAAAAATGGTATCCAAATTCAAAATGTGTTAGAATGATTGGAACAAAGTTAATTTCTATTGTAGGATAATATATGCATTACTACTTTCAGAATAATAGTAAATAAGGCTATTAATGTTTACAAATTTGAAAATAAACACATTTAAAAATACAGTGAGAATGCTAAAGAGATAGAAAGGTTTGTTAAGTTCTTGGATGGCAAGATTTTCTTATTTGTCTGTATAATTCAAGGCCCCATTAGAATCCTTAGATGTACATAGTAAGTGTTGAAATATTGTATTTACTGAAAATATACAGCAAAAATAATACCAGAAAAATCATGTGCTTTATTTTCAGGTAGATTTGGGCTAGATTTTGGGTGCCATTACTTCCCAGCTATGTGGCCACGGCCAAGAACACACAGTGCCTGTGAGTACAGGGTCCTCATCTATGACATTGGAATGAGAGCCTACTTCATTAGATTTTCTGAGACTAGAGAAATTTCATGCAAGTGTGGTGGAACAGATCTGGAAAATTGACAGAGGTCAATAATGGTTAGCCATTAATGTGATTAATTTGTTTAGCAATCTGTTTCTTTGAAAGCAAAAAAGAAAATATGAGTCATTTTCTTTCTGAAATAATAATGACAAATTGGAGGATAATTTAATTGCACTTTGGGTTTAGAACATGTCAAAACTGTTGAAAGGCATTGCCATGCAAAACACATTGAAAGAAATAATGAGAAAGAGAGAGAGAGAGAGCGCAAATTGGCAGTATCTTCTAGTGATTTGCCCTGACTTTAAAAGTTTCATGTTAGCCTAGGCTGTCATTTAGAAATACAGGACCCATTTTAATATCTGTCACTCTGTCAGGGTTCCAGAATAAATTCACACTCTGAAAATAGGTGTCTCGTTTCTATTCTGTTGAAGTTAGAAATTATATTTTCAAAATCTGTGAACATAAGGTTTCATCCTGGCATACACATTACACAACATCTGACTTGTATGTGATAGATGTTTCAGTGACACATACTGGAAAATATTTGCCCGCAATTATTCTGCAGTGTTTAGAATAATGTAATTTTTAAACGTCAGTTAGTATTATTTGTAGATCACACAGCCGTTTAAAAAAGGTTGGAGGGATGATATCTATGTGGTTAAACTTGAATAGTAAAAATATAAAATGAAATACAAGTTTGATTGCTTGATAGGAGGAATAATTTGTTAAGAAGGGCTTTGTTTCCCCCAGTGTTTTAAAATGGAGGAAAACAAATAAAATGTCAATTCCTCAATGAATAGCACAGTGGTCATATCTACAAGCACATACACAAGCATGCAGCATCATTTGTGAAATACAGATAAAGAGATTCTGCTATGCTAACATAAAAAATGCTATCAGTCTCCTCTCTCCTTACTCATGAAGTTAGATTTGATGGAATGAAATTAGAGGGAAAGATGGAAATGAAGGTCTTGAGAAGAGATGAGCAGATTTAATTTGGAGCATCTTGAGAAACTAAAATAGTCATTAAGGGTCTTATAGAATATGGTCCAGAGTTGCTAATAATGATTCTTCCATGGAATGTGTATTAAGGGATATGGTTTCGGGTCTTTTCTGCCACTGTATTAAACCCAGGGATATTTGGAATAGATTACTTCTACAGTTCCCTCTTTTTCCCAGAACAAGTACAGAGACTCGGTATATGAGCCTCCTAGCACCTACATATTGTCATTAGGGATTCCTGGAAACCTAAGAGACTTGTTGAATGATAGACAACCCCCTATCCTGCCCCCTTCCCCAACCTCCTGGCACATTTGCTGTTGTTTCCAAAACACCTGCATTTAGGCCCTTTGCATTTTGTGAGTTTCACCACTAATTGGGACATTGGAAATAAAGAAAAAGAAGAATTACTGTCCTTTAGAAAGTTCAGATAGTTCTTTCCATGATGGTCTCAAGTTGGGAGTTCTTACTTGTTAGTGTATTTCTAATTTTACTCAAAATAAGTAATTAAATTAATTTTTGACCATTTGATTGTTTTTATGTTAACAATTAGACTTCAAATAGTCACCCATAAGGCAAATAAAAAGGAATGAATAAAATTAGGGCATGGATAACTCAGTTATTTGGATTTCATTTTAGATTTATTTTTTATAGATTTTTAAATTTGTTGATTTGAGAGAGAGAGAGAGAATTTGTTGTTCCAGTTATTTATACATTCATTGCTTGATTCTTGTATGTGCCCTGACTAGGGATCAAACCCACAATCTTGGCATACTGAGCTACCTAGCCAGGGCTCATTTTAGATTTAAAATGTAATATTTTAATAACAAAACAATGAAATTCATTAAAAAAACTAGAGCCATCCAGAGGTCTTCCTTTCAAAACATGACTTTTTCTTTTTTTCCGGTATCTCTTATTTTTCACATTTCTGTACTCTACCTTTGCTTCCCTTTATAGGCTACAGTATCCTTCCAAAGAAAATGGAAATATTTGTTCCATCTTCCAGATCTTACTAAGACTTATTCAGATCAGGACAGAAATGAATTTGGAGACTGTAGTTTAGGACAGAATTTCAGAGCCCAGGTGAGTGTGGATGGGAGGTTGACAGAGAAGACCCAGTAGGAATGGGAAGGTATGGGGTAGCTCCACAGGCACAAAGAGGCAGTTTATAAAGATCCGGGGAGGTGGTTTCTGCAGAGAGAGCAAGAGCAGCGCTTGTGTCCAGGAAGTCATAAGGATGCGGTCTACTTCCTGGGGAGACTAGAGGCTCCAAGTGCACCTGTCTACCCCTCAGGGGTGGCTACAGACAAGCTCTGGGTTATTTTTACAGCCGGATGGAGAAACAAAGGCTAGAGGTTGAACTCCTGTGAAAGTGAGGGGCATATAGGACTCCTGCAGGTTCTTAAAAAATAAATTGGCTATAAAATTTTACTTCGGTCAGCAACAACTACACAGTAACAACACCTTCAAATCATACTTATTTTGCTCCCCTCCCCTAAGCTTTTAAAATATACTTAATATATTAAAAGATCTCTTATATGCCTTTATTTATTATTTGCATTTGTTTATTTTGTGGTTTTCAGGTTCTGTCTTCATACTTGTCCTTAGCCCCTGCTCTCTCATATCTTTTCTATTCTCAGATGTTATGAATATCACAATTCTTGCTCACAGATATTTAGATATTTTAAATGTTAAAACACTTGAGATACAACAACAGAAAAATAGAGTCATTCACTTAGATATTGTTAGCTCATCTCCTACAACGAGTTGGCCTTGGCACAGATATTCACAGGGCTTTTATTATTATTTCATTTACTCTTCAAACTAAAAATAGATGTTTCCTCAGAGAGTGAGGGAAGCTAAGAAACTTCTCAGGTTAGGCTACTGAAGCAAGAAAGATCTGGTGGTCCATCACTAAAATGCTGACTTGTGTGCATTAATTATTTGATTTTTTTCTTTGTAGACTTATATAAATGAAGATGTTTTGTTGTGTTGTAAAGCATAGAAATAATTGCACTTTAATAGTATCAGTTCAAGGGGAACCTGAAAAATGTAAGTGGCCTCCTTTATATTCTTTTATTATAAAACTAGAGGCCTGATGCATGAAATTCGTGTAGGGAGAGGGGGGGAATCCCTCAACCCGGCCTGCACCCTCTTGCAAGCCAGGAGCCCTTGGGTGATGACAGGGACCCCTCACTCCTTACTGCCCACCTGCTCGTTGCTCCTTACCACTCAGCTTGCTGCTCCTTAGCGCTGCCAGAGACGTCGTAGGAGAGGCTCCTGTCACTGCTGCTGAGGTTGCCAGCTATGAACCTGGTTTCTGGCTGAGCAGCGCTCCCCCTGTGGGAGCGCACTGACCACCAGGGGACAGCTCCTGTGTTGAGCATCTGCCCCCTGGTGGTCAGTGCACATCTTAGTGACCAGTTGTTCTGGTTGTTTCGCCGTAATGATCACTTAGGCTTTTATTATATAGATAAATTTTGCTTATTAATACAATTCTGGTAAATATGAAAAATTAGAAATAAGTTGAAATGTTTTACATGTTCTCTCTAAAAGACAATAGTTTTCTAAATTTCCTAATAAATTTTTCTTGTACCTTTCTGTATTTTAAATTATACATCTGTGACTCCAACACCTCTGAGTTCACTTTCCTGTTGGGATCACCCCAAACTTGAACTTTAATTAATAACATTCAAATTCCTCATCCTGTTTTCAACCTGGTGTCCTTTCCAAGCTGTGTAAACATTTCTAGATATGCTTGTCTTCACCATCCATTTGCGTTCTTCCTTTCACCATATTCTCACTACACATTCTTCTTCCCTGTGGTTGTTGATCTTTTTCCTTCTCTACATTCTCCCATGTATGACTTCTAACCTTGCCCCATTCCCCAGGGCACCTCTAGCCGACCTTGGTTGCAGGAGGACATGGCAAAGAATCACGGAAAAGATGGGGAGAGTACAGCACAGTGGGATCAAGATGAACTAAAGGGCTGTCTCCCTGGTACTCCGTCCTCAGCAATATAAAGAAGCAGCAGAATATTTGAAGTTAGTATTTTGGCTTTTTATGCCACTTCAACCTTCCCCTGACACCTAAAGTTTTGTTATTTCCAAATACATGAGGACATACAAAGGCCCAGTTAGTAAGAATATTTTTTAAAAGAATGATCTTATGTCTATTCACCTGTAATGATAGTAAATGAATTGTTATGAGCCAAATTGGAAGCTTAATTATTATTAGAATTATTGTGAGTAACTAGATGATTAACAAGCAAGATGTAACTGACCATCAAATAATTTTTTTTCATAATTAATTCCTTCTTAACTGTCATACCTCAAAGAGATAAAGAGTGAAACTGTATCAATGACAAGTATGCAAATAGTAGTATTAAACCAAAAACAAAGCTATAGAACATTTAACAAAGTATCCTTCAACTTTGTTTTCATTTTTTTAAAATATATATTTTATTGATTTTTTTACAGAAAGGAAGCGAGAGGAATAGAGAGTTAGAAACATCGATGAGAGAGAAACATCAATTCAGCTGCCTCCTGCACACTCCCTACTGGGGATGTGCCCGCAACCGAGGTACATGCCCTTGACCGGAATCGAACCTGGGACCCTTCAGTGCGCAGGCCGACACTTTATCCACTGAGCCAAACCAGTATGGGCTGTTTTCATTTTAATAATGTAAATAGGACAAGTATCTATTGGCTTTCACCAATGCTAAGATAATTACCAGTTGCCTACAGCTTCATTCGCAGTAGAAACTCTTTATATTTTGCTTGGAGAGAAAAGTAATTGTGTTAATTTCTTTTGCATCAACATACACTCTATATTTTTTATTTTTACTTATATTTTCAATATATACACTTGAAGGAGGAACAAGGTTGCCTAATTCCATCAAGATTTCAAAGAAGTGAAAAAAAAAACAAACACACATGGAAAAAACACACAGGAGAAGCTTTGAGGAGGAATATATGATGTATGCATTAAAGGTTTGTTTGGTGGTTATTGTTCCTCTTCTGAATATTTGTAGTCAGATTTCCTTGAACATGAAACTGTAAAATGAACTCAGTAGGCAATGAGCTTACCTGAACTCCTCATAGTGATTCCACAGAACACTTCTGCCAAAGGCACAGTGTGGAAGACCCCTCTGCAGCCAGCAACAGCTCAGACTCTGCCCCCACGAGGTACAAATCCCTCAGGATGGAGTCCTTTCTCAGGCTTCAAGTTATAGAGCCTCCAAATGTTCCCAGACTATATATTGAGAGGACTTTCTATGGCTTATCTAATCCAAATGCTAAAATCTCATATTATTCATTTTCTCACTTTTAAGATACCTTAGGCTTATTTATTTTTTCCTCAAATCTTATCTAAGAAGGGAAAGAGGACAAAAAGAGAAGTGAAGGTGGGAAGATGGGACTGACATCCAGAACTTCCATTCCTTCAGCCCCCAGGGGGATGCTGTTCCTTCTGAAGAGTGTGTTTTGCTAGATTTCAGAATTCAATGTTATTTACCTCTGTTTAAACCACTTCCTGGATGAAAATGATCATGTCTCAATGTCCAGAAATACAAGGCCCTGGTCATATGTTTTCTCCCTTTCTTACTTGCCTAATACTCCTCTGGGATTTGACCTAGTTGGCATGAATTGTGTCACATACCGGTCTCTTGATTACGTACATAAATATGTGTGTACTAGTTCAGAATCTGGTGGGGAAGGCGGTGAATTGGAGGATATCTTGAGAGGAGGACCAAGAGTCATTCAAGAGCTGAGTGGGGACCCAGGACATTCAAACTAAAAACAAAAATCATGCTTAAGAGATCAATCGAGTTAATACGGGTGAAGAGACAGTTGTATGCACAATTAGATGATACAGGCGGTAGCTTTTACTCTTGATTGGTGTTTTATCTGCACCTTGAGGCAAGCCTCGGTGTAGGCGCTATCAGCAAAGAGCTAAGTGTGAAGCAAATGTCTTTACTACCTCCACGTCCTGGAACTGTCCCTTTGACCTGAGCCAAGCCACTGTAGCTCCTTAAACAGGCCACATGGCTTTTTTCTCCCTGCTTTGAACATCCCATTTCCTTCTCTAAAGTGGCCTTTCTCCCCTCGTTTAATACAAAATTACATATAAAGTTCTCAGAAACGCAGCTCAGGTTCTTTCTACTCTGTGAAGCCCTTCTGTTTTAGTTTCCTGTGGATGACAACAAATCACACAAACTGGGTGGCTTCAAACAAGAGGAATTTTACTTCACAGTTCCAGAGGCCAGAGTAGGAAGGGCAGGTATTGGCAGGGCCACTCTCCCTCCAGAGGTTCCAGTGAAGAATCCTTCCTAGTTTCTCCAAGTTTCTGGTGGCTTCCTGTGTCCCTTGGCTCACTCTAATCCAGTATGACTGTGGGAACCATGACAGAGTACGCCGGATGCTCAAGGCCAATTGGAGTGTGAAAGGCCTTGTTGAGAGTATGCCGGATGGCCATGTCCACTCTAAAATTGGGAATCTTATTTTTTAAAAATATATTTTATTGATTTTTTACAGAGAGGAAGGGAGAGGGATAGAAAGCCAGAAACAACGATGAGAGAGAAACATCGACCAGCTGCCTCCTGCACACCCTCTACCGGGGATGTGCTCGCAACCAAGGTACATGCCCTTGACCGGAATCGAACCTGGGACCTTTCAGTCCGCAGGCCGACGCTCCATCCACTGAGCAAAACCGGTTTCAGCTAAAATTGGGAATCTTAATCAGGGTGTCCATGGATGATACACAGATGCAAGGCCACAACAATCTCATGGTACACTGCCCTTCTATAACCCAAATGATGATGTCACTGTTGGCAGGAAGCCTCTTTTGTCTAGGTAGTATTAAAGTATATTACTAAGGCTAGAGAGCAGAGACGAAGCTAAGAGCTGTTGCTGCTGCAATGTTAGGCTAGAAAGGCTACTGTGGCTGCTGAGGAGAGAGCTCAGGTGCTGCTACTATGTAAAGTGGTGAGTCTAATGGCAGGGAGCGGCTGCTCAGATAGTGGCTGTGGGTACAGAGGCTACTGCTACCTTGTGGGAAAGGTGATTTATTGACTAGCCAGTGTTTGGATGCCTATATGGGACTGTTGTGAAGAACTCTTTTGTCTGCTGGCTCCTGTAATAAATACTCATTCTTATATACCCACAACTTCTCATGGCTTCTCTGTCTACCACCCGGTGTCCAAGAAGGTCCAGCCCCTGGCAGAGGGGCTTGACCCCAACAGTTAGTGTAGTAGGGCAGGATTCAGAAGAATATGTGGACTCAGAGCAGCAGTGTTCTGACAATGATCCTAAGTTACATCTTAATGACAATTTGCAGAGACCCTACTTTCAGATAAGGCCGCATTCACAGGTCCTAGATAGACATGAAATTGGGGGAGACAATATTTAACCAAGTAAATATTTTTTTTATCAAAGTTTGCCTATTTTCTCAGATTATTTACCCTTTTTTTGTGTGACAGCAGTACTTAGTATATATCTCTTTTTATCATTATTGTGCTGCCTCATAATTTATTATGTCTTTCCTCCTTATCAGCTTGACAGTTCCTAAATACAGAATACATGTATTATTTATCTTGGTGACCCTAGCACCCCATACTGAGACTGATTCATAGTTGGTGACAAATAAATGTTTAATTGTCTCATATACTTTCTTGAGTACCTCAAGAATGGAGCCCACAGTGAATGCCTCACCCTTACTGATGATCATTGTTCCTTATAGCATTGTTCCAATTACATCCTGTACAAATGTAGGTACTTTTTATTTAGTAAATTTTATGTTAGCAGAATGACAGTTCCACTTCTCTCTCATTCATATCTTCATATGAAGCACTGCTTATTCTGGCAACATTCAGTAGTAAACTATGTCTTATGTTATGCTTTTTGCAAAAGAAGTCAGTATAGCTCATGGATTAGAGAAAGTATTTCTTGCTATGATGCTCTTTTCAGAAACTGTCTAAACTAGTTTCTAAAATCATTATTTCTGTCTTACTATTTTAAACAAAGGATTTAAAACATTGTTTAATATGCTCTTGATACTCAGTGCCTTTAATATGAGCATACAATATTTTACTGAGCTAAAATAAAACAATACATTCAGGAATGTCTGGATATGTTTTTATGTTTTATAGCTTTCTATGGTAAAATAGTGATTAATAGCATTGGTGTAGACCTAACTATATACCAAAGTTTTAAACACTTTTCATCAGTTAATATTTACAGCACAAGGAGAAAGTTGACCTTATTGACCCATTTTACAGATTAAGAAACTGAGGCATATAGTTAAGTGATCTCCCTGGGGTTATGCAGCTAGTAAATGGCAGAACAAGAATTCAAAACAGTGCCATGGTGCCAGAATCAGCAGTTGAATAATGAAACAATATCATGATTGTCGGCTTTCCTTAGCACACCATCGGCCAGATGGCTCTTACTTTGCCACCTGTCACATAAAAACTTCACCTTCCCTCATCATTTATGGCTTCTGTCTTGTCCATGTATTTCTGTACCAGGTGAAAATCAGAGTGGCAAGGCCTGGAAGGCCACTACCCTGGACATTTTGCTGGCTTTGGTGAATGTGTAACATGTCACAACATATTTTTTTCAGGCAGAGTCCTGGGATAGAAGCTGTGTTCTCTTTGGTCACCAAAATCTTTCTTTACTTCCATATGCAAATGGACTATACTCATTTAGGAAGTTTCATAAACATTTTCTAAATGGTTCCTTAGTTCAAGGTCTTATAAAGAGAATGAAAGGATGTATACAGATTACTAGTAAATATAAATTCTAAGAGCAATAGAGAAGCCTGATTCTAAAGTCAGGAAGAATGATCTTAATGGGATGGGTGAAGGCAGGTTGGAAGTTGAAATTGGTGGCTTTATTGTTGATTGGTAAGGAAGCAGAAAATGTTAAAGCTATTTCTGTTTTACTATTTCTTTGCAGATTCCATTGTCTCACTTTTTCTTTGTTTTCTAATCCCTTTATCAGGCCTTCTTCTATTGCCAGTCAAAATTAAGTAGCAATAGTATTCACATGTAATTCTAGAAGGGAGAAAGAAAGAGAGAGCGAGAGAGAGCGAGAGAGAGCGAGAGAGAGCGAGAGAGAGCGAGAGAGAGAGAGAGAGAGAGAGAGAGAGAGAGAGAGGCCAAAGTTAAAATCCAGGGAGAACTAAAGGATTAAGATGGCCAACTCAAGTTTTTACAAGTTCTGAGATGCCTTTGGCTGTCTTCATAGACTGTCAACAGCATGATGAAGTGTGAATAGCTCAGACAAGATGCAAAATACAGAATTGTAATATAACCTAGATTTTGGATTTATTCCAGCTAACTGAGACTCCCTGGTAAACTGTACCAGACACTAATTGAGGAAAACAAATATGTAACCATATAAACTCTCCCTTTTGGTTAGGTAGTCTAATTTAAAAAATTATAGTAAAATGTTTTCTTTATACTATTTGTCTTATTTTCTTAATTATATTTATGACCTGATTACTGCAGAACAGTAAAAAAATATTTCTTGACTTTTTTTATGTGAAAAATTAATTAATATTAGCTTAAATTCTATGAAAGGACACTGCAGGGAAGACTAATTTTTATCTTTAGAACTTGGACAAGGGTAGAGTTAGAACACATGACACAATTTTCCTCAGGCCTCAAGCCATCAGTCCTAGGTGCTCAAACAATACTTGTTGAGTGATTGACTAGTTGGAGTAGTTGTCTGGAACGTCAAACCATCTTATGTGATTCTACTATTCAAATTCTTTATCTCAGGCTTTCTCTCTGGTAAGCCAGGCTAACCTGTATTCAGAAGCAGCTCTTCTTTCTCTTCGCTCCAACCTCAGTTTTCACTGACCAAATGTCTTGGGATTTGTAACCACAAATAACTGCTTTAGAGAATTTTCTGACCTTAAAAACCAGTGTATAGAAAAAAATAGTTTAATCATGTCTAGGAATGTCCAGGCTTTCAAAGTCACCTGTGAGGCTCATCAAGGTGGAGGGACTATGAAATAGCATTAATGTGAAGGGCATATAGGTGGCAGTTCTTAATATCAAGATGATTGATTTCATATCCTTGAAATGTACCAAACTTTAACTCTAGGTTCAGCAACTCCATAATTTACATAAGTACAGTCTTGTGTCAGTTCATTAACAGTTCATTAGTAAGTCTGGGGAAGATGTTCTGAAATGTTCTCAGGAAAATCACGAGGGAAAACACCAGAAAATAAAATTATATTAAAAGATTACCTTTAGAGAAAGGTGTCCATGTATGTGTGAAGGTGTGTGTTTTCTTTTGTGTTTAATCTACCTTCATTTTTAAGCAGTGATTCTGGTCAGGTGTACATGGGTCAGCATCTATCCTGGAAGCAACATACGGGTTAAATTTTGAGACCTAATTTAGATATATATGGATTTTACATTGTTGAGATTGACCTACAACTTAAATGTGTGTTTCATACCATTCTACATTTTTACATGATTTAATAGTTACTTGAATGTACCTTATAACTATGAAATATTTGATGTTCAGGTTCGCTTTCTTTCATTTTAGGTAAACATAAAAGGTAGGGGATTTTTTGTGAATGATCTGTTCCAGACAGACACTTTCCTTGAAGTTCAAATTTCTAGATACGGAGAAGACACCTGCTCCTCCGGGTCTTTGCATGCATAGGCCTATATATACAAGAAATAACCAAGTCCTCTATGGTCATTCAAGTTAAATTATTAAAGTTAGGCTACCGAAGACTCAGAAGAACTTGATGAACTCAGACAACAAAGGAGAATGTTGAGGGAAAGAGGAAGCAGAGGTCAAAATCTCCATAATAAAATGCTCTAAATAAGCAGAGGCACTTTCCTAAAGTTCCCCTTCAAGATTGCAAGTGCTTAGAAAACCCTGCAAAAGAAAATAAGTTTCTTACTTCGTATCAGTTTGAGAATGATCATATGGACTTTTACTGTGGTATTTACTTTGGCAGCAACACAGAAAGAGAAAATGTCAAGGTCCAGTGTGGGAGAGAGGGATACACTTGAAGGCATGTTTAAATAAGAAACTTCCAGAAGTCATGGTCAATATGGGCAGGGCTCTGCTTCTCCCTGCCTACAACGAAGTGATTGACCCCCACACACCCAACAATCCATGAGGAATGAAAACCTTTGATTCTGCATCAAAGGTCACAGCATTGCTACTTATCCATTTTTGTTCCAGGCGTTTGGTTCCTTTATGGGCAATGGGCATTTCCACCATGCCTGGACCCAGAGTTGTGTTAGCTTTACTCCAAAATATTGAACTCAGATGGCCACATCCACGCTAATTGCAGCCTTTATAATATTTCCAAAGGTTTCTAAGGCTTCAAAGTCATAGGATCTGGGTCCTTAGTACTCATACACTTCTCCCTATTCTAAGTGGCTGATTACTTATTCATTACCAGCCACACATTGGGGGCATAAACTTAATTCCTTCCTACTGAGTTTGCTCTCTCTGGTTAGATATATAACTGTTTTCATGTTCTGTTGGTGACCAGCATTGGCATCCCATTCCTGTTTGCTGAGTACTGTCTTTATGTCTTCCATGCATATTTGCTGTGTGATTACAGAAATTATGGTGAAAATTCAGGGAAGATCTGATTAACAAGAACAACAACAAAAAAGGGACTTTAGCAAGCCAAAGAGACATGTAAGCAAGCATTTTTAAGCGCATTTCTTTTTGTAATTTTCCAAAAGCATATGTACTTTACTAATTAAATATACTTAAATGTAACTGTTTTCATACAGACAGAGGATATCAATCTCTAGGTCATCCAGGCCAACTTGCTTCCTAAAGCAGAAATCCTTTCACAAGCTCCACCTCAGGTGGTTACTCATTCCTGAGCTCCAATACATCCAGGCTCCCAGGCCACCTTCCCTGTACACATACTTCCTGATCTTCCTGACTTTCCAAGCCAGCCTCTAGCGAAACATACATCTATTTCTCTCCATATGAGATAAACTGGTGGTTGTTTTCATAGAGATTGAATTCTTAAATATTTGATTTGAAACCACTGTTAAATTAGATGAGCTTGAGCACAGAGTTCTTTTTGGACTTTTTCAAATACAGCTTTGGTATTTAATGATATAGATCAAATGTCCCCTGTCCCAAAGTGAAGTTTCAGCCTCTTAAGATTGGTATGGTGTCGCTCCTTCTACCTCTACCGTAACTGAGAATTTATTAAAAATAAAAATAAAAACCTATTGTATTAAAGTTAGAGAATTAAAAGTTCAAAAAATAAATTCACAAAAGGAGATTTTGAAGAGGTAGAAAGAAGAGGCTAGGCCTGAGAACAGATGCTTACCAGAGGCATCAAGGTCCCTGGTGAGACTGAAAGTGATTACAGAGTAGGTGAGTTGAGTAAAAACTGAACATATGCGTATTTGCCTCCTGGCTTTCTGGTGGGCTGGTCCTTCGTTTTGAGGGAGGAAAATATGGTACAGCCTCAGCAGGTTTGGCTCAGTGGATAGAGTGTCGACCCACAGACTGAGGGTGGTGGGTTTGATTCTGGTCAAGGGTACGTACCTTGCTTGTAGGCTCAATCCCTGGCCCCCGGGTAGGGGTGCATATGGAGGCAACCAATCCATGTAATGTGTCTCTCTCACATCGATGTTTCTCTCTCTCTGACTCTACTCCTCCCTCTTAAAAAATCAATGTAAAGAATTTCCTCAGGTAAGGATTAACACACACACACACACACACACACACACACACACACACACACAATGATAAAGTCTTTGTATATAATATCTTTATTTGTGATGAAGGAACAGGGTTTTACATAGTGACTGTGTTCCTTCTATAAATATCCATGAAACCACCACACTGCCTTTTGGTTAGGGGTTTAGTAAATTGTTTCACTCCTGGCTCTTGCCATTCCTGGGATCTCCCACAGAGTTAAGGTGAGCACTGTCTTCATATGAAGCTAATGTAGGCTCCTGCCTTAGGAGGAGCCAGGCGGCCAATTCATTAAATGTCTCCACCTTCCTATTGTGCCTATATATATATATATATATATATATATATATATATATATATATAGATATTTTTTTATTTTTTTTCTGGTGGAGAATTACAAGCAAATAAGTGGTTTGCAATTACATGTGAACAAATTTAACCAAACTGTGTCCACAAGATTTTTCCTTCTTTGCTCATTAGACTATACTTCTTCCTTCTAGATATTTATGGGATTGAAATAACCCACTAAGAATCCCACTCAAAAACTGCACAGTAAGGAATAGAAACATAATAATAATTATCATTGCTATTTATTCTGATTCTTATATAATTCTTTTATTTATTAATGAGTTAGAAATGCACTAATTGAATGCCACTTTTAAACACATGAAAATACCTAGTGAAAATGTCAAGTTTATGCAGTTCCACCTGTTTTACACAGCACCTGTAGGAGGTGGCATGCACATGACATGCTTTGTGAAGGCCACGCTTTGGCACCACTTGAGAGAATGGCACTAATACAATATCTTACACAAATGCTCTTTCCCTATGTTCTAAACTGCAGAAGTTTATATTATGGGCGGAGATAGTACATTGATTAAGAGAGCAGGTGAGAGCCTTGGTTAGAATACTATCTGGCTGACACCTATAGGTTGCATTATCTGAGATAAATGATCTAATTTCTCTAAGCTCTCTTCCCTGATTATAACAGGAATTAATAATATTGTTATCCTCATAATATTTTTGTGAAGATCAAATGACACAATGTATCTTTAGAATTTAGTGTACTGACTTACATAAAAATATTATCATTATAATTAAATGTATTTACCTTATGAAAATCATTCATTATGATAGTGCATGGTTTGTTTGCTCATTGAAATAAATAATATGGAGATAGTTTTGTTCAAGTCAACGTGTTACATAGACACAAACTAAATTCTAACAGGCCAGCCAGAAAAAGATATATTGAAAATGGGCTCATGCTTATTTTGTATTTGTTGTTTGTAACCCATAAAAATATTTTGACATTTCTACATATTTCATGAACTTATGTGAATAATTAAATGTTTGCCACTTCGAAATGCAAATAATGGGCAAAAAAGCACCCTCATCCTGTCTTCAAGGGGCAAGCATCCCTGAACTTATTCAGTACCTGGCAGTCCCATTCTTAACTGAGTTGTGCGTTTCAATCTTATTCCAATTAGCTAGCAAAGTCTATGACTTGAGATAGTTATAGAATAAGAGTATACAATGTTCTCAAAGCTCATCTATGGAAGCAATAAACTTGTTAGCTGACAGCAAATTTGTGGTGACAGTCTTAACAAGGTTTTAATCCCAGTTTTCTCATTACAATTTATGTGAATTTAAGCAAGTCATTTAATCTCAAAGTACCTTAATTTCTCATCCATAAAATGTTGAAAATAGTATGAATTTTAGTGTCGTGAACCTTAAGTTAGGTAATACATATTAAGCATTTGTGATTGCTTACTCTATACAATGTATTTCTGTATAGCAGGGCAGAACTTCTGCTAGTGTAATAATGGTCATTTCCTAATCTGAAACACTGAACTCTATTTTAGTAAGTTTTGGTTCAAGTCAATTGCAATTAGGCAAGGTACTATTGATCAACATAAATAACAACACAAATAAATAGGTAAAGTCCTGAATCTAAGAATCTATATCAGTCTAATCTTAAATCAATACCAGTCATAATCCTATATAATAAAGAGGTAATATGCAAATTGACCATCATGCCCTCACAAGATGGCTGCCTACAACCAGGCCCGCAGGGGAGTTAGTGAAGGACGACCAAAGGGCTGAACAAGCAGGCTGCGTGGGGTGACCAGGCCGGCAGGGAGGTTAGTGAGGGATGACCAAACAACTGAGCAGCAAGCTGCATGGGGTGACCAGGCCAGCAGGGGGTGACCAAATGAATGAACAACAGGCTGTGTGGGGTGACCAGGCCAGCAGGGGGGGCCAAGAGGGGTGACCAGGCTGGCAGGGGGGCAGTTGGGGGTGACCAGGCCAGCAGGGGGGCAGTTGGGGTGACCAGGCCGGCAGGGGGGCAGTTAAGGGCAACCAGGCTAGCAGGGGGGTGCAGTTGGTGGCAACCAGGCTGGGGTGGGGGGGGGGGAGTAAGGGATGACTAGTCTGGCAGGGGGGCAGTCAGGAGCAACCAGGCCGGCAGGGAGGGGGCAGTTGGGGGTGATCAGGCTGGCATGCAGAGGCAGTGAAGGGCAATCAGGCTGACAGGGGGGCAGTTAGGGATGACCAGGCAGGCAGGCAGGTGAGCAATTAGGAGTGGTCCAGGATTGTGAGAGGGATGTTTGACTACCAGTTTAGGCCTAATCTGGCAGTCGAACATCCCCCGAGGGGTCCTGGATTGGAGAGGGTTCAGGCTGGGCTGAGGGGACCCCCTCATGCACAAATTTCGTTCACTGGGCCTCTAGTAATTTTTATAACTAATTGACAATAATATAAATGACACTGGAAAACATTTGGAATGGAGGTTAAGGGTAAAGTAAGAACCAATAACACAGTTGAGAAAGAATACAAAAATAGGGTGACATGAAGGAGAGGGTTTAGGTGTATCTTGATATATGCTTTATTATAATAATCTTGCTGAGGGTGCAATTAAAAAATAAATTACCCATCATTTAAAATGATAATACTAGTTAGTATATACAATGCATATCTCAATGCATTGTTCATAAAAATATGAACAATAAAATGACAATAAATACATATCTATCAACAATTAAATCTAAAATAAAAATAAATGAACAAGAAATCTAGTGAACAAAATAAACTGATGAATAAAGGCATGGAAACATGGAACAGACTGATGAATCTCAGAGGGAAGAAGTGTGGGGGAAACAGGGAGAGATTAGCCAAGAATCTTACATGCATACTAGAGGCCTGGTGCATGCAATTCATGCACGGGAGGGGGGTGTCCCTTAGCCTGGCCTGCACCATCTCCAATCCAGGACCCCTTGGGGGATGTCTAACTGCTGGTTTAGGCCCAATCCCTGCGCAATCCCTCTCGCAATCTGGGACTGATGGCCCCTAACTGCTTGCCTGCCTACCTGCCTGATCACTCCTAACCACTCTGCATGCCGGCCTGTTTGCCCCTAACTGCTCCCTTGCAATCCTGATCACCCCTAACCTCCTTTGCCTTGGCCTCTGCCACCGCAGCTTTGTCCAGAAGGATGTCGGGAAGGCTGTTTATTAGCATATTATGCTTTTATTAGTACAGATATGCATTACCTATGGACACAGACTATAAGGTGGGGAAGACCTGAGGTGGGTGGGAGCCAGGTAGAGGGAGCAAAGTGGGAAAATAAGGGGGACATCTGTAATAATTTCAACAATAAAGATACTATCTAATAAAAGAGCAATATGCAAATTAAGCATCACTCCGCCACACCCACAAGCCACGCCCACCAGCCAATCAGGAGTGAGTATGCAAATTAACCCAACCAAGATGGCTGCGGCCACAGAGCGAGCAAGAGGCTTGGGTTTCCCTGGTAATGGAGGAAGCCAAGCTTTCTGCACACCCTGGCCGGTCTAGGCCTCCACTCAAGGCTACAATGTTTCAATTATAGAAGATAAATAAATCCCAACAAAAATGGCTGCGGCCACAGAGCAAGCAGGAGGCTTGGTTCTGCTCAAGACTACAAAGTTTCCATTATAGAAGATAAATAAATCCCAGATATCAGGGCCTCCACTTGGGTTGCTGGGGGACGTGGCCGGCCTGCAAACCACCACAGTCCCCTCTCCCAGGCCGCCCCATGCCCCAAGGGAACCCCCACCCTGATTTGGGACACCCTTCAGAGCAAACCAGCTGGCCCCTACTTGTGCACCAGGCCTCTATCCTATCTAATAAAAGAGTATATGCAAATTGACCGTCACTCCAACACACACAAGATGGCTGCCCTTATGTGGACACAAGATGGCCGCCACAAGATGGCCAGCAGGGGAGGGCAGTTGGGAGGGACCAGGCCTGCAAGGGAGGGTAGTTGGGGGCAATCAAGCCTGCAGGGGAGGGCAGTTAGGGGTGACCAGGCCTGGAGGGGTGGGCAGTTAGGGGTGACCTGGCCTGGAGGGGTGGGCAGTTAGGGGTGACCAGGCCTTCAGGGGAAGGCAGTTAGGGGCAATCAGGCTGGCAGGGGAGCAGTTAGGCATCAATCAGGCTGGCAGGGGAGTGGTTAGGGGGTGATCATGCTGGCAGGCAGAAGCGTTTAGGGGCAATCAGGAAGGCAGGCAGGCGAGCAGTTGGGAGCCAGCAGTCCTGGATTGTGAGAGGGATGTCCAACTGCCCGTTTAGGCCCGATCCTACTGGTATCGGGCTTAAATGGGTAGTCGGACATCCCTCAAGGGGTCCCAGATTGGAGAGGGTGCAGGCTGGGCTGAGGGACACACCCCTTCATGCACGAATTTCATGCACAGCGACTCTAGTTTAAAAATAAAAAAATAAAAAATAAAATAAAAACTAGTATTAGTACAGAATTGTGCTACATGTTTTATTCACGACATATTCTGAAAATATATAGGTGTAGTAATAAAGATATGGAAATTTACTGATTAAACATAGTGATATCAAATCCAGTACACAGAGGTAGGTAAATTATAAGTTTAATAAAGAAATCAAAACTCAGGATTTAACTATCATTTTACATGAGTTCAATCCCCTGAATATCAATAAGAAACATTATCTATACAATTGATGATATAGTAAAAGTAAAAGAAATTGAAAGAAATTGAATTGAAAAAAATGTTTTATTACTATTTAGTAATGTTGAATACTTACAAAATTTTTATGTAAGATATTCATTCAGTAATGTCTTTATTGCCAACTTATACTTTTTCAAGTGGTATGTTTAATAGAAAAAAATGAGTCAATGTATTTTGAAGATTATCAGCAGTGCATTTGCTTAATATTACCCTTAGAGTAAGTTTTAACTTTAAAAGGTGACCTATTATGTTCTTTATTTGTAAATGTTTATTTGATCCACCATATACTCAATATAGTCATGTACCACATAATGACATTTTTGTCAAGGATGGACCTCAAAAATTATGGTGATTCCATAAGATTATAATGGAGCTAAAACCTTCCTATTGCCATGTGACGTTGCCATGGTAACATCATAACATACAGCATTATGTGTTTGTGGTGCTGCTGGTGTAAACAAAGTTACTGCTAATCATATAAAAGTATTAGGCCATCCCATCTAGGTTAATGTGAGCACACTCTATGATCACACAATGACAAAATTGCTAAATAATGCATTTCTCAGAATGTAATCCCCTACATTAAGTGGTACATGACTGTACTATGCAAGACACTAAGTGAAAGAGCTGGTTATGCCTGCAGAAGTAATAATATATTAAACTACAGGTGGAATCAGGAGCACCTCCTTCACCTCAACTCCTCCATTGAATTGCTTAAAATATAATTTTTATGATCTTTATAATTTATATTCCAAAATTTCAGACATATTAAAAGAGGTAAAATATAAAGCAATAAACTATCATGTGCCAACCATCCACCATTAAAAAAACCCCACACATTTGAGGATGCCTATGTGCCAGAGCTATGTTGGTTCTCCATTCCTTGTACTTACTTCTTCAGAGGAAACATTAATTTATGCATTTCTTCATAGTTTTACTTATATCTATCAGTCTAACTGTCTATCTACATTCCATGTATACATATGAGAGAGAGATAGAGAAAGAGAATGTGTGTATATATATATATATATACATGATTTATATAAAGCTTGTGAAAAAATATAGGGATGGGCAAACTATAGGTTTATAGCTGTAATACAAATAGATGATACAATAATTAATAAATAACATAAGAATAAACTATGTTTTGCATATTTCCAACTATAAACTTACTTTTGCCAACCCCTGTATAAACACATTTGTGTATGATAAAATATATTGTTTACAATATATTATTTTGCTTAACATGTTTTTAAACTTTACATAAATATATAGTATTGTGCTTTATAAAACTTTTTAACCTGATATTTTATTCACTCAGTATTATATTTTTGAGTCATCTCTATGATATATGTACTCTATTTCACGTATTTTACTATTACAACTAGAGGCCCGGTGCATGAAATTTGTGCAATGGGGGAGGGTTCCCCCTCAGCCCAACCTGCACCCTCTCCAATCCGGGACTACTTGGGGGATGTACGACTACTGGCAGTCAGACATCCCTCTCACAATCCTGGACTGCTGGCTCCTAATCGCTCACCTGCCTGCCTGCCTGCCTGGTCACCCCTAAATGCCCCCCCACTGGCCTGATTGCCCCTCACTGCCTCTGTGTGCTGGCCTGGTATCCCCTAACTGCCCCCCGCTGCCGGCCAGATCACCCCCCAACTGCCCCCTCCCTGGCGGCCTGGTCACTCCTAATTACCCTCCTGCTGGCCTGGTCACCTCTTACTGCCCCCCTCTGCCTGTCTGATCACCCCCAACTGCCCCCCTGCCAGCCTGGTCACCCTCAACTGCCCCCATGCTGGTCTGGTCGGCCCCAACTGCCCCCCCCCCACTGGCCTGGTCACCCCACACAGCCTGCTTGTTCAGTTGTTTGGTTGTCCCTCACTAATCCCCTGCTGGCCTCGTCGCCCCATGCAACCTGTTTGTTCAGTCGTTTGGTCGTCTATCACTAACCCCCTGCCAATCTGGTCGCCCCACGCAGCCTGCTTATTCAGTCATTTGGTCGTCCCTCACTAACCCCCTGCCAGCCTGGTCGTAGGCAGCCATCTTGTGAGGGCATAAGGATTAATTTGCATATAACCTCTTTATTATATAGGATTATCTTTTCATTTGTTGATTGACAACCAGATTGCTTTCAGTTTCTAGCTATGACAAAATAGTTCTTTAAATATTTTAATACTAGAGGCCTGATGCATGAAATTTGTGCAAGGGGCTTGGCTCTCACAGCTGTGGCAGCTTGCCTCAGCCCTCACACCCCTGGCTTCATCCCGAAGGTTGTTCAGCTGTCTGGTCTAATTAGCGTATTATGCTTTTATTATTATTGATGTGACTTCTATTGCATATGTGTGTGCAAGAATTTCTTCAGATTGTAAAAGTAGTTGTAAAATTCCTGGATTATTAGGAATTTTATTAGACATCATTAATATTTAAAACCTCTTAAAGTGAGAGTATGCTAAGCTGGCATCTAATATTTGAATATGTGCCTAATATTTGAATAATAATGTCATTGATTTTATCATGTCCTTTTTCTCCTCTAGAGTATAATTGGGTAAAAAGATCATAGGTGTATCAGCGACATGGCTACCTCAGAGATATGAAATGAAGGGATATAGAATAAACAAAAGGACACAGGGTAGACTGTAAGCTAATGTTATTTATGTGTTTTATTATTCATCATGCTCTGGATTTATTTTTCCCTGAGCTGATAGCTCCAATAACTTCCTTAAACTTTTAGTATGTAATTATATACAGATATCAAAAAATTACCAATAAATGCTATTGCTTATTTCCTATAGTTGTTCCTCTATAGTTTTAGATACCCATCTCATTTACATAGCTTTAGACAACCAAACATACTTCTTAATGTCTTAGAAACTAGCACAGTTAGCTGACTTTATCACAAGGGTCACACTAATACATACACATTACTATAAGACAATATTTTTGAGAATTATAGAATGTTCAAACTAGAAAAGAACTTTGGAAATAATTTAAAGTAGACCCTTGAACAACATGGGTTTGAATATCACAGGTTCACTTATACATGTATTTTTTCAATAAAAACTATAAATGTATTTTCTCTTTCTTATGCTTTTCTTAACATTTTCTTTTCTCTAGCTTCCTTTTTTATAAGAATACTAGAGGACTGGTGCACGAAATTCGTGCATGGGGGTGTGTGTCTCTCAGCCCAGCCTGCACCCTCTCCAATCTGGGACCCCTCAAGGAATGTCCGACTGCCCGTTTAGGCCCGATACCAGTAGGATCGGGCCTAAACGGGCAGTCGGACATCCCTCTCACAATCCAGGACTGCTGGCTCCCAACTGCTTGCCTGCCTGCCTTCCTGATTGCCCCTAAACGCTTCTGCCTGCCAGCATGATCATCCCCTAACCACTCCCCTGCCAGCCTGATTGATGCCTAACTGCTCCCCTGCCGGCCTGATTGCCCCTAACTGCCTTCCCCTGAAGGCCTGGTCACCCCTAACTGCCCTCCCCTGCAGACCTGGGTCCACCCCCCCAACAGCCCTTCCCTCGCAGGCCTGGTCCCTCCCAACTGCCCTCCCCTGCTGGCCATCTTGTGGCGGCCATCTTGTGTCCACATGGGGCAGCCATCTTTGACCACATGGGGACAGCCATTGTGTGTGTTGGAGTGATGGTCAATTTGCATATTACTCTTTTATTAGAGAGGATAGAGGCTTGGTGCACGGGTGGGGGTTGGCTGGTTTGCCCTGAAGGGTGTCCCGGATCAGGGTGGGGGTTCCATTGGGGTGTGGGACAGCCTTGGAGAGGGGCCTGTGGTGGTTTTCAGGGCGGCCATGCGCCCCTGGCGACCCAAGCGGAGGCCCTGGTATCTGGGATTTATTTATCTTCTATAATTGAAACTTTGTAGCCTTGAGCGGAGGCCAGGGCCAGACAGAGCGGGCGGGAAGCTTGGCTTCCTCTATTGCCATGGAAACCCAAGCCTCCTGCTTGCTCCATGGCCGCAGCCATCTTGGTTGGGTTAATTTGCATACTTGCTCCTGACTGGCTGGTGGTGGGCGTGGCTTGTGGGTGTAGCGGAGGTATGGTCAATTTGCATGTTTCTCTTTTATTAGTGTATATAGTATAAATACATATAACATGCAAAATATGTGTTAATTTGCTGTTTATATTATTAGTAAGGCTTTCAGTCAAGAGAATGCTATATGTAGTTAACTTTTGGGGGAGTCAAAAGTTATATGCTGACTTTTGGCTGAGGTAGGGGTTGGTGCTTTTTTCCCTGAATTGTTCAAGGATCAACTGTACTTCTATTCCTCATTTTATAAATAAAATAATGTTTAGAGATAATACATTAATTTGATTAATAATATCCTTGGAGAAGAAGGATTAGGACTTAGCCTAAAATGATCATTCTCTTCCTCATTTTACTCTGTTGTATTAAAACTTTCCCTTCTACAGCATAGTATCCATTATCAGTAGATGAAGTCTTTCTTGTTTATATTTTTATTTTTCCTCAAATCATGCTAACATATCACTTCATACATTTAGCATATTTAGTAATTTTAAAAAATATATTTTTATTGATTTCAGAAAGGAAGGGAGAGGGAGAGAGAGATAGAAACATCAATGCTGAGAGGGAATCACTGATCAGCTGCCTCCTGCACACCCCCTACTAGGGATCCAGCCCGCAACCTGAGCATGTGCCCTTAGTGGATGCTCTATTCAATAAGCCAAACCAGCCAGGGTGCATATTTAGTGATTTTTACCTTAAAAATTAAATTGCTGTTAGTCTAAAAAATATACTATTAAAGAAGAAATTTTTCAAATAAGCTACTCGTATAATGAATGGAATGTTTAAAAATGAGATAATCATGAAAATAATCAATTCAACCCATCTTTTGTTATGGAAAAACATAACGAAGGCTACTCAAGTGACAGGAAAAGTTCATCAGAACACCTTCTGAGATCTCACTATCCCCCATGAAAGAGTAGAGGAAGGTAACTTTGGCCAATGCTGGGGTGGAGTCTATAGTTGAAGTAATGCAGCTTACAGACAGAAACACGGGGGAAGTACAAACTGTGTCCTTGGGGGCACTGGAGAGAAAACTGAGCTCTGTTATCATGTCTAATGATAAAATGTGGTGGTGGCAAAAGAGATGGCAAAGCCAAGAGATTCAGAAACTCCAAATGAGATGGAGTAAACAGCAAACACAAGAAAATATCACTGACGGTTATAGCAAAGACAAAACAAAATTATTAAAACATCAACAACAACAATAAACCCAGCAGCTAGAAAGCCTAGGTGAATTTGTTCATGTTCCTTCTAGTGCTTTATAATTTGGTATATAGGTTGCAGATATTAGTACAAGTTAGGGTCTGTAGGTTTCATGTTGAGACACTACATAATTCAAGTATTTTTTTTTGTAGTATTTAGCACAAATCCTGGAGAAGTATGATAACAGATTTTACATTCCAAAATGCTGGAAGAAGGAAATATATCATTGTCTTTGTAGAAACATTGTTACTATTTCAAGAGGACAAGACTGTAATGTTAAAATGAATTTTTAAAAATGGGTCAATAAATTGAAATGTTTGGGTGATCAGAAACCATTATTCCTGAATGATTAAACCACATTCCAGATAATAATATTAAGACTGTGCCCTGGAACTTAATAATATTAAGGTTGTGGCCTGGAACTTAATAGAATGTTCTATAAGAAATGAAATATCCCATAAGTTGTTGGTTGTGTTCCACCTGTGTTTTTCTCTGTTAGAGAACATCTGTGATGATTTTAAAAGAGGAAACTTATCCAAGATGACACTTCTCAAGGTGAGAGTACATTTCATGCCTGAAATCTGGAGCCATCTGGATTTCTTAATTAAAGTAGTGATTCTAGCAACTTTTATTTAATTAAACTGAAGGTTATAAATTTTTTGCTTGCTATGTCTTTTTTATTATTGCAGATGTCCTTCATTCCCCCCTCATTTGCCCATGTCCACCCAGCCCCCTCCCATGGCCTTCACTATATTGTTGTCTATGTCCATGGCTATGAATATATGCTATTTGGCTCATCTCTTCACCTTCTTTTATCCAGTCATGCCTCCCTTCCCCCCGCCCCCATCCCTCTTACATTTGTCAGTCTGTTCCATATATCCATGCCTCTGGTTCTATTGTGTTCCTTTCCATTAATTTTGTTCATAGATTCCACTTTTAGTGAGATCATATTGTATTTGTCTTTCTCTGATTGGCTTATTTTGTTTAGCATAATAATCTACAGGTCCATCCATACTGTCACAAAGGGTTTCTTTTTTACAACTGTGTAACATTTCATTGTGTAAATGTGCCACAGCTTTTTTTTTTTAATCAAATCATCTATTGATGGGCACTTTATTTATTTTTATTTATTTATTTTTCTTTTATTGATTATGGTATCACATAATTGTCCTCATCCCCCGATTTCCACCCCAAACCCCTTCCCACATATGCCCCCATCCCCCTGTTGTCTGTGACCACTGGTTAGGCTTATATGCATGCATACAAGTCTTTTGGTTGATCTCTCCTCCTTTCCCCCACCCTCCCCTACCTTCCTTCTGAGGTTTAAGAGTCTGATCGATGCTTCCCTGTCTCCGGGTCTGTTTTTGTTCATTCGTTTATGTTGCTCATTATTTCCCCTAGATGCGTGAGATCATGTGATACATATATACACTTGTAAGAACCGAAAATGAGACCAGCCATAACGGTTATGCTGGGAGGCAAATGAATCAGTCTGTAGTGAGTTTCTTTCTGGGCCAACAGTTCTTTTGAGTCCTTATTTCAATGTCAAACAGTTCCTTATGTGTAGATGTCAGCATTGATATTTCAGTTCTGGATGGTGGACAAATGGTGGTGATGCAGGTCCGACCGTCTCTGGTTTGGTCCTGGGCATCCTTCAGCTACGCACAGCTGCTGTCTGCTAGTATGGCAAGGTGTTGTCAGCGTCTTTCACCTCTGGACTGTTTCTCTTCTGTCTTCATGGCTGGAGCAGTCCTGTCAATTCCTCTCTGTTGCAGGAATCCACATGGTCCTGGAGTTGTTTTCTGAAAATATACAAACATATATTCTCGACCAAAAGTTAATAAAGGAATATTTTCTATAACTTTGACTTGGGATCCTTTTTCAATTTTTGCCCAAATGATTTTCCTCTGGCTTGTTTTGACACCAGGTAAGTTTTTCATGGGTGTCTTGCTGTTAGCATTACAAATGAAAGTTAATTTTCTAAAGTACAGATTTTCTAGATGTAATTTACTTACAGGATATTTTTCCTTACATGATATTCTTCTACTATCACCCCCCTTTTTTATTTAAATATTAGGAGGCTTTTGGAAATTTATAATGTAGTTTTGATAGCTTTTACATTTTAATTTTTGCGCTAAAATATGACTGCTTTAGGTTCATTACATGTTACGCAATTTTACCATGAGATGAACTGCTAAGAAAGATTTTTGTTAATACTTTAGGAACAGCTTTTTGTACATTACAGTCAATTTTTCTAGAATATTCGCTTATTTCAATTAGCCAATTTAAATTACTCTGAATACTTGATTACTATTCTACTGTCAAACTCAACACTCTACCAACAATCTTATTTTACCCTGTGTATATTAGTGGAAAGGATTATTTGCCTTCTTGAGTAGGCCCTGAGCATTCCTGGTAATAGGCTGGATTTGGATATCAAAAACCTGCTTCCCCTCACCATGGGTACAAGACATCTCTAACAAGTCTTGTTGCAGTGAGAGGACAGCTGCTGTTGGCCAAGTCTCTGTCTGTTACCTGGGTCCCAATTTGAGCTGTGCATGGGAAGTGAAGCAGCCATGGAGGCAGGAGACCTCCCTCAGGAGGGGTGAAGGTTCAAGCCCCTGCAAAGTTGCAGGGGGGGGGGCGGATTAAGGGTCTGTGCCCCACCTCTGTTGACACCCAAGTTTTCTCCTGATGGCCCCTGTGCGACTGTGCCTGTCTTAGGTTGTTCCTTCCCTGAGGAATCTTACCCATCTCTGGCTAACCAGCCATCCTCCGGGGCCAAGCAGGGTGATGTGAGGTTCAGTTCTGTCTCCTTGGTAGTCTATGCCCCCGTGGCCTCCATGCCCAGCACCTGCCTTGGGATCCTCTTGCCTGCTGGCGAGGCCCTGGCACTGATCACGTATCTTGGGGATCTTTTTTTATTCCAGATGAATTTTTGGAGTGTTCTTTCTAGGTCTGTGAAATATGCCGTTGGTATTTTAATGGGGAGTGCATTGAATCTATAGATTGCTTTGGGTAGTATGGACATTTTAATGATGTTGATTCTACCAATCCATGAACATGGTATGTTCTTCCATCTGTTTACATCTTCCTCTATCTCTTTTTTCAGTGTCATGTAGTTTTCCACGTATAGGTCTTTTACCTCCTCAGTTAAGTTTATTCCTAGGTATCTTAATTATTTTGGTGCGATGGTAAATGGGATTGCTTTTTTAGTCTCTCTTTCTGTAAGTTCATTATTAGTGTATATAAATGCCATAGAATTCTTGGTGTTGATTTTGTATCCCGCTACCTTGCCGAATTCATTTATTAAGTCTAATAATTTTTTTATGGAGTGTTTAGGGTTTTCTATGTACAGTATCATGTCATCTGCAAATAAGGACAGTTTTACTTCTTCTTTTCCAATTTGGATGCCTTTTATTTCTTTTTTTTTTTGTCTGATCGCTATAGCTAGTACTTCCAGCACTATGTTGAACAGGAGTGGTAAGAGTGGGCATCCCTGTCTTGTTTCTGTTATTAGAGGAAATGGTTTTAATTTTTGCCCATTGAGTATGATATTGGCTTTGGGTTTGTCATATATGGCTTTTATTATGTTGAGGTATGATCCTACTAGTCCCACCTTGCTGAGAGTTTTTATCAACAAAGGGTGTTGGATTTTGTCAAATGCTTTTTCTGCATCAATTGATATGACTATATGGTTTTTATCTCTCAATTTGTTTATGTGATGTATCACGTTTATTGATTTACAAATATTGTACCATCCTTGCATCCCCGGGATAAATCCTACTTGGTCGTGGTGTATGATCTTTCTGATGTACTACTGTATTCGATTAGCTAGAATTTTGTTGAGGATTTTGGCATATATATTCATGAGGGATATTGGCCTGTAATTCTCTTTCATTGTGTTATCTTTATCTGGTTTTGGTATTAGGGTGATGCTGGCTTCATAGAAGGAGCTTGGAAGTGTTCCTTCTTCTTGAATTTTCTGGAATAGTCTGAGGAGGATAGGTTTTAGTTCTTCCTTGAATGTTTTGTAAAACTCACCTGTGAAGCCGTCTGGCCCCGGGCTTTTGTTTCCTGGAAGCTTTTTGATGACTGCTTCAATTTCTTCCATAGTTATCAGACTATTGAGATTTTTAGACTCTTCCTGAGTAAGTTTTGGAAGGTTGTGTTTTTCTAGGAATGTGTCCATTTCATCCAGGTTGTCTAGTTTGTTAGAATAGAGTTGTTCATAGTATTTTTTAACAATCCTTTGTATTTCTGTGGGGTCTGTTGTTATTTCACCTCTTTCATTTCTGATTTTGTTTATTTGGGTCCTCTCTCTTTGCTTCTTGGTGAGCCTGGCTAGAGGTTCATCAATCTTGTTTATCCTTTCAAAGAACCAGCTCTCGGTTTTGTTGATCTTTTGTATTGTTTTTTTTGTCTCTATGTCATTCATTTCTGCTCTGATCTTTATTATTTCCTTACTTCTGCTCACTGTGGGCTTTTCTTGTTGCTCCCTTTCTAATTCTTTGAGTTGTTGACTAAGATGATATATTACCATTTTTTCTTGTTTTTTGAGGTAGGCCTGTAGAGCTATACACTTCCCTCTCAGGACTGCTTTCATTGCGTCCCATAGGATTTGCAATGTTGTGTTTTTATTGTCATTGGTCTCCAGGATATTTTTAATTTCTTCTTTGACCTCATTGATAACCCAATCTTTGTTTAGTAACATGCTATCAGCTTCCAAGTGTTTGAATTTTTTGGAATGTTTTTATTGTAGTTTATTTCTAATATTATGCCATTGTGATCTGAGAAAATGCTTGATATGATTTCAATCTTTTTGAATTTGGGGAGGCTTTGCTTGTTACCCAATATGTGGTCTATTTTTGAGAATGATCCATTTGCACCTGAGAAGAACATATATTCCTTGGCTTTGGGGTGAAATACTCTGAAGATGTCAATTAGGTCCATCTGATCTAGTGTGTCATTTAGAATTGCTGTTTCTTTGCTGATTTTTTGTCCAGAGGATTTATCCATTGGTGTCAGTGGTGTATTAAAGTCCCCTACTATGATTGTATTGATGTCAATCTCTCCCTTGCTATCTTCCAGGAGATTTTTTATGTGTTTGGGCGCTCCTGCATTGGGTGCATATATGTTTACCACACTTATATCTTCTTGTTGAATTGCTCCCTTTAGTATTATGTCGTGTCCTTCCTTATCTCTTATTATGGCCTTTACTTTGAGGTCTATTTTATCTGATATAAGTATCACAACCCCAGCTTTTTTCTCATTTCCATTTGCCTGAAAAATATTTTTCCATCCCTTCACTCTAGTCTGTGTGAATCCTTTGCTCTAAGATGGGTCTCTTGTAGACAGAAAATATATGGGTCATGTTTTCTTATCCATTCAGCTACCCTATGTCTTTAGATTGGTGCATTTAATCCATTTACGTTTAATTTTATTATTGATAAGTACCTGTTTGTTGTCATATTTTTCCTTAGTGTTTGTTTTTCTTCTTGCCTTTCTCTTCTTTTTAAAGCAGTCCCTTTAGCATTTCTTGCATTGCTGGCTTGGTAGTGATGAACTCTCTTAGCCCTTTTTTGTCTGTGAAGTTTCTGATTCCACCTTCAATTTTGAATGATAGCCTTGCTGGGTGTAGTATTCTTGGATTCAGTCCCCTGTTTTGCATCACTTTGTATATTTCATTCCATTCCCTTCTGGCCTGGTGTGTTTCTGTTGAGAAATCAGTTGCTATTCTAATAGGAGATTCCTTGTATGTAACTTTCTGTCTCTCTCTTGCAGCCTTTAAGATTCTTGCTTTGTCGTTGGTGTTCGTCAATTTAATTATGATGTGACTTGTTGTTGGTCTTTTGGGATTCAGCTTGTTTGGGACTCTGTGTACTTCTTGGACTTGGATAGTTTTTTTCTTGCCAATATCAGGGAAGTTTTCTGTCATTATTTCTTCAAACAGGTTTTCTATTTCTTGCTTCTCTTCCTCTCCTTCTGGTATACCTAGTAAGCAAATGTTATTTCGTTTTGTGTTGTTCCAAAGCTCCCTTAGGCTCTCCTCTTGCTTTTTTAAAAAAATATATATTTTATTGATTTTTCACAGAGAGGAAGAGAGAGGGATAGAGAGTTAGAAACATTGATGAGAGAGAAACATTGATCAGCTGCCTCCTGCACACCCCCCACTGGGGATGTGCCCGCAACCAACGCACATGCCCTTGACCGGAATTGAACCAGGGACCCTTCAGTCCGCAGGCTGACGCTCTATCCACTGAGCCAAACCGGTCTCGGCTCCACTTGCTTTTTAAGTCTTCTTTCCAGTTGCTGCTGTGTTTGTGTGTTTTCTACCTTGTCTTCTACTTTGCTGATGCGGTCCTCAGCCTCTTCTAGTCTACTTTTTAAGCCTTCCATTGTGTTTTTTATTGCAGTTATGTCGTTCTTCATCTCCTCTTGGTTTCTTTTCAGGTTGGTGACATTCTCACTTAGTTCCTTGTAGTTCTCATTGAGTTATGTGTATTTGTCATTGAGTTGTGAGCATTTGTCATCCAGCCATTTAAACATCCTTATAACGTTACTCTGAATTCTATTTCTGATAAGCTGCTAACCTCGAATTCATTTAACTCCCTTTCTGATGATTCCTCTTTTTCTTTCCTTTGGGGATTGCTTTTTTGTCTACCCATGTTTTCCTGTAATGTTTTAATTGTAGATCCAGTTGCTTTGCTGCCCAGGTTCTTTTGGGGATGGTGCTACTGGATTAATCTCAGTTTTCCTGGGTTTGTTAATCTAGTGTAGCTCCTATTTGAGCTATTTGGGTTCTCTTGATGTAGGCCTGCGAGCTTGAGAGCCACAACTGCGGTGTCTAGAAGTCAGCAGCTGTGGGTGGGAGTGTCCCAATTTTTGCTCTCTTGCACCCTTAATTGTAATCACGCATGCCCAGCAGGGACTCACAGTGGCCCCCAGGTACCGTCTGTTGGGGTGTTGGGGCTCAAGGGACCTGGTCTTTGGAAAGGCATGGCTGTGGTGCCCAGAGTTCCACAGTCGTGGGGTGGGCAGACACAGCTTTTTCTGTTGCACCTGTGGTGGATAGGCACTTACTCCCAGCAGCGTTTTACAGTAGCACCCTTGGTACGTTTGCCAGTGAGGCACACTGAAGGGGTCTGAAGGGCCCTGGCAGTGTAGCTGCGTAATTGAGGTGCCTGTGGGCTGGTATTCAGGCTAAATGAATTCAAAGCTTCTACTGCTGGAGGGGCATGTGCCCCTGCTTGTTCAAGATCGCACCCAAGGAGAGCTCAGCGTGGCTCCCACTAGCGACCTGTGGTTAGTTGGGCTCAGTGTGTTAGTATCTGTGGAGGTGCGCTCTCTGGGCGCAGAGCTCTGATGCACTCTGAGGGGTCCCGGCACCACGGTTGAGTAGCTGGGGTTAATGTGGGCAACCCTCCAGGAACAGGGAATTCAGAATTTCTACAAAGGGGCCACACGCCCCCATCTGCGCAAAATCACACCCTCGGGTGCAAACCCGAAGTAAAGTGACCTGAGGCTGAGAACGTGCGAGTGCGTGTGCAGCTGGGGTTAATGTCGGCAACCCTCCAGGAAGAAGGAAGAAGGAATTTTTACTGCAGGGCTGCGGGCCCCCGTCTGTGCAAAATCACACCCTCGGGTGCAAACCTGGAGTGAAGTGTCCTGGGGATGAGACCGCACGAGTGCGTGTTTGTGTGCATGTGCGCACGAGAACCTGGGGTTCTGCTGTTGGGGAGGGGGAGTTACACTTACAGCTGCGGAAAGGTGTGTCTTTGGAGGTGGAGGTCCCAGGTTCCACGAGTCTGCAGCTGGGGTAGCAGGATATTGGCTGGAGTGGGTGCTGGGTTGCGGGGCAGTTCCAAGGCCTGTCTTGTTGGTGGTGTTGGTCAGTTTCTACATAAGGCCATTCTCCGCTCAAGATGGCGTGGGCTCCGTCTGTGCTGGGGTCCCGGCGTCCAGGGCGTGCCCGCAGCGGTGGTAGTCTCTCCTTGTCAAGGAGACGCTTTCTGCCAGCCCCTGCTGCTCCTGCGAGATTTAACTTTCCCTCACTCACTCACACCCCCCCCCACACACACATCCACACACTCTCCTTTCATCTTGATGGGCATTTTAGCTATTTGCAGATATTGACTATTATAAATAATGCTGATATATATTCGGGGTGCATATATTCTTTCTGATTGGTATTTCAGGGTTCTTAGGATAGATTCTCAGAAGTGGAATCACTGGGTCAAAATGTAACCAGAACCAAAGTTTGACTGCCTGCTGCCACAAAAGCCAAATTCATGAGACAGATGCTGGTGAAAAAGGAAAGAGGTTTATTCAAGTGCCAGTCACCTGAGAAGATGGGGGACTCTTGTCCCAAAGCCCATGTTAGCATCTCAGTGTAGGCAGGGGTTTTTATACAGGGGGATAGGGAAAGCAGGACAAAGAGACCAGGAAGAGGAGCTGTGGATGTGTAGGCAGTGTCCTTGCTGGCCCCAATATGAGTCTTTAATGTCAACATACTGGAAATGGTTAGTGCTAGCCAAATTCTTTCAGTTGGGCAATCTATGTCAACCAAAGTAGTGGTCAAGGCCAGTTCTTGTATGAGCAGGAACTGGAACTGCTGATGCCTGCAATCTATATATATAAAAGCCAAGCGGCCAGAACGACGGAACGACCGGAATGACCCATCGCTATGATGTGCACTGCAGCAGCCAACTGGCCTGATTGGGGCCCCAATCGGCCCCTCCCTAACCTCCCACAGCCCCTGCCCCTGGCCAGGCCAGCCCCCGATTAGCTCTCCCCACCCTGATCGGGGGTGGGGCCGGCCAGCCAACCTCCCACACTCCCTTTCCCTCTGCCAGCCCGGCCCCAATTGGCCCCCAACAGTGTGGGCCACCTGGACCCCACTCATGCATGAATTCCTGCACCAGGCCTCTAGTATGCTTACAAAAAACCTCAGTATGTAAGTTTCTTTTATCAGTTTATTAGTATATTTTATTCTAATTCCAATTCATGTTTCCTCAGAGTGGTAGAAAGTTTTTTATTTCCTGTTACAAAAAGACAGTTCCATTTTTAATTTTTTGATAAAATTTCTTACTGCTTTCCATAGTGGTTGCACCAGTCTACATTCCCACCAGCAGTGCAAGAGGGTTCCCTTTTCTCCACATCCTTGCCAGCACTTGTTGTTTGTTGATTTGTTGATGATAGCCATTCTGACAGGTATGAGGTGATACCTCATTGTAGTTTTAATTTGCATCTCTTTGATTATTAGTGACTGAGCATTTTTCATATGTCTCTTGGTTATCTGTATGTCCTCTTTTGAGAAGTGTCTATTCAGGTCCTTTGCTCATCGTTAAATTGGATTGTCTTCCTAGTGTTGAGTTGTATAAGTTCTTTATATATTTTGGTAATTAACCTCATTTCAGATGCATAATTGGCAAATTTGTTCTCCCATACAATTTCTTCTTCATTTAGTTGATGTTTTCTTTTGCTGTGCAGAAGCTTTTCCTTTGATGTAGTCCCATTTGTTTATTTTTTCCTTTGTTTCCCTTACCATGTTTTTTATTGTTATTAGATATTAAATATTATCAGTATATTCAACTTTCACCAAGATTAATACTTCCATGCTAATAGAGAAAGTTTGGGATTTACTAACTTTTATGGTAATAATTAAGGTGACTTAAATTTTTAAATTTAAATTTGTTTCTCTCAAAATGATTTATGGTTGATTAATTAATATCTTCTTGAAGTTTTATCAACTAAGTCAAAACTAAATAGAACTGACCAATTCTTTTTTTTTTGTTTCAGTGTTTGTCATTATTATACCACAATTACTAGCATTACAATTGATTTAAACATATAAACACACATAATCAATGAAGTGGTCAAAATACCTAGCTATATTCAAAATTTTTAATGTAAATCAGTTAAGTTGGCTTGATCCCAATCTTCATTTGTATACAACCTCTTAGGAACAGGAAAACATATTAAAAACAATATAAAATTTCAGGAACAATCATTTAATTAAGTGGATACCTTTGATTCCTTTGTTTTGCCTCTGGGGTTAGCAACTATTAATGAATGTGAAACAAATAATCTAAAGCTGATAAAATTGGAGTAATTTCCTTAGTACAAATTTTATTATACATCATTATATACAGGACAGGACAAAAGTAGCCTTACAGTTGTTCATGTGGAAAATAATGCAATAATTAATAAATAATTGTGCAAGAATAAACTGTGTTTTGCATACTCACAACTGTAAATCTACTTTTGCCTCATCCTGTATTATTCAGTGGTAAATGGTAATCAATTTCCTTAACAAATTGTTTACTTAAGTTTACAAAATTTATAATTCACTTGAGTTACTGATTAGTTAAAAGTGATTTAAAACTGATTTAAGGGGAGGGTGGGTTTAGAATTGTTTGGATCAGTTATTGTCATTTGACCTTTGTTGATTCTACAATTCTGGTGCAGGACCCAAGTGAAACTATTTAAATAGTTTATCCAATATAACTCTAAATGAGAACGATATCTTATTAGACTAGAATAGCTGAGGTCTTTCAACTTTCAGGATAATTTTAATGACTATTGCATTTGCAACACAGATAAATATTCAGTAATAGAAATTTTGGAAAAATATTTTGCATTGTAGTAATGTAAGCTGAAAGAATCTGAATTATAGATTTTGATATAAAGAAACTGAATTACAGATTTTCAAAGGAAGTGAATGCATTAATTATGAATCACTAAAAATTCAGAACTATATGGCATTCCAGAATCAGCCACTGTATTTCTTTCAATATACAAACATCTTCCCTCATAATTGAAATACTTTATAGTTTTAACACAACTGACATAAAAATGTATCTTTGATTACTTCATAAAAAGACTAGATTAGAAGCCCTATTCCTTTTCACAATCCCCTAAATATATACATTTCATCTTTTCTCCATGTTTTAAATATTTTTTTTTCTAAATATGCAATGTATCTTTTTTTCTGGATCTTGTGGGAATTTGTGACAATTTTGGTCAATAATTTCTGCCAATGAGCCATCATCAATTGAAACAGAAGGGATCATATAATCAAATTCTTTTTCAGGGACTAATTTCTATACCTCCTAAGACATATCATAATGACAAGAGTTGTGTATGTTTTAGATTCATAAAATATAATTTTGATTTTCAAACATCTGATAATTCATCCAAGTATATTCTTTTTTTTTCATTTTTAAAATCATTTTGTGCAGGCACACTGGTGGAGACTGGATATGTAGATGGAAAAGGTCTTTCCCTGAAGGATATTTTGGTTTATTGGCATTCACAGGGGAATGTTTATATCTATCTGTGGTATCTGTCATGAATGGTCACAGATAATAACAAAATAGCTTGACAAGTACTATGACAGAATTTGGGTCATCAAGGGAAATCATATCATAGGAGGTAATATCTGCACTGAACCCAGCATGACAATATGGAAAGGTCACATTTCATATTCAAATTGCTCTGAAATCAAATCTCAGCTGTGTCAAACAATTTGCTATGTGAAGTAATTAGCCTTACTTAAGCTGCTTCAGCCTAAATTTTGTCCTTAAAAAGTTATCTACGTCATAGTTTTATTAGGATGATTTTTTTTTATATTAAGATACTGTCAAAGATTAAGTAGCTTGCCTAAATCACACAGATATTAAGTGGTGAAACAAGAATCTGAACCCAAGGACCATTGGCTCTGGACCCTGTTCTCTTAACTAAATTCCAACTAGAAGCCTGGTGCACGAAATTCGTGCATGGCAGGGGGTTGTCCCTCAGCCCAGCCTGTACCCTCTCCAATCTGGGACTCCTGGAGGGATGTCCGACTGCCCGTTTAGGCCCGATCCCATCAGGATCGGGCCTAAACGGGCAGTCGGACATCCCTCTCACAATCCAGGACTGCTGGCTCCCAACTGCTTGCCTGCCTGCCTTCCTGATTGCCCCTAACCGCTTCTGCCTGCCAGCCTGATCACCCCCTAACCACTCCGCTGCCAGCCTGGTTGATGCTTAACTGCTCCCCTGCCAGCCTGTTTGCCCCCAACTTCCCCCCTCTGCCAGCCTGGTCACCCCTAACTGCCCTCTCCTGCAGGGTTGATCACCTCCAACTGCCCTCTCTTGCAAGCCTGGTCCCTCTCAACTGCCCTCCCTTGTAGGCCGGGTGCCTCCCAACTGCCCTCTCCTGCTGGCCATCTTGTAGTGGCCATCTTGTGTCCACATGGGGGCAGGATCTTTGACCACATGGAGGCAGCTATATTGTGTGTTGCAGTGATGATCAATCTGTATATTACTTTTTTATTAGATAGGATAGAGGCCTGGTACACAGGTGGGGGCCAGCTGGTTTGCCCTGAAGGGTGTCACAGATAAGGGTGGGGGTTCCCTTGGGGTGTGGGGCGGCCTGAGCGAGGGGCCTGTGGTGGTTTGCAGGCCGGCCATGACCCTGGCAACCCAAGGGGAGGCCCTGGTATCTGGAATTTATTTTCCTTCTATAATTGAAACTTTGTAGCCTGGGGCGGCAGCCATTTCTGTGGCAGTTAATTCACCTTCTACAATTGAAACTTTGTAGCCTTAAGTGGGTGAGCCTGGCCAGGGTGTGCGGAAAGCTTTGCTTCCCCTGTTGCCGCCGGCAACCCTGGCCTGCTCTCTCAAGCTCCATTCTGCCGCATTTTGTTTGAATTTGTTTACCTTCTATAATTGAAACTTTGTAGCTTGAGTGGAGGCTTAGGCCTGCCATGGCTATGGAAAGCTTGGCTTGCTCTGTTACCTGGGAAACCTTGCTCTCTGTGGCTGTAGCCATCTTGGATTGGGGTTAATTTGCATACTCGCCCTGATTGGCTGGTGGGCGTGGCTTGGCTGGTGGGCGTGGCTTATGTAGCGGAGTGATGGTTAATTTGCATATTACCATTTTATTAGAGAGGATACCTGACCCACTGTTATGCTCAGAACTTCCTTCCTCACAATCTTTGAGAGAATCTCTTGATTTTTTTCAGGGCTCTTTAAGTTGTGTCTACAAACTATTTCATTTAGAGACAATTTTGACCAAACTCATGAATAATTTCAACAGTTCAAGTTCAAACTGTTGTAACCTCTGCTTTTCTTTGGTGAGTAACGGGCCATAATGATAAACCACGCTTCAAAAGAACCATAACCTCTGAATGGAGGACTGAAGTACTTCATTTAGACCGAGGAGTAGGAATTGTGTGTTGTAGTATCTGGGGATGGACAAGCCAATAATGATGTTATTTGTGACCCTGAACTTACTATTCTCTGTTACTTCAATAGTGTGACTGCTTAATTTCAGTTGCAGCATCACAAGAGGAAAATTCACAGAAATTAGATAATTAAATCCATTTATTTTTTTCTTGTCAAGCCTTTTATTTCTTTCCTTAAGTGAATGACATTTCAAATATACTATTTAACTTTTTTACTAACCTAATATTGAATTATAATACAAATATGCAATTGCATAGAAAGTATACCATGAATGACCACAAAGCAACTTCATTTACATAATGATTACACAGATTAATAAATGAACATTAGAAGTCACTCTTGTACCATTTCTTAATCATTATAATCTCTTTCATCTCCTAATATAAATACTAACTGGACATTTAACACCACAGAATTATTTTGGTTGTTTTTGAACTTTAAATAAGTGGAGTCATATAATATGTACTTTCTTGTATGTGGTTTCTTTCCCTCAGATTTATGGTTGTTTCTGCATGTAGCAGCACTTCATTTAGTTTTGTTGTTGGATAGTATTCCATTTTGTGAATTTGACATGATGTATTTATCTATTTTGCTCTTGATAGATATTTGCGTTATTTCTACTTCAGGCCTTAAATCAGATTCCTAGAACTTCTATAACAAAGAATCAAAAACTGGGTGGCTTAAAACAACAGACATTTATTGCTCAACATTCTAGAGTCCTGACGTCTGAAATGAAGGTGCTGGCAGGGCCATGTTCCCTCTGCAGCCTGTGGAAGAGAAACCTTCTCTGCCTCTTTTAGCGTCTGGTGTCTGCCAGCAATCCTTGGCATTTCCCAGCTTGTAAATGCATCTCTCCAACCGCTGCCTCCACTGTCCCATGGCTGTTCTCTCCCTGGGGTCTCCCTCTGATAACACCAGCCATATTGAATGAAGGGCCCACTCTACTGCATTATTACCTCATCTTAACTAATTATATATTGAACAACCCTATTTCCAAAGGAAATCATATTCCGAGGTGCTCTTGGTTAGGACATGAGCATATCTTTTTGGGAGACACAATTCAACATGTAACAGGGATATTACAAATAAAACCACTATGAACATTCTCATCAGGTCATTTAGTGTACACATGAATTTCTGTTGGGGATATATCTAAGAGTTCAACTGCTGAATTTAAAAAATGTAAATATATCCAGCTTTAGTAGATACTGCCAGGTGTTTGTACCAATTTACATTGTTAGGAACAGCAGATGAGGATTCTAATTCTCCTATTTTTATGGTTGTTTTTGCATGTAGCAGTACTTTTAGCCGTTTTAGCCCTTCTCATGTGTAAGTAGTGGCATATTATTGTGGTTTTAATTTTTATTTGCCTGTTATTAATAATATGTAATTTTTAATCATAAGTTTATTGGTCATTTAGATATGCCTATTTATGCTTCCTGCTTTTATTCAGTTGTCCAGTTTCATTTTTTTTACTGATGTATGGGAGTCTCTAATTTATTATGAAAACAATCTATTTGTCTCATATATTGCAAATACTTCACCCCTATAACTAACAGTTAATAGTGTTCATGAATGGACAGGACTTCTTTTTTTAATCTTAATGTAGTCAAATTTATGAATCTTTTTATATACTCACCTAATAATTCTTTTTGTCTTGTTGAAAAATATATTTTGTAACTCAAGGTTTTATAGACATTTTCCAAATTAACTTTTAGAAATATAATTGTTTTATTTTTCACATTTACATTTACACTGTACCTGGAATTAATTTTAATATGTAATAATTAGGAGTCAATATTAATTTTTCTTTCACATTTTATTCAGTGAACCTATCATCATTTAAAAATATATATTGTGCTTTGCCCAGACTCTCCAGTGCAAACTTCTTCATGAATCATTTGTTCATACATATGTGGGGCTACAGGTATGCTCTCTACTCTCCATCTGCATGTCATCTCATGCCACCAGCAGCGATAATTACGTACTCACAATGCCATCATACACCATCGATTACTTGTGTCCCACCTCGGTCCCATTTACATCCTCTCTCACCCATCAAGGATATTATCCTGTATTACTCAAATATATGACTAACACAACTCCAGAATGTAATTTTGAAGGCCTTTTTCCTAAGGCCATTTTAGTACAAATTACTGTATCACTCGGGGAGCCAGTAGGAAACAGATGGCACACGCAAATTAGAATAATTTGAGGAGATTTTATTTACAAAGTGACTAATTACAAAGGTGTGTGTGAGGAGTGGGGAAACCACAAGAGACAGTTCAAGAATCTGGAGGTAGTAGCAGGGGGAGCTGTCACCATCAGCAGTGAGGAGAGAAAGGGAGGCGGGGCTCTCCAGCCAGCCTGAGGTTACCTCAATTACAGAGAGCCAGAAGGATCCAATCCCTTAACTCCTGTCTCATGTAGCCTAATGATTTCCTCCTGGCCCATCCTCTTCAGGTTTCAGCTAAAACTCATCTCCTCAAAGACTTTCCTCGTTCTGTCTGTATAACATAACTTCACCTTCTCTCTCTCCTCAAGTACTTTCTATCCTACTTATTTACGGCATGTATTAGCATTTGGCATTATCTCGTGTCCTTCCCTCCCTACTACAATCTTACATTCTAGTGCAATTCCATGACTGTAGGAATCATGTCTATTTTATTCTTTGCTGTTTCCTCAGCAGACAGAAGAGTATATGGAATATAATAAAAAATCAAGCCCTAGCCGTTTTGGCTCAGTGGATAGAGTGTTGGCCGGTGGATCAAAGGGTCCCAGGTTCGATTCTGATCAAGGGCACATACCTTGGTTGCAGGCTCCTCCCCAGCCCGGGCTCTGGTCGGGGCTCATGTGAGAGGCAACCAATTGATGTGTTTCTCTCACATCAATATTTCTTTTTGTTTATCCCTCTCTCTTCCACTCTCTCTAAAAATAAATGAAAAAATATTCTTAGGTGAGGATTTAAAAAATCAAATATTTTGCATGCTGTGGGAATGAAGAAATTATTTAAACTATATTTTTAAAAAGAGTGCTGAGGACTGAGATTAATAGTGGTTATTGACTGAAAAATAAAAGGTGGACTAGAGAAAATAGGTTAAGAGTGAAATTAAATTAGAGCTAGGATAAAGAGAGGAAGGAGATAAAGATGATATAGCCATTTCAAATATAGGATAATGTACTGCTTATGTAGGTAACTTGAATATGCCACTTTTTAAAGGCGATCATATGTTTAGTCTTGGAAATCTTTGAAGGTTTTCCTTAAAACTTGAGGCTTCTGAGTGGAATGTATGAAGGTCATGTGGAAATAACAAAGTGACTAGTAAGGGCTTGCGTTAGGAGTCAACCACATAGAAGTTATATGAGTAACTATAATCACTTATTCTAAATGCCTCAAATGTCTAATATTTTGTTTAAACCAAGCCATATTAAAAACTATCTGAAATCTTTCTGAGTCCAACTTCACTTCACGAGACACCTAAATTTTCTCATCATGTTTATTTGAGAAAACTTTAAGTTCTAGCCCATCTACTAGTACTTAGGAGGACAACAAATTTAATCATTCATTTTTTATATCAAGCTAGTAAAATCAATCAATAAATATACATAGATAAAGAGAAGAAAAAGGAAAAGAAATGGAAGTGATCAAGGAAATCAGAAAATGTTGAGCACAGGGCAGGACTGGGCTAGGTTTTCCCATAACATTGCATTGAATTGTCACACAGCTCCTGGAGATAGATTTTAGTAATGTCTCAATTTGAAGATTTTTAAAATGGGGATGACAAAGTAGGCAAATTTCCTAAAATCATTTTGCTATTAGACCTGCAAATCAAATTCTCATTGGACTCCAAACCTCACAAACTGTCCACCAGGCCCTGGTTCCTCCACCTGAGAAGAACAGATGTAAACCATCTTTCATTCTCTCCGTTCCACATTTGAGGACAGGTGGCTTTTCCTGAAAGAACAGCAAGAGCTGATACACTCCACGTCATTCTACTTAAAAATAGAAAAACAATTATTTATTCCCATTTGATTGTCGCCTGGGTTGTCTTTGAGTTTTATATGTTCTATTTTGTATATTTAACATTTAGTAGGATTTCACTCTGTTTATTGAAACTTACTTAAACTAGTATCAAAGTCTCCCTTGGATTTACTTCTCACTCAAAGTGTTTCCTTCCTGGGCCGTCCTCCTCCCATCCATTTGGCTTATTTGTCTTTCACAGGCCAATTCTTCCCTTCTGTCTCTGCATCAAGACCTGGAGCTAGACTCCCTTCCTGGGTGTCCGGAAAGGAAGAATGAAAGTCCCAGTGTTGCCTAGAACCTGAATAGGTCCTGAAAGGGACCTATCATTCTGACTCAGATTTTTAAAATTCCACCCACTTATCATTTCATAGCCCATTTGAAATTTATAATAATTTTCATTGCCAAGTAGCTTTTAATTGTTAGCACGGTGTTTGTTGAAGAGCATAGAGGCATTGGGTTGATATTGAGGAATATGGTCATTTTGGTCCTTAAAGAGTTACAGTATCATGGAGATAGAGACAGAGACTGGTGTGGGTGGGTGTCACAGAAGCATGGGGAGGTGATTAATTTTTCTTGCAGGTGTCAAAGAAAGTGTTCATGGAGGAGATGACACAGAGATTGGGTCTTAAAGAATGATTAACTTTGCTAGGCAGTAAAGCAGTGTAAGAAAAAGGGAGAGGGACGGCAGTTATACTGGTACAGTAAAGTTAGATTACTGTCTATGTAGGCAGGAGACATGTCGGAGAATGTTCTGTAAGAATTATAATTATGGCATCAAAGGGCCTCATCAATGTGGTTCTGACTACAGGCTAACTCTGGTTGTTTAATAGTTTATTGAGCCCACAGACACTCATTTTTTAGGAGATCTGTGACCTACTTATGTTTTGAAATGTGAAATGTCTTCCAACTTCCCCTATAGTAAGATGCATTTTGGCATTTTTCTGAAAAGTTAACATTTTATTCAAGCTAGATTTTTCTTTTGTGGCTGGCTCTGAAATGTAGCTTTTGCATCAGGAACTTGAGAGGGACAAAGTTTCTTTGGGATGAACATATCACATTGGAATGCAATCCAACCTTTCTTGATTTGACCCTAAATCATCTTCCTTCTACTCATTCACTCTTCCACTGACAGTTTCCATTGCCAGGGCAAATTGGCTATCTTCTTGTGTGATCTTATCACACTTCTTCCACTGCAAGACATATTATGGTATCCCTTATGCTCTACCTGATGTTTTAATGCTCCTGCTTGCCATTATCCCCAAATGTAGTAGCAGTTTGATTACCCTCGTGGTGCAAACCCTTCATTGTGTGGAGATAACAGAATAGTTATCCTTCATGTATACTCTCCCTGCCATGCACTTTCTTTTACTCTGTAAAGGCTGCTTGGAAATATGACTCCAGTGGCTAGTTACTAAAAAAATTTACAGCATGCTCTCCGGTAACCTATAAAAAAGACGAATCTCACTACGAAAAACTGTGGCTCTGCTTTTTCTGGGTTGTCTGTGAGTATTATATGTTCTATTTTGTACTTTGTGATATTTAATATAACTCAATATTGTAGCAGATTTCAAATGATTAAAAATGGCGTGGAGAGATAACAAAATATGCTGATGCTGGGCTCAATTGTCTGACATATTCACTGAGACTCAGGAAAGTATGTTTTTCCCGTGAGAATGTTACACCATTTTGTGAACATTTCTTAAGAGAATTGTTTATCTATTATCTAACCTCCTTCAGTACACATTGTTTTTTTAGTGCTCACTTTTTCCCCTCAAAAAGTAAAAACAAATAATAAAACTTTTTGTAACAAATTTTGACCATTTGCCTCATTTCTAAGAATGCATGTATAACTAATTTAAGAATCTAAAATGATAAAGGTATGACATAGATGATGCTCATGTTAGACTTTTTCAGCTGGTATGTGATTTAACCAGCATAACAACTCACTGAGGAAGGGATTATTATCCCTACTTCATAGATAAGACAACTGAGACTTAGAATAAGTTACTTAATATTGTGTAGCTACTAAATGATAGGTAAAGAAAATATTTAAATTGAAGTATTTACATTTTGTCTAATATTATATATTTGATTCTAAAATCAAACCTCATCTGTGATATATATACATATATATATATACTAGAGGCCCGGTGCACGTAATTCGTGCATGGAGGGGGGTTGTCCCTCAGCCCAGCCTGTACCCGCTCCAATCTGGGACCCCTCGAGGGATGTCCGACTGCCTGTTTAGGTCCGATCCCACTGGGCCTAAACGGGCAGTCGAACATCCCTCTCACAATCCAGGACTGCTGGCTCCCAACTGCTTGCCTGCCTGCCTTCCTGATTGCCCCTAACCGCTTCTGCCTGCCAGCCTGATCACCCCCTAACCACTCTGCTGCCAGCCTGTTTGCCCCCAACTTCCCTCCTCTGCTGGCCTGGTTACCCCTAACTGCCCTCTTCTGCAGGGTTGATCACCTCCAACTGCCCTCCCTTGTAGGCCAGGTGCCTCCCAACTGCCCTCTCCTGCTGGCCATCTTGTGGTGGCCATCTTGTGTCCACATGGGAGCAGGATCTTTGAACACATGGGGGCAGCTATATTGTGTGTTGCAGTGATGATCAATCTGCAGATTACTCTTTTATTAGATAGGATAGAGGCCTGGTACAGGGGTGGGGGCCAGCTGGTTTGCCCTGAAGGGCGTCCGGATCAGGTGGGGGTTCCCTTGGGGTGTGGGGTGGCCTGAACAAGGTGCCTGTGGTGGTTTGCAGGTGGGCCACGCCCCCTGGCAACGCAAGCGGAGGCCCTGGTATCTGGAATTTATTTTCCTTCTACAATTGAAACTTTGTAGCCTGGAGCGGAGCCAAGCCTGGGACTCCCCTCGAGGCTGGTAGCCATTTGTGTTGGGGTTATAATTGAAACTTTGTAGCCTTAAGTGGGTGGGCCCAGCCAGAGTGTGTGGAAAGCTTTGCTTCCCCTGTTGCCGCCGGCAACCCTGGCCTGCTCTCTCAAGCTCCATTCTGCCGCCATTTGTTTGAAATTGTTTACCTTCTATAATTGAAACTTTGTAGCTTGAGTGGAGGCTTAGGCCTGGCCAGGGCAGGCAGAAAGCTTGGCTTCCTCTGTTATCTAGGAAACCTTGCTCTCTGTGGCTGTAGCCATCTTGGTTTGGGTTAATTTGCATACTTGCTCTGATTGGATGGTGGGCGTGGCTTGTGGACGTGGCTTGTGGGTGTGTCGGAGGTATGGTCAATTTGCATATTTGTCTATTATTAGATAGGATATTGGATGGTCTTAAAAGATATATATTTCACAGATGAGGTTTGATTTTAGAATTTAAATGAGTCATTTTCACATATTTAACCCATTTGAAAATACCCAAGATACTAGGTCTTGCTGTCTGACTTATCTTTGCTACAGGTGGCTTGGTATTTAATAAGTAAACTGCTCATTACTTATTGAAGAATTGTTCTCTTAACAACAACCTAGCAAAAATTCAACAGCATATGGAGTTATTAACCATTGAGCCAAGTAACTCAAGAAATGGTTTGCAAGATAGTCAGGAAATGTAAAACGTAGTTAGAGAAAGTTGTGACAAAATATATTGTGTTTTGACACAATCAGAATGGTATTTATGGAGTCTAAAATTTGGGAAGTCAAAGGAGAATGAATGAATTTATCTTTTAAGACCATCCAATTTTCTCTTTTTTAAATAAAATATACTCAAACTACAAAATTCACTTAGGTTTTGATTAACTTTTAAATGCTTACATTTGTTAAAATATAAATCTTTTTAACAATATAACTGATTTCATTTATCAATTTAACATTTTTATGATTATTATTCCTCATAATTAAAATAATGTTAATTTTAATGAGTTTAGGAAACATGAAGAAGTATAGAGACATATACAAACCTAGCCACTGGCAATATATATACATATACTTAGTTGGGATAATATTCTCTTTAAATTTTTATGTCTATATTTTTCAGTCAAATTCTTATCATCCTATATTTTCTATATCATTAAATATCTTACTCAAAAAATTACAACTAAATTGATACACAAAATTTCATCCATGGACATTTATTTACTAGCTCTTATATCAATGGGTATTTAGAGTATTTCCATATTTTTTATAAATGATTAAGAATATGAATATTAATGCTACTGCCCTAAAATCTTTATGCACATTTCTAATTATTTCCTTAGGAAAAAATCATAAATACAGAGTTACTGATGACAACATGTAAGCCGTTTGGAGTTTTTTTGATAGGTTCTGCCATAAATTAGTAATAATTTATTTCCATCAGTAACATGTTGGCATATAGTATAATTTTTTAATACATGTGAGACTAAATTTTTTCACATATTAGTTACCCATTTGAATTTTTATTATGTGGCTTTATTGTTTATATTTGTTGACAATTTTTCTCTCAGATGTTTAGTTTTTTTATTGTAACTTTTAAGGCTTTTTGTGGATCAGGGTATTACTATTTTTGTGTTTTAAATGTGTCAAAAATTGATATAATTTAACTTGTTTGTGAAAATATTTAAAGCATTTGATTATAAGTCTTTCTTTAATATATTTTTATTGATTTCAGAGAGGAAGGAAGAGGGAGAAATAGAAACATCAATGGTGCGAGAAAATCATTGGTCAGTTGCCTTCTGCACTCCTCACATTAGGGATTGAGCCCGCAACCTGGGAATGTGCCCTGACCAAGAATCGAACTGTGACCTCCTGGTACATAGGTCAATGCTCAACCATTGAGCCACCTTGACTGGGCCATTTTATCAAGCTTTTAACAGGTGCTCAGATCAACTAGAAATTTTCTCTGTGTTGTATTGCTGTGCATTTACACTTAGCAAGACATCCCTAGCATAAGTACAGTTTTATTTGTGTCACTTATGGTTTATTTAACTTGTGTTCAATTATTTAATCAGTCAGAATGTATATTGATCTGTGTAAGATTTATCATCTGTTAATATAAAATATACTGACAAGTGGATAAATTAAATATTTTTCTTGGTTTTCTCTACCTCCACTTTTTCTCCTTTCAATTCAAGTTCAACATTACAGAGTAATTTCATATTTCTAGACCTCCATTTCCTCATGTTTAGTATGTGACCACAAAGAAGTAATAAACACAAACTCAAACTCTTTGTATCTCATAATTTTATTTTGAAGCCAAAGCAAATTTAAAAGCACCAACAAAATTGGGAGATGACAGTTCAAAATGCTCTCTGGCAATATTTTGTAAATGGCAAATGAGAGTCATCACTAAACACATAGATTGTTCAGAAGAGAGTGCTTGAGAGAGCTGGGACACCTAACAGAATATTTAATAAACCAGGATCTTCAGTTACATCTTGCCATATTGGTAACAAACTTAAATTAAATTGTAACAAAAGAATGGTGGCAAGGAGTTCTAATAGTGTTCATAATATTAGCCTTCTTGGGAGAAAATTAATATTACAGATCTTGTTTCAGCAAACACCTGGAACAAGACCTGTTGCTACATAACTATAGGATATCATAATAGGAGTTGGTAATATTTAATTGATAGCTTGGTTGTGCTACAGATTAGCTATATGACCTATGAAAACTTACTTCATTTGCCTGGGTCTCTTTTTTCTCATTAATAAAATGAAGTAGGTGGATTAGTGGATTTCTAAGGTCACTGAACATATCCAACTCTGAGTGCATGAGTGTATGAATGCTTAGGATATTCGCCACTTTTGTGAACTATAGAGGGCTGGAAGAACCCATTACCAGCTCCCAAATTATTCACATCACAGACATCTATTATTTCCCTGAGCAAGATAGGAAAGCCATTTTATTTATTTTATAATCCCCTTTTCTTTTTACTCTAGCCACTTCATCTCATATGGACTCTTTTTGACTAGTCTGCATCATGGCATGCAGTAGTTGTTATTAAGTAAGTGTTTACTAAGTATTCATTTCAATTCACTATACCACTTGGACACAAACATAACTTAAATCTATCAAGAATTAACCATAAACAAACCCAAAGGTTTAAAAAATACTTTGGTGGCCCTATCTTGTTTGGCTCAGTGGATGGTGTGTCGATCCATGATCTGAAGGGTCTTGGGTTCGATTCTAGTCAAGGACACGTACACTGGTTGTAGGCTTGATCCCAGGAGGCAACCAATAGATGTGTCTTTCTCACATTGATGTTTCTTTCTCTCCCCTTCTCTTCTACTCTCTCTAAAAAAAAATCAATGGAAAAATATCCTCCAGTGAGGATTAACAAAACAAAACAAAAAAAATAGTTCAGTATAGAAAGAAATTACCATGGAAAATAATTTTCAGTAACTTCTCTTGGCCAGTATAATCTCAGATACATGTTTTGCTGAGTCAGTTTTGCTTCCTATACAATTCACTCAGTTGTCATCTCAAGCTTCCAATTATTCTTAATCTGAACATGCTTGGATGTTAACCTGGGCATTAGAAAGATAAGTTGTTAAGTTTCAAACAGAAGTTATGATTTAGTATTCACTGAGTGAGTTGCCAAATGTCTGTGTTCATCATTTTAGTCTTCCCAACTTTATAAATCCTTCAGATCATGCACTGCTTCCTTTTGAGAATATAAATTTGAACTTACTACAATGACTGTTAAAAAGCACTATGTGTTTTAGTAGTTCTCACTGCTAAAATGTTCCATTAAATTTTGGAATTCACAGGTACAAGCCTTCTGCTAACATCAGAGTAGATCTTTGAATCATATTATTTAAATAGATTAATAAATCAGAATGTCTTAAATTATTCAGGGGAGGGAAGGAGAGAGGGAAAGAGAGAGAGAGAGAGAGAAAGAGAGAGAGAGAATGAGTTTTGCTTAGTTCCAAAGTTACTGACCACTTTGCAAAAGGAATCTCTAAAAGTCTTCTCTCTCTAGCTTTGCATAAAGGCAAGCTAATTTTGAAAAATAAATGGAAATGCATAAGAGCCTAAGCTCATTCAATTAATTCCAAATGGAAAACCATTTCTCTCAATGTTCATTTAGTGATGGATTGTGTAATTCCAAGTTGAGTACTTTCGCACTCATCAATCCACCGTGACAATGCAATGAACTCCAATGCATGGTTCTGCAGACAAGTCTGTGAACTTAAACTTGGATGCTCTCACTTTGCTCCTGCTTTTCCCTGTTGCTGTTCTGCTTCATTGTCTTTGAGGCTAGTCACTTCCTTATCTACAACTTCTGAGCCCTGTTTTACCCCTTCAACCAGCAAAAAGTTTGGCTTTCTCCATTTTGACCCTCATTACTACTGCTGGGTGGGTCATTTGCTCATAGGCTACTTTTAATCCGTGATGCTCCAGACCCCAGCCAGAAACACCTTAAATGTCGGCTGACCCTCTGATTTTGCCTCTACATCCCCATGTGAGCTGTTTATTCTTTCTATAGTTGTAATAGAAGACCATGACTCTTAGTGGAAATTGGCAGAATATTTTGATGTAAGGAATTTGGAATGAGACTTCAGTTTTAAACATATCTAATTTTCCTATTTTGTTAAAATTAAAATCAGAGGGCAAACTTCAGATACAAAAAAACTCTATAGGTTATGTTAATTTTTCCCTCCATTTACCATAGTAAACGCAAAGTCTAAGAGCAGAAAGCTATCTCCCTCTGCCATCAGTCAAAGTAATCAAGCCTATTTATTTGTTTTTGCCAACTTATACGTATTTAATATGATGAAAACATTTAATATTCTTTCTTTAAAATATGAGGAATAGACTAGGGGAGGGCAATTTGGTGAAAAATGAGTAAAAGGAACATGAAAAAGTTTTTTCCCCCTTATTTCTAATTCTCTAAAAAAGAAACAGAAAAGGCAAGGCTTCTAATAAACAGTAACATAGAATATTTTGGCCAATGTGAAGGGAGGGCCCTGAAAAGTCAGAGAGAAAATAATATCGCTGATTTTAATGAGGAAATGCTGGCAGACACTCTCACAAGCAGTGGGAGGAAGGAATGGTGTGATGAGAAAGACCGTCTCCCAGCTGATGAGAAGGCGGACAGCTTTGTCATTTTCCCGCTGGAGGTTGTCCGCTAGGCCAGAGTATCCTCAAGTAAATGTAAATAATTTTCTTTCAACATAAATAACACCCAGAAAAGGCTACTGTGTGATCATGATCTCACAAGAGAGAGGACCCCTCTGTGGTCAGATCTGAAACAATTCAGAGGAAACTCCCAACCACAAGGACTAAATGCCCCCTTTTCTACATCTAACACGAGTCATTACTATTTTCTCATCAATGGCAATTCTAGTCCTTAATGCATTTTTCTGCCACTTAGTGATCACAATCAAGATGCTGAAACTCCTCATTGCTTTGGCTCCGGAAGCACTGACGACAACAAAGTGGCCTCTGCCTCCGCAATCACCGAGAGGAGAGAGGCTCTCTGGGGCTCACCGGAAAATGTATCGAAGTTTACTTTCTCAGAGGTCATCACATTTGCCAAAAGTAACATTCCCAGGAGCACTTACTCAAGAAAACTGGCTGAATGCCAGTAAAAACAGGAGCTCAGCCAAAGCTGGACGCCCAGAGAACTACCATCCCTGGACCTGGGTGGATGCTCCCTGGATCACCACCTCCCACCCCCCACGTTACTAACCCCCTGTTACCGCCCCCGAAGTGTTCCTCTCTACGTAATCTGACGTGGTGCTTGCTCAGTATTAACAGCCATTTCTCTGGTGCAGTTTTCAAACCAGTGACAACAATAACAACAGCAAAACAGTGGCAGTTATTTAAGGCCATAGCTGCCTAGGGCAGTAATAGTAGCGTGGCAAACAAGAGGCAGGTCAAAAAAGTGTAAAAGGTGTACCTGGGAATGAATGCCCAAGAGGGTTTGGAAAAGCGACAACATACACGTGGGAATCGAGGAGTTCACACACACGTGAAGGGTGTGGCCATGTCCGGGAGAGATGTGACAAGGCCCCTCTCTCTCACCTGTGGAGACCTTGGAGCCTGCACAAGCGGGAAGTGAGAGGTAAGCAGAGGTGTAAACAGTTGGAGTATTGAATGTACACACACACACACACACACACACACACACACACACACACAGTAAACAGAGGCTGGGAGACAATGACTCAAGGCCTTGAAGGAATTCCCTGTCCAGTTATTAGCTGACCACAGAGCAAACTAAAAAACAGAGGCTTTAGTGGGCACAAAGGACAGAATACAGACTTTTCAGAATTAATTTTGTCACTAAATAAACAAATAGCAGCAACAATAATAAACCTGGGACAAAGGGAATCTGATTTTCAGAGTTGCCACATTCTATTATTTCCTGTGTCTAATTTTTAATCAGGTATGAGACAGAAAGAAACAGAAATGTATAACCTTATCCTTATACAGAGTCAATAGAAACTGTCCCCAAGGAAGCCAAGATGTTGGTCTTAAGGAAAAAAAAGTTAAAATCAGCTATTATCAATACGTCTGAAGAAAGAGGAAAACTATGCCTAGAAACAAAGGAAGTCAGAGAGAAAGTTTTCCTTAGAGAATATCAATAAAGACATAAAACTGAAAAGATGAATAAATAGAAACAGTATTTGGAATACACGACAGCATTGAAATGAAAATTTCACTAGAAAGGTGCAATAGCAGCTGTGAACTGGCGGGAAAAACAGCAAGACCGGTGACAGACTGATGGAGATTATGCAGGCGAGAAATGGGAAGGAGAAGGCTGAGGAAAGCGCACTGAGGGGTCACTGTTAGAGCGGAGGCTGCAGGAATTCGATTGTTTGCCTGTCCAAAGTTCCAGCGCTTGTTGAGGTGTTTCCAGTAGGTGAACCCACGCCTCCAGATTACAAAATTTTAATTTTATTTTGAGTTTGTTACAAGAAATAGTCATTTTGTTTTAATTTTTTTAAGATACAAAGTGACACTCATTTTCCTTAGTGGGTAAACCTATATTTTCCTGCCAAAATTACTGGGAGTTAATTTTTTCTCAATCTATTTTATCCTTTCATGTGTAAGAACGAACTCCTGCAGCTAGCCTTGGTAACAAGTCATAAAGAGGTAATTTGTGTTGAAATGCCTTATCAATTAATAGGAAGACCTTATACCATGTAACAGAAAAAGTGATAGATTTGTATTTTATCTTCCCCCCCCACCCCCCCCCCACCCCCGCCGCCAAGGAATCACTGGGTATAATGACTACAACTCCAACTTGGTCAGGTAAGAGGACCCGGGCTGTATTCCCCCAACATGAATTACAGTGAACATTTGAAAAGTAGGACAGCGTTGTTTGTAGCTTAAAATTCCCTTTTCAACTTCATTTCATAAAACCTTAAAATACAAATTGCACGTGGTCCCTTTATTGTTGTTTCAAATAGTGCAATTGCCCCATTATTCACGCACTGACTTACTAGCACATACATTTACATTTGACAAATTGCATTGATTATAAAAAGTAAGTTTTAATTTTATTTAATTTTCTTTTCTTATCAACTAGAACTTTTTACTAATCTAGATTTGTTGTTTTTGTTGTTTGTTTTCTCTTCAGTCTGCTACTGATGCTGGTCATTGCTTTGCTTTGTCTATATTTTTCAGCATGGTTTTGTTTGGAGTTTGAGTTTGGCTTCTTTCAAATAAACATGCTAATTAACTCTCCCTTTCCATTTTTTTCCAGTGGGAAATTATGGTTGGGGTCCAATGTGGCAGAATGTGGAAAGAGAGCTATGAACATTCAAATCTACTTTGTTTACTCAATTCATTTGAGTCGGCACTATATGGAAAGAGCTTGAAATTAGACGTGAGACATGTAAGATGTTTAGAGTCTACTATCTATTTGTGGTGGGCCTCTGAAAAAAGATCATTTCGCTTTGGTAAAGCCAAGGTTTTCTTTATTGTATGATGATAGTAACACTAGTCTTGAGGTTTCGAGTAAGAAGATAATGAAATCATGTAAGTGGAGTGAGGCACACAGAAAACTTTTATAGATGGTAGTTAATGCTTACTATTAGCTTTGCTATCATTAATTCATGTCTCTGATGCAGAGCTAAATGAAGGTATAAAGTAGTCCACTGAAATCATACTTTAGAGAAAATTAGGCTCTGATTTTTCAGTCTGTGAGTTACCTTGCTAATTTTCTAGTTTTACAGGCAAGATACAGAAAAGAAAAATAGATTTTCCTAAATCTGTGTTTTCTCGTGGGAGTCTCCCCGTATTTCCTCAGAATGACTCTGCTTATAATCGATGAAATCATTTTAGTTATTTCATCATGTAAGCAGCTATTGGGTTGGAAGTCCCCAGTGGTACCATAAGAATCATGAAAGCAAACCTATTAGTCAATGATGAGTCCGTCCAATTCTGCCACCATACTTTCTACACATCTTATGTTATTAGCAAGAAATTGCCAAATTTAAAGTTTGGGCTCACACACAGCGTGTATTTAAATCACACCACCTGCTTTGAAAATCTTTGAAAATTCTAACTTTTCTTGTACCCAGTATTTCATTTGTTCTCTCAATGACCCTGGGTTATCTAAAAAGAACCCAGAGTACTGTCATCCTGTAGCACACACAGAGAGACCAAGGAAGAGGAGAAAAGGAGCCAGCTTGTGAGACTGCATATGGAGAAGACAGTCATGCACAGCCTGTCACCCTTACACGGTCGCAAAAGAGTGTGCCTGGGGGTCTGGAACCCCTCCTTACATGGAGATAAAGAGCCCTCACAGCCTGTGATGGGCCTATGCCCTGTTTGGGAATATCTTTTCCCATTCCAGATTTGATGTGTGCCATGTTCTGCCTAACTGTATGCTACAGGCATCTGGCTCGCCTCACTGTCGTATCTGCCCCTGGTGGGGAGTGAGTGAATGTGGTCCTTTGCCTGAAGCACAGATGGGTTCACTGAGACCATCTCCCTGCCTTGCCTGTAGGATGCAGCTCCGGCCAGAGGGACCAGTGCTCACCATAAAAGCTGATCTCGCTCTGTCTTTTCTCCTGAGAAAAGTGCTGTTCCACCCAGTGCCTGTGTGAGCTGTGTCTTTTATGGTAAACTCTGAACCCGCAAGCCGCTCAGGGGGTTGACATGCCAGGACTGCTGCTCTTCTGGGGGGTAGGCATTGCTGTGCTGTTCGCCATGCCGCATGCAGGGGTCTTCCCCTGGAGGGGGGAAGGAGTGTCACTTGCTGTGCAAAGTAATTGGCTGGGTGTGACAATGGTCATTCTTACTGCCCGTGGTGCTGCAGTTATTAACTGAAGTGGGACCTCCCGTCTCTCATTTAGCTGTCAATCCACCTACTGTTGTTACTCATTGCTAGATAATGTGGCAGGGCTTTCTATTTTATTGTTCATTTTATCAGCCCTAGCTGGGTAGCTCAGTTAGAGAATCATCCTAATACGACAAGGTTGTGGGTTTGATACCTGGTCAGAGCACACACAAGAATCAACCTATGCCCTAACCGGTTTGGCTCAGTGGATAGAGCGTCGGCCTGCGGATTCACGGGCCCCAGGTTCGATTCTGGTCAAGGGATGTACCTTGGTTGTGGGCACATCACCAGAAAGGGGTGTGCAGGAGGTAGCTGATCCATGTTTCTCTCTCATCCATGTTTCTAACTCTCTATTCCTCTCCCTTTCTCTCTGTAAAAAAGTAAATAAAATATATTTTTTAAAAAAGAATCAACCTATGAATCATAAATAAGAGGAACAACACATCAATGTTTCTCTCGTTCTCTTTCTCTCTTTGATCAGTAAATAAAAGTTAAAAATAGTTTAGCTTTTTTAAGCACCACTCATTGTGATTTTCCTTCTTAGACATGATGTAGTGTACTATGTTTGAAGATTTTTAACATTCTCACAGTATTTTCACTCCTTCATTAAAATGATTTTGATAATTTATAACTATTTAACTAAGGCAATAATTGCTATCATATTTCAGGTTATAGAAAGTGATTTTTAGTGTGTGTTAAACTTTTTCTGAATTGTATTCATTGTTTCTAATTTTAGAAATGGTATTTGAATACTGACTATCCATTTGACTACTTGTCAATATGCTCAAGAAATCCTGAAGCAGTATTGGGTTTTAAGTTTTGTGCACATCTGGCCTAAACATCTTCTTGGTACTTATCGCTTGGAAACGAAATCCAGATTTCTGTGACATGTCCTTGAAATGTATTAAAGAGCAATGGGAATGACATAGAATTGATTTTAGAATGCATACAGCTGTGTTCACTCTCTCTTTGTGAATATCTTATATTCTGAATCAGTGTTTCCAAATAGGGTTTTCTACGATGATTAGAAAAAAGCCCATAACTATGCTGGCTGATGTTGTAGTCAGGAGCCACACATGGCTATTGAGCAATTGGAATGTGGCTAGTGCTATTCAGGAACTAAATGTTTAATTTTGCATAATTATTATTAACTTAAATTTAAATCCAAATAACCATATGTAGTGAGTGTTTACTATATTTAAAGAGCAGTTCTAGATCTTAGAACTTATTTTGTGTGCTTTAGACAATCTTCTTTTAAAAAATATATTTTTATTGATTTCAGAGAGAAGAGAAAGGGAGAGAGAGAAACATCAATGATGAGAGAATCATCAGTCAATTGGCTGCTTCCCGAATGCCCCCTACTGGTATCAAGCTTGCAACCCAGGCATATGCCATGACCAGAAATTGAACCCTGACCTCCTGGTTCATGGGTGCATGCTCAACTACAGAGCCACACCAGCCAGGCTTTATTCAATCTTTTAACATTATTTGTCTGAAGAATGGTTCATCCAAAACCAAAGAGTAACAGGAAACTAATGAAACTTCAACACTGTAATGAAAGCAGCATGAAATTTGAAGTCATACAGAACTTGCTTTACATTGAACAAAAGTCATGTCATCCTGCTTAGTCTCCATAAAAGAGGATTAGAATGCATTCCTCTACACAATTGTGGAATCAAATAAAATTAAATATGCATGTAAACTCCAGCAAAAGTAAATGACTCAATCAGAATTAGATTCTTTCAATGTCCCCTACTGTCAGAACCTAGAGGTGTCACAGGGCATTTCCCGTTGATCCTGTGGGAGTCCTTCTCAATCAGGCATGTGGATACTTGCATGCCTTTTTGCAAACACAGATTAATGATAATATGTTTTTAATAGTGTGCTAAGTATTTTGACAGGTATTTCTTTTGTAAATAGAAGCACGTGTTCATGTTACAAATTATGATTAATTTTAGCATTTGCCTCTTGCTCAGGAAAATATATACATTTGGATTTGGTTTTAATAACATATAATTGAACTAGCAAGAGAAGAGAGCTACCTGTTACCTTAGTGCATTTTTTCCTTATTACTGTCCTTTCAGGAAGACTGAAGCTACTGTAAAGGGAATTTGGTGCATATATTTGGAAGTGCGGTAAAGAAAAGGCAACAGCTGCCTTGCCTGTGCTGCTCAGTGGTTGAGCATCACCCTATGAATCAGGAGGTCACGGTTCTAGTATTCCTGGTCAGGGCACATGCCCAGGTTGTGGATTTGATCCCCAGTAGGGGTAATGCAGGAGGCAGCCAATCAATGATTCTCTCTCATCATTGATGTGTTGTTTTTTTTTTTCTCTCTCTTTCTCTGAAATCAATAAAAAATATATTTAAAAAAATGAAAAGAAAGGTGACAGCAAATTAACTCAGATGTTAGTATGTGCAATAAGCAGCAGCCACCTGCCCCTGCCACCCAGCTGGGTGAATTAAAGTGAGGAGGTGTGAGAGCCTTCCAAGACTGCTGAGAGGCCCAGGGCCAGGACTGGAATTACAGGGATGGAGCTACCTCTTTACTGAAACAAAGAAAGCTGGGTTCTGTGATTAAAATGAGAAATTCTTAAACAGATGCACACATCTAGAAATGCTGCCAGACTCAAAAAAAAAGGGGGGGGGGTGGGAGAAAGTGGCTTCTCCCATTCTCATGCATATGACCTCCCATTAGTGCCTCTTATTGGCAGAAACTAACAAGAAGCCAGCTGTTAAGGGAGCCTGGGAAGTGCTCTCAGTCACAGCATTAGAGAGCAGAGAAGCTGCATGTGGGGCTGGAAAAGAACAGGTTTGCAGCTGGGGTATCTTCTGTCAAAGTGATATAAACTTACAAAAAGCATGTAATGGTTGATGTGCTTGCTGCTCTCAAAGCTTCTTAGATCTGTGATTTGGTATCTGGCTATATTTTTCAAACATTCTTCGCCTTCACTTTTTCAGATATTTTTTCTGTCTATTTCTCTATCTTCTCATTTCCAGTATTCAAATTATGAACATATTAGACTACCGTATTTTCCGGCATATAAGACGACTTTTTAACCCAGGAAAATCTTCTATACGCCCAGTCGTCTTATATGCCGGAAAATACAGTATTTGATATTGTATTGCAGCTCTTGGATGCTCTCTTACCTTTCATTTTATTCATGTTTCTGTTTGGTTAGTTTGTTGACATCTATACAAGTTAACTTTTTTTTTTCTTCTGGGTTTAGTCCACTAAGGAGCCTGTGGAAGGCATTGTGTAACTTCATTACTGTGTTTTTCTTTTTTCTCACTGCCATTCAATCTTTTTCATATAGAAGTAATACTCTAAAATTTCTCATGTGGTCTTGTCTCTGATCTACATTTGTGTTAGTGCCTTTAAACTATTAATCATTTAAACTTTTGTGAGTTAATCTCAACATCTGTGTAATATTTAAGCTATGTTTAATTGATTGCTTTGTATCTTGGCAGTGTATTTTCTTGTTGTTGTTTTTTTGTCTTTTCATATGCCTTAATAATCCTTATTCTTTAAATCCAGATCTCTGGTATGGGGCAGTAGAGACTGAGGTAAATAGGTTTTATGGCTGAAAATGGGCATACCTTTCTACTTGCTTTGCCTTTGCTACAGGGGCAAGTTTCATTTAACTCAGGAGATGGTTTGGGTTTGAGACTTGATGTTGCTATTGTTGCAAACCACAATCTTCTCATTTATCCATTGATGCCTCATATTTAGTGTAGGACCAGAGGATGTTTCTCAATGTCTATGCCACCTTGATATTTAGGTCTTCTCTTATACTCTGTCTCAGAAGGGTCTTTTTCACCCTCCTGTAACTCTCCCAACTTTCCCTTTCACTTATTCACTCAACAGCAGTTTAGTAAGAATATGTTCCATATATGACAGGGCAAGGCCCTTTCTACTTTATATTTCAACATGGGGGAATTAAAATTTAATAATAAATTACAATCTGGTGACTCATTACAAAAATAGGAAAACACTTGAAAATTTGATTTCAGTTAAATTTTATTCATAGATTAAATTAGTGTGAACGTAACATTTTAAATAGTAAATCTTCTAATATAAAATAAGAGAGAGTTCACTATTTTTAAAGTCTTCCTTTTGCACTGAGGTAACATTTGATAATATATGGAGAGATTTATTATTGAAAGCAGTATTATTCCTTGACTTCTGGGAGCATCCTATATAATAAAAGCCTAATATGCAAATCGACCAAATGGCAGAACAACCAGCAGAACAACCAGTCTCTATGATGCGCACTAACCACCACGGGCAGACACTCAACTCAGGAGCTGCCCCCAGCCTGCAGGCCTCAGGCCAGCCAAGATGGGTGTGAGCAGGGACCTCTTGATCACCCCACCAGTCGCCCCGCAAAGGGAGGCGACTGGCGGTGGCGGTGGGGGGGCAGGTCCAGCAAGTGGGTGATGCCAGGCCAGCCAAGGTGAGTGCCAGCAGCCCCCAGTCCCCCAATTGCCCCACTGGTTGCTCCACAGATTGTCCCTAGGGACTCTACCCATGCACAAATTTCATGCACCAGGCCTCTAGTTTCCTATATAAGAATCATTGGATAAAGACACTTACTGTATAAAGAGGAAAACAAAGTAATTAAAACATCACATACTTTGCCAATATGGTGGGCCCAAAACTATTTGAATGAAGCTAAACAAATAAATAACTAGGGATTAGAAATATTAACTGCTACTGTTAGGAAAAAATTATTTATATTTTTCTCTCTCATCTAAGCTTTGTGGTCTAGACCTGAGCACAAAATACAGCAGTTCAAAAAATAGCCAGAATGTTTTTAATTCTACAGAATTATAATATACTAGTGGCCCAGTGCACAAAATTCATGCACATTAAAAGGGAATTAATTAGAGCAAATATTTTAATATTGCTATTTGCCCTTTCTCTATAATAGAAGTGTTAGAGATGAAAGGAAATTAGTAAAATGTTTATGAAAATATCTCTCCTGTCAGAGTTTGAGGTGCGCCGTGGGACCCAGAGTCAAGTCCTCGCCCACCCGTGCATGCCTTGAAATTGTGCCAGACCGAGACCTGGCTGGCCTCACCCCCATTGGGCAAGACCCAGACCCAGCCAAACCCCACTCCTGTCATTTCCTGCCAGGAGTGGGGCACAGATGGGGGGGGTGCAGCCTCAGGTTTCCCATCAAGCCCTGCTGGGGCAGGGGGTGTGGCCTTAGGTCCCCCATCAAGCCCCACCTGAGAGAGGAGCATGGCCTCAGGTCCCCTGTCAAGCCTCGCTAGGCGGGGTGTGCGGCCTCAGGTCCCCCGGCCCGGTTCTGGGGCAGGGGGTGCAGCTTCAGGTCCCCCGGCCCAGCCAGGTGCCAGGCAGCCTCAGGTCCCTGCTGATCGGTCGTTACGGTGTCACGGCGTGATAATCATTTGCATATTAGCCTTTTATTATTATGATTTATATGCTCTTTATAATATTTTTGCTTGCACACATTAAAATATTGATTATTAACATTAATTCATGCTAAAATAATCATTTATAAATTTTATTATAATTTTAATTTTATGTTTTAATTTTATTCTAATTTATATATATATCCTAAATAGTTTCCATTATTTAGAAATTTTATTCATGCCTTCAGATGTAATTATTACCTCTTTCCTTATGATTTCTCTACCTTATGACATATATACATGTAAATCTATATTTATATGTATACCAACAACCTCTGGACTGAATCTATAATCTATCTATCTATCTATCTATCTATCTATCTATCTATCTATCATCTTTTTATCTAGCTATCTAGCTATCATCTATATCTATCTATCTATCTATCTATCTATCTATCTATCATCTATCTATATATTCATCTATCTATATATCTATCTATCTGGAGTTACATAAATTTGTAAGTTAGAGCTTAGATATTTCTAGCATCCAGCATTGCATTTTGAGCTACTAAACTAATAGTTTGTCATGTATGAAGCTCAACGTGCCCTAAACTTAAAATTTTCTTACTCTGGACTCAGGAAAATATTTATCCTGACACTTGTTTATTCTAATGGTAGCACCAACCCTCAAATCTGGGAGTTATATTTAATTCAATCTCCAGCAACCAATAGCTCTAAACTTTCTATTCCATAAATAATAGGACTTGGGCAACATTATTCTATTTCCTGCAAAATCTTTACTGAATCTCTGCCTTGAATTATGACACAAAAATGCAGTTTGTTATATGTTATCTGTCATTTGACAGATACTTTTAAACACCTACTCTATGCCAGACAATGAGAAACCAGGCAGGGAAACAGCTGATATTCATCCTGTGCTCAGCGATCTCAGAGTAGCTGAGAAGATCGATATTAAATAATTACATTGTGATTCATTGACACCTGTACATCTTTAAGCTATTCTCTCCCACTTACCCTGTGAAAAAACCAAAAATGTCACCTCCTCCAAGGAACTTTTTTTTGGCCCTACTCTAAAGTCCCCATAGCCTGGTGGTTTACACTTTACTTACAATGACAACCTTTTATCCAATTTTAAATTATCCCATATCATTTAATTGAGTGTAATCTTTTCAAGGATATTCAATTCTGAATATCCATAGTTCCTAGAATTAATATGAGGTCAATAAATGTGGTGAACTTAAATGTGTATAAGGTTGTGAAGTGCCCATGTTTTATCAAAAAGAGAATATTTCAAATTTTTTTCTACTGTTTTTATTCTTCATTACTAAGAAATTATAGAGTTTTCATGCTGATTTATAATTATTCTCTAACATAATATGATACACGTTGGATTATTTCCTCCCATGTTTTGAGGATAACAATAAATTCAAGCAAGACACATGTAAACAAATGAATACAGAAAATACCCCAGGGTGATTCTCTCCATCTTTGTGAATGCATGTAATAGGTGAGCATATGGAATAAGTAGAAACTGTCTAATGCATGCTAGTACCCCAGATGTGATGTGTAATGCGTGTATGTATCTCAAGTTATGGAAGATATTGACTAAAATGAAAATAATAAATTCAAAGTACATGATATACTGTATAAATGTATGTGGAGGGTGTCCCCCAAAAATGTATACACACACCTGAAATAATTATTAAGGCAGTGTTTATTAAAATGACTTTCATTTTCAAAACTTAGCTATCAGCTGTTAAAGTTTGTATACATTTTTGGGGGACAGCCTGTATTTGAAAGATGAGAATGGAATTTCATTGTTTAATCATTTTCCTAATTATTACACTACAACATAAATTTAAACTATCCTTCCAATGCAAATCCTACACAAAGGATAACCACTGATGACAATCTAAAGAGAATGTCACATAATAAGTAAGGTAGCAGAAGTACAACCCTTTTCTCTTGGGAATGTAATTGTAATGGATTGCTTTTTGAAATTTTCAGGCCTCCGACCTGCAAAGGGTTTAAACTTTATTAGTGGACAGCTAAGTAATGATGTTGTTGTTCTTAAAATAATATACTCAGAAACCTGCTTAGTTTTAATAGGAGCCCTATTTACTTCCATGGATGAAAACAATATTCAGTGAGCAAAGATGGTGTATTTGGTAAGATGGCATTTTTACATAAACAAGAGTAAATTGGTAAAGCAGTTGCTCAGTGACATGCAGCAACTGATTCTATTTTTTTTTCTTGGTTGACTTATTTTGCTTTTCCAAATTCATTTAAAGAAAATGTCAAGTTACACTCTAAGTTGATCTTGTTTTCTCACAGAAGCATCCTGTATAATAAAAGTGTAGTATGCAAATTTTCCCCTGGACTGGGAGTTCGACCAGGGGGTGGAAGTTTGACCAGGGGGTGGGGCTGGCCGGGAGAAGGGAGGGAGTATCCAGCCAGCAGACGCCAGCCGCTAGGGACCCTACCAGTGCATCAATTTTGTGTACTGGGCCTCTAGTTAAAATATAAACAAATACATATTTATCAGCAAAATGGTCCATAAATTAAAAAATAATTTTTTTACTATTACTTCTGGTATACTATCCAGTGCTCACTTCCGATGACTTAATTTATTCTTCTACTGAAATTTCAATATTCAGATAAAATTTTTAGTCAATTTACTAAATAACAACTAACCAAGTTGGCCACATTAGCCACATCTTTGATTCTGTGCCCATGCAGAAGGAGCATATCAATTAAAAATTAACCAAAGCTTATGATTAAATAGCTTGGAGTCATGGTCTTTGCAGCCCCTGTAATCAAAGTCTGACTGGCAATTACAAATTTGAGAGATACAGAGGATTACAACATGGGAATAAGTGAGGGTGTTTACCTAGAAAACTGTCCTATGTGTCCTGACCATACCAATGTGAAGTGCTCAACAGCTGTCTTTAAATGGACTGTGACTTATTTGAATCACATAATAAGGCCTCCTTAGCAATAAATACTTTCATGTGTCTGAGTGTTTAAGTAAATGAGGACTCAGGAAATACACACACACACACACACACAAATGAATGTTCACTCTAGAAAATATGCAATTTCAGAGTTTTCATATACAGATAAAAATGTTATAATTTCAGATACACATACACACATAATTATTTGCATAAATATTTTTAAAATTTTTATTACTCCTCACCAGAGGATATCCCTCCCCCCCATTGATTTTTAGAGAGAGTGGAAAGGAGGGGGAGTTGGAGAGAAACATTTATGTGAGAAAGACACATCAATTGGTTGCTTCACCCATGCATCCCATCCAGGCTGGGGATCGAGCCTGCAACTGAGGTACATGTCCTTGCCTGGAATCAAACCCTTCAGTCCACAAGCCAACACTCCAATCACTGAGCAAAACTAGCTAGGGCTGCATAAAGATTATTTTATCAAAAGTTTAATAACACCAGAAAGTAAGTTTTAAATAATTATCATATATACTAGAGGCCCGGTGCATGAAATTTGTGCATGGTGTGTGTGTGTGTGTGTGTGTGTGTGTGTGTGTGTGTCTCAGCCCAGCCTGCACGCTTTCTAATCTGGGACCCCTCGAGGGCAGTTGGACATCCCTCTCACAATCCAGGACTGCTGGCTTCCAACCGCTTGCCTGCCTGCCTGCCTGCCTGATTGCCCCTAACTACTTCTGCCTGCCAGCCTGATCACCCCCTAACCATTCTCCTGCCAGCCTGATTGATGCTTAACTGCTCCCCTGCTGGCCGGATTGCCCCTAACTGCCCTCCCCTGCAGGCCTAGTCCCCCCCAACTGCCCTCCCTTGCAGACCTGGTCACCCCCAACTGCCCTCCCTTGCAGGCCTGGTCCCTCTCAACTGCTCTCCCCTGCTGGCCTAATCGCCCACAACTGTCCTCCCCTGCCAGCCATCTTGTAGCAGCCATCTTGTGTCCACATGGGGGCAGCCATCTTTGACCACATGGGGGCGGCCACCTTTTGTGTTGGAGTGATGGTCAATTTGCATGTTAACTATTTATTATATAGGATATATGTGAGTGTGTGTATGTGTGTGTGTGTGTGTGTGAGAGAGAGAGAGAGTTTGATGAGTAAAAAAAATAAATAAATAAAAGAGCATTTATAGTCCAAAAAAACATTAACTTGCAGCCTGGGTATTATTCACAGAACCTCTGTATTCTCTGTCATTTGCTCTTAGTTTTTATATATATTTCCATTGGATTCAAATGATTTCCTTGAGAAAATATTTACAAGCTATTTCTGAATGTGGAACTAGTCACATATTATAATATATGTATATATATTATGACTTTCTTGTTTGCGACTTTTTCCTTGGTAGCTCAATTTGCCGGTATGGCTGAAAATACTGAATATCTTGAATGGAAGTGCCATTAATTTCCCAGTTGAGGAGTGTGTGTGTGTGTGTGTGTGTGTGTGTGTGTGTGTGTGTGTGTTGGTTAAGTCAATGTGTTAGGGTGAAGATTTCAAACACCCAAACCCAATGAGCTGGTTGGCTTTTAAGAAATTACTTTTATTTTTAAAAGAGAAAATATGCCTCTTTATCATACAGTAGAAAGGCATTTAGAATGACTCTGAATATGTGTGCAATATGTATAGTAAGATTGAAATTTGAGTATCTCACTAGACTTTGAGAAAATAGTAAGAACATGTCATGTTCTGAAACTGGCTAATCAGAGGGGGCAGAATAGTCATTTCAGGCAGAGATGGTTCCTTCGTGTGTTGTCAAAGAAGAATACTAATTGTATTAATATGATGCATAATGTTATAAAAGAAACGCATGGAAAAAGGAGATGGAGATGCAACAAATATGTACATGTCACTTTGTTTCCTGCATCTTGTAAGAAATGGGATGTATTGAGCAGGCACCATAACGTCCAGTTCCAAAATGATGGCTTGATTTTTACCAGGTGCGATGCCTGGTGGTGAGAGGAAGTGTGAGCAAAACCTGCATGCATCACAGATTAGAGCCATGTCGACTGCAATGTGTCTTCAGGTTTCCTGAGGTTGATGAGGTGTTGACTCCAGGAGCAGTCAAGAGCACAGAGTGACCAGAAATAAGTTCACCTTGTCCTTAGTGAATCAAGGGTCAAGTTCTGCCATCAAACCCTGAGCATAAGCAGAGGTAAGTTAGACAGAGACAGCAGGGGCCTAAACTTGCTCGTTATAAGAGCAAAGAGCAGGGTGAAGGAGGATGGCTACATAATTTGCAGGGCCTATGCAAAATGAAAATGCAGGCCCTTATTCATAAGTATTAAGAATTTCAAGACTGTGACAGAGGAGTATTACATTAAGCATGTACCTTTCTGTGTGCAGGGCCCTATGTAATCACACACACATAAAGGTGACCCTAAGGGAAGGGGACAAAGTCAAAGGATCCACATCAAAGCATCCTTTTATCCCTAAACATTACAACAAACTGTGGGAATCAAGTTATTCATATTATTGTCATATATAAGGAATTTCCCCTCATTTAGCTTTATATAAGTTTTAGTCCTATAGCAAGAACACACACAGGCAACATGATCTCATATGGACAAGCAGAATTAGTTTTTATGTCTCATTGTTTTTACTTAATTACTGAGGACACAAGGCTAACTAGCGATTTCATGATACATTTTACTTTTTTAAGATTAATTAATTATTTTAATCATAACTTGTCTTCTAATTTAATCCACAGGCCAGTTAGTTTCATTATTCAAATTCAAGGGGATTGCCTGGTACATTGAAAATTATATTTGGGTTACATTACTACCATATTTGCGACTGTCAGTGAGTCCATTAAACTAAGTCTAAATTGTAAAATTATTATTATGTATGTCACTTTAAGTGAATCAAGGTATTCGAAAGATGATGCATGTTTCCCTATTTGTACACCACAGATCCCTAAATTCTCTTTGCACGGACATTCCTGTAATGTGTGTGTGTGTGTGTTTGTATTTGTGCATGTGCACCTCTGTTTTAAAGAACTTTGCTACAGGCAGAAAGATCAGGTAATGGACTTGAGCCTCTTGGGGTTGCTATTTGTTAGCCAAGTGACAAGTCAACCATAGTTGGGAACACAGAAGAAAAAATTCTAATTTATTCTTTTCTAATTCTAAGGCTATTGAACTGTGCTTGGCAGCTGGGTACTTATACTATATTTCCAAAATGAGTAAAGGTCTTCCTTGAGGTTAATTACTAAGAATGACAGTGGTATCTGTTCTGATCATATCGCAGTTGTCATTTCTCTAACAACACATTGCAAATTAGAAGGGACAAAATGCTGTGGAATTATTGCGGGGGCTGACCTTTTCAGATTTCACTTTCTGTGCCTTAAGAAACCACTGATACAGATGATTTAGCCATGAATTTTAAGATTTAATATAAACTCACATTTTTCTTCAGAAAAAACATTACAGAAGCCTGTGTTTGCTAGTCTAACACTACACATCTCAAGCCCAGTCATACATGGGAATTATATAAGGAGGTTTTCACAAGGACAGCTTTTGAATAATTGATATGCATTTGGGGACACTTGCTGAAACTGTTTAAGTTCCTCAAACAATATTAGTGTCTAAGGTAGTTTTGCAAATCACTAGTTGAGGGTATCAATATTTTTTTTTAGGCTCAGGGAAATTTTAATTTTAACATAATCAACTAAACATTATTGCAAAAGCTTGTCAAACATGTCAAAGGTTTTTTCACAAACATGTTTTCTTTAATAATGAAAAAATACAATAAATAATAGAAGTTCTTTTATAATAACTTCCTGAATGTTCAATACACCCTCTGCCTAGTTTTTATTTTATAGACTAGAGGCCTGGTGCATGAAATTTGTGCACAGGGGGAGAAGAGGTTCCCTCAGCCTGGCCTGCACCCTCTCCAATCCGGGACCCCTCAGGGGATGTCCCTGCGGGATCGGGCCTAAACTGGCAGTTAGACATCCTTCTCACAATCCGGGTCCACTGGCTCCTAACCACTCACCTGCCTGCCATCCTGATCACCCCTAACCATTCTGCATGCCTGCCTGATTGCCCCTAACTGTTCTCCCCTGCCGGCCTGATTGCCCCTAACCACCTCTGCATAGCATCATCCCATTCACCAGAAAGTGGTGGATCGATTGCCAGTCAGGGCACATGCCGAGGTTGCAGATTCAATACCCAGTCTAGTGAGTGCAGGAAACAACGGAGCAATGTTTCTCTCTCTCCCTTCTCCTCTCTGAGATCAATTAAAACGAATGATAAATAAATAATGTTCTCTAAGTATGGTTTTATCAGGAAAGACATTAGTGACCTATGAAGTGAAAAACTTGTTATAACACATTTATACAGCATGACCCCATTTAAAAAATATTTATTGATTTCAGAGGAAGGGAGAAGGAGAGATAGATAGAAACATCAATGATGAGAATCACTGATCAGCTGCCTCCTGCATGCCCCTACTGAGGATCAAGCCCTAAATCATATCATGACCTCCTGATTCATCAATCGATGCTCAACCACTGAGCCTCACCAGCTGGGTCCCATTTTTATCAATATCAGGCACATGAGGTACACTGGCAAGATCTCACTCCTAGATGAAAGTCTGAATCACCCAAACTTCTTTGCAGCTAAGTTTCTGGATATGAATTCGTTTCTGCTGATTGGATGCACTTGCACAATATTTTGAAGGCAGAAGTGGGGCAGAGGCATCTTCCCACAGTTTGGGCTGTTTGCTGCTGGTGATCATGTTTGCAGAGATGTGGGGGTTTCCTGCAGCGGAATCCAGGCTGTGCACAGGCAGTTGTGGCAGAGGCAGTGCCCAGTGACCTGTTTTGTGGGAACTGGAGGGCACTTGTGGGGGCAGCAGTTTCCTGATCTGTGGGTCACAGCTGTGCCAGAGTGTCCCAGAATTTAGTTGTGGCTGAGGGGGCAGCTCCTCCCACTGGCCAGGGAGTCTTTCCTGGGGACCCAGCCTAATACCCACTCCTTCAGCTTTCTGATGATTTCCCAAGCACCAATTCCCTGTGCTAAATTCTTTCTGGCCTAAAATAGCAAAGATCTAAAAACATTTTGGATCCTCTACTGTCAACGAAAACAATGCTGCACAGGGTCAGGTCTGAGAAGTGGGTGAGGTGTTGCGGAAGGCTCCCTTCCTTGAGTCTCGGCTTCCTTTTCTGTAGAACGGAGACCAAAAATTACCTATTCTTAGTTATTGAAGACCATGGCAGCTGTGTTTCCCGAAGATGGCCACAACATTTCCTATCCCTCCTGTGGCCTTGCCACTTTCCACCACATACTCTCTCTTGAAGTGGGGCTGACCTATGAATTCCAAGGCCAAGGCCAAAAAGGTGCAGGGCTGCAGCCCTGCCTACCCCACCAGGGTTTCCAGCTCCAGCCCCGCCCATGCCTCTCGGGGCTCTATCTGGCGTGTGGCCCACTGCACATCATGGCCCATTGCACATCATGGTCCACCTGCTGGAGCTATTGGGCCCAGCAGGCGGGCTAAGAGCCCATGTTGGACCTTGCACCTCCTGACTCCTGTGTGCTGCTGCCCCCTGCACCTTGCGGTCCCTATTCCAGCCGCTGTTCTGACCAAGGCCAGATGCCCAGGTGCTGTGCGTGGCCTTTGGGGACTGCTGTGGCCACCAGGAAAGCTTCCCCACTCCATCCCCGACTCCAGCGCCCTGATCCTGGGTCCACTTCCACCAAAGGAGAGCTTTGCTCGTACAGCTGCCGAGACTGAGACCAAGCAACTCCAAGGTTCCCGGACCCCAAATTTTTTGCCAGCCAAGTTGGTTGGCTGGCTGGCTCTGCCCTGTTTGGAGTGTTGGGGGCGATCTGGCCCGGATCAGGATGGTTCGCTGGCCACAGTGGGAGTCATAGTGACCGGTTGTTAGGTCATGATGGTCGTGACGGGCATTACAGTCTCTGGCTTTTTATATGTATAGATGTTAGGAGCAAAGCTCATAATTTTCCCATAACGTCACCCCTTTTAAAATAGTTCCCTACAATTGTGGGAATGGAAGGAACTCACGGATGCTGACTTTTTCTCTATACAGTAGAAGAAGAGTATCTTTTTTTTCAATTTAAATTCTTTATTTTTTAAAGTATTACATAAGTCTCCTTTTTCTGGGGGGTCTCAACATCTTAATGTATACTGTCCATTGAGGCAGAAAGGAAAAGAGAATTTGTGCTTTGATAGGGAGAGATCAAAGTGCTCTAAACTCCTAAACCCTGGCATTCTTTCCCTGTGTGTTGTTTGATGTCTTAAGTCTGAGAACCTCAGAGATGGAGGTCTGAGCTGCTGGGTCCCTTTCTTCCAAAACCCTAGAGGAGATGGCTTATGCAGTGGGTAAGGTCACAGGTGCCGTATGTGGGTGCCTTGGTGAAGGTACCAGTGACCTGTGACAAGTAGAAAGGAGGTTTCTGAGACAGACAATGCTGAATCTAAACATTGCATAGTGACCGCCTGAGTTAAAATGTGTTTGTGGAATAAAGAAGTCTCTGTCTTGTGTGTCTATGACAGTTCCTGGTTAAGAGGAGTTAGAAAAACTGGGTCCAATAATAAGATCCACAGAATAACACAATTTTGTTGGAGAATCCAACACCTCTACAGCAAATAGCGCATAACAAGTAAAAACACCAAGGGCTTTGATTATGTAGCACAATAATGGTGACTAACAGCATGGATGTTGGAGCCCAAGAGCTGGAATCCAAATTCTGACCCTACTGTCTACAAACTGGGAACTGTTGGCAATTCAATTTCATTTTTCCAGGCTCAACCCCCTCACCTATAAAATGGGAATATTAAAATTACCACATTTGAGAGGTTGTTTGGAGGTTTCATTAAGTTAAAACAAAAATGTAGCACATACTCAATATATGTCAGTGATTATCATTATTTTCGTGTATTGAAACTTGATAGTCTAAAAAAGATGGAGAGTTTTGCTGGTAATTTAGCTCTTACTACGTATGCTAAACAGCTTATAACTGAGAGCCAGTGGGACAAATCCGCTATCAGGAGTGTGAAGGGGATGTCTTACCCACCAGGCGCACGTCCATCTGTTACTGTTGATGAAACATGCTGTTGGAATTAAAGTTGTCACACACAAATTATACAGCCAGCGGTGGCTAATTCATGTGCCTTTCAAATATACTCCCAGAGTAGCAGGTAAACAGTGTCAGCAATTATAGCCTGTCATTAATTTTGTAAAAAGTGATAATATTAGCTTGAATTAGGTGGTTAGCAGTCCCCCTTTCCAGAGAAAGTGAAAATTGTGTAGGGTTGAAAAGCTTCCAACTGCTACCAGATGTGAAATTTAAATATAAAGGAGAATCTTAGATTTTTGAAGCTGGGAGGTTTTCTTTGGCGAGCCAAACCTATGTGGAGTTGTTTGCTAACTCAAATACCACTTGGATAACAGAAAAGCTCTGTTTGTTTAAGGCTCCAAAGAAATGATTTCCCAGAGGGGAAGACAAATGGAGAAATCTTTTGTATGTCTACATTCACTGTCACTATGCTGAAGGTCACTGGGCTGGTGTGCAAGCCAACACCACTTCCGACAATTCCAGGGCTTCGCGGGATATTCAGGCTGTTCAGTGTGTCTCATTGTCTGGATGATTAATGCAGTAGCGGAGACCGGGAAGACACGAATAAGAGGGTCATGGAACATTCTTGCATGACTTACTTATGGCCAAGCATGCTTCTCACAGTTCCTCTAACTCTGGGAGAATTTCCAATTCCTTTGACCAACTGGCCACTTTTATTACACCTATTCTCTCACGTTTACACCGGCAACTTTCAGAATCTCCAAAGTTTACAGATGCTCACCTGGGTTCCTTTTCAAAAACTATTTATTATTGAGAAAAAGAAATATCCCTAGAGTATGTTTATTTGCCCTAAACATAGACAAATGAATTAATAAACTCAAAGGCAATATCTATTTGTTAAAAAAGTAAATTAAAATAAAAAACTACTCATTGTTCCCTTTAGTTTTACAAGTGATTTATGGAAAAATCATGTTTGTATTTAATAAAGCCACCTGTGCATCTTTTTTAAAAATAATAGTTTATTGACTTTTAGAGAGAAAGGGAGGGAGAAGAGAGAAACATTGATGCAAAAGCTCAGCATCAATTAATTGGTTGCCCCCTGCACTTCTGCTACCTCAGATGAATATTCCACCTGGTCATGTGCTCCAATCAACTGAGCAACACTGTCAAGGGCAAGTGCATCATTTAAAAAAAGATAATTTATCATTGATTAAAAGAGAACTAGCATTTATTTAGTATTTGCTATCATTCTCTCTAAAGTTACATTATTTTATTTAATACTAGAGGCCCATTGCATGATATTCGTGCAAGAATAGGCCTTCCTTCCCCTGGCTTCACTCCCAGCCACCCGGGAGCCGGCAAGTCCTCGTTTCTGTCTGAGCACCGCTCCTGTAGCTCCCTCTGCTGCCCCCCCACCCTCCTTCTCATAGCAGGAGTCCCACCCCTCCCAGCCACTCTGTGCCTGCATATGCAAATTAACCCACCATCTTTGTTGGGTTGATTTGCATACTCACTCTGATTGGCTGTGGGCATAGCGGAGGTATGATCAATTTACATGTTTGTCTATTATTAGGTAAGATTCATTTATAAAGTGGGTATTTTAAAGGGAGGCTCTTGGAAGCTAAGTTACCTAAGGTAACAAAACAAGAAGGATGACTCCAAAATGAGAAAACTTTCCAGTACAACTTGTTACTTAAGGTCTCTATTGTCTACATATATCAACAAACAAATAATAAAATAAAAAGAGGTAGAACTATGAGGTATGGTGTAATCTAAGCATCAAGTTCCAAATGTTTCATCGACAAAATCAGAAACTTAAAAAATAAATTTCTTTTGATTGATTTTGTGGGCATTACATTTTTTTTTATTGGGAAATGATAAATATGTTTTTTGAAACTAATATTTTTCTTGGTCTAGGTGACAAGGGATGTTAAAATAAAAATCACTAAGGGCATTTGAAAGCAGTTCGCTGTAGTAAAAGATTATTGAAATAAATCAATCTGAGCTAAATGCTTTCAGTATAACACGAGAAATGTAATATTTGGGTTTCCAATGTAACCTACTATATTTCCAGTTCATTATGATTTATGTGAACCTTCAAACCTGGCCTGGGAGAAAGTATCACATAAATTTCAATTTTTAGCACATTGATATTGGCTATACCCTCTCCTAAATTGCTTGCTCAAATCTTCTGTTGATCTGCATGCTATTGTCTCTGCATCTTCCATAGCTTTAAAACTCAGTATTAATTTCCTTTATAAATATTTTGCCTTGCTTATTGGGACTGAAGCCTGATAACAATTCTCTGGCTCTCACTTCAATGTCAACTTGAATATTTCCTTCAGCACATAATATCAAGCAACTCAGGATAAACACGACCAGCCTGATGACTTTGCCTCTATAACACTGTATCTCATTACACTTCCCTACATGTTCCATCCCCATTTAGGATTTTACTTATGCTGCAAGGGCCAAACAGACCAAATCATATCCTGTAAAAGAAATTTGAAAAAATATAGAGTGAAATATACATGCTAAATATATAACATTATATCAATAGCATTTTGGTTGACTTCTTAGTAAAAAATACTATCTCCAGGTTATAGAAAACTATGCAGGAATAATGATATGGTTTTTTCTACACATATATTGCCTTGGATGGCAATAAAAGTAGAAATTAAGGATTAAAATGCATTTAAAAACATTAAAAATATCAGGGAAAACTAATGAGAGATGCCAATAATATAAATAAATATTATTCATGTTGTTTTACCTTTCAATATTGTATGTATACAAAGTCTTTACTTATATAATACTAGAGGCCCAGTGCATGAAATTCATGCACGGGTAGGATCCCTAGGCCTGGCCGACAATCAGAGCCGATCGAGGCCTTCCTTCATTCCACACCACCCCCCGTGTGGTCAGTGCACATCATAGCGAGCAGTCGAAGTCCCTGTAGGTCGAACTCCCTCAAGGACAATTTGCATATTAGCCTTTTATTATATAGGATTAATGTTTTTTTAAAAAAAATTATCAGGATTAAAAACACCAGAATTATTCTATACTCAACCGGTTTGGGCTAATAAAATTATATGAGAAGGCAAATAGAGAAAAATCTAATATTAATATAGAAGAATACTGTGATTTAGGCAGAATAGCTAGATTGTCTTATTCCCATTACCTCTATTTTTAAATAGCTTTCAATGATTAATTTCATGATTCACATCTGCAATATCTATCAATTTGAATATAAGAAATATACTTGGTCAATTAAGTTTCAGGTGTTTTCTAGGCAAGGGTCTTAGAATCATAGCGCAGTTATTGAAGGGCTTTGGAGATCATAACTGAATTTCCTTAACTCAGTTTTCTTTTTTTGCTATACAAAATATCTCAAACTACTATATTTGTACAAATATTCTCCTGGGTTGGGTTAATTCATTAGCAAGACAGATTAGACCCTCATGCTATCTCCACAATACTGAGACATCTGTGGTGTGGTGTTGGTCTAGTAAGGTGATTTCCCCACCATGATGGAGTTCTTCCTCAGTTAGAAAATAATCATTTTATTTCAGCATGTACATTGATAAACAGTTATATTAACATGATAGAAGGCTTTTAATTTCTAATACAATTCTACTTTGGAAAATTATAGAATGCTACAGATTAAAGTATGTAATTGGAAAATATGACAAATTGATATCAAGTAAAACTGATATCAGATAAGCTAAATATTGTTCAGGTCCCCCTTTGTTCTGTTTTAAATAGGAAAAACAAAACAAAATACAAGCTTCCCTTAAAAAAATACCACTTATTTTTCATTAGTCTTTAGAAGTGTTCTAAAAATATACAAGTTCTAAATACTGTATTAGAATATTTCCACCCATCGGAATTCCCTGTTAATAGATACAAGGGAACCCAGGTGTCCAAAATCAAAATTAAATACATTTAAACAAACAAACAAACAAACAAACAAACAAACAAACCTGTTCAATGTTAGGCCATTTATCAGTAGCAGAACTTAGGCAGCAAGCCAGTAAATTAGTTCACCCACTGAAAAGAATAATAAAAAGACTTGAAAAGGAATAGGGGTGCTGGGAGAAGACAGCTATAATAATAAAAACATAATATGCTAATTAGACCAGATGTCCTTCAGGACGAAGCTGGGGCTGCGAGGGAAGGCTGGGTCCTGGGTGCCAGAGGGAAGCCGGTGCTGGCAGCTGGGGGAAGGAAGGCCTACTCTTTCACGATTTTGTGCATTGGGCCTCTAGTTGTTTACATAAGAATGTAAAGAAAGAAAGTAAACTGGTAGGATATACAGATCTCGGTTTACCCTTTTCTTTTGACGCCATCAGTTTCCTAAAAAATATTTGTGTTCAATTGTAACATATTGCACCTTATTTTACTCATTACCTTAGTGGAATTAAGCTAAATTGGGGGTGGAGTTAAGCTAAAAACAGACATGGGGGCCATTATTAGATTGATTTGTAATGGGGTATGTGTGTACCTATGTATGTGTATATATAGATATATGAATATATATTTTAATGGAGAAATTTTATCTGCTTAAAACTCATTTAATAAAGAAAAATTAATGCAAAAAGAGGAAAAAATTGAATTTTATAATTTGCAAGAAAATACATACTCCTTTTTTAAATGAATAAAACCACTGGTTTTATAGCCAAAGCAGTTTGAAAACTTGAAGTCAGTGATTTGGTATTTGGTTATTTTAAAATAAGGGATTTATATTTACAAAATGAGATACACAGAAGCCTTCCAGTGAATCACCAAATTAAATTTTGGATTTTGTATTAGTTTCTTGCTATTTTTCAATTATTTTCAACCATTGTGGTGGATGTACATTCACTAGATACAAGCAGGCTTTGGGAATTAGTTCCTGGAAGCATGATGTGGGACTTGGAGTCATGATAGTCCAAGTCAGTGGTCGGCAAACCGCAGCTCGCGAGCCACATGCGGATCTTTGGCCCCTTGTGTGTGGCTCGTCCACAAATTACCACGTGTGAGCGCACACGTACAGTGCGATTGAAACTTCGTGGCCCATGCACAGAAGTCGGTTTTCGGCCTGGGCGAGTCTATTTTGAAGAAGTGGCGTTAGAACACTCAAGGGGCCAAAGAGCCGCATGTGGCTCGCAAGCCGCGGTTTGCCGACCACTGGTCCTAGTGGACATAGGAGGCCTTGAGATTTTCACTGCTTACACATACCTCCTGACATGGTAGAAAATTCTGGTGAATAAAAGGCACCATAGCCTTCTCTCAGCAACTTGTGCTAGGTTCAAGGAATAGAACGTGATATCGTGGAAAACTGTACTGTCTTTCCATAGCAGTCTTGTATCTATTATCTTGTAACATTTGCTTCAAAGATCAGTAAGAAGTGTTAGTCTACAAGACAGTAAAAATTTACTCACACTCCTTATTAGAACATGGAAGCTAGACTTATGTTGGGAATTTCACAGGGACTCAAAATTTCATAACGTTTTTTGCCTTTTAGCTCCTTAATGGAATGTGGAAACAGTTTCACCTCATATCATTTGAAAGATAACTCCCTTACTTGTTTTATTGCTAAAACAATGTCTTACTCTGTAGTTTAGATTTTCTCTGTTTCTTTTATAATTACAGGAGAAACCACTACTATATACTGAGTGGCCAGATTATTATGATCTCTGAACTCATAATAATCTGGCCACTCAGTGTATGTATGTGTGTGTGTGTGTGTGTGTGTGTGTGTGTGTGTGTATGAATTCGTGGAGCATGAATTCGTGCATGGGTGGGGTCCACCTGGCCAGGGGGAGGGGACATGAGCAGTTGGCCAGTTTGCCTGCTGGTCGAACTCCTGGTCGAGGGGACAATTTGCATATTAGCCTTTTATTATATAGGATATACACTGAGTAGCCAGATTATTATGCATTCAGAGATCATAATAATCTGGCCACTCAGTGTGTATCATAATTTAATTGGTTTTCTACATGTTTTTTGTTGTTGTTGGAGGTGGGGGGAATGACTTTTTTAGACTTAAAATAACTATAAACAACAGCAGTTTAAATATATTTTTACTGATTTCAGAGAGGAAGGGAGAGGGAGAGAGACAGAAACATCAAAGATGAGAGAGAATCATTGATTGGCTGCCTCCTGTATGCCTCCTACTGTGGTTCTAACCCACAACCCCAGCATGTGCCGTAACCGAGAATCCAACAATGACTTCCTGGTTCATAGGTCCACGCTCAACCACTGAGCCACACCAGCTGGACCAAACACAGCACTGTAGAGAGAACATCAATTATATTTCTAATCAGAGGACCTGCATTTTGATTCTACTGTCTCACAATAATTTGTTCACATAATTTAAATATACTTTGTATTAAATGGAAATATTATGATAATTATTTTAGTCTGATAATAATTAAGAGCAAAGTGTTATATACATAGTATATGTGATACATATATATACACTAGAGGCCCGGTGCACGGATTCATGCACCCATGGGGTCCCTCAGCCTGGCCTGCGCCCTCTCGCAATGTGGTACCCCTCGGGGGATGTAGTAGTGCACGAAGCAGCAGGCGGCTGGGGAGGAGCCAGAGCCGGGGGGGGGGGGGGGGGGGGGGGGCACTGCGCCACTCCCACTCATCCAGGTCTTGCTACGCCTGCCACCACCACCGCTGCCAGGGAGGTGGGAGAGGCTTATGCCGCTGCAGCTGTGCTGGTCAGCCATCGCCAGCCATGGTCAGCCATGAGCCCAGCATCTGGCACCCATTGGTCAGCTGAGCAGAGCTCTGGCTGTGGGAGCACACTGAACACCAGGAGGCAGCTTCTGCATTGAGCGTCTGCCCCCTGGTGGTCAGTGCATGTCATAATGACAGGCCACTTAGGATTTTATATATATATAGATATATGTGTGTGTGTGTGTGTGTTTTCTGTTCTTCTATTAACCCATGAAACCTTAGGTGCAGGCTGGAAGAGGTAAGGAAGAATGGCAAGAGTGTGGACCATGGACATTTGGGCCACTTTTTAATTTAATCCTCACCAGATGATATATCTTTATTGATTTTGGAGAGAGAGAAAGAAACATTGATGGGTTGCCTCCGTATGTGCCAGGCCCTGTGACTGAATCCGAAATCTTGGTATGTGCCCTGATCAGGATCCAACCACAGCCATTCTGTGCAGTGGACAATGCTCCAATCAACTGAGCCACCCAGGCAGGACAAGACACTTCTTCATATAACTTGTGAACCAAGGATCTCCTCAGACCTGACCTCTTCATTTGATGATAGAGTATTACTATGTATGACCAACTTTATGGCTCCGTATGTCAGATAACACGTGGTTCATGATAGAAAGTTCAGATTGCATAGTAACTTAGTGGCCCATCATTAAGTCTTTAAGATGACATAGGTTTCAAGTATACATTTCTATACTACATGATCTGGTATATTGCATTGTGAGCCCACCACCCACAGTCAACCCATCTTCCATCATCATATATTTGGCTCTCTTTACCCATTACTACCACCCTCCCTGACCGCCTTCCCTCTGGTAAGCACCATACAATTGTCTGTGTATATGAATTTTAGTTTTGTATCCCACATATGAATTAAATCATATGGTTCTTAGTTTTTTTCTGACTTATTTTGTTTAGCATAATATTCTTAAAATCCATCCAGGTTTTTACAAATGATAGTATTTCATCTTTTCTTATGGCTGAGTAGTATTCCACATCTTCTTTATCCAATCATCTATCGAAGGACGCTTTGGTTATTTCCATGTCTTGCTACCATGAACAATGCTGCAATGAACATACAGGTGCATATTTCTTTGTGAATAAATGTTTTCAAAATTTTTGAGTAGATAACCAGAGTTCTGGGTCATATTGTAACTCTAATTTTAATTGTTTTAGGGACCCCATAATGTTTTCCACAGTGACTGTATTAGTTTACATTCCCACTAGCAGTGAATGAGAGTTTCTTTTTCTTGACAATCTCTCCAACAATTGTTATTACTTGTCTTGTTGATAATAGCCATTTTAATAGGTGTGAGGTGGTATTGTATTGTAGTTTTGATTTTCATTTCCTTAACAACCAGTGAAGTTGAGCATCTTTTCATATATCTGACAGTCATTTATATGTCTTCTTGAGAGAAGTGTCTATTCATGTCCTCTGCTCATTTTTTAAATTGTATTGTGTGTTTGATTGGTGTTGAGTTGTATGAGTTCTTTATATATTTTGGATATTAACCCCTTGTTGGAACTGTTGTTTGTAAATACTATCTCCCATTCAGTTGGTTGACTTTTTATTGTCAGGATTTTTAGCTATGCAGAAGCATTTTAGTTTGAGATAGTCCCATTCACTTATTTTCGCCTTTATTTCCATTGCCTTTGGGGTCAAATTAAAAAATCTCTCTAAAGCCAAGGACCGTGAGTTTAATACCTATGTTTTGTTGGTTGTTTTTTGCAATTTATTGTTTCAGATCTTATCTTCTATCTAGGTCTTTGATCTATTTTGAATTACTTTTTATACATGGGGACAAACTAATCTAGTTTCATTTTTTTTACATGAGGCTTTCCAATTTTCCCACCACCATGCATTGAGGAGACTCTTTTCTCCATTGTGTGTTTTTGAATCCTTTGTCAAAAATTATTTGCCCATATAGATGTGGTTTATTTATGGGTTCTCAATTTTGTTCCATTGGTCTGTATGTTTGTTTTTTTGCCAGTACCATGTTGTTTTGATTATTGTAGCTCTGTAGTATAATTGGAAGTCAGGTAGTGATACCTCTGACTTCTTTATTTTTTTCCCTTTTTCCTCTCTCAGGATTGCTTTGGCTATTTGAGATTTTTTGTGGTTCTATACAAATCTTATGATATTTTGTTGGATTAAATATATATATATATTAATCCTATATAATAAAAGCCTAATATGCTAAGTGTCCAGTCCACTGGTCAGCCATTCAACCAATCAAAGTGTAATATGATAATTATATGCTAAGGCCACTCAACTGCTCGCTATGACATGCCACCAGGGGGCAGAATTCGACCAGTAAACCAGTCACTATAACGTGCACTGACCACCAGGGGGCAGACACTCCAACCAGTAGGTTAGCTTGCTGCTGGGGTTGAGCGAATTGGGAATGAGTAAGACAGGCCAGACACACCCTGGAGCCCTCCTGCAAACCCTCCCCAGCTGGTCAACCTCCCGCATCCCTCCCTGGCCCTGATCGTGCACTGGTGGGGTCCCTCGGCCTGGCCTGCACCCTCTCGCAATCTGGGACCCCTCGGGGGATGTTGGAGGGCCCAATCCCACAGGCCAGGCTGAGGGACACCACTGGTGAATGAATTCGTGCACCGGGCCTCTAGTATATATATAATACTAGTGGCCTGGTGCACAAAATTCATGCACGGGGGGGGGGTGGGTGGGGGTGTTCCTCAGCCTGGCCTGCACCTTCTCTAATCTGGGACCCCTTGAAGGATGTCCTATTGCCGGTTTACAGGGATCAGGCCTAAACCGGCAGTCAGAAATCCCTCTCGCAATCCGGGACTGCTGGCTCCTAACCGCTCACCTGCCTGCCTGCCAGCCTGATTGTCCCTAACCACTCTGCCTGCTGGCTTGCTAACCCCCAACTGCCATCCGCTGCCGGCCTGCTTGCCCCCAAATGCCCTCCCACCAGCCTTATCACCCCCAACTGCCCCCCTGTGCCAGTGTGCTCGCCCCCAACTGCCACCCCTGCCGGCCGGCTTACCCCCAACTGCCCCCCTGCTGGCCTGCTTACTCCCACCTTCCCTCCCCACTGGCCTGCTTGCCCCCAACTGCCCCCCTGTTGGCCTGCTCACTCCAAACTGCTCCCTTCCGCTGTCTTGATAACCTCCAACTGGCCCCCCTGCTGGTCTGCTTACCCCCAACGGCCCTGCCCCCCACCAGTCTGATCACCCACAACTGCCATCCCATCCTGGCCTGATCACCCACAACTGCCATCCCCTATTGGCCTCTAACCACCTCTACCTAGACCCTGCCACCATGGCTTTGTCCAGAAGAATGTCCGGAAGGTCTCCTGGAAGGTCTCCCAGTCTAATTAGCATATTACCCTTTTATTAGTATAAATAGAGGCTGGGTACATGGGAGGAGGCCAGCTGGTTTGCCCAGAAGGGTGTCTTGGATCAGGGTGGGGGTCCCACTGGAGTGCCTGGCCAGCCTGGGTGAGGGGCTGAGGGCTGTTTTCAGGTTGGCCACAGCCCCTTCAGGGTGGGGGGTCCCGCTCTGGTGCGTGGCCAGCCTGGGTGAGGGGCTGATGGCTGTTTGCAGGTTGGCCACGGCCTCTGGCGACCCAAGCTCCCAGCCCCTCTTTTTGCTTTTTTTTTTTTTTCAGCACCTCCTTGAGCAGAAGCCAGGGCTGACTGGATGCAGGTATCTGGGATTTATTTATCCTACCTAATAATAGACAAATATGCAAATTGACCATACCTCCGACACACCCACAAGCCATGCCCACAAGCCATGCCCACCATCCAAACAGAGCGAGTATGCAAATTAACCCAACCAAGATGGCTACAGCCACAGAGAGCAAGGTTTCCTAGGTAACAGAGGAAGCCAAGCTTTCCACCTGCCCTTGCCAGGCATAAGCCTCCACTCAAGCTACAAAGTTTCAATTATAGAAGGTAAACAAATTCAAACAGAAATGGCAGCAGAACGGAGCTTGAGAGAGCAGGCCAGGGTTGCCGGCAGCAACAGGGGAAGTAAAGCTTTCCCCACACCCTGGCCGGGCCCACTCGCTTAAGCTATAAAGTTTCAATTATAACCCCAACAGAAATGGCTGCCAGCCATGGAGGGAGCCCCAGGCTTGGCTCCACTCCAGGATACAAAGTTTCAATTGTAGAAGGAAAATAAATTCCAGATACCAGGGCCTCCGCTTGGGTTGCCAGGGGGCATAGCTGGCCTGCAAACCACCACAGGCCCCTTGCTCAGGCCGCCGCACGCCCCAAGGAAACCCCACCCTGATCAGGGATACCCTTCAGGGCAAACCAGCTGGTCCCCACCCCTGTACCAGGCCTCTATCTTATCTAATAAAAGAGTAATATACAGATTGATCATCACTGCAACACACAATATAGCTGCCCCCATGTGGTCAAAGATCCTGCCCCCATGTGGACACAAGATGGCCACCACAAGATGGCCAGCAGGGGAGGGCAGTTGGGAGGCACCCAGCCTGCAAGGGAGGGCAGTTGAGAAGGACCAGCCTGCAAGGGAGGGCATTTGAGAGGAACCAGGCCTGCAAGGGAGGGCAGTTGGAGGTGATCAACCCTGCAGGAGAGGACAGTTAGGGGTGACCAGGCTGGCAGAGGAGGGAAGTTGGGGGCAAACAGGCTGGCAGCGGAGTGGTTAGGGGGTGATCAGGCTGGCAGGCAGAAGCGGTTAGGGGGAATCAAGAAAGCAGGCAGGCAAGCAGTTGGGAGGCAGCAGTCCTGGATTGTGAGAGGGATGTCCGACTGCCCGTTTAGGCCCGATCAGGATCGGGCCTAAACGGGCAGTCGGACATCCCTTGAGGGGTCCCAGATTGGAGAGGGTACAGGCTGGGCTGAGGGACAACCCCCCTCTGTGCACAAATTTCATGCACCGGGCCTCTAGTCTTCTATAATTGAAACTTTGTAGCCTTGAGTGGAGGCCAGGGCCGGCCAGGGCGGGCGGGAGGCTTGGCTTCCACCATCGCTGGGGGCAACCCAAGCCTCCTGCTTGCTCTAGCTCCATGGCTGCCTCCATCTTGGTTGGTTTAATTTGCATGCTCACTCCTGATTGGATGGTGGGCGTGGTTTGTGGGCGTAGCAGAGGTGTGGTCAATTTGCATGTTTCTCTTTTATTAGATAGGATATCATTATATATATATATATGTATACACACACACACACACACACACACACACACACACACACACACACATTAGAGGCCCGGTGCATGCAAATCATGCACTGGAGGTGGGGTCCCTCAGCCCAGCCTGACCCCTCTCACAGTCCGGGAGCCCTCAGGGGTGGGAGGCAACGCAGCGATCAGGGGAAGGTGATGCCCCATCACACCTCTGCTGCTGCCACTGCTGGCAGTGCAAGCCTCAGCTGGCCCTGGTTACCTGAGCCTCAAGTGGCCCTGGGCAGCTGGGGGGCTGAGGGGACTGAGGGACTGCACGTTTGCCGCCCCAGGGGGGCTGAGGGGACAGGGCGCCACCATCTTGTGACTGTGGGTGCCACCATCTTTGAGGGCGGGGCAGTCAATTAGCATATTACTTTCTTCTTGGCTGTGGGTGCCGCCATCTTTGCAAGGGTGTGAGGGTCAATTAGCATATTCCCTCTTTATTAGATAGGATATATGCATAATGTAACTTGAGAACTCAAGATCTCCTCAGACCTGACCACTTCTGTTTGATGATAGAGTATTACTATGCATGACAAACTTTATGGCTTGGTATATCAGATAATACCCAGTTCATGATAGAAAGTGCAGATTGCATAGTAACTTAGTGGCCCATTATTAAGTCTTCAAGATGACATAGGTTTCAAGTGTACATTTCATATATATATATATATATATATATATATATATATATATATATATATATATGCATATATATACTAGAGGCCTGGTGCATGAAATTCATGCATGGGGGGAGGGTCCCCTCAAACCAGCCTGCACCCTCTCCAATCCGGGACTCCTCGGGGGATGTCCGACTGCCAGTTTAGGCCCAATCCCGGGATTTGGGCCTAAAACGGCAGTCAAACATTCCTCTCACAATCCTGGACTGCTAGCTCCTAATCGCTCACCTGCCTGACTGCCTGGATGCCCCTAACTGCCCCCCCTGCCAGCCTGGTTGCCCCAACTGCTTCCCGCTGCCAGCCAGATCGCCACCCAATTGCCCCCTCCCTGCCGGCCTGGTTGCTCATTGCTCTTACCTGCTCCCCCTGCCGGCCTGGTAATCCCTCACTGCTCCCTCTGCCAGCATAATTGCCCCCAACTGCCCCCCTGCCAGCCTGGTCACCCCCAAGTGCACTCCCCCGCCAGCCTGGTCGCCCCTAACTCCCCCCCCCCCCAACTGGCAGTAAGTGGTCCACCTCTTACTGCCCCATCTGCCAGCCTGGTTGCCCCCAACTGCCCCCCTGCTGGCCTGGTTAACCCCAACTGCCCCCCCTGCTGGCCTAGTCACCCCTCACAGCCCCCTGTTGGCCTGACCACCCCACACAGCCTGCTGTTCAGTCATTTGGTCGTCTCTCACTAACCTGCCTGCTGGCCTGGTCACCCCACACAGCCTGCTTGTTCAGTCGTTTGGTCGTCCCTCACTACCCACCCTGCCAGCATGGTCATAGGTAGTCATCTTGTGAGGGCGTGGGTGTTAATTTGCATATTACCTCTTTATTATCTAGGATATACATTTGACATTGAGATTTTGATGGGGATTACATTAAATCTGTATATTACTTTGGGTAATATGGCCATTTTAATTATGTTGATCTTCACAATCCATGAACATGGAATATTTTTTCATTTCATTGTTTTTTTTCAGTCTCTTTTTTAATACTTTGTAGTTTTCAGTATAAAGGTTCTTCATATCTATTTTTAAATTTATTCCTATGTATTTTAGTCTTAGTCTTTTTGTTGCAATTGCAAAAGGAATGGTGTGGTGTGTGTTTTTTATTTGTTTTTTGAAAATTGATTATTTGTAATAGGAATGTAGTGGATTTTTGCACATTGATTTTTTATCTTTTTTAATAAATATAATGGAAGTCTATTTAACTGATCTTGATAACTTTCTTCTCTCTCAGTCTTGTAGACTAAAAATATAGTCATCTTTATATACATTTTCAATTGAGATTTTAAACAATTTAATTAGATCTTTTAAAGGTCTTAGTCAAAGGGAAATATCTATTGATGCCTTATATTTATGAGAATATCATTTTTGGAAAATAATTCTTAAAATATTTCAGGAAAAAAAATCCTTCTTGTTATACATTTAAGTATTTTTTCTTTTAAACATATCAAAATATATACATAGAGTACAATTTTGCCTAGTCTAATCTTAGATTGTAGTCGTAGGCTATTATCAGTTGCTTATGGTCATAGTAAGACAAAAGATGAAAAAAACATGGAGAAATGGAAAACTTGGGTAAGAGTTGACCCACAGATTTTTGGGGTAAGTGTGGTGAGGAGTCAGCTTCTATCATGTTTTACATGCTATGAGACACCCTAACTACATGGACACATGTGGACACTTTGCCTGGCAGTTTCACCTGAGCCCCATTGAGCATCCTGTGCATGCCTCAGACATTTGTGTGATGAAGCATTCATATGATTCCAGCCCCCTGACATTCAAATCCTTCCAGCTCAGTCATAGAAAGAGAGGCAAACTATGTCTACTGTCCAAATGCCTGATCCATAGAATCAGTGAGCATTATAAAATGGTGGTTACTAGGTGCTACTTAATTTGGATAACTTGTTACTCAGCAAGAGATAACTGAAGTGGTAAGCTAGAAATAAGAGCATTATTTCATAGAGGTCTAAGAGTTAAGTCAGAAAATGAATATAAAGAATCTGATATAGTTTCTAACAAGTAACAAGTACTCTACAATGTTAGGACCACATCTATAATGCCCAGAGAGGTTGCTCAAATTAATCTCACATGAATTGCTGAGATTCATGCTCACTTAGCAAATAAGATACTCAAGTCCTACCAACATCCAATCTCATCCATGCCTCTACCAAATGGCTAACATGCTGTAACTCCGTATTTTAAAAAGGTGTTTAATATACCAAGCATCTAATACTTACATAAAACTAATTCCCATATTAACATATCTGACACATTCTTTTATATGAGCAGGTTGATCATGTGGAAAATAATTTAAAAAAAGAAAAGAAAGACATCTTTAGAGCAAATACATCCATCATGGACTTACGTTGAGTAGTAATATTTGAATTTTAAGAGAAATGCTAGCCCACTTCTGGATAGTACCAGTTTTTTTTTCATTTATGCATTCTTTCAAAGGGAAAAGACTGTGATGATAATCTTATATTTTATAACTACCTAACTTTCTCTCAGAATAATTACAGTATAAGAGGTCTTCCAGAACATTTCTCTGATAGCCCTTAATTATATACTTTACTGTACAGTAAAGAAGAATATAATTTTTATAAGGTCTGAAATTTTTATATTCCTGTTACTATTTAATGTGGACCTAAGAACTGAGATACAGATAAGTTTGAAATATATAGTTTTATTAAAGTTCACTTGGCTATATTCAGTGAAAGAAGCCCTCAATAAATAGGAGAACAAGTAATCGAGTCGAAAACATTCACTGGATTCCTATGGTATATGGACCTCTAATAAACAAGGCCAAGAGAGAGAAAAGGTAGCACATTACCATATATCCATTCACTATTCATTGAACATTTCGTAGGTCCATTATACGCAGTATAGTAGAAGGAGATGAAATGAACTCTATGTATACGTATGCTTTCTAGAAACTTTAATCTCATTGTGGAGGAAGGCCAGATGAAGCAGTTAACATAAATTTAAATGCAGCACAGGAATAAGATAAAATTTATATGAACTACTGCAGGCAGGATATTAATGGCTTTGGAAGAAAGGAACTCACAATGCAGAAAGAAGTAACCACATAGATTTTATGGTTAAAGTAAAGCTGGATCTGCATTTTACATTATAATCTTAAAGAGCAGAATGCTAGATATTGTTGAAAGAAAATATATGTAGAGAAAATCATTATTCTGTGAATTAATGAATCATACTTATGTAAAAGTTTTTTTCCTTACTTAAGAGAAAGTTCTTCTCATTCTCTGTACCTCTAAGATATCCTAATATCAACATGTACCTTAGGCTTTTATTTTCTTAAAGTCATCTATGTATTTTTTTCTTTCACTAGATCATGGGCCTTTTGAAAGCAGAAACCATACATGTATCATGTTTGTGTATCTAGTGCTTTCTATGGAATTTAGTAATTTATATTAAAAATTTAAATGACTCTTACGTGGTTGAGTAAATCACCAAAAAGTATACTGTTAGTAAAAGGCAGAACTAGAACTTAAACTCAGAGTACTTTGGACACTAAAGCCCATGATATTTGCACTAAAATGTGCTGCTGCCAAAAAAACTTATACTTAAAATATAGAGATAATAAAAATTCTCTCGCCAAGGCTATTGCCTATTGACAATGTAACTGACTTGAATGATTACCTTAGTACAAGTCATGGATGACTGAATCAAGCTGTACATGAGTAGATGGAGAAGAGGTATCCAGAAGTATTTCTGACCCCTGGTAAAGAGTATTTCCATAAAGAACAATAGATGTTTGCAGCTCTTGGATGATTAGTGACTTTGAGCACTTTTTCACTTGGCTTTCTGTGTGTCCACTTTGGAGAAGTGTCTAATTAGGTCCTTTGCGAGCCCCGCCCCCTCTGCCCCCCTCTCCCCCCCCCACACACACTTTTTGTTTTCTTTAATCCTCACCCAAGGATATTTTTTCCATTGGTTTATTTTTTCCATTGGTTTTTAGAGGGAGTGGAAGAGAGAGGGAAAGACAGAGGGAAACATCTGCAAACCAGGTACATGCTCTTGACTGGAATTGAACCAGGACCCTTTGGTCCACAGGCCGAGATTCTATCTACTGAGCAAACTGGCTAGGGCTGCCCATTTTTTAATTGGATTGCTTGTCTTCCTTTTGTTAAGTTGTATGAGTTCCCTATATATTTTGGAAATTAACCCCTTATTGCCAAATATGTTCTCCCATGTAGTGGGCTCTCTTCTTTTTTTGTTGATCGTTATTTTTGCTGTGCAGAAGCTTTATATTTTAATGTAGTTCAATTTGTTTATTTTCTCCTTAGTTTCCATTGTCCTAGGAGATGTATGGGTAAACATATTGCTACAAGAGATGTCTGAGATTTTGGTGTCTATGGTTTCTTCTAGGACTTTTATGGTTTCACATCTTACATTTAAGTCTTTTATCCACTTTGAGTTTATTTTTGTGTGTGGTGTAAGTTGATAATCTAGTTTCATTTTTTGCATGTACCTATCCAATTTTTCCAACCCCATTTATTAAAGAGACTGTCTCTGCTTCAATGTATACTCTTGCCTCCTTTGTCAAATATTAATTGAGCATAGTGGCTTGGGTCAATTTCTGGGTTATTTATTCTGTTCCATTGATCTATATGCCTGTTCTTGTGCCAGGCAGTTTTGAGCTCAGTGGCTTTGTATTATAACTTGATATCTGGCATTGTGATTTCTCCAACGTTGTTCTTCTTCCTCAAGATTGCTGTGTCTACTCAGGGTCTTTTGTTGGTTCCATATAAATTTTTGGAGTGTTTGTTCTAGGTTTGTGAAATATGCTATTGGTATTTTAATAGGGATTGCATTGAATCTGTATATTGCTTTAGGTAATATGGACATTTTAATGATGTTGATTATACCAATCCATGAGCATGGTATATTCTTCCACTTGTTTATATCTTACTCTATCTATATTTTCAATGTCTTGTAGATTTCTGAGTACAGGTATTTTACCTCCTTGGTTAAATTTATACCTAAGTATCTTAATTATTTGTTGTAATGGTAAATAAGATTTTTTTTTATTTTTCTTTTTTCCTTCTGACATGAGATATCACCTCACCTTTGTCAGAATGGCTATCAGCAACAAATCAACAAACAAGTATTGGCGAGGTTGTAGGGAAAAAGGAACCCTGGTACACTGCTGGTGGGAATGCAGACTGGGGCAGCCATTATGGAAAACAGTATGGAGTTTCCTCAAAAAATTAAAAATAGAACTTCCATTTGACTCAGTGATCCCACTTCTAGGAATATATTATAAGAAATCCAAAACACTCATCAGAAAGAATATATGCACCCTTATGGTCATAGCAGCACAATTTACAATAGCTAAGATTTGGAAACACCCAAGTGCCCATCAGTAGATGAGTGGATAAAAGAAACTGTGGTACATTTACACAATTTATTTTACACGGCAATAAAAAAGAAAGAACTCTTACCATTTGCAACAGTATGAATAACCCTCGAGAGTATTATGTTAAATGAAATAAGCCAGTCAGAGAAAGAGAAGTATCATATGATATCACTCATATGTGGAATCTAATGAACCAAATAAACTGATGACCAAATATAGACCCAGAGACATAGAAGCATGAACAGACTATTGAACCTCAGAGGGAAGGCAGAAAAGGGCGGGTAGGAAGAGATCAACCAATGAACTTGTATGCATATATGCCTAACCCATGGACACAGACAATGGGTGGTGAGGGCCTGGGGGTTGGGGGTGGATGGATGAGAACAGACTGGAAGAGATTAATGGGGGAAAAAGGAGGACCCATCTAATACTTTCAACAATAAAGATTAAATTTCTTTTAAAGAATAATAGATATTATAGCAGTTAAAAGCCTGTAACTCACTCTGAGTTGCAGGAGAGGACCAATGCAGAAATCATAGATCTCTGAAACACATCTGTTTCCCTGAGTCAGCCATATGCTGATGCCTATGTTCAGGGACATTTCTGGTCCTGCACAAGTATTTGTTTTAGAAAGAAGAAAATATTTGAGTTTTAATCATTGGCAATATTTTTTTTTTTACCTCTTCCAGACCAGTGGGAGAATAACAATTAGACTGTGGCTCCTACTGTGCGGGTAATGGCTTTAAATGCTCCCTCCTCTAGCATCAGCCTCATTTGGGGGTTGTTGTATGCTGCTTCTGGAAGCCAAAAGATTAGCAGCTTGAAACCAAGCCAGAGGAGGTCGCTCAGTCTGTGTTGTGTGCTTGGCAATACTTATTTCTAAGGTCGTGTTACACAATTATAAATTAAGTCACAAGGCAGGCACAGAACAGAAGTCTATCAGAATCACCCACTCTCCACCCAACCACTTTTTAAAAAGAAAACAGATAAAATTTTCTTTTTTTTTTTTTTTTAAAAAAGTGAATAAACAGCATTCAGGATTGTTCTGGACCTGCCATAGAATTCAGGGAGGCGTAGATGGTGTTGGATTCTTATTCCATAACACCAATTTTCCCAAAACTACAAGTTGCTTGTCAGTTGACTTGCATATCTTTGTGTGAGGTAGTTTAGATAGAAAGATCTACTGTTTGTGACTTTGAAAAGACTTGATTTAGTGGCATATCCTTTTGGTATAAAAATAAAATAGGTTAGTCATTGAGAGCTAAAAAGATGAACAAAGCTTGCCTCGCTCTGAAAACCTGCCTTCATGTCTGTGCAGCTGAGCTTGGGGACACACAGGCCCCCAAGCTATTTCCCAATTATTCACAAGCACCAGGCTGCATGCTTAATAACTGTCACCAGAGAGTTGCAATTTGTTGCCCTTTAGTCCATATAGTCAAGCTTTAAGTTTAATTGTCATTGAGTTAAAACACATGGCGCATTTCAATGTAAAATGACACCTTGATATGACTGCTCTTCAAAATATAATTTTTATATTTGCCTCCTTGAATTCTGCTACATGAAGTATAAGGGAATTCATAGCTACATTTTTTTAAAAGAACCATAGAATATAGGCTATCAGAGTCATAGAAAAATTTGAAATAATACTTATTATTTAATTCAACACACATTTATTACTGACACTGATCCAGGCAGTGATCCAAGCACTGTGAACAAGAGGCTCCCAGCCCTCACTGAGCCCGCCTTCCAAAATGATGGGGTAAAGGCAATAAATGTAGTAACAAATGGAAGGATCAAATGATTTCAGTTAGTTATGAATTCTATAAAGAAAATGAAAAGATGAGTGGAATAGAGAAGAGTAAGAAGAGTGGCTGCTTCCAGCTGATTCAGTAAGGCTGCTGAAGATTTACGCTCTGCCTTTATCTGCACACCTTCTTCCCCTAAAACTTGTCCTGAGTTGTAAATTACCCTCCCTTACATCTCCACACAAGTTTCATGGACGTTGTCGAATTCTGGATTTCAGTATTCCCAATCATTAAATATATAACACTTAATTACAGTGATTTATGTACATATTTTCACTCTCAAAAACTGTCCTTAAAAGTAGAAATCAGCCAAACTTCACTGATTCAATTTTGTGTTTTATCTGTCTAACAAAGCCGTAGCAAAAAGTATGTAATCCTTTCAAATGTTTAAATAGCAAATGGATGAGAAAATGAGATATTAGTTAGCCATTCTATTTTATGCACAACTCTGTTACTTAGGATATTATTCCCCCTCTTACACTGCAAGCTTTCTCTCTACATCATCCCTCAGAGCCTGGTTTTGCTCTCTCAGAAACCCGTGAAGGATTCCTTCTAAAGACGTCAACCTATCTTTCGTTCATGTCCTCCCCTGTCCAATTACATGTAATACTTTCAGTCTAAAGAGCCTCTGTGGCTTTCCTTCGATTATAATATCTTAAGTTGTACCATTCTTCCCTGCAGTTTCAGAATTAACTCTAGCTTTTTAGTGCTCTTTTCAAGGAAAGGATCTTAAATAATTTAATAGATGAGCTGTGTTCTGAGTATTCTAAAGTCCAGGGTACAATTACCTCTCACTCTAGGCCATAGTGAGTGTTTTAAATGCCCAATTAAGGGACTTGACAATAAAATTATAAAATACCAAAATTAAATATGTCAATATGCTGATGTGATACAACATGGTATTAAAATACATTTATTTATTTATTTATTTATTTATTTATTTAAAACCATTCAATTTCTCTCTTCTATTCTAGGTCCAGACCATTTGTTATCTGCCACGTTTTTCCCCAGAAGCTCCCCTAGCTGACCCCTACGGCTATATGAGTCATCCTTATTACAAGCTTATGGATGAGGAGGAGCAGGGTGCTCATTTCATGGGTAAGTTATCATAAATTTTGGTGTAGCTCAAAGGTGTATCTCAGCCCCATCAAGGACTCACTCAGGGGCTCTTGAAAGACAGCAGTAAGGGAATATTAGAAGGAATTTAGTCTATGTACCTGATAAGCCACTTTTTGTATAAAACAAAATGGCGTGTGTGTGTGTGTGTGTGTGTATGTGTGTGTGTGTATAAGAGGCACACATATTTACACATGCAGGATTATGGGTGATGGTGAATGGCTTGGCTGGTTAGTCATGGGCCTGTAAGCAGGTAAGGAGAAAGCTTGAAATATAAGGTAGAAAAAGTTTTGGGGAAAAGCATATAATTGGATGGACCTATAGGGATTTAATATGAATATGCATCACATGTTAACAAATACCAAAGAATATCATTTACAGATGAAGGGCTAAACAACCAAACAAACAGTATAATTTTGCCAGTTGATGTCAGCTAGCATCTGTAATTACCACCCCACTGGTGAAAAAATGGATACATGAAGAAAGGAACCCATTGGCATAAATGAAAACTATACACAGACCCAACAGCAAGAGCTTCCATTTACCAAGACTAATCCAGCTACTGCTATGGCCAAATGTTCAATCCATAAGCATCAGAGATTTCCTGAGATACCAGCCAGTTATTGGGAATCAAGTTGACTACAACGGATTTCTTCTACGCTTGAAGAGGCAATGATTTATCTTAACCAATTAACACATATATTAAATACTAGAGGCCCAGTGCATGACATTCGTGCACTGGGGGAGGGGAGTCTCTCAGCCTAGCCTGTGCCCTTTCACAGTCCGGGAGCCCTCGGGTGATGTCTAACTAACGGCTTAGGTGGGAGCAGGCGGGGGCCTAAGCTGCAGTCGGACATCCTTAGCACTGCCGTGGAGGCGGGCCGCTGTGCTAGCCAGCTTGTGGCTGAGCGCCATCCCGCTGTGGGAGCACACTGACCACCAGGGGGCAGCTCCTGCGTTGAGCTGGTGCACATCATAGAGACCAGTCTTTCTGCCATTCAGTCGATTTGCATATTACCCTTTTATTATTAGGATAACTTTTCCCTTTTCTACTTTCTTCCCTCCTCCAGCACCAACATCTAAAGGCTGACAGATATTTGATCCATTATCATGGATTTTGAATTATATTGCATGAAATCAAGGGGCTGACTGCAAGGTGGTGACATAAGCTCATGACTATGGTGTCCACTAGGGTTACAACACATGACATTATTCAGAAGGCACCAGCTTGACAGATATATGGTACAGCCTGAATCATGGCTAAGAGCTCAACGTGGAGAGGATAATATTGTGCAGATGTGTTGCAGTTCTCAGCATATAACCTAAACTGATACAGCAGACCACCCTTGTCTACACTTTCTCTTTCTGTGGTTTCAGTTACCTCTGGTCAACTGTGCTCCAAAGATATTAATTAGAAAATTCCAGAATTAAAAATTACATTTTAAGTTGTACATTGTCCTGAATAGTGTGATAAAATTTCATGCCATCTAGCTTCATCTGACTCATGACATAACTTATCCCTTTGTCCTGTGCAACTCCATGTTGCACATACTGCCCATAGCCATCTTGGTTATCGGATCCACTGTCATGGTATCACAGTGTTTGTGTTCAAGTAACCCTTATCTATAGTAATCTATAATAATAAAAGCATAATATGTTAATTAGACCTTCCAGATGACCTTCCAGACATGCCTGCTCATGACCCCCAGCTGGGCGGCCTCTGGGCTGGGCAGCACCATGGGCCTGTACACGCCCCCGCCAGTGGCCACTTCCACTGGGGGCCGCTCCGGGGCCGCGCTTGACCGGTTGAGTCTATTACGTGCCTGACCAGTCGTGACTGTTACAGCGTCCGGGCTAATTAGCATATCCCTCTATTATTGTATAAGATAGTAACAGTTGTAATTAACCCTGATCATGAGGAACAACTAGTACATCAGTAGTACCTAATGGGTCCAGGGAAAAATCTGTTTGGCAACCATATGATACTTTGATATATTGGCACTTCATAGCTGAATTGCAATGGTAAATAGACAAATTTAGTAGCTATGACCTGAGAAAGCCATGGTGACCAGGGGATTAAACTCCTAATAGATGAGAGTCTGAATTTCCTTATTAGAGTTTCAATATGAGGGTGAGAGTAAAAGCAAAATGGTATATATATATATATATATATATATATATATATATATATATATATATATATAGAGTATCAGCCAAGGATTAGAAAGCTCTGGAACTGTACTCCTCCTCTTCCGATGACAGAGTAAATTATTGCAGTGAGAGGGGCCTAAAGTTCATCCACTAATCTTTCTTATCTAATTCAAGGAAAGGATTGTGGAAAGTTCAACTTATACCTGCTTGGTCAGACATGCAGATGACGTCCTGGGACTTGTGTTTGCCATCTGAAGTGGAGAGTGGGGACAGTCTTGTAGGACTGCATCTTTAACTTGTGGGATGTGATGCTAACTCCAGGTAGATAGAGTCAGAATTAAATTTAACTGTAAGGCACCAAGCTGGTGTAGTGATAATTGCTTGGTGTGTTGAAAACCCACACATCTGGTGTGGGAAGTGAAGTGTGGTAGTAGTGTGAGAATAAAGAAGATGCACACAGGAGGGGTGTGTTTTTCCACACAATGCCACATAACTAAATAATTTTCCTGACCTCAAACCAATCCCCTGAAGAGGTCTACATAGAGTAGTGTTTACTATTTTCTACCTGCTATCCATTTCCTTCTTTATCTTACTACTGGTTTTGCCCCTCTCCTCTGTAGGCAAAATGACAGTGTCTTCTCATCAGGAATAGAAACGAATACATTTCTGTACCTCAGGGCATACTGCCCACTGCTCCTGCTGCTCTGGTAGCTCAGCCTCACCAGACCATAAATCCTATTTAATAAAATCCTAATATGCAAATTGACTGAACAGTGGAATGATTGGTCACTATGATCTTCACTGACCACCAGGGGGCAGACACTCAATGCAGGAGCCTTCCCCTGGTGGTTAGTGCGCTCCCTCAGTTGGAGCACCGCTCAGCCAGAAGCCGGGCTCAAGGCTGGCAAGCGCAGCAGTGGTGGCAGGAGCCTCTCCCGCCTCCACTGTAGGCGGGCAGTAAGGAGCAAGGGTCCCAGACTGTGAGAGGGATGTCCAACTGACAGCTAGGAAGGCATCCCCTTAGGGGTTCCAGAGTGCAAGACGGCGCAGGCCGGGATGAGGGACACCCCCCACACACATGAATTTTGTGCATCTGACCTGTAGTCCTATATGATTAAAGCCTAAAATCCTGTGTCTGGTTGGCCATTCAAGCAATCAAAGCGTAATATGCTAATGATATGCTAAGGCTGCTCAACCGCTTGCTATGATGTTTACTGATCAGCAGGGGGCAGACACTCCACTGGTAGGTTAGCTTGCTGCTGGGGTCTGGCCTATTGGGACTGAGCAAGATGGGCCAGATACACCCTGGAGCCTTCCCACGGTTCCTCCCCAGCTGGCCAACCTTCCGCATCTCTCCCAGGCCCCAATCGTGCACTGGTGGGGTCCCTCGGCCTGGCCTGCATTCTCTTACAATCCAGGACCCCTCAAGGAATGTCGGAGAGCTTTTTTTCGACCCCATCCCACAGGCCAGGCAGAGGGACCCCACTGGTGCACGAATTCATGCACCGGGCCTCTAGTAGCTAATATAAAGAAACATCTTTCTATTATATGAACTAGAAAGAAACTAATGAAAATATGTTCTTTGTTTATTGAAGAAATCTGGGGGGAATGTAAACTAAGACAAAGCTCAATTATTATTATTATTTTAATTGATTTCTAGAGAGAGGAAGGGAGAGAGAGAAAAAGAGACAGAGTGAGAGAGAGAGAGAGAGAGAGAGAGAGAGAGAGACATTGATCAGATTGATCAGTTGCTGTAGGCACACCTATGAGGAATGAAACCTGAAACCTCAGTATGTTCCTAGACTAGGAATTAAACCCACAATGTTTAGGTGTAGGGAATGATGATCCAACCAATTGAGACACACTGGCCAAAGCAAAAGCTCAATTATTAAACACCAACCTTTCAAACTTTAAATGTTTCATGAAAGCACTACTTTCTAATTCAATCAGCCAAACTAAATTAATTTGAGCTCATTTTGAATACCTTTTTGGGAATATAACTCCTTGAATATATATATATATATATATATATATATATATATATATATATATACACACACACACACACACATACATACATACATATATATACATATACATGTATATATATACATATATATGTATACATATATATGTATACATATATACATATATATGTATACATATATATGTGTGTGTATATATATATATATATATATATGTGTGTGTGTGTGTGTGTGTGTGTATGTATATATTAAAGGCCCGGTGCATGAAATTTGTGCATGGGGGGGGGCGGTCCCTCAGCCTGGCCTCCTGCACCCTCTCCAATCTGGGACCCCTTGGGAGATGTCCGACTGCCTCTTGCAATCTGGGACCGCTGGCTCCTAACCGCTCACCTGCCTGCCTGCCTGATTGCCCCTAACTGCTCCCCTACCAGCCTGATCACCCCTAACTGCCTCTGCCTTGCCCCGTACCTGGGACCCAGGATTCCTTCCTCTGGCTGGTCACAGGCACTCAGAACATGGGCTTCCCTCCCTCTAGCTCAGTGGTTCTCAACCTTTCTAATGCCGTGACCCTTTAATAGAGTTCCTCATGTTGTGGTGACCCCCAACCACAAAATTATTTTCGTTGCTACTTCATAACCGTAATTTTGCTACTGTTATGAATGTAGAGTCTAAGAAAACACAAATATTTACATTATGGTTCATTAACAGTAGCCAAATTATAGTTATGAAGTAGCAATGAAAATAATTTTATGGTTGGGGGTCACCACAACATGAGGAACTGTATTAAAGTGTCACGGCATTAGGAAGATTGAGAACCACTGCTCTAGCTGGCTGCAGGCACCCAGGACCCGGGCTGGCTTTGCCCAGGCCGCAGCCACAGGTGCCCGGGACCACGGGGTGGGCAGCTTGTCCCTCTCCTGGGCTTCAGGTGCAGGCACAGCCGCTGATGCTAGGGACCACAGGGTGGGCAGCTTGTCCTTCTCCCGGGCCACAGCCTGGCTCGTCCCCATTCTTCTCTCCCCACTGTTGAGTGTCTGAGCCATTACAGCATTATGGCATGATGGCATGATGGTGTGACAACCATTTGCATATTAGCTCTTTATTATATAGGATATATATATATATATATATATATATATATATATATACATATATACATATATATATACATATATATGTGTGTGTATATATATATATATAACTGCTACACAGAACAGGGGAAAAATCATCTAACTTCTTGTGTGCAAAGCTCTCTAAGTACTATCAAGTCTGAAAATATAAACTCAACTTCTGTCTCTATCAGTTAAGGCAAGACTACTTTTTGTCCCCCCAAAAATTGCATATGCAGATAGAAGCAATATAAGAAATTTCAAACATTTTTTTACTTGCACAAGGCATTTTTGAATATGCTAATAAAAATAATCAATTGGTTTTTATATTTTTAGTTCTTTTATTGAATAATATGACCTGTGTTCAATAGCTTGACATTTGTAAACTTTCTATCACAAACTGTAGGAGTAGTTCTGAAGGGAGTCCTCAATAGTCTTTGATTCCAAAGTCACCTGTGGATTTGTTCTTAATCATGGACTTGCGCATACCTTATACTGGATATTCCGATGTAATATTCTTTAAGTGATTACCAAGTGGAACAATTTATCAATAATACTATTTAGATATCAAAGGAGATTTTCAGTTTGTGCATTACCCTGTTACCGTTTATTAATGTCTCAGGGTGTCCTAGACTTAGCCTGCTGATTTAAGGCAAGTTGTTGGCTATATGGACACACACACACATGTTTTCACAACACCTGGTGATTTTTTATTGTTTTCAAAAGAACCAAGTGTTTGAATTAATCATCTTTTTTTTCAAAATAATTTTTATATGAAGAGACAAATATGACTGATGTAATTTTATAAAGGGAAAAAGTGAAACATCAGAAAGTAGTGGTTTATGACTATCACCAACTTTCTATTAATACTGGTACCAAAATTAACTAGATGAGTTCACTTCATGAAATTAACAACCTCTGAAACTTATATCTTCATCATAAAATTGCATGTGTTAATACATTCTAACAAGATTGTGGATAGAAATGAGAAACATAGAAAGTGTCTAGAACAATTCATGGAAAAATAATGGAAGCTATTAAACTATTATGCAGCATCCATTAGAGGTTCCTGGATGAAGAGTATCTGCAGGCAATAGATTTAATACCAACTCTCAGTATGAAGAAAAGCAAAACAGCAAAAACCTTACCAAAGAAAGGGACAAAAAATATAAATAAATTGAAAGCTTCCAAGGAAAGTAATGTTTGTTTGTTTGTTTGTTTGTTTGTTTATTTATTTTCTGGAAGATTTGAAACTAACTGAATTTACATGCTCATTCACTCATCCATTCATTCAACAAAAAAATGTCACTTGCTAGAAAGAGAGAATAAAGTGAATCTAGGAATAAGATATAAGAAATACAAAAATGTAATGCCTCAGAGGGCATAAATACTTAAAGTCAACTGAGAAGGAACAGTCTTAAAAGAAGACAGATAATGGGAAAGTGTTTCTTATAGAATGAAGTGAAGGGACTATTTTAGAAAGAGTTTGGACAATAGCCACGAACGGGCTGAGGGATGGGGACTCAGATGATGACTGAAATTGATTATGTATATGAAGTGACTGAAAAGGGATCAATGTGGAGGAAAAGCCTATATTAGAGTGAACTAAGTGTGAATGTTCATCGAGAATATGTTAAAAGACATGAACAGCATCTTAAAATTTTTAAATTTTAAAGTATTTGGCTAAGAAAGTATAAAGAGAGATGGGAAAGAAACAAAGTTAAAGACCAAATGGACTTTGAATTGGGAGAGATATGTGAGCCCAGTATGAATCCATTTGATTAATGAGGAGAGTACCTTGGAGCTTGTTGGAACAGTAGGAGAGAGGACAGAGTAAGAGAGTAGGAGTCAGATCGTATGGCATAGCCTAAAACTATGACTGGTAATATCCATTCAGCATTTTCACGTAAATATATTATGTTAGACACTTTATCTAGGCTCTTTCTTGCCGGAAGCCAATTCCAGCATGTCATAATTGCAAGAGTTGCATCAAAAGGTTGATGGAACTTGGGGACTCAGCAAGGGCTGAGTCACATATGTTATCGCCTGCTGGAATGGCTAAAGGCATTTCCCCAAACCTGAACAGGGTGCATTAAATTGATTGTGTGCTGCCAGACAGCTCAGGGCATCTTAATCTACATGTTATTGCCTCCTACTGGCCAAACACCTGAACAGCCTAGGCAATTCCCCAATCTGACAATGCTTCTGTATGAAACCGTACTCTTTGAAGTGTATATTGCCACCTTGCCTTGGGACAAATTGTGTTAATAAAAAGCAAGGGGTCCTTAGACAAGGAGAACTTAGTTTCTTTAGCTAGGCTCCTCTGACCCCCCACTGCCTTTCAAAATTATCTTTTGTCTCTGGATTCTTATTTAATCTACTCACAGCCCTTCTCCAGATTCCAGAACCCTTCTAGATGCCGGACCAAGACCCACCAGCATTAAATGTCGCCCAACGTCCGGCATTGCTTTCTACTTTTCACCATGCTTTTATAGAACAGGCATTTTAAATGTCCTCATTGTATAGAGAGGGAGCCATGACAATGTCCTCAAATCACACAGCTGGAAGTGGAGGAGCCAGAGTGTGAACCCTGGCAGACTGGCTGCAGTGTAACCATTCTCACAGCAAGGCCAGACTGCAAAGGCACCGGCTCACTTCCAAAGGGCAGGAGGCATCACAGGGAAGGAGCCATAGGTGCAGGGCTGTTTGTTGTTTGTTTACGAGAAGTAAGTAGATGGTCATCCCTCTGAGAGATTAGAAGTATTGCATACAATCCAAGTTGTATGTAAACCTCATCTCTTTCAAGCTACCTGGAAAGTAAATGAATAAATAAGCCAGCCTCGTGAGGGTGTTCCAGGGGAAACAGCAGGAAGGCAGCAAGAGGGATTCTCTTCCTGGCTTCCTTTCCTCTTCCTTATTCCTAAATACTTCACTGAATTCCTACTACTAAAAACTGATTGCTCTCAATTTAAAAATGGGCCCAAGGCTAAAAAAAAGACACTTCTCCAAAGAAAATACACAATGACCAGCAAACACATGAAAGATTCTCAATATCATTCATCATTAGGGAACCAAATTAAAACCACAGTGAGGTAGCACTTCACACCCAGTGAGATGGGTGTAATTATTTTTAAGAAAGAAAATAAAGAAATGGAAAATTAGGGCTGACAAAGATATGGAGAAATTGATTGGGATCCTGCTGCATTTATGATGGAAATGTAAAATGGCCTAGTTCTTGTAAACAGTTTGAAAGCAGTTTAAATGTTAAAAATGGAATTGCTATATAATCACCTTAAGTATATTACACTCTTAATTATATATGTCAAAAAATTAAAACTGATACTAAAAAATATATGCACACACAAGTTCATAGCAGCATGATTTGCAAGAGGTACAAGGCAGAGACAGCATAAGTATCCATCAGTGGATGAATGGGTAAATAAGTGATGGTATATCTGATACTAAAACGTGGAATGTTAAGTCTGAGTTCTTTTTTCATGAAAACAAAGAATGAAGTTGCAGACAAAAACAGTTAGCAGAACCGAAGTTTATTGGGAGAATCCAGTCCTGGAAAAGATGCAGCTGGGGTTCCAGGAGCAGCCCACTGTCCAGAGCTTCTTTTTCATGTTACAGTCAGGAGTAGTTCAGCATCCATGCTAATTAAAGTCTATTAGTCCATGTGTGGCGGCCCCCTTGGCCACAAGCCACCTGGGCGACTGGGGGGCTCATCTCCTACCATGAACCTAGCATGCAGGAAGTAGTTTAGTATCCATTGTGTGCTGTGCCAGGGAAGCATTTTGTATATATGTTTGCTAGTTCCTGATTGGTTATCTGCAAGCTGCCTGTCTTAGCAATACCTATGCATTTTAGAGTTCATGCCTCTTGAGTGCACCCTTCCTTCGCTGCCCAGTTTGGGTGTTTTAGTAACTCAGCCTAGTTGAGTTCCAGTTTCACTTCTTCCTCCCAGCGTCCCACCCCTATCTACCTTTTATCTATTATATAAAAGCTAAGTGACCAGAACACCGGGACGACTGGAACGACCAGAACGACTGGAAAAACCCGTTGCCTTGACATGCACTGCAGCCCCGATCGCCCCCCCCCACCCAATTGGGGGCAGGGCAAGCCAGTCAACCACCCGTGGCCCCTCTCTCTGGCCGGTCCAGCCCCAATCTGCCCCAATCAGGGCGGGCCCACCAGACCTCACCTGTGCATGAATTCATACACTGGGCCTCTAGTATCCTTATAATGGAATATTATTCAGCCATAAAAAGAAATGAAATACTGATACATGCTATGCAACAAGGATGGACCTCCTAAACATTATTCTAAGGTATAACGAGGAGGTTTGGAGTAGCAATAATTATTGGAGTAGCAATAATTATTGGAGTAGCGTAAGAATATTTGTGGGTATGGACAAAAAGAAAGAACAGTACTGAATTCAAATTTCTCTATAATTTTAGAGAGCTTCTTATTGCAGGTAAATGAAATTCTTCATTTACATATGATCTTTGTTTGGTAGTGAGTTTTTGTTTTTGGCAATCCCTCTGCCAGGTATGTTTTTAGGCTCTTTCTCCTGGTGTGTGTGTGTGTGTGTGTGTGTGTGTGTGTGTGTGTGTGTGTGTTGAAATCAGTTTGAAAGCATTATTGGCCTATTTCACATGAAGGCTTGAGGGACAGGTATAACCAGAATCAGAATAAGAGTTACTGGTTGGAAGGCCCTTACTTGTGGGGATTTGATTATGCCACCGTGCAGACTACAGCGTGTTTTACACGGTCTCCATTGCTAACATCAGTTCTCTAGTGCTAGTCCTCATTTTCCATCTTAAATATTGAACATAACTTTTTGATTGAAATTTTCTGGCAGGTAACTCAATCCAGTTGGAAAGAAGTCCTTTCCCATTTGTTTAAAAGGATGGATTTTTATTTAAAAAATGTGGGGAAAGGTATTACATTTTATACATATCAATAAAATACAATTTGGCTTCTACCAAGATATTTTATAGTGACTCTCATGATAGAGCAAAAGTGGGAATGGTTGTATTAGGACCATTGTTGTTAATAAAGAATAGGAACATTGCCCTGACTGGTTTGGCTCAGTGGATAGAGCGTCGACTTGCAGAGTGAAGGGTCCCAGGTTTGATTCCTGTCAAGGGCATATACCTTGGTTGCGGGCACATCCCCAGGAGGGGTTGTGCAGGAGGCAGCTGATCGATATTTTTCTCTCATCGATGTTTCTAACTCTCTATCCCTCTCCCTTACTCTCTGTAAATAAAATAAAAATATATTTAAAAAAAAGAATAGAAACAGGGCACACACTTTTCTTTTTTATTAATCAACTTATTTTAAAATTTATTTTATTAAATTTATTGAAGTGGCACTGCTTAATAGTGAAAGGGTTAGCTAGGTAGTTCAATTAGGCAGGTTTAGAAAATTTTAGGAATAAAAAGGGGCCTATGGGGGAAGGAATACAAAATGGAGACTTGAAGACACCAGGGTGTTTATCTTACTTGCACAGAGAGTAGAGAAATGGAATAGGCAAATAGAAATATATCTGACCCATGCAATTAAAGACAGCCATAAACCAGAAGGTATCTTGGGCCTGAGCAATTAAAATGACCATAAGTTAGGCCCAAAGCAGCCCTGGCCTAAGTAGCTGGAAGGGCTATGAGATAAGGCTTTCTCTGCCAACACAGCTGGGAGAGCTATAAGATAAATCAACAGGGACTCCAACCAACAAGGTAAGGGGGAGAGAAAATGGGGGACACCACGTGGGCTTTGAACTTTGTAAACCAACTCTATGTAGCAAAATAGCCAATAAGAAGGGGTCAGGTTCAGACAAAGAATTGCAGCCTATTTAATGCCTCCAGACAAAGAAGCAGCGGTCACCCTTCTCAGGGGCCCTCTCTCCGTCCAGGAAGGACAGAGTCTCAGACTTAGAATTTAGAATTAGGTTTTAGAGGTGGTGTCTGCTTGCAATACAGTTTCTGTACTTTTCACCTGTCACCTTTCCTCTGTGGCTTCATTCTTCAAAACCATTGAGACAAGAACCCGGGAATTCAGGGCATTCCAGTTCAATTTTTTGCGTTTCAATAGGATCACATAAGTTTCAAGTGTACATTTCTGTGATACATGCTCTGTATATTATATAAGCCATATATTTGGCAGAAAAACACACACAGAGACCAATGGAACAGAATTGAGAGCCCAAAAATAAAATCACACATATATCGGCAAATACTTTTTGACAATGGGCCAAAACATACAAAGTCTCTTCAATAAATAGTGCTGGGAAAATTGGAAAGCCACATGCAAAAGAATGAAACTAGATTCCAGTTTGTCCTCATGTACAAAAAATTAATTCAAAATGGATTAAAGACCTAGATATAAGAACTGAATAAATAAATTATATAGAAGGAAACATAGCTACTGAATTCATGGACCTTGGCTATAGAGAACATTTTATAAATTTGACCCCAAAGGCAAGGGAAGTAAAGGCAAAAATAAATTAATGGGACCACTTTTCACCTTTGTGACAAAATCAACCTTGGAGCAACAATTATTCTGCATGCTACTTCCCTTAGTCTTACTTGAAGCCCAAGAGATGTCTTACGTGGTCTACTGGGGAAAGAAAGAGTCAGATGCCAAAATCTAAACCAATTACAGAATTTGCAGGGAAAAGAATCAACAACATCAAGCTGGATTCTTGATAAAATATCTTTTGGTGAACAATCTTACTTGGAACTTCATCACTTTAGATTAATCGATTCTGATAAATAATTAAACATAGCCTCATTTCCAAATCTGAAGTATCCATTTTGTGTTGTATTACTTATGCATTTTTGGAATTAGAGTAGTATCTAGCTAATTTCTTAGACTTGGAGAGTAGATACAGTAATGAACAAATGAACTTTCCTCATAGTATTCCTATCTCTAGAATAATCTCTGATTTTATCTGTTATGGTCACCATGTTAAAATTCACTCTTCCTCACTCCTCCTCCTCACCTGGGATTTAAAGTACATTTTAAGTGAGGATTGCATCTGTTATAACAAGCCACCTATAATTTGAAGCATTTTACCCATCCAACTCTATTTTCTCTGATCCCAGAACTTGAACCTTTTCCATAATATTCAAGTCTTCTCAGAGTTCCAGACCTGGTCTCAGTTTTGTGCCTGTTCTTATTCACTTATCTACTCACAACATTTCTATAAAGCATCAGGCACTCAGGTCAAATGCAACAACATAAAAAATCTATAGTGGTAATAGCTTTCCTGACAATGTACACTTGATTATTAGTTAAAGTCCTCTCCAATCCAGTTACTGCTATACAATTACAATAAAAGGATTACTCTAGCTATTTTTATGTCATGAATATATACTTTGGTGTCTCTGTATTCTCTGTTAGGACTGTGTTTCTCAGCATGTTGTCCAACAATACATATGGGAACATGTAAAAAAAAAAAGTACTTTTACCATCCCTTTAGCTAGACCAGTGGTCGGCAAACTCATTAGTCAACAGAGCCAAATATCAACAGTATAACGATTGAAATTTATTTTGAGAGCCGAAAACCGACTTCTGCTCATGGGCCACAAAGTTTCAATCACACTGTATGTGTGCACTGTCACGTGGTATTTTGTGGAAGAGCCACACTCAAGGGGCCAAAGAGCTGCATGTGGCTCGCAAGCTGCAGTTTGCCGACCACTGAGCTAGACTATTAAAAGCTGAACATGTACTCTTTTAGGATGGGTAGATAGATGATAGGCACTTAATATAATGTACCATTAATATTCCCTTTTCTCAATCTCACCTAGAGTAGCATTAAAATTCTATTAAATCCTTCATTTTTACTTTATTATGAACAGTGCATTAAAATCATAGAAATCTAATATAAAAAGCCTGTATTTTCTTTCCAAACTAATATATAAATGCAAATTAGACCGAGAGACATTCCGGGAGACCCTCCTGACGTCGTTCCGGACAAAACTATGGTGACAGGGCCAAGGCAGAGGTGGTTAGGGGCGATCAGGCCAGCAGGGGAGGGCAGTTGGGGGGTGATATATATACTAGTGGCCCAGTGCACAAAATTCATACATGGGGGGTGTCCCTCAGCCTGGCCTGCACCCTCTCCAATAGGGAACCCCTTGGGGGATGTCCCTGTGGGATCAGGCCGAAACCGGTGGTCGAACATCCCTTTCACAATCTGGGACCGCTGGCTCTTAACCGCTCACCTGTCTGCCTGCCTGATTGCCCTTAACTGCCTCTGCCTGCCTGCCTAATCATTCGCAACTGCCCTCCCCTGCCAGCCTGGTTGCCCCCAACCGCCCTCCCCTACTGGCCTGATCTCTCCCCAAACTGCCCTCCCTGCCAGACTGGTTGCCTCCAACTGCCCTCCCCTGCTGGCCTGATCTTGCTCCCAAATGCCCTCCCCTGCCTGCCTGATCTCACCCCAACTGCCCTCCCCTGCAGGCCTGATCTCTCCCCCAACTGCTCTCCCTGCCAGCCTTGTTGCCCCCAACTGCCCTCCCCTGCTGGCCTGATCTCACCCCCAATAGCCCTCCCCTGCTGGCCTGATCTCGCTCCCAAATGCCCTCCCCTGCCTGCCTGATCTCGCCCCCAACTACCCTCCCCTGCCGGCCTGATCTCACCCCCAACTGCCCTCCCCTGCCAGCCTGATGTCGCCTCCAACTGCCCTCCCCTTCTGGCCTGATAACCCCTAACGGCCTCTGCCTTGGCCCCCACCACCATGGCTTTGTCCGGAAGAAAGTAAGACATCTGGAAATGGCTGGTTGACCCCGTCTAATTAGCATATTACCCTTTTAGTAGTATAGATAGATTATATAGGATAGGATTGCTTAAATGGGGGGGGGGGGGCTTTTACATCAGAAGGAGATGCTCTTGGCAGAAAAAAATACATAATCCCTATATCTGGACTGATAGCCAGCCATATACACTATACTGCCGAACCCGTCATTAAAAAATTGAACCACTTTCTTACACCTTACATTAAACAGCTGTTGCCCTTCAAACCCCTCCTCAGCCCCCACTTAGGTTCTGCCTTCGCAGTTCACCCAGATTAGGTTCTGATTGATCGGTTTCTATGCCGGTCAGAATCAAAAGCTCTGCCTCCTAGGCAGCCATTGGCTCCTCGCACTTCACCCAGATGTGGTTCTGATTGGTTGGGTTATATTCCAGTCAGTGTCTCCAGGCCTATCAAAGGGCCTGATCAGAGGCGGGGCTGATCAGCAACCCCAGCGGAGGCTCCAAAGAAAGAGAGGTGTGGTTGCTGTCTAGGCCCTGAGAAAGAGATAGGCAAGGGCTGATCAACAGCTGCCACTGAGGCTACAGATCAGACTCTGCTTCTCTATCCAAGCCTCTCTTCGAGCCTGATCCACAGCCCCCTCAGCAGTCAGTGCTGGGTCGCCACAGCAACCCAGCACTGACTTCCGGTAAGTTGAGCTTTTGGTCATTTTGGATGTTACGGACCCTGGGTTTTTATATATTAGTGTGTGTGTGTGTGTGTGTGTGTTTTCTGTTGGGGGTGACCAGGCCGTCAGAGGGGGACAGTTGGGGGAGACCAAGCCGGCAGGGGGGGGCAGTAAGGGGTGTCCAGGCTGGTGGGGGGGCAGTTACAAGCAACCAGCCCGGCAGGGAAGGGGGAGTTGGGGGTAACCTGGCTGGCAGTGGGGGGAAGTTAGAAGTGACCAGGCAGGCAGGCAGGTGAGTGATTAGGAGCCAGTGGTCCAGGATTGTGAGAGGGATGTCTGACTGCCATTTAGGCCTGATCCTGGGAGTTGGACATCCCTCGAGAGGTCCCAGATAGAAGAGGGTGCAGGCTGGGCTGAGGGGACATCGCCCCCCCCCCCCGTGCATGAATTTTGTGCACTGGACCTCTAGTACATATACAAAATCATTATGTTTTAAAGCTAACACTAAAACAATGTTTCATGTCAATTATATCTCAATAAAAATAACAAAATATATTTTCTGTTCTTATGAATCATACTAATTAATATTTACCCTGTAAAACATTAAATAAAAATATAGGTAAATATTTATTAATATTATTACCACTATTCATTTATAACAATAAAATCATTAAAATTAACATGAAATATATTTAAAAAATTGTATTTGCTGATTTCAGAGAGAGAAAGGAAGGGAAAGAGAGGGAAGGAGAAACATAGATTTGTTGTTGCACTTATTTATGCATTCATTGGTTGCTTCTTTCATGTGCTGTGACAGGGGATTAAACCCACAACCTTTACATTTCAGGATGATGCTCTAACAAACTGAGGTACCTAGGCAGGGCCCAGATAACATATTTTTTGTGAAAAATAACTTTTTTTCCAAAGTGAGAGAAGTTGTATTAATTGTTTTATAATATTTAGACATATAATAATCAGATTTATATATCTGCTTCTGTATTCATCTATTGTGATTACACCAGACATGCCTTGTCATCTGTGGAAAAGCCACTGTAATAATCTAGAGAGGATGATAATAAAAAAATAACTAATAGTAGTATTATTTTGTCAACCATACTGACCTCACAGATTCCCCCAAAGGGTCTTGAGGACTGTCAGAGATGCTCAGACCACATTTGGATTAGATAATGACAGAAAATGTGGGCTACAAAATAACTTTATTTTCTGTTGACCCAGATGCTACTAATTCTTTGATCACTTTATCAACATCTGCTACTTTTGTGAAGATCTCTGTGGCATAATTTGAGCAGGCCAGGAATCGACTTGGCCTGTTCGGCACCTGTTTGATCAAGACATGAAATGTACTAATTAATAGCAATGATTCGTATACAAGGGGCTGAGAATTTTCTGGGAAATTTATACCAGCTTGTCAGCATCATATATTAATGAGAGTGAGATTAATGACTTGCATCTGGTCTTGATGAGACCCTCAGAAGGGTCTACTGTTGGGGCTGGTTATCTAGCAAGAATATGCCTACAGGACCAGCAAGGTATAAGCAAGATGGATCAAGATTTAATCGTGCACTCCCTGGGTGTGAAATATGGATCAAGATTTAATCGTGCACTCCTTGGGTGTGAGGTGCCCCACACCCATGTTGGTGGTTCCTAATTCACAGAGGTGTATTTGGAGAGCTTGCTCCAACCCAAGCTCTCTGACACTGTGCTGGGAGGCAGCAAAGTGCACTTGAGTGCTGTTGCTATATTACATTTTTTTCCTGCAAAAGTGTGTAACGTGTAAGCATTGCTATTTTGGGTCCTGTGAGTCTTATTTAGCAATTGAACCCTGTCTGATGGCCTCTATTAGTGCAACTTCCGTAATCATTACATCTCATTCTGGTCTCGCTCTTCTGTGAGCTCTGGCAGTAAGTATTGTGTTGTATGCTGAACATCTAATTGCTCTGTGCACTGTGCTATTACTTCAATTGTTTCCCACGTGCAGATCATATCTTTCCATTTTGTAAGCTCCTTGAAATAAAAAGGATATGGTTTGTTTGTCTTTTATAAACTCCACCTTACCTAGCAGAGGTCAGGCTCTCTGTTCTGTCTGCCAAAAATACTACAGTAAAGGTAGCTTACTAGGTGGCTTACACAACAAAATTTATTTCCTCAGAGGTTCGGAAGCTACAAGTCGAAGATAAAAGTGTCAGCAGAATTATTTCCTGGTTAGGAATCTGTTCCTGGCATGCAGATGGCCACCTTTCTGCTGTACATGGTCTCTTCTTTATGGAGAGAGAGAGAGAGAGAGAGAGAGAGAGATCCTGTGTCATTTCATCATCATCTTATAAAGGAACCAGTCTATCTACTGGATCAGGGCTCCACATTTTTACCTCATTTATTCTTAATTACCTCTCGAAAGGTCCTATCTCCAAATATAGTCACACTTGTTATACTTCAATGTATTCGTTTTATGTGGAACACAAATCAGTCGACAGCAAGCTCCAAGTAAACTTATATTGAATAAAGTTGAGCCCAACTTGTTTAAACAAAATAAATGTTTTTTTGCATACCCTAAAACAAAATGGTCACAGTGGCTTTTCTGGTTGATAGGTAACCATCATCACTATATTTGTTAATATTCTAATGTTGTTTCCTTCACATCCTTGAGTCACTGGCATGATTTTGAAAAATAGGCAGCAAAGGAGTTGTGTTTTGATATGATACTGTTGTTTTTGTTTGTTTGTTTGTTTCAATAACTAAGATAGCTTTACTAATCATTTTAATTACATAAATCACCCATTCTGCGATGATGACGTTCTTAGAAAATGAATGATTTGTATGCAAGATCTAGAACCTTTGCAAATCAGTTGATAAAATTTAACACAGATCCAGAGATCCCTCAATTGTTATCTTTAGAATTAATTCATCTTATTAGTCTCTTTTAAAAACTTCATTTGGAATAAATTCTAGTTGTTACTCAGTTACCTCAAACATAAAATCTCTGTAGCCATAGTTTGGCTAAATCAGTGGTTCTCAAAGTGTGGTCCCTGGCTCAGCAGCCCTCCTGGTGATTCTTATGCATTCAAAAGTTTGGGAATCTCAACTTGGTCAATAGCTCCAAATTCTGCTTTCACATTTAAATCTCTGGAAAAGCTTTAATTGTGTGGTAGGTTTGAGGGGGGTGTGTAAGGGGTTAATTGGGGGGAGAAGAGGGCATCTGTAATACTTTCAATAATAAAGAAAAAATTTTAAAAATGCTAGTGTCACCCACAAATATTATTTAATTTTTATGGGGTTAGAATTAGGCAATTTGATTTTTATAAGTTTCCCAGATGATTCCAATGGGCAGACATGGTTGAGAATCACCCTTCTAGATTAATTTGCATGCCAATCAAACAGTGGAGTAGTACTCAGCCAAAAGCAAAGATGAATTACTGCCATTTGTGACAACATGGATGGGTCTTGGGAATATCATGCTAAGCAAAATAAGACAGACGGCCCTGGCTGGTGTGGCTCAGTTGGTGTCATCCCATGCACCAGGAGGTTGCCAATGCTATTCCTGGTCACGGGCACATGCTGAGGTTGCCTAGATTGTGGGCTCCATCCCAGGTAGGGGGCATGCAGGAGGCAGCCAATCAATGTTGTGCTCTCATATCGATGTTCCTCTCTCTCTCTCTCTCTCTCTCTTTCTCTCTCTCTCTCTCTCTCTCTCTCTCTCTCTCTCTCTCTCCCCTCTCCCTCTCTACCTTCCTCTCTCTTTAAAAATAAATAAACTTTTTTAAAAAGTCAGACAAAAGAAGTCAAGAACTGTATGATTTCACTCATATGTAGGGATATAAAACTGAAAGCAACAAACAAACAAGACAAAACAACAACAACAACAAACTCATAGACACAGATAACAGGATGGTACTTACCAGAGTGAAAAGGGGGTGGGGGGAAAGTAAAGGATAAAGTTGGTCAAATACTAATGGTGACCGAAGGAGACTTGACTTGGGGTGGTGAAAACACAGTACAATATACAAATGATGTATTTTAGAATTGTACACTTGAAACATATAATTTTATTAACTAATGTAACCCAAATAAATTTAATAAAATTTTAAAAGTAAAAGGAAAATCTTTCTATTAAAAAATGAAATTATAAGACTATTTGTAACCCTTAGCAGAATTAAAGGAGGCCAGAATTCTATAAAGATTAGGCTTTTCTTCTGTTCTTTAGCTTCCTTTGACTTTTTTTAATACTGTTGCATTGAGGTATTAATAAAACATAAGAAAATGTATCCTTTGTAGGTGTACACGTGAATGAGTTTTGATAAATGTATATAGTCAGCACAATCACATGAAAACAGAAAATAATTTCAATTCTTCTCCAAATGATTCTTCCTTTTGCTTTGTAATTATTGTCCTGTCCCCACTCCCAGTCTCTGGTGATCACTGATCTGATTTCTTTCTTTACAGTTTTGCCTTTACCAGAATATCATAAATATTCCAGGAATCATACAGTATACAGCCTTTTGCATTCTTCCTGCTTTTACTTAGCATGGTGATTTTGCGATTTGAGTTGTTGCATGTAACAACAGTTCTTTCCTCTTTATTGAGTGTACCCCTCTACATAGGCATACTGCTACTTGTTTTTCTATCCACCATTTGATAGACATTTGGGAAATTTCCTGTATGGCACTATTAGGAATAAAACTGTCATATACATTTGTACATAGGTCTTTGTGTAACGTAAGTTTTTATATCTCTTGGATATGTATCTGGGAGTGTGATTAAAAAATTGTAAGGTAAGTCTATGCTTAATTTAAAAAGGAAATGAGACATGGTTTTAAAGAGACCATATAATTTCCGTTGTCATAAGCAATAGTTAAGAGTTCTCATTGTTATGCTTCTCCTCAGTACTTGTGTTTTCTCTTAGCATTTTATTTTTGTTTTTTGTTTGTTTGCCATTCTAATAATTTTTAGTAGTATCTTATTGTGATTTTAATGTCTTTCTCTGACTAATGATATTGAATATACATGCCATCCAAATTTCTTCTTTTGTGTAGTGTCTCTTCAAAACATTGCCAAAATGTTTAAAGAGTTGTTTTATAATTATAGAGTTAGAAGAATTTGTTCCATATTTTGGATATTTGTCCTTTATAAGCTATATATTTTGCAAATATTTTCCCCATTCTGCAGCTCTAAAAACAATTTCTTAACAAATGTCTTTAAAAGAGCTGACATTTTAAAATTTTGATTTAAAACCAATTATGAATTATATATTTTTATCACTTCTATTTTTCTGTTCTATAAAATCTATGCCTAAATTAAGGTCACAAAAATTATCCTCATATTTTTATAAATTTTATAAATTCAGTTTTATATTTAAGTCTAAGATTGATTTTTGTATGTGGTATGAGCTTTCAATTAAGGTTTTGTTTTCTGTTTGTTGATTTGTTTTGTTTTGTTTGTATACAGAAACCCAAATGCTCCAATATATTTTGTTGAACAACTATCTTTATCAAATTACATTGGCACCTGTGTCAAAATCAATTGAAAATATATGTGTGGAATTATTTCTTGATGTTTTATTTTGTTTTTCAGTTATCTCAATTAGTTCCATGTGCTGTTTGGGTCTTTTATATTTTCTAACTAATTTGTTATCTATTTGTTCTACTGTTTACTAGGAGAAGAATGTCGATGTCTCCAACCATATGTGGATTTTTCCATTTACCTTTCTACTAATCATTCTTTGTTTTATGTATTTCAAAATTATTTTAAGTGTATATATCTCTAAGATTGTATAATCTCTTGGTTAAATGACTTTTTATTAGTATGTTATAGCCTTTTCTAACTCTGCTAATTTTCTTGTATTAAAGTCTAGTTTATATGGTAATAACCAATGCAGTTTTATTTTAATAGTTTCCTGGATATATATGTGTGTGTTTTTTACAATAAATTTGTATTTATATTTCAAAAAGACTTTCATGCAAAAAAAATAATGATGTCTCTGTTTGTCAAATCAGAAAATCTCTGATTTTATTTGGAATATGTAGATCATTTATGTTTATTGTAGATCTTGCTATATTTAGATTCAAAGATGTAGTCATGATAAACTGTGTTTTATTTTTCCTTTATTTTATGACTATCAATAATTTGTTATTGACTTCATTTTATCATCACTATTAGTTTATAAATTTCACCTATTTTATAATTATTTTGTGTACTTTATGCGTTATAATATATACCTTTCAATTATAGTATTCCACCTTTAAAGAATATATATATTTTTTTATTTCTTACACCTTAAGTACAGTGAAAAGACCTTAAAACAATATACTTCTGTTTCTCCCCTTCTTTTTTGCTATTGGTGTTATGCATTTTACTTCTACATACATCAGAAATCCTCAATATATTGTTGTTATATTTGCTTTGTAAAGTATTTAAAATTGTAAACATAATAATAAAAAAATAAAACTTTGTATATTTTCCTTTTTTTTCCATATTTGGTACTCTCTATTTCCTTGTGTATAATCTAATTTCCACACATTTCTTCTGCATAAAGAATGTTCACATAGGCCTAGCCAGAGTGGCTCAGTGGTTGAGCATCAATTTATGAACCAGGAGGTCATGGTTGGATTCCCAGTCAAGGCATATGCTTGGGTTGCCTGCTCGATACCTAGTAGTGGGTGTGTAGGAGGCAGCTGATCAATGATTCTCTCTCATCATTGTTGTTTCTATCTCTCTCTCCCTCTCCCTTTCTCTCTGCTATCAGCAAAAATATATTTTTAAAAAAGAAATGTTCTCAGAAGACTGAATTCTCTCAATTTTTGTTTGCCTGAAAAAGTCATTATTTTATTTTCATTTGTGAAAAAATATTTTGCTCTACTCAGAGTACTGAGTTGATAGATTTTTCTTCTTTTAGAATTAAAAAAAAGTCACTCCATTTTCTTCTTTTTCATGAACTTTTATTGAATTTATTGGGGTAACATTGGTTAAATAAACTTATGTAGGTTTCAGGGGTACAATTCTACAATGTATATTATATAGTGTGTCCACCAGCCAAAGTCAAGTCTCCTTTCATCACCATTTATCCCCCCTTTACCCTCTTCTACCTCCCCCATCACCCTTTTCCCTCTGGTCATCACTATATTGCTCTCTGTGTCTATGAGGTGTTTTTTCTTAATCTTCTGACCTTTCTCCCCCAGGTCCCCCACCACCACCTCTGACAACTGTCAATCTGTTTTCTGTATCTAAGAGTATATTTTTATTTTGATTATTTTTTTCATTAGATTCCACATACAGGATGTCCCACAAAAATGTATACATACTTTGACTAATTATTAATTCCAATGGGTTAAATCTGAAATGAAACATCAATTGAGCTACCAACTGTTAAGAGTATATACATTTTTGTGGAACACCTTGCATAAGTGAAGTCATATGGTATTTGTTTCTCTCAAACTGGTTTATTTCACTTAGCCATTTCCTCCTGACAGGAAGTCCTCCACAATTCTTAACTTTATTATATACTCACTCTTTCTTTTTTGTTCCCACCATGACTACATTGCAGGTTTTCTCTTTAACTTTGGTTTTTGTCACTTGACTATGATGTTTCTAGGTATATTTGTATTTTTGAGTGTGCATTTGTATTTATCCTGCTGTACTTTTGGGCTTCTTGGATATGTATTTTGTTGACCCCTATAAATTTTGGAAAATTCTGGGCCATTGCATCTTTAAATATTTCTTCTACCCCCTGTATGAGAATAATAATTAATTTATGTGTCTCAAATCATTATTAGTGTCTGAAATCATATGACACTACATCCTCTCTAATAAAATGGTAATATGCAAATTAACCACCACTCCGCTACACTAGCCACACCCACCAGCCAAGCCACGCCCACCAGCCAATCAGGGTGAGTATGCAAATTAACCCCAATCCAAGATGGCTACAGCCACAGAGAGCAAGGTTTCCCAGGTAACAGAGGAAGCCAAGCTTTCCATAGCCGTTGCAGGCCTAAGCCTCCACTCAAGCTACAAAGTTTCAATTATAGAAGGTAAACAAATTCAAATAAATGGCAGCAGAATGGAGCTTGAGAGAGCAGGCCAGGGTTGCCGGCAGCAACAGGGGAAGCAAAGCTTTCCGCACACCCTGGCCGGGCTCACCTGCTTAAGGCTACAAAGTTTCAATTGTAGAAGGTGAATTAACTGCCACAGAAATGGCTGCCGCCCCAGAAATGGCTGCCGCCCCAGGCTACAAAGTTTCAATTGTAGAAGGAAAATAAATTCCAGATACCAGGGCCTCCCCTTGGGTTGCCAGGGGGCATGGCCGGCCTGCAAACTACCACAGGCCCCTCGCTCAGGCCACCCCACGCCCCAAGGGAACCCCACCCTGATCCGGGACACCCTTCAGGGCAAACCAGCTGGCCCCCACCCGTGCACCAGGCCTCTATCCTATCTAATAAAAGAGTAATATGCAGATTGACCATCACTCCAACACACAATATGTCTGCCCCCATGTGGTCAAAGATCCTGCCACCATGTGGACACAAGATGGCCACTACAAGATGGCCAGCAGGAGAGGGCAGTTGGGAGGCACCCGGCCTGCAAGGGAGGGCAGTTGAGAGGGACCAGGCTTGCAAGGGAGGGCATTTGGAGGTGATCAACCCTGCAGGAGAGGGCAGTTAGGGGTGACCAGGCTGGCAGAGGAGGGAAGTTTGGGGCAAACAGGCTGGCAGGGGAGCAGTTAAGCATCAACCAGGCTGGCATTGGAGTGGTTAGGGGGTGATCAGGCTGGCAGGCAGAAGCGGTTAGGGGCAATCAGGAAGGCAGGCAGGCAAGCAGTTGGGAGCCAGCAGTCCTGGATTGTGAGAGGGATGTCCGACTGCCCGTTTAGGCCCGATCCTGGTGGGATCGGGCCTAAACGGGCAGTCGGACATCCCTCCAGGAGTCCCAGATTGGAGAGGGTACAGGCTGGGCTGAGGGACAATCCCCCGCCGTGCACGAATTTTGTGCACCGGGCTTCTAGTGTATTAATAAAAATGCATATGCAAATTACCCCAAAATAGGGAGGGAAAGTAGAAAAATTAAAATTCTTCAAGAAAATGTAAAAAATATGCTCCTCTGATGCTGAATAAAACCAACAGATTTTTCCCTCCCTTATTTTAAATCTATAACTTTGTGAAGGTTTTCAGATCTCAGGCTTATTTTATCTGCCTAAATTTACATTTTCTAAATTTTGCTTGTGATGGGGTTCAGGTTACACTATGCCCCCAAACAGCACCTTGGCACCTTGAATATATTAAGCTGAAGACATTTGAATAAAACAGCAGAAGCAGGAAGGTCACTGACCTTCTATCCCACACTTGCCCCTTGAAACAGGCCATAAAACTTTCATGTGAGGGGTGCCCTCCCTACACCCGGAGGAAAGGAGCGGTCTTGCTTCTGAAGACCAAGAAGAATCTGAGCAAACATGTCTTGCTGAGTTTCCCCCAGCTAGTAGACATGCCTCATACTTCCGAACCCATCGTGTTCCTCCAGTATGGTCCCTTCTTCACCAAACCTAGCATAAAACAAAACAAAAAAACACCTCTGTTTTTTCATATCTTCACTTCATTTTGAATGTTCCTGTGTCTGTAAAACATAAATAAATGTGTATGCCTTTCTCCTGTTAATCTGTCTTTGTCAGTTTGATTTTCAGACCCAGCCAGGATCCTCAGAATGTCAAGCAAAACGTTTTACTCCCCTGCACCTGTGATACCCTTGTCTGATAATCTAGACACCTTGCTACATTTGGCACCTTCTTTTTTTGTTCTTGTTAATCCTCACCTGAGGATATTTCTCCATTGGTTTTTAGAGAGATTGGAAGGGAGGGAGAAAGACAAAGAGAGCATCAATGTGGAATTGGTTGCCTCCTGCTCCGACCAGGGCCGGGGATTGAGCCTGCAACCAAGGCACATGCCCTGGTCCTGAGTTAAACGAGGAACCCTTCAGTCGGCTGGCCAACACTCTGTTCCCTGAGCCAAACTAACTAGGGCTGGCACCTTCTTCTTACAGAATTATGAAGTAATGAAGGTCAGTTTTGAGTTTTACAAACCCTAGGTACCCTAATCAGACATCGTGATCCCTTCTGGACCCCCTCACCCCTGCCCCCAAAGAACCCTCTAATCTGTGAAGACACATGTGCCTTCTATATTGCCCATAGCTTAATTTCCTTTTCATTTCTTTGGTCTCGTCATAACCCTCAGTTTAATTACTTATTTAAATTTAATAAGAAGCACTACATCACCCACTTGTGTTTTCATTTACCACTTTCTTCAACTTGAGTCACAAATTTACAATGTGACAGAAAATTCATGTCCCCAGTTTGTCTCTTTTTAACTCCCAGCAACAAACAGAGTTTGTGTCTTTCTACTATTAATATAATCATTATAATTGGCAGATGATAATAAAAATTAAGTGAATTTAATTTTTTAAAAATTAAAAATTTTACCAGCTCTATATTTCAAAGCACTTCTCTGTCCATTTCTCACTTCTTTCTCACAGTCAACCTGTGGGGTAGGGAGTACAGGTGTTATTAGGCTTAAGGAAAGTGGCTGATATGACTCAGAGGGTACCGGGGAACTAGGTGTGTCTCAGACATCACACAGTGTTCTGCTAAGTCAGCACAGTAGGCTACGCAAAATCACTGAAGATTTGCTTTCTGGCCTCCGGTGAAAAGAGAAAATTACATTTGTGAACAACGCAACAGGAGACTTGAGATCCACATGCAGCCATTTATGATGAGACCCAAACATAGTACTTTACTTGGTAATTTCTACATCTGTCATGAGATGCTGCTGCTGATCACACTGACTGCCTCACAGATGTGAAAAGTGCTCTGAAAACCAAACATTCCCCCCACCCCCTACACAGGTGCTGCTTGGCAGCATGTGCCAATTCCCTCGGTTTAAATAGCACCAATTCACAAATACTATTGAAGTATAAATAATAAGGCTGTGATGAACTTGGAATATTGTTACTTTTGTTTTAATGTATTTAAAAAAACTTAATGTTTTTTTTTCAGACAAGTTTTAGTTTTATAAAAAAAAAATTGAGAGGAAGATACAGAAGTTCCCCATACACTCCCTGCCGACACATGCATAGCCTCCCCGGTTGTCAACATCACTCACCGAAATAGTGCATTTGTTACCAAGAAGGGATCTAGATTGACACCCCATCTCCATCCAAAGTTCAGAGTTCACATTAGGGGTCACTTTTGGTATTGTACATTCTATGGTTTTGGACAAATGTGAAATGATATATATCCATTATTATGGTGTCATATGGCGTATTTTCACTGATCTAAGATCCTCTGTGCTCTGTCTACTCATATCCACCACCACCCCAACTCCCTGGATATTTACTTTTACCACTGATATTTACTTTCCCCATAGTTTCACCTTTTGCAGAATGTCCTATAGTTGGAATTATGCAGTAAGTAGTCTTTTCAGAGGGCCTTCCTTCACTTAGTAATAAGCACTTAATTTTCTTCCATGTCTTTTCTTGATAGTTCCTTTCTTTGTAGTACTGAATATACTCCACTGTTTGGATGTACCACGGTTTATTCATTCACTCAGCTATTGAAAGGCCTCTCAGTTGCTTCTAAATTTTGACAATTTTGAATAAAACTGCTATAAACATCTATGTGCCAATTTTCGCATGGACATAAGTTTTCTCTCATTGGGTAAATACCTGAGTATGATTGCTAGATTTTTGTGGCAAGAGTATGTTTAGCTTTGTAAGAAACCACCAAGCAATCTTCCAAAATGGCTGTGCCATTTTGCAATCCCATTGTTCCTGTTGTGCAACAACTTTACCAGCATTCCCTGTTGTGTTCTAATGCATTTCTTATTGTAAATGTATATAATTTAATTTTTAGTAATGGCAGATTTAACAGCCAGCTAACAAAACTCCTAAAAAATGAACACTTGGCTTTCCAGTGGCAGTAGCAGCAGCCCCACCCCAGCCCTCACCCCTTCCCAAAGACTAGGGCTGCCTCTGTTTCTCTCTGGTACTCGGGAATCTTTCTGCCTTGAGTCTGAGTTCTCTGCCTTGCCAGAAGCTCCTTTTCCAAGTCTGCTTCTCCACGCAAAACTATAGTCTCCCCATCTTCATTTGACCTGTTCTGCCATGAACTCGTTTTGTCTTGAGATTTCCGTCAACACTTTAGAGAATGCCCAGAGTGCCAGGGGTCTTGTCAGTCTCCCCAGATCCTGGACATCCCCTTCTCTTGAATTAGATCCTGAATAAGCCTGAGTTTAAGTGACCTGCTGAGCATCACGGGACTTAGTGACAGAGCTGGGGCAACGAGTCACTCACCTCAGGCCTGGGGGAGAATGAAACACCATTCTTCCTGTCATCCCTTTCCAATCTGTAGCCTTGCTTTTCTCAAGGCATATCCTTTAACACCATTCAGGAATTATTCCAGGACTCCTGATATCTTTCAGGGTCAAGAATGCCCCTTTTTGAGGTGAAAAATGCATGATAATGAATATTTATTTCCAGTAAGTTAGACCAAGATGAAGTGTGTTGCTCTAGATTAGCCATATGTGCCCCTTAATAGCTTGAGAAAAGGCTCCACAGTATCTAATAAATAAGCACCAGAGAGAAATAAAAAAGGCAGTGTTGCTAGGATACCTGGCTTGGCACTTTGTTTCATGATCAAGTCAGTAAGTATAAAACAAACAATGGCAATTGGAATACAAAGAAATACAAAATGCTTGCTTCAAGTGACATTAAGAAGAAAAAAAATGACCTGTGGAGAAGGGAGACCTACCTTCTTGCCACATATTAAGTTGAAACAAGCGCTAATTCCTTTTGCGTAGTCTATCAGGAGCTTGAAAAATCTTGTAGCAGTCATGACTACGTGTAATTACAGCAGTAGATGCAAATTCACATACAATTGTTCTCTTGTTGCTGTCTTGTTCTTTGTGTATAATCAACAAAGAAGGCTTTTCCATGGCAATGATCCACTAAGAACTAGGGTTCATTTAGCTCAAGTCTACCCAAGGCCAGGGCCACTGATCAATTCACCCAACCCAACAAAAGAATGAGAATCCATTAAAACTCCCTTTGGAGCCTAGCAAACAAAAATGGTTATTTGATTTCCCTGTTTGCTACACTGAATTTTAATCACCTAATTAAATGAAAATATTTTAAAATCACCTTTGTGTGTCAAATTATGGCTGGCAGCATGAAGGTTAAACATGTAATAGAAGAATCAGCTTCCTTCCACAGGGTAAGATGTTTTGGCAGACACTGGGCCTAGGGGCTGGGGTCTAATAACTTAGATGGTGAAATCTAAGAAAAATCAGATTTCAAAAAACAACTTTATGAAAGTGGTCAGAGTTCAAATATGTTATTAAGTCTAAGAGTTGATTCCAGGGACCTGAAATATGTAATTAGGCTAAAAGGTCAAAACCTGGTTAATAGAGACTTTGAGATGGAGGTAAAGTGCAATACAGATAACAAACAATAGAACACCATACTTTTTCTGTACATATTAATGGACACCCACATTTTCTTCATAGGATTCTAGTGCTCTGATTTGTTCATCAATGAGCTAGACTTAAAAACCAAAGTGGAAATTTCTTACAATGGAAAACCAGAAAGGCTTAGAGAAAAGGCAACATTAGAAACGTATATACATCAAATGCTGGGGAATTCAGTGCAAGCCTTAATTTGTTGTGGAAAAGTGCAGATCAGTGAGAGTTGTACTGATAAGCTTGCAGAAGTAACATCTTGAGGTGGATTTTTTAGCAGACAAGTAATTTAGATCAGCAAAGAGAGGAATGGGATGGGATACTTTCCAGAAATTTTACCTCTATCACAACAAAAAACACTGTTTTGTTGTGATAGAGGTAAAATTCTCTATCTATAATTTTTTTTTCTAGCAAAATCAAACACCAACCAATCCCTAAACACTTCTCACCACTTTTCCCCTGAGAGTTGGATTTTGATTTGAAAAGACAGTAATGAATGCTGAGTCCAAAATTCTACTGCTAAATTCCTCAGGCTTGCTCTTGCCAACTGAATTACTAGCTGAGAGAAGGCCACAGATTTTTTTTCTTCATTAATTCATAAAGCAATATTCTTTATGCCTGTCAACCATGATTTTTTTTTATTTCTCTTGGGTTGACCTAATAATGTCAGTGTTTAACTATTCTTATTATCTTCACAAAGTATCAGGCACTTGGAAGATGCACATTTTTACAGAAGAATATGTGACAAGCTATGAGATCATGATGCAAATGACCGGTTGAAGAGTCAGAGTAGCTTTCAACTTCTAAATCCTGGTCTCTTTCAAGTGTGCCCCTGAAGTACAGTTCTTATTTGAAAGGTATTCTGGCCAAAATTCCACCCTGATAATGTTGAAGTTTCCCCTAAGATGGGTCTATAGGATCAATGATGATTTATCTTTTGTGGCTCCTGCTTTAGGAGGAAGAATTGATAGTTGTTGTTGTTTTTTTTTTTATTTTTTATTACCGTTCATTCCTCACAATAAACTTTGATTGGATGCAAATTGCTATAATGTTCTACAATCTTTTTTTTTCCTTCTGCATTTTTTTTTTCCTTTTTTCCCCTGGGCTCCATTTTTACTGCCTAACAATGTGGGAAGGGGTAAGGAATGTGGGAGATTAAAGTCACCTCTCTATCCCGTAGTTTCACCCCTGAGTCCTTCATTCTCAGTAATAATATGGCTCTCCAGGAGCAAATCTTGTCATTTCTAATGGTGACCTGCCCCAAATATTTTGCCTGCACAATGCAATGTTTAAACCATTCTGTGATTGCTTGAACTCTGTGCTACATGAGAAGCCAGGAGTATGGTGAGTTTGCAAATGGGAGACATCTCATTTCCTTTATGTAGGATAAAAATGAAGATAGCAGTTCAGCCTCTTCTTGCCTTGATGATAGGCTCATGAGGCCCAAGAACCCCTACTGGTGGGAGATTTGCTATAAGATTTCCCTGATATTTAACTCGGTGAAAGAATGTTAAGAGGAAAGTTTTATTAAGATAAAGTTTATATAACATACAGCTTACTTACTTAAGAAATCTAATTCAATAATTTTTAGTGCAGTCACAGAATTATGCAACTTATCCGAATCACCCAAGAAGAAACCCCATGCCTTTTAGTTGTCTCCTCTCAGCCCTCAATCCCCTTAGCCCTAGGCAAATAGGAATGTACTTTCTGTCAATTTAGATTTGCCTAATCTGAACATTTAATATAGTTGGACTCATATAATATTCAGTCTTTTTGTAACCAGCTTCTTTCATTTAGCATAATATTTTAAGGTTTATCTGTGTTGAATAGATTATTAGTTACTTTCCAGCTTCTTAGCCCTGTCAGCCCCCATGCATCCTCCACATGTTGGTAAAAGTGCATTTCCAAACTACAAATGTGCTTACAGAGCTGTCCACTGCCTTCAGGAAGAAGTCAAACTTTCTTGACACAGACCAAATTCTCTTTTTTTTAAAAAAAAAAAAATTATAGTCACCATTTTGAAGGGTACAGTTCCACGGCATTAAGAACATTCACAATATTGAGCAACCAATCTCCAGAACTCTTTTCTTCTTGCAAAAGGAAAACTATGTCCATTAAAGAGCATCCACCCCATTTTCCCCTCTTCAGACTCTGGCAATCATTATTAATAGAGGCCATTTCTGTGTCTATTAATTTGAGTAAACTAGGCACCTCATATAAGTGGTATCTTAGAGCATTTTTCTTTTTGTGACTTGCCTATTTCACTTAGCATAATGTTCTCAAGGTCTATCTCTGTTGTAGCATGTGTCAAAACTTCCTTTCTTTTTAAAGCTGAATAGTAGTCTATTGTATGCATAGAATACATTTTGTTTAGCATTCATGCACTGGAGGATACTTCGGTTGCTTCTTCCTTTTGGCTACTGTGAACATGCTACACATTAATAATGCTGTACATACTATACAGATATCTGTTGGAGATACTGCTTTAAACTATTTTGGGTATGTGCTAAGGAGATCAGGATCTGCCACCTTAGTGTATGTCATTTAGGCATAAGGATTGTTTTAAGATTAAGGCAATTGGAAATCGGCATTTACAGGACAATTTCTCTATTCTCCCACTATTTGCCTAAATCAGGGCATATGTTTCTTTTGTGAAGTGGCATAAATTTCCTTTGGGAATGTGTCCCCTTGTTCTATACCAGGTAGAGGAGAGTAACTCTGATCATCAGAGACAGAAAATCAGCAAAGAGATGACTCTGCATAAATAAACCTTACTACAATAGCCCAAAACTTCCATTAGTTTCTCCATATATTCCTAATCACTTCCACATAATTTATTCAGCCGCAAAGTCCAAATCCTCTGGTGGGCTTTGTTGTTGTTGAAGTGGTGACTAAGCCCCCAAGTCTAACTACTTCATGAACTTCACTTTTTCCCTGAGAACTTCCATGAACACAAAATATTAATAAAATTTTATGTATTTTTCTCCTGTTAATCTGTCTTTTGTTAATTTAGCTTGCAGGTCCCCAGGTCCTAAACCTGAAAGGATAGAGGAAAAGTTTTCCCTCCCCAACAATACCTAGAAGATAAATTGCTGGATCATATGGTAATTCTATTTTTAAATTTTTTTTGTGGAAAACAATACCGATTTTCACAGTAGCTGTGACATTTTATATTCCCAACAACAATGCATAAGGGTTCCAATTCTTCCATAGCCAAGCCAACATTAGTGCAGTTTGTTTGTTGTTTTCTGGTAGCGATCCTACCAAAAACAACATGTGTGAGATGGAATCTCATTGTGATTTTTATTTGCATTGTTTAATGTATGTATCCCGATTCTACAACAGATCATACCTGACACTGTATCTACTACTTGCCTCACATCTGTCTGATATATGAATACCTACTGCAGACTTCAAAGGTTCTGTGTAGGAACACCGCCTCGTGTATACTCGTCAATGGGGAACATAACCAGGATGTTTTTTCTTAGAGTGTTGTTGCTGCTTTTAAGATTAATGGATGTATTGTATTAGAGCATTTAATAGCTCTCTGTTAAAAGCATAAATGTTTCCTACTGCCTGATGCTACTAAAACACAATCTATATTATGCCTCCCAAAGTTAGCTGCATGTTTGGGTTGCTTCAACACTAATTAGTTAGCTATTGAATTCCTGATACGATTGTCGAGTCTTCTTGCATATAATAAATATACCAACCAAGAAATCCTGCTTGGCATCCTTGTTTGCTGCATTTATGGAAAAGTATAACTTTAATAATAGATAGGTAAGTGTTTAAACCAAATGTCTATAGCCTTGGCAACAAACGGATTATAAGAAGCAGCTTGGCCTGCAAGACCTGGAGAATCCTACTTCTAAAATGTCTGGGTCTAGGTGACATCTCTGGTTTGATTTATCCACTTAGAGGAGAGTGAACACGTGGAACAGAACAGGCCAATGCCCACTGCCTACCAGTAGGGGTGAATGGCTTAGTTTCCTTACTATTGCGGTAAAGAATTACAATAGGAAGAACAAGCCCTGTTATGCCCATGTATAGTTAGCTAAGAGATGACAAGAGATTGCAGGCAGTTCCTTACATGTGGAATATAACTTTAGTCATTGGAAACTTACATAATATCCTGGGATTTGAAACACCCGATTGGCAAAGACTCCATGTTTAGAAAGGCCCTATTCCATAAGGGAGTTAAAAAGAGCAGACTTTGGGCAGAAATTTATTTCTTCCATGGGAAGAAGTAAAAACATAGATAAAAGGGGCAGATTTGTTGTTCTTCAAAAAACAATAATGAAACATCAAACAGTGGGGAGAAAAAGTTAATAAATATCACAGTTATTTAGAGTCCAGTAATTATCATAATGGCACTTCAAATGACATTCAATCTCTCTTTTTTTTTTTCCAAAATATAAAGTATTCCAAAATTGTTCAAAAGCCATTCACCTTTCCTCTTTTGTACTTACCTGTAAAGGTTACCACAATGTAGAGAAACTATACTTTTCTATACATTACATCAAACTTCAGTCCAGAAAATGGGACAGAAACTTACTTGGAATGTCCTCCATGGCATATGATTCACATTTGAGAGTCCAGCTGAGTTTCTCATAATACCGGTGAATAAGTTAGAAAAGTGTGTTTCATCATTCACTCTGTGATGAAAAACTTTAATGTTCTGATCAGAATCAATGCAAAGATTTTTGGCCAGGAATTGATAGATATTTTTACTGCTGGGTCAATGGTCTGAAAGATACCGAAGTCATGTTATTTTTAAAAGTTTGATGAGGGAAAATAGGAGAAAAAAAAAACCACTATTTCCAAATTAGGCTTCAATGTATGAATTTGGGGTGGGGAACACAATTCAGTCCATAACAGTACTTACGGGAAATAGAGACATATTGTTAATTGGAAAACCAATTTAAAAAAATAGTCACCTCCAAGTGGTTATTAGGGAGTTTGATGAGGGAAAATAGCCGAAGCTTTAGAACAGACCTGAGATCTCAATCTGTTTCCTCTGCGACTGAAACTGAAGTCACAGTTCACTTCCCATCCCACGGCCAGTGTCGCCCAGACTTCATTTGCCCCACCTGTCATTAACATGTGATCACAGGGTTTCAGCTCTCTTTTCTCTCCACTGCCATTACAAGGTGGAGCGGTCATTTTATAATGGAGGGTCACTGGGGGAAAGACCACAGTCTGTGTCAATCATCAGGCCTCTAAAATCCCAGTGCTAAGCACATCCCCGTGGCTGAGCTCCTAGCCATCGGGGGAGCATCACTCCCTTGCCTCTCTTGTTCATAGAGCTCAGAGGTTTTATAATCGATCAGATAGAAAGAATCCCATCCTTCCATGTATGTTAAAAAGGTTTTGTTGGGAATAATACGTAAAGGAGTCGTTTTAGAAGAGCTGGCATCACCAAAATGCTTATCAGGGTTCCCCTAAAGCCCCGGCAGCTCCTAAGACAAGCAAAAGAACTCATGCATTGGTCTTTTATTTGCCAAACCTTTTCCCTAAATTAATCTGGGAGCACAGACTTTAGCCCCGAGAAAGCTTAGATGGATGTCTTGTCACTCACTCTGCTTAAATAATCACATAACTTCTTTAGACTTTGGAAGTATGTCCACAGTAACTTTTCTTGCAAATGGTAAGAAATAGCAAAAAGAAGCAACTTACAAAAGAGTAAGTACAAAGAGTTAATTTTAAAAAGTTTTTTAAAAATCTCAGTAATAATAAAAATAATGAAAAATAAACAAAGATGCCAGCGTTTGACTATTAAATCACAAATATTTTTGCATAATAATACCCACCACTTATTGGGATATAAAGAAATAAACATGCATATATTCATGTAGTGTAAAAGTTATAAAATCTCTTGGCAGTGTCAACATTCTTAAAGAATCTGTGAAGTTGATAACATGACTCTACTTTTGTAAACTTATCCTAAGGAACTCAACAAATGCACGAAATCTGCATATAAGCATTTTTAATAGAGTAAAAATAGGTTAAGTTTTTCATGTCCTGATTTATGGTACTAGTTATATATAAGCTATGGAATTCCCATATAAGGAGCCACAATGTACTTGCCTTAGTCATAACAAAATACCATAGACTGGGCTGCTTAAGTGATAGAAATTTATTTCCTCATCGTTCTGAAAGCTGGGAAGTCAAGACCAAGGTACTGGCCAATTTTGCACCTGGTGAGAGCTCTCTCCTTAGCTTGCTGACGGCCACCTTCTCGCTGTGTCCTCACATGACTTTCCTCAGTAAACACAGGTGCAAGGATCGCTCTCTTCTTCTGCTTGTGAACCTCACCTTATAGTCTTCTTTAATTTTAATTATTTCCTCAGAACACTATTTCCAAATTAGGCTTCAATGTATGAATTTGGGGTGGGGAACACAATTCAGTCCATAACAGTGCTTACGGGAAATAGAGACATATTGTTAATTGGAAAACCAATTTAAAAAAATAGTCACCTCTAAGTGGTTATTAGGGAGTGACAAGAATAGAAACAAATCTTAGATATGATAAAAACTTGTGGCTCTCCAAAGATCAACTCTCCCCAATAAAATGGTATTCATTTCTATTGTTGGGTTTTCTTGACCATTTTCGTTTGCTGCTTCAGATAAGATGCTCCAGAAAAAATTCCCACTGGACTATCTGCAGCCGGACAACCTGGAAACCTGCTTAACACAGGGGTTGAGAGGGAAAGAGACTCACCTGAGAAATGAAGATTCCGTATTGGCTGGGAAAGGTTGCTTCAAAAGATCCTTCTCTACATGCAGAAGAAGGCATATTTGCCTGGGAGATTGTCAGAGCAGGTCATGAGATGCTTCTTGTCATCTTTAAACTCACAAGATAGAAGTTGAGTACTGGAAATACCAGGAAAACACTTTGTAAACTATATGATTGTCTAACCACTATGTTGTACACCTGAAACTAATACAACATAATATTGAATATAAATTTTAATTGAAAAAAAATTATATATTTATGGCAAAAGAATTAACAAATGAGCTAAGGTTCCATATAGAAATTATTATAATTGACTAATATGTTAGATCATACATCCACATATTTAGTCATTTCAAAGATATATTTTTGCTATAGCCATGACTAAATTAATTAAAATTTGTCAAATTTCAGGAGTATTAAGAAACATCATGTTCATTCTGTGGGCACTAGTATCTGTCAATGTGTATCTATCTGTCATTTTTATTACCATAATTTCTCTAACTAGCTACTTAATTGAACTATTTATACTATTGAAATTATTTTGTTTATATACTATCAATACACTCTTATATTGTGCTTACTATAAAAATGGTTTACCTTTATATCTAATTTATTATTTTTGTGGTTCATTAAATTTATACTAGAGTGACATTTTTGTTGTGTTTATTTTTTTAAAAAAAAGAAACGTCAAGCCTGATTGTGCAAGCAAATTAAACAATAGGTACTGCAACTAAGACATAACAAGTATGCAAGTTATTATGCCTTTTTGTAAACCAAACAAAGAAATTAAATATACATAGAAAACCACTGAAAGGATATTATGCAAATATTAAGTGTTTATCTCTTGGTATTTTTTTTTTTTGGCTTTTAAAGTAACATTTATTTTTTTAAAAGTTAATATGCATATATAGGAAACTGAAAAACACAAGCAAAGAACAAAGCCATCCATAATCACAAGCAGTTTACAGACTGACGTGTCCTTCTAAGTCCTGTGTATCTACACAACTAAGCTTTCATTTTTATGTAATTAAGATGGTACAGTTATGTATCATGCTTTCACATATATCATGAATATTTACCCTTTCAAACTCTCAAAGCTATGAGTATTTTGATAACCAAGAATACCTTACAACAACTCAATCGTGGTATTTTTTTCATCTTTTGTGTTTTATAGTTTACTAGAGGCCCAATGCACAAAATTCATGCAAGAGTAGGCCTTCGCAGCTCCGGCTGCCTCGGCCCTTGGAGCCCCAGCTTCATCCAGAAGGTCATCTAGATGGTCGTTCTGCTGTTCGGCCGTTGGGTCGATTTGCATATTACGCTTTTATTATTATAGACTAGTGGCCCAGTGCACTAAATTCGTGTACGGTTGGGGGGGGTTCCTTCAGCCCAGCATGCACCTCTCCGACATGCCTCTCGCAATCTGGGACCACTGGCTCCTAACCTCTTACCTGCCTGCCTGCCTGCCTGATTGCCTCTAACCCCTCTGCCTGTCTGCCTGATCACCCCCAACTGCCCTCCCCTGCTGGCCTGATCTCACCCCAACTGCCCTCCCCTACTGGCCTGATCTCGCCCCCAACTGCCCTCTCCTGCTGGCCTGGTTGGCCCCAACTGCCCACCCCTGCCAGCCTGATAGCCCCTAACGGCCTCTGCCTCAGCCCCCACCACCATGGCTTTGTCTGGAAGGAAGTTGGACGTCCAGAACATGGCCAGTCAACCCAGTCGAATTAGCATATTTCCCTTTGAGTACTATAGAAAGATTATATAGGATAGGATTGTTTAAATGGGGGGGGGGGGTGTGAAGCCTTTTTCAGCAGGAGGAGATGCTCTTGGCAGACAAAAATACATAATCCCTATATCTGTACTGATAGCCAGCCACGTGCACTATACTGCCAAACAGGTCATTAAAAAATTGAACCGCTTTCTTACACCTTACACCAGACAGCTATTGCCCTTAACCCTTTGCACTCGCTTGCTTTTTTCTCGATTCCTTTATTCTACTCGGGATTTAATTTTTTAAATACCCCAGATTTTACAAAGCGCGGCAGTAGAATAAAAAACTGGAGTTTCTTTTCATACAAACTTATTTATTCGGATTTTTTTATATTTCAAATTATTGATACATTCAAAGAGTAATTTGCACTCAACATCCGAGTGCAAAAGGTTAAAACCCCTCCTCAGCCCTCACCTTAGGTTCTGCCTTTGCAGTTCACCCAGGTTAGGTTCTGATTGGTTAGTTATTATGCCAGTCAGCATCAAATGCTCCACCTCCTAGGCAGCCATTGGCTCCTCACACTTCACCCAGAGTTAGTTCTGATTGGTCAGTTTCTATGCCAGTCAGCATCTCTGGGCCAATCAACGGGCCTGATCAGAGAGGCAGGGCTGATCAGCAGCCCCAGAGGAGGCCTGAGAGAAAGAGAGGCACAACTGTTGGCCAGGCCTAGAGCGAAAGAGAGAGGCAAGTGCTGATCAACAACTGCCATGGAGGTATGGATCAGACCCTACTTCTCCATCCAGGCCTCTCTTGAGGCCTGATCTGCAGCCCCCTCGGCAGTCAGTGCTGGGTCCAGGCTCCCGCAGCCATGGCAGTCAGTGCTGCGTCGTCACCACAACCCAGCACTGAGTTCCGGTTGGTTGAGCCTTCAGTCATTTTGGATGTTTCAGACCCTGGATTTTTATATATTAGGATTGGAAATTACACTTTTTTCCCCTCTTCTTAATGAATAGGTACCTCTTAACCAAGTACCTCCTTACATCTTTAAGCCACATGTGCCTGAGGCTTTCAAGAGGTACATATGATAACCATACAATATTTTTTCTTTGTTACTAATGGTTATGCATGAGTCCCCCAATTAAAGCTATCAGTGACAGTGTGCTGTACATTTAGTAATTTATAGCCAGAATAACAATGTTACAATTTGGTCCCTGCCAACTCCTCAAGATTGATGCCTTGCTTCTCTGATGTGTGTTCCAAAACATAAAGGCACTCACTAGATAATCACACAATACTACTTCTGGGTCTTTGGAAATAATGTCTTTCAGCCTATAATTGAGTTTTCTCTTTTGCATTCTGGAAGACACCTTAAAGAGTAAAGGCAATGATTACCCACTTTCTATGAGTTTAATTTTGGGAGATTCCATATATAAATTATACCATAGTATTTGTCTTTCTTTGTCTGGCTTATTTGATCTAACATAATGCAGGTTCCTAGGGTGTATGTAGGGGGTGGGGGAGATGTTGGTCAAAGGATCTGAACTTGGTTATGAGATAAATTCTGAGAATCTAATGCATGGATGGTGAATATAGTTAATTATACAGTATTGTACACTTAAAATTTGCTATGAGATAGCAATCTTTTTTCTGATATGTCTCCTTGGGCAAAGGAAACAGAAGAAAAACAATAACAAATTGGTCTACATCAAACTTAAAAGTTTTTGCACAGCAAAATAAACCATCAACAAAACAAAAAGTCAACTTACTGTACAGGAGAACATATTCACCAATGATACATCTGATAAGGGGTTAATATCCAAAACTGATAAAGAACTCATACAACTCAACACCAAAAAACAAACAAACAAACAATGCAATTAAAAAATGGGCAGAAGACCTGAATATACAGTTCTCTAGAGGACATTCCAATGGCTAAGAGACATATGAAAAGATGCTCAACATCAATAATCAACAGAGAAATTTAAATTAAAACCACCATAAACATGAGACATCACCTCACACCTGTCAGAATAACTATCACCAATAAGTCAACTAACAACAAGTGTTGGCAGGGATGCAGAGGAAAGGAAACCCTGGTGCACTGTTGGTGGGAGTGCAGACTGTGGAAAATAGTGTGGAATTGCCTCAAAAACTTAAAATGAATACCTTATGATCCAGCAATTCTACTTCTGGGTATATATCTGAAGAAACCCAAAATACTAATTTGAAAGAAAATATGCACCTCTATGTTCATTGCAGTGTTATTTGCAATAGCCAAAATATAGGAGCAACACAGATACTCATCGATGGATGAGTGGATAAATATATTCACTGGAATATTACTCAGCCATTAACAGGAATAAAATCTTACCATTTGTGATAGATGGACCTAGAGGGCATTATACTAAGTGAAATAAGTTAAAGAAAGACAAATATGATATGATTTCACGTATATGTGGGATCTAATGAGAAAAATAAATTAACAAACAAACTAGAAACAAACTCATAGATTAGACTGGTGGTTGCGAGAGAGGAGGGGTGTTGGGGACTGAGCGAAAAAGGTGAAGGGATTAATAACTGTACATTAATAGTCACAAAATAGCATTGGGGAGGTGAAGTAAAGCATAGGAAATATAGTCAATAATATTGTAATAACCATGCATGGTGTCAGGTAGATACTTGAAATATCGAGGGGACTACTTTGTAAAGTATATGATTGTCTAACCACTATGCTATACACCTGAAACTAATACAAAATAATATTGAATGTAAACTATAATTGAAAAATAAAATTTAGGAAGAAAGAAATTTGCTAAGAGGCTAGATCTTAAATGTTCTCACCACATACAAACAAAGGTAACTACAGGTGTGGTGATGAATGTGTTACTTGACTGTGGTAATTATTTCACAATCTATAATATACATATATCAAATAATCACACATATTAAATATATTCAATTTTATTTGTCAGTTATGCTTTAATAAAGCTACAAAAATAAAGTCACTAATCACTTTTGGAAATGTTCAATATATGCTCTTCCACCTGTATTCCCACCACAAGGCAGTTCCATGCCTCTTTATTCCCTCATTTAAGTACATATCACATTATTATGAAGTTATTTATTTTGTTTATTTATTTCTTCACGTGTTATACTGGAAAATGAGTGACTTGATTGAAGACATTCTGTCCTTTAAATATATGTGTCCCATGTACTTCCACAGTGCTCAGCATGTGAGTATATGTAGAATTGTAATTGGTCAAAAGAATAATTTAATCATTCTTGAAGGAATGAAAAAATATATATAGTTGGGAACTATTTTTCACTTAAGAACACAGTTTAACTATATTATTTTATTATATTTTGAGAAAATTGGTAAAGTGGAGACATTACTGAATATAAAGTTAAAGTTATTAGATTTGAATTTCCTGCCCGGCTGGTGTGGGTCAGTGGTTGAGTGTCCACCCATGAATCAAGAGGTCACTGGTTCAGATCCTGGTCAGGGCACATGCCTGGATTGCAGGCTTGATCTACAGTAGGGGGCTTGCAGGAGACAGCCAATTGATGTTTCTCTCTCATTGATGTTTCTTTCTCTCTCTAAACTTCTCCATTTCTCTCTCTCTAAAGTCAATAAAAACATATTTTTTTAAAAAGGTTTGAACTTTTCCTATCTACATGTGAGCCTTAAAAATGCCCATTAACTTTTTATTCCAAGAATATATTTTAAGCCTATTTATTTAAAACTTTATGTTAGAGGGAAATAGTGTGGCTTAAATGGACTCTTCACTTAAGTCATATTTGCCAATGATATTAATGATATCAATGATATCAATGATAAGCGTTTAATCTCCAAGAGAGGAAGGGAGAAGGATAGAGAGCCAGAAACATTGATGAGAGAGAAACATCGATCAGCTACCTCCTGAACACCCCCTGCTAGGGATGAGCCTGCAACCAAGGTATACCTTGACCAGAATCGAACCTGGGACCCTTCAGTCCACAGGCCGACACTCCATCCACTGAGCCGAACAGGTCAGGGCTAGCTTCCAAATATTTATCTAATCCTCAAAAATACTCTAAAGCCATTATTATAAAGTCTGGAATATTTTAAATGTTATATAAACTATCTTGGAGCACCTAACACAGTAGACTAAGCATGCAATTTTTTTGTCGAATAGCCTATTTAATAAAAGATTAATATGCAAATTAACCATCACTCTGCTGCACCCACAAACCACGCCCACCAGCCAATCAGGAGCGAGTATGCAAATTAACCCAACCAAGATTGCTGTGGCCACAGAGTGAGCAGGAGGCTTGGGTTTCCCCGGCAATGGAGGAAGCCAAGCTTTCCCCACACCCTGGCGGGCCCAGGCCTCCACTCAAGGTTACAAAATTTCAATTATAGAAGATAAATAAATCCCAACAAAAATGGCGGCAGCCATGGAGCTGGAGAGAGCAGGAGGCTTGAGTTGCCCCCGGCGATGGAGGAAGCCAAACTTCTGCAGCCTTGGCCTACCTTGGTCTCCGCTCAAGGCTACAAAGTTTCAATTATAGAAGATAAATAAATCCCAGATTTCAGGGCCTCCGCTTGGGTTGCTGGGGGGCATTGCTGGCCTTCAACCACCACAGACCCCTCAACCCAGGCTGCCCCACACCCCAAGGGAACCCCTACTCTGATCTGGGACACCCTTCAGGGCAAACCAGGCGGCCCCCACCTGTGCACCAGGCCTCTATCCTATCTAATAAAAGAGTAATATGCAAATTGACCATCACCCCAACACAAAAGATGGCTGCCCCCATGTGGACACAAGATGGCTGCTGCAAGATGGCCAACAGGGGAGGGCAATTGGGAGGGACCAGGCCTGCAAGGGAGGGCAGTTGTGGGCAATCAGGCCAGCAGGGGAGGGCAGCTTGGAGGGACCAGGCCTGCAAGGGAGGGCAGTTGGGGGCGATCAAGCCTGCAGTGGAGGGCAGTTAGGGGTGACCAGGCCTGCAGGGGAGGGCAGTTAGGGGTTACCAGGCTTGCAGGGGAGGGCAGTTAAGGGCAAACAGGCTGGCAGGGGAGCAGTTAGGCATCAATCAGGCTGTCAGGGGAGTGGTTAGGGTGTGATCAGGCTGGCAGGCAAAATCGGTTAGGGGCAATCAGGAAGGCAGGCAGGTGAGCAGTTGGGAGCCAGCAGTCCTGGATTGTGAGAGGGATGTCCGGTAGGATCGGGCCTAAACAGGCAGTCGGACATCCCTCAAGGGGTCCCAGATTGGAGAGGGTTTAGGCTGGGCTGAGGGACACACACCCCCATGCATGAATTTCATGCACTGGACCTCTAGTCTATATATATAAAAGGCTAATATGCAAAGTGTCTCCTTGGGAGTTTGGGAGACTGGGAGTTCGATCACTCGCTATGATGTGCGCTGACCACCAGGGGATGATGCAGAACGAAGGAAGGCCCTGGCCAGCAGTCAGAAGGAAGGTCCCGGCCAGCAGCAAGAAGGCTACAATCGTCCCTGATCATCGGCCAGGCCTAGGGACCCTATCTGTGCATGAATTTCATGCACTGGGCCTCTAGTAATTAAAATAAAATTCAAGTGAAACCGTTAAATTTCTTGTTTCTCATTTGACAAGTGTGAAAACTAAAGCTCAGATAAATTATTTACTTTGCCAAATTTTTCGCAATTACTTAACTAATTTTAAGTTTAATATTCTTCTAATTCAACTACATAATTACATTTATGAACTTTAATGCCCCACATGGCGAAAGTGGTTTATTTTTCTTTCTAAATTTTCATTGTAACACCATTCTACTAAGAAATGCTTAAGTTCCATTTCCACTAACTGTTCCTGAGATGTCTACTTTTCTTTTGTCTTCCTTCTTTTTTTTCTTTTATATGACTACAACCTGAAGTTAAAGAACAATAAACCATACCAAATCATTCCCATTTTCTCTAAATCACTCTAACATAAAATTAAATAAAGTCAATTGAAGAAAATGTGCCACTTGGTCATGGCCAGTGTTATTCAGTAGTTAGAGTGTCAGCCCTCAGACAGAGGGGCCAAGGATTGGATTCCTGGTCAAGGGCATGTACCCGTATTGCAGGTTAGATACCCATTCCTGGTCGGGGTGCATGTGGAAGCCAACCAACTGATGTGTCTCTCCCACATCAATGTTTCTCTCTCTCTTTCCCTCCCCCGGCCTCCCTTCCACTTCCTCTAAAAATCAGTGGAAAAAATATCCTCAGGTGAGGATTAGCAACAACAAAAAATGGGCCACACAACCTATAAGAGTTCCTTGTACAATATGCCAGCTTTCAACTCTCCCCTCTTGTGAGATCCAGAGTAATTTATTTTGAGAAAAGAACCGTTCTGGTATCTTGGTCTCCATGCTTTGACTTTTTGTGAAACTTGAAATACTCTGAGACCTTTTATTAACTGAGCTCAAATGACTCCCCTTGGAGTCCCACTTTGTAGCTTTATAAAAGTTTGTACTTTCCCTGAAGTGTCACAAATGTGCGCAGTGGAAACTGTGAAAAGCGTATAGTGCTGTGATGTCCTGTAAAAGTTATATTCCCCAAACAATTCCTTGCTACAAATAAATCTCAGTGAGTTCTGTGGTTGCTGAACATTGAAATTAGAAAGCAGCTCCCCAAATTATAAAAATTGTAACAACCATTGCTGCTTTTCCCTTTGCCAGGGAAGCTCTTGGCAAAGAACTAAAAAATAGGAGAGGAAAAGAAGAGAAAAGAAGAAAAGAAAGAAAAGAAAAGAAAAGAAAAGAAAAGAAAAGAAAAGAAAAGAAAAGAAAAGAAAAGAAAAGAAAAGAAAAGAAAAGAAAGAAAAGAAAAGAAAAGAAAAGAAAAGAAAAGAAAAGAAAAGAAAAGAAAAGAAAAGAAAAGAAAAGAAAAGAAAAGAAAAGAAAAGACCTATTGTGCATCTTTTAATTTCCAGGTTCTGGTGATACTAATCATTAATCATCCAAGTCACACAAATAAGTAGTAGAATCAATCATGAATAACCCTGACATTGTTTTCATGGAATTTAACACTGACCAGGTGTTCCTTTGGTGTCTAGGATCATTTGCTATCTAGGAACAGGCATTATTCATTTATACCCAATACCTAGTTACCTATGATTGCAGGTGAACCAGAATGGTCACTTTAATAGCAGAAAGATGATATGAGGGAATCTTCGAAATTGTGCTTAAGCTCATTTTAACTCTACCCATTTCTTCGTGTTCTGTTGTTATTGGTGGTGGAAGCAGTACCAAATGCCTATTTCAACACCTTCAATAAAAATAGACCATTTTACAAAACTGTGTGGATACTGCACCACATTCAGGGTCAGAAAGATCCAGCTAGTATTGAAAACTATAACCAAAGAGCTACACTTTAGTGTCCCTTTCTCAGGGATTATGTAGTCCATTATTTCTACTCCTCCCTGACGTGACTTCAATGCCCTTTCCCTGTAGATCAGTGGCCCTTCTTCCGCAGACACATAATAGAAGATATCCACCAAATGTTGCCATGCATCTCCGCTCCGACTGTGAAGACAGACTCAGCAGAATCTCTAAATCCCAATTCCTAGCATCTGAGACAAACTACCTTCCAGAAATCAAACGTTCCATTCAGCCTGTCACTAGGAGATCATGGAGTTGGCACCAGGGCTTATTCCAAAGGTGATTAATAAGGATCCGAAATATGCAACCATGAAGATATCTTCCTGAAATCATAAAAATGTTCTTTCTTTCTTTCTTTCTTTCTTTCTTTCTTTCTTTCTTTCTTTCTTTCTTTCTTTCTTTCTTTCTTTCTTCTTTCTTTCTTTTTAAAATATATTTTATTGATTTTTTACAGAGAGGAAGAGAGAGGGATAGAGAGTTAGAAACGTCGATGAGAGAGAAACATCGATCAGCTGCCTCCTGCACACCCCCTACTGGGGATGTGCCCGCAACCAAGGTACATGCCCTTGACCGGAATCGAACCTGGGACCTTTCAGTCCGCAGGCCGACTCTCTATCTACTGAGCCAAACCGGTTTCAGCAAAATGTTCTGTATTTAAAGTAAAAACTAATTTAGAAACTTCCACTGACACAACTTTAAGAGCTGCCACTTCAAGTGCCTCTCGCTTTCCTCACTTCAAGTGCCGCCTCTGTGACAGGAATGCTGATTCACGGGCTCCCAGCGAGTCCCTGATGTTTGAGCAGCATGAGCTGCAAGTGCTCCTCTTCCTAGGAAGCTAGATTCACCTCCCTTTCCTAGACCACCTCTGTGACAAGCCCAGGATGCACATATATCAGCCTTGTTACTTTGCCCCATTAAATACTTTAAAGCCTGCTGGTCTTTGGCTTTTAATCTCAAGTAATTATCACTTAGGAGTACTGGGTATCTCAGGATACCAGTCTTAATTAGTCATTTAGAGGGCAATTCCCTGCAGCTAAGGAAAGATGAGAAGGGAGCCAACTGAGCAATAGAAATACTTAAGGCAGGGTCTTTATTTTCACCTCTCTGTCACAGTAGTAAAATGCCAAGTGACAGATCTTTGTTCTTTGAAATATCTGGCATTTAACTCACTCGAATTAAACAACCAATCCAGTCAACAATGAGAAGATGTGTTACTATCACAATCTAAACAATAAGCAAAGATTAAACAATTTTATTTATATATACACTAATTATTCCTAACAATTTAGTAAAAGTGGAAAGTGGTCAACATGTTTGCTGATAAAAGATAAGTCATCATTGCAGATAATATGACTAGCAATGGTATTAGGATAGGAATACACAGGAAAATAAGCATCCCATTTACCTTACCTGTCAGACTGGTTCAGACTCTGCAGTAATAATAATCACCTCCTACATTTCAACACCTTAAAACAACAAATCTTTATTTCTTGCTCATGTGACAGTCATTCATGAGGAAACCACCCTCAGTGGTTCTGTGAAGGGTGAACAGTTGGCCCAGGCTGCTTGTATTTTTTCCTGACATCGTCTGACATCCATGGCTTCCAAGGTCGTGGCGAAAAGGAAGAATGTTACATGGATAATTTTTAAGGTTGGGAGTGGACGTAGCTTACAATTCACTTCGTCCACATATTATTGTCCAGAATTCAGTCATATGTTCCTCCACTTACATACATGGAATAACTTTAGGAGTTATAACACTGTCTGTTCCATATTTTAAGAGAGAGGTGGGAGGATTGGAAGAGATTAACCAAAGAACATATATGCATAGAGACAGAGCCCATGGACATAGACAGCAGTGGGGTGAAGGCTTCAGGCAGGGGGTGAGGGCTGGGTGAAGGGGGGCAGAGGGAGAAAAATGTGGGACCTCTGTAATTGTGTTGACAATAAAAACATAATAAGTAGGGAAAGAAAGAAAGAAAGAAAGAAAGAAAGAAAGAAAGAAAGAAAGAAAGAAAGAAAGAAAGAAAGAAAGAAAGAAAGAAAGGAAGGAAGAAAGAAAGAAAGAAAGAAAGAAAGAAAGAAAGAAAGAAAGAAAGAAAGAAAGAAAGAAAGGAAGGAAGAAAGAAAGAAGATATTCTAGACCAGATTTATATATTCCACATTTGAGTTTTCTCCTCTAGGGAAAAAAAATCCTAAATGTATGAAAATATAAGATGGATGCCAGCTTTCTCTTTTTGGCATTATACTCTAGTTCTTAGAGTATACTTGAGCTTCTATACTTTTAGGGAGGGGGGTGGGGAGTGATTTTATGATCAGCATCTGATCTAGTTTCCTTCTGTAAGGTAATTATTTTTGCTCCTTGAATAGCTTACTTTGCTAAGAGAGAAATAACTCTTGTACACACATTCACACACATAATTCTATACGATTGAAGGGCTTATATATATTCTACAGTGTTCTAGGTGCAATGAACAACACAGATAGAATATTTTCCCTCATAGACTTTATATTCTAATGTAAATTCATGAAATAAGATAAAACAGTAAATGTATTTTATTGTATGGTCACCCTGTTAAATCGGGAGGAATCTCCATCCAAAATTTGGTTGAGATGTTGAGACTGATGATGCCACACACACATAAAGAGGACATGATTGAGGTCCCTGAGGAGAGCAGAGCAGAGCAGAACTCTCCAGCTGAAGGCCAGGCAAGGAGGCTGGCCTGGGCTTTATTGCTAGGAGGTGGGGCTGGGTGAGAGTTCCCATATGCGGGCAGAGGCTTGCATGGTTTGAATCTCCTGCCAGTGCCAACAGAGAACACCCAGGCCTTCTTATCAGCTTGCCCAAATGTGGGTCATAAGAAAAGGAGAAAAGGGGAAGTAGTAAGTTTTTAAAGCTGTCAGCAGTTAAACATCAAAAAATTGTATCAGACTCCCCATTACATTTGTATTATGTTATGGCATGTGCTAAGAAGAAAAGTTTCGTAAGGCAGAGTAATCCATCGTTTTGACAAGGTTGCAATTTAGATAGGGTGACCAGAGAAATCATCACTAGCGCTCATGCGTGCTAATTCCTAGTTTCCTGGGCACATTGCATCCCCATGTTCTCAACCTGAAGCCATCAAAAATTACTGCAGTCCTATTTCAGAGATCAATTAAAATGGCCTTGTGGACCAAAAAGCAGTTGAGCATTACTCTTCTTGAGCTCCCTAATTCTAACTTTGCAATTGATTAACTTTTTCAAAGCACCAGATTTCTCAAGAAATCCAATTTTTGAGAACCCTCTAAAGTTGTGTAAAAGAAGCAGTCTTGCCGGCCTTTCCTAATTTGGCTCACAGTTGTCTTTGCCGAGGCACTAAAGTTATCCACGTCCCCCAAATAGCCACTGTTTCCAGGTGTGTTACCAGCTCCTCTTCTGCTTACCTTCTCAAAGGTTACACCTTTAAGCCCATCATTGCTTCCATGAGTCTCCAACCCAAGCATATAGAGCAGAACTCAGATAGCACTTGAAAAGGATGGGCTACATATGTAAACTGAGGATCAATTATTGTCCTAGGTATCACATGATTATACTAAATTAACTAGCGATGATAAAATTAGCAAAATAAAAATAAACACGGTGCATACCATGTGTCAACTGTATCCTCAATTATTGCCATAATAAATTGTCACAAATTTAGAGGCTTAAAACAATATACATTTATTATATTTCAGTTCTGAAAGTCAGATGTCCCAAATGGATCAGCAAGATCGCATTTGCACTCCTTTCTGGAAGATGTAGAAGTATTCCATTTCCTTACTCATTGTCATTAATGACAGTTTATTTACTTCCTTGTTGCAGAAATGAAGTCTGATTCTTTGCTGGTGGTCAGCTAAGGAATGTTCTCAGTTTCTAGTGACTTCCTAGATTCCTTGGCTTAAGCCCCCTCTTTAAATGCAACCATGTGAACTGAATCCTTCCCACTTTGGATCTCTCCTGCCCTTTCTTCCATTGTCGCAGGACTTGTGTGATTGCATTGAGCCCATCTAAAACTCCATGATGATCTCTCCATCTCAGATCTACAACCTGAATCACATCTTAAAAATCCTTGTTTTTGTGTTAAATATTTACAGATTTGGGGGATTAGCATGCGACATTTTTTTGAGACCATCATTCTGCCTGCCACAGCAAGTATTATAAGTCCAATTTAAATTGTGTGGATAATTTGAAGTTGTCTTGGTAATTTATCACACACTTTGTACTTTATTATCATTATTTTTGTTTGGAACATTGGTAATTAATTGTTGAAGGAAAAAATGGCAATAGTATTTCCAGTGGCTACAACAAGAAGAAAACTGAGATGAGATATAAGGCAATATGTTTGATAAAACACAAGAATTAAGGATAAAACTGAATCAATAATCACAATTTATAGAATGTGCAATATATAGATAATTTCAAAATCATACCTTCTAAGTGATTTTTTTCAGCAGAAGTTGGGCTTAAGAGAAGAAATGAATGAGTCCTTTCATTCAGTTGTGGTGTATTTGACTTTAAACCCCAGAGATGAAGGACAAAAAGGGTAGTGACTTTTACTTGCATTTATATTATTATTTATGTTTCAATTCCTGGTGGCATGTATTATTACATTTTCTTCCCCTCTCTCCCCCAGTCAGAAAAAAGAAGTATATTAGGCATGTTCATACAACATACAAAAAATTCTAAATCTCTGAAAATGTAGAGCAATTTAGTGAGAGAGTGAATTTCCCAGTCATAAGAGCTAAAATTATTCATCTCATATTCTCCCAAGCCCTGCTCTAATTGTTTTATATAGATGAACTGATTTCAATTCAAAGGAAGTGCATTATTATTACCTATCCTATCTAATAAAAGAGTAATATGCAAATTAACCATCACCCTGTTACACCCACAAGCCACACCCACCAGCCACGCCCACCAGCCAATCAGGAGTGAGTATGCAAATTAACCCAATCAAGATGGCTGTGGCCACTGAGCGAGCATGAGGGAGGCTTGGGTTTCCCCGGCAATGGAGGAAGCCAAGCTTTCCACACACCCTGGCCAGCCCAGGCCTCCACTTTAGGCTATAAAGCTTCAATTATAGAAGATAAATCCCAACAAAAATGGCGGCAGCCACGGAGCTGGAGAGAGCAAGAGGCTAGGGTTGCCCACAGCAATGGAGGAAGCCACACTTTCCACGTGCCCTGGCCAGCCTAGGCCTCCACTCCAGGCTACAAAGTTTTAATTATAGAAGATAAATAAGTCCCAACAGAAATGGCTGCAGCCATGGAGCAAGCAGGAGGCTTGGCTCTGCTCCAGGCTACAAAGTTTCAATTGTAGAAGATAAATAAATCCCAGAGACCAGTGCCTCTGCTTGGGTCGCCGGGGGCATGGCCGGCCTGCAAACCATCACAGGCCCCTCGCCCAAGCCGCCCCATGCCCCAAGGGAACCCCCACTCTGATCCGGGACACCCTTCCGGGCAAACCAGCTGGCCCCCACCCATGCACCAGGCCTCTATCCTATCTAATAAAAGTAATACACAGATTGACCATCACTCCAACATACAATATGGCTGCCCCCATGTGGTCAAAGATCCTAACCCCATGTGGATACAAGATGGCCACCACAAGATGGCCAGCAGAGGAGGGCAGTTGGGAGGGACCAGGCCTGCAAGGGAGGGCAGTTGGGGGCAATCAAGCCTGAAGGGGAGGGCAGTTAGGGGTGACCAGGCCTGCAGAGGAGGGAAGTTGGGGGCAAACAGGCTGGCAGGGGAGCAGTTAGACATCAATCAGGCTGGCACGGGAATGGTTAGGGGGTGATCAGGCTGGCAGGCAGAAGTGGTTAGGGGCAATCAGGAAGGCAGGAAAGCGAGCAGTTGGGAGCCAGCAGTCTTGGATTGTGAGAGGGATGTCGGACATGGGCAGTCGGACATCCCTCGAGGGGTCCCAGATTGGAGAGGGTGCAGGCTGGGCTGAGGGACACCCCCTCCCCATGCATGAATTTCATGCACCAGGCCTCTAGTTTCATATATAATGGACCTGAGGCAAAGAGACCCTTAGAGTAGTGGTCGGCAAACTCATTAGTCAACAGAGCCAAATATAAACAGTTCTATGATTAAAATTTATTTTGAGAGCCAAATTTTTTAAACTTAAACTTCTAATGCCACTTCAAAATAGACTTGTCCAGGCCGTGGTATTTTGTGGAAGAGCCACACTCAAGGGGCCAAAGAGCCTCATGTGGCTCACGAGCCGTAGTTTGCCGACCATGGCCTTAGAGAATGCAGCTAGAGAGAATGCAGCTAGAACCCTGGTGGTCTGATCTCTTAACTAGGAATTCCTAGTCAGATTTTCATTCATGTCATTTCTTTGTCCCAGCAGTTTCTGGCATCACCCTCCCTTTATTTCTTCCATCCCTTCCTACATTCATAGGGAGGGACACTGGATCTGTCACTCACCCAGCAGCCATCTATATCTCTCCAGGCTGCAGCTGATGGCCAGTGTAAAGATAGCTGTGATCTGTCTTATCACACTGTTACATCACTGACCTCGCCTCCAGCAGTTAACGTCTTTATTTTAGGTTTCTTTTCTAGAATGGAGATGTGGCATTAACTGTAAGAACTACAGACATGTGACTTCAACCACTGCTAATCAACTGATAACAAATCTTTAAGGGCTGTGTGGTGGTAAAATACTTCAATGGATACACAAACTGTAAAAACAGATTTAGGAGTGTATTCTTCCATTAATATGCCAGCCTTCACATGAGTAACTGCCATGAGCATTAAAAAGAATTTCCAGGTTAAATCTCCCAGGAGAAAGAATCCAAACCCTGCCATCTATCTCACAGACATGTTAAATTATTTCTTATGGAGCATGTGGAATTGCCCAAATCAAACACCCAAATGGAGGCAGTGGAGTTTTAGTGGGGATGGTTATTAAGGGCGGGGGGGAGGGGGGGTTTCCACAACCATTTAACAAATTAATGATCCAATGTAACATGAATCTATTCCTTCCCTATAAACTAGAATAGTGTCAATTATTCTCCCAGTTACAGGCAAAACAGTTTGAGGACAACTGAGCGCAAAATCTGGATCGTTACAGAGATGTTTTAAGACATCAGACGCCACAAGTAGGAAACATCTTATTTTGCAGAATATGTGGTTTTATTGTTAACACCTTTCCCAAATAAAGAATGCTAAAGATGGCATTTGTCCTTGTCTCTGCTGTTTCTGTCATAGTTTACTTGACATGAATAAGATCCTGCTCGAACCAGGCGAGTTGCTGACACATTCAGAGTACAGACGTGGTTCCCATGAAAAGAGGGTGGCTTTCAAAATTCTATTCATGAATTTGACATCCTCAATGAAAGGGCAATTGCTAAAAATATGGATGTTTTATTTTAAAAAAGTAAATCTGTAAAATTGACAGAATACCATTCAGGCATAGTTGATGAAAATTAGATAACATTAATTATTTGTCTCTTAAGACCACTCTTGCTTAAGAGTATGCCTTCTAATCTCTGATTGCATAGTTACTTTTTTTTTCTTTTTTTCCTCTTTTCACTTTAATGCTGGTAATTATATTCTTCTCCCAATAGCATGAGTTGTACCTGCCCCGTGGTCCCTTGCTCAGCCCAGCTCTATGTATCTGACAGGAGTCCTGCGTCAGTGTATAAAGTAATATTTGATGATGGTAGTGTCAATGATTAGAAATCAGTTTCCCCTCACGCCCCTGATTCAGGTCTCCAGCATTATTCAATTCCTTAAATATTTTTACAAAACTAGAATTACTACAGGTCATTCACTCACTTTATTAATTAGAAACGTGTTAAGATTAGAATCAAAGAAGATTTGACTTATAGTGGCTTAAGTGATAAGCAGTTTCTGTTGGCTTCATGGTGTCAGGGCCAGCTCCTCTGCAATCCTTCTTACCTTGACATGATGAGAATAAGATGACTGCCCCATTTGCATCATTCTCCCATCTGAAGCAAGAGGAAGGGAGAGATGATAGGGTGAAAATCCAGAAAGCAAAGTGTTAACCAGCTGAATCTTACAGACTCAATGCTCTTCTTATGGGCCCAAACTGAATGTACAAGCTATGCAGAGCTGTAAGGTAGACTAGAAAATCCAGCTTCTGTTTCAAATCTTTGTAAAGGCAGCATGAGAAGAATGGATTGGGAATGGCTTTGAGGAAGCAAATCACAGTAGCTTTTTGGAATATGGCTTCATTTTTTTATGTTAAAATTGTTTCTTTCAAAACTTAAGAGCTCATTCAACTATCCAGAGATTTTGATAAAGTAACTTGGATATTTACTATCCATACTTTCCTTGCAGCATTGCAGCAAATTTCATTTTTTTCCTTCCAATCGCCTAAATTATTAATATTAACTGGTTAGTTTGAGTTTATATTAAGATGCACTATCTCTTTTATAATTGTCCTCTCAACTCCAACACTAGAGTACAGCCACACATGGAGGTAGATCAGATAGAAGCTGAGTTTCAGATCTATTTTCCCTTTGTGAATGGATTTGTAAAACTGGCCTTAAAACTTTATTAATTCCTCTCTGGCACCTGAAATTGTCAACTAGCTGGGAAATGCAACGATAGGAAACTTATGCATATCTGTTTATTTTAAAGGAGTTTAAACACTCATTCTACCAAGATCTTTCTAAATTTGTCTTATCTCTTAACCAACTAAATATGAAAATGTAGTATTCTCAGCTTCCTTTCTTACCTGATTCATGATGAACAGAATATTTTCTCCACATACCTGGTGAAAATCTAATTTCATTGTGGCACAATGAGTTCCATAATGTATTTGTGAGAATGGTGACTTTTTCTTCCCCTCCACCCCCACCCTAAAAAAATTAAAGGTTGCCAGGCCACCATGCCTCATGGTTGAGCATCGACCTATGAACCAGGAGGTCATGGTTGGATTCCAGGTCAGAGTACATGCCCAGGTTGCGGCTCAATCCCCAGCGTGGGGTGTGCAGGAGGCAGCTGATCAATGATTCTCTCTCATCCTTGATGTTTCTATTTCTCTCTCCCTCTCCCTTCCTCTCTGAAATCAATAGAAATATATTTTTTAAAAAGTAAAGGTTGTCTATGTCCTAACACTGGAACTTAAAAAAAATATGTTACTTTACTTGGCAAAAAGGACTTGCAGATGTAACTAAGATTAAGGGCCTTGAGGTAGGGAAATTATTATAGATTATTCGGGTGGCCCAAACTTAATTCTATGAAAATTATAATATTTTTAATGGGAATATAGTTCTAGTTTCACGTGGCTCCCAGCACTTTTCAGTACATAATTGGCACAGCCAGAATCTATGTCTTTACTTTCTCAAGCTGATCAAATAACTTTTCAGCTTCATATTCATGAATGCCTTTCAATCATTTATTGGAAGAAAAAAAAAACACCTTAACATCAAAAGTCTATTACAATATGACTCCTTCTACATGTTCAGCATCTTTTTGTATGACTCATTCCTTATTTTTTAAAATTATACCATTTGTTTTTACCCTATTACACAATTATTTCTCATGTATGCCTAGAATGCCTTCAAAATTTACAACCGCAAACTCCCACTCCCTAGAAATCCAGTTCACTTCATCTTTGAGAATTTACTTATTTCTCCAAGTTCATTTTCATGTTCTTTTCCACATGCACATGTTGTACCTTGTTTGTGCTTTAATTACTGCATGCATCTCATATTTTTGCATTATTTGCAGATCAGCCTTCTTAATCTTACATGCAAGGGCTGTGTCTCCTTTGATTTGTATCTTTACTGCCTTGAACACTTCTCACACATAGCAGGTATGTGCTACCTTTAGATGGACAGGCATATAAATGAGGAGATGGTTAAAACCTAACAGATTTATACAAGAGTCCAATAGCTGGTGGCCCACTTGATTAATTGGTACTGTGCTTGTCAATACACTTCCAAAATGGAATATTAGAGTTAAATATAAGGATCGCGTCATTCTTTAGATTTCCCAGAGTGATTACTTAAATTCCATTTAATAAAAAAACACTGTTAACATAATGTTGAACTAAATTTGACTTTACGTTATCAGCTTGACACAATACCATCTCCTACATATTTGTAATAAAATATAGCCTAACTTGTAAAAGTATTTTGACATTAACTCCCACACATACAATGAAGTCTTCCTTCTTCCCATTTGCTATGCATGAGTGCACACAGCATATGCTTGCATGGCATTCTTTTTATGGGACAGTGCATTTAATCTATAATTACAGCTTTATTAAGCATGGAATATTATTAAAGACAAAGAGATGAAGGCAACAAAGGATTAATGCCATACAGTATTGCGCCTCCATTATTTCAGAGGCTTGAAGCTCTCTCAGCGAGGCTGTTATAATTTATAATTTGTTTCCAACAACCCGTTTTAGCAATAACTTGCCCACTGGCCACATCCTCACACGGAGACCCTTTCTCTTGATGTTTGGCAGGTCTCTGGACCTGCATCTTGTTCTTTCTTATGATACCCGGGAATGAACACTTTGAGAAGTGGCAGCGCCTTCGGTATATTGTAAATGGGTTTATGTCACAACTGGGTTTAAAGAGGAGAAAGACTTTTCTGAATGAGAGACATTGGTTTGTTGCTTAGGTAATGCAGTGTAACAAAGTGACTCATCTGGAGGAAGGAAAAAAAAAGAAATAATATTATATTTTGGTGTCTGTCTTTATTCTCCACTTTCTCTCCTAAAAATTAGTCAAATTAGCTCTACTAATGTGGGTTGAGCGTGTCCACTCTGTCCGTGCGTCTCTTCTGGGTTAGAAAAGCAGCAGGTGTTTGGGGAAGCTTTAATTTCTCCGGAGGGCAGCAGAGGCATCCTTTCTGTGTGATTTTCCTGCAGAGAAGCAGCTCAGCTCTGCGGGAACGTGGTTCTCGCTCTGGAAAGGTTAGCCTGCCTGGAATCCGGTCATGCAGAGAGGCCCCGGCCATGTCTAAGCTGACCTATCTCCATGCAGACCAAGCTGCATTAGTCCGCCCGCTGTCCCCAGAACTTGCAGCATTGTGACAGCTCTGTGGAGGCGGGCCCTGGAGCAAAGGTGGCCACCTGCTCAGAGGCTTAGGATGCGATTGCTGCTGGAGCTGACGTGCACCACAATGACGATAGCAATAGATCTGAGAATCCCAAACGCATCATGCTGACAAAGGGATAGGTGGATGCTCCAGTGTGGAGTGAGGCCTGGCTTCAAAGACTGGGAGAAGCGTCCAGATGTGAATTTGTCCAGTCTGGTCTACACTTCCTTCATAAACATGCAGGGGCCTGACATTCCTCAGGATGGCAGGTATCCGAGAAAGATAGAGAGTTCCCTGAGTAAATCACCAGGGCTTCTCTGGGGTCAGCCACCCCCTGCCATTCTGATGCTGCCTTGGAACTTACTTCATTATTCTGTTTTTCTCAGAAGAAAACATAGCCTTCTAAGGAGGGCCAGAATGTGCATGCGGCTACGAATTACTTGTTGGATAGTGTTTTCACTTTTGACTTACCTATGACAACCTGGCCCTTTCATCATTACCCAGCACGCTCCGTTTGTGCTTCATCTCGGGATTTGTTTCTTATCCGTGTGTGGCTCGGCATGTGGTAGAGAAAACCACGGCGCAGACACCCTGGTTTCTCCTGTGGCTGCCCTTCTGCCCCCCTTAGGTTCCTTCTCCAGGAGGTCACAGCACAGCTCTGCTCCTGGCAGAGGCCCAGAACCCTCCCCGGAAAGCACTGGGTCCAGTTGGTCCGTTGGTCTAATGCTCAGGGTTTTTATCAGCAGTTCAATCTACCACAGGATTTTGCCTATCGCCTTTCCTGACACAGAGTGAGGAAACTGAGGCCCATTCCTTTCCCACGTTCCTCTCCTCACAATGTTAGTGTTCATAGAAGTGACACCAAGTAACCTATTTGCATGTTTCAAGTTAAAGGGACTGTTTCTGAAGAATTTCCTGGAGGGTAGCTTAAATAAATGTTCCAAGTTCCTGAAAATTTAAGTGCAGCAAAATGATTACCATGAGAAAAGTTGCTCAATCTCATCAGTAGTTTAGGAAAATAAAAGTGAAAGCTATAGTGAGACATGTTGTTGTCTTACAAAATTAAAAAAAATAATAATAGAGTAAAATTTAATATGTGAGAAGATACCATAAAATGGGTAAATATTGCTAGAAAAAAACATTAAGTGTGGACCCCAAGAAAAAAGGTTAATTTAATATGAATTCTAAGAAGAAATTTATCTGCTGAGATGGACCCCCTTGAAGGTCAACTGGAGGCTCAAACTTCATGAGTAACCAGAATTTAGCAGACATTTGCTAATAGGGGCTCCTCTGAGCCCTGGGGAGGGCCTCAGGCGGAACCCTCCCTCAGCTCCTGCACTATGTCCGCTTGTTTATGCCACATGGCCAACCACTGCAGGGAAACCTGGTTTCATCTTTCCACCAACTGACTGAGACCTGTCCACCCAATCAGAACTGCGCAAATCTATTCTTGTTTGCATCTGTAATGATCAATTAGAACTGCACAATTTGGATACCAGATTTACATAAAATGGACTTAATTAGGAACCTGGGTGGTAACTTTCACTATAAAAGTTGGCCTTCCCTTCCTCTCAGTGAAACTCAATTTAGGATGCTTATCTGAATCTGTGTCTCCTGGGCTGCAGCTAATTTTATAGCTAAAAATGTGTGTTTTTTTTTCATACTTATAGTCTCAAATTAATTTTGGTTTATATAAATTTAATTAATAAATTAATTTGGAAGACACACTATAGTTGAAGACTTAAATACCCTTTGACCCACTTTTAAAAAAACAACAACTAATCAATAGAAAATTAAACATTAGTCTTTAAAAATATGTGTTTCTTATATTTTTGGCAAACTATAGTAAAAAACTGAATATCCATTTACAGTTAAAATGTAAAATAAATTGTGTTGAACACAAATTCTAAAATATTAAAAATAATGAGATAAAACTATATTAGATCATCTAATATCATGGAGGGACACCCATCAGTGTTATCAATTAAGAAAAGCAAGTTGCAACAACAACAAAAATCTTTCTCTTTTGTTTACATATCACATGTCAGGCAATAAGCTCTTATTTTAAAAATAAAGAATAATGGATGGAATTAATTATATTAATCCCTTACATATTTTATTAATTATACATTCACTGGTTTTACTAATCATGTACAACTTAATATTTAAACATGTATTTAAAAATTTTTTATAGAAAACACTGGAGGTATTTGGGCAAGATAGCCAATATCCTCAGTGCCTCATGGAATAGCTGCCTCACCAAAGGTTTGACACCAGCAGAAACTTGCTGTTATTCTTTGCCCGACTAGAGAAGATAAACTTAGATGCATGTTATTTTACTGTACAAGTTTATTCAAGGTACTGAGATTTACAAACTAAAACAAAATAAGCTTGAAGAAGGAATGTCTTGCAGTGAAAAAAAATGGAAATTTGGGTGGAAGCTATTAACTAGATTATTGTTTAATGCCAGTGGTCTTGATCTGGCATCTAGAAGGGTTCAGGAAACCTGGAGAAGGGCTGTGCATAAATTAAATAAGAGTCCAGAGATGAAACATAATTTTGAAAGGCATTTGGCAGGGGCAGAGGAGCCTGGCTAAAGAAATCAAGTTCTCCTTGTCTCATGACCCTTTGCTTTTTATTAACACAATTTGTCCTAAGGCAAGGTGGAAATATACACATCAAAGGCCAGGGTTAGTCTACAGAGTCCATTGTCAGATTGGGAAATAGCTTATGGCTGTTCAGGTGTTTGGCCAGTAGGAGGCAATAACATGTAGATTAAGATGCCCTGAGCTGTCTGGCAGCAAGCAATCATCCTTTTCAGGTTTAGGGAAATGCCTTTAGCTATTCCCAACAGTTGATAACATATGTGACTCAGCCCTTGTTGAGTCCCCAAGTTCCAAGAACCTTTCGATGAAACTCTTGCAATTATGACATGCTGGAATTGGCTTCCAGCAATTGTTCTTCTTTTATATTATCTCCCATTGTACTGTTTGCTACAAAACAATAAAACACAGAAGAACATTAAATAATTGTAAACATGTAACTACTTATTAAATGTCTAGGATGTGCAGTCACTGTTCTAAGTGCTAGGGATATATTAGTGACCAATTTTGACAAAGATTATGTCTAGACAAATTCCACATTTGGCCTATTCTCAAATAGTACTATAAAGCCATATTATAGATTCTACATTCTACACTTATTAAGAAGAATTCATTTCTAGGGCTAAAAGGGGCCTTAAGTGTTATTAAACTCATTTTTTTGTTTATAAATGAAAAGCAAGGAGCACTGAGTGTCAATATTAAACATAAATAAAATTGTTCTTGAGAATATTATGAAAATGCCAATTCCTGCATGCATTCCACACTTAGAAATTTAGTGTAGAGCCCAGGAATTCACATTTTACAAAGCATCTCTGATAACTCCTTATAAGATATTTTGGTACCACCCTTTCAGGAATAGTAGACTACAGAGTGGCTGGAAGGGTGATCCATCACTGCTTAACTGGAAATTGTCCCTATTGTTATCAAATTAAAGGGGTTTGTTTGCCTGTGCACATCAAAGCCAATAAGAAGTGAACAGAGGTTTGCAGAAAAGAAAGTAAAGGTTTAGTTAGGAAAATGGTGCAAAGCCAGGAGGCACAGGTGAGCTGGTGTTCTAAAATCTGGCTCTCCTCACAGTGAAAGCAGTCCTGAGAGGGCAGTTCTTAGTATTACAGGCCTACCCAAAAAAAACAAAAACAAAAACAAACAAACAAAAAAAAAAACAAGAAAAACTGGTAATAAATTATCTAACTCTACAACTTAAGGAATTAGAAAGAGAGCAACAAGAAAAGCCCAGAGTGAGCAGAAGGAAGGAAATAATAAAGATCAGAGTGGAAATAAATGACATAGAGACCCCCCCCTGCAAAAAAACAAACAAAAAAACACAAAAAACACCAAAAAACAAAAGATCAATAAAACCAACAGCTGATTCTTTGAAAGGATAAACAAGATTGATGAACTTCTAGCCAGGCTCACCAAGAAGCAAAGAGAGAAGACCCAAATAAACAAAATCAGCAATGAAAGAGGCAAAATAACAATAGACCCCATAAAAATACAAAGGATTGTAAAAAAAAATACTATGAACAACTCTATTCCAACCTAGAAGACTTGGACATATTCCTAGAAAAATATGACCTTACAAAACTTAATCAGGAAGAATCAAAAAAATCTGAATAGGCCAATAACTATGGAGTAAATTGAAGCAGAGATAAAAAAAACTCCCAGCACACAAAAGCCCTGGGCCAGACAGCTTCACAGGAGAGTTTTACCAAACATTCAAAGAAGAACTAAAACCTATCCTTCTCAGACTATTCCAAAAATTAAAGAGGAAGGAACACTTCCAAGCTCTTTCTATGAAGCCAGCACTATCCTAATCCCAAAACCAGATAAAGACATTACAAAGAAAGAGAATTATAGGCCAAAATCCCTGATGAACATAGATGCCAAAATCCTCAACACAATTCTAGTGAATTAGACCCAGCATTATATTAGAAAGAGCATATACCATGACCAAATGGGATTTATTCCAGGGATGCAAGGATGGTACAATATCCACAAATCAATAAACATGATATATCACATACACAAATTGAGAGATAAAAATCACATAATCATATCAATTGATGCAGAAAAAGCATTTGACAAAATCTAATATCTTTTCCTGATAAAAACTATCAGCCAAGTGGGAATAGAGGGATCATACCTCAACATAATAAAAGCCTTATATGCAAACCTACAGCCAACATCATACTCAATAGGCAAAAACTAAAACTATTTCCCCTAAGAATAGGAACAAGACAGGGATGGCCACTTTCACCACTCCTGTTGGACACAGCACTGGAAATGCTAGCCATAGCAATCAGACAAGAAGAAGAAATAAAAGGCATCCAAATTGGAAAAGAAGACGTAAAACTGTCATTATTCACAGATGACATGATATTGTACATAGAAAACCCTAAAGACGCCATAAAAAAACTACTAAATTTAATAAATGAATTTGGCAATGTAGCAAGATAAAATATTAACACCCAGAAATCTATGGCTTTTTAAAAAATATATTTTTATTGATTTCAGCGAGGAAGGGAAAGGGAGAGAGAGATAGAAACATCAATGAGAGAGAATCATTGATTGGCTGCCTCCTGCATGCCCCCCCACTGGGGATTGAACCCCCAACCAGCCCATTTGCTATTGACCAGAATCAAACCTGGGACCTGTCAGTTCACTGGCTGACACTCTATCCACTGAGTCAAACCAGCTAGAGCTCTATGGCTTTTTTTGTACACCAATAATGAACTCACAGAAAGAGAAACAACAAAAACAATCCCATTGCACACACACACACACACAAAAGAAATTAAGCTACCTAGGAATAAACTTAACTAAGGAGGTAAAAGCCCTATACTTGGAAAACTACAGGACATTGAAAAAAGAGATAGAGGAAGACATAAATAAATGGAAGAATATACCGTGTTTATGGATTGGTAGAATCAACATCATTAAAATGTCCATATTGCTTTGGGTAGTATTAATACAATCCCCATCAATACAATCCCCATTAAAATACCGACGGCATATTTCACAGACCTAGAACGAAGTCTCCAAAAATTCATATGGAATAAAAACAGACCCCAAATAGCTGCAGCAATCTTGAGAAAGAAGAACAAAGTTGGAGGGATACCAGATATCAAGCTATATTACAAAGCCAGTGATTTCAAAATTGTCTGGTACTGGCACAAGAACAGACATATAGACCAATGGAACAGAACAGAGAAACCAGAAATCAACCCAAGCCATTACGCTCAATTAATATTTGACAAAGGAGGCAAGAGCATACAATGGAGTCAAGACAGTCTCTTCAATAAATGGTGTTGTGATAATTGGACAGATACATGTAAAAAAATGAAACTAGACCACCAACTTACACCACACACAAAAATAAACTCAAAATAGATAAAAGACTTAAATGTAAGATGGGAAACCATAAAAATCTTAGAAAAATCCATAGGCAACAAAATATCAGACATATGTCATAGCTATATCTTTACGAATAAAGCTCCTAGGGCAATGGAAACTAAGGAGAAAATAAACAAATGGGACTACATCAAAATAAAAAGCTTCTGCACAGCAAAAGAAACCATCAATGAAACAACAAGAAAGATCACTGCATGGAAGAACATATTTGCCAATGTTTTATCTGATAAGGGCCTAATCTACAAAATCTATAGGGAACTCATAAATCTTAACAGCAGGAAGATAAACAATTCAATCAAAAAATGAGCAAAGGACTTAAGTAGACACTTTTCAAAAGTGGACATACAGAAGGCCAAGAAATATATGAAAATGTGCTCAAAGTGACTAATCATCTGAGAGATGTAAATCAAAATGACAATGAGGTATCATCTCACACCTGTCAGAATGCCTATCATCAACAAATCAACAATTGACAAGTGCTGGCAAGGATGTGGAGAAAAAGGAACCCTCACACACTGCTGGTGGGAATGCAGACTGGTAAAGCCACTGTGGAGAACAGTATGGAGTTTCCTCAAAACATTAAAAATGGAACTCTCATTTGACCCAGTAATCCACTTCTAGGACTATATCCCAAGAAATCAGAAACATCAATTAGAAAGGACATATGCACCCCTATTTTCATAGCAGTGCAATTTACAATAGCTAAGATTTGGAAACAACCTAAGTGCCCATCAGCAGATGAGTGGCTTAAACAAACTGTGGTACATCTACACAATGGAATACTACACTGCTGTAAAAAAGAAAGAACCCTTACCTGTTGCAACAGCATGGATGGACATGGAGAGCATTATACTAAGTGAAATAAGCCAGTCAGAGAAAGGTAAATATCACATGATATCACTCACTTGTGGAATATAATGAACAACATAAACTGATGAACAAAAATAGATTTAGAGACATAGAAGCATGGAACAGACTGTGAAACTTCAGCAGGATGGCAGGGGAGGTGTAAGGTGGGGTAAGAGATCAACCAAAAGATTTGTATGCATGTATATAAGCATAACTAATGGACACAGACACTAGGAGGGTGAGGGCATGTGTGGGGGGGGTGGGGTAGGGTGGGGATGTATGGGGAGAGGTCAATGGGGGAAAAAGGAGACATATGTAATACTATATGTAATCCTTTAAACAATGAAGAATTTAAAAATAAATAAAATATGGCTCCTCTGTGGCATTTAGATAATAGATTATATAGGGGAAAAATCATTATTCATGGTAGTTAAGGAAGTTGGAGTGTGGGATCTAATAATTGGTGAGGGCTAGGGTAGGGAGTAGTTGCTCATTATATCAGCCCTAATGTCAGCTATGGCATCATACTGTCTGGTTTTCTGAGGGTATAGTTGGTAGGTCTGCTTTCATGGGTCTGGGGCTAAAATACAACTGAGGTCAAGATGTCATCTTTAGTATGACTGAATCTCTGTTTTCCTGGTCCACAGACCTGAGGCTTTGTTCTTAAGATAACTCGATGCTAACCATAACTTAATGTCTTAAGGGCTTAATGATTAAGGGAGTGGACATTCAGTATGTGCAAAGGTGGAAGGATAAGGTTGAAAGGAGGCAAGTGAGTCATAGTGCCATTAAACTGGACAAGGTTATCTCAAATTAAGAAGAAAAGCATAATTTAAAAATGAATTTCCTGTGCATTTACATTATCTCTATCTACAGGGTGGCAAATGGAAAAGTTATATTAGAAATTACACCTACTTCCTCATATGTTTTATTTGCCCAAAGGTTACCACCCATTCAACATTGATCAATTTGTTAATCTAGATAGGGGAGTGACCTGGGGAAAGAGTGTTTTGATGAAACTCCAACCCCTTATTTTAACTCTTCCCCATCTTCTTTTTTTTTTTCCCTTTTCTCTCGTTTAGGCTCCAAAGAGCATACACCATTATTATACTAAATCGACCTGCAATGTTGTAACTTATATTTGGTCTTTTTCTATAGTTCCTGGTTATAGGTAACCAAACCCTTGGAATTTCTAGAGTTGAGTGTGATAAAGGAGTCTTTTCTTATGTAAATGAGGTGACTTTTGGATCCCACCCAAAGGGTCCGGGCTTGTTGCCAGAAGAACCAACCTCTTGATTAGAGGTTTGGAACTTTCAGTCCCACCTCCCATCCACTCTCCAGGGAGAGGAAATGGACTGGAGGTTGAGCTTAATTGTCAATGGTCAATGACTTTGCCAATCATCACTATGCAATGAAGCCTCCATAGGTTCATCAGTAGCACAGGCAAGAGTGTGGGCTTGCTACTGGCATCTGAAGTTGGAGGTGAGGTGCAGGGACAGACCTGTAGGACTAAACTCTTCACCGTTGGAACCTTATGCTATCTCTGTATCTCTGGGTAGACTGTCAAAATTGAGTTGAATTCTTGGAATTGGGGCTGGGAATCCTTCATTTGCCACCACTTTCTCCAAGCGACTTTAGTTGATTTTCTGCCTCATGATCCCAGACTCCCAAGTAAGTACGCAACCAATGTCCCAGGCCTTTCCTAAAACTAACAACAATAAGTATCAAACATTGAAGTGACTCCAAATTCTGCATCCTTCCTCCTTACCACTCCTTCTCACATATCTGATTTTGATGCCAAATTAACTACAGGCCCTATGATTCCTTGAATCTGTTCTCCACTTAGTCATCCCCTTTAGTTAATGTGGCTCTTCACTTATAAGGAGCCAAAGTAAATTCTATCTCCGTTTCTCTGACAATAGTCATCTACTTCTCACCTGAAATCAGCCAAGTTTTGTTAGCGAGGTAGAAGATTGTTCTCTCATCATGTTGCGGGTAGGAGGTAAGGACTACTGGGTCACTAGTCTGAATAGCAGGGAATGTTAGTGTTCCAGTTTGGCCTCTCAATCCCAGCTGATGTTAAATCTTGGGGAGAAGGGATCTGTTGCTGCTCCTCAGGGTGCACCATTACCTTGGGGTGAGTGGCTATTCTGAGGCTACATGACATTTAAATGTCTTTGTGTGGCTTTCTTTCTCTGTGAGAGAAAAGAGGCAGCATAAATGTCCCCCTCACTAAAGAGAAGTAATCTGTATGGCTCCACGTCTTCTTTGCACATCTTCAAAAATGACCTGCTAGCTTGTCTAATTTACCATCTCTGGGGAGAAAGTTTTATAGGAAGAAATAAAACTAATCTATTGTTAGATTCTCCAAGGGCAACTCGCTTGCAGAAGTTTGGCAGGAGTTTAGTTGGAATATTTTTTAAGCATTTACTTTTTTAGGAAAAGAATAGCAATAGGATAAAGATACCAAATATAAAACTTCAATGGATAGTCAGTTATCGCAGGGATGTTTGCACCCTTTCTAAGAATGAAAAAATGCAGCATAAAAAGTGTGACACCTTGGGATATAGCTTTTTTGTTGCAAAGCTATTTAATGGGGAAAATGCCATGGGTTGTTTTTAAAGTATCACACAACGTAGATTCAGAGAAACACACCTCAGCATCTTAATGTCTTCTAGAGAGAATGCCTGCTTAGAAAATCAGAAAACCCAGAATTGATCTTGGGTGGGTTTTGTTTGTTTGTTTGTTTGTTTTCCTGTATTTACTGTTTCATTCTCCACTTATGAAATTAGGAGGAGAATGATGTCTACCAATTAAACGGTCTGAGCATCAAATCAATGATATATGAAATGTGCTTGGTAAATTAAGAAAGGCTGAACAAATATGAGGTTGTATTTTTATTCGGGTATAATTTACATAGAGTGAAAGCCACTCTCTTTGACACATTAATGTAATTATCACCACAATCAAGATCTAGAACATTCCATCATCCCCATAGTTTTGCAGTTGCTCTGCCTTCTTTCACTGCGCAGAACACAGCTGTGGTCATTGTGCTATGGCATTGGTAGTCTATTCTCTTTCCCTGCTGGGTTTATGACAGCATGTGCATATATTCGCCATTGAAAACGTTTGGATCTGCTCTCCTTTTGGTGAGTAAGAGCAAATCTGTTGTAGACATAAGCATACAAGTTATTGTGTGGATATAGATTTTGATTTCTCTTGGGTGACTACTTTGGAGTGGGATTACTGGGTCATAAGTGTGTATTTTGCTTCATATGAACTCTTTTCCTAAGTGGCTGTATAATATTCATTCTGGTCATCTGTGTATGAGAGTTCTAGTTGCCCTGCACACTCACCAGCATTTGGTACTGGTGATTTGCTTTTAGTTTTGGCCATGAAAATAGGTGTGCACTGGTGGTTCATTATGGTTTTCATTTGCATTTTCCTAATGACTAATGACATTAAGCTTATGTTCATGGAATATATATATATATATATATATATATATATATATATATATATATGGATGAAGTGTCTTTTCAAATATTTTGCCCATATATTATTACTTTTTAAAAACACATTATTTCATTTGAATGTTCATGCTATCCCATTAGCAGGCTATATCATTCTCCTGTTCTAGATGACAGAACTGAGCCTCAGGGTGGTTGGAAAATGCTGTACAAAGATGCCCAGATAATAGGTGTCAGCGCTGGAGTGAAAGGACAGGGCTGTCTGATTATGAAACTCATATGACAGTCACTGCTGCTGTGCAGTTCCACAAAAGCCATCGCTCTTCTCAGATTTAAAAGTATACCAGTTTCTAGTGGGCTCCAGGGAAATTATGTGCACTGAGAGTTATCAGTGGAAAGGTTTGAATCAGGTCAATTTGCATCTGTAATTCAATTACACGTCAGAACTAACCATTTTCTGCGCGAGTCATATTTACTGAGAAGGTGCAAAATAAGTTCACTGTTTTGAATTAGGAAACCAACTTGCTGGAGAAGCTGCGGTGGATTCAGCCTCAGACGTTAAGGACGTAGAATCTTGGGTTCCTACCTATTTGGCTTATTCGTGTCTCTACCTTCTTTACTGATGCTAGTGAATATGGAAATTACTAATTTCCTGAGAATCACTCCATAAGGACACAAGAAGCTTTTCTTATGATAAGCATTTATAAGTTAGTGCAGACTTTCAGTCTGCAGGGAAAGGAACCTTAGCCTCAACCTTCCCGTCCAGGAAATAAGGACTATAAACCCAACACAGTGAGGACTGGGGATCAAAGCTAATGTGTGTGATATGCTTAGAATAGAGAGTTAGCAAGTGGTAGTCATGTTATAATAATGTTACCTACCGTGTGCAAGAGATTTTGTTAAATGAACTAGGTAATTCTACCAACTCTATGAATTAAATATTATCTCAACTTTACAGGTGACGAAATTGACATACTAAGCGATTAAGTAATTATACAGAATCGTCCAAACAGGAAATGAGGATGGGATTCAAACTAGGTCTATTTGATTTGAAAGTCATACTCTTGACCCCTCAGCTTACTGTTTTATTGTAAACTATTTGGAAAATGCCTAAAAACAACCTACTGCTTAACATTCTACTAAGTACAGAGCAGAGAAGGTTTAAGGCAAGACAACAATTTCTCTCTGGAAATTTCATCTGACAACATGCTAAGAAAGAAGAAAAAATGCACTTGTGATGAATACACACATATTAGGCCATAGGTCCCTGACAGGCTGCAGGGCAGCATTCTTCACGCCGCACTGCTCTGGGGGCGAATGGGAAAGGCCAACAACAGATCCAGGCGGAGGGGTTAAGAAGGCGCATGGGCACCTCCAGGAGGATATTAGAGTCTGAGGCTTTTATGTGGTTTCTTAGAAAACAGCTGTGTTTATAAAATCCATACTGTGCATCTGGCCATTTTCATTTTTGAAAAATTGCAATTTACATTCAATATTATTTTGTATTAGTTTCAGGAGTACAACTTAGTGGTTAGACAATCATATATTTTACAAAGTGCTCCCCCTGGTATTTTCAGTACCCAACTGGTACCATGCATAGTTTTTACAATATATGGCCTTTTTTCTTTGAAAAAAAAAAAAGTATTTTTATTGATTTCAGAGAGGTAAGGAGAGGGAGGGAGAGAAAGAAACATCAATAATGAGAGAATAATTGATCGGCTGCTGCCTGCACAACCCCCTACTAGGGATCGAGCCCACAACCCTGGCATGTGCCCTGACCAAGATTCGAACTGCGACCTCTTGGTTAATAGGTAAACACTCAACCACTGAGCCACGCCAGCCGGGCTATGGCCTTTTTCTTACATTAATCCTTCAAAACATGGAAAAAAAATGTTCTCCATTTTACTGATTGAAAAACTGGGGCTCAAGAATTTTGCAAAACGTCACCTATCTAGTAATAAATAGATCTTAGAAAAACAGGTTGCGTTTTCCTGCAAAAGTTATGATCTTTTCACCAAACAATTCTTCCCCTAAAGGGAATGCTAGACACTCCCAACTTTGGGCAGAAAGCATCATAAATGCTATTTCCAGACATCAGCACAGTACACACTGCTGGCTACTCACTGCCACTGGTCAAGGGAAGAGCAGGGAAATGAAGTGTTTGCTGGGGGCTCCAACTGAGAGCTGGAGAAGGGGCGGGGAAGTGAGAGCCTGGGAACACTGCATTCTTTTACTCATTCTACAGAGATACTCCAAACTTGAAACTTGGAAGAACTGCAATAGCAACAGGAGGCAAGGTAAAAGAAAACAAAGTTTTCTTTAGACTTATTACCTTTAGACTTAATAAGCCCTGGCTATCCTATATAATAAAAGCCTAATATGCTAAGTGTCCAGTCGTCCAGCTGGCCATTCAACCAATCAAAACATAATATGCTAATGATATTCTAAGGCTGCTCAATTGCTTGCTATGATGTGCACTGACCACCAGGAGGCAGACACTCCAACCAGTAGGTTAGCTTGCTGCTGGGGTCCAGATGATTGGGACTGAGTGAGACAGGCCCAACACGGCTTGGAGCACTCCAGTGGTCCCTCCTCAGCTGGCCAACCTCCCATGTCCCTCCCTGGCCCAGATTGTGATCTTCCACCAGTGGGGTCTCTCAGCCTGGCCTGCGCCTTCTTGCAATCTGGGCTGAGGGACCCCCTCCTCCTCTGAGTGCACAAATTTCATGCACCAGGCCTCTAGTTTGATAGAAAATGCCCTCTCTGAAGAACAGTGTCAAAGTGTCAGATTACTTAAAGCATCTAGTTCCATGCTCTGTCCTGGAGCAAAGGTTTTTGTTTGTGTCCATGTATCTTAAAGGTAAATTCAAAGAAACACAACCTGATGCCTTGTGAAGACAATTGAATTTATAAATGAAGGCACTGTGGATAGGACATATACTGGTGTGTGTGTGTGTGTGTGTGTGTGTGTGTGAGAGAGAGAGAGAGAGAGAGAGAGAGAGAGAGAGAGAGCATGTTAGTATTCAAGATAAACACAAGAAAAAATATAGCATACATATAAGCTTAGTAATAATTAGTTCAGACTCATTGTGGATAGATTTCTGGTCTGTTATAGGTGACACAGTAGACTATTCCTCCTTGTCCTTACTCAATAAATGCAACTATAAACCCTAGAAAAAAATTCACCAGGCAACCAAGAACTCTTAAAGATGGAAAGTGGAAGCAGACTGGTTAGTGACCTAGGACTGAGGGAACCACATGGGCAGCTGGTGACTTACACCCCCACAGAACAGAAGCAGTAACCAAGGACCAGTTTCCTGAGCACTAACACAACAATGGGAAGGTGTCCAGGGAGGAGTCTTACTCCTCTTGATTCGCGTCCAGTTAGTGACCCCCGTGAGGAGGGTCCATCGGAAGCCAGGAGAAGCCCCCTCCTTCCCATGGGGCCTGGGGCTCTCCTCCTCCACCTCCAGGTAGACACACCGAGGCCTGGCAGCAGCACCTGCCTGCGAAGCGCTGTCTGCCCTTCACCCGGAGCCTCCCATCCTGCCTAGAGATCCCAAGCACCTGGGCAGCACAGCAGGTAGACCTGTCACAACCAGGCCTGGCACTTTGTCCCTGCAGGTGGAGGTGCCCTTCTTCCTTGGAGCGGCACCAGGTGACTTAGCCAATAGGACCCACACTTTTCTAACGTAATAACCAAAATGCCCAAGATATTATCAAAACTTATCCTTCATGCCCAAGAGAAGGAAAAATCATAACATGAATGCAAAAAGAGAATAAATTAATGTTAACAAGGAGATGAATCAGATTTTGGAATTATCTGACAACGATTACTATTTAGATCTTTAAAATATGCAATGTGATTCAAATTCTAGTCAGCTGTACTGCTTCTGGGAATTTATTAACAAGGAATTATCATAGATACATAAAACTTTTGTATGGAAATTTGTTCATCACAGTATTACTTGAAACTGAAAAAAATAAAATTCTCTAGCTTTTATAAAAATGAGAAAATATATTACGAAATATAAATAAAATATATAATATTTTTAAATCATATTTTTAAAATATATTTTTCTCTCATGGAAAATGTACCCAATGTAATGTGAAATGGATAAAACAGGATTTAAAAAAGCACTAAGGTAATAATTTTAGTTTTAGAAGTACTCTTGGCTATAGTATATAAAAATCTCTAAAAGAAAGTACAATATTTTCATGACACTTATTTCTGGGCAGTAAGGTTCTAGATTATTTTAATGCTTTACTTTAAAATTTACCACATTGTTCAAAGGCGACATAATAAACAAAGAGCAAATTGATGTTGTGTAGGAAAACACATGCTTTAATTAAGGAATCTAAGCCTGCTGACATCTTGATCTTGGACTTCCAGCCTCAAAACTGTAAGAAAATTAATTTCTGTTGTTTCAGCCATAGGATCTGACATTTTGTTATGGAAGCCCTCACAAACTAATATACTATACTATGGCGGGGTCTCTCTTTTCCGCATCCAGCACAGAAAGAGAGAGATGAACCGGTTCTGAATAGAGGCGGCTGGGGATTGAGAAATAAAAGAAAGAAAGAAACAAGACAGATAGAAGGAAAAAAGCTGGGGTGGGTGGGACCACCGTCCTCTCTGATGGAGGGGCAGGGACCTAGAGCCCATATAGCAAGTTTATTTTATATCCCCAAATACCAGGAAATTTCACTAAAAATTAGGATCAAAGGAGATTATTTGCATTCTTGAGGCCCAAGCATTCCTGGTGCTTGACTGGATTTGCATATCAAAAACCCACCACCGGACACCTGGACAAAGATAGGAGTCAATGCTAATAACACCCTTGCCTTTTTGGCTAAGCGTGTTCCCAGGGTGTGGCTTTGCCTGTAGCCACTGGGTTCAGCTGACAATAATTACAAAATGCCCATGTGCCTTCCCAGGTGCTGTCGACACTATACAACTTTGAAATGATGTTAACTTCCTCTAGCCTTAATAACTTGCTAATTTGCTTCCTAAACTCACATTTTTATGGGTTAGAAAAGTACAACATTTGTCAGTCTTTAAATGGTCTAGAAACTAGGCATTAATTTCCACTTTTGGTGCTGACCAATCAATTCTATCTTGTATTCCAAATGAGATACAACATCAATAATTTTTTTGCTACATTGCAAACTTCTGGCCTAGAATAGTGTACAAGTTTATTGTAGAATAGTAAAACACATTTAAGTGAATATTAGTTAATACTTGTAGTTTCTTGTTTTTATTAAGGACCATATTGCTATTCTTCTTCCTCCTCTCAATTTTAGGACTATTGATTAATTGAATCATAATAGAAGAATATAATTTCAGGAATATAATATGTTTCAAAAACTTGGTTTTGCTATTTATAGTCAAGAGAAACATCAATTTTCTTTCATAAAAAATTAGTTACTCTAAAATACCATATAACTTATTAAAATACTAGAAAATAAATCTTTATTCAGTTCATGTTTTTTGTTTTTTTGTAAGTAACCTTTTCTTTTCTTATTTCTCTTACATCTAGAAAGGGCACAATGGCTAATTCAACATGATGCTTCCTTATTACCCTAAATCAGGTATTTTTTACACTCTGCTAATATAAGGCTTTGTGTGTTTTTTTTTTTTTTTAATGTATTTTTATTGATTTCAGAGAGGAAGAGAGAGAGATAGAAAAATTAATAATGAGAGGGCTGCCTCCTGCATGCCCTACACTAGAGACTGAGCCTACAACCTGGGCATGTGCCCTGACCTGGGATCAAACTGTGAACCTCCTGGTTCATAGGTAGATGCTCAACCACTGAGGCACACGGGCCTCAGGATTTGTGTTTTTGAAAAATTTTGCTTTTCAAAATTATTTTTCCCAAAATAGTAGATAAAATGATTCTTAATTCTCTCATCTTCCTTCCTCTTTGTTTGCATATTTGATATGTTAACCGATGGTCATTGTCGCCAATTCAGGGCCAACAGGAATCCCCTATTTGGAAGTTGGTGAAGAAAAAATACTTTGATCAGTGAAAAACAGTGTGATTGTGATACAGCACATCTATAAAAGCAGCACAGCTGTAATTCAGCCCCTTTCCAGCTAGACATCTCTAGCCTGCTCCATTCTGTGCCAGTTGGCTCTGTGCCACCCTGGTTAGCTCTGCTCTGCTCTGCTCCATTCTGTGCCAGTTGGCTCTGCGCCACCCTGGTTAGCTCTGCTCCGCTCTGTTCTGTTCTGTGCCAATCTGCTCTGTGCCACCCTGGTTAGCTCTGCTCCATTCTGTGCCCGTCGGCTCTGGCCTGCACTGGCCTACTCTGCTCTGCTCCAGGGAGACATCTCCGGCATTTCAGCTCAGCGAGAATGTATGGATTCCTCCATGGATACCTGGGAAGGGAGTCCGGTAGTACTTTCACTTGGAATTTTTACCAACTTTCTCCTGACTTCTGTCTTTCACTGTAGCTGCTTAGATACCCATTGGAAACAGAAGCCCTCCGATGATAGCCAGAACAAGCAGAAACTTTAGAAATGACCAAGTCAGACCTCATTATATGAGTGAAAAATCTGGGTTCCAAGCAATAAGGAAGTAATTCACCAAGACTGGCCAGAGCTGGGAGTCAGACCTACAGTATACCAGCTCAAGAGCCGCTCTCACTTCACAGTTATGTCTTTTTTGTTTGCTTGGTCTATGGCTCCTGCTTGAGTCTTCCATCTCTGTCTGCCATCCACATAGCTGGCTTCCTGTCTGTCTTGCCTTCGGATTCATGTTGCTGTCAGACGTTCCCTTTCAGCAGCGTCTATGAAAGGGAACCGTTTGCTGTGATGTCACAGTTAGACTTGTTTATTTTACTATGTAGATTCTAGGGTCCCTGTTCCTCTGTCAGTTATTGCTGAACTGGGACACGCGGATCTAGCAGTGGGGAGCATACCTTTACACACCCAGGCTTGGTGGCCACCGACACTGTAAATCTAAAATGTCTAACACTTTCTCCATGTCGCCAGTGCAGGAGGCATTGTAAGCTGTTTGCATTTTGTTATTTGATTTTTTAGGAGATTGAAGAGGGAAATGTCACTTTAAAAAATGGTTACCTCCTTATCTCCACACAAAGCTGCCAGTTGTGTGTGTTATTTTCCTCTTTAAAAAAATTCCTTACGGTGACTATTTCACCTCGGTACAAGTGGAGTTGGGGAAGAAGCTGGTCATTACCGAATCACCAGAGGAGGTAAAGATGACTTCTGTCTGCCCTGCCCCCACTCTTCCAGGCCCTGGTTCCCAGCATCCTTCTTTGCAGTTTACCTTCCAAACATGTGTGACCTTCATTGCCTGCCTCTTGAATCCACCCTCCCCAAAGAGGCCAGAGTAACTGATACCAAATGTTCAGTAAATATGTCAATTCTCTGATGACAGCCTAACATAAATATTTTATCATCTGTGAACCAAAAAATAACTCAAAAGATTAGTTCCCCTTTAAACTGTTCCCTGTCTAGCTCTAGCTCATGTCATGTCACTCTATGCCTTACACTTAACATTCTGACTAATACTGAGCTGCTTTTATTCTTCACACATAACACAGAATGAAAAACATTGGACCTGTTTTTCAGGATTATTTCAAAATAATGTGTCTAAAGAACTTGGCACTTTTGCCCTGGCAGGTATGACTCAGTTGGTTGGAGTATAGTTCCATACACCGAAGCATTCATGGTTTGATTCTTGGTCTGGGCACATACCTGGTTGCGTGTTCAGTCCCCGGTTGGGGCATGGGGAAGACAATTAATGGATTTCTCTCTCTCTCTCATCTCTATCTTCCTTTTTCCCTCTCTCTAAAATCAATGAAACATATCTTTAAGTGAGGATTAAAAAACAAAACAAAAAGAACTCAGTACTTTTTTCAAGGAAAGCACACAATAAAATTCGCTTTTGAAAATTAATTATATAGTGTTAATTCTATATGTGTTTTCTTATTCTTTTTCTTCCCCCTGGATACCCTTTCAACTTCCAAAGCCCCTTCTTCCTTGACTTGTTCACCCCAACTTGCTGCCCACAACATGTCTCACAGCTCCTTTCCTCCTATGTATGGGGTCTGTCCCAGGCTCCTTTTTATCATTACAGTAGAAAGTTATCCTTCTAAATGTTTATCTTTTCCACTGTGTGGATTTGTCTTGAGAACAAGAATGAGGACTTACTCATCTTTGCATTCTTAGTATTTAGTATAATCAATAACAGGTTAGGAATTCAATAATCTATAATAATAAAAGCCTAAGCGACCATCCCAACTGACCAGACGACTGAACAGGCTGTGTGGGGCGACCAGGCCAGCAGGGGGGGTAGTGAGGGGCAACCAAATGACCGAACAGCAGGCTGCATGGGCGACTAGGCCAGCAAGGGAGGCAGTTGGGGGTGATCAGGCTAGCGGGGTGGGGGGCAGTGAGGGGTGACCAGGCTTGCGGGGGGGGGGGGGCAGTTGAGGTCAACCAGGCTGGCAGGGGGGGCAGTAAAGGACAACCAGGCCAGCAGGGGGGGGGCAGTTAAGAGCAATCAGGTAGGCAGGCAGGTAAGCAGTTAGGAGCCAGTGGTCCCAGATCGGGCCTAAACCGGCAGTCGGACATCCCCCGAGGGGTCCCTGATTGGAGAGGGTGCAAGCTGGGCTGAGGGGACCCCACAATGCACAAATTTTGTGCACCGGGCCTCTTGTATTTTACATAAGATACAAGACTACTAAAAAAGAGATATCTCGAGCATCCAACGCCCACAACAAGAACAATTTAAAAAATATATTGCAAAACCTATTCACTTATTCCTTACATGCTGATCACTGTGGAGTTAATACTCATTTAAACGAGTGGCTCTTCTGAAGCAGTGCCCAGCTCAGTGTGCCACGACGGTGGTAGCTGCTGCAGTGCATTCTCAGGCGTGGGTATTTCGAGGTATTACTCGCTGTTAATTAAATCAGAGAGTCAGGAACACATAAATGCAAAATCCCACAGAAAAATGTCTGCTGCTTGAAGCTGGGAATGGAAAGAGTCGAAGAAATACAGACTAATTTTTTTTTTAAGAAAATAAAGGAATAAAATGTGAGTTTTTTTCTTTTTTTAATTTCAAGTAATGGAATGACTCTGGTTTAATCTCTGAAATATACTTAAAAGCCATAAATTGCATATTTCTGACCCAGCCTTATCTGATTGCCTGACTTGCTACTCCAGTAAATTGGATATTGGTTAATTGCGCAGTTTATCAATCTGCAAACTGCATTGAAGTCCAGATGCTCTTTAAAATGTAATCATTGTACATAAACACTGTTGCAGTTTTCATTTCAATTTTTGATCACATCACAGTAATACAATATTTTCTTATTACATCTCACTATAGATCATGCCCTGACATTATTTTCTAAACTTGTTTACCAAATGCTTTTTTCATGCAATATTTCTTAAAACATGTGCATTTTGTTAAAGTAGGAACTCTGAGTGCTTTTGACTAGGTGGTATCCATCCTAATCAGCCAAGGTCAATGGAATATAAGACATGTAGAATGACATTCTGTAAAGTTGACCTTTAAAATGTTATTTCCCAAAGTAAACTCAGTAATCAAGATCTTTAAATGCCCACTTTTCCTTTCTCCTACCATAAAGTAATACAGATGACTTTTCGCAGTAACAAAATAAAATGATAGCGTGCCTCTTGGAAAATATAGGTTGTCATCTTATAAATTCTGGTGGCAATTTAAACATTTTTAATGCTATTGTTTTGTTTGTTTGTTTTTAAATAACAATGTGATGAGTGATATACACATGAGCATGCAATGCTGTTTCAATTAAATTTATCTTCAATCATTGTAAAAACCTAAAGAATTCTTGTATTAAGAAAGAAATATATATTTTTAAAGAGTAAAAAAACAAAATTCACTAAGATGAATTCTCATTCTCTTCTCTTTGTGTAAATATGTATTTTTACATATCAGTTTTTCTTTTAATACTTCTTTTATTGTTTAAGCAAATTTCAGTTTTTTGTTCTTTATGTTACTAACATTTACAATCACTCAAAATAAAGGCAAGCGGACCCTTATACACATCATTTGCTACTACTATAAGATACCCACAAGCAACTACAGAATAAACCCTTTCATTCCCAAATGGGCTGATTTTCCTTTGAGCAACAATGTTACTTTGAAATAAAATACATTTGCCCAGTGACTCTTCCAAGGCTGTTTGACCTTGTTTGTTTCTGTGCCTTCACAGCATAATTGAAAATTTAACTCAGAAAATAATTCTCAACATTCCATACAAAAGGCATAATAAATGTAATCCCAAACTTAATAAGTGTTATCTTCTTCCAGTTAGTACACTAGCTACTCCTTAGAAAAAAGAATGAAAATGAAAGCTTCAGTCTTCTGAGCTCTCTCGGACACCTCTTCTCCATCAGTGATTAATCTCCCATCACAAAATTTAACACATAGCCTCAGTGTTTCCTAGGGTCTTATTCGTTTCCTCTGGTTGCTATTGCAAATTGCCACAGACTTAATAATTTACAATAGCAGGCATTTATTTGCTCATACTTCTGGAGACCAGAAGTCTGAAATCAACACGTTGTTGTAGAGAATCCACCCCATGTTTCTCTCCTGGTTTCTGGTTGCTGCTGATAATCACTTTATACAGGGTGTCCCCCCAAAATGTATACACACTTTAACAGCTGATAGCTCAATTTTGCAAATGAAACATAGTTTAATAAACACTGCCTTTATAATTATTTAAAGTGTGTGCATACATTTTTGGGGACACCCTATATTTCTCTAACCAAAATAAACATATAAGTTAAAGTAATGTAAAAAAGATAAGAGGAAGGGAGAGCAAAGAGAAGGTCTGCCATATGTAGCCATACAGCCTCCTGGGTAGAGTCTGGGATGCTCATTGGGGAGTGTCCAACAGAAGAGCACTATGGGAAGCTTTTATAGAATTGTGCTTGGAAATGTCCTCTGGTGTACTGACACTTGGACTTATGTCCCCTCCGAGGCAATAAGTACAATTTGAGATTCCAATTAATGTATCAATTTGTAGCATTATCCTTAAAATATTCTACATTTTGGACCTCTACCTATATCGATGTTTCCTTGTTTCCTACTACACATAATTTATCTGAGTTTTATATTAACCCTCAACCACATTTCATATTCTGTTCCTTTAAATCTATTATTAGAAAAATAACAATAAAAAGTATACTATAGTGATTTAGTAAATGTTAGATATTTTTATTGGGTAAAAGGCAATGATGGTGTACTCCCTAAATTATGTGTTTTTTCCCCACTCTCCCCCTAGCATATGGAATTACTTTGGCAAAACAATTGACAAAAATGTAAAGTAAAAAACTGCACAGCAAAAAAAAAGAATCAAAAAAATGAAAAGGCAAGATATAAAAGGGAAGGAAATATTCACAAATCATACTATCTTGTAGGGGACTAATATAAAAATAAGTAAAGAACTTATACATGTAAACAGCAAAAAATGAAATAATCCAATTTAAAAGTGGGCAAAAGACCTAATAGACATTCTTTCCAAAGAAGACATACATATGGTATATGAAAAGGTGTTCAACATCACTAATCTTCAAGGAAATGGTAATCAAAGCCACAATGAATGGCGACCGGCAGGAAGGTAGGGAGAGAGAGAGTGTGAGTGAGGAACCCATAGAGGAGAGTGTAGATGTGTGTGGTGTGTGTGTGTGTATGAGATAGGGTCAGTTAGATTCTGCAGGTCTTCCAAGGGGCTCCCGAACAGGGCAGCCCTAGACGGCGGAGCCCTGTGCACAAAGCGGACACTTCTCGGCGGCTGGTGCGGACGCAGAGACCACGCCATCTTGAGAAACAGAGCTGCCTGAGACTCGGATCCTGGCTTCTGACACAAACCAGGACCCTGCAGCCACTGGGGACAGAGAACTGCTATCACAGCTTCAGACAAACAAACAACAAGAATCCAGACTTCCCGGCAGATTTCCGTGAGTCAAAGAGCCTATCCCCCTCCTCGCAGGCGCGCTGATAGCGCCATAGTAACTGATAGACCTGCCCCTCCCCCAAGCTGCTGAGCGCCCACAGGCACGCGGAAAGCGCCATAGTAACTGATAGACGCGCCCTTCGCCCAAGCTGCTCACAGTCGCGCGCACAGACAGCGCCATAGTAACTGATAGACCCGCCCCTGGCCCAAGCTGCCGAGCTTTGCGCAGGGATGCGCTCCCTCTTAGGGAATTTGGCGCGCGCTCCCGCACAGGACAGAAGCAGCTCCCCGTCGGGGAAATCTGTCAGTGCGCACAGAGGGCTCCCCTTCGGGGAATTTGGGGGAATTTGGCTCGCGGGTCACAGCTCCCCCTTCGGAGATTCTTAAAAGCGTGCACAGAGGGGCTTCCCTTTGGGGAATTTGGCGCGCAGGACGGACTCCGCCCCCCTTCTGGGACTTTGGGAGAGTGCACTGAGCCGGCTCACCTTCAGGTTTTTAAGAATGTGCGCTCTAGCCGGTTTGGCTCAGTAGAGAGAGCACACACAGGACGCAGCTCCACTTCAGGGAATTTGGCACGCCGGACACAGCTGCCTGGGATCCCTGACTCACAGCGCATTCACACTAAGAGCCAGCGACCCCAATTGTTGGTGCGTGCACACACAGGGACCCTGATTCTCAACGAGAAACCGCACAAGGCAACAGAGACTTTGACACTCGAGTCTTGGTGCAGACACAGGGAAACTCTGACTCCTGGCACATGCTAAGGATCTCATTCTCGGCACATACCAACAGTGTGGTGCAGACAGGGCCCCTGATTCTAAATGTGCACACGAGACCACACGGAACACTGGAGACACTGATCCTGGGCAAGTCTGGTTCCCACCAACCAAAGACAGCCACACGTCCTAGTGTCAGAGCACTTCAGTGAAACTAGGGTGGAGTGAAGTCCCCACAGCACACGGCCCAGGTCCACGCAAACAGAAGCTTGAGCTTTCTGGTAATAGCCAGAATGGGGAAACGAAATAATTCAAAGAGGAAAGAAAATGTGGAGTCGCCAAGAAAGGAAATTAGTGAAAATGAAGCTTGCAACATGACCGAAAAGGAGTTCAGAGTAATGGTCATGGAATTTATACATCGGATGGATGAGAAAATCAACAACTTATGCAAGAATCAGGAAGAAATGAAAAGTGATATAGCTACAATCAAAAACACCATGGAAAGTTTCAACAGTAGACTACAAGAAGCAGAGGACCGAATTAGTGAGTTAGAAGATCAGGTACAGAAACAAGCTCAAGCTGAACAGCAATTGGAGAAAAAAATTAAAAAGCAGGAGGAAAGCCTAAGGGAGCTTCGGGACAACATGAAACGAAGTAACATGCCTATAATAGGGCTGCCAGAAGGACAAGAAGAGCAGCAGGGATTAGAAAATCTATTTGAAGAAATAATGACAGAAAACTTCCCGGATATGGGAAAGATAAAAGTTACACAAGTAAAGAGAGTCCCAAGCAGGATCAACCCCAAAAGACCCACACCAAGACATGTCATAATTTCAATGGCAAATATAAAGGATAAAGAGAGAATCCTAAAGGCGGCAAGAGAGAGACAGAGAGTTACCTACAAAGGAACACCCATCAGATTGTCAAATGATTACTCATCAGAAACACAACAAGCTAGAAGTGAATGGAAGGAGGTATACAAAGTGTTGCAAAGCAAAGGACTGAATCCAAGAATACTATATCCAGCAAGACTATCAATCAAAATTGAAGGGGAAATCAGGAGCTTTGCAGACAAAAAAAGCCTCAGGGAGTTTATCACCACCAAACCAGCAATGCAAGAATTGCTAAAGGGAATACTGTAAAAAGAAGAAATAAACAGGTAAGAAGGAATACAGACACAAAAATAGATATGACTGCAAACAAATACCTTTCAGTAATAACTTTAAATGTAAACGGACTAAATGCTCCAATCAAAAGACATCGAGTAGCTGAAAGGATAAAAAAACACGACCCATATATATGCTGTCTACAAGAGACCCACCTCAGAACAAGAGACTCACACAGATTGAAAGTGAAGGGATGGAAAAATATCTTTCAGGCAAATGGAAATGAAAAAAAAGCTGGGGTAGCAATACTTATATCTGACAAAATAGACCTCAAAGTAAATGCCATAACAAGAGATAAGGAAGGCCACTTCATAATACTAAAGGGAGAAATCCAACAAGAAGAAATAATTCTGGTAAACATATACGCTCCCAATATAGGAGCATCCAAATACATAAAAAAACTCCTGGAGGATATCAAGGGAGAGATTAATAGCAACACAATCATAGTAGGAGACTTTAATACCCCACTATCACCACTGGACAAATCCTCTAAACAAAAAATCAGCAAAGAAACAGCAATCCTAAATGACTCACTAGACCACATGGAATTAATTGACATCTTCAGAACATTTCACCCCAAAGCCACAGAATATACATTCTTCTCAAGTGCACATGGGTCATTTTCAAAGATAGACCATATGCTGGGTCACAGGCAAAGTCTCTTCAAATTCAAGAAGATAGAAATTATATCAAGCATCTTCTCAGATCACAGTGGCATAAAACTGGAAATCAACTACAATAAATACAATCCAAAGAAATCAAACACATGGAGACTAAACAGCATGCTATTAAACAAGGACTGGGTCACCAGAGAGATCAAGGAAGAAATAAAAAACATCATGGCAACAAATGACAATGAAAACACAACAATCCAAAATCTATGGGACACAGCGAAAGCAGACTTGAGAGGGAAGTTCATAGCTCTACAGGCCTATTGCAAAAAACAAGAAACAATGGTAATAAATTACTTAACCCTACAACTCAAAGAGCTAGAAAAAGAGCAGCAAGAAAAGCCCAGTGTAACCAGAAGGAAGGAAATAACAAAGATCAGAGCGGAGATAAATGACATAGAGACCAAAGAAACAATACATAAGATCAACAAAACCAAGAGCTGGTTCTTTGAAAGGATAAACAAGATTGATGGACCTCTAGCCAGGCTCACCAAGAAGCAAAGAGAGAGGACCCAAATAAACAAAATCAGAAATGAAAGAGGTGAAATAACAACTGACCCCTCTGAGATACAAAGGATTGTTACAAAATACTACGAACAACTCTATTCCAACAAACTGGACAATCTGGAGGAAATGGACATATTCCTAGAAAAATATAACCTTCCAAAACTCAATCAAGAAGAATCTAAACAGCTCAATAGGCCAATAACTATGGACGAAATTGAAGCAGTCATCAAAAAGCTTCCGGCAAACAAAAGCCCGGGGCCTGATGGCTTCACAGGAGAGTTTTACCAAACATTCAAGGAAGAACTAAAACCTATCCTCCTCAGACTATTCCAAAAAATTCAAGTGGAAGGAACACTTCCAAGCTCCTTCTATGAAGCCAGCATCACCCTAATACCAAAACCAGATAAAGACAACACAATGAAAGAGAATTACAGACCAATATCCCTCATGAACATAGATGCCAAAATTCTCAACAAAATTCTAGCAAATCGGCTCCAGCAGTACATCAGAAAGATCATACACCATGACCAAGTAGGATTTATCCCAGGAATGCAAGGATGGTACAATATCTGCAAATCAATAAACGTGATACATCACATAAACAAATTGAAAGATAAAAATCACATAGTCATATCAATTGATGCAGAAAAAGCATTTGACAAAATCCAACACCCTTTCTTGATAAAAACTCTCAACAAGGTGGGAATAGATGGCCCATACCTCAACATAATAAAAGCTATATATGATAAACCCACAGCAAACATCATACTCAATGGACAAAAACTAAAAACATTTCCCCTAAGAACAGGAACAAGACAGGGATGCCCACTCTCACCACTCCTGTTTGACATAGTACTGGAAGTATTAGCCATTGCAATTAGACAAGAAGAAGAAATAAAAGGCATCCAGATTGGAAAAGAACAAGTAAAGCTGTCTTTATTTGCAGACGACATGATATTGTACATAAAAAATCCGAAAGACTCCGTCAAAAAACTAATAGACTTAATAAATGAATTCGGCAATGTAACAGGATACAAAATTAACGCCAAGAAATCTATGGCCTTTCTATACACCAATAGTGAACTTACAGACAGAGAGACTAAAAAGGCAATCCCATTTACCATCGCACCAAAAAAATTAAGATACCTAGGAATAAACTTAACTAAGGAGGTAAAAGACCTATACACGGAAAACTACAGGACACTGAAAAAAGAGATAGAGGAAGATGTAAACAGATGGAAGAATATACCATGTACATGGATTGGTAGAATCAACATCATTAAAATGTCCATACTACCCAAAGCAATCTATAGATTCAATGCACTCCCCATTAAAATACCAACGGCATATTTCACAGACCTTGAAAGAACTCTCCAAAAATTCATCTGGAATAAAAAAAGACCCCGAATAGCCACAGCAATCCTGAGAAAGAAGAATAAAGTAGGAGGGATCTCAATACCAGATTTCAAGCTGTATTACAAAGCCACTGTTCTCAAAACAGCCTGGTACTGGCACAAGAACAGACATATAGATCAATGGAACAGAATAGAGAATCCAGATATTGACCCAAACCACTATGCTCAATTAATATTTGACAAAGGAGGCATGAACATACAATGGAATAAAGACAGTCTCTTCAATAAATGGTGTTTGGAAAATTGGACAGATACATGCAAAAAAATGAAGCTTGATCACCAACTTACGCCATACACAAAAATAAACTCAAAATGGATACAGGACTTAAACATAAGACGGGAAACCATAAAAATACTAGAGCAATCCACAGGCAGCAAAATGTCAGACATATGCCAAAAGAAATTCTTCACTGACACTGCCCCTAGGGCAATGGAAGCTAAAGAGAAAATTAACAAATGGGACTACATCAAAATAAAAAGCTTTTTTACAGCAAAAGAAACCATCAACAAAACAACAAGAAGGCCCACTGCATGGGAGAACATATTTGCAAATGGCATCACTGATAAAGGTTTAATCTCCAACATCTACAGGCAGCTTATACAACTTAATAAAAGGAAGATAAATGATCCAATAAAAAAATGGGCAACAGACCTAAATAGAATCTTTTCAAAAGAAGACAGAAGGAAGGCCAAGAGACACATGAAAACATGCTCAACGTCACTAATTATCCGAGAGATGCAAATCAAAACAACAATGCGGTACCATCTCACACCTGTCAGAATGGCTATCATCAACAAATCAACAAACGACAAGTGTTGGAGAGGATGCGGAGAAAAAGGAACCCTCGTGCACTGCTGGTGGGATTGCAGACTGGTGCAGCCACTGTGGAGAACAGTATGGAGTTTCCTCAAAAAACTGAAAATGAAACTCCCATTTGACCCAGTAATCCCACTCCTGGGAATATATCCGAAGAAACTAGAAACACCAATTAGAAAGGATATATGCACCCCTATGTTCATAGCAGCACAATTCACCATAGCTAAGATTTGGAAACAGCCTAGGTGCCCGTCAGCAGATGACTGGATCAGAAAACTGTGGTACATCTACACAATGGAATACTATGCTGCCATAAAAAAGAAGGAATTCTCATCATTTGCAGCAACCTGGGAGGAATTGGAGAACATTATGTTAAGTGAAATAAGTCAGTCAATGAAAGAAAAATACCACATGATCTCACTCATTTATGGATAATAAAGAACATTATAATCTTGAACAAAAAGATAGATACAGAGACAGTAAAGCATCAAACAGACTGTCAAATTACAAGGGGAAGGTTAGGGAGAGGTGGGGGAGATAAGAGATCAATCAAAGGACTTGTATGCATGCATATAAGCATAACCAATGGATGCAAAACTCTGGGGGGTGGGGGCATATATGGGAGTGGGGTGTGGGGAGGGCAATGGTAAGACCTTAATGAAAAAAAAAAAAAAAAGCCACAATGAGTGATCACCTCCCATATGTTAATGTGGCTTTTATCAAAAGAACAAGAGATAAATATTGGTTAGGATATAGAAAAAGCAAACCCTGTATTGTTGGTGGGAAAGTAAATTGGTATAGCACCTATGGAAAACAGTATGGTAATTCCTCAAACAAATTTTTAAAAAGAACTACTATATATTTCAGCAATTCCACTCCTGGGTGTTTATTTTTAAAAAGTGAAATCACTAACTCAAAAAGATATATGCACCCATGTTCATTGCATCATTATTTACAATAGCTAAGATATGGAAACAACCTAAGTATTCATCAAGAAGTAAATGGATAAAGAAAAGAAATATATATATATATATATATATATATATATATATATATATATATGTGATTTTATATATATTACATATGTCATATATATGTATGTATATAATAACACTATTCTTTTAATTGAAGAAATTTATGTATATATATACACAGATATATCCTATATAATAAAGAGGTAATATGCAAATCGACCATCATGCCCTCACAAGATGGCTGCCTAGGACCAGGCCAGCAGGGGGGTTAGTGAGGGATGACCAAACAAGTGAACAAGCAGGCTGTGCGGGGTGACCAGGCCAGTAGGGGGGGTAGTTGGGGGTGACCAGGCCAGCAGGGGGGTTAGTGAGGGATGACCAAACAACTGAACAAGCAGGCTGCATGGGGGGACCAGGCTGGCAGGAGGGTTAGTGAGGGACAACTGAACAAGCAGGCTGTGTGGGGCGACCAGGCCAGCAGGGGGGGCAGTTGGGGGTGACCAGGCTGGTGAGGGGGTGCAGTTGGGGGTGACCAGGCTGGCAGGGGGGCATTTGGGGGCAATTAGGCTGGCAGGGGGGCAGTTGGGGGTGACCTGGCTGGCAGTGGGGGGCAGTTAGGGGTGATCAGGCCAGCAGGGGCGGAAGTTAGGGGTGACCTGGAAGTCAGGCAGGTGAGCAATTAGGAGCCAGCAGTCCAGGATTGTGAGAGGGATGTCCAACTGCCAGTTTAGCTCCAATCCCGGGGATTGGGCCTAAACCGGCAGTTGGACATCCCCCAAGGGGTCCCGGATTGGATAGGGGGCAGGCTGGGCTGAAGGGACCCCCCCATGCACGAATTTCATGCACTGGGCCACTAGTGTGTGTGTGTGTGTGTGTGTGTGTGTGTGTGTGTGTATATATATATATATATATATATATATATATATATATATATATATATGTAATTCAGCCATGAGTAAGGGTATTCTGTCATTTGTGACAATGTAGATGGATCTTAAAGATCTTATGCTAAGTGAAATAAGTCAGAACAAAAAACAAAAAGAAATAAATACTGTATGATCTCACTTCTATGTGGAAACTAAAAACACACACACAACTGAACTTGTAAAAACTAAGAGCAGAATGGATACCAGGGGCTGGTGGCTCGGGGATTGGGGAGATGTTGTTTAAGGGTATAAACTTACAACTGGTGGATAAGTAAGTTCTGGAGATCTAATGTCTATATAGTGATTATAGTAAACAATGCTGTATTATTAACTTGAAAGTTGCTAGAACTAGCCGAAACCGGTTTGGCTCAGTGGATAGAGCGTTGGCCTGCGGACTCAAGGGTCCCAGGTTCAATTCCAGTCAAGGGCATGTACCTTGGTTGCGGGCACATCCCCAGTAGGGGGTGTGCAAGAGGCAGCTGGTCGATGTTTCTTTCTCATCGATGTTTCTAACTCTCTATCCCTCTCTCTTCCTCTCTGTAAATATATGTGTGTGTATATATATATATATATATATATATATATATATATATATATAGAAAGTTGCTAGAACTAAATCTTCTGTTCTCAACACAAAAAAACAAATGAATGCCTTGGCCAGTATGGCTAGGTTGGTTGAGCATCATCCTGTGCACCAAAAGTTGCTAGTTTGATTTCTGGTCAGGGCACATGCCTGGGTTGCAGGCTAGATCCCTGGTAGAGGGCATGCAGGAAGCAGCTGATCAACATTTCACTCTCACATCAATGTTTCTCTCTCTCTCTTCCTCTCCCTTCCTTTCTCTCTAAAAATTAATAATTTTTAAAAAATTTATCTTTTTAAAAATGATAAACATTTGACATGATAAAAGTGATAGCTAATGTTATTGTATTAATCATATTACAATATATAAATATATTTAAACAACACATTTGTACTTCTTAAACTTACATAAAGTATATTTCAATTATATTTCATTGAAAACATATTTTTAACTGAAATAATTAAGTTGTGATTATAGTATCTTAACTGTTATGCTTTAAAATATTTTATGTCTAATTTGTCCTTGTGGGAAATACTTTGAAGTCAATAAAATTTTAATTTTACCTTTACTTTTACTTTTTTAAACATATAAATTAAAATGTTTCTTTTAATTCAAGATACAGATTGCCTAACAGATATTCAAAACCTTTGAATACTTTGCTGTATCTACACCCCCAGAAATATAAAAATACAGTAATACAGCATAATTGTTATAGAAAAGTCAATGTTCTAATGTTTGTTAACCTAGAAAATGACATGAGTTAAATGTATGAAATGTGATAAACACTTCCTTCTCCAATTGTATGGCTGGTGATGGCTTTTTTAAAAAATAAAAAGAGGGAGGGTACGGAAGGGTGGGGGTAAAGGAGGAGATCAACCAAAGGACTTGTGTGCAGGCATATGAGCCTAACCGGCGGTTAAGGACAACAGGGGGGTGGGGTGTGGGATGGGAATGGGGGGACGAGGACAAATATGTGATACCTTAATCAATAAAGAAATAAAAATAAATAAATAAATAAAATAAAAAAAATAAAATAAAAAATAAAAAGAATTGTGATGCAATTTGATTAGATCAATCTTCAAAAAAATACTCTAATTTTTTATATAGAAACTTCTAGCAAGCCTGCCCATCACTACAGAAGACTGACCAGACTCCTGTGCCTTCTATTAAGATTCTAGGGTTCTTGAACAATAGAAGCTCATGGAAGAAACAAATGAAGTAATATTGGTGTTCATAACAATAAGCAGAGACTTACAAAATGCAGACCATTTTGTACATTAAGCTTGTATACATCACCTTAACAACAATACACTTAATCTAGTTTTGAAATTGCTAATCTGTATTTCTGTTAAAAAACAAACCGATTGCCTGGCTGGTGTGGCTAGACCTGGAAAAAATATAGAGAGGATTCAGATTGGTCTAGCTGAGCTCATTTGGCCATTTTCAATCAACCTCAGAGTGCAGAAAGGGCAGGACCATCATGATTGACCATGTGCTATGGGTAACGTGCCTACTCCTTGGGCCAGGTAGATGTCATGGGCTCTACCTAAAACACACTGACTCAGCAAGATTACATGGAACCAAGGAGACTGGGTCTCAAAGAAAGAAACGTCAGGCTATGCTACCACCCTCAACCCCTTAACTCCATAATAAAATACTAAAATGTATTTTTGATTTGAAATTGTCACAAATGTCATGCACTATTTTGAAAAAATAAAAAATATAGCTGTCACTATTTTGAAAATATTTGTTAGATTAAATAAAAATTATAATGTAGCAATCTTGCTATTATTTCATTTTTGGTCACATTAGGAAGGTTGTTCACTGGAATAATATACTTTGTAATTACTTCATCCACACCCTATCGGTTCCTGAGAATGCGGCTTAGAGAAAAACGGCCCGATCCCTGCTAATTAGGTAGCATATGGGCTGATGCATCTGATCTGAAGATCTCAAAATAGATTCTCTGTGAGGAGATGGATACGCCCTGCTGGTTCGGGCTCTGCCATTCTCACCTTGCTCATTAAGACAGGTGCTACTATCTTCTGTCTGTATGCTGTCAACTGGAGAGAAATTCATGAAGTTCATCATTGACTACCTCTATGTGCAGCCTTAGATCTTGGAAAGTCCACTATTATGTCTTCTGATAATCACAGGTAGTTTTAGAAGCAAAATAAACTTTAAGAGATAGAAGGAAGGAAGGTGCCTTTGCAACTTTCAAAATTTCAATTGACTGAGATATATAAAAGGGATGAGGAAATAGAAGCCGATTATGAGTTTAATGGCTGGGAGAAAATATCACATAATGGAAAGTAGTTATCAAATATCAGCCTTTCCCCTTTTACATTTATTTCTGCAAGTGAAGTATGTCTCTGATGCAGAGGCTGTATGGATTTAGCAGGACAAAATGAGTAAGAGATGCATACAATTGCAAACAGTGAAAACAATGACAAGGTTACTAAGTCATTACTTAACCAATAGGCATAACGAAGACAATACATATAGTTGTAATTTTTATCCTACTCTTTTCATTTAAAATTTTACCTTCAGAATTTTTCAATATCATTAGTATGCCTTGTCAGATATTTTAATTGCTGAATAATATTTCATTGAACAGCTTCAGCATTATTTATTCAATCAGCTTCTTATTTGATGAATATCTCCAGTTTTCACAAATCCAAAAATAGATAAATCTTTTTCTGTACTTATAAATATTTCCAAAAGCTTAATTTCAAGAAATGTAAGGTTAATAACATTTTAAAGCTCTTGATACATACTCCAAAATTGCTCAAAAATACGATACCAAATTACAGCATACTAAATATAAAATCATAGGTAAAGCTTTTACTCCTAATTATTTGACAAAGCAGTTTAGCTTTAGATTTGTGTTCTCACACAAGTTAATGATGGTCTTTACATAATTTTTTCCATTTTTAAATTTTTTATTGATTAAGGTATTACATGTGTACATATCTTCCCATTGCCCCCCCCCATTCCCATACATGCCCTTACCCCCCAGTGTCTTGCATCCATTGGTTATGCTTATATGCATGCATACAAGTCCTTCAGTTGATCTCTTATCTCCTCCACCCCTCCCCAACCTGTAATTTGACAGTCTGTTTGATGCTTTACTCCCTCTGTATCTATCTTTTTGTTCATCAGTTTATAATGTTCTTTATTATCCATAAATGAGTGAGATCATGTGGTAATTTTCTTTCATTGACTGGCTTATTTCACTTAGCGTAATGCTCTTCAGTTCCATCCAGGCTGCTGCAAATGGTAAGAATCCCTTCTTTTTTATAACAGCGTAGTATTCCTTTGTGTAGATATACCCCAGTTTTCTGATCCATTCATCTGCTGACGGGCACCTAGGCTGTTTCCAAATCTTAGCTATTGTAAATTGTGCTGCTATGAACATAGGGGTGCATATATCCTTTCTGATTGGTGTTTCTAGTTTCTTCGGATATATTCCCAGGAGTGGGATTACTGGGTCAAATGGGAGTTCCATTTTTAGTTTTTTGAGGAAACTCCATACTGTTCTCCACAGTGGCTGCACCAGTCTGCATTCCCACCAGCAATGCACCAGGGTTCCTTTTTCTCAGCATCCTTGCCAGCACTTGTCGTTTGTTGATTTTTTGATGATTGCCATTCTGACAGGTGTGAAATGATACCGCATTGTGTTTTGATTTGCATCTCTCAGATAATTAGTGACTTTGAGCATATTTTCATATGTCTCTTGGCCTTCTTTCTGTCTTCTTTCAAAAAGTATCTATTTAGGTCCATTGCCCACTTTTTATTGGGTCATTTATCTTCCTTTTACGGAGTTGTATGAGTTCCCTGTAAATGTTGGAGATTAAACCTTTATCAGTGATAACATTTGCAAATATGCTATCCCATACAGTGGGCTTTCTTGTTGTTTTATTGATGGTTTCTTTTGCAGTGTAAAAACTTTTTATTTTGATGTAGTCCCATTTGTTTATTTTCTCTTTAGTTTCCATTGTCCTAGGAGTGGTATCGGCATTTGTTTCGGCATTTGTCTGAGATTTCTCTGCCTGTGGATTCTTCTAGTATTTTTATGGTTTCCCATCTTATGTTTAAGTCCTTTATACATTTTGAGTTTATTTTTGTGTATGGAGTAAGTTGGTGGTCTAGTTTCATTTTTTGCATGTATCTGTCCAATTTTCCCAACACCATTCCACATAATTTTTTAAAGTAGTTTCCTCGACATAGAATGGCTTATAATGTATATATACAAAGAAATTAAAATATAAAACAAAGAGAACACCAAAAACCTCAAAAAATAGTTAACTTCCTTTGACAATCAAAAGAAAACATAATCTAACATTCTGAGTGGTTTATTGCCTATTAACAGCTGCTAGACTTCTTTCATATAAACAGATATTTATTTGGAATATATACTATTGTTTCATTTTTATTTTCCCCTAAAATTTTGAGCAACAATTTTGAGACTACTAATTTTTATGTTTTGACATTAAAATAGCCACTAATTCCTATTGAAAATATACACTAATAAAAGAGAAAGATGCAAATTGACTGTACCTTCCCAATGCCCACCAGCCAATCAGTAGTGAGTATGCAAATTAACCCAACAAAGATGGTGACTTAATTTGCATATGCAGGGGCTGAGCGGTGGGGGCGGGACACTTGTGTCATTGCCATGGCGATGATGCAGGCGTTCCACACCGCCCCAGCCGCTCTGGGCCTCTGGGCAGTGTGGGAAGGCGGAAAGGTGGCCCCGGGCCGGAGTAAAGGCAGAAAGGCAGCTCCAGCCAGAGCGAAGGCAGTGCCAGCAGCTAGGGGAAGGAAGGCCCATTCTTGCATGAATCTTAATGCATCGGGCCTCTGGTAGATGATATAAAATAATAAAGATTCTCCAAAATTATACTTCCAAACTGATTTTTAACCAGGTATATCTGTGTAGAGCCTGAGAAAAAAGATGCCTACTAAGAAGGGTTCCTGGTGGCTTATTGGGCTCAAATTTAAAACATAAACAAAACAGAGCCTACCAGCCATTTCTACACAGGGGCCTCTCACCCAAGCTGCACTTCAGGGACAAGCCTGCGCAGAACTACCTGCCTCGGCCCTGAACTGCCTGCAATCCTATTCCGGTTCCTGGAATATTCTTTTAACAAATAGCACTGAGGTTTTTCCCATCCCAACAATCAGGGTGTCTATATTCTGACAAATCTGGAAAGTGCCTTTTGGACCAATCAAACTTCGAGGATTTGGAATCCTCATTTGGATGAGGACAGACCAATCAGGGAACAGTGGTGGGGACTTCTTTTTACATAAGCCAGCATCCTTCTGGCTCTGGGAGCACACTTTACCTTTCTGTCATTATTAACTCCAAATTGTCATAGACACCTACTCTGAGACCTTTTAATAATGTTCCTTTGTCTTTTTAATATCTGCCCCCCCCCAAGCTTTGAAAGAATCCTTTCTCCTAGCAATATTCAAAGTCCAAATTAAAAATTTTCTGCCCCAAAACATGGAATCAATCCTGTTCCTGGTGTTAAGGAAATTTTCTGGGTTTGTAATTGGATTTATTTCACTGAGAGGGTGGGAGAAGGTATTTCTTACTGTTTGCTTTCATTGCTATTGCTAAATTAACAAATTGCAATTCTAACTTTTTGTCACATGGAGTTTTATTAGTCATGAACATTTTCCACGACACTGAAAAGCAAAAGTGAGTACAGCAGGCAGAATCAATAAACTGATTTGAGGACTGATTCTTTTTTATCTGGCTTTGAATTGCTTACTGGGTAAACATACTCCAAAGTCAAGAGTTGTTAACCATAACCAAAGGAAGAATAAGCATTTGCTTACTAACTAAGCCTTGATTCTGTGAAGGAGGGAAGAGTGCTTTAGAATGATATAACTAGATTAGAGTGATATGAACCCTAGTGAGAGGATTGGTTAAGGGGTGGGGAGATGGGTGATGATAGTTAGATAGATAAGCACATTATTTGCTCTCTACTTCGCATAGTTCATCATAAAAGCTCTTATTCCATGAATAGGAACTAGATGTCCAAATATGTTGTATCTCATTTCCTTTTATTTGCATAGACAAAGGAAACAATGCATTTTTAGGCTTGAATATAATTTTTCAAAAAGGGCTGCCATGCTAATATGAATTTTGAAATAATAATAATAAGGTAAACATTATCCTATGCCCAAATAAACTGGCAAGTCTGGGTTCAATGTCAACTGATTTCTTCATTCAAGAATTTCTCTGAGCCTTTAATATCCTTAGGTAGATAGTGACACACAGCATTTAATGTTATTCTTGACCATTCAAACCTCTTTTTAAGAGACACTAAATTTAAAGTTTTCCAATATGTTATTTAAATAATACTGGCCTAGAGGAATCATTGAGCATATGGTCAATATTTAAAGTTCGGTTTGGAATCAAACATATAAACAGTTGGTAGATTATTTGTCTAAAAAAAAAAATGAATCATATTCACACTTAGGTATTAAAAAGACAAAAATAGACCTTAACCCAAGTGAGTTTTTAAATCAGCCCAATGAAGCACTGGCCTTGGAGGTTTGGACCTCACTCTGAGGCAGGAGAGGTGGGGAGAACATGTGATATATATAGATGTGGTTGTGAGAATGGGCCAGCCGTTTCTGAGTATTTGGGTAAAAAGCAGGACCCAAAGAACTTTTCATTAGTTCATTTCACTTTCATTTTAGAAAATGTCAGAGTTTGCTTTTTGTTTGTTTGTTTGACTGAAGTGATTTACATGAGACTCTGTCAAATCACTTATCCTCATGTGGCTTTTGTTTATTTATCACAATAAACAAGCATAGTAATTTTTAGGAAGTGAGTGGGGGTCTTTATTTGGTGATTAGTGTAGAGAGCACTTTAAAATGCATAGACAGGATTTCAGTGCTGTTTATAGAAACAAATAGAGGGAGATAGTGGTGTGTGATTGCTGCCACCCTCACATTCAAACTGTAGAAAGCCTCTCACTCTATTAATCTTTTACTTGGGCTGATTTTTTTATAGGTTTTTCAAAGTATTAACAAATAAATCTATCTTTTTATTTATTTATGTTTAACTCACATGCTGTGTTATTTTATCAACCTTATAATTGGGTTTCCTCAACACATTCTCAGCTCTGTGATAGGCCCTCAACATAATAAACTCTCCCTATTCATCACCAAAACTCAATCCCTCCCAGCTAAGAGTCACAGAAGAAAGTATTGTAACCTTCTCCTTGATCATTAGAATATACAGTAGCCTGAAGAATTGAATTAAGGGTTGATTTCTACGAATGAATATTGGATATCTCCTTTCTAGAAATCTTCAAAAGATACCATATATAATGAGCAGGTTGTTCTCTAACATGTTAAGTGTGTTGTTCTTGGGACTTAAACAGCATGGATTTGGTCATGTCAAGGAAAGGAATGACTTTCTAGTCAGTCTCTATAATATTTTTGTTTGTATAGTGCTTCAAAGCACTGAAATATACTTTTGGAAGAAATAGAAAATTATTTTATTGGAAATTACCTATGTCTTCAAATATTTTCTTTTCTGAGTAGCATGATGTATACAGTTGAAATAATTAACAATAATTAATAATTACTTATAATGAGCACAATTCAATATCTTTTTATATGTATATTAGAGGCCTGGTGCATGAAATTCGTGCACAGGGGGTGTGTCCCTCAGCCCAGCCTGCACCCTCTCCAATCTGGGACCCCTCGAGGAATGTCCGACTGCCCATTTAGGCCCGATCCAGGATCGGGCCTATATGAGCAGTCGGGCATCCCTCTCACAATCCAGGACTGCTGGCTCCCAACTGTTCGCCTGCCTGCCTTCCTGATTGCCCCTAACTGCTTCTGCCTGCCAGCCTGATCACCCCCTAATTACTCCCCTGCCAGCCTGATTGATGCCTAACTGCTCCCCTGCCTGCTTGATTGCCCCTAACTGCCCTCCCCTGAAGGCCTGGTCACCCCTAACTTCCCTCCCATGCATTCATGGTCACCCCTAACTGCCCTCCCCTGCAGCCCTGGTCCCCCCCAACTGTTCTCCCCTGCAGTCCTGGTCCCCCCCAACTGTTCTCCCCTGCAGGCCTGGGTCCCCTCCAACTCCCCTTCCCTGCAGGCCTGGCCAGTCTGGTCACCCCTAACTGCCCTCCCCTGCAGGCTTGGTCACCTCCAACTGCCCTCTCTTGCAGGCCTGGTCCCCCCAAACTGCTCTCCCCTCCTAGCCTGATCGCCCACAACTGCCCTCCCTTGCAGGCCTGGTCCCTCCCAATTGCCCTCCCCTGCTGGCCATCTTGTGGCGGCCATCTTGTGTCCACATGGGGGCAGCCATCTTTGACCGCATGGGGGCAGCCATCTTGTGTGTTGGAGGGATGGTCAATTTGCATATTACTTTGTTATTAAATAGGATTAGAGGCCTGATGCATGAAATTCATGCAAGAGTAGGCCTTCCTTTCCCCAGGTATTGGAACCAGCTTGCCTGTGGCACCCAGGACCTGGGCTTCCCTCCAGCACCGGGGACCCAGGCTTCCCTCCAGCTGCCGGCAGGTACCTTGGACCTGGGCTTCCCTTGCAGTCCCACCTTCATCTGGAAGATCATCTGGAAGGATGCCTGGAAGGACGTCCAGTCTAGTTAGCATATTACGCTTTTATTATTATAGACGAGGGATAAAGATGTAAGCTCTATGCCAATAGAAAATGCCAATTACCTCCATTCTACTTGGGCATTACTTTAAAAAATCATTTATTAAATATAGTTGGCCTACAATATTGTATCCTGGTGTATAACATAGTGACTCAAAACTTACATCCTAAAGATGTAATCACTATAGTAAGTCCATTAACCATCTCATCTCTCACTGTAAAAAGTTATTATAATATTGACTACTAGTGCCCAGTGCCCGGATTCATGCACATTGAAAGGATTAATTAGAAGATGGCTGGTGGGGCGGGGTGGGGTGGGACTGGGTGAGACAGGCCAGACACACCCTGGAGCCAACCTCCCATGGTCCCTCCCCGGCCAGCCACACCTGGGGCAGAGCTGTGGCTTGAAAAGCATCTGCAGAGTGAGCGTTGTCCCTCCAGCAAGTGGGGTCCCTTTGCCTGGTCTGCAGCCGAAATTGGCGCTCCAACAACCCCCAAGAGGTCCCGGATTGTGAGAGGGCAGTTCTCAGGTGATGTACCCCGGAATCTGGCTCCCTCCTGTCTGGTTCTGGGGTGCATCACCTGAGAACCACAGCTGCCAAGTCACCACAGCTCAGCAGCTCCTGGTTGAGCGTCTGCTCCCTGATGGTCAGCGTGTGTTATAGCTACCAGTCAGAGCATCTGCCCCCTGGTAGTCATTGTGCATCATAGCTACTGGTAGGATGGCCCGACAGTTGCTTGTCATTATATATATATAGTATTGCCTGTGTTATAAAATATATCTCTATGGCTTATTTCTAAAATTTGTCCCTCTTATTCCCCTTGACTTTTTTCACCCAACTCCCACCCACCTGCTCTCTGGCAACCATGAGTCCCTTAGCCTGGCCTGCGCCTTCTTGCAGTCCAGGAGCCCTCGGGGGCTGTTTCCCTGGGGAGCGGGCCTAAGCTATCAGTTGGACATTCTTATCACTGCCATGGAGATGGGAGAGGCTCCCGCCATCTCCACTGCTCTTACTAGACATAAGCCCAGTTTCTGGCTGAGCAGAGCTCCCCTGTGGGATCGGGCCAAAACTGGCTCTCCAACATCCCCTGAGGGGTCCCAGATTGCGAGAGGGTGCAGGCCAGGCCGAGGGACCCCACCAGTGCACGATAGGGGCTGGGGAGAGACGTGGGGGGTTGGCCAGCTGGGGAGGGACCACAGGAGGTCTCTAGAATGTGTCTGGCCCATCTCCATCAGTTCCAATTGGCCGAACCCCAGCAGCAAGCTAACCTACCACTTGGAGCATCTGCCCCCTGGTAGTCAGTGCACGTCATAGCAACTGGTGGACTGTCTTCCCCCTGGTGGTCAGTGCATGTCATAGTGAGCAGTTGAGCAGCCTTAGCATATCATAAGCATATTAGCTTTGATTGGTTGGACAGCCGACTGGTTAACCAGACACTTAGCATATTAGGCTTTTATTATATAGGATATATATATATCAAACATATCAAAAGATGCTTAACATCACTAATCATCAGGAAAACACAAATAAAACCTCAAAGACATATCACCTCACACCTGCCAAAATGGCCATTACCAAAATGTCAACAATAACAAGCATTGGTGAGGACATGGGAAAAGGGTATCCTTATGCACTGTTGGTGGGAATAGAAATTGGTGCTTCCCTATGGAAAACAGTATGAAGGCTTCTTTAAAAAAATGAAACTTGTATTACCCTTCTATTCAGCAATTCTACTTCTGGGTATTTATCTGAAGAAAATGGAAACACTAATTTGAAAAGAAATATGTACCTCTAAATTCATTGCAATATTTATAATAACCACCTGGGTATGATATAATTTTTTAGTACTGGGTATCTTCAAATTCTATATAAACATCTTTTTTTTTTTTTTTTTACATTACTGGATCAGTATTTACAAAATAAAATAATAATAATTAAAGAAATAAATAGCTCTGATAACAGTGCATCCTGAGAACTGTAGCCTTTCAGTGTTCACTACTAAATCTGGGTGACAAAAAACTGGGCAGTGAGGGTATAAATCAGGCGTCCTCAAACTACGGCCCGCGGGCCACATGCGGGTGTTTTTGCCGTTTTGTTTTTTTACTTCAAAATAAGATATGTGCAGTGTGCATAGGAATTTGTTCATAGTTTATTTTTAAACTATAGTCCGGCTCTCCAACGGTCTGAGGGACAGTGAACTGGCCCCCTGTTTAAAAAGTTTGAGGACCCCTGGTATAAATTGTTTTTTAGTCCAGCAGGGCCACTAGTCAAATGTCTCATAAACTTGAAAATTGAGTTAAATGTTATATCCATCAACTTGGGATTTTAATAGACTTCAAGTTGAGAAGGGTAATCTGTATGCAAACTTTTGACAAACTAGATATCTATAAAGCCTTCCTCATTTAAGTATGAAGGAAAAAGCATACAAAGCAAAGACCAGGACTTTTAGTTAACCAAGTATGACTTAACTGCTTTTATCTCTTTTCCTAACAAAATACCACAGAAATGACAGCAAAAAAATAAAAAGGCACAAACACTTGAATCTAAGAGAAGAAAACTACTTGGTAATCTATTCCCAAATTTTAACACTGACCCACAGAAACAATGGGATGTGCTATTTCAAGCCACTAAGTTTTGGAATGATTTGTTATGCAGAAATAGAGAGGCAAGGTCACTAGAAATTTGAGAAAAGGAACTAACATGATAAAGAGAGATTCAAAATGCAAATAGAAAAAGAAATACTGATAGAAAATGGAAATAATCCAATGAGTAGTAAATATATAAATTACACACACACACACACACACACACACACACAAAGAAAACCTGGCATGTATAATATCCTTACAGATATAAGAAAATCATTTTAACTTAATGTGGCAAACAAATTAAATCAGCTCCTATTGATTTGGGTAAAAAATAGAAAGAAATCTACTAACAAGAACTATTCAGAGAAAAAGAAAGGTGCCTTTAAAAATCAAAAAGATAGAAACAAATAAACAGAAGATCTAGAGGATAAAGCTGAGAAAATACCCCTGAAATAGAAGATTAATAGGTGGAAAATGAGGTGGAAAAACATAGAAAATTAGGTTTTCAGTATCAGTTTCAACTTAAAGGATGTTTATAAGAGAAAATGAAGGAGAAAATTATAAATAAAGTATAAAAAGAAACAAAAGATTTAGAATAAAGAAGAAAAAAGATAGGAAGAAAAAACAGAGGGGGTAAAAACAAAAACTACATACCAAAGAAAATCATCATAGAATTTTAGAACTCAGAAGAGAAAACTAAAATTGTAAAACCTTCAACAGGAAAAAAATTAGGTCTCATCTAAAACAGTAATGAGGTAATGCGTACAGTATCAAGCTTCTAAATTGCAAACTTGGGAGCTATGGAAGAGTGGAACGATGCCAAACTTCAATACCAATCACTTATAAGACTAGAATAATTATTATGTTTTGCCTGTGAAATAGTTTCCTGAAAAAAATGATTTTAATCAACAAACTAGAGGCAAATAAGAAATTGGGTTCTACCATGAGAGAACAGTGAAAGGAATTTCCCAATTGTAGAAGTATGGTAAGGAATAATAACTCTTAACCCACCAAAGAAAAATTGCTGTTCCATAGTGGGAGGTAAATTCAGTAAGAAACTAATGTGACAAAGAACAAGACATTTAAAAGAAATATTCACTTTTGTTGGAGAAAAAAATAAATATCCCATGAAAACTTAATAAAAAATACAGAAAGTTTTTTTCAAAGAAGGAAATTTAATATAGCACACTCTGATCTCTATCAAGAAGAAGAGAGGTGGTAAATTAATGTGTGTGCATTTGGGGAAAGTGGTAAGTAGGAGACCTAAATCTGCATCTTACCTAATAATAGACAAATATGTAAATTGACCGTACCTCCGCTATGCTAACAGCCAATCAGAGTGAGTATGCAAATTAGAAGGCTAAAGATGGCGGCCGCCCACCTGTTCCAGGTACGGAGTGGCCAGGCAGGGCAGGACGCCTGGTATGAGAGGGAGGGCGGGTGGCGAAGGGATCTCCAGGAGCGGAGTGCCAGAGTGAAGACATGACTGCAGATGAAGACAAAGATGGCAGACTCTGGCCTGAGTCTGCAGCAAAGACAAAGAAGGCAGACTCTGGCCGGAGCAAAGGCCTGGGTCCCGGGTGCCAGAGGAAAACCAGTACTGGAAACCAAGGGAAGGAAGGCCTATTGAATGAATCTCTTTGTGCAATGGGCCTCTAGTATTTAATAATTGGACTGATGGTTAGTTTTATGTGCCAACTTGACTGGACCATGAGCTGCCCAGATAATTGGTTAAACAGTATTCTGTGTGTATTTGTGAGGGTGTTTGATCTCTCACACTTTGAGACAGCTTGGAGGGACCTGGAGAGTATTATGCTAAGCAAAGGGCAAGTATCACATGATCTCACTCATATGTGGAATATAAAGAATAAAATAAACTGATGAACAAAATAGATCTGGAGACATAAAAGAATGGAACAGACTTTCGAATCTCAGAGAGAAGATGGGGGTGGGTGGGTAGGTGGGAAGAGATTAACCAAAACATGTGTATGCATGTATGCATAACCCATGGACACAGACAATAGTATGGTGAATGCCTGGGGTGGGAGGTGGGTGCAGGCTAGAAGGGATCAATGGGGGAAAAAAGGGGACATCTGTACTACTTTCAACAGTAAAGATTAAAAAAAAGAAAACTTTAGATATTAAATGTAAAACACACACACACACACACAATCATTGAAACAGGAGATAAAGTAAAACAAATTGCCCTCCTAATGCAGGTGGGCCTCATCCATTCCAATGAAAGCCTGACTAATGAAAAGGCTGAATAAGAAAAAATTTGCTTATCCATTGCCTGACTTTGAGATGAAGCATTAGTCTTCTGCCTTTGGACTTAGCCAGAACTTCACAACATCAGTTTTCGGGTCTCCAGCTAGCCAACTGCAGATCATGGGATCTTTCAGCCTCCATTTTCACATGATTCAATTTCTTATCATTAATGAATATGTAATAGAATATTTCCCAAAGCATAATATTTTATTGATATCTATATAATAAAAGCCCAGTGACCATTATGGCAGAATGACCAGAATGACTGCTTGCTATGACATGCACTGATCACCAGGGGGCAGACGCTCAATGCAGGAGCTGTCCCCTGGTGGTCAGTGCACTCCCACAGCTGGAGCGCCACTCAGCCAGAAGCCAGGCTCACGGCTAGGGAGCGCAGCAACGGTGGTGGGAGCCTCTCCCACCCCTGCTGCAGCACTAAGGAATGGCGAGCCAAGCAGTAAGGGGCAAGCAGGCGGGTGGTGAGGAGTGAGTAGGTGGGCGGTTAGGAGTGAGGGGTCCAAGATTGCAAGAGGGCGCAGGCCGGGCTGAGGGATCCCCTACCACCCCCCCCCCCCCCGCATGAATTTCATGCATTGGGCTTTTAGTATTTTATAATAGGATAATATATAGAAAGATAATATATAACATGTAACTGTATACATTACCGTACTTTCTGGCGTATAAGACGACTGGGCGTATAAGATTTTCCTGGGTTAAAAAGTCATCTTATAAGCTGGAAAATACGGTACATATAATAATAGTAATATGAATAATAATAATATGAATAATAATAAGTACATTCCATTGTTGCTGTTTCTCTGGAGAACCCTGACTAATACAGAATATTTATTATGTAAAAACTGAAAAATCAGGAAATAAAAATTGTTGGTCAGTTATTTAGTGGTACAAATAAATACGTGAAGAAAAAGCTAAGGTAGTTAAAATGATTCTGCCAGGGAAGGGAGAATTGCGATATGAAACTAAAAAGTCAGGGGCCTATGTTTTTCAATATAAATCTCAATAAATTATTTGGTATTTTATACTAGTTACAAGCACTTATGAAAATAAAGTATAAATAAAAATACTACTGATCTAGGACAAAGAGTATTTGTGAAAACTGAGAGGTAAACAATATTTTAAGACTGTATGCGTCTAGGAAGCGGGAGAAAAATATTGAGTATTTCTTGGAACCCACAATAAAAGATGTGTCCTCTTTGAAACAAGAGAAGAAAACCATACGGAGAAAGAGTAAAAATGTGAAGCACTGACAACAACCTGTGGTGAAGACAGCAATAGCTAACTTGCACTGAGCACATAAAACATGAGCGGCACTCTTCCAACGCCTCCCATGAATTGGCTGTTTAATCCTCACTACAATTCTATGCAGTAGGTGCCATTGTGCCCCAAATATTCAGATGAAGTAAAAGGCACACAGAAATCAAGAAGCTTCCCTGAGGTTACCCAGCAATAAATGACAAATAGAGCTTGTATTTGAACCTAATGTTTATATGTATATTTGGCTCCAAAACAAAAACTTTTTTTTTTTTTAATCATCACCCAAGAATATTTTTCCATTGATTTTTAGAGAGTGTGGAAGAGAGAGGGAAAGACAGAGAAAAACATTGATGTGAGAGAAACACATCAATTGGTTGCCTCCTGCAGGAACCCCAACCAGGGCCTGGGCCCAGGAGGAGTTCGCAACCGAGGTATGTGCCCTTGACCAAAATCAAACCTGGGACTCCTCAGTCTGCAGGCCAACACTCTATCCATTGAGCCAAACCAGCCAGGGCCAAAACAAAAACTTGTAATCCCCACACTATACTGCCTCTTAGAGAACTGATGTATATAATAGAAAGAGTAGTGGAGGAATTCAGTGTAGAAAGAAGAGTGTAAGTAAAAGTGTGAAAGGAGAAAAGGATAGGTAATAGAGCAGGCACAGAGAAGTCTCAAAAGGACTTGGTTCTAGACCTGGCTGCCTCACTGTGTGCCTTGCAGAGGTCATCTCTAATCCTTAGTTTTCTCACCTAGAATTAAAGAATTTGCCTCAATTACCTCTAAAATTCTAATTCTAAAATTATAAAGATAAACTTACTACTTTATAGATCCCTTAAGCTGCTGTAATATTACCTGACCTTCTTTATCCTTATACTAGAGGCCCAGTGCACGAAATTCGTGCACGGGGGGAGGGGTGCCTCAGCCCAGCCTGAACCCTCTCCAATTTGGGACCTTTTGAGGGCAGTCAGACATCCCTCTCACAATCTAGAACTGCTGGCTCCCAACCACTCGCCTGCCTGCCTGCCTGATTGCCTTTAACCACTTCTGCCTGCCAGCCTAATAACCCCCTAACCACTCCCTGCCAGCCTGATCGATGCCTAACTATTCCCCTGCCAGCTTGATTGCCTCTAACTGCCCTCCCCTCTAGCCTGGTCACCCCCAACTGCCCTCCCCTGCTGGCCTGGTTGCCCCTAACTGCCCTCCCCTGCAGGCCTGGTTGCCCCCAACTTTCCTCCTCTGCTGGTCTGGTTGCCTCCAACTTCCCTCCCCTGCAGTCCTGGTCTCCGCTAACTGCCCTCCCTTGCTGGATTGGTTGCCCCTAACTGCCCTCCCCTGCCAGCCTGGTTGCCCCTAACTGTCCTCCCCTGCAGGCCTGGTTGCACCCAACTGCCCTCCCCTGCAGTCCTGGTCTCCCCTAACTGCCCTCCCCTGCTGGCCTGGTCACCCTTAACTGTCCTCCCCTGAAGGCCTAGTCCGCCCCAACTGCCTTCTCCTGCTGACCTGATCGCTCACAACTGCCCTCCCCATCAGGCCTGGTCCCCCCAACTGCCCTCTCCTGAAAGCCTGGTCCCTCCCAACTGCCCTCCCCTGCTGCCCACAACTGCCCTCCCCTGCCGGCCATCTTGTGGTGATCATCTTATGTCCACATGGGGGCAGCCATCTTTGACCACATGGGGGCAGCCATCTTGTGTATTGGTGTGATGGTCAATTTGCATATTACCTCTTTATTATATAGGATTATATTATATAGGATTTCCATAGGTCAGAGAAACTTCAAAATTATAGGCTGATCTGGCACTCCCTGAGAAATATTGCTAATTTTCATTTTAAGTGGGAGAGCCACCTGCCCCATTCATTCTTTTCATAGGCATTGTTCCACTCATTCCCTCATCCCATGTTTAGTTTCCTTATCAATGAAGTTTCCTATCACTCAATGGCCTAAACTGTTCCCCATCAAAAACAATGTGGACTCTCTCATGATTATAGTAGTAAATTAGTGGTCCTCAGCCCTGTATGCTTATCAGAACTACAGAGTTAACCAAAACAAATAAAAAACCACAACAATTTAAAACAACAAAAACAAAAAACTTGTACTTGGTCCTCATGACCAAAAGTCTGAGTTAATTGGCGTGGTTTTAAAGATCAGCAATTCTAATGTGAAGCCAATTTTGGAATAATTGTAGTAGGTACGTTTAGCACAAGCAGACAGACTGAACTAAAGATTTACAAGTGAGCCTTGGCAAATGATGAACTCATTATATATCATTCCATGTGCTTGTGTATGAAAATCACCAGTTGGTGAAATACTTTTGTGCCTATGTTATTTAGTGTTCTTTTGTAGGAAACAACAGGAAATTCTGATTAACTGAAAAAGGAGCAAGGCTATTTGAAAGATGTGGTATGGCTCAAAAAAAAAAAAAAAAAAAGCAGTATAAGTAGACAATGAGTATCAGTTGTATCTTCTTCAGCCAATATAGTAGAACCAGGAGGATTTTCAGGTCATTATCATTGAGTAAATCAGGCCCAATCATTTTGTTGTTTTTATCACTCTGCTCAAGATTCAAATTCCCAACAGGAAGAGTGTGGTTGTCCTAGTGGGTCATATTCCCCTTAACTAGAAGAAGGTATAGTCAAAGCATCACGATAAGCTAAAGGTGGCTTTCCAAAGGGAAATCAGGATTTCATTACCACTGAAGAGGATGAGCAATCAAAAAATCTAAAAACTATAAAATCTAAATTCATTTCCTTGTATATGTCCCTATGTTACTACGAGCAATAGAGCTTTTAAAAAATAGACAATATGTAAAAGTTTGAATTTACATATCAGATAATAATTATATCTATTAACAATGCTTTATTGCATAATCTTTGTAATGAAAAATCTTTCCAATTGCATTAAAAGAAGATTTGATTAATAAATATGACTTCACAAATATATTTTCCTTGTCCATCGCTTCTTTAAAAAAGGAATATATATGCCCTGACCAGTTTGGCACATTAGATAGAGCATCGGCCTGCAGACTCAAGGATCCCAGGTTCGATTCCGGTCAAGGGCATGTACCTTGGTTGCAGGCCCATACCCAGTAGGGAGTGTGCATGAGGCAGCTGATCAATGTTTCTCTCATCGATGTTTCTAACTCTCTATCCCTCTCCCTTCCTCTCTGTGAAAAATCAATAAAATATATTAAAAAAATAAAAAAGGAATATATACCTCTACTGTGCTTGGGACCTTCAGCATATTTTCTCTTTAGTAGCATTATACTGTTACTTTGTTGAATACAATTCAGTGGAGACATTTCCACCGATTCCCGTGAGACTCTGGTTATGGGGAAGATGATAATGCATGAGGAAAACTTACACTAAGCCAAGAAGAGGCTTAAAGTTCTCTTCTCCCCAGTACTTACACCTGGTAATAGAGGAGCCTTTGGAAATCCATTATTGTGTGCCTTGTCTCCTCTATGTTTGTGTACCTTTCATCCTGAATATGCTTTTAATTTTGTTTTATTTTTCATAAGACAACTGAGGATATTTTGAAATACATTGGATATAAAAGTTGTCTGCATGAGCATGTCTATTCCCATAGCAGCTTCTACAATTTTATGTCTATAAAGTATATGGTTTCTTGTAAAATGATTGTAGAGTTACATATGTTTATAGGCAGTACTTCACATGAAAATATATTAAAAAGTTTAGGTTGATACTTATTTAGAAAGAAACAAATTATATTCATCTTCCAGACAAAGAGTTTGGATTAGTCTTTCAAGAAGAAAGACTCAGATCTCAGATTATATGAGATGTTTCTTAATAGGTCTCTTTAAAATGGCTTTTAGTAATAGCACAATGTTCATGATAAACATATTTACTCAAAGGAGTTATTTTTAGAAGTGTCTTGTCCCAAAAGATTTACTTCTTTTATCTGGCTAGATCAACTGATGAAAAAGAGTGTGAAGATGAACTGTAGCCAAGAAAATTCCAAAGGGTTTTTACGAACATCTAATTTGACCATCATCCTAAATCTTCAAGGTAAGTAGAGCTATAGTAATACTTGGTGAGAAATAAAGACTGGCGAGGACCTCTACTTCCACTCTAGTTAGTTTCAAATCACCTACCTACTGAGGATGATCAGAGGTGCCTGATCCGATGTGAAAGCACATTCTCAGAGCGCAGGGGTCTGTGAGGCTTTCCTCGAACAAGATCCAAGGGAAAACGGAAACTCAGGGAAATGGCACTGAGCAGCATTCTCTCTGGGAGATTTTTAATTGAATAAAAGCCGTTGAATGCCTGAGAAGCGCACTGGAGCCTTTAACAGCCTTGCAAGGCGTGGGTAACAAAGCTACCCTGCATCCCTGAGAGGCTCGGGGAAGTAGCCCAGTCCTCCATGGCCACAAAACATTTTCAGATCATTTCAAACTCCTAAATTAGATTAATTAATTTAGATTGCTGGTGTCTCCAGGTACCCAGAAAGAGAAAACATAAATTATCTTTTCTACAAATAACTTCTTCAAAGAAATTTTCAACTAAATACCTGATACATAATGCAAAATAACAAGATACAAAGAGAAGAAAACCAATAGAAACAAATTAAAATAACGGCACTAAAGGGGTCCCAGAAAAAAGCTACACCCCCAAATTGGCAAGCACTTACCAAGTACACATAGGTCACTTATACAAAATGACTGCATTGTGATTTTGTTTGCAGCCCTAGCAAACTAATACGGATACCAAGAAAATCAGCAGAGGGGACAGACACATGAAGTAAAGTACCCAGGGAACCACGTCTGAGCTTCCAAGAGTCCCCTCCCAGTGAGGTCACCCAGGACACACTTCTTCCAGCAGTGAACTGTGAGGCCACTGCTACATGTGGGAAATGCTGTCGCTGGTCTCATTAGAGAGTCGGTGGCCTAGGGCTTATTTGGGAGCTGGTCACAGAGGTACCCTCTGGCTATGACGTACCCAAATTCCAGACTCTCAGAAGGAAGTTCAGCGTAAACTGCATTGCTTGTACAAACAAAAGGCTCAGTGAACCACTCTTATCAGTTCTGGGAATGACTATACTAGTAGCCCTCCTGAAATCTAAGTTAAAGACACCAGCTCAGGTGGTCTTGCAAGCAGGGTTTTTCTATGGACAGCAGTTTCAGGCCTGCTATTGCAACTTGATTCTGTATTTCTTGTCCTCTGAATAAGGCATATACACAGCAAATTACTATCAGGAGAGTGCACCAACCTGAACTATTATCTTTAGGTGATAACCTTTAGGGGTCACGGATTTATTCAGTTAAGACAAGTCCCATATATCATAAAAGCATATTTTACAAAGCCAGGTTGCTTTCTCCATTGGTTGCTGAATTACCCTTTTTTACCTGGCGCACGGCCTCGATGTAGGCACACCAGGACTCGGGCCAGTAAATTGAAGCTGATCTGAATGGCTTCCAGGGCAGAGGCAAAGCCACGAGAGTGAGGATCCACACACCAGAAGTATATTCCCAGAGGGCACCTGCCCAGAACTACAATAAAGAGTTCACCAGTGTTAGGGCTTCCCCCACCCCAAGCAGGATCCACACTCAGCAGTGTAAGTAACGGGGCGCCTGATGTGGCCCCATCACAGTCCTGTTGCCGCAGGATTCGAAGCCCAGTCTACTTAGTTCAATTGAGTCCTTGGTTTTGATAGGGGGAAAGGCATGTAAATAAGAATAGGACACAGCTGTTTAATGATTATTCACTTGACTAACTATAGATAAGAGGTTTTCTTACAGACCCTGGAAACTGGAGGATGTGTTGCAAGAAGAAACATAGGGCGGTTAAAAGAAATACATTTTAAAGAAATACACCCTTGGTCATCCTTCTCCAAGGACAGGACACACTTTGATTTGGTTGCTGTGCCCGGACCCTGACCCCCTCCGGGAGTGTTACCTTGGGAATGCTCACCATTCTCGGGTCCCAGGAACAGGCCGAGCTGTTTGTAACTTCACAGAAGATTAGCCACCTGGTTAGTGCACTTTGAGCTCCTGAAGGCCAGACTGCAGACCCGACCCTCCCCTTTCCCTGTTGTACTTGCACCTTGCAGCTGCGGGTAGCTATCTTCTCCCTCACCCGCATACAATCAGCCACCTGGCGAGGGGGGTCAGAGCAGAATTTCCAGGGTGACCGGCTGCTCTCCCTGTGCCGCCGGCATGATTGGAACAAATGGGCATACATGATTCAACCCTGTCTCTGCTTAAAACAGGCGGCCTCAGATCTGTGGTGTCTGGTATCCGTTTCAGATGGACCACCTGAGGCGATCGGTTCCCTGACATAGCTCATCCTCCTCAGGAAAGTGCATATGTTAGACCGGGCAGGTAGGTAGATATGAGCTGGGAGAGGCAGCCGGGGCTTGGAGGGAGTACCGGTGAGACGTGGCAAACGAAAAATAGACAGTGGACGTGGCAGGTGCCCTACTGAGGAGGAAAGGTTCAGATCCTTCCAGGATTGGTCTAACCTGTGGCATCACACCCAGCTGAAGGAGCCCAGTAGTTTGAAGAGACAGGAGGGAGGGGGCTACCTGCTCCTTGCCCAGGGACATTCCAACCCAGGGGCATAAATCCTCTACATTCCCCCAAATCGGGGCACTTGATTTGGTTCTGACCAGCTGAGTGGTCGCTTAGGTTCTATCTGAGTTTATTTCTTTCCTACAAATAAGCTTTCACCTGCTTTTACTGCTGCTTGTTGTCTCCTGTTCGAATTTATTCCTACAAGCGAACAAGAACTGGGGATACAGAGTGCTAACTCTGGCCAGAGGCTATCTCCAGCCAGAGACCACCCCAAGCACCTCGGACACGGATGGCACAGGAGTGATCCCTGTGGGGAGTGCCGGGGCCACGCCTTGCTGTCTCCCAGGCAGGTGTGATCACAGGCCCAGCTGTGAGATCGATCCAAAATGCTCACAGAAGCTAGAAGCCAACGCAGGGGGTATTCTCTTCTTTCTTGGGAAGGGGGGAAAAGCCTCCAGGAAGAGTTTTAAAAAAACACAGATCTTGAATCCCCTCTCCATTCCTGTGCTTGACCAGGTGCCAGAGTTTTGTTTATTCTCTGCTGTTACAAAATAAGCGTGTCTCACTCAGCCACCGTTACTGCACGCTTTCTCAATGAGCTAAAAACAACAACAGTACTTTGATACAGCTTCATCAGAAATACGCGTTATGTGTAGGAATTAGAATAAAACGCTGAATTTTATTGATGTGCTCTCTTCCCAGCGCTCAGCTTTTGGCACGGATCACAGGTTAGGAATGCAATCCATCTCAGAAATCTCACCTGTATCGGGAGCTCCGCTTCATGATGCTCCAGCAGAGAATGAGCCCTTTTCTGTGGCCGAGTGTAGGTGACACAGATGGTCCAGTCAGCATCAGGGGTATTTTCATACTTGACGGCCTCACAGAGGGGTCTCTAAATCTCCAACAATCTTGGAATCTGAGTTCTGTTCATTAACCTATGCCTGCCTTTAGTTCCGCATAGCCCATGCTGAGGCCAAAACAGCTCATAAGAGAAAATATTGTTTCAGCTTGGAGTCAGGCAATTAGTATCTGAATTCAGATTCTTAAACAGCCAGTGGCTTTTCTTCGGCAGCAGCAAAGCCAAGATTCTGTAAGCCAGACAGCTGTGCTCCACGTCCCAGTGACAGGCTAGGGCTTCCCGCACCTCTTTTGTCTTGTCAGTCTTAGAGTCCAGATTGATCTACTGAAAAGTATGCACATTAAGCTGGAAAAGTGTCTGCCTCTAAGGGTCAGACATCTGATTTCATCAGAGCTCATTAGCAACAAAATATTGTTTTTGTAAAATCAAAAGTGTATCTCCGTCTGGAGATTGGCACAGGTCATGTGTCTCCATTTATGCAGAAGCTCTCATCATAGGCAAAAGTCAGCGCCAAAAGCTGCGGTTACAAAGGTAGATTTTAAATACTTAAGAATTTCAATGGCAACCAACCCACCAGTGACAAAAGCAAGTGATACGTGTTCCTCTGTTATTGGTGGGGTGGCCTCTGCATTCCAGAGGAAGCGGAGTACTTGGGGTGCTGTGGGAAAAATAATTTCCCCACCAGATGGGGTATGGTGGAAAGCTTTATTGATGATGTAAAATGAAGGGGGTTCCCTTCCAAGGCCCCATCTCCCCCTCTTTCGCAATGGAAGAAGTCCTATCTTGTCTTCAGCAGGGCCAGCATTAAGACCACTGTCCAGGGTCTCTGCTCCCTATTAAAGCACAGCCCAGCCCAGCATCTGCAGTCCATTGCATGTGGGTCTGCATGGCCATGGGCTATGTGCCTGCTTCAGGCCACATGTCAGGTGAGTAAGGGTCATGGAGCAAGAGAGTGCAAGGGAGCAGGAGTGCGGGAGAGCAGAACCGGAGAGAGAGAACTCTGTCTGGGGATTAACCCTTCAGGATTTCTCATGCTTGCAGGGGTTCTGTCCCCCTAGCTGATGATCTCTCCCCAGATTAGACAGGCAAGCACCTTCCCCGCACCACCCACAGGTGCCCACCTCCCCGCTGTTGGACTCCTTCCCCAAGTCATCTGCAGGGAAAGGACCGGTGGTTCCCTGGAGAGTGTGAAGTCGCAGCTTCCTGGTGAAGTTGCCCAGACAACCATGTTTATAATGTCTGATCTCTGCCTGTGCTCTTTTCCTATTACTAATATTAATAACCAGCTAATTATGATGATAACACCACTAGCACTTTCCTTTGCAGCTTTCCCTGGTGGTGATGATCCCTCTAGAATTTATGAAATTACAAGCATTTACAACAATTTTTATAAGGTATGCAGATGCAATAACCACAAAATGCAAAGCCAATTAAAAATCTTCCTTTCTTATGCTATTGCAAATTTACTGAAATTTCTATCAGTGAATTCCACATTTACAGGTTTAAGATTACATTTGCTGGGGGGAGATCCAGCTGCAGCAGAAGCAGCTAGAGAAATGGAAGGAGTGTTTTCCTTTTATCCTCCCTCTGGTTGTTCTAAAGCTTGGCTCCAGCTCAAGGAACGAAATGGATTTATCCCTTTTTGTTTCAGTTGGAAGAGTGAAATTACAAGCTTTAACACTTCTGGTCCATCCAATGCTCACATTAAGGAACGTTTGGGCTCTTGGCTTCTTCTTCCACTGAGAAGAGAAACAAAGCATCCACCGACCTCACCCAGGATGCATTCTTTTCTCCTCACTTTAGCTAAGATGGCCAAAAAGAACTGGAGAATCCAGCCAGCCAGCCCTCCTGGAGTGCACATACCATTTTCCAATCCCTTATGTAACATTTACCTTTCACAATAGACAGCAGTTGAGTTGCTGTTTCATCCAATGGGAGACTTATAAACACCAAAAAGGAGGGGTTACCTCTCCCTGCCCCTGGAGTCCTCATTTCCCCCCAGCAATATTCCCTCTGTATGTCAGTGGGTCAGGGTCATTCAAGAGTAGCCTGCTTCTGACGCCAACTATGTCAGAAGAGGACTCACGGGAATCGGAACATAGTCTGCCTCGGGGTGATGATGACTTACTACAGCTAAAGGACAGCAGGTGAAATCGGCAGGAGGAAAGGTACCATGGAGTCTAGAGCAGTGGTTCTCAACCTTTCTAATGCTGCGACCCTTTAATACAGTTCCTTATGTTGTGGTGACCCCCAACCATAAAATTATTTTCATTGCTACTTCATAACTGTAATTTTGCTACTGTTAATGAATTGTAATGTAAATATCTGAGTCCTTTCCCAGTAAAGTTGTAGAGGACACACTGAATTCCTCAAGCAGTGCGTCACAGCAACACATTTAAACTGTCTATCTGGGAAACTCAGTGTCCAGGGTTTGCACTGAGGGCTGGTTAAGTAGACACCCTCTGCTTTTTTTCAATAGATGGAGTTACATATATGTTGATATATAGGCGATTCGATATGTATGCTCTTTTGTTGTATTAATAACAAGCTTCAAAACTTCATTATGTCAAATTTGCTGAATTTAACATCATAGATATTTTTAAGCTTAAAAATGTCGAATTTCGTGCCAAAAAAAAGCATTTGTGGGAAGTTTTAATTCATTACTTTATTTTGAAGAAAAGTGCTGCTGAATACTTCGGGAAGCTTATGGTGAACATGCTCCAGCTCAAGATACTTGTGAATGCTGGTTTAAATGCTTTAAAAGTGATGATTTCGATGTGAAAGACAAAGAACATCCAGGTCAACCGAAAAAATTTGAAGACCAACAATTACAAGCATTATTGGATGAAGATGTGTGTCAAACTCAAAAACAACTTGCAGAAAGATTAAATGTTGCTCAGCAAACAATTTCCGATCATTTACAAGCAATGGGAAAGATTTTAAAGGAAGGAAAATGGGTGCCACATCAACTAAACGAAAAACAAATGGAAAGCTGAAAAGTCATCAGTAAAATATTGCTTCAATGGCACGAAAGAAAATCTTTTTTGCATCGAATTGTGACTGTCTATGAAAAGTGGATTTATTTTGAGAATCCCAAATGCACAAAATCATGGGTTGATCCAGGTCAACCACCAACATCAACTGCAAGGCCTAATCGCTTCGGAAAGAAGACAATACTCTGCGTTTGGTGGGATCAGGAAGGTATGGTGTATTATGAGCTTCTAAAACCAGGTGAAATCATTAATACTGATCACTACCGACAACAAATAATCAATATGAACCATGCTTTGATCTTGAAATGACCAGAATGTTCTAGAAGACACAGCAAAGTAATTTTGCTTCATGATGACGCACCATCACACACTTCAAAACCAGTTAAAGACACGATAAAGATCTTGCCTGGGAAGTATTAACCCACCTGCTATATTCACCAGACCTTGCTCCTTCAGATTACCACTTGTTCCGATCAATGGCACACACACTTTCTGAGCAGCACTTCAAAACGTACAAAGAAGTGGAAAATTGGGTCTCTGAATCGTTTGCCTCAAAACAAGAAAAGTTCTATTGGGTGGGTATCCACCAATTACCTGAAAGATGGGGAAATGTGTAGCTAGTGATAAACATTACTTTGAATAAAGCTCTTTTGATGTTTCTCTTGAAATTATCATGTTTTCTTTGATTACAAAATCTGTCATTATTAACCGGTACACCTAGTAAGAGAAAAATATAAATATTGTGCAGAGAATGAAAACAAATCCTGTAGGAACATATGTATGTTCATATCCCAGAAGCCAGCCCTGTTGAGTGTCTAAGTCAGGATCTTTGTAACACAGTGTACAGCAAAGCTTATGGTATGTATGTTCTTCACCATGTAACCACATGCCTACGTGACGTAAATAGTACTGATTCCATATAAAATTAGTACTTGGAAATGTCCATAATTTAAGTTAATTACACCTTTTAAGCCATTAAAAATTATTCCTAATTTCAAACTGGTAAACTTTTCATATTTCAAAGAAGTATGAAATAGAAATGCCAATTTTCAGGATTTATAAGTTAGGTCTTATGCATTTCATAATTCAAAAAATAAATATTTTGAGCACATGGATATTTTGAGTATTTTCATATCATGATGAAAGGGATTTGAACCTTTACTACAAAATACAATACTAAAAAGTTTTAAAATATAAACAAGCACAAACATACATACATATACTTATACACATATATGATCACTATATCTATACAGGCAAACATACATATATTTTGCAAGAACAATTGAAAATAAAAAAAAAATCAACATCTCTCTAGATAATGGTGGTTAAAACAAAAACAAAACAAACAAACAAACAAAGAAAACAAAACAAAACATTGGGGTCCAGGATTAGAAACAGACAGAGAAGGTTTGGTGTTCATTTTCTGTGAAATTTCAGAGGACAGAGCCACTTGTGCTGGGGTCCGAAGCACAGGCTGGGTTTCCCAGCCCACATATGAAGACTAGAAATGATGATACTGCTATGAAGATTGTAGACATAAAGAAGCTGAGGCCACAATGACAGAAACAAAAAGAGCCAGATGGCCTGACCTGGACAAGTCATTTATTACCGTGAAAACTTATTCCCAAATTTCCTTTAAGAAAAGAGCCCTTACTTATCAACATTAAACCTTAGTATAAAGAGGATCCTCACTGTGCTAGTTAAAGGCATCTGTAAAATCAATAGATACGAGGGTGCATTTGAAAAGAACAAGAAAGAATTATTCATAGAAAAGGAAAGTACACAGTGTAGATAGTGGGGAAAATAATGAAGAGGTGAAGAGGGCAGGAAAAAATCAGAGAATTTTAAGAATCCCAAATCTCATTTGGCCAAGACATAGTGACCAAAATGTACAGTGATTAGGAATGAAGCTAGAGTTGCAGGCAGGGCCACTGAGTCACATATTCTTGTGATGGCCAGTTTAAAATATTTAAATTCTATATAAACCTCATGAGGAAATCATTGGGAGATTGTAATTAGTAGAACATGATATAGTTTGCTATAAACTTATTATCCTTACTCCTCTGAGGACCAAAGATGATGGGAGAAGTATGAAATAGAAATGCCAATAATGAGACTATTTTAGTAGTTAAGGCAAGAAATAATATCTTAAAATTGACTACTTTCCTAAAAATGGAAAGTAGACAGTTCTAAGACATAGTTTAAAATTAAAAAAAAGAAAAATGTGCCAAATGCTGATGGATGTTATATATAAAAAATATGAAAAGAGAAATTAAGCCTACAATTTTTTGGTTTGAGAAACTGGAAGGAGAGCTTTAAGTTGGAAGTGATTAGGCTATAGATGTTATATATTTCTGCTAGAATAGATGAGATGAACTATAAAGCATATATAGCAATGCCTGGCTAAATATAGCTAACATTTGTATAACTATTAGCTGGATTCTAAGAAGAGTGTTAAACACTTTATCTGTTTAAATTTTTGCAACAACTCTGGGAAATAGGTAATATTAGTATATCCCATTTAAAAAAGCAAAAGGCATGGTTTTGAAGAGTTACATAAATTTCTCGTAAATAGTGAATGTTATTTTTTAATTCTTAAAGTCTGGGTACAGAATTGGTAAGCTTAATGACTATAATTACTGTCTTGGGAGAAAGAAGCATACTCTGAACCAAGCTTTAAAGATGGCCACTTAAAAGCAAGTGGAGCCCTGGTTGGGGGCTCAGTTGGTTGGAGCACCATCCCATACACCAAAAGCTTGTGGGTTTGATTCCCATTAGGGCACATCCCTAGATTATGGGTGCAATCCCATGTTCTAACCACTGAACACACCAGCCAAGGCTGGTCACTTTCTTTAATGTAGTGAAACAAAGCCCCCCCCCAAAAAAAAAAAAAAGTAATTAAATTTGACATTATTAAAGGTATCACTACCCTTGACAAGTATAGTTTTCTGGATTTTTGAGTTCATGATTAAAGCTAAAGGTTTATGTGGCATCAAAAGGGAAAAAAGTAGAATATGATATACTATCTTATATTTGGAACCTAATAGAATAATTGAAAAGAGATAGAGATAGATAGAGATAGAGATAGATAGAGATAGAGATAGAGATAGAGATAGAGATAGAGATAGAGATAGAGACAGAGATAGAGATAGAGATAGAGATAGAGATAGAGATAGAGGTAGACATAGAGAGATAGATAGAGACAGATTAGAATTAATGATGCAGAAGTGGGAAGAAAATTTTTCCAGAAAGAAGAGTCCTGCAGATGTAAAGAGAAAAAGTGCTGCCCTTTTTATGATAGAAGTGACCCAATGGCTGGATGTTCATGCTGAAAAATAGTGTTAGCAGCCTGGCCTTCATCTTGGCAAGTTAGGAACTCGTCAATAGATGCTGCCAGATTACTTCCTTAATCACCTAGTCCCAAGAAACTCACCATGAGGCCATAGATGTGAATCGAGATGCAGGAGGCAATGAGGTAGAAGTAAGGTCATGGGCATCCGGGCCACTTGATCATGTAACTTACTCATTACTTCAGGATTTGTTTGAACCATCTTTTTTTTTCTTTTTAAAAATTAATTTATTTTTCAATTTTAGTTGGCAAACAATTTGTATTTAATTTGTACAACACATGGATTATTTATATGCTTTGCAAAAATGATCACTCTGATAAATCGAGTAACCATTTGATAACACCCACAGTTATTAAAATATTGACTATAGTCCCTATTATGTTCTTTACAGCCCATGACTATTTTTATAGCAAGTAATTTATATTTCTTCATCTCTTTTACATTTTCATCTCTCCTCCCAATCCCCTTTCATTCTAGTGACCATCAATTTGTGTTCTGTATCTAGGAGTGTGTTTCTGTTTTGTCTGTTTGTTTATTGGTTTTTTGTTTAGATTCCACATATAAATAAAATCATATAGTATTTTTATTTCACTGTCTGACTTTTTTCACTTAGCATAATATCTTACAGCTCATTGATGTGGTACATGTATACATTGGAATATTACTCAGCCATAAAAAAATTAAACCCTCTATTTTACTTTCATTTGATGATGAAGTCCTGCTTCAGCCAACCAAATATATAGCTTGGTCTGTTAGACATCTAGATACATTGGTAATTATGTGATCAATGGTCAAGCTTTCAGCCTCTATTAGGGGACCATAGCAAAAACCCATAACTAAGGGGAATAGTTAAATATCAAGGATTAGATAACTTTACTTCAAAACTCTAAGGATTGTGCTGTGAGTCACCCAAAAGTGTTTATCAAAGCTTCACACAGCATCTTTTATCTGCCACATGTACTTCAAGTACCAGTGGATCTACTCAGCCACATAAACCAAGTAGTTTTTTTTTTGTTTTTTTTTTTTCTGAGCTGGCCTTAGACCTTTGGGGATGCTCTACAAAATACCAGTCTGCATGATGATAAACAATGGGCCTTTATCATAGTTCTGGAGTCTGAAAGCTTAATATAAGGCTCCAACATGATTGGGTTCTGGTGAAGGCCTTCTTTTGGGTTGCAGACTGCTGACTTCCTGCTGTGTCTTCACGTGGCAAAGGGCCTACAGAGCTCTGCGGGTGTCTTTTATAAGCGACTAATCCTATTTATGACAGCTCCAACCTCAGGACTGTTAAGGGGCGACCCGCAAGAGACGACCATCAGAGACAGAGATAAAAATTTATGAGCCTTTATTAAGCTGGCCAGCGACTACAGCTGCAGCACTTCACCGCGGTAAAGGCCAAACTGCAGTGCAGACCTCAGGTGTTACAGCAAATTTATACTCAGAAACCACAAGAGGGAGTTAGGACAGTTACAATGACAACCCAAAGGTTACAAAAGTTATTTCAGCCATTTCCAAGACACTCAGGGCACAGGCAATGCCTGGGCACACTTGGCCAGAGCTTGAACCGCCACCTCCCTCCAAACTCCAACCGACCCATTGTTCGGTGACCTACTCCACCTCCCTCAGTCCCAAGGCATCCTGCCTCCAGGCAGCGGGGGAGCTGTGCAATGTTTGCAGCCCAGAACAGGACCTCATCCCAAAAGTTCCATATCCTAATACCATCACATTGGGCATTAGGATTTTAATAAATACATGTTGAGGCAATACAAACATTCAGACCACATCAGAGCCCCAGTGAAAACTGGAATTCTTTGGGGGTTATTTGGTAACTAGATTATAGTAGTGGAACTTAATAAGTAGTATACCCCTGGAAGAGTCCCACCAGACACCATGTTTCTTAGTTCTGGTAGTATCAGATATAGCAACTTATCCTTCAACTTTGGTAGGAATAACTCAACATGGGAAAGGCATATCTCTAAATTTTTACAAGATTTTTTTTCACCCTCTGTCATAAATGTGCCAAACCAAAACATCTAGCAGTGCCCACTTCTTGTTTACTAGTTCTACTTAGCATAATATCCTCAGTGTAATAAGTCAGGGTGATATACTGTGTTATGAGGAGTTGATCAAGGTGGGAGAATTGATTTTGCCATCGGATATGATGATTAAGATGCTCTGTGGCCCCTGCTGGCTGAAGGCAAACTTCTTTTGAGGATCTCTGTTAACAGGTAAAGAGAAAAGGATTTACCAAACTCATAGCTGCTTACTAGAGAGTAAGAACCAAATGCTGTGCCATAACACTAACATTTTATTATATGAATTAATTCAGTGGGCCAAGAATTCGGACACAGCAGAGAGGGCTTTTCTGTGCCTATGTCCGTGGCTTCAGTGGAGAAAACTTGAATAAATGGGGATTGCTCAATTATTTGGGGAAGCCGTTTTTAGCCACATGTCTGTAGCTTTGGCTGAGTACCTACCACCTGTGGTGTGGCTTTCTTCATAGCATAAGGGCCTCAAAATGATCAGAATTTCTACATGATGACTCAGCACTCTGAGAGCATTTTTTTTTTTTTTTAAACCAAGGAAGGCAGAAAGGACACTACTTATTTTGATCTAGTCTTGGAAGTCATACCCTCACTCACTTCTGCTGCATTCCATCTGCTAAAAACAAGCCACTAATTATATTATTTGTTGCTGTGTAATAAAGTAATCCAAAACTTAGTGTGTGTGTATATATATCTCACAGTTTCTGTGGGTTGAAAATCTAGGTACAGCTTAGCCAGGTAACTCTGCCTCAAGATGTCACACAGCTGTAGTCAGGGTATCAGCCAGAGCTCCTATCTCATCTGCAGCCTTGACTTAGGGAGGATTTGCTTCCAAGATCACTCTTGCGAGTGATAGCAGGACTCAATGCCTCGCGGCTGTTGACCTGAGGATCTCAGTTTCTCTGCAGTTATTGGCCAGGAACTTCCCTCCACTGCTGACCATATGGCCTCTCCATTGGCAAACACATTCCATGACAGCTGGCTTCCATCAGAACAGGAAAGAGATAAAGCAAGGGAGGACAAGGAGAACAAAGAATTATTTTGTAAGCCAATGTCAAACACGTTCCTACCTGTTTGCCATATTCTATTCATTAAAAGCAAGTCATTGGCTGGCTGAAAATAAAGGGGAGGGGATTACACAAGGGTGTGAATAACACACAAGGCTATAGAAGTTATTAGGGACCATTTTAGAGGCCACCTCTTACAATCTGCCCTCTGACCCTCAATAATTTATATTATTTTCACATTCAATATACATTTATGTTCTCTCAAGTTTCCCAAAAGTCACATTACATTAAATTAGCAGCTTAAAGTCCAAAATTTCACCATCTCACTCATGGCCAGGTGAGATGAGGCTCGCGAGATATATGTCATAAGTGTAGCTCCTGGAGTACAGTTCCTTGCATTCTGTTAGCTTGTAAAAGTAGACACAAATGCTGTCACTCAGAGACTCTTCATACCGTAGTGGGACAAGCATAGCATAACCCTATAGAAATTCCTGTTCAAAAGGCGGAGGTGGGGGCGATAAGAAGCCAAAGGGGCCACTGATAGAAGCCGAAATCCAACCAGCCCAATGTCAGCAGCTCTTTGATTAGGTCTCCAGGCCTGAGACTAAGCCTCCATGGCGCTCATCTTCCCACCTCTAGGCTTTTTGTTGCGCCTTTTGATTCACATCTCACTTTTCATGAACTGTAGCATATGTTTGTAGCTAAGTAGTGTTCTCAGCTGGTTTTTTGCTTGTAGACTTTTAAAGGTTAAAAAAACATTATCATTTTATTCCAACTCTGCCCCATTCCACAGTGATATTAGTGTTTTGCTGATATACTTCACTCAAATATTTTCTTTGCATACCAGTGGAGCTTACTCCATTAGACTGAAGTAAGACACACACACACACACACACACACACACACACACTCACTCACTTTTGCCTCCTATAGAGAAAGCTGAGAGACAAATTCATTAAGCTTCTAGATTAGCAGGCTAGGCTGGCATAACAAAGTACCACTGACTGTCTGGCTTGAACCAACAGAAATTTATTTTCTCACAGTTCTGGAGGCTGGAGGTCCAAGACCAAGGTGCTGGCAAGTTTGATTTCTCCTGCAAGCTCTCTTTTTGGCTTGCAGACGGTCATCTCCTCCTTTGTCTTCACGTGGGCTTTCCTCTGTGCACAGGCACCTCTGCGAGTCCCACTCTCTTCTGGTAAGAATACCAGTTAGATTGGATGAGGACCCTAATGGCCTCGTCTCAGGTCATTTTAGGGCCGTGTCTCTAACCACTGTTACATACTGATATGCTGGGAGTAAGGGACACTATTCAGCCCATAACAGCTTTCTACAGACAGCTTAATGTTGCTTTATGGAGAAGATTTGTGAGGTAATCACATCCTTAAACTTTTGGTAAGAGCATTTGCATGACTAAGTCATACTCTGAGGTACCATCTTCAATATTTCTGAGGTTTGAGCAATCAAGCCTTTGTTTCATTTTTAGATTATATTTTTCTAGCCATGACCTGGGTTTGAATTTTGCTCAAAATTTATTTCCTAATTATAGCATATTTTATTATATGTAAAGATTACACATTTTCTAAACCATCTAATCCTGAGTCCTTTTCATTTAATTATATTTTTTCTCAATTTATGTCTCTCCTGTCTCATTTCACTGCAAGAAACCAGAAAAACAACAGCAACAACAACAAAAAACAACCTAAGAAACATCTTCAACACTTTGCTATAAAAGTATCTTTAGCTAGATCACCAAGTTCATTAGGTCCATTTTATGCTGTTTCCAATTGTTCCTGGTGAGAGGAGACCTTGCTTCTTGTCTTCTTAAGGGAAAGATTTCAATAAAGAGACAACAAGCAAGAATTTATTGACTGCAGCAAAAACATACTTAGGACAGCAAAACAAGGACCTTTTCTACCCTGGTTGCAAATCTCATGGGGTCCCCTAGATGTTTAGGGATAATTGCCTGTGGGGGGAGTAGAGGGGAAAAGGGATGGCATGGGGTGTGATCCCTGGAAGGAGAGCATGCTGGGACCTTCATTTTCAGGGGTTTTAAAGGCTGGGCATTTAGGGGAGGTTTTAGGGGCAGATTAGTAGAATATTCATCAGCTTTATGCTGATGTACCAAAATGACAGTTATTCTCTTAATTTGTCCTTCAGTGTGGTTCTCCCTGAGTAGGGTGATTTAAGCTATTTACCCTCTGGTTGAGGAGAAGTGTAAACCGTTTTTACCCTTAAGTGTCCTGGTTCAGGGAAGATAGGATTTACTAGGTGGCTGCAAACTGCTGTTTAACTAACTGTCTTAGTTTCCCTATTCCACTTGTCCTGGAATGTTCCTAGCTTTTTACTGTGCTATAACACAATGACTTCAGGTGAAAATGTTGCTAACCTTTCAGACAAAAAGTTCTGAGAATCATCCTTCCTTCACTTTCCAATGATGTGTTCAGAATTTCCTTTTGAGGTATAACCAGCTGCATCCTCCAAGTCTGCTAACAATATGCTCAATGCAACACAGATTTTTCCTGTGATTCTGTTCAAAATTCTTAAAGCCTCCATCACCTGGCCAGTTCCAGAGCTAGTCTCACTTTTAGGTATTTGTTCTAACAACATTTCACTTCCAGATATCAAAATCTCTATTAACCTCAAACATAGCAGCTTAAAACAACAAATGTTTTTTTCCACTGTTTATGTCACAAATGTGGCCAGTTTATCTGGTTTCTTATTCTTCAAAGTCTCTCACAAGGATGTATTTGAGGTGTCAGTTGGTGCTGCAATGTCACCTGAAGGTTCAACTGAGGCTAGAGTCACTCTCAAGATTATGAGGTATCGGCCTGAGGCTGAGGTCCTCCTGACAATTAGCTGGAGGGCCCCCTCAGTTCCTTGTTACATTGGCCTCTCCAACAGGATGGCAGATTACAGGATGGTAGCTGGCTTCCATCAGTATAAACATGCTGGAGAAAGCTGGAGAGGGCAATCAAGATTCAAGTATCCTAATCTCAGAAGTAACAGCCATCACTTTTGGTGCATTCTGTCCATTGAAAGTAAAGTCATTATGTCCAGTCCACACTCTAAGTGACAGCTTTTCTGAAAGATTTGAATACTGCAGAGCAGGGATTACCTGAGGCCATTGTAGGGGCCCTGTGCTATAGTAAAGCTATAGCAGACCCAGGGGGCAGGAATCAACTGCAACCCTCAGTCCCTAGAGTGTCAAATTATCTGCAGGCATATTTAAAACGGACAGATTGAGCATTTTATATTTCTCACAGTGTGTTAGGAGGTTACAGTTTATGATGATTTTATTTCCTTCAAATAATCCCTCATAAATTACACTTTGGCAAGTTCTGTGTCCTTGCTGTGAGTCTTCCTCCTTCCTCTGTATAGACTGTATCTTCCAAATTAATTGTTTCTACTGAAAAAGTTCACTCTTCAATTTTAAGTTATCCTTTGGAAAACCCTATTCGATTTTATTGATTCCCTTGGCTGCATGGATATTCATTTTGCTGCTGATACCAGTAATATAACAGAGGATGGGGACTTTGATTAGAGAACGTGCATAGTTTTTAGTTGTTATTAGATATAAGATATTCTTAATCGCATATTTACTCTTTGATAGTCATTCTCTTAACCAAGAATATTTCTTCTGAAATCCAAAAGTTTTCTTTTTGTTTTATTATAATTTCTTTATTGATTAAGGTATCACATATTTGTCCCCATCCCCCCATTCCTATGCCAAGCCCCTCCCCACGCATGCCCCCATCCTCCTGTTGTCCATGACCACTGGTTAGGCTTATATGCATGCATACAAGTCCTTTGGTTGATCTCTTCCCCTTACCCCCACCCTCCCCTACCTTCCCTCTGAGGTTTGACAGTCTGATCGATGCTTCCCTGTCTCCGGGTCTGTTTTTGTTCATCAGTTTATATTGTTCATTATTTCCCCTAGATGAGTGAGATCATGTGATACTAGAAATACACTTATAAGAACCAAAAATGAGACAAGCCAATAATGGTTATGCTGAGAGGCAAATGAATCAGCCTGTAGTGAGTTTCTTTCTGGGCCAACAGTTCTTCTGAGTCCCAATTTCAATGTCAAACAGTTCCTTATGTGTACATGTCAGCAATGATATTTCAGTCTGGATGATGGACAAATGGTGGTAATGCAGGCCCGACCCTCTCTGGTTTGGTCCTGGGCAACCTGCAGCGACGCACAGCTGCTGACTGCTAGTATGGCAAGGTGTCGTCAGTGTCTTCCATCTCTGGACTGTTTCTCTTCTGTCTTCATGGCTGGAGCAGTCCTGTCAATTCCTCTCTGTTGCAGGAATCCACATGGTCTTGGAGTTGTTTTCTGAAAATATACAAACATATTCTTGACCAAAAGTTAATAGAGGAATCTTTTCTATAAATTTGACTTGGGATCCTTTTTCATTTTTTGTCCTAATGATTTTCCTTTGACTTGTTTTGACACCATGTGTGTTTTTCATGGGTGTCTTGCTGTTAAAATTACAAATGCAAGTTAATTTTCTAAAGTAAAAATTTTCTAGATGTAATTTACTTACAGGATATTTTTCCTTACATGATATTCTTCTACTATCCCCCATTTTCTGGTTTAAATATTAGGAGGCTTTTGGAAATTCTATAATGTAGTCTTGATAGCTTTTAAATTTTATTTTTTTTCACTAAAATATGACTGCTTTAGTTTCATTGCATGTTATGCAATTTTACCATGAGATGAACTATCAATAAAAATTTTAGTTAACACTTTACGAACAGCTTTTTGTCCAAAAGTTTTCAATGTTTAAATTATTTTATCAGAAGAATTGAAGTCAATATATTAGTTTATGTATTTTATATAATTTGCTGCAAATCAATAAAATAATATTATACTAATAACTTGACAAAAGTAAAAATGATAGCGTATACATGCTGCGAAAGGAAAAAGTGTCAAACACAGTGTGCCAAAACCCTGGCACATCACTGGGAGTTGTAGGCTCACAGCATCAGCTCAAACAGAGAGACGTGAATGCAGGCATGGCCAGTCATGTCATCTCCAGAGAAGCACTGCTCCCAGGGACCTTGCTTCCACAGGAGGATGTGGTGTATATGACAATGAAAAATAAAGAAAGAGCCAAGAGAAGAAAATTTAATATCTTGCAGAAGCAAAAAAGAAAGAAGCTAGTCAGTTGCTCCTCTCTCCCAAGTTTTTTGTTTTAATCTAGTCTTAATTACATTTATTGATCAAAGGAGATATCTTGAAGAAACAGTACACAAAATACCAAGGAGCAGAGAAAATACTCAGACCAACTTCATGCAGTCACCATAAAAAGGGAATGGGACATGCTAATCAAGAAACTGCAACTAATAAACATTCTCCTTAAATATTAACTTCAAGGCAGAAGAAAATTATGAAACAACACTCTGAAAAGATAAGTAAACATTCATATGTATATCTAATACAAACATCTAAAATAACAAATTTAAAAGTTAAGAAGATAAGTTAGAGCAATCATAGACATGATGGATTACTTTTCTCCAGAAACAATGAATGGTATAAGTCAATTAAATATTATTTTAATGCTGAATAATAAAAAAAGAAAATTCAACACAAAATTCTAATTCCATTGAAAATGCCCTTTAAACATTAAGACAAAATGCAGACATTTTCATATAAACCAAAAGTGAGAGCATTTGTTGTAGCAGATCAACGCAGTGGAAGAAATGTAAAAGACAAAAACTGTGGGCTGAAGAACAGTGGTAACAGATTGAAACTTAGATGTACATGATGGAATAAAGAACAACAGAAGTTGTAAATGCATGGGTAGAGATAAAATAATAATTTTACTTTTTTTAATGTACATTAAACATATATGACATGTAACTAAGGGACTGTAAATGTAAAAGAAGCACACAGGAAAACACTCAAAATTAGGGAAATGAAAGTTAAAGCCACAGTAAGATATTGCTTCTCATATACAGGTGTAGCTTAAAATAAAATAAATAAAAATAATGAAAACTTCACATTTCAGCAGACTTTGCAGTAGCTAGAACATTTATGCCTTGATGGAAGTAGTATAAAATAATACAAGCACTTTGGAAAACTGTTTGGAAGTCACTTAAAATTTTTAAGTACCCATCTTATAAGATTTAGAAACTTCATCCCCTGGTAATTACTTAAAAAACAAACAAACAAAACAAAACCGAACACTGTCTATGAAAGACTTGCATGTGAATTGTCCTAGTAGTTTTACTATTGATATTCCCCTATAAAAAGCTATATAAATGTTAACTGGTAAATTGATAAAGAAACTATGATTTGAATAAAACAGTAAGTACCCTCCCTATGCTGCTTATAATAAAACTAGAGGCCCTGTGCACGAAATTTGTGCACGGAGGGGGGTTGTCCCTCAGCCCAGCCTGTACCCTCTCCAATATGGGACCCCTCAAGGGATGTCCGACTGCCCGTTTAGGCCCGATCCCGGGATTGGGCCTAAACGGGCAGTCGGACATCCCTCTCACAATCCAGGACTGCTGGCTCCCAACTGCTTGCCTGCCTGCCTTCCTGATTGCCCCTAACCGCTTCTGCCTGCCAGCCTGATCACCCCCTAACCACTCTGCTGCCAGCCTGTTTGCCCCCAACTTCCCTCCTCTGCCGACCTGGTCACCCCTAACTGCCCTCTCCTGCAGGGTTGATCACCTCCAACTGCCCTCCCTTGCAGTCCTGGTCCCTCTCAACTGCCCTCCCTTGCAGGCCTGGTCCTTCTCAACTGCCCTCCCTTGCAGGCCGGGTGCCTCCCAACTGCCCTCTCCTGCTGGCCATCTTGTGGTGGCCATGTTGTGTCCACATTGGGGCAGGATCTTTGACCACATGGGGGCAGACATATTGTGTGTTGCAGTGATGATCAATCTGCATATTACTCTTTTATTAGATAGGATAGAGGCCTGGTACAGGGGTGGGGGGCAGCTGGTTTGCCCTGAAGGGTGTCCCGGATCAGGTGGGGGTTCCCTTGGGGCGTGGGGCGGCCTGAGCAAAGGGCCTGTGGTGGTTTGCAGGCCGGCCACACCCCCTGGTAACCCAAGCGGAGGCCCTAGTATCTGGAATTTATTTTCCTTCTACAATTGAAACTTTGTAGCCTGGAGCGGAGCCAAGCCTGGGGCTCCCTCCAAGGCTGGCAGCCATTTCTGTTGGGGTTATAATTGAAACTTTGTTGCCTTAAGGGGGTGGGCCCAGCCAGGGTGTGTAGAAAGCTTTGCTTCCCCTGTTGCCGGTGGCAACCCTGGCCTGCTCTCTCAAGCTCCATTCTGCCGCCATTTGTTTGCATTTGTTTACCTTCTATAATTGAAACTTTGTAGCTTGAGTGGAGGCTTAGGCCTGGCAAGGGCAGGCAGAAAGCTTGGCTTCCTCTGTTACCTAGGAAACCTTGCTCTCTGTGGCTGTAGCCATCTTGGTTTGGGTTAATTTGCATGCTTGCTCTGATTGGATGGTGGGCATGGCTTGTGTGTGTCAGAGGTATGGTCAATTTGCATATTTGTCTATTATTAGATAGGATACATTTTACATATAAAGACACAATTATGTAAATTATAAAAGGATGTAAAAATGTGTTATGCTAACACTAATTACAGAAATCTAGGGAGCTATATTAGTATCAGAGTATGTATACCTTCTGATTAAGTAATAATACTATGAGTCATTTATTAATGATTAAATATCTTCACATCAAAAGGACCTAACAGTCTTAAATGTTAGTGTACATGATAACTGAGCCTTAAAGTATATGAAATAAAATTGGTAGCCCTGCAATGAGTTTAGCCAAATCCAGTTATAATCAGACATTTCAACTTCAATTTCTATCTCTTTCGGTCTTCTTTTGTTAAAAAAAGAAGACAGATTGCTTCTGATTCCACATCTAAGGAGCTTAGAATTTGCTACTCCATCCTAAAAACAAGTGAGAAGTTAGACTGAAATATCAACGGCTCATCTTGGATCTGCATGAGGGGTGAGGATACAGGGCAAAACACTACCCTTAAGATGGGAGTGCTGACAAGTAACACAGGGAGTCATTGCTTACCAGATCAGAGACAGACTGGAAACTGCCCCAGAAGCCATTGCCCCATAAGAAAGCCTGAACTGTAATTAACCAATTATAAGAGGCTTCATGAGAACAACTGAGAGTTCAACTCCAGAAAAACCCAATCATAGGAGCACCCACCCCACACAATATTATGGGATGTATCCACAGAAGCTCATCCAAGTTCCCACAAAAAATATTGGAGATATTGGAGAGATGGAAGGGAAAAGGAACTTGTGAACTTATCCTTCAAAAGTAAAGATCCTGGCCAGGTAGCCCAGTGGGTTAGAGGGTTTTCCCTATATAAGGTTTTGTGTTCAATCCTCAGTCGGGGCACATACAAGAATCAACCCATGAATGCATAAATAGGTGAAACAATAAGTTGATGCTTCTTTCTCTTAAAATCAGTAAGTTAAATAAATAAATAACTAATAAGAAGAAATAAAGACTTTCTCCAATGTACCTCTGTGGATGGTGATAATGGAGAGTGTATGCATACCTGCTGGCAGGGGATATATGACATGGGAAATCTCCGTACCTTCCCTTCAATTGTGCTGTGAGTGTGAAATTGCTCTAAAAAATACAATAAGAAAAGAAAGACAATCATAAGTATAGAGAAAACCTAAGCAATATTATGAACCAATTTGACCTAATTAACATGTTTACAGACGTAATGTTTTAAGACAGCAGTTTTAAGTTCACAGCAGAATTGAGGGGAAGGTACAGAGATATCCCCAAAACCCATCTCCACATGTGCATAGCCTCCAATTACCAGTATCATTCACCAGAGTGGTACATTTGTTTTTTCCCTTTTTTCCTTTCCTTTGCTTTTCTATTATTTTTTTTCCTTCCTTTTATTTACTTTTCTTGTTGAATTTATCAGGGTGACACTGGTTAATAACATTATGCAGATTTTAGGTGCACAGTTCCACAACATATCATCTGCACATTGTATTGTGTGTTCACCACTCCAGGACTTCATCCATCACATTTATCTCCTCTATACCCTCTTCCACCTCCCTCCATTTCCCTCATCTTAGCTTGCAGTGGTATATTTGTTATAATTAATGAACTTACATTGACACATCACAGTTACCCGAAGTATGTAGTTTATGTTAGGGTTCACTCTTGGTACTGTACATCCTAAGGGTTTGGACAAATGTATGAAGACATGTGTCTATCATAATACCATACAGAGTATTTTCACTGCCCTAAAAATCATCTGTGCTCTATGTATTTATCCTACCTTCCCTCCCAAACCCTGGCAACCCTCCCAAATATATATTTTTTAACTGATTAAGGTATTACATATGTGTCCTTATCCTCCCCCATTACCAAATATTTTGATGATCTCCATAACTGTGTCTCTTCCAGAATGCCATACTGTTGGAATTATATAGTATATAGCCTTGCCGGATTGCCTTCTTTCACTTAATAACATACTTTGAAACTTCCTCTATACCTTTGTGTGACTTGATAGCTTCTTACTTTTTAGAACCAAATAATATCCCATTGCCGGGATGTACCACAGTTTATTTAATCATTCACCTACTGAAGGAGATCTTGGCTGTTTCCAAGTTTTGGCAATTCTTAATAAAGCTGCTGTAAATATTCTTGTGTGGACATAACTTTTCAACCTTTGGGGTAAATACCAAGGAGTCTGATTGTTGGATTGTGTGGTAAGAGTACGTTTAGCTTGGTAAGAGACGACCAGACTGTCAAAGTGGTTGTCATTTAGCATTTTTATCAGCCGTGTAGGAGAGTTCCCATTGTGCCACATCCTGGTCAGCATGTGGTGTTGTCCGTGTTCTGAATTTTGGCCCCTGTAATAGGTGCATGTTACTGTGGTATCTTAAGAGAGCAGTGTGTTGTTGAAATTACTTGGCTGATGTACTGACTTAACTCAGTTGAGGCCTGTAGTTTTAAGATTTGAAGGGCAGGTACAGAGGTCTTCTTCTCTTGTGGCTGCCCAAGACAAGCCTCGCACGTTCCCTTTCTTGTTAAAACTTCCGCCGACCAATCTGGAGTGATCTGCCTCTTTCTTGGGTTTCTCCCTGCCTTTCATGTGGGGGACCAGACTACACCCGGGAAGCTCCGGGGGCAGGTGTGAAGCAGAACTCAGACATTTCATAGGAGCTCGGAGAGATTACTTCAGCTTGTTGATAGGAGATAGACTGAGACTTTACTGAAGAATTTGAAATTGCTATCTTATATTTTTCCTTCTTGGATATTATTACGCTGTCAGATCAACCCCTGTGTAGGGCCTTGTACAGCTTTTAGATTAGATACTAGATTTATTTCTAGCTGAAGAAATCTGATGGAAAAACTGGTCAAGCCAGAATTTTACCCATTTCATACGTAGTAAGAAAGAACTGACTCAACATATTTTACCGTATCTCTAGCTTTTACTATATCATTCCTACACAAGCCTGCTGTGCCACGACTACCAACATTAAGAAGAAAAGAAACACTATGTAGGGTGTCCCCCAAAAATGTACACATATTTTGACAACTGATAATTCACCTCATTTTCACCCCTTTTCAGGTTTAACTGATTTGAAATAATGGGTGAAGCCAAACTAAGCTTTGAACAAAGAAAAGTTATCCTAAAGTGCCAGTAGACTTTTTTTTATTGGGATAGGAAAAAGATAAAGTTTACAGTACAAAACCGGTAACAGTCCACAAATGGATGGTACAGAAACACCAAAGGAAATGATTCTTAATGTTTACGATTCCATTGCTTCAAGTTATCAGCAGTGCCTGGACCGCTTTGGTCATCACTTTGAAAACAGGCATTGACCAAAAAAAAAAAAAAAATCATTCATATCTATGGATTCTTTTAAATTTTGAAAGTGAACTGTATGTTGATAAACACTGACTTCACACCTGGTAATCATTCAAAGTGTGTGTACATACATTTTTTGAGACACCGCTATATGAAATATTTTTTAACAACTACTTTTGCTAGCTTGCAATTTTGACTTGAATGCAATTTCTGAGAACTTTACTTACAGAGTCCTTGCATTAATCGAAAACCATATTTCATTATTTGCTTACCTATTTATGGAAATTGCTTTTTGTTAGTTCTTTGGTTGAACTTATTTTTGCTGAAACTAGAAAGGTTTGCTATGTGCTCTGTAAAATTCTAACCTTGTGAAATGAAATTCAGTCTGTTCATTCCAACTATTTTTAAATATAGTGATACTTATTAACCATGTGCATTTAGATGTTTTCAACGGCCTGGCAGTGATGCTCATTAAAGGCCAAAGTTCTTTTGAAATGAGAAGGTATTCCCTCTAAAGCCATCCATGTAACTTGGCTGTATGCTCAAGATAGAAGATTCCAAAATGAACTTGGTGGCACGTTTATATTGCACTGTCATTCTCTTTTCAAATAGTGAAAAAAATTTTCTCTTCATATGGGCTCAACTGCCTACTGAAGAGTTATTGCGGCAACACAAACTTTAAGAATGATATTCCCTTTATGAAAAGATAAACTACTTATATAGAAGTTCTTTATAGAAAAGTGAACAAAAAAGTTAGTGTTACTTTTATTCAAACCACTTTCAGCATGGTTACCTCTAACCCTACTCCACAAGATAGATACAATGTAGCTAGATAAAAAATCCCATGAAAGACTGAGTACAGCAAGAGAATCTGGTGACTTGAAAATGCATGCCTTTTTCTTCTTTATTGAATAACATTTATTTCAGAAATGTGATGAAAAATTTCTAAGGTTGTGATACAGAAAAATAAATTGGCATGTACTCCTTGCTCTTTATAAATTGAAGAACGGTTAAAAAACACAGTTGAACAGTGAAAGAAATAGTGCTAACATTAAATTGCAGGTCTTAGAGCCATACAGCTCAGATGTTGTCTAGATCCCAACCTTCTGCAATTTCTTTCTCTTTAACAAACCCTTCTTGGTTTACGTACCTTGAATCTACATCCCAAAACACATACCTTATGATATTATTTTTCCCATCTAATAAACTATGCCCTCTGTCTTGCCTTAAATATTTTTGGCTTTAAAAACAAAAGTTTCAAACTTTATCAAACTAAAATGATTTTGAAAAGCAAAGGAAACTACCAACAAAATGAAAACACAACCCACTGAATTGGAGAACATGCTTGCCAATGATACATCTGATAAGGGATACATATTTATCCAAAGAACTTATACAACTCAACACACACACACACACACACACACACACACACACACACACACACCAAAGAAAAAGCAATCCAATTAAGAATTAAAAATGGACAAAAGACCTGAACAGACACTTCTCCAAAGAGAACATACAGATGGCCAATAGACATATGAAAAGATGCTCAATGTCACTAATCATCAGAGAAATGTAAATTAAAACCACAATGAGATATCACCTCACACCTGTCAGAATGGCTATCATCAATAAATCAACAAACGACAAGTGTTGGTGAGGATGTGGAGGAAAAGGAACTGTCATACACTGTTGGTGGGAATGCAGACTGGTGCAGCCACTATGAAAAACAGTATGGAGTTTCCTCAAAAAATTAAAAATAAAACTTCTTTATGACCCAATGACCCCTACATTTATTGTAGTGTTATTTACAATAGCCAAAATTTGGAAGAAGTCCAAGTGCCCTTCAGTAGATGAATGGATAAAAAGCAGTAGTGCATTCACACAATGGAATACTACTCAACCATAACAAAGAACGGAATCTTACCTTTTGGGACAGCATAGCAGCATGGATTGGCTGTGGGAAAAATTCATGGGGCCTTCCTATAAGGGCACTGGATAGACGGGCCTTGAAAAGGGTCTGTCTCTAACTGGTGTTCTTATTACAAGGCAGCTGCGTGATTGCCTGTCCTTGGAAAGGGGTCACATGAATGGTATAAGCAAACTGTAATAGTAACAGATGTAGAGGTTAAGTGTTCTTGGAGTGAACTTTGCTCAAGGAAGATTGGATTGAGAGTCCATGACTCAAGGATTGCTTTGTCTCCACAAGGAGGTGCGTGTGGCTCGCTGCCCAGACCTATAGCACGACGCCCGGGAGTTTGGGAGGGGAGCCAAAATTTGAGATATAAATGTACTGCTCTCTGTGAATAAACTTGCCTTCAACAGCATCACTGTTGTTGGTCCTCCTGACCCCCGCTTTTGCTTCTCTTTCTTTCTTTTTCCTCGTCACTGTCTCCTACTTTCAGGATTACCCTGTTCTCTGTCAGAGCAGGTCTCCGACAATTGGCCTTGGAGAATATTATGCTAAATGAAATAAGCCAGTCAGAGAAAGACAAATACCATATCATTTCGCTTATATGTGGAATCTAGTGAACAAAATAAATTAACATAGAAATAGAACCAGACTCATCTATACAGAGAACGGACTGAAGGCTGGTAGAGGGGAAGAGGGTTGAGGGGCTGGATGAAAAAAGGTGAAGGGAATTAAGCCAAAAAAAAAAATCACAATAATAATTTCAGGAAAAACAACTTGCAAAGAAGAATATAGATTGCTAATTGGTTTGTAGAATATTTACTCAAATTATTATTTGTTCAAATGCATACCATGTATTTGAATAAATAATTTTTCAAATACATGGAAAAAACAGAAAATCAGTATTTTGTATTAAGTTGGCAGAGATTAATTATATAAATACCCAGTAAGGAAGAAAGTGAAATAGCATTCTCCTACATTGCTGATGAAGATGTTTATTAGTGATTCCTCCTAAAATATATTTTGCTGATACATGTCTTAAAATATGCATTTACTTTGGTTTAGATATTTACTTTAAAATTACTTCAATCATTGACATTAGAAATAGCTAAACAGTGAAGCAGTATTTAAAGAGAGAGAGAAAGAAACTGAAATTACTCTACCTGTACAATACTGAAGAAGAACAAATAAAGTAAAATATGGCACATCCACCAGAAAAATGCTAAGCAATTATAAAAATGATGCTGTTGATTCTGATTAATATGGGAAATACAACATATTATTTTGAAAAGTTAAATTTGACTTGTTTTAAAACTACGGTTAAAATTCTGATTACTCATTTTACAAAAGAAGCAAAAATAAAATAAATAAATAAAACCTAGTTATGTAAGGCCTACCCTTGGGATAGTGCATTGGGTCCAAATATTTGAAAAATTCATAAACTAAAATTTTTTAAATTATTATTTTGTTTTTTTAGAACGTATTTATTTTTATATAAATGTCTTTGTATTAACAAATAATGAGGTTTATTACCATTACTTTTAATGAAGAAAAATATCTAACATGATAGATTTTTTTAAAACTTTATTATTGAAAGTATTACACATATGCCCTTCTTTTTCTCCCGCTTTGACTCTGTCCACCCTGCCCCTGCCCCAGACCTTACCAGCACGAATATTTGTCCATGGGCTATGCATATATGCATTTAAGTTCTTTATTTACCTTCTTCCAAATACCCCACAACTTAAAAAAAATTACAAATAACAACATTAAGCACTTTAAAATGTTTTTAGATAGATTACAGACGATAGAAGACAGATAGATGATAGATAGATTGATGAGTGAGGGCCCCTATTGGCTCAGCTTTCCCAAGCCCTGTATACTTTTAGTGATGGGAGTATTAAGGAATTAAATTCAAGTCACATTTCCATGACAGTTTTACCTATCAGAGATCAGAAAACAAAAGATCTGAATTTGGAGGTTTTCATTAAAAGAGGTGGGGCCCTGTCTCATGCATAGAGAGCAATTTTCTCATATATTGGTTAAAATAATGCACAGACCAAAACAAACAAATGAAAAGACCATGTATGTCACCATAGAGTCGAAATACAAAGGTACTAAAGTCAAGATTCTATTACAGACAAAAGAGCTACTCTATTCCCAAAACAAACAAACAAACAAACAAACAAACAAAAAACTTGTTTCACAGTGTTATGTCTAAGAACTGGAGATTGTGTAAAGCAGTCTCTGTTATAAAGAACTAAAATGCTTATGATGTTAAATTGGAAAGAAATAGATACAGATAAAAAAGTTTACATCTTATATCTAATTACATCAGGGGTGGGAACCTTTTCTCTGCCAAGGGCCATTTGGGTATTTATAACATCATTCATGGGCCATACAGAATTATCAACTTAAAAATTAGCCGGCTATATTTGGTCAAACATTTAATTAACTCACCCCTAATGTCTTGGCAGGGCCAGACCAAATGATTTCACAGGACTTATATGGCCAGCGGGCCACACGTTCCCCACCCCCAAACTACATAAACATATACTGGTGAGGTGGACTTGGAGTTGAGATATGATTTTCAATTCTACTATCTAGACAAAATTGATAAAGAGAAGCTAAAATACTAGAAATGATAAATTGGTAAATAGCAACACAGAGAAAGATTTCTTATTTCTTTGGAAGAGTTCTTCACGTAGTATAAATTTAACCCTCTGTCTTCTAAGCATTTTAATGCATTGTATTAAAGGATCTCTCTACAAAGTGTATTAATTTATTTGGAAATTATTTGCCTAAATAATTACCACTGTAGTTAAAAATAGAATCTTTGAAATCAGACATTCTGGTGTTCAAATTCTGATTCTAGTATTTATTAGTGGCTCCTTGGGAGTTGCTTAATCTCTCTTTGCCCTACCTCTCTTTGTTTATTTGTAAAAAGGGAAAAATAATTCCTAATTCATAGTTGTTTTTAGAACTTAAGTAAGGTCTTATATGTAGTGGTTTATTTGGTGGTTGGCACATAGTTAACAGTGAACACATGTTAGTAGCTCTGACTTTAATATAGTCACTTGGAAGTATTGTAAGTATGCTTTACTTTTATCATTGATTGACACACACAAACCCAGTCAACCTTCTCTCTGGCAACTTCTCTTTCCTTTCCTCTGGGTATTAGCTGGCTTGGAGAATAAGTTTTGATACCTCTTCTCCCTCCTTGGACTAATACTTAAAAGACCCTGGTGATAAGACATTTGTAGCTTTCTAATACTAACATAAGATTTTACATTATTTATATAGTGTGTATTTTCCAGGTATTATAAAATATTTTTAGGTACAGACATAAATTAAAAAAAAACTCTCATATAAAAAACTTACAATCTAATTTTTACCTTTAGATTTTTTTTTATTAATGTTTTTTAAGAGTTTATCCTTGTTCCAGATTCTGGTAATGGCACAATAAATTTATTGGGTAAAACTGTTGCTGGTGCAAATGGAGTCCTTGCAGTGTAATGAGGAAAGCATTTCTGAGGACCCACATGTGAGGATGAGGTCGAGTGGTAAGATTTAATGGGGCAGAAAGAGAATGCGTCCTCAGGTTCCCAATATTCCATCTCTCTGTCTTGCTGTGAGAAAAGTCCAACTTTGTTTTCATCAAGCACAGTACAAAGGCCAAGGTCTAGAAATTCTGTGGCATTGGTTTAGTCCACATCAAAGCTTAGTGCAGTTCAACCTTTGTTCCTGAGAGTCTGGCTAGCTTAGCTGCTGTTCTCTGCTACACTCCAACTAGGGCTGAGTTGCTGCACCCAGGCTCACGCTTGGAGTCCACATGGCTGCTGACCCGCAGGCAGCTGCTAGGGCCACATGCTGTTATGGAGAGAGAATGGGCCAAGGAACAGGCAAGCATGTGTTACCAGGAGGGAGGGGAGAGAGAGAGAGAGAGAGAGAGAGAGAGAGAGAGAGAGAGAGAGAGAGAGAGAGAGAATGGCAGAGAGAGCTTTGTAAAGCTTTGGTTATATTATCCTAGGCTTGGGAAGAACCAGGTGTCCTTTCAAACTAACCAATAAATTTCCCAATCTTTTGTAGGCTAGCATTGGTCCTCCCCTTAACCAATCTATTTCCTAGATCTTCTGGGGTTCTATGGTCTTATCCAATCTGATCCCTTCCCATAGGCCTCTGTGGTCCCCATCTTGGCTCCTACAGCACATGCACCAGCAGAGGAATTTCTCCTGCTGTTTTATTCCTCTCCCTGGTGATGACTGGCTGGTAATGATCTTTCCTGCCCCTTCCTGTCCACCTCAGGCATTAGGTCCTGAGGGCGAAGGATGCTCTGGAGTGTGTGAAGCTGTAACTTCCTATGAAGCAGGCTTATTATCCAATTCAGGTTCCTAGTTTATTATGCTTAATAATGTCTGATTCCCTTTGCTCCCTTCCTTTATTTATTTATTTTTAAATATATTTTTATTGATTTCAGAGAGGAAGGGAGAGGGAGAGAGAGATAGAAACATCAATGATGAGAGAGAATCATTGATTGGCTGCCTCCTGCATGCCCCACACTGGGGATCGAGCCCCACAACCTGAACACATGCTCTTGACCAGAATTGAACCAGGGGCCCTTCAAGACAACGCTCTATCTGCTGAGCTAAACTGGCTAGGGCACTCCCTTCCTTTATTAATATCTAGCTACCTACACTAACAAACTCCCTACATGCTACAGTTACAATTTTTTTTAAAGTATTAAAAACAACAGCAATCTTGGATAGAGACACAAAGCAGGTTGATACCAGAGGAGAGCTTACCTTTGAAATACTGCAATTCTAACAGATAATAATTATGAGTTTGTTGCTGATTTTCTTGAGGGCATTACCCAAATCCTTACAGCTCTAACTGAAAACATTTGCAGCCTACCTGGCTAGTGTCTTAGAGCAGAGAGGTCAGGGCCGGCAGAGCAGCTGGAAATGTACAGGTTACATACAGGAAGCAAGAGCCACAGAGGGGGCCAGATCCCAAATCTGAATATCTGCCTCAGTCTCTGGATGACTTCCAAACTACACATGTATGGGGGACATGGGGAGCCTAGTGATGAAGCAGGCGGAAACCAGCAAGGAATGTACCCTTAAAAGGAAGTTATGGCACTGGTGTGAGAGTTATGTTTCTTACTTTTCACCATGTGATTCCTTAACTTATGAACAACTCAGGCAGTAGGGAAGTCAAATGCTATTGGCTTGAGGGGTCAAAGAATAGAGCTTGAAGCTACCAAAACAGCTGGACATTTGGAGGGATTGGGAGAGGGAGCCACAAAGAAGATGACTTTCCAAAGATGGATGTCAAAAGCCCAAACCCTTAACTAGCTACCCAGGTTCAGAAGAAGGTCACAACAGGACAACCAAAATTAAAAAAAAAAAAAAAAAAAGGTAGCTGGAAGCTGAAAGAACTAAAGAACTGAGCAGGGTTACTAGCTGCTGAGCAATGCAGAAACCTTGCTGTTTGAGTGCAGGCAAGTTAAATCACTGCTAAATTTAAATTACTGCTAAAAGAAAACATCATCAGAAGAACACAATTAAGTCCAGAATAACATAAGGTTTTATTTATGATCCACAAAGTATCAATTTCAGCCAAAATATTTAAAGAAAATTTGCTGCCTGGAGGCTGGCAGTGCTGAGGGTATTGGGGTGCAGGTGCGGATGGATACCTGAGGAAGCTCTCTCTCAGGAGATGGTAAACTGCTGGCTACCTTGATGGTGCAGTGGTGGTTACATGGATGTAAACTTTGTCCTAACTTGTCAAAATATATAAATACAATGCATGCATTTAATGCACAGCCTATACCTCAATAAACTCAATGAAAGGAAAACTTTACTTTTTATAAACACACAAGAAAAAAGTTTCTCCCAAGTTCCATAGACAAGGAAACAGGGGCCATACAAAAGGAAAAGAGAAAAGAAGTGGTTGAACTTTGTTACAATTTATTAACATGTAGATCCTGTTACCTCACTTGTTTTCATTTGTAACACTGATTACCTGACATTTGGAAACAAAAAAAAAAATGATGCTTTCTTATTCTGTTACTTTCTCCATCCTCTTTTGGACACATTTCCCTCTATAGGACTATGATTTCTTTGATGACTTATTATAAACTAGAGGCCCGGTGCATGAAATTCGTGCACAGAGGGGAAGGGGAGTCCCTCAGCCCAGCCTGTACCCTCTCCAATCTGGGATTCCTCTCACAATCCAGGACTGCTGGCTCCCAACTGCTCGCCTGCCTGCCTTCCTGATTGCCCCTAACTGCTTCTGCCTGCCAGCCTGATCACCCCCTAACCACTCCGCTGCCAGCCTGATTGATGCTTAACTGCTCCCCTGCCAGTCTGTTTGCCCCCAACTTCCCTCCTCTGCCGGCCTGGTCACCCCTAACTGCCCTCCCCTGCAGGGTTAATCGCCTCCAACTGCGCTCCCTTGCAGGCCTGGTCCCTCTCAACTGCCCTCCCCTGCTGGCCATCTTGTAGTGGCCATCTTGTGTCCACATGGGGTCAGGATCTTTACCACATGGGAGCAGCCATATTGTGTGTTGGAGTCATGGTCAATCTGCATATTAATTTTATTAGATAGGATAGAGGCCTGGTGAAGGGGTGGGGGCCAGCTGGTTTGCTCTGAAGGGTGTCCCGGATCAGGATGGGGGTTCCCTTGGGGCGTGGGGCGGCCTGAGCAAGGGGCCTGTGGTGTTTTGCAGGCCAGCCACACCCCCTGGCAACCCAAGCAGAGGCCCTGGTATCTGGGATTTATTTATCTTCTACAATTGAAACTTTGTAGCCTGGAGCAGAGCCAAGCCTCCTGCTCACTCTGTGGCGGGCAGCCATTTCTGTTGGGGTTAATTCACTTTCTATAATTGAAACTTTGTAGCCTGGAGTGGAGGCCTGTGCCAACCAGGGCAGGTGGAAAGCTTGGTTTCCTCCATTGCCGGGGGCAACCCTAGCCTGCTCTCTCCAGCTCCGTGGCTGCCGCCATTTCTGTATGGATTTGTTTACCTTCTATAATTGAAACTTTGTAGCTTGAGTGGAGGCTTAGGCCTGCAAGGGCAGGCGGAAAGCTTGGCTTCCTCCGTTGCCTGGGAAACCTTACTCTCTGTGGCTGTAGCCATCTTGGTTGGGTTTATTTGCATATCTGCTCCTGATTGGCTGGTGGGTGTGGCTTTGTGGGCGTGGCTTGTGGGTTTAGTGGAGTTAGGGTCAATTTGCATATTACTCTTTTATTAGGTAGGACTAGAGGCCCGGTGCATGAAATTTGTGCACGAAGGGGGGGTCCCCTCAGCCCAGCCTGCACCCTCTCCAATTGGGGACCCCTTGGGGGATGTCTGACTGCTGGTTTAGACCTGATCCCAGGATAAGAAATCTCTCTCACAATCCGGGACCACTGGCTCCTAACTGCTCACCTGCCTGCCTGCCTAATCACCCCTAACTTCTCCCCCTGCTTGCCTGGTCACCCCTAACTGCCCTCCCTGCCAGCCTAGTTGCCCCCAACTGTCCCCCTGCTGCTTGTCTGGTCTCCCCAACTGCCCCCGCCCACTGGCCTGGTCACCCCCAACTGTCTCCCCCCTGCAGGCCTGGCCACCCCACACAGCCTGCTGTTTGGTCATTTGGTCACCTCTCACTAAACCCCTGATGGCCTGGTTGCCCCATGCAGCCTGCTGCTCAGTTGTTTGGTTGCCCCTCACTGACCCCTGCCGGCCTAGTCACCCCACGTAGTCTGTTTGGTCATCCGTTCTGTTGCAATGGTTGATTAGGCTTTTATATATATAGATTGCCTTCTAATACTCTAGAATAATTGCTGGATATAGGAAGGCTTTGTAAATGTATTTTGTTGTTTTGCTTGCTTGCTTGAAAGAATTTTGAGCAAACAACTAAAGGGAACAATTTTTCATCCGCTTGAAATGTGCTTCTCCTAAACCCTAGCTGGCCCTTCCCATAATCCAGGTCTTAACACAGATGTAATTTCTTTCTTCTTAAAACAGCTCTCCAGTCACTCTTTACAGCACCACTCCATTCTGTCTTCTTAATGCTTATATGTTTTAAATCTTAATTTATTGTTTATGTCTCAATTAATTTACAGGTTGTTTCCCCTACTGAAATGTATGTTCTTTGAGGGCAGGTCCTCATATTTATTCACAGCTGTGTTGCATCGTATGTGACTTAGTGCAGATGCTTAATAAATACTTGATTGACTAACAAAAGACTGACAAAGATCTCCATCTGATTTATTTTTTTTAACTGGGTCACTGTTCCCACCACATCATCTCCCTGGAGTGCAGAAATCAGCTCAGCATTGTAGCATGAATAATTTTCTCCTTATAGGTCTCTTAACCTCATGCATATTTTCCTTCATAAACTTGAAAGAAATCTGGATGTCTGCCACTCAACAGAATGATGCAATGCAGCTGGGGTCAGACACACTTAAGGGATCAATGATGCATGTCAGTTAGTCTTTCTCCATGGCGTGTCTACCATCATTGCATGAGTACGGTATTTGTAAATTGTTGGAAGCAAGTGAACTGTTTGACATCTAACATTTTTGTTGTTTTCTATTTTCCTTTTGTAGTGTAAGATCTTTAAAGGAAGCCAATGTAATTATTGAAGGCAAAAATAATTATTCCCAAGAAAAATGAGGAAAAGAGTTATCTCTCCCCACAAAATTGAATTATTCCAGTATTTCAATTTATTTGATGCTGGTGATATGCCATCAACATAATGTGATCTTTCTAAATATTTTATGAACACCTTTATATCTTTAAATCAGCATTTTATCTCTGTTTGATCCCAACAGGTCATAACCCTCCCTCTCCCACCCCATTGATCATAGGCCTTATAGGAGATCCCTTCGGCTATTGTATGAATGCCTGTGTCTCCCCAATGTGATGGTAGTTTGAAGTGTAACCTTTGGGAGGGGATTAGGTTATGAGGATGGAGCCCTCAGAAATGGACTTAGTGCTTTATAAAAGGGGCCAGAGGAAGCTGCTTGCCCCTCTCACCACATGAGGTTACAGCAACAAGACTGCAATCTAGGAAGCTGGTCCTCACCAGACACTGAATCTGCCAGCGCCTTAATCTTGACTTCGCCTTCTCCAGGACTGTGAGAAAGAAATGCCAGCCTATGGCATTTCTGTTATAGCAGCCAGAAGGGACTAAGACGCTATCTCTTTTATAAATATTCTTAATTATTTTAAACTTACAATGACTTCTAAGCTTGTATAGTCTGACAGATCTTGTCCTTTATCATACACTTTCATATTTAATTTTATCCTATCTTATGTTGGTCTGTAACATTTGTCTCCCTAAATTCCAAAGTAAAAAACTTAGAGAGGATACACTTTTTATTTTTCTCTTGAATCCTTCATAGCAACCAGTCCAGTCCTGGATACATCCTTTTTTTGTTGTTCTTAATCCTCCCCTGAGGATATTTTTCCAGATTTTTAGAGAGTGGAAGAGAGGGAGAGAGAGAGAGAGAGAGAGAGAGAGAGAGAGAGAGAGAGAGAGAGAAACATGGATTGGTTGGCCTTCTTCATGTGCTCCTACCAGGGCCAGGGATGGAGCCTGCAACCAAGGTACATGCCCTTGACCGTAATCAACCCTGAGACACTTCAGTCCCTGAGCCAACACTCTATCCAATGAGACAAACCAGCCGAGGGCAGGATGCATCCTTATTGGGTTATTATGAGGATCATAACTTTCATTCTATCTTTATGATGTAGACCGAAGTTTTTACAAAGTTTCAGTCAGAAATGGATTAGTTTTTAATATACATTTCGTTGTTCCCCAAAATGTCCGTGTTTGATAATCTCTGCTGAATGTACGTGTCTCACAACATATTCTATTCATACCTTGTGATTGGGAAGGTTAAATGCTATGGCGACTGCAGGCTGACAACTCCAGCACCGCCTTGCACTCAGAGTCTGTGCTGTCTTCCTAAACCGCAAGTGGTCGTGCAGACGCGAGGAGTGATCTAGATGCAAAGGTTTTCTCAACACATTGATTTCTAGGGTTGATTAAACAAATTGCCATATGTAGGTGATTAATTCATGAGTTTTAAAATAAGTGCTCGCTTTCTACCAGTTTCAGTGTCAAGTGCTTGGATGAAAGCTTTTTTCATGGCACATCAGATCATTTTATTTTTGTCTTCTTCCTTGGTGTTCCTTTTGATGGGAATATGCTCCCGTCCCACCCCTCTTATTCGTTTCTTAGGTTGTCTTATCTTTTACAGTCAACACGCAGCTCAAGCGTCCCCTTATCACTGGAGCCTTCTAATCTCTTGGTCTGAATTACATGTTCTTTCTTTTCTTCTCCTCTCTATCCATCCTATGATTATGTTAATAAATATTTGCCACACTAATTTGTCTATTTTCCTCCACAGGGCTGGGAACTAAATTGATTGGTACCTGATAAAGAAGG